>NW_025422060.1:0-1299375 GCF_011764305.1 Mustela putorius furo | reverse complement strand
TAATGTATTATTTATGATTTACCAACTTGTGTTCCAGATACAAATACCCTTTAATAAAAAATACACATGATTATAAGACAACTTTAAATATAATTTTTGAATTCTTAGTTATAATTTATTTGACCTTTATCTGCCATGAAGACTTATGGAGTTCAGCTGCTTTTGGTGATCCTTCTCTTTCCCTTCTGTGGTTTATTGCAGTTCAATTCCCTGGGGAACAACACTAGCCCATTCATTTGTTTCCTAGCAGAGGGGGCTACTTGGCAGATTCCTCGTGCAAAATGAGTTGCTCTCTTGTCAGGAGACTGTTTGATCCTGATAGGTTTGTGATACAAGCCTTGCCATCTGTTGAATAAATATAGGACAATGAAAGCTCAAAGTATAAACACATGTGAAAACATGCAGAGCTACTCTATATGAATACTTGCTCTTAAATAATTTTATGCCATTTGGAAAAATTTTATGAGGCATGAAGTGTAGCAAGCATTGAATTTTTAAATTTGCTTTTCTGACTTTTTTCTCTAAAAAGTGATAGGAGTAATTTCCCTGGCAAAAGCTCCCACTATTCCCCTTTGATTTTTCCTTATCTTTTCTGTGTACCCTCTCAGTGAAGCCCTGATGCTGAAACCTTCCCCCTCTTGAGGAAATGTATTAGAAGAAAGAAAGAAAGAGAGAAAGGAGGAATGAAAGAAAGAAGAAAGAAAGAAAGAAAGAAAAAGGAAGGAAGGAAGGAAGGAAGGAAAGAAGGAAAGAAGGAAACAAAACTTTAGGGGCTTCATTCATAGTGATAAAATGAGTCAAATCTAATTTGGACACTTAGGACCCATGCCTTGACTAGAAATTTGAGGGTTTTTTCCCTAGTTTCTTAACTTTATCATCTACTACTGAAATTCACATTTTTCTATGTGCTTATAATAATGATATTTTAAGAAGAAATCAAATATTGCTTATGAACTTGAGAGTTCAGGAGACTGACCCTTGGCAAAAATCTCAAAAACACTTTTGTTTCACTTCTCTATGTTTGATACATTTACTGCAAGTTTTATCTTAAAGACACACCATTCATTAACCCACTTGTCTTTTTCTTTGCTGAGTTGTCATTGCCAATAAGAAAATGATCAATAATTGGAAGGCATAAGCCCAAACAGTCATACCAGAACAGGTTGTTTGAGTAGTTGCTATTATAACTCCTTCCAACTTCTCGCCTTAATTTTTTAAACATCTGTCTTTATGGACCAGGAATAAAATGTTTTAAGTCAAATAATACATACTAGAAACTATATCCAGTACCCCCTTTATTTTTGAGAAAGCTGGCCTTTGAGATATTACATAAACTTTGCATTCATAGTGAAATGTAAAACAAAACATGTTCTAGAAGAGAGTATTGGCTACTTTAATATCTTTGACAATTAGATGTAGTGTTTAGCACAACAAATAGAACAATTTGTGACAATAAGTCTATGCTAAGCACTGTTTTAGGCACTTTATATCCATTAAATCATGTAATTTGCATAACAAATTCTAAAGTGGTAGTAAATTAAACTGAAGCACAAAGAGGTAACTTATAAGACAAATGCCATATGATTTCACTCATATGTTGGATCTACAAAAAAGAAAAAGGAAACAAATAAGTACACAAAAAGCAGAATCAGACCTATAGAAACAGAGAACAAACTGATGGTTGTCAAAGGGTTGCAGACCTGGAGGATAGGCAAAATGAGTGAAGGGGAGTGGGAGATACATACTTCCAGTTATGGAATGAACAAGTCACAGGAATAAAAGGCACAACATAGAGAATATAGTCAATGAAATTGTAATATAATAGTATGGTGACAGGTGGTAGCTACACTTGTGGTGAGCATACCATAACCTATAAATTTGTTGAATTGATGTTGTATACCTGAAACTAACATAATATTGTATATCAACTATATTGAAATAAAAATTATAAAAAATAAGTTTGCTGGGAGGATAGACATGTACTTATGCATGTATCTTTTATACTATATGACATAGGATAGCCATTAATTTTTGGATCTCTTAATCCTTTTCCTTTCAAAATATTGTTTAGTGAGATAATGGAGTTTCTTTGACCAGCTCCAGGAAGAATCTAGAAGAAACTCTTTCAATGTGAATCTTTAAAGCACACAAAAAACAATTGCTTAATTACCTAATATATTCTTGCTATCTTGTCTCATAATGTCTTGTGGTAGATTTCTGGGATTTAGGGGTACCCAGATAGTGCTATCATAGATTAAGAGTAAGAAGAGATCCAAATATATGGGGTTATGGTCTATCTAGCAAACACTTAACAAACCCATCTTAGCGTTAAACTGTTTGGAAAAGACTCTTTAATATTATTAATTCTTTCTGACTTTTCTGTTTGATAGGTTCTACACTGGTCCTACATTTTTTTGATGGCCTGGAATAATATTTATTCATTCAAATATAATTATTATGCATCTATTATTTACAGGTATTCTTCCAGGTTCTGGTTATAGATCAGTGAATATTCAGAGAAGTTATCTTTTATCCTGGAGCTAAAGTTCCAGAGAAAGAGATAGGAAATAAAAAGAAGATCATTTATGTGGGGATCAGGGACAGGCTTCAAGCTCCATGGGCTCAAGATTCTTATGCATAGCCTATGTAAAACAGTCTTAAGGGGCACATGGGTGGCTCATTTGGTTAAGCATCTGCCTTTGGCTCAGGTCACGATCCCCAGTTCCTGGGATCAAGCTCCATAGGAAGTCTCTGCTCAGTGAGGAGTCTGCTTCTCCCTCTTCCTTGACCTCCAGCTCTGCCTACTTGTGTTCTCTCTCTCTGGCAAATAAATTAATTAAATTAAAAAAATAAAAATTCTTAAATGACTATCCCTATAATAAGCAAGCAGCCACACCAAAGAATGTTCAAATAAAGATACATACACATTGTTATGAGAATCAGTGTAATAACCACAAAAATCTTGTCTGGATCAGTGAAGGATGATATGCTGTGAACTTTATAACTTTGCTTCCCCAAACTCCCTCTCAGGATTCCTTACACTTTTGAGGTGGCTAGTAGTTTCATGGTATTATTTCGAAGACACATCAGATTCTATATAAAATTTTAGTTTTATTCCTATAACTCAAAAAATAAATGAGACTCAGGTTCCTGAGTGGCTCAGTGGGTTAAGCATCTGCCTTCTGCTGAGGACATGATCCCAAGATCCTGGGATGGAGCCTTGTAGGTTCCCTGCTCAACAGGAGAATATGCTTCTTCTTCTCCCTCTGCCCTTTCCTAACCTCACTTGTGCTCTCTCTCACTTTAAGTAAATAAATAAAATCTTTAAAATTAATTAATTGTTAATTAATTAATTAATGAGACTCAGGGGCACCTGAGTGGCTCAGTAAATTAGGCATCTACCTTCAGCAGAGTTCATGATCTCAGCGTCCTGGGGTTGAACACCACATCAGGCTCTCTGCTCAGTGAGGAGCCTGCTTCTCACTCTCCCTCTCTTCCTCCCCTTGCTTGTGCTTTCTCTCTCTCTCTCTCACAAACAAATAAATAAAATCTTCTAAGAAAATGATAAATGACACTCAGACTATCACCTTCTCTCTCTCTCTCTCTCTTTTTTTTTTTTTTGGATTATCTAACAGGAAAGTTAAGGTAGCACAGTATCCACTTTAAGATTAAAATCCACTGCAAAGGAAAAAATCTAATACCCAGAATACTGTGATAATAGCCATCATGAACTGAGGTATCACAATTTGTTTTCCTATGCCAGCCCCCAGTCCTTTAGAAGAGATACTCCTTGGTGATACAGAATGTATTCCCTGCCAAGGTGTCTCTGGGTAAACTTAGGAAGTGTAGAAGTCAGAAGGAAACTTCCTGAAATCTTTAATAATGGAGCAAAATGAGAGGAACAGGATAAACCTAAATTGTGTGAGTTGTATATATGTATCACCGCCCCATGTAATATATTATTCTACTGATGATATTATTAACAGATGTGCATATAAGGCATTGGTGAATCACTAGAGATGCAGAGTGTAATCCTTTTAAAAATTCATTTCTTAATGATGATTAAGATTATAATATAATCATAATTATATAATTATGATTATAATATAATCATAATTAATGATTCTTAAAAGAAATATAAATGCAAAGGAAGGAAGGAAGGAAGGAAAACTAGCCCAATAGCCAATTAAGGAAATGCAATTTAACATGTTTTACCTTTTAAATTGTTGAAGAATTTAAACAAACACCATGTTCTAGTTATCTATTGCTATATAAAAAATCACCCCAATTTTAGTGGGGTAAAAGAACCATTATTTGATCATGTTCATGGATTCTGTGGATCAGGAATTCAGAATGGACACAATGAGACAACTTCTTTCTGTTTCACAGTGTCTGGGTGCACAGTTGGAAAAGAAAGATTCAATTAACAAGTATGGTAGTTGATCTCAGATTCAGCTGCCAACCAAACATCTACACAGGGACTCTCCATGTGACTGGTTTCTTCACAACATTATGGCTGATTTCTAAAAACAAGTGTTTCAAGAGAAGTGAGATTGAAATTTTCTTTTTTATGACCTGGCTTTGGAAACCACATTGCATCAATTTTGCCAGTCACAATTCCATCCAATATTCAAGGGACCTTATTTTTTGAGATGAAGAGTGTCAAGGGCACATTGTAAGAAGAGTCTGGGGCATGAGAGACGTTTTTTGGCTATTTTTTAAAAATACAATCGGCTACATGTACTAATAACCATTTTGATGAGAATTTAAGAATATAACAGTAATTAAAATTTTGTACTACCAATCTAGACACTGGCTGGATTTAACATAGGACTTAAAATATATCTATCCTTTGACAAACTAATTCTAGGTTTCCAAACATGAAATCTATTTTTTTTTCTTTAAGATTTTATTTATTTATTTGACAGAGGGAAAGACAGTGAGAGCAGGAACACAAGCTGGGGTGTGGGAGAGGGAGAAACAGGCCTAGCAGGGAGCTCCACGTGGGCCTCAAGCCCAGGACCCTGGGATTATTACCTGAGTTGAAGCCAGATGCACAACAACTGAGCCATGGGGATGCCCCCCAAATACCAAATCTTAAGGAAATAATTGTGGTTTTATCTATAATCCATTATGTGTCATAGTTCACAACCTATGAATATTTTATTCTTTTCAAAATCATATCTGAGCTATTGCAGCACAAACCTCCAAATTGGGGGGCAACTATAAGAAGTTAGTAACCTTAAAATGTCCCTGCCTTTATTCAGTTTTTTTAGAGGATTCCAAAGGTGTGTTCCATGCTGCACTCAGTACCAGGTCTTCATCCTGTTCCTGCTTCATTGAGTGATGCAGACTTTGAACACTTGGTACTGATGGAAGTGGTATTATGTGTTATTGTAATTATTTTAGCTGTGACAAATACATTTGTAATCAGAAAAAAGTTATTAGGATGAAACCAAAATTTTGTAGCTCTCATGCTAATTTGTTTGGACAAATGATATTTTGTCCTCACCTTATAGTTCTGTTACCAAAGTAGTTCAAATAAAAAGATAATAAGATAGTTTGAGAGATGATAGGTAGAATTATATGTAACCATATATATGAGGTATTTTATATGTCATATATATTATATAAGACATATGACATAACATATGACATATGTAATATAGGATATATGACATATTATGACATTACATATGACATATATATCATGTATGTTATATATGATACTTAAATATCTATATATGTAGGTATAGATAAATACCTTAATAAATATATGTCTATCTATCTATATCTGTATCTATCTATACATATCTTAAATACTGTGTTATCTTCCTAACTTATTTCCCGACAACAGTTTTGCCCACTTCAATCCAACCTTCAAACTATATCCAGCCAGAAGGAACTTTTGAAAATGAAAGTTTGATCACATCATATCTCTGTTTAAAAACCTTCATTATTGTTAGGATACAGCACACATTTCTTCCCATAGCTTACATGTTCTGATAGAATTTGATGTCTGCTTACCCCTTTGCTCCTATCTTTTCCCTCTACACCTACAAATAATCAATGCTTTAAATATTCTTACCCTCCCTCAGCCTGTAGTTTTATTTGACATGGCCCATAGTACATTTAACAAATATTTTTGTTTGTGGCTAATGTTTATAAATTGGGAGATTTTACACTAAAAATATCTAGGTTTTCAAATTTTCTTAAAATATGACACCTTGAGGCAATTGGGTGACACAGCCTCTTAGGCAACCGACTCTTGGTTTTTGGCTTGGGTCATGATCTCAGGGTTGTGGGATCCAACCCCACATCAGGTTCTGGGCTCACCACAGTATCTGCCTCAGATTCTCTCTCCCTCTACTTCTGCTCCTTCTGTTTATGGTCTCTCTAAAATAAATACATAAATTAAAAAATATATATATATGACACAGTTTGCCAACATTAGGTTTGCATTTCTACTACCTCCTTTGGAGCAGGAAAGAGATTTATAGATTGCAACAGGGATCATTCCTCCCAAAGTTCCCTTGCCAGCTCATTTTACTATGTACACTACATTCCTGGCACCTATACACATAGAAGTTTGTGACTCTTGTCTAAAGACAAAATTACTTTTTCACCTGAATATTTTGGCATCATTTAGAAGAAACATAGACATCACATCTTTTCTTGGATTAGAAAACATAATTTCAATCAGTTCCTCAATTCTAGGGAAATGTAAGGTTTATAGATTAAATTTAGTGTTTTCTTTAGTTATTCTTCTCTGTACTTCTTAGAGCCTTTTAAGCTCTGCTTTTCAAGTGAGTGATTTATTATACGCTTTACTTTGCCTGCTAATTGTTTCATGGTTGTTAGTTTTGAATCCTCTACCGGACTCCAAACTCAGTGAAGGCAGAAGCCATGTCAGGATACTTGTACTTAGAAAAGCTCTCAACAAATTCTGGTTGTGATTTTGATAACAACATATCCTCTTAGGCACTGATAAATATTCTGGGAGAATGGTATCCTGGTCATTGACAAGTCAGGCAGTCTTAAACAACTCTTCGGGAAAGGTCAATTTTTATTCCCATACAGGAGGAGAGAGTAGAAAAGTCTTTATAGTCTGTAATCCAACTCTGCCTTCCTGCATTTATTTTTCAACCTAGGAGTTTCTCAAGATAAAAACAGCACCGTAGACTTTTTCCTTCCATGGGGGAAAAACCCAAATGAAAACCTCTCAGTAGGTTCCCAGGCTACCTCTCTCTGATGTCATCATTATTTGCATGCCAAAGGGAAGCCTGCAGGCATACCGGCCTTCTCTGGGGATGGGTGCTGGGCAGGACTGGAGCTGACAGTTCTTGGTCAGGGCACAGAGAAAGACTGGGTCTGCAAGTACCCAGGGGCTGTTATTTGGTTCTTTGGAAGAGGCAGGATCCCAAGGGTAGGCCAAGAGCTGGAGGTCAGGGTTTTGCCAGTTGCAAGGTCTAACTAAATGCAGAGCTGAGGAAAATTTGGAAAATTAACTTGTTGAGGTGCTGATAGAATAATTAAATGACTCCATATCTTACTTCCCAACTGACACAAGGTATTGTAATTTTAGAATCATTTTCTTCTCTTAGATGAAGACAAATTTAAGAGCTAAGTGATTGCTTTCAAATGGATGCATAACATCTCTATAGACAGCATGAGGGATCTCTTTGCAGCTAACATTTGTGAAAGATTATTTGTCAAAATCCTAGGTAACTAAACTGACAGAGTCATTTGACCTTGGGATGAAAATGCAAATGACAGCTTCCATTTTAAGTCTTCCTCACTGGAACAATTTCTTTTTACATTAGCTTGAATGAAAATGCTGACTTATAACAACATATTTATTACTAATGTGCGATACAAAGCTCTGCCAAAATTCAGAACAAACAAAATGATGAGACCATGGTCAGATATTTTAGTGATCACTGGTAAAGGGTGATATGACTTATATACTTCCCATGAACAATTAAAAACTGAACTATAAAATAAACTCATTTCAGTTGCTTATTCTCTTTCTGCAAAAATATGTATGACAAAATAATGAAATAAACTAGATTAAATATTTTCTTTTAAAATAACCTCTCAAAATAGATATTCTTGGAGACTGATAAAAATTCATGTGCACATTCTGTCTTTTAAACATGTAGACATACAGGGGTGCCTGGGTGGCTCATTTGGTTAAGAGGCTGCCTTAGGCCCAGGTCATGATCCCAAGGTCCTGGGATAGAACCCTACATCAGGCTCCCTGCTCAGTGGAGAACATGTTTCTCCCTCTCCCTCTGACTGCCGTTCTGCCAACTTGTGCTCTCTCTTTCTCTCTGTCAAATAAATAAAATCTATAGAAAAAGAACTGCTGTCATTTCTAAAATAAATAAATAAATAAACATATACACATACATACATACACTTATATCTGGTAAATCTTTATGAGAAAGATAAGTGTATTGACTAGCAGGAGGTAGTAAAGGAAGAAAAGGAAGAAAAGACAACTCAGGCTTTGTTGGTATTGGCACTATTGACATTAGAAGCTGGATTATTACTTGATGGGGAGACTGTCCTATGCATTGTATGATGTTTAACAAAATTCTTAGTCACTACCTACTAGATACCAGTAGCATGCCCTCCTTCCACGTTATGATGATCAAGTATACTGTCCAGGGTAACATCACTAAAATGGCAACACAGGGGACCTCAGCCTCTGTCTCTCTGCAAAGATCAATAATTAGACAGCTGCCAAAGAACAAAAACTATATAGTCTACCTGAGAAACTTTAGCAATACAGCGGAAAAACAAAAACAAACAAAAAACCCTGAAGATAACTGCTCAAGAAGAGAGCTTCATTTTGAATACATTATCCCATTCCCGCGAGATGCAACTTAATACCTAAAAAGAGTTCTCCTTGATAGGAAGGGGTCAGGGTGAGGGTCCAACTTCTCCAACCTGTTGGAGGAACTGCATGAAATGACCCATTTCATTTTCACCCCTCCAGACCTGAAAAGCTGAAACATATAAAGAAGGCTACGAAGAAGGTAGAAAAGCAGAAGCTACCAATAGTGGCCATACAAGAGCAATTGTGGTTCACAATGAACTGCTTTGCAGAAAAATCTAGCAAATTTTACCACTGAAAAAACCAGTGCCAGAACAGCTACCAAATGCCTCACTACAGATTTCACCATTCTCATACCTCAGGTATATGTAGTTAATGACACCAGCTGCCTCAGTTCCTCCTGCCTTGCTCCTTCCCCTCCTCGCCACTGGAGCCAAAAGTTCACTGGAAGCCAGCCCAGGCCTCTGAGGTTGTACAAGTGCAAGATGCCAGCCTAGACGCTTGAGGCTGACCCCCACCACCATGCAGCATACCATGCATGTGCTTCACCACCCTAACCCTCTAGCTGTGTACTTACATGATGCTGGTCTGGCCTGACACCCATCACTAGTCTCCTCTGCAGTGTGCAGTGTCCATTAAAGGGACTAGAGAAATAAAAGACCACTCAACCACAGGATGGCACATTGACAGCTAGGGACCTCATAGCTACATGTGGGCCTGCATCAGGCTCTGTCTTTTGTCACTGGCCTACACAATCAGCAACAGCTAACACTTCTGGTTGTTTACATTCTTACCCCCAGCCCAATCCTCATCAATGGACTCGACTGTCACGTGCCCATGGCAAAACCCAACAGTCATGGTAGTCTTGGTGACAGCCAGAGCCTACAAAGCTCTTGCTCTTTCTCCCTACCTTGGTTCCCATTATTTTTATGTGTCTGCAAGTGACCCTGCCACTGCACAGGTACCTAAAGATAAACCCCAGAGCCAAGTGTGTGAACCCCACAAATTCCAGCCACCACTATGGCTTGCCTTGGTCCCCAGACACTGGACCTGGAGATGTCACTGCACATCTCCACAGAGATGATAAGAACCACAGAGCTATCAGTGCTCTGGAACCCCTTGTCCTGAACCAAAGAGACATCATGTGCCCCCAAGATCCCAGCCATCACATGTCCCCATACAAGGTATCATGCACCACTAGACACAGGGTGACAATATGCTCCAACATGCCCCATATCTAAGTGAAAGTCTTCCTTACTGAAATCAATCTATAAAATTTGGAAAAGGTGACTGTTTATTTAAACAGGCAGACAGCCATGCAAGACTAGGCAGGTCACAAAAAAATACACTAAAATAAGTTCAGTAACTGGCCTCAAAAAAAAAAAAAAATGGAGATCCAGGAATCAAATGATATAGACTTGAAGTATTATTTTCTAAAGATGATTAGAGAGATACAAGAGAACAGATACATCCTTTAAAAATATCTGAAAAATAATACAAGAACAAAATGAGAAGTTTGACAAAGAGGGGGAAAAAAAAAAGACCCAAACAGAAATGGGTAAATTCCTAGAAACACACAACTTTCTAAGACTGATTCAAGAAGAAATTGAAAGTCTGAATAGAGCAATAGTAAGTAAGGACATCAGATCAGTAATAAAGCTCCCCCAAAGTCAAGGAACAGAAGCCTTCAGGGGTTACTTGTACCAAGCACTTATAGAATTAATGCCAATCTTTCTCAATCTCTTTCAAAAAACTGAAGAGGAGGGAACTATTTTTGAGACTAGGATTACCTTGATTGTCAAAGCTAGTTAAGGGCACTGGAAGAAAACAAAACAAAACAAAAACAAAACAAAAGTTACAAATAAATTTCCATGATGAATATCAATGCAAAAATCTCAACAAAATATTATCAAACAGAGTTTAAGCACATTTAAACAATCATATGGGATTTATCCCTGGGATACAAAGATTGTCCAACTTAAACAAATCAATAAATATGATGTACAACATTAATACAATGAAAAATAGAAATTATTTGAGTATTTAAATAGATGCAGAAAAAACCTGACAAAATTCAACATCATTTTGTGATAAAAATACTCATCAAATTGGGTATAGAAGATATATACCTCAACGTAATAAAGACCATATATGATCAGCCCATAACTGAAATCGTACTCAATGGTATCATGCTTTTCAAATCTTTCCTTCTAAGATTCAGAACAGGACAATAGTCCAAATATCACCAATTTTATCCAACATAGTGATAGAAATTCTAGCCAGAAAAATCAGCAAGAAAAAGAAATAAAATGCATTCAAATTGGAAAAGAAGTAAAATATTCTCCATTTGCAGATGATTTAATACATAAAAAAATTTCAAATTCCACCAGAAAACTGTTAGAACTAATCAATGAATACAGAAAAGTTGTAGGGTACAAATACCAATATACAGAAATCAGTTGTTATATACACAAACAATGAAAGATCTGAAAAGAAACTTTTAAAAAAATCCCATTCACAGTAGCATAAAAAATGAAGTATTTTGAAATAAATCTAACCAAGTAGGTGAGGAATTGTCTACCGAAAACCATAAAACATTGATGAAAGTTACTGAAGAACACACAAACAAATTGATAGATATCCTGTGTTCGTGGATCAGAAGGATTAAAATGTTTTAAATGTCAATTCTACCCATAGTCATCTGTAGATTATTTGTAATCCCTACCAAAATTTCAACGACATTTTTCACAAGTAGAAAAAAAATCCAAAATTCTATGGAACAAATAAAGACTCTGAATAGCCAAAGAAATCCTGAAAAAGGACACAACTGGTGGTATCACACTTTCTGATTTGAAGCTGCACTACAAAACAATAATAATCAAAAGAGTATGTTACAGGCATAAAAATAAGCACACAGATAAATGTAACAGAATCAATTAAAAAAAAAAAAAAACCTGTATAGACAGTCAACTGTTTGTCAAGGGATCCAGGAGTCTTTCTCAGTGTAGAAAGGATACTCTTCAATAAATGGGGGGGCAATTTGATGGGGACCCATCATGGGCTCAAGTCAGGAATGACAGCTGTTGGGACTGGGCTTGCCTGGACCAGTATCCCTCACAGTTGTGGTGGCATGGGGGTACAGAGATAAGCAGGGCCTCAGGTAACTGAGATGGTGGCTGGGGGTGTGCATTGCATGTGGAAGCTTGTGGTATTCAATGGAGTTTGCAGAGGGGGAGTCTGTGTGTTCTGGAGGTTTAAGAGAGGAACAGACTGTGGATTCTCTCTGAGGCAGGGGTCTGGGTGCAGACAGCTCACTTTGTTCTGACCCTCCAAAGAGGCATGAAGACTGCCAGAGAAAAAAGCCTCCAGAGAACAAAAGCCCAGAAAAACTGGTTTCCATGGAGCCCAGACCCTTGATTGGGGGCAGAGCAACTCTACCCAAGAAGCACTGACTGGAAAATAATGCAGCAGGCCCCTACTCCAGAAGACAAGCTGAAAGAAAAAGAGGACTACAACCACAGAGTCCCCATAAAACTGTAAAACTGCAACCCTAGGTGAAAACAGTATATTAAACTCCTGGTATTGCCTCATAGCCTGTATATTTCTTAGATACAACATTTGTCTCTCTTTTTAAAAAATTCTTACTCATGAGTCTTATTATTTTATTTTATTTTTTTACCTACTTACCCTTTCAGTTAGATGTTTAATACAATATATTCCACAGTAACTTTTTAACTTGAACTTTTTTCATATGTATACTTTTTTCTTTCTCTTTTTTAAATATATATAGATATAGATACAGATATAGATATAGATATAGATACAACCACAGAACTAACGGATATGGACATAAATGAGATGTTGGAGATAGAATTCAGGGTAACAGTTATCCAGAAAATAGCTAGGTTAGAGAAAAACATTAGTGGCAACATAGATTCTCTAAGGGCAGAAGTGAGAGCTGACCTGGCAGAATTTAAAAATGCTGTCAATGATAGATCCAATCCAATCTAGGTTCCCTAACAGGATAAATAAGGCAGAAGATCAAATTAGTGATCTAGGAGACAAACTGATAGGAAAGAAGGAGCAGGAGGAAGTATGGAACAAATAGCTTAGAGTCCCTGAAAACAGAATTAGAGAAATAAATGATGCCATGATACATTCAATGTCAGAATTATTGGGATCCCTGAGATGGTGGAGAGACAAAGGATTAGAAAATATAGTTGAGCAAATCCAAGCTGAAAATTTCCTTAATCTGGGGAATGAAACAAGTCTTCATATCCTAGAGGCAGAGAGGTCACTTCCCAAGATCAATGAGGATAGTGCAACCTACTGGCATGTGATAGTGAAACTTGCAAATCATAAAACCAGAGAAAATATCTTAAGGGTAGCTAGGGGGAAGAGATTCCTTATGTGCAGAGAAAGGAATATCAGAATGCTGTGAGACCTGTCCACAGAAACCTGGCAAGCCAGAAATGGCTGGCAAGACATATTCAGGGCAGTAAATGAGGAGAACATGCAGCCACGAATACTGTATCCTGCAAGTTTGACAGAATGGATGGAGAGATAAGGAGCTTCCAAGACCAGCAAAGACTGAAAGAATATGTGACCATCAAGCAGACCCTGCAAGAAATATTAAGGGGTGTTCTGTTAAAGAAGAAAGACCCAAAGAATGATAGAGAACAGAAATTTACAGAGACAATCTGTAGAAATGAAGATCTCACAGGTAACATGATAACAATAAAAACATATCTTTCAACAATTACTCTTAATGTGAATGGCCTAAATGCTCCCATAAAATGGCACAGGGTTGCAGATTGGCTAAAAATACAGACTCATCCATATGTTGTCTAAGAGAGACTCATTTTGAAACTAAAGATACATCCAGACTGAAAGACTGAAAGATAGAAAACCATTTTTCATGCCAACAGACCTCAAAAGAAAGCTGAGGTAGCCATTCTCATATCAGATAAGTTAGATTTAAAACTAAAGCCCATAGTCAGAGATATAGGACATTACATCCTTCTTAAAGGTCTATCCAACAAGAAGATCTAACAATTGTAAATATCTATGCCCCCAACATGGGAGTAGCCAAGTACATAAGTCAACTGTTAATAAAAATAAAGAGACATATAGGTAAAAATATGTTAATTTTAGGGGATCTTAATATGCCACTCTCAGCAATAGACAGGTCATTTAAGCAGAAAATTAATTTTAAAAAGCCAGGAGTTTTGAATGACACATTGGACCAGATGGAACTCATAGTTATATACAGAACATTCTACTCTAAAACAACAGAATACTCATTCTTCTCAAGCCCACATGGAACTTAATAGACCACATACAAATCAGGTCTGACCTGACCAAAAGACTGAGATTATTCCCTACATATTCTCAGACCACAGAGCTTTGAACCTGGAATGAATCATAAGAAAAAGTTTGGAAGAAATATAATCACTTGGAAGTTAAAGTCCATCCTGCTCAAGAATGTTTAGATCAACCAGGAAATCAAGGAGGAACTTAAACAACTCATGGAAACCAATGAGAACAAAGACACATTGATACAAAACCTATGGGATATGGCAAAAGGAGGTTCTAGGGGGGGAAATACATAGCCATCCAAGCCTCACTCAAAAAAATAGAAAAATCCTGAATACACAAACTCTTTTTACATCTTAAAGAACTAGAGGATCAACAACAAAATAAGCCTACCCCACATGAGAAGGGAGATAATTAAGATTAGAGAAGAGATCAATTAATTAGAAACCAGATATATATTATAGAACATTGATGAAACTAGAAGCTGGTTCTTTGAAAGAATTAATAAGATAGATAAACCACTGGCCAGACTAATCCAAAAGAAAGAGGAAAGACCCAAATTAATAAAATTATGAATGAAAGGGGAGAGATCACAACTAACACCAAGGAAATAAAATCATCAGAAATTACTACCAACAGCTCTATGTGAATAAGTTAAGTAACCTAGAAGAAATGGATACATTCCTGGAAACCTATAAACTTCCAAGACTGAAACAGAAAGAAATTGACAACCTGAATAGACCAATATCTAGTAATGAGATTGAAGCAGTGATCAAAAGCCTTTTTGGAGGCTTTTTGGAGTCCAGGACCTGGTAGATTCCCCAGGGAATTCTACCAATATTCAAAAAAGAGATAATGCCTATTCTCCTAAAGGTGTTTCAAAAAATAGAAACAGAAGGAAAATGTTCAGACTCTTTCTATGAAGCCAATATCACCTTGATCCTCAAACCAGGCAAAGACCCCATCAAAAAAGGAAAATTTCAGACCAATATCCCTGACAAATATGGATGTCAAAATTCTCAACAAGATCGTAGTTAGTAGGATCCAACAGTACATTAAAAAGGTTATCCACCATGACCAGGTGGGATTTATCCCTGGTATGCAAGGATGTTTCCACATTTGCAAATCAATCAATGTGAGAGAATAAATCAATAAGAGAAGAGAGAAGAACCACATGGTCCTCTTAATTGATGCAGAAAAAGCATTTGACAAAATACAGAATCCGTATTAAAACTCTTCAGAGTATAGGGATAGAGGAAACTTTTCTCAACTTTATAAAATTCATCTGTGAAAAACCCATGGCAAATATCATTCCCAATGGGGAAAACTTGAAGAGACTTGTCATTGAGGTCAGGAACACGACAAGGATCCCCACTCTCACCACTGTGGTTCAACATAGTTCCAGAAGTCCTAGCAACAGCAATCAGACAACAAAAAGAAATAAAATGTATTCAAATTGGCAAAAAAGAAGTCAAATTCTCTCTCTTCGCAGATGACATGATATTTTATGTGGAAAACCCAAAAGACTCCACCCCCAAACTACTAAAACTCATACAGCAATTTGGTAATCTGACAGGATATAAAATCAATGCACAGAAATAATTTTCTTTCTTATACACTAACAATGAAACTGTAGAAAGGGAAATTAGAGAATCAATTCCATTTACAATAATACCAAAAACCATAAGATACCCTGGAATAAACCCCCAAAAAAACGTAAAATGTCTATACTCAAGGAATTACAGAACACTCATGAAAAAAAAAATTGAAGACACAAAAAGATGGGAAAACATCCCATGAACACGGATCAGAAGAATAAACACTGTTAAAATGTTTATGTTGCCCAGAGCAATCTTTTTTCAATGCCGTCCTGATCAAAAATACCATTGATATTTTTCAAAATGTTGGAATAAACAATTCTAAAATTTGTTTGGAAACAGAAAAACCCTGAATAGCCAAGGAAATGTTAAAAAAAAAAAGTTGGGGGCATCATGTTGCCTTATTTCAAGCATTATTTCAAAGCTATGATCACCAAGATAGCATGGTACTGGCACAAACACAGACACATAGACCAATGGAACAGAGTAGAGAGCTCAGATATGGATCCTCAACTCTATGGTCAAATAATCTTCATCAAAGGACGGAAAAGTATCCCATGGAAGAAGACAGTGCCTTCAATAAATGGTGCTGGGAAAATTGGACAGCTATGTATAGAAGAATGAAACTCAATCATTCTCTTACACCATGCACAAAGATAAACTCGAAATGGATGAAAGACCTCAATGTGAGACAGGACTCTATCAAAATCATAAAGAAAAACATAAGCAGTAACTTCTTTGACATTGGCCATAGCAATTTCTTACAAGAAATATCTCCAAAGGCAAGGGAAACAAAAGCAAAAATGAACTTTTGTGACCTCATCAATATAAATATCTTCTGCACAACAAAGAAAACAGTCAACAAAACAAAGAAACAATCTATGGAATGAGAGAAGATATTCACAAATGACACTATGGACAAAGGGCTGATATCCAAGATCTATAAAGAACTCCTTAAACTCAACACACACAAAACAGATAATCAAATAAAAAATATGAACAGAATAAGACCTAGGAATAAACCTAACCAAGGAGGTAAATGATCTGTACTTGAGGAAATACACAACACTCATGATAGAAATTGAAGAAGACACAAAAAGATGAAAGACCATTCCATGCTCTTGGATCGGAAGAAGAAACATTGTTAAAATGTCTATACTGCCTCGAGCAATCTATACTTTTAATGCTATTCCGATCAAAATTCCACCAGTATTCTTCAAAGAGCTGGAGCAAATAATCCAAATATTTGTATGGATTCAGAAGAGACCCCGAATCACTAAGGAGATGTTGAAAAACAAAAATAAAACTGGGGGCATCATGTTACCTGATTTCAAGCTTTACTACAAAGCTGTGATCACCAAGACAGCATGGGACTGGCATAAAAACAGACACATAGACCAGTGGAACAGAATAGAGAGTCCAGATACGGACGCTCAACTCTATGGTCAATTAATCTTCGACAAAACAGGAAAAAATATACAGTGGAAAAAAGACAGTCTCTTCAAAAATGGTGCTGGGAAAACTGGACAGCTATATGTAGAAGAATGAAACTCGACCATTCTCTTACACCATACACAAAGATAAACTCAAAATGAATAAAAGATCTCAGTGTGAAACAGGAATCCATCAGAATCCTAGAGGAGAACATAGGCAGTAACCTCCTCGGTATCAGCCACAGCAACTTCTTTCAAGATATGTCTCCAAAGGCAAAGGAAACAAAAGCGAAGATGAACTTTTGGGACTTCATCAAAATCAAAAGCTTCTGCACAGCAAGGTAAACAGTCAACAAAACAAAGAGGCAACCCATGGAATGGGAGAAGATATTTGCAAATGACAGTACAGACAAAAGGTTGATATCCAAGATCTATAAAGATCTCTTCAAACTCAATACACACAAAACAGACAATCCTATCAAAAAATGGGCAGAAGATATGGACAGACACTTCTCCAATGAAGACATACAAATGGCTATCAGGCACATGAAAAAATGTTCATCATCACTAGCCATCAGGGAGATTCAAATTAAAACCACATTGAGATATCACCTTATACCAGTTACAATGGCCAAAATTAGCAAGACAGGAAACAACATGTGTTGGAGGGGATGTGGAGAAAGGGGAACCCTCTTACTCTGTTGGTGGGAAAACAAGTTGGTACCGCTTTCTTGGAGAACAGTGTGGAGATTCCTCAAGAAATTAAAAATAGAACTTCCCTATGACCCTGCAATTACACTACTGGGTATTTACCCCAAAGATACAGATGTCATGAAAAGAAGAGCCATCAGTACCCCAATGTTTATAGCAGCAATGGCCACGGTTGCCAAACTGTGGAAAGAACCCAAGATGCCCTTCAACGGATGAATGGATAAGGGAGTATGGTCCATATACACTATGGAGTATTATGCCTCCATCAGAAAGGATGAATACCCAACTTTTGTAGCAACATGGATGGGACTGGAAGAGATTATGCTGAGTAAAATAAGTCAAGCAGAGAGAGTCAATTATCATATGGTTTCACTTATTTGTGGAGCATAACAAATAGCATGGAGGACATAGGGAGATAGGGAGGAGAAGGGAATTGAGGGATATTGGAAGGGGAGGTGAACCATGAAAGACTATGGACTCTGAAAAACAATCTGAGGGCTTTGAAGGGGCGGGGGGGTGGGAGGTCAGGGTACCAGGTGGTGGGTATTATAGAGGGCACAGATTGCATGGAGCACTGGGTGTGGTGCAAAAATAATGAATACTGTTATGCTGAAAATAAAAAATAAATAAAAAAAAAATGAACAGTCACTTCTCCAATGAAGACATACAACTGGCTAGCAGACACATGATAAAATCATCATTCACCATCAGGGAGATTCTAATCAAAACCACATTGAGATACTACCTTACACCAGTTATAATGGCCAAAATTTAGAAGGCAAGAAACAACAAGTGTTGGAGAGGATGTGGAGAAAGGGGAACCCTCTTGCAGTGTTCATGGGAATGCAAGTTGGTGCAGCCACTTAAGAAAACAGTGTGTAGGTTCCTCAGAAAATTAAAAAATAGAGTTATTCTATGATCTAGTAATTGCACTACTGGTAGTTCCCACTAAGATCCAGATGAAAAGAAGAGCCCTCTGTACCCCAATGTGCATAGCAGCAATGTACACAATAGCCAAACTGTGGAAAGTGATGAGATGCCCTTCAACAGATGAATGGATAAAAAAGATGTGATCCATATATACAATGGAATATTACTCAGCCATCAGAAAGATGAATAGCTAACTTTCACATCAACATAGATGGGACTAAAGGAGATTATGTTGAGTGAAATAAGTCAAGCAGAGAATGTCAATTTTCATATGGTTTCACTTACTTGTGGATCATAAGGAATAACATCGAGAATATTAAGAGAAGAAAAGTAAAAATTAAGGGCAGGAAATCAGAGGGTCAGATGAATCATGAGAGACTTTGGACTCTCAGAAACAGATGTTTTTAGAGGGGAGGGTGATTGGGGATGGGTTGGCCTGGTGGTGGGTATAAGGGAGGGCTTGTATTGCATGGTGCACTGGGCGGTATATATAAACAATGAAAAACAATGAATATTGGAATACTACATTAAAAAAAAAAAGAAGTCTACATCAAACTAAAAAGCTTCTCAACAGATAACGATCACCAAAACATAAAGACAACCAATGGAATGGGACTGATAAAAAGTTAATACACACTGTATATAAGAGACTCATAAAATTCATTAGGAAAAAAACATTTTGAGTCAAAATGGGAAGAGGAACTAAATATATTTTTTTTTCCCAAAGAGACATACAAATGGCTAACAGGTGCATGAAGATATGTTCAACACAATTATTTATCAGAGAAATGTAGATCAAAACCACAATAAAATATCACCTCACACTTTTTTGGTAGTAGAATGGCTACTACCAAAAAGACAAGAGACAACAAATTTTGGTGACAATGTGGAGAAAAATGAACCCTTAAGTACTTGGTGAGAATGTAAATTGGTGGAAAACAGTATGAAGATTCCTCAAAAAATTAAAATAGAACTACCAAATGATCTAGCAATTCTACTTCTGGATACGTATCTGAAGAAAATGAAAACAAGATATTGAAGCGACATCTGCACTCCACATTCATTGCAGCATTCTTCACAATAGTCATGATGTAGAAACAACATACATGGTCATTAATGAATGAATGAATAAAAAAGATCTGCAATAGAATATTATCCAGCTATTAGAAAAAAAGGAAGCCTGCCATTTACAACAACATGGATGGAACTTGAGAGCATTATGCTAACTAAAGTAAGTCAGATAGCTATAGACAAACACTGCATGATATCACTTATATGTGGAATCTAATCCAATCTCTGTTTCTCATAGAAACGGAGAGTACACTAGTAGTTACCAGGTAGTTAAATGTTCTCATCACACACACACACACACACACACACACACACACACACACACAAAGATAATTATGTGAGGTAATGGAAGTGTTAGTGAACACTATGGTAGTTTGCAATATATAAATGTATCAGATCAACATATTGTACATCTTAAGCTTATACAATGCTATATGTCAATTGTATCTCAATACAACTGGAATAAACTGTCACTAGATTTCACTAAATTGGGTCAAAATTACCTACACTAAGATGAACTGGTTTAAATGATCCAGTCTTAGCCTTGTATTGTTCCTTGTGGGAACAGAATGATTTTTTACCAAATTTCATATTTCAGTGGTTTTTACCAAATTTCAAACTAACGTGTGATGACACTGAAATGTTGTGGATTGATCTCACTAATCTATTAATCTTCTCTTTATCCTCACACAATCTTTTTTAACTTTTCAGTGCTCTCCCATCTGATTGGGTGTTTTGCTCCATAACTTAGGCTTAGGTTTAGTCGTGGGATTTCCTTTGGCAATGTTAGCAAAATAACACAATCAGAGGTTTGAAAAAATGTCTGTTTCTTCTGCCCCTCTTGCTTATCTGCTTTTGCTGTGAGAAAATAAACAGCACACAGCTTGCTGGAAGGTGAGAGTCATTGTTCAGAGCCAAATCATCTAAGCTATTCCAGCCAAATCAGACACTAACTGCCCAACTGATAGTCAGGAAAGACTCAAAGAATTGCCCATTTGAGGTTGGTCTCATTCACTGATTTTAGAATTGTGGTCTAAGTAAATGTTTGTGGCCTTAGAGTTGAACAATTATTTGTTATATAGCATTATTGTGCCAGTGGAGAACTGATGCACTTAAAAGACTCAGTAACTTTTAATTGCATGCTAGACATACACACATTTTTAAAAGCTTCAACTGATGTTTTGTTCCATCAAAGTAGGTTATCATTTACTGTGCTAGTCAGAGGTTAGGAGCTCATTGTCTTAATTCAATCATGAATTTAGCTGGACCAAGACTGGGTTCAAGTTTTAGTAAAATTTTGTCTGTTTTTCCCTATTCCCTAAAACATGGCTTCCCAGGGTTTTTAACTTAAAAAGGCATGTTTTTATCTCCTCAGTACCTAGAAATTGCAGGAATGTCTGCTTTGCCTCTCAGAGGTTTTCTGCTTATGTCCATGGCCTCCCTCCCTGAACATCTTCAGAATGTCGCAAATGTCTTAAAGGGGAGAGCTGCTGTGAATTTAAAGACTCTCAAATCCCTAATTTTGTCATTCTACTCTGTACAACCATCAAAGGCTACTTTTCAATCTCTTCCAACAATGCTCTTGTGCTAGAGTCAAAGCATCTAGTTATGCCCATATCAGCAAAGCCCCCAGGAAAAAGTGATTAGAGATTTTCACTTTTAATTCACTATCCAGGAAGGACTTTCAGCTCTCATTTACTGTTCTTAGAGTACCCTCCCACCTCATGAAGATCTTTGTCTCCTAAGCATTGTGAGACTTAACACTTTCGAGCTATCATGACTTAACTGTTCAGCCATCAACCCTGCTTCAAGCTTCAGCAAATGATTCAAGGCAGAAGCCAAACATGCATCATGTGTTTGAGAACCTTCATATTTCTAACTTTGTCACCTAGCTCCATGTGATTGTCAAAAGCTGTACTAGGTTCTCTGTTCCCTAGAGCATCTTCAACCTGTGGCCTATACTGAGAATCAGCAAATACCCCACAGATCTTCAGCCCTTCTCTGAAAGCTTCTTTCTCCTTGGGGATTTTTCTGTTTTTAGTCTTGACTCAGTTCATTCTTTGATCCCTTCAAGTGGAAAATTTACAGTCTCTAGCTTTTCTGCTAGTTCTCAATGGGCACATTGGTCTGCTCTGAATATTACCATACATGAAAATGGAAATCCAGGCCAGAACATTTATATGAAGTAAATTGAATCCATTTCTGAAGTGAACTTTTTATGCACAGAGAGAGCTTAGCTGGGTAGATAGATGCTCAAGTCATCTTTCATGTTATTATTAATAGAGACTAAAATATCAAGTTACTTATGGAAACTGAAAAAAAATCAATAAAAACTTCTTTACATCTTAAAACAATCTTGATGAATATCATAATTTAAGAAAAATAAATCTCTAAAAGCAAGTTAATACTTGTGGCAGAGAATAGTATATAATGACTGCTTAATATGATTTAAGTAGGGAGATTTTTTTAACTTGGCTATTTAGCTGAGAAGAAAATAACAGTGTGTGGAGAAAACAACTGAAAAAGGAATTGATTGAGAGAGAAAAAATTTGGTTAATACCTTTTTATCAGCATATTGCATATGAGAGATAAATGCTCTGGCTATCCATTGTTCAAATCTAATTTCCTTTCTGAGTGTCCTGGAAACTTTCTGTAAAACATTTCAATTGATGAAAGTTAAGAAAGCAAGTAACTTTATTTTTTTGATTTAGAAACAAAGATCTCAGACTGTTTGAATAATATTATTCATTGGATTTCCTCTTTGCAACTTCAGTTTATATTCTGCATGCCATTACCAGTGATTGCTAGTGTGATGTCATGGTTTTGTTATTGCTATCTTGTTCAGTCTTGGGTTCCACCTCTTGGGGAAACCAACCCCTAACTTAGATAACATCAGTCCGATATCACAGGATTTGGGAGCTAAAAATAACCAAACTACCAATCTTTATTTTTAAACATCATCATCTTTTTCACAAAGGAACAAACATTTAATTTTATCCATGTGACATTAGCCAAAAACCAGGACCAAAGAAATCTGAAAAATGTTCAGAATTTCAACATATTTAATGGTTTAGGAAGGCTGTATTGATAGGAAGACAATCAGAAAACTGGCATCTAAGTCCAGAATTTGTAGTCCTGCACACATTCCATAATCTTTTAAAATTTCGATTTCTTTATATCGTAAGTTGTAAGTTGTGATGGAAAGATTTTAATAGGATAATACAAACAAAAATATGCTATGCAGTTGTTTATCTGGAGTAAAGATATTAGGTATAAATTAAAATATAAAAATATTGGGATGCCTGGGTGGCTCAGTTGGTTAAGCAGCTGCCTTCGGCTCAGGTCATGATCCCAGCATCCTGGGATCGAGTCCCAATTGGACTCCTTGCTCGGCAGGAAGCCTGCTTCTCCCTCTGCTTCTGTCTGCCTGTGCTCTCTCTCTCTCCCTCTCTCTGATAAAAATATTAGTTTAGCTCAGTTCTACATGCGAATAAGACTACACTCATCTACGTGAGCAGAAAATCATGAGCTTGACTAATTTACTAGTTTGGTCGGACGAGGAGTTGAAGCCATTTTTAGGAGCAGGTGGGATAAGTTAACAGTGTAGTTGCCTATGTAGACTAACTACAAAGTATCTTAGAAAATATCCATCATAGGGGTGCCTAAGTGGCAGTTGGCTAAGCATCTGACTCTTGGTTTCTGCTTAGGTCGTGATCTCAAAGTTGTGATATGGAGTCCTGTGTCTTAAAAGAAAAGAAAATATTCATCTTGAGATAGAAATTTTAATTTAATTTAATTTTTAAAACTATTTTTATTTATTTATTTGACAGAGATCACAAGTAGGCAGTGAGACAGGCAGAGAGAGAGGAGGAAGCAGGCTCCCTGAGACCCTAAGACCATGACCTGAGTCAAAGGCAGAGGCTTAACCCACTGAGCCACCCAGGTGCCCCTAGAAATTTTAATTTTCAGAAGTTTAATTTTTAAAGAGGATTTATTTGTTTGAAAGAGAGAAAGATAGAGAATCGGAGGGGGGCAGGAAGGACTGAGGGAGAAAGAGTCTTAAGCAGACACTGTGCTGAGCACAGAGCCTGGTGTGGGGTGATCTCAAAACTTTGAGATGACAACCTGAGCCAAAACTAAGAGTCAGTTGCTTAACCAACTGTGCTATGCAGTTACCCCCAGAAATTTAATTTTTAATATTCTTTCAGAAGAATAAAAGAATGTAAAATACCCAAATAAAATTGGTAATGGCAGTCAAGTGGTTTTTTTGGCTGATGGATACTCATGCTGCCTCATGAGCCACATACAAATTACAAAGTTTTGTCAAATGCTGACACTTAAAAGAAACAGAAATAAATATTCCTGCAGAATTATAAAATATGACATGTTTAAAAATAAAACTTTCAGAGGTGCCAGGGTTGGTTAATTATCTGCCTTTGGCTCAGGTCATGATTCTGGGGTTCTGGGATTGAGCCCCAAGTTGGGCTTTCTGCTCAGTGGAGTGCCTGCTTCTCCCTCTCCCTCTGCTCCTCCCTTTTGTTCATGTACTCCCTCTCTCTCTCTCTCAAATAAATAAATAAAATCCTTAAAAAATTAAAAAAAATGAAAACGGCAATTTTCACTTATTCCTGTGAAACGTGAATACATTAGGTTGGAAATCTGCAGGCAGCAGTACATACTTTAGAACATTAAAAGAATTATATTTTTATAAATGAATATCTATAAAAGTGACTTAAGCATATATATAGTTTAAATACATAACATACTAATTTCATTGCATATAGAACACCCAGTCAACTAAACATTTATTTTCTAGGACCTGGAGAAATGAGATGAAAAATATCTGATGCCAACATATAGGTGTTTATAGTCTTGTGTGAGACATATAAGTAGATATACTAAACAAATGTGACAGAAGAATTGGGGTCCTATAAGATGAGTTAAGCCTGCAGAGAAGGGAAACACTTCTCCATGTCTGTCCATAGAAAGCATAGAGTAGAAGTGAAGGCTTCTAGGGTAAAGAATACTTGAGTTTGATAAATGAAGAGGGGTCCGGCCTGGCAAGGAGTTGGGAAGAGAAGTTTTAATTTGCACAACTGTAGCGTATTCAGAGGAGAGGCGTAAAAGATGATAAACAGGCAGAGACCAAAACAACAAAGTTTATGTCCAAACATAAACTTTTTAGAAACTTGGGCACGAAAATTGATAGGTCCTTTATTTGTAACAATCCCAAATTGGAAATAACCAAAACACCCATCAGCAAGTAAATATATAAACACATGGTTGTCTATCTTTACTCAACACCAAAGAGAATTCTGTATTGAAACATTCAACAACTTGAATGAATCTCAAAATTACTGAATAAAATGACCTAAATACAAATGATGATACCCTATATGATTCCATATACATAAAATTGTAGGAAAACAAACCTACCCAGACCCAAAAAAACCAGACCCATGGTTGTCTATGAATTGGCAGTTAAAGGTTGAAGGTAGGGAGGCAAAGGAAGAGAAAGAGTCAATGGGGCAAAAGGAAAATTTTTAAGGTGATAGATATGTTCATTATTCTGATTGTGGTGATGATTCCTTGGGTTTACACTTATATCAGAACTCATCAAGTTGTACAATTTAAGCATATACTAGTTATTGTACATCAGTAATAGCTCAGTAAAGCTGAAAACAGTCTTTAGACATAGGGAACCCTAAATTATTTAAGAAAAAAGATAGCATGCCCAGTTTTATATTTTTGAGATTATGATATATCCCTGATTTCTGATTTGGAGAATGGAAACTGGTCAAATGATGACAACTATAAACCTATTCTATTCCTGTCTATAGCAAAAACTGCCTGATTTTCATACTAGAGATTAATTATCTGATTCAATTTCAGACTACCAGCCTGACTAGTTTTGGGACTGGCTTAATGTTTCACAAACATGAGATTGATTGGTTTATGTCTATAGAATTTGCATTGTCTGCCACTGTGGACAACATTATTGGTTGCATTTTATCTCACAGTGCTTGCAGTGTGCTAGGAACTAGAGATTTAAAAATCTAAGGTGTATTTTATGCCATTAGAGATCACTAGAGATTTAAAAATCTAAGGTGTAGTTTATGCCATTAGAGATCATTGTCCAGTTAGCTCATAAAGATATCTTCCTATTTTAGAGAGAAAAATTATAACTTTCACCGACTGCTTACTAAGTACATTTTATGCATTATATCCCTCAATCCTCACAATGCTATGAGGACTATATCTTTATTATCCCTATTTTACGGAAGATGAATCAGGCTTAAAGAATTTTAATAGCTGGTTCCTGAGCATGTCTAGATGATATAGACTCCATTTGAGCCTGGCAATATATATAATTGTAGAGTCCATATGATTTCTTAACTTTTTCTTTAATTTTTTGGCAGCTCAACAATTTTCTTTAAGAAATTTGTATTTTCAGACTAGGGCTAAAAATGAAGTTACTAATGCATTTATGTGTTTTATTTCTATAAACACCTTATCATAGGTGAATTAGAGCAGAAATGGGAATAAAAATTGAAAACTTTACCATGTTTTATCCCAGCCATTTCTACATTCTTTCTTTCTGAACCAAGAACTGTGATGATACAGTAAGCTGATGCCTGCACAGGACAGTATGAGATTTAGAATCTCTGAGGTGACACTACCAAAGTGCTTGATCAGATCTGATCAAGCAGATGAACAAAAAAAGCTGTAAGGTATTTCTGATGGTGCTTTTCTTTCTGTTTTTGTGGAAGATAGAGAAAATGTTATACTAATTTAAAATCATTTTTACAGATAACATCTATTCAAATGTCTTTCTGCACATTTCTATGCATATATGTAGTTCAAAATTCAAACCATTTGTGTACTTCCTGTTCTTTCATTATAAAATAAAGTACTTGAAGAAAAAAGTGAAAGTATTTGTCTGCTTACTTTGCTAAATTATAAAATGGGTGATTCATTTTACACTAACGTATATGAAAAGGTAGAACTATGAAGACCTGTGTGTTACTTGCTACTGTTTATTTATTGACATATTTAACTGTTAATTAGCTATCCTGAAATCTGTTCTCCCTCTTTTTTTCTTTTTTCTTTTCTTTCTTTCTTCTTTTTTTTTTTTTTTTTTTTACTAAATTGAGAGGTTTGGCCTTTTCTTGGAATCTAAATGCCATTCACGCACCTATTAATACTGCAGTGGTTTGGAATAACAGAAATTCTTGTCTCATAAATTTTTAAAAATGGTTTTCTGATAATAATATTGAGAAGGGCTGGACACTCCTCACATCATGCTGTGAAGAAAGTATGCTTTTGCATCTTTGATAGAGTGAAATTTGATAATATACATTAAAGCATTACAGTTGTTCAGATGCCTAATACAGCATTTCAATTTATATAAGTATACTGAATGAAAATGGCAAGAAAAACTGACATAGGTTTATGTATATGTATAAATGTTAATATTAACTATGATGTTAAAAACTTCAAAAACCCTACATGGCCTGCTATAGGAAGATGTCTAAATTATGAAACAATCATAGAGTGAATATTATCTAGTTATTAAAAATGTATGTTTAATAAATATTTTAGTAACTTGAGAAATGCTCATAGTACACAGTAAGGTGGGAAATGATACATATTAAACTATTCTGACAAACTGTTCAATCTTTAAGAAAACTTCTTTCCTTGAGATGCCTGGGTGGCTCAGGTGAGTGAGCATCTGCTTTGTCTCAAGTCGTGATCACAGGGTCCTGGGGTCAAGGCCCACACCAGGCTCTTTTCTCAGTAGAAAACCTGCTTCTCCCTCTGCCCTCTTCTCCCCCTGCTTGTGCTCTCATTTTTTCTCCCTCTCTCTGACAAATAAATAAAATCATAAAAAAAGAAAACTTCTTTTATGAATTTATACACTTAAAAATTAAAATAAAATATAATAAAATTTTAAATTTTTTTTATGGGCTTGGAGATGATTTTTAATTTCTCTTTCTGATTTAATGTTTGTCTTCCCTCAGTAGTATATAGTGTGTGTGTGTTCTTTTAAATAGGGAAAGAACTTCTTTCTTTCTTTTAATATTTTAATGGTTACTTTATTTGCAACTCTTTTTTTTATGTTCAATATACACTTTTTAAAAATTTATTTTCAGGGACGCCTGGGTGGCTCAGTTGGTTAAGCAGCTGCCTTCAGCTCAGGTCATGATCCCAGCGTCCTGGGATCGAGTCCCACATCGGGCTCCTTGCTCAGCAGGGAGCCTGCTTCTCCCTCTGCCTGTGCCTGCCATTCTGTCTGCCTGTGCTCGCTCTCTCCCCCTCTCTCTCTGATAAATAAATAAAATGTTTAAAAAAAATAAAATAAAAATTTATTTTCAGCATAACGGTATTCATTATTTTTTCACCACACCCAGTGCTCTATGCAATCTGTGCCCTCTATAATACCCACCACCTGGTACCCCAACCTCCCACCCCCCCGCCACCTCAAACCCCTCAGATTGTTTTTCAGAGTCCACAGTCTCTCATGGTTCACCTCCCCTTCCAACTTCCCCCAACTCCCTTCTCTCTAACTGCCCATGTCCTCCATGCTATTTGTTATGCTCCACAAACAAGTGAAGCCATATGATAATTGACTCTCTAAGCTTGACTAATTTCACTCAGAAAAATCTCTTCCAGTCCCATCCATGTTGTTACAAAAGTTGGATATTCTTCCTTTCTGATGGAGGCATAACACTCCATAGTGTATATGGACCACATCTTCCTTATCCATTCGTCCATTGAAGGGCATCTTTGTTCTTTCCACAGTTTGGCAACCGTGGCCATTGCTGCTATAAACATTGGGGTACTGATGGCTCTTCTTTTCATGACATCTGTATCTTTGGGGTAAATACCCAGTAGTGTAATTGCAGGGTCATAGGGAAGTTCTATTTTTAATTTCTTGAGGAATCTCCACACTGTTCTCCAAGAAAGCGGTACCAACTTGTTTTCCCACCAACAGAGTAAGAGGGTTCCCCTTTCTCCACATCCCCTCCAACACATGTTGTTTCCTGTCTTCTTAATTTTGGCCATTCTAACTGGTGTAAAGTGATATCTCAATGTGGTTTTAATTTGAATCTCCCTGAGGGCTAGTGATGATGAACACTTTGTCAGGTATCTGTTAGCCATTTTTATATCTTCATTGGAGAAGTGTCTGTCCATACCTTCTGCCCATTTTTTGATAGGATTGTCTTTTTTGTGTGTGTTGAGTTTGAGGAGTTCATTATAGATCCTGGATATCAACCTTTTGTCTGTACTGTCATTTGCAAATATCTTCTCACATTCCATGGGTTGCCTCTCTGTTTTCTTGACTGTTTCCTTTGCTGTGCAGAAGCTTTTGATTTTGATGAAGTCCCAAAAGTTTATTTTCGCTTTTGCTTCCTTTGCTTTTGGAGACATATCTTGAAAGAAGTTGCTGTGGCTGATTTCGAAGAGATTTCTGCCTATGTTCCCCTCTAGGATTCTGATGGATTCTTGTCTCACCTTGAGGTCTTTTATCCATTTTGAGTTTATCTTTGTGTACAGTGTAAGAGAATGGTCGAGTTTCATTCTTCTACATATAGCTGTCCAGTTTTCCCAGCACCATTTATTGAAGAGACTGTCTTTTCTCCACTGTATATTTTTTCCTGTTTTGTCAAAGATTAATTGACCATAGAGTTGAGGGTCCATATCTGGACTCTCTACTCTGTTCCACTGGTCTATGTGTTTGTTTTTATGTCAATACCATGCTGTCTTGGTGATTGCTTGTAATAAAGCTTGAAATCAGGTAACATGATGCCCCCAGTTTTATTTTTGTTTTTCAAGATTTCCTTAGCGATTCGGGGTCTCTTCTGATTCCATACAAATTTTTGGATTATTTACTCCAGAAGAGCTTATTTCTATATGAGGTGTCCATGTCTGGGTTTATGGCTTGCTTTCTTCCCTCAGGCCTAATGCTACCTCCAGTGGAGCTTCCCACTCAAAGTCTGTTCTTTTTTAATTCTTGTAGAAATTGGTGTATAATAAAATCCTGTGGGGTGTTTTTTTCTGGGGAGGGAGAAAAGAAAATATTAGCAGTCAATTGTGGAAAACATTGCACCAGCTGACTTTAAAAATTCTAAGTTGTATGCAAGAAACCCCAGATTAACAAGGACAGGTTTTGTAAGGTTTAAACACCTCATTTGAAGTGTCACGAGTATGGTGGAAACATACGTGACTAACTTTTCCCCAATTATCTCATCAGATTCTTATTTTACTATTATTAATTAATACCTCCCAAATGTCCATAATTTATTATTATTATTATTATTTAGCTTAGAAGTAGACTGTGTGACCAAACACTTATAGGAAAGCTTATAGGAAGTTTTCAGTCTGAAGGTTCTTGCTAATGTTACATGCAGAACTAGTCTAGCACTTTATGTCTAAAGTGATTATTGTTTCTATGTAAATTGTTGGTGGGCATATTGAACTAATATCTCCATAATATAAATTTGCAAATTGAATTCAGTTCAACATGGTTCATTTTCTTCTCTGTCATTCCTCATTTTTGCTCAGACCAAGAAACCTGGCAAATGAATAATACATTTTTTTTTTCTGAACCATTTCCACAATTCATTTGGCTCACCCAATAACCATATAAAAAAAAATTGGGAAAGTATTGATTTCTTTATTCCCAGGTGCTTAAATGAGACCTCAAAATGCTAAATTACTTTCCTAAAGTCTCAAATTAAACTAGAGAAGAGCCAAGTTTTTCCAAAATTTAGTTCTTTTTCTACTTTTTTCAACTCTAAGATATTGGACTGGAATCTAGGTTGGCCAAAAAATGTAATTTCCATGTAAATGAATTATTTGCAGCAGCTGAATCTTAAAGAGTTTTTGGTCAGAGAAAGGTACAAAGGAGCTAATATATATTGAATCCTCTAGATGCCAGTGGTTATTTTATGCAATTTTTACCATAGCATGTGAGATAATTATTATTATGTTCATTTTACACATGAAAAATCATGAGACGGATTGACTTATCTGAGATGATGCAGTGTTTGAATGCAGTTAGGATGAGATCAGATCCATACCATGCCCTGTGTCCCATGTCCTACAATACTTGGGAAGCAACACTAACAATTTTACTGAGCATGTCAGCATTATCAGTTAAGAAACGTTTGACCAGTCATTTGCCACACCCTGTTATACCTCTTTAACTCTTAAGTGCTACAAGCTTAACTTTGGAATATATAATATAAAATCTAATACAAGCATTAATGAAATTCAAGAACCTCACAGAAATTGCTAGAAAAATGCTCTTACCAAACCATTACCCCATTCATAAGCATTTCCAAATAGGAATTATTAAGATTCCAAAGGGATTATATTATTGGATTTTTTCCATCAAATTGTATATATGCCAATGTTTTAAAATAGACTTTCTTTCTAGAATGTATGTTTGCCCCAGACTGGTGGGTTTGTGTTTTCTACATAGTAAGTGCTCAGTAAATGTTGATTGCTTAAATGAGTGTACTTTAATTTTCTGAAATTAGAAAACATAAAAGTTAATATAGTATATAGTCCATTTATGCTTAACCTAATTACTAAAGTCATGAATCTTGCCTATTAAACAAAAAGTCATTGTCAGGGGAGACAAGATGACAGGAAGTAGGAGGAGGCGCCGTTTCAACCTGTACCCTAAAGTTAGCTGATTACCTACCAAAGAACTCTGATCACCCATGATATCAGCCTGAGATTAGAATTATACACTTCTGGTTCTCCTTGGGGGCAGAAGACACCCATGGGTAGGTAAAGTGGAGTAGGAACTTCAGACTGATATCAAAAGATAAACAAAAGGGGGAGGGAGTCACCAGAAGCGACCCATTCAAAAGTAATACCCCAATACGAGAGTGCCCTGCAATTGGGGACCAGCATTAACTTGGAGTCTGGTTGAAAGCACTCAAAAACAGCAAAGGATCTTGGGTGTGGGGGAATTGTGGGAATCGGGTGATTAAGGACAGGGGCTTAAGTGCCCCAACCCAGGACAACCACCACTGGCGCTGAGCCAGAAAGAGTTCATTGAAGAAGCCAGGTCTTGGTCCCTGAGCCACCAGATTGCCTGAGAGCCTCTAGATGGCAGCTCCCATGAGGGTGAGGGAGACTCGAGAGCAGGCAGAACCACAACCTTTTTCACTCTCCAGGAGCGAGCTCTGCGCTACCAGTGTGAGTCTTGCCCCACACCCTTCCCTGAGAGAGGTGCATGCAGGCATCAGCCAGTGCTCTCTCAGCCCCCAGAGAGACTGAGCACTCCCAGCTCGGGCCAGTGGGAAAATCTCAGTGTGCTCTCACTGCTTGGGACCTCTCTGGTGTTCTGGAGCTGTCCAGACAGCCACACCTATTGTGGTTTTGGGTACCTATTGTGGTTTTGGGTTCCTGTGACCCCAGAGACCGTGACTGGGAACGTGCTCTGCCAGTGGCAGAGGGGGAATTTATGTGCTCTGGAGCACCCAGAGGGGAACAGACTGAGGCTTCTCTCTGAGAGGGAAGTCTGGGTGCAGTTTGCTTTCCTCTATATGGCCAAAAAACATCAAAAGCTGCCAAAGGGAGAGAAAACAAATGAACAAAAACCAAAAAAACCTCTAGAGAACAAAAGCCTGAAAAACCGGTTTCCTCAGAGCCAATCCCCTTGATGGGGGCAGGAGGACTTAACTCTAGTAACAGTCCCTGAAAACCATGTGGCAGGCCCCTCCCCCAGAAAGCCAGCCAAAAAAACACAAACAAACAAACAAAAAGACTAGCGGACAACCACCACTACTTCATAGAAACAATTTTTATTTTTAATTCGTTCCCACTATTCTAGGCTTTTATATATATATAACTTTTTAACCTATTTACTATCACAGTGAGATGTCCAGTACATCAAATTCCATAATAACATTTTAAGCTGAACATTTTGGTACATATACCTGTGTTTTTCTTTTGCTTTTCTATTTTTTAACTTTTAAAATTTTATTTTAGTTTATTCTTTTTTTAAAATATTCATATAGAGTTAAGCTTCAATGCTATCCCTATAGGTAAACCAGTTTTTAATCCTCCTTTATCTTAGGAAAGTTGAGTCCTTTATGAAGATATCAAGATACATCCAGGAAGAATCAAAATAATCTTCCTCACCCACACTGAGAATTTATAACCACTCTCTCATCTTTTTCTACTGCCAGCATTTCTGTGTTTTTGTTTTTGTCCTGGTAGTATATAAATCTTATACTTGGGGTTCTTTTTAATGAGGTTTTTTGTTTGTTTGTTTGTTTTTATTTATTTATTTTTCTCTTGTCATCTACTCTTGTCAATCTTTTTGCTTGTTTTTGTTTGTATACTTCATAAATCTTACCTTGGAGCCTATTTGGGCTAGGCCTTCTCTTTTATTTAATCTTCCTTTTTTTTTTTTTTTCTGTCTGTCTGTCTCTCTCTCTCTCTCTCTTTTTTTTTCTTTCTTTTGGCTGGGGATTCTTGATTGCTCAGAAGCTTCCCAGGGTGCACATTGCCTACACCATGGTTGTTACATTCAGCTACACATTCGTTCAGCCATCTCTCATCAAAATGACTATAAGGAGGAATACCCAAGAGAAGAAAAATTCAGAGCTTTCTCTATCAGAGCTATTGGATATGGACATAGACAATATGTTTTAAAGGGAATTCAGGCTAACAATTATCCAGGCAATAGCTGGTTTGGAAAAAGCCATGGATGACAAAATGGAATTGATTGGGGTAGAGCTACCAGGGATGATGAAAAGGATGAAAGCTACCAGGGATGATGTTCACAATGAGTTCCAATCTAATTTAAATTCTCTAAAAGCTAGGGTAACTGAGGCAGAAGATAGAATTAGTGACAAACAGGTAGAGAAAAAGGATCAGGAGAAAGCCTGGAACAAATGGCTTAGAAGACATGAAAACAGAATTAGGGAAATAAATGATGCCATGAAATGTTCCAATGTCAGAATTATTGGATCATTGAGGGGAAGGAGAAAGAAAGAAGACTGGAAGATATAGTTGAACAAATTCTCTATAAAAAATTTCTCAATCTCGTGAATGGAACCAGTGTTCATGTACTAGAGGCAGAGAGGCCTACCCCAAGATCATAGAATCTAAACAACCTCAAGACACATGATAGTGAAAATGATGAAACATAGTTGTAGACAGGAGCTCTTGAAAGCAGCTAGAGCAAAGACATTCCTTACGTACAGAGGAAAGTCCATCAGAATAACATCAAACCTGTCCACAGAAACCTGGCAACCCAGAAAGGGTTGGCAAGATGTAGTCAGGGCACTAAATGAGAAGAATATGCAGCCAAGAATAAAGCCAAGAACTTTATCCAGCCATACTGACATTAAAAATGGATGGACAGATAAAGAGCTTCCAAGACTTGCAAGGTTTTAAAAGATTAGGTGACCACCAAGCTGACACTGCAGGAAATATTAAGGGGGGTTCTATGAAAGATGAAAAATCCTAAGAATAGTATTGAACAGAAATATATGGAGACAATCTATAGAAAAAAGACTTCACAGGTAACACGATGTCAATAAAAATGTATCTCTCAATAATCACTCTCAATGTGAATGGCCTAAATACGCCCAAAAAACAACACAGGTTGCAGATTGGATAAAATGACAGGACCCATCCATATGTTGTCTACAAGAGACCCATTTTAAACCTAAGAATACATCCAGACTGAAAGTGAAGGGATGGAGAAACATCTTTTATACCAATGGGCCTCAAAAGAAGGCCAGGGTAGCAATTGTTATATCAGATAAATTAGATTTTAAAATAAAGACTGTAGTCAGAGATACAGAAGGACAATACATCATTCTTTTTTTTTTTTTTTAAAGATTTTATTTATTTGTCAGAGAGAGAGAGAGAGAGCACAGGCAGACAGAATGGCAAGCAGAGGCAGAGGGAGAAGCAGGCTCCCTGCTGAGCAAGGAGCCCGATGTGGGACTCAATCCCAGACGCCAGGATCGTGACCTGAGCCGAAGGCAGCCGCTCAACCAACTGAGCCACCCAGGCGTCCCCAATACATCATTCTTAAATGGACTATCCACCAAGAAGCTCTAACAGTTGCAAATATTTATGCCCCTAATATGGGAGCAGCCAATTACATAAGAAAACTGTTAATCAAGATAGTCATATTGATATGAATACATTAATAGTAGGAGATCTTAACACACCACTCTCAGTAATAGACAGATCATCCAAGCAGAAAATAAATAAAGAAAAAAGCACATTTGACCAGATGGACCTCATAGATATATATAGAACATTCTACCCTAAAACAACAGAATACTCATTCTTTTCGAGTGCAAATGGAACATTCTCCAGAATAAACCACATACTATGTGAAAAATAAGGCCTCAACCAACACCAAATGTTTGAGATTATTCCCTGCATATTCTCAGATCACAATGCTTTGAAACTGGAGCTCAACCACAAGGAAAAGTTTGGAAGGAACTCAAACACCTGGAAGCTAAAAAACCGCCTTGCTTAAGAATGCTTGGATCAACCAGGAGATCAAAGAAGAACTGAAACAATTCATGGAAACCAATAAGAATGAAGACACTTCAGTCCAAAATCTATGGGATGCACCAATAGCAGTCCTAAGGGGGAAATACATAGCCATCCAAGTCTCCTTCAAAAAAGTTGAAAAATCCAGAACACACCAGCTCTCTCTACACCTTAAAGAATTGAAGAATCAACAACAAATTAAGCCAACTCCATACACAAGAAGGAAAATAATCAAGATTGAGCAGAGATCAATGAGATAGAAACTAGAGATACAGTAGAATACATCAATGAGACTAAAAGCTGTTTTTTTTTTTAAAGAATCAATAAAATCAATAAACCATTGGCCACACTAATCCAAAAGAAAAGAGAGAAGGCCCAAATTAATAAAATTATGAATGAAAAGGAAAAGATCACAACTAACACTAAGGAAATAGAAACAATCATCAGAAATTATTATCAACAGTTGTATGCCAATAGATGAAATGGGTGCCTTCTTGGAAAACTATAAACTTCCAAAATTGAACCAGGAAGAAATTGACAACCTGAGTAGATCAATATTAGTAACGAGATTGAAGCAGTGATCAAAAGCCTCCCAAAAAACAAGAGCCCAGGACCTGATGGATTCCCTGGGGAATTCTACCAAACATTCAAAGAAGAAATAACACCTATTCTCCTTAAGTTGTTTCAAAAAATTGAAGCAGAAGGAAAACTTCCAGACTCTTTCTATAAAGTCAGCTTTACCTGGATCCCCAAACTAGGCAAAGACCCCACCAAAAAGGATAATTTCAGACCAATATCACTGATGAATATGGATGCTAAGATTCTCAACAAGAGACTAGCAAATAAGATTAAGAAGCACATTAAGAAGATTATCCACCATGACCAGGTTGGATTCATCCATGGGATTTAAGCATGGTTCAACATTTGTAAATCAATCACTGTCATAGAACCAATCAATAAGAGAAGAGAGAAGAACCACATGGTCCTCTCAATTGATGAAAAAAAAAGCACTTGACAAAATACAGCATCCATTCCTGATTAAAACATTTAAAAATATAGGGATAGAGGGAACATCCCTGAACTTCACCAAATCTATCTATGAAGAACCCACAGCAAGTATCACCCTCAATTGGAAAAAGCTCACAGTCTTCCCATTGAGATCAGGAACACAAGGTTGCCCACTCTCACCACTCTTGTTCTACATAGTATTAGAATTCCTAGCAACAGCAATCAGACAACAAAGAGAAATAAAAGGTATCCAAATTGGCAATGAAGAAGTCAAACTCTCTGTCTTTGCAGATGACATGATAATTTATATGGAAAATCCAAAGACTCCACCCCCAAACTACTAGAATTCATACAGCAATTCAGTAACATGGCAGGATACAAAGTCAATGTACAGAAGTCAGTGGCTTTCTTATGCACTAACAATGAAAATACAGAAAGGGGAATTAGAGAATCGATTCCATTTACTATAGCACCAAGAACCATAGGATACCTGGGAATAAACCTAACCAAAGAGATAAAGGATCTGTACTTGAGAAACTACAGAACACTAATGAAAGAAATTGAAGACACAAAAAGATGGAAGACCATTCCATGCTCTTGGATTGGAAGAATAAACATTGTTAAAATGTCTATATTGCCTAGATCAATCTATACTTTTAGTTCCATTCTGATCAAAATTCCACCACTATTTTTCAAAGAGCTGGAGCAAATAATCCTAAAATTTGTATGGAATGAGAAGAGACCCTGAATTAGCTAAGGAAATGTTGAAAAAGTAAAACAAAACTGGGGGCATCATGTTACCTGATTTCAAACTTTACTACAAAGCTGTGATCACCAAGAGAGCATGGTACTGGTACAACAACAGACACATAGACCAGTGGAACAGAGTAGAGAGCCCAAATATGGACCCTCAACTCTATGGTCAAATAATCTTGAACCAGGCAGGAAAAAATACACAGTGGAAAAAAGACAGTCTCTTCAATAATTGGTGCTGGGAAATTTGGACAGCTATGTTAGAAGAATGAAACTCAACTATTCTCTTACACTATTACACAAAGATAAATTCAAAGTGGATAAAAGACCTCAGCGTGAGGCAGGAATCCATCAGAATCCTAGAGGGGAACATAGGCAGTAATCTCTTTGATATCAGCCACAGCAACTTCTTTCAAAATACATCTCCAAAGGCAAAGGAAACAAAAGCAAAAATGAACTTTTGGGACTTCATCAAGATCCCAAGCTTCAACTATCATATGGTTTCACTTATTTGTGGAGCATAACAAATATCATGGAGGACAAGAGGTGTTAGAGAGGAGAAGGGAGTTGGGGTAAATTGGAAGGGGAGGTGAATCACAAGAGACTATGGACTCTGAAAAACAATCTGAGGGGTTTGAAGTGGTGGGGGTTTGGGAGGTTGGGGTACCAGGTGGTGGGTATTATAGAGGGCACGGATTGCATGGAGCACTGGGTGTGGTGAAAAAATAATAATACTGTTATGCTGAAAATAAATAAATGAAAAAAAAAATCCCAAGCTTCTGCACAGCAAAGGAAACAGTCAACAAAACAGAGGCACCTCACAGAATGGGAGAAGATATTTGCTAATGACACTACAGACAAAGAGCTGATATCCAAGATCTATAAAGAATTGCTCAAACTCAACACACAGAAAACAGATAATCATGTCAAAAAATGGCAGAAGACATGAACTGACACTTTTCCAATGAAGACATACAAATGGCTAGCAAACATAAAAAAATGTTCATCACTAGCCATCAGGGGGATACAAGTTAAAACCACATTGGGATACCATCTTTCACCTGTTGGAATGGCCAAAATTAGCAAGACAAAAAACAACATGTGTTGGAGAGGATGTGGAGAAAGGGAAATCCTCTTACACTGTTGTTGGGAATGCAAGTTAGTGCAGCCAATTTGAACAGGGTGGAGATTCCTTAAGAAATTAAAAATAGAACTTCCCTATGACCCTGCAATTGCACTAATGGGTATTTTTTCCAAAGATACAGTTGTAGTGAAAAGAAGGGTCACCTGTACCCCAATGTTTATAGCAGCAATGGCCATGGTCGCCAAACTGTGGAAAGAACCAAGATGCTCTTCAATGGACAAATGGATAAGGAAGATGTGGTCCATATACACTATGAAGTATTATGCCTCCATCAGAAAGGATGAATACCCAACTTTTGTATCAACATGGATGGAACTGGAAGAGATTATGCTGAGTGAAATAAGTCAAGCAGAGAGTGTCAATTATCATATGGTTTTACTTACTTGTGGAGCATAAGGAATAAGAAGGAGGACATGGGGAGATGGAGAGGGGATGGGAATTGGGAAAAATTGGAGGGGGAGACGAACCATGAGAGACTGTGGACTCTGAAAAACAATCTGAGGGTTTTGAAGGGGAGGTGGGTAGGGTGAGAGGTTGGGTGACCCTGGTGGTGGGTATTATGGAGGGCACATATTGCATGGAGCACCGGGTGTGATTCATAAACAATGAATTATTTTACACTGAAAAGAAATTAGGAAAAAAAAAAAAAGCCATTGTTAAACCTAAGCATCAACTTCTGACTTTTAACTCCCTGGTTTAAACCACTAATCTAGATAGTTCTTTGATTTCTATTATTTCATAAAATAACTCATATGTAATAAATGGTCAATATGTGCATAAACATGTATTAAGAAAAATGTCAGCTGTAACCCTCACATAGTTTTCTTTGGAAAAAGGCAGATTCATATACGAAATCTTTCTGGGTCAGTTCTCACTAACGCTCTGAACGTTCATGCATGTGTCATTTGCCCCACAAACTCTACATTTTCATTGTTGCATTCAGAGCATAATAAATAGACCTCTGTTTCACAGATTAGTTCTCAAGAGAAAATTGCATATTGTTCATAATGCAATATTTGTTCCAGTAAATTTTAAAAATCTTTTTTTTCTTGCCTTTGATAACTTTTTTACATCTCTGTGAATATAGTAAGAATGTTTTATAAATCAAGTCATCATGTAAATTCTGCAGGCATTTCTTGGATGAGGACCAAGGTTTAAGTTCTATTAAATTGAATATTTCAGTTTATTCATGGATTATGTAGCATAATCTCTAATAGGATACAACAAAAGGCTAAAATTTTATTTTCATCCATGGCTAAAGACACATGAGACAAATTTTAACAAATATAGATCAATAAGTTTCTGATTTTTCAAAATTATCTTTCAGACATTTATAGGTTAATATTGAATTGGCTCAATTTATACTAAATCTTTAATTGAGAAATTCAACCATTCCATAATATTTAGTAATTTCAATAATTACATTTTGTTCTAATTTTTAATATTTTTATCAGACTCACATTTTATTAATTCACTTAGAAATCAATTTATTTACAGTTCATTGTGTGTAAAACCAAATACTAGACACTGGACACAAAGTTGACATTGTTTGACTCCAAAGGTTAAAAAAAAAGAAAAAAAGAAAGAAAGACAAAACAAAACCAAAAAATCCTCACATTATTCACTTACTACATTTATTTTCTAATTTGAGATCTATGAATATAAAGAAAAAATTCTTAAGTTTGTTATGTTATTTAATCATATGAATTTCTATGTATTACATGGTATGTGTAATTATGGATGTCATTTTTTGGAAAAAATTCCTTTATAAAATGTATTGCTATATACATTGGTCAGAAACAATAATTACAAAACCCAACAGAAAAAAATAAATTTATTTTTACCTTTCTTGTAGTTTGGAATAGGAATTTTACTTTGTTACTCTAAATCTTGGAGAATAAATACACATCCTAATTTAAAATTAATTAGGCAAATACACAATGAATTGTCAGACATATGAAACTATTTTATTAGACAGTTCTCTATTTAACTTTGTGTTCCGAAGTCTGAAGTCTGAGATATACTCTGCATCATTAAAAATATATTTCTCCAAGGAGAGTGGCATGACTAAGTGTGAGTTTTAGGAAGGTTGCTTATTTATTTCAGAATACAGAGTGGAGGTGAAAGCAAAGGGAACCATTAAAAGATTCATGTGATAATTTTTGCAAAATATGTCAATGATTTAGACAAGAGCCATTTTGTTGGAGATGAGGAGGCAAGTTTAAAAATTATTTAAAGGGACGCCTGGGTGGCTCAGTTGGTTAAGCAGCTGCCTTCGGCTCAGGTCATGATCCCAGCGCCCTGGGATCAAGTCCCACATCAGGCTCCTTGCTCAGCAGGGAGCCTGCTTCTCCCTCTGCCTCTGCCTGCCATTCTGTGTGCCTGTGCTCACTCTCTCCCCCTCTCTCTCTCTGATAAATAAATAAAATCTTTAAAAAAAAATTACATTAAAAAATTATTTAAAGTCACAATGTACATAAATATTAACTCAAAGTAGATCATGGACCTCAATATAAGAAAGTTAAGACCCCAGCAAAATTCTTAGAAGGAAATATATTGTAAATTTTCATGACTTTTTGTTAGGAAAAATTTTACTAGATATGAGACCAAAAACACAGACTACAAAAGGAAAAATTAATAATTTAGAGTTCATCAAAGTTAAAAACTATTGTGTTTCAAAGACTACAAGAAAAAAAAATAAAATAAAATGAGAACTTACAGAATGGAAGACAATATTTGCAAATCATTTATATTAAGAGGTTTGTAATTAAAATATATAAAGGACACCTACAAATTAACAATGAGTCAAATAACTTGATTTAAAAATGATCAGGAGATTTGAAAATACATTTCTCTAAGGGAGATATTCAATGACCAAAAAGCACATAAAGACATACTTAACATTATTAGCCATCAGAAGAATACAAATCAAAACCACAGTGAGATACCACTTTATTTCTTTGAGAATTGTTCTAAGAGAAAAGACAATTAATCACCAGTGTTGGTTTGAATAAAGAGAAAATAAACTTTCATGCACAGAAGCATAAGATATTGCAGCTACTTAGGAAAACAAGCAGTCCTTCAAAAGGTTAAAATAGAGTTACCATATGACCTAGCACCTACACTCTTAGAGAAATAAAAACCATGTCCACACACAAACTTGTACAAGTATGTTTAATGACCTTATTTGTAATAATCAATATGTGGAAATAATACAAATATCCAATAACTGATGAATGAATAAGTATCTATAAAATAGAATATTATTTGACAATAAAGTAAATGAGGTACTGATACATACTATAACATGGATGATTTTGAAAGCATTATGTTATGTGATAAGAAATCACTCAAAAAATGCATGTTGTATTATTACATTTATATAAAATGTCCAGAATAGGAAAAATTATAAATACAGCAAGCAGAATGGTGATTGTCTAGTGCTAGAGAAGTTGGGGAGAAATGGGAATTAACTGCTAGTGGGTACAAGGTTTCTTTGTGTTAATGTTTGCATTACTTTGTGAATATGCTTCAAAAAAAAAGTTATACACTGCAAATGGGTTAATTGTATGGTATGTAAGTTATATATCAATAAAGCTATTATGTAAGAAAAAATATTTAATAAATAAATTAATGTATCTTATCTTTAGGTATGGAATAAGAATGGGGAGGGTGCATGGCCAGGAAAGGCTTTTGACTAGTCAGGAGGTAGATAAGAGTGACAAGGACACAGGAAAAAGGAAAGGTCCATAGAAGAAAATGAATAGCTAAGTTTGGGACATAGCAAAAGTTTGATGAGATGAATCCATAGCAATGACTGTGCTGAAGATAAAAAATTTGGAAATCAGGACCACTGGTGGTACTTGAAGTCACTAGTGTGAGTAAGAAAAGAGCCCAGCACAGAAGAAGCTTGAAGAACTCCAATATATAGGGGGCATGCTTGGGAAGAATTGGCTAAAAAGGCAGATTATTTCATGAAATAGTTCATTTCTATAAGCTAATATGTAAAAGTTGACCCACAAAAAGAAGGGTTTCAAGCCTGTTGTATATCATTATTATGCATGGCTAATACAAGTACTGGTAACAGTACTTTATCTTTTTATCTTCAAGAGATTGTCAATTCTTAATAACTGTGTTGTTTTGGAATAAAACAGTTTTTATAAGAAAAATTAACATAATTTCAAAATCTTTCCTGATACCTAAAATTACCCCTTGATCAAACTTGTCATCATCTATTTAAGTACTATAGGATTATTTGTTCTGTCACTATTCTATGAACTCTGTGAAAGAAAAGTGCTACTATCTTTCTTCCTAGTAGTCTATATTTTTAAGAGGTAGTCTATAAATATAATTTTTACTTGTTAAAGCAATGAGTTCCTACAAAGAGGTTAATTTTCAAAAGGAGATCAGCTATTGTAAGGTTTTCTATTACTGTATAATTCAGATTGATTCTATTGCAGTTTAATGTTCAGAATAACTTCATTGATGTTTATATTATCCCGCTTGGAATGCTCTGTTTTTTCAACATGAACTCACTAGAACTATTAACTAGATCTTTTTAAAACTAATGTACAAATGGGATAAGAATAATCAGCTTAAATATTTACTTGAAAACTTTCCAAAATACAAGTCTCAAACCAGAATAACAAAATTTGAAGAGCAATTGCAGATACAGTTGAATCTTTGCATGCTTTTAAAAGACAAAGGACAAAAAAAATGCTAATATATTGATCTTGATCATTCTGTCAATATTACTTAGAATATTTTAGAATATATGTATCTTGTACATAGGTGTGTATTTCTGTTAACTTATTTACCCAAGAAAGTTTAAGTTTTTCTTCTTGGTTTTTAAAAGTGTTCTCAGAACTCAAAATGGTAACAGGAAGATGATTGGAAGTACAATCTTCCATCGTAGCTAATACTATGATTTCTGATAAACTTGCTAGTAGACCATATGTTTAAAATACATTCAGAAATGTATTTGTAATAAGAGCTAAGACCAAGAGCTTATCAGTTACAAATCAGAATTAATACATCCCCTCCCTTTTCACTTAAGCACTCCTAATTGAATAATATGTGTGTCTCATTATCATACAGCTTACAAAGCCAATATTATTTCTTATTCCAAAATTGCAATCTGGGATATTTCTTGGAATTTCACATTATCCTCTTTGTTAACATTAAGAAAAATATAGAAAGGCCTCAAAAGCATTACATGGAGATGAGTTATGGAGAATCACTGTATTATGAAAATGCTGGCAAAAGATGGAACAATACTTCCTCTCACACTAGAGACAGTGATGGCATCTTTTCACTGCTCCTGAACCTCACATATCAAGATCTGCTCAATAGGATTTTCATGGAAAAAGTGAAAGAAATACAAATAGTCCTCATCTTCCTATTTATGGTGGAATGCACATGTAGGTGCTAGCTTGAAGAGATGCAGCAAGGGCCAGAGTACACTTGGAGTATTGGGGCTTCTTTAACTTCAGAGACAGAAATTCAGTTAAAGCAGATTTCAAGTAAAAGAAGTGAAGGGCAGGAGGATTTGATTGATCATTGGCTCCAGGAAGGAGGGATTAAGGGGTGTTTGATGTTTTCCTTGTGTTGTGCAACCCTAATCAGTAAGGAATCAGAGAGGAAACCAGTTATGAGACAGAGGCTAGTATGCATTTTGAAAGAGGAATTGTCAGTCACAAGGATTCATTGGTCATACTGGTTACAGTGTGATGTCAAGCAAATACTGTTCTATTTTAGTGAGTCAGAAGGAAGTTCAACTGAATAAAATAAATTTGAGCTTTATATTCCATTAGATGCAGGAAATAGAGGAGAAAAAGGTTTTTAGGAATTTTTTGAAAATTACAAATTTCTTTTTTTTAAAGACTTTATTTTATTTGACAGACAGCAATCACAAGTAGGCAGAGGCAGGCAGAGAGAGAGGAAGGGAAGCAGGCTCCCCACTGAGCAGAGAGCCCGATGGGGGGCTCATCCCAAGACCCCAGGATCATGACCTGAGCTGAAAGCAGAGGCTTTAACCCACTGAGCCACCCAGGTGCTCCTGAACATTACAGATTTCTTCACATGAAGAAAACTTCTTGATAAGTAGCTGAAACATATTCTATTAACATTTCCTAAGTTATATGCCTCTATTGCCATATAAAGATAATTTACTTATCTTTTATTAAAGCTTTAAATATTAAAAACTTGAGCATTCAGCATTAAATAAATTTATGAACTGAAAAGGAACTATTACAACTTATATAATGGATTATCTTCCTTTTGAAATATTTTGGAAAGAAGAAACAAAAAATAATTTAAAATATCTCTAAATTATATTTTAATTTTCATTTAATATGTATGGACTTGAACGATTATGATTATATAGAGTTTTATAATGCATGTACAATTCTTAGAGTTATTTTTAACTTTATTTTATAAGCTAAATGGGATAATTATGCTGAGAAGCCAAACAGATAACAGATAATCTAGATCTTTTCTATTCTGCAATGTTTTCTTGACTCTACCAGACTAACAGAAAGGGTGCAAATTGTTTTTGACCTTTCAGGGGATTTAGAGTTAAATTTAAAAAATGGCTTTGTCAGAGTTCTCTTAGAACACACTATAATACTTCCCAGCTTAGTAAATATGGCCCTGTTTTGCAGTGGATGAAATGTTAGCGGCAACAATATGTGGCCAGTTATACTGCCATCTTAGTAAAGAAAACAGCTCAGTAAATGGTAATAATTTGGAATTACATAAGATCTATCAGCAAAACTGATTCTTCTGCTTCCATTTTTTGTTATTGCTTTGCATTTGAGGGAGAATATTTTTACTCCTATGCAGTCCCTGTCATTTTCTCTCTTTACAAAGTGGGTTTTCACAGACTGATGTAAAAGTTCTTAGCCACAATGATGTCACTAAGAAGGCAACAAAAGTTGTTATTACTTTCATCTTTCCCTCACAAGAACTAGCAACTATCAAGAATAAGACACTATTAAGAAAATCCTAAAGTGCAAGGGTGAGTCTGAAGTTCTCTCCTACACTGCAAAGACCAAGAAAGACTACATTAGAAGGTAAGATAAGAAACTGCACATTGACCACATTATCCCTCCCCATCAGGCTAGCACAGTGTTATAAAGAGAGATATTCCCTAAGCCACCAGTTCCTCCAATGTGAAAAGAGAACCCAGAGGGGACAACGAACTGCCCAGTCATTGTGGGATACTTTGTGGGAACCCCTACTTTTACTTTGTCACAAGGGGATTGCAAGGGAATCTGTGGGGCTCAACCACCAGAGAATCTGAATGGGACAAAAAAGGATAGAAGAGCTTGCAACAACCAGCAGATGGATTTTGTCAGGCTGAGTTCATACCTGCAATACCCAACTAGTAATTCCACCCAGAAACTTTGTTCATCTGCAGTACCAAGCCAGGGGCACAACCTGACTAGGAACCTGACAGGATGCAGGTCTGCTTGATTCGGGCAAAGCATTTTTGCAGCTTTCCTGATCCTGAAACAGGAGTTTTGCTCATCCTTGAGCAAGGAATTTTTCTATCCCTAGAGCCTGGTGTGCCATGCTCAGGCAAGATGAATCACAACCCCACCCACTTTGTAGAATGTCTTCCAGACCCATCTAACCAGACAGGGTGACAACAACCCCTGTAAGCTGTGGAACCCAGTAGCACTTGAGCCAAGAGACAGGTAGGCAGAGCTGATCACTTCCACAATAAAAGAAGTCCTGAGTTTAAATTGTTTCCGTGTCATGACAGGCAGGGGATTAATTTAGCTAAGGCTGAGGGTAGCTTTTGGTCCCTCCCAACCTGGGGCCTATTTGGAAAATTGAGAATAGCCTTGGAGTGTCTCCTCTTCCTTCTTCCCAGGCAAGGAAGCTGAAACATAGCCTCATATACTGGGGAGAATGTCTTCTGTGCTCATCTAACCAGGGCTGGAGACAATTCCTAGAAACTGTGCAGCTCAGCAGCACTTGAGCCAAGAGGCAGAGAGAACTGGTAGTGTGAGAATAAAGCCAGTGGCCCTGTTTGGTCAGGTAACTTAGAGTGAAGGTTTATTTGAGTTAAGACAATGAAAAGTGATGAACTTTAGAGATGATTCTGCTACATCTGACAGGACATTTAATTTGTAACTTCATTCATTGCTGAGAACAACCATCATTCTGTCTGACCAGGGAACCTAAACTAGCACACACTGACCATGGAATTCCATGTATACTCTGGCCCAGATCTACAAACAATGAACTATACTATCCCAGGGTCTTGTGCTGTTGCCTTGCTAGAACAAGGAAGTTAATTCTTAGCCCCATCTATTACTGATTAGGGTACCTAGTCCTGACCATCTAGAAAGCTTGACCAGAGAATCCAAACAAACTTAAAACCTATCCTACAGCCTCACTTGAGTAGGGAAACAAGCCAGAAGTCCTATCCCCGTTCTCTGAAAGAGACATAAACCATATCCCCATCCTCAGAGGCTTAGCAGTTGACTTCACCCAAAATAAAACATAAACAAGACCATCTGCTCAAGGACATTACCAGCAGACATATCCAGAAACCTAAACTGAGCTGGCTGGTAAAAAACTATTTCAGCCTAAGCAAGCCTATAAACTCTTGAAGAGGGACTGATTACTCAAATTGCAGACACCAACATAAGGAATCAAGGATCATAAAAAATCAGGTACAGATGACACCACAAAAAGAAACTAATAAAGCTCTAATAAGAATAAGAATCTAATAAAAAATGGAGATACATAAGCTGGCAGACAAAGAATTCAGATAATCTTCCTAAGGAAGTTTAGTAAACTTCAAGGACACATAGACAACTAAACATAACTAGAAAACAAGGAAACAGCAACCATAAAAAGAGCCCAGAATTGGGGCACCTGGGTGGCTCAGTGGGTTAAAGCCTCTGCCTTCAGCTCAGGTCATGATCCCGGGGTCCTGGGATAGAGCCCCGCATCAGGCTCTCTGCTCAGCAGGGAGCCTGTTTCCTCCTCTCTCTCTGCCTGCATCTCTGCCTCCTTGTGATCTCTGTCTGTCAAATAAATAAATAAATATTTAAAGAAAAAAAAAAAAAAACCAGAATCTTTAGAGTTGAAAAATACAATAACTGTACGAAAGAATTCAATAGAGAGTTTCAAAAGTAGAAATGACTATGCAGAAAAGAAATAAGTTAGTTGGCAGATAGGATAATAGAAATTACCCTATCAGAGGAGCAAATTGAAAAAGAAAAAAAAAAAAGAATGAAGAAGAGTGAATAAAATGTATGGGAATTTGGGGATGCAATGAAACCATATTCATATTATGAGAATTTCAGAAGGAAAAGAGAAAATGACAGAAAGTATATTCAAAGTAATAATGGCTCAAATTTCCTGGTCTGGGATGAGAAATTGGCATACAGATCCATGAGTCCCAAAGGATTCTAAATAGGTTGGACCCAAACAGGACTACACCAAAACACATAATTAAACTGTAAAAAGTCAAAGACTAAGAATTTTAAGAGTACCAAGAGATAATTGACAGATTTTTCAACAGATGCTCTTTAGGCCAAGAGAGAATGGAATGACATATTCAAAATATTGAAAGAAAATAACTATCAATCAAGATTTCTATACCCAGCAAAGCTTCCCATCAGAAAAAAAAGGAAGGGTAAAGACTTTTCTAAACAAACAAAAGCTGTGGGAATTCATTACCACCAGTTGTTATTTGATGATAAGTAAAGAACATTAATTAACATCATAAAAACATTAAAAAAGGTAGCATAAATGTCACTGGTACTGGTAAATATATACTCAGATCCTGAAGTATGGTAGCAGCAGTGTATAATTCCCTTAAAATTCTAGTTTAAAAGATAAAAAAAAAATTACTGTCTTCATTATTAACATTGTAATATGTTTAATGTAAAAATAACTTCATTGCAATAATTCTGTTATTAGTTGCACAGTATAATAAACTGTAATGGCAATAACTCAAAATGTAAGTGGGAGAAGAAGTAAAAATTTTCAGTTTATGCATTCTACTGAAGTTAAGTTGTTATTAATTTAAAATAGGGTGCAATATGTTTAAGATATTTTAAGTTAGCATCATGGTAACCATAAAGAAAATCCAGTAGTAATCACACAAAATAATATGATAAAGAACTCAAAATATGCTATATACAAAAGACATCAAAACACACACACAAAAAGACAGAATAAGAAACAAGGAACAATGAATCAACAAAAACACCTGAAAACAATAAATAAAATAACAATAGTATGATCCTATTTCTTGATAGTTACTTTAAATATAAATGTCTAAAATTCCACTTAAAAGACAAAGACTTGGTGAGTGGCTTAAAAACCCAAGACCTAACAATATGCTATCTATAAAAGATTCACCTTCATCCTTAAAGTCACACATAGTTTGAAAATGAAGGGATGAAAAAAGATATTTTAACCAATTGGTTACCAAGAAAAAGCGAGATATATCAGGTATATCAGGTAAAACTATCATCCACACTTGAATTTTACTATTTTCTCAAAAGGGGATGTACTAGTTTGTAACTGTAGTTGTTGAAAAATACATGCAAAAAAATTTTAACTTGTTTTCCATGCTAGATGTGGTTTTGTGTAAATATAAAATGGTGAGAAAGAGCTGCCTTTGCAAAGGAAAATCCATAATTCATTGTTAATTTATCTTACTAATAGCAAAGAATAAATTAATTTGTGTATTGGCAACACTGAGAAGAGCTTCTGCTGGCCCAACACATACTACACTCTATTATTTTCTTGATTTTGTGATTTCTGAAGAAGAGTCAGATGTAATTCTTGTCATTGTTTCCCTATAGCTATGTTGTTTTTCTCCACTTGGTTTCTTTCAAGTTTTTTCTTTATCTTTGATTTTCTGTAGTTTGAATGATATACTTAGATGCCCTCCCCCCCCCTTTTTTTTTATTTGTTCTGCTTGCTGTTCTCTGATTTTTCTGGACTTGTTGTGTCTGAGATTAATTTAAGGAAATTTTCAGTTATTATTGCTTCCACTGTTTTTCTGTTTTTCTTTGCTTTTTTCTTTTTCTAGCATTCCCATTGTGTGCTTGTTATACCTCTGTAGTTACCCACAGAGTTGACTTTTCACTTTATTCAGTCTTTCACTTTTGTTAGGATGGAGTGACAATTTCCAAGCTCCTTACATGATGGAACCAAACAGTAATACCTTCTTTGAATGTCCATTTATCTTGAGCCTATGGGACAAGAGTGCATAATTAACTTCATAGTTTTCTTAGCTTTGGGCTTCTCTGCTCTGACTGCCCCTTACACCTTACCATGATTTTGCCGAACATTGTTTTTGACAGTTAAACACCAACATGTGGCTTCTGTTATTTCATGCTCTTTGCTCTCAGGGTCCCCAGTTCTGTAATAATATTACTTCCAATCAACCCCAAAATCTAGTAACAAACCACTATTCAGCATCTCAGTGAAATTCTTGTCACTTTCATTATCACCTTGTTATCATTTTGATAAATGGGGTATCCTCTGGCCCAGTCCATGAAAATAGCTGGTAGGATATTAAGATTTACTCTATTCTGGCATGTCTTATTCTCTTTACATTTTAATTTTTCTATTAATCATTTAATTTGGCAATTATGACATTTCAGTTAGTGAAATATTATTTTTGGTGAAGATTATTTTTTCCATTGTCCACAGTCCATCCTACCAAGGTATTTACAATGTCTCCTGGGTTCTCTCCAGGGTGGTACATCGTGAGGGAATGTATCATGAGGGAATGCACCAATATCCATATGAATATCCAATATCCATATGAATACACAATATCTATATCTCATCTAACTTTTTGTTCTGTATCATATAATCTGGCATTCTCAGAATCTAGCTCTATGCTTGTCCACTGGCTCCTAGTTTGTATTAACTGAATTATGCAGCTTTTTTTGGATAATCCTCATCTTCTTTAACCAGGGTCAGAACATTTCCAGTAAGGCAATGCTGAAATTCAGTGATTGTTACTGTTCTGGTTGTTAGGAGAGGCAGCAGAGATAGATCTTGAGGTAGGAGCAAAAATTGTTTTGTAGATTATTTGGAGCAAGATGGCAGAAAAGTAGGAGATGTTGTTTCAATTCATTCCCCAAAGTGAGCTGATTATCTATCAGAACACTCTGAACATCCATGTAATCAGCTTGAGATGTAGGATTATACGCTTCTGGATTTCTATGCAGGCAGAAGATGTCAGTGTTGAGTTAAAGCAGAGGAGTTTGAATGATGGGACTGATAGTGGAGGATAAACAGAAGGGGGAGGGAGGCACCAGAAGAGACCCACTGGAAAATAATATCCAAGTATGAGAGTGCCTTGTAATTGGGGATCAGGATTAACTTGTAGTCTGGTTAAAAGCACTCAAAAAGAGTAAAAGATCTTAAGGGGAGACTGGTGGAATCAGGCAGTCAGGGGCATGGATTATGCCCACAGACCCAGGGCAGCCACCGTTGGTGCCGTGCCAGAGAGTGTGTCGAAGAATCCAGGCCATGGTCTGAATTGTGCTCCATACCCTCCCCTGAGAGGGGTCTGAGCAGGTGCAAGTGGCACTCTCTAGAACCCGCGAGAGTCTGAACACTCCCAGCCCTGACTGATATGAAAATCTCAGTGCTCTATCTCTGGGATTTCTCAGGCAATCTGAACCCAGCCAGAAAAAAGCCCCAGCAAAAGACAGCCACTGGAAGTGGGCTCTCTGAAGCAATATTGCTCATGGTTTTAATAGTACCGGGGTACATAGACAAATGGGAGCTCCTGTGACCCCTGAGACAATGGCAGGAGACATGCTTTGCTGGTGGGAGGTGGCAGAGGGGTAGTCTATGTGCTCTGGACCACACAGAGGGGAACAGACTGAGGCTTCTCTCTGAGACGGAGGTCTGGGTGCAATTTGCTTTCCACTAAGCCTCCAAAGAACCACCAAAAGCTTAAAAGGGAAAACAAAAACAAAAATAAAACAAAACAAACAAAAAACCCCACAACAACCTCCAGAGAACAAAAGCCTGAAAAACTGGTATCCTCAGAGCCCAGGCCCTTGACAGGGGGCAGGAGGACTCAACCTAAGCAAGACTGCCTGAAAAACCACACAGCAGGCCCCTCCCCCAGGAATCCAGGCAAGAACAAACAAACAAACAAACAAACAAACAACAGGATAACCACCACAGGGTCTCCATAAAACTTTAAAACCCCAATATCAGGGGAAAAGAAGATATTAAGCTCCCAGTATTGCCATAAAACCTGTATACTTTATAGATACAACTTTTACTTTTAATTTTTTCCCACTATTCTCATTCTTTTTAGATTTTTATAATTTCTATTTACCATCACAATGAGATGTTCAGTATAAAAAAATCCATAATAACCTTTTAACTTGAACTTTTTTGATACATATACCTGTGTTTTTCTTTTTCTTTTTTATTTTTTAAAATATTCATATAGAGATAAGCTTCAAGGTAATTCTGTTTTCCCAGTCAGTACTACCCCTATATATAACCAGTTTTAATCCCCCTTTATCTCAGGAAAGTTGAGTCCTTTACAAAGATATCAAGACACACCCAGAAAGAATCAAAATAACCTTCTTCGCCCATACTGAGAATTTATAACCACTTGCCCATCTTCTTCTTCTGTTAGTGTTTCTGTGTATTTGTTTTTGTTCTGGAAGTATATAAATCTTATACTTGGGGTTCATTTTGGCTGGGTTATTTTGTCATTTACTTTTGTCAGTCTTTTTGTTTGTCCATTTTTGTTTGTATACCTTATAAATCTTACCTTTGGGGTCCATTCAAGGTGGGTCTTCTTTCCTTTTTTTTTTTTTTCTAACCCGACTCTTTCTTTCTCCCTATTTCTTTATTTTTTCTTTCTTTTTAGTGGGGACCCCCGATTGCTCAGAAGCAATGTGTAGAAGAATGACACTCAACCATTCTCTTATACCATACACAAAGATAAACTTGAATGGATAAAAGACCTCAACGTGAGGCAGGAATCCATCAGAATCCTGGAGGAGAACATAAGCAGTAACCTCTTCGACATCACCACAGCATCTTCCTTCAAAATATGTCTCCAAAAGCAAAGAAAACAAAAGCAAAAATGTCACGGCTGGTGCAACAAATTGACCAGGAACGTGAGGGCAGGAGGATGGTGAAAAGAACTTAAGAGACAAAGAGATGGGGCAGGAGGAGCACTGAGGAAGATGTCCAACAGTGCTAAGTTTATTCAAAGCATTAAGGCCATATGTATAGTGATAGGAGAAGAAATACACCTGTGTCTAGTTAAACAACCCTGAGTTCCCATAATAAGTTTCACATTTAACTATAAGCAGACCTCGTGATGCCAAAGGCTGGTGCTAGTACAATTTTTCTGTATTGATACAGCAAACCTGAAAGTAATTTATGAGCAGTATTAGGGCAGCAAGGACCAGCAACAAACTTTAGACCTCAACCAAATTGTTCTCATTTGTTTAGCAAGCATGTGGGAAGTCACGTAGGTGAGTACACGACACATAGCACAGACCCTTTCTCAGTGCTACTCAACTTTTCCCGTCCTAAACCTTTTGTTAGGTTATTCAGACTTTAAAGGAGGCACAAGTCAGGGCCTGGTTTGGTCCTCGTCTCAAGCCTTATTGCAGCCTCCCACACAAAAATGAACTTTGGGGACTTCATCAAGATCAAAAGCTTCTGTACAGCAAAGGAAACAGTCAACAAAACAAAGAAACACCTCACAGAATGGGAGAAGATATTTGCAAATGACACTACAGAAAACAGCTGATATCCAAGATCTATAAAGAACTGCTCAAACTCAACACACACAAAACAGATAATCATGTCACAAAATGGGCAGAAGACATGAACTGACACTTTTCCAATGAATACATACAAATGCCTAACATGCACATAAAAAAAAAAAAAATGTTCATCACCACTTGCCATCAGGGAGATTCAAATCAAAACCACATCAGTATAAGTTCTAGCAGTTTTGGAGTGGAGTCTTTTGGGTTTTCCACATATAGTATCATATCATCTGCGAAGAGTGATAATTTGACTTCTTCTTAGCCGATTTGGATGCCTTTAATTTCCTTTTGTTGTCTGATTGCTGAGGCTAGGACCTCTAGTACGATGTTGAATAGCAGTGGTGATAATGCACATCCCTGCCGTTTTCCTGACCTTAGCGGAAAAGCTTTCAGTTTTTCTCCATTGAGAATATTTGCGGTGGGTTTTTCATAGATGGCTTTGATGATATTGAGGTATGTGCCCTCTATCCCTACACTTTGAAGAGTTTTGATCAGGAAGGGATGTTGTACTTTGTCAAATGCTTTTTCAGCATCTATTGAGAGTATCATATGGTTCTTGTTCTTTCTTTTATTGATGTGTTGTATCACATTGACTGATTTGCGGATGTTGAACCAACCTTGCAGTCCTAGAATAAATCCCACTTGGTCGTGGTGAATAATCTTTTTAATGTACTGTTGAATCCTATTGGCTAGTATTTTGTTGGAATTCAGTAAAGTGTCAGGATATAAAATCAATGCACAGAAATCAGTTGCATTTCTCTACACCAACAGCAAGACAGAAGAAAGAGATATTAAGGAGTCAATCCCATTTACAATTGCATCCAAAACCATAAGATACCTAGGAATAAACCTAACCAAAGAGACACAGAATCTATACTCAGAAAACTATAAAGTACTCATGAAAGAAATTGAGGAAGACACAAAGAAATGGAAAAATGTTCCATGCTCCTGGATTGGAAGAATAAATATTGTGAAAATGTCTATGCTACCTAAAGCAATCTACACATTTAATGCAATTCCTATCAAAGTACCATCCATCTTTTTCAAAGAAATGGAACAAATAATTCTAAAATTTATATGGAACCAGAAAAGACCTCGAATAGCCAACGGGATATTGAAAAAGAAAGCCAACGTTGGTGGCATCACAATTCCGGACTTCAGGCTCTATTACAAAGCTGTCATCATCAAGACAGCATGGTACTGGCACAAAAACAGACACATAGATCAATGGAACAGAATAGAGAGCCCAGAAATAGACCCTCAAATCTATGGTCATCTAATCTTCGACAAAGCAGGAAAGAATGTCCAATGGAAAAAAGACAGCCTTTTCAATAAATGGTGCTGGGAAAATTGGACAGCCACATGCAGAAAAATGAAATTGGACCATTTCCTTACACCACACACAAAAATAGACTCAAAATGGATGAAGGACCTCAATGTACGAAAGGAATCCATCAAAATCCTTGAGGAGAACACGGGCAGCAACCTCTTCGACCTCTGCCGCAGCAACATCTTCCTAGGAACAACAGAAAAGGCAAGGGAAGCAAGGGAAAAAATGAACTACTGGAATTTCATCAAGATCAAAAGCTTTTGCACAGCAAAGGAAACAGTTAACAAAATCAAAAGACAACTGACAGAATGGGAGAAGATATTTGCAAACGACATATCAGATAAAGGACTAGTGTCCAGAATCTATAAAGTACTTAGCAAACTCAACACCCAAAGAACAAATAATCCAATCAAGAAATGGGCAGAAGACATGAACAGACATTTCTGCAAAGAAGACATCCAGATGGCGAACAGACACATGAAAAAGTGCTCCATATCACTCGGCATCAGGGAAATACAAATCAAAACCACAATGAGATATCACCTCACACCAGTCAGAATGGCTAAAATCAACAAGTCAGGAAATGACAGATGCTGGCGAGGATGCGGAGAAAGGGGAACACTCCTACACTGTTGGTGGGAATGCAAGCTGGTGCAGCCACTCTGGAAAACAGCATGGAGGTTCCTCAAAATGTTGAAAATAGAACTGCCCTATGACCCAGCAATTGCACTATTGGGTATTTACCCTAAAGATACAAATGTAGTGATCCAAAGGGACACATGCACCCGAATGTTTATAGCAGCAATGTCCACAATAGCCAAACTATGGAAAGAACCTAGATGTCCATCAACAGATGAATGGATCAAGAAGATGTGGTATATATACACAATGGAATACTATGCAGCCATCAAAAGAAATGAAATCTTGCCATTTGCAACAACATGGATGGAACTAGAGTGTATCATGCTTAGCGAAATAAGTCAAGCAGAGAAAGACAACTATCATATGATCTCCCTGATATGAGGAAGTGGTGATGCAACATGGAGGCTTAAGTGGGTAGAAGAAGAATCAATGAAACAAGATGGGATTGGAAGGGAGACAAACCATAAGTGACTCTTAATCTCAACAAACTGAGGGTTGCCGGGGGGAGGGGGTTTGGGAGAAGGGGGTGGGATTATGGACATTGGGGAGGGTATGTGATTTGGTGTGTGCTGTGAATTGTGTAAACCTGGTGATTCACAGACCTGTACCCCTGGGGATAAAAATATATGTCTATAAAAAATAAAAATTAAAAAAAAAAAAAAAGAACCTGAAAAAAAAAAAAAACACATCGGGCACCTTTCACCAGTTAGAATGGCCAAAATTAACAAGACATGAAACAACGTGTGTTGGAGAGGATGTGGAAAAAGGGGAACCCTCTTACACTGTTGGTGGGAACAAGTTGGAGCAGCCACTTTGGAAAACAGTGTGAGATTCCTCAAAAAATCAAAAATTGAGCTACCCTATGAGCCTGCAATTGCACTACTGGGGATTTACCCCAAAGATAGAGATGTAGTGAAAACAAGGGCCCTCTGTACCCCAAGGTCATAGCAGCAATGGCCACAGTTGCCAAACTGTGGAAAGAACCAAGATACCCTTCAACGGATGGATGGAGAAGGAAGATGTGGTCCATATGCACTATGGAGTATTAGGCCTCCATCAGAAAGGATGAATACCCAACTTTTGTAGCAACATGGATGGGACTGGAAGAGATTATGCTGAGTGAAATAACTCAAGCAGACAAAGTCAATTATCATATGGTTTCACTTATTTGTGGAGCATAAGGAATAAGAGGGAGGACATGGGGAGATGGAGAGGAGATGGGAGTTGGGGGAACTTGAAGGGGGAGACGAACCATGAGAGACTGTGGACTCTGAAAAACAATCTGAGGGTTTTGGAGGGGCGGGGGTTGGGAGGTTGGGTGAGCCTGGTGATGGGTATTATGGAGGGCATTAGTAGCATGGAGCACTGGGTGTGGTGCATAAGCAATGAATTCTGTAACATTGAAAAGAAATTTAAAAAAATATATAAAAATTTTAAAATTTAACGTTTAAAAATTTAACATTTAAAAAAAGAACTACTAGCAGTTTCATCTTCTGCCAGGTTGGCTCTCACTTCTACTCTTGGAGATTCTATGTTGTCACTAATGGTTTTCTCCAACCTAGCCATTGCCTGGATAATTGCTACCCTGAATTACCTTTCTGACATACAGTTTATGTCCATATCTAATAGCTCTGATGGAGAGGGCACAGTCTCTGAATTTTTCCTCTGTTGGGCATTCCTCCTCCTAGTCATTTTCATGAGACATGGTTGAGGGGATGTATAGCTGAATATATCAACCAGAATCCAGGCAAGGTGCACCCTGCAATGTTTCAGAGCAATCAGAGTCAGGAAAGAGAGAAGAAAAGGAGATAGAGAAAGATAGAGAGAGAAAAAGAGAGAGAACAAGAGAGAGAGAGAGAAAACACAGCCAGAATGAGCCCCAAAAGTAAGACATATGAGGTATAAAAACAAAAACGGACAAACAAAAAGATGGACAAAAGTAAACAACACACACACAAAAAAAGAACCCAGCCAAAATGAACCCCAAGAATAAGATTTATATACTACCAGAACAAATATAAATACACAGAAACACTGACAGAAGGGAGGTTGGTTTTAAATTCTCAATATGGATGAGGATGGTTATTTTGGTTCTTCCTGGGTGTATCTTGATATTTTTGTTAAAGGACTCAAATTTTCAGAGATAAAGGGAGGTTAAAACTGGTTTATATATAAGAGTAGTATTGAATAGGGAAGAAGGTTTACCTTGAAGCTTATATCTATATGAATATTAGGAAAGAAGAAAAAATAAAGGAAAAGAAAACACATATATATGTATTAAAAAAGGTCATGTTAAAAGGTAGGTCTTGTGTCTGTGGGCCTGGGCCCGTGCCCATGACCACCCAATCCCATATCCAACATATATGTTGTATATAATCTCTCATTATAATGGCAAGTAGGATTAAAAATGTAAATAATTAAAACAGGAATCATGAAGATAAATTAAAAATAAAAGTTTTATCTATGGAGTATACAGGTTTAGGGCAATACTGTGAGCTTAATATTTTGTTTTCCTCTGATGTTGGGGTTTTATGGTTTTATGGGGACCCTATGGTGGTTGTCCTCTCCTTCTTTTGGCTTGTCTTCTAGGGGAAGGCCCTGCTATGTTGTTTTTCAGTCAGTCTTGCTTGGGTTGAGTTGCCCTGCTCCGTATGCAGAGGCTGGGCTCTGTGGACACCAGTTTTTCAGGCTTTTGCTCTCTGGAAGTTTTTGTTCTTTGGCAGCTTTTTGTGGCTTTTTGAAGGTTTAGAGGAAAACAAACTGCACCAGACTCCACTTCAGAGAGAAGCCTCAGTCTGCTCCTCTTTGGGTGGTCTAGAACACACAGACTCCCCCTCTGCAAACTCTGCTGAATAGCACACCTCTCACAGGCAGAGCACACCTCTAGCCAGTGTCTCTGGGATTGCTCAAGGTGCCAGCTTATCTCTGTACTCCCATTCCACTAATACCATGAGTGATATTGTTCCAGGGAGCCCACTTTCAGTGGCTGCCTTTGCCAGGACTGCTGTAGGGACTCTCAGACCATGCAGGGCATGCTCAGACTCTGCTGTTGTGCGGGTTGCAGAAGTCTAACCTGACCAGAGATCATGCCAGATCCTCTCAAGCACCAGCTGGGATCATCCAGATCGTCAGCCAGTCCTTGAGACTGCTGGCTAACCCACACAGCAGGCTTTCTCAGGCATAGGTGGGAAGTGTGCTCACAGACGATGGTGGTACAGGGTGCTCAGAGCATAGAAGGCTGTGGTCATAGAAAGCTCCTCTTGGTGCCCACACCAGACTATCTCCCCCGTGGGCAGGTTTGTGCCCAGCCAAGCAGTGGTGCAGCAGCAGAAAGTTGTGAGCTCAGGGACCATGGAGGCTCCACCACACTCTTTGACATGGATGGTCACCAACGGTGACTGTCTTGTGTCTGTGGGCCTGGGCCTGTGCCCATGACCACCCAATTCCACCAGTTGCCCCTTAAGATCTTTTGCTCTTTTTGGGTGATTTTAACCATACTCAAGTTAATGCTGGTCCCCAACCACAAGGCACTTTTATATTGGGGTATTACTTTCTAATGGGTAGCTTCTGGTGGCTCCCTCCCCTTTCTGTTTATCTTCCAGTATCAGTCTGAGTGTTCCACTCTGCTTTACCTCTCCACTAATGTCTTCTGCTCCCACTGAGATCCAGAAGTATATAATCTTACATCTTAGGCTGATTTCCTGGGTGTTCAGAATGTTCTGGTAGATATTTAGCTCAGTTTAGGTGACTGGTTGAAACAGGGCTCCGACTTCTTTGCCATCTTGCCCCTCCTTCTTCTTAGCTATTTTCTTACTAAAAATTGTCATTTGTTTTTATAGAAGAAACAATTCCATTAAAATATACATTTTTAAAAAATATTTACATTAGGTTTTCCATCTTTTTTGTAAAGGACAAAACATTTATTCTTTCACACATATATGTATGTATATGTGTGTATGTGTTATTGTACAAAGACTTCATTCATCCTAGAGAATAAAAACAAGTTAAATAGATTCCCTACCTGCAAAAGTCTACATTCAATAAATGGCTTAAGTTGTTGATTCTTCCTAATGCAGAAATAAAGTCAATACAATTTTCATAAAATTTAGACTATAACTTTCAAAGTACTCTTTGAATTTTTCATTGGTATGCACATGTGATCCAAATTAGTTATTTTCTAAAGCAAAGGGAAGGGAAGATGATATCAAGAGTGGCAATGAGAGGGTTCTGAAGATAGCTACATTTTCAAGTCTTTCTAAGGGAAGGAAATACATTTTTTAAAGTATATTAGGGAATTGCTTATGTAATCTTATAATTTGGTGAGTTCCTTTGGTATTAATATTTCCATTTGAGAAATACAATGCATACAGACTTCAGGTTTAAAAAATAATGCTTTTAATGAGGTCATAATGATTGACATGTTCTTATTTAGACATGCAAATCAACACAAGAAGAATAGCTGGAGTGAGATCTCCAGCTGGGTAGCCAGGGATATTTTAGAAACAATGTATAACACTCAAGAAGAGCAGACCAAACTGGCTTATTCATAGGGAGTATCCCCTTTGTTTTGGAATCTGTTTCTTCTAGTCTTTAAAATTACTCCTTGTTGAGGATGCTTTTTCACGAGTATATCTCAAAATAGACTTAAGATACTGGAATCCTGCTTATAAACATCAAGCTCTTCAGCATAGAAAGAAAACAAAAAGAGATTAAAAACAGACTACCACCTGGTTAATTCGTGGGCATTTTTTCCCAAAGTGATCTAATCTGTTTTCTTATTTAAAGAGAGCTCCTGAGAGCTCAGCTATGCCCTGTCTTGCATATCTGAATTAAGCACCTGACCCCATTCCCAGGATTTGATCTATAGGACCTACATCTTTGCAAAGGTATCAGATACACTTTGGTATAACAAAATATCCCTGAGGTCCTTTTTCTTGTCCTTTCCCCTTTATTTCTTCTCTCACTCAGGCTTTTTCTTCAGTGTAAGGAATTGATAGTGTGTGCTGGACCTGTTTGAGAATTTATGTACAGAGCTGTGCTGTGAAAGCCTCAGTGGCAGGGCATGGAATTGAGTAGGAAAACACAGTCCTAGAAGAACCAAGCATGGGTTTTGGATCACAACCTCAGTGGAATTTTGCAGCCTCCAAGGTCAGCTCATGAAGTGGAGTCTCACTAGAGACTCACCAGAGTACATCACCCCCTATATTTTTTGTTTGTTTATGTCCCAGCCTCTCCCAAGATGTTCCAGATACTCATGCTACTGCCAGGTCACCTCACTCAAAAGTCCCCTTTAGCTCTACCCTGAACTGAAAGTGCCTTCATGAATATGAAATGTTCTCAACATCCCTCTACCTCAATTCCTTCAATATTCATTTTTTTCTGTCTTTTCTCTTACTGATAAAACCAATACTGAGATTATTTGATTTAATGTAGTTCATAAGATTGGAAAATGAAGGATCTGGGACTAAAATTTATCTCTTCTTTCTTTTAATCCAGTAGGTTTCTTTTCGATCATTTCAATATAATGTCCCACTATAGTAGCCCTGAATAAATTATTTTTTCCTTATACCCTCTATATGAATATATAACAGTTATATTCCCATTTTTGATATATGTGCTGTATGTATAATTTACTTTGGCAATAAGAAAACTGTGATCTTATTCTATAAATGTTCTAAATCTCTTCTGGGGTAAACCACTTTCTGTTTTAGTTGGAGAAAAATTGTCAAAATTTTCTCTAAATGTATATCATAGAGTATGGTCCAGACAATTTCTGCCTTACTAAAAACAACAACAACCACAATAACAAAAGACCTGGGATGGAAAAATTAACCAGATGTTCAGAAAAGCTGGGGAAGCAGTAACTGGATTAACCTGGCAGAATGAGAAAATTTTAATTGAAAAAAAAATTAAAATAAAAAACTTGAATTTTAACTCTAGAATTTGGTGACTATTATTGTTGTATATCTTAGTATCTTGTGGAGACTAGGTTATCATGACCAGACCAGCAGAAGAGTTTGTTGAATGAGTTTATGTATAAATAACAGCTCCATAACACTGGGAACATTTATGAGGCTCATTATGCTTCAGTTCTTGTTTAACGGCATGTCCCTACTTGGGCAGTGGAATCCTGCTGATTTACTACTTATCAAGAATAAATTACAGCTTAGAACTGGGATTTTTCATGGTTTTCTTTGTGTCAGCACAAATAAACTTAGTGAATAGGGCTATTTCCCATTGCCTATTAAACTGGCTGTAAGTAAAAGGCTTCCTTGCTTGTGAGAGAATATCAGCAAGATGAAAGAACTGAATCATTTTACCTGAAAGTGTTTATAATGTCGAGGGCTTTGGAAAAAACATGTCAAATGCTGCAAGTTATCAACATTTCCTAACACTTACTTTGAGTTTATATCTTTCCTTTTCCATCAGCTAAATAATGTTATTATTGAAGAAGCCATTAGTGCTAAGGACTAAGAAGTTTTTCTTGATGAATTAAGTAGGCAGAGATGTGGGCTCAGCCTAAGATGCTGCCCAGTGTCATCATCATCTCTGTGTATTGTTCTCTTAATGGAATCTAGAGAGACCACTTAACAAGCTTTGAAGAAAAGTTCATAATTTTGTAATTACTGAAAAGAGAAAGTGGAATGCCATTTCTAGGTCTTCATCCAGAGTGTTTTCTTGGCTCTGATTCCCACATTTCATTTGCAGAAACAGCTTTTTGGTATTAGTTAACATTCAAGGAATAGTTTCAAGTTTTACAACTGCAAAAGGGTCATTATTTTTATCAGTGTGCTGGAGGTTATTTTGAGTCTGACTATGGAGTGCCTGATTCAATAAAATCTCAGCCTGAGTCTCCCAGCAGGACACACAAACCATGGGAATTCAACAAGGGAGCACACATGGGCTTCTATGATACTGAACCAGGACTGAATTTCCATTTAATCATTCTCAAGAAATCAAAAGACACTTTGGGATTAAATGGCAAATCTTTTAACTAGGAATTCCTCAGCCAAAATGGCCAATTAGCATTATGTAAGAGGGAATGAGTAACTGAAAAAAGAAAATATCTACCCTATTATTTTAAAAAGGTAAACCCAAAACATGGAGTTATCATGAAATAAGCATTCCCTTCTATCACAGGGAAGATATCACAGGAGAATAATAAAAAAAAAATACCTGAATTACTTCTTATTCTCATGCTTTTAGCTTTAATTGGCAAAATTAGCTCAAGTAAATGATGTTTGATGCTGCCCTCTAGTTAAATATTTTTATATCACATTTAGAAAATGGCTCAACAACTCAGTTTTTATGTTTTAAAATGATTCTAAAGTTATTTTATGTACTAGAAAATGAAAATAATTCATTAAAGCAGGAATGGCCCTGATTCAATTTTATGTATTCATGAAACCTTTGTCCCATCAAAATCTTCCCAGTCTTCAAGTATGTACCTTGGCAGCTTGGAGGCTAAATAGAGTAAGAACTGGTGTTAAGGAAAAAACACACATTTCTGGTATGGCTGCACATAGAGGAAAGCTTTTAAAAACCTTCCAGAAATATAGTTGAAAAGGGCTCTTAAGCAACTGTTTATAATCTTTCCTCATATATGATCATTCAATTTTTAGCCTCTGCTTTCAGCGAACTCAAAAAGCTTATAAATGTCGTGTTGGTTCTCTATGAACATTCAAAAATGTGTTATTGTTATGTGTTTGCATACATATTTTAAAAAATAAGATGGTAAAAAAAATTAGGTGGTTGTTGTACTTTACAATGTTCTCCTTGTCAGTCCCTTTCTGTGATATCCCAGATTCCATGACATGGACTTTTGCAGTAAGTCACATTTGGTAAAGACCAGCAACTGCACTGGAAGGGATCTGACCAGCTCTTACTCTGGTTAGCTGTTTCAAAAGAGGTGATAGAGTTAGAAAATATAGGTCTGTTTTGATTTTCACAAAGATGGAGAGAGGATACACTTTGGAGATATGGGCCAGTGATGTTAAATATCCTACAATGAGTGAGGTGGTCCATAATGTCTTACTGGATATTCATGTAAGCAATGATCTAATTTTCTAAGCCTAAAACCAAAATTTCTTTTATATATAAATGTAAAAATTTTGCAGGATTTTAATATGCACTGAATTTCCTAACAATGCAAAAACTTACATAATGAAGATAAGCTTAAATGAAGGTTGGTTTGTTTCAAAACTCTGCAAACAGTTCTTCAACATTTTGAAGAATTGGGTTGCTGGTAACATCCCAGCTGCAGTATGTGAGTCTATCTAATACAACACACCTGTAGCCATTGAAATTTATGTCAATTACATTATCATTGTAGGTATAAGTGTGTGGAAACCACTTTGTAATGTCTTCCAGTGTAGTTGTGCTTAAGCATAAAATATATGTTTTTGTTATAAATTATTTCTTTCCTTATTTATGCTTTATTTTACATTGGGACATTACAATAGTTTATAATTTTGTAAGTAATTTATTTATAATTTACATTAAATTGATTTACATTATAATATATATTATAATATACATTAAATATAAATATAATTTACATTATAATTTACATTAAAAATTTACACTATATGAATAATATATTATCAATTGATTTTATCTTGAGAGTAAAGGGGTATTTCAAAAGTATTATTTATAAAAAGGAGTATTAAATCTGATAAGACTGAGGATTGTGAAATGCACAGAATATCTGGGGATGGTAAAATGTATAGCATATCAGTGAGAATTTTTTATCTTAAATATGGGCATATGTGGAGGCATCACATATGTATACTTATACACACATAAGCATAGCCTGAGCTCTGAAACAATATGCTAAGCTTTTCAAATTGTCCATTTTAAGTCTTTAGTGAGCTATAACATCAAAACATGGGTTGAGACCAGAATTTTTTTGGTGAAAACCAAGTGGAATGGAATGGAATGGAATGGAATGGAATAGAATGGAATAGGGTGAGGTAGGGTATGGTGGGGTGGAGAGAAGTAGCATGGCATGATGTGACTTGGCATAACAATGCATAGCATAGAATATCAATACCTGTACTTATGAAGACGTGTTGTAAAATATATCTTTTACTTTGGGTCAAAATTTGAAAGACATTGTGCTATACTACTGCATTTTATATAGAAAGGAATTTTATATAGAAAGGAAGCAACACTTTCAAGTGTTATTCATTCATTGCTACGTGAGTATGAAAGTCAGTTTTGATCGTGATTGACACAAGAAGAAGAAACTTGAAGAAACCAGTGAGTACCAAATGTACTATGTCCTCTATTTCACAGTTTGCCTAAGGGGAAGTAATAATGTTGGTCATAAAATCAACTCCTCATCCTCTTTTCTCAACTTGACCACTGCTGAAAGTCCTTACATCTTCTACAGCTAGCAAAGTTTTTGCTATTTCTTTGTATCATTATTTGGTTTTACAAAAGTAGGTTAAAATGTCTCCCACATTCTTGCCTCTCTCTTCTTTGTTCTTCCTTCCCTTCATTGCAGTTTGATTCAGAGCCTATGTCTTCATGATTCCATTTAAACTTGACTTCCAAGAGATCCCCACTTCAGTGATCCATGAAGTGATTCTTTTCTGCTTCCTTGAGATTTACCTCATCTCTATCTCATACTCAATCAGGTTAAAATAGTAATGCGTTTAAGTATGAAACTTTCTATAGTGAATTATTATTTTTAAAAGGAAGAAAATATTAATAAAAGGAATGAAAATAATGTAAGAGACATATTTGGCTGGGGCAAAAGGGAAATGTGACCATTCATAGAGTTCCTTTTTTTCACCTTTTTAAAAAATTTAATTTAAATTTTTTTCAGTGTTCTAAAATTCATTGTTTTGCACCATACCCAGTGCTCCATGCAATACATGCCTTCCTTAATACCCACCACCAGGATCACCCAAATCTCCTCCCCTCCAAAACCCTCAGTTTGTTTCCCAGAGTCCACAGTATCTCATGGTTTGTCTCCCCCTCCAATTTCCCCAATATCACTTCTTCTCTCCATCTTCCAATGTCCTCTGTGTTATTCCTTATGCTCCACATAATAAGTGAAACCATAAGTGAAAACCACAAAATAGAGTGAAACCATATGAAAATTGACTCTCTCTGCTTGACTTACATTACTCAGCATAATCTCCTCTAGTCCCGTCCATGTGGATATAAAAGTTGGGTATTCGCCACTTCTGACGAATACTCCATAGTATATATGGACCATGTCTTCTTTGTACATTCGTCAATTGAAGGGCATCTTGGTTATTTACACAGTTTAGCAACTGTGTCCACTGCTACTATGAACATTGGGGTACAGAGGTCCCTTGTTTTCACTACATCTGTATCTTTGATGTAAATACCCAATAGTGCAATTCCAGAGTCATAGGGTAGCTCTAATTTTAGTTTCTTTTTTTAAATATTTTTATTTATTTATTTGACAGAGAGAGAGAGAGAGAGAGATCACAAGTAGGCAGAGAGGCAGGCAGAGAGAAGGGGGGAAGCAGGCTGAGCAGAGAGCCCCATGCAGGGCTTGATCCCAGGACCCTGAGATCATGACCTGGGCCAAAGGCAAAGGCTTAACCCACTGAGCCACCCAGGCACCCCTATTTTTAATTTCTTAAGAAATATACACACTGTTTTCCAAAGTGGCTGCACCAACAGAAAGGGGACTTCCATTTCTTCACATCGTGTCCAATACTTGTTGTTTCTTGTCTTGTTAATTTTGACCATTCTGACTGGTGTAAGATGGTATCTCAATATGGTTTTGATTTGAATCTCCCTGATGGCTAATGATGATAAATATTTTATCATGTGTCGGTTGGCCGTTTGTATGTCTTCACTGGAGAAATGTCTGTTCATGTCTTCTGCCCATTTTTTGACATGATTATCTGTTCTGTGTGTGTTGCATTTGAGGAGTTCTTTATAGATCTTGGATATCAATGTCTGTAGTGTCATTTGCAAATATCTTCTCCCATTCCATAGGAGAAGACTTTTCTTTTGTTGACTGTTTTCTTTGCCACGCAAAAGCTTTGGATCTTGATGAAGTTACAAAAGTTTACTTTTGCTTTTGTTTCCTTTGCCTTTGGAGACATATCTTGAAAGAAGTTGCTGTGGCTGATGTCGAAGAGGTTACTGCTTATGTTCTCCTCTAGGATTTTGATAGATTCCTGCCTCACGTTGAGGTCTTTTATCCATTTCATGTTTATCTTTGTGTATGGTATAAGAGAATCATTGAGTTTCATTCTTCTACACGTAGCTGTTTAATTTTCCCAGCACCATTTATTGAAGAGTCTGTCTTTTTTCCACTGTATATTTTTTCTTTCCTTGTTGACAATGATTTGACCATAGAGTTGAGGGTCCATATCTGCTTCTCTACTCTCTTCCACTGGTCTATGTGTCTGCTGTTGTGCCAGTACCTTGCTGTATTGGTTATCAGAGCTTTGTAGTAAAGCTTGAAATCAGGCAACATGATGCCTCCAGTTTTGTTTTTCTTTTTCAACATTTCCTTTAGAATTTCAGGGTCTTTTCTGGTTCCATACAAATTTTTGGATTGTTTGTTCTAGCACTTTGAAAAATGCCAGTGGAATTTTGATTGGGATGGCATGGAAAGTATAAATTTCTCTAGGCAATGTAGACATTTTAACAATGCTTATTCTTCTGATCCATGAGTATGGAATGGTCTTCCATCCTCTTGTGTCTTCTTCAATTTCTTTCATGAGTGTTCTGTCGTTCCTCTAGTATAGATCCTTTACCTCTTTGGTTAGGTTTATTCCAAGGTATCTTATAGTTCTTGGTGCTATAGTAAATGGAATCAATTCTCTAATTTCCCTTTCTATATTTTCATTGTTATTATATAAGAAAGCAACTGATTAGGGCATCTGGGTGGCTCAGTGGGTTAAAGCCTCTGCCTTCAGCTCAGGTCATGATCCCAGGGTCCTGGGATTGAGCCCCACATCAAGCTCTCTGCTCAGTGGGGAGCCTGCTTCCTCCTCTCTCTCTCTGCCTGCTTTTGGTCTGTCAAATAAATTTTAAAAATTTCTTTATAAAAAAAGGAAGCAACTGAATTCCGTACATTAGTTTTGTATCCTGCTACACATTATGATTTGCTGTATAAGTTCTAGTAGTTTGGGGGTGGAGTCTTCTAAGTTTTCTATATAAAGTATCATGTCATCTGCAAAGAGAGAGAGTTTGACTTCTTCTTTGCCAATTTGAATACATTTTATTTCTTTTCATTTTCTGATTGCTGTTGCTGGGACTTCTAGTACTGTGTTGAACAAGAGTGGTGAGAATGGGGATCCTTGTCATGTTCCTGATCTCAAAGGGAGGCTGTCTGCTTTTCCCCATTGAGAATGATATTTGCTATGGTTTTTCATAGATAGATTTCATGAAGTTATGGAATGTTCCCTCTATTCCTATACTTTGAAGCACTTTAATCAGGAATGGGTTCTGTATCCTGTCAAGTGATTTTTCTGCATCAATTGAGAGGACCATGTGGTTCTTCTCTCTTACTGATTTGTTCTCTCACATTCATTGATTTGCAAATGTTGAATCCCCCCTGCATCCCAGGAATAAATCCTACCTGGTCATGGTGGATAATCTTTTTCATGTACTGTTAGATCCTATTAGCTAGGATCTTGTTGAGAATCTTAGCATCCATATTCATCAGGGATATTGGTCTGAAATTCTCTTTTTTGGTAAGGGTCTATGCCTGGTTTTGGGATGAGGGTAATGCTGGCTTCATAAAAAGAGCTGGAAGTTTTCCTTCCACTTGAATTTTTTTTTTTTAAATAGCATCAGGAGAATAGGTATTATTTCTTCTTTGAATATTTTGTAGAATTCCCCAGGGAATCTGTCAGGTCCTCAGGGTCCTGAGATTAAGCACCACATTTGGCTCCCTGGTCAGTGTAGACCCTCTACCTCTGATTCTCCCCCCTGTTCTCTCTCTCTCCTGCTCTCTCTCTCAAATAAATAAATAAATAAAATCTTAAATATTTGTATTGTTTGTTACTAAAAATAATTTTAGAAATAGACACAAAAATCCTATTTCTATTGGCAGCACTCTCCTGAGGAGGCATAATTTGAAACCAAAATTATCGTTATTTACTCTTTCTTTTTTATCTACTCTCTCTTTGCTACTTGGGTCCAAGATATACTGAATTTCTCAACTTTACACCCAGAGTTTTTCAGTTTTTGCCATTGATCTCTCCTTTGTATTCCCTTTGTATTTTATCTAGATGAAATATTTCATTTGCCTTACAATTTCTTGACTTTTCTGATTCATGCACGTTGTTATCAATATTATCTTTTAAAAACAGCAGATTTCATATTTTGTTTATTTGTGCAAAAACAGTTGTGTCCTTCAGTTGTCTACAGAATACAGTACAATCTTTTTATTTGACATTCAAGTTACTCAACAAACTCCCTACATCTTTTCTTTTACTCGTTTAGATAAAACGATCTAATTGCTGCTCACTGACTATCCTACTCACTTCTGCTGCTAGGCTTCCACTCACTTTTAAGCATCCCTCGTGAGTGCCTGGGTGGCTCAGTCAGTTAAGCGCCTGACTAATGATTTCAGCTCAGGTCATGATCCGAGGGTCATGAGACTGAGTTGTGCTGAATGTAAGGCTTCATGCTCGGTGGGGATTCTATTTGAGATTCTCTTTCTCTCGTTCCCTTTGCCACCTCCCCATCTCTCCCTCTCTCTCAAATAAATAAAACAGTCTTTATGTATGCTTTTTAATAGAATCTCCTACCCTACAACATCTAAGGGCCCAAATTTCTTATAATCTTTAAGACTAGCAGAAATGCCACTTCTCTAATACATCCATAATCTTTCCTTTCTTTTCATAGCTATCCTAACACTTTATATGTATTGTTGTTCAATTTTTGATCACTTTTTGCATTGCAGTATTTAATTGAGATATTCTTCACATACAATAAAACAGGTTTTACTTACAACAAACACAAAATTCTTAAGAATATAGTTCAATCTATTTGAACAAACACATGCAACTACATAATCCATACTCACACAGATATAGAATGTATTCATTACCAAGAAAGTTGCCCATGTGGGGTAAATTCTAATGTCTTTGAATACAGATTATTTTTTTATTTTTAAACCTCACACAAATAAAATAATTTAGTATTATATAGTATTTTCTTAATTTAATGTCTTTTTTCATTTGAAATATATTCAGGATTTAGCTTTTTATTTCAATATAACAATATTCATTGCTTTTTTGCACCACACCCAGGGCTCCATGCAATCGTGCCCTCTGTAATACCCACCACCTGGTTCCGCCAACCTCCCACCCCCCGCCGCTTCAAACCCCTCAGATTGATTTACAGAATTCATAGTCTCTCATTGTTCTCCTCCCCTTCCAATTAACCCCAACTCCCTTCTCCTTTCTAACTCCCCTTCTCCTCCATGCTATTTGTTATGCTCCACAAATAAGTGAAACCATATGATAATTGACTCTCTCTGCTTGACATATTTCATTCAGCATAATCTCTTCCAGTCCTGTCCATGTTGCTACAAAAGTTGGGGATTCATCCTTTCTGATGGAGGCATAATACTCCATAGTGTATATGGACCACATTTTCCTTATCCATTCGTCTGTTGAAGGGCATCTTGGTTCTTTCCACAGTTTGGCCACCGTGGCCATTGCTCCTATAAACATTGGGGTACAGATGGCCCTTCTTTTCACTACGCCTGTATCTTTGGGGTAAATACCCAGTAGTGCAATGGCAGGGTCATAAGGAAGCTCTACTTTTAATTTCTTGAGGATTCTCCACACTGTTCTCCAAAGTGGCTGCGCCAACTTACATTCCCACCAACAGTGTAAGAGGGTTCCCCTTACTCCACATCCTCTCCAACTCATGTTGTTTCCTGTCTTGCTAATTTTGTCCATTCTAACTGGTGTAAGGTGATATCTCAATGTGGTTTTAATTTGAAACTCCCTGATGGCTAATGATGATGAAAATGTTTTCATGTGTCTGATAGCCATTTGTTTGTCTTCATTGGAGAAGTGTCTGCTCATATCTTCTGCCCATTTTTTAAAATTATTTTTTATTTATTTTCAGCATAACAGTATTCATTATTTTTTCACCACACCCAGTGCACCATGCAATCCATGCCCTCTATAGACCCACCACCTGGTACCGCAACCTCCCACCCCACTGCCACTTCAATCCCCTCAGATTGTTTTTTAGAGTCCATAGTCTCTCATGGTTCTCCTCCCCTTCCAATTAACACCAACTCCCTTCTCCTCTCTAACTCCCCTTCTCCTCCATGCTATTTGTTATGCTCCACAAATAAGTGAAACCATATGATAATTGACTCTCTCTGCTTGACTTATTTCACTCAGCATAATCTCTTCCAGTCCTGTCCATGTTGCTACAAAAGTTGGGGATTCATCCTTTCTGATGGAGGCATAATACTCCATAGTGTATATGGACCACATTTTCCTTATCCATTCGTCTGTTGAAGGGCATCTTGGTTCTTTCCACAGTTTGGCCACCGTGGCCATTGCTCCTATAAACATTGGGGTACAGATGGCCCTTCTTTTCACGACATCTGTATCTTTGGAGTAAATACCCAGGAGTGCAATTGCAGGGTCATAGGGAAGTTCTATTTTTAATTTCTTGAGGAATCTCCACACTGTTCTCCAAAGAGGCTGCATTCCCACCAACAGTGGAAGAGGGTTCCCCTTTCTCCACATCCCCTCCAACACATGTTGTTTCCTGTCTTGTTAATTTTGTCCATTCTAACTGGTGTAAGGTGATATCTCAATGTGGTTTTAATTCGAATCTCACTGATGGCTAGTGATGATGAACATTTTTTCATGTGTCTGATAGCCATTTGTATATCTTCATTGGAGAAGTGTCTGTTCATATCTTCTGCCCATTTTTTGATATGATTGTCTGTTTCGTGTGTTGAGTTTGAGGAGTTCATTATAGATCCTGAATATCAACCTTTTGTCTATACTGTCATTTGCAAATATCTTCTCCCATTCTGTGGGTTGCCTCTTTGTTTTTTTTTTTTTTTTTTTTTTTTTTTTACTGTTTCCTTTGCTGAGCAGAAACTTTTGATTTTGAAGAAGTCCCAAAAGTTTATTTTCACTTTTGTTTCCTTTGCCTTTGGAGACATATTTTGAAGGAAGTTGTTGTGGCTGATATCGAAGAGATTACGGCCTATGTTCCCCTCTAGGATTCTAATGGATTCCTGTCTCACGTTGGGGTATTTTATCCATTTTGAGTTTGTCTTTGTGTATGGTGTAAGAGAATGGTTGAGTTTCATTCTTTTACATATAGCTGTCCAGTTTACGCAGCATCATTTATTGAAGAGGCTGTCTTTTTTCCACTGTATATTTTTTCCTGTTTTGTCGAAGATTAATTGCCCATAGAGTTGAGGGTCCATATCTGGGCTCTCTACTCTGTTCCACTGGTCTATGTGTCTGTTTTTATGCCAGTACCATGCTGTCTTGGTGATCACAGCTTTGTAGTAAAGCTTGAAATCAGGTAACATGATGCCCCCAGTTTTACTTTTGTTTTTCAGCATTTCCATAGCGATTCAGGATCTCTTCTGGTTCCATACAAATTTTTGGATTATTTGCTCCAGCTCTTTAAAAAATACCGGTGGAATTTTAATCAGAATGGCATTAAAAGTATAGATTGCTCTAGGCAGTATAGACATTTTAACAATGTTTCTTCTTCCGATCCAAGAGCATTGAGTGGTCTTTCATCTTTTTGCGTCTTCTTCAATTACTTTCATGAGTGTTCTGTAGTTCCTCGAATACAGATAATTTACCTCTTTGGTTTGGTTTATTCCCAGGTATCTTATGGTTCTTGGTGCTAGAGTAAATGGAATCGATCCTTAATTTCCCTTTCTGTATCTTTATTGTTAGTGTATAAGAAATCCACTGATTTCTGTACATTGACTTTGTATCCTGCCATGTTAGTGAATTGCTGTATGCGTTCTAGTAGTTTGAGGGTGGAGTTTTGGGTTTTCCATATAAAGAATCATGTCCTCTGCGAAGAGAGAGAGTTTGAATTCTTCACTGCCAATCTGGATACCTTTTATTTCTCTTTGTTGTCTGATTGCTGTTGCTAGGACTTCTAATACTATATTGAACAAGAGTGATGAGAGTGGGCATCCTTGTCATGTCCTGATCTCAATGGGAAGACTGCAAGCTTTTCCCCATTAAGGATATTTTCTGTGGCTCTTTCATAGATAGATTTTAAGAAGTTCAGGAATGTTCCCTCTATCCCTATACTTTGAAGTGGTTTAATCAGGAACGGATGCTGAATTTTGTCAAATGCTTTTTCTGCATCAATTGAGAGGAACATGTGGTTCTTCTCTCTTCTCTTATTAATTTGTTCTATCACATTGATTGACTTGCGAATGTTGAATCATCCTTATTGCCTAGTAATGAATATCAACTAGTCATGGTGGATAATCTTTTTCATGTGCTGTTGGATCCTGTTTGCTTGGTGAGAATCCGAGCATCCATATTCATCAGTGATATTGGTCTGAAATTCTCCTTTTTAGTAAGGTCTTTGCCTGGTTTGGGGATCAGGGTAATGCTGGCTTCATAGAAAGAGTCTGAAGTTTTCCTTCTCCTTCAATTTTTTGAAATAGCTTCAGAAGAATAGTTGTTATTTCTTCTTTAAAAGTTTGGTAGAATTCCCCACGGAACCCATCAGGTCCTGAACTCTTGTTTTATGGTAGGTTCTTGATCACTGCTTCAAACTCACTACTAGATATCAGTTTATTCAGGTTGTCAATTTCTTCCTGGTTCAATTTTGGAAGTTTTTTTTTTTTTTAAAGATTTTATTTATTTATTTATTTATTTATTTATTTATTTATTATTAAATTTTTTATTTTTTATAAACATATATTTTATTCCCCAGGGGTACAGGTCTGTGAATCACAGGGTTTACACACTTCACAGCACTCACCAAAGCACATACCCTCCCCAATGTCCATAATCCCACCCCTTCTCCCAACCCCCTCCTCCCAGCAACCCTCAGTTTGTTTTGTGAGATTAAGAGTCACTTATGGTTTGTCTCCCTCCCAATTCCATCTTGTTTCATTGATTATTCTTCTTCTACCCACTTAATCCCCCATGCTGCATCACCACTTCCTCATATCAGGGAGATCATATGATAGTTGTTTTTCTCTGCTTGACTTATTTCGCTAAGCCTGATATACTCTAGTCCATCCATGTTGTCGCAAATGGCAAGATTTCATTTCTTTTGATGGCTGAATAGTATTCCATTGTGTATATATACCACTTCTTCTTGATCCATTCATCTGTTGATGGACATCTAGGTTCTTTCATAGTTTGGCTATTGTGGACATTGCTGCTATAAACATTCGGGTGCACGTGCTCCTTTGGATCACTACGTTTGTATCTTTAGGGTAAATACCCAATAGTGCAATTGCTGGGTCATAGGGCAGTTCTATTTTCAACATTTTGAGGAACCTCCATGCTGTTTTCCAGAGTGGCTGCACCAGCTTGCATTCCCACCAACAGTGTAGAAGGGTTCCCCTTTCTCCACATCCTCGCCAGCATCTGTCATTTCCTGACTTGTTGATTTTAGCAATTCTGACTGGTGTGAGGTGATATCTCATTGTGGTTTTGATTTGTATTTCCCTGATGCCGAGTGATATGGAGCACTTTTTCATGTGTCTGTTGGCCATCTGGATGTCTTCTTTGCAGAAATGTCTGTTCATGTCCTCTGCCCATTTCTTGATTGGATTATTTGTTCTTTGGGTGTTCAGTTTGCTAAGGTCTTTATAGATTTTGGATACTAGTCCTTTATCTGATATGTCGTTTGCAAATATCTTCTCTCATTCTGTCGGTTGTCTTTTGATGTTTGTTAACTGTTTCCTTTGCTGTGCAAAAGCTTTTGATCTTGATGAAATCCCAATAGTTCATTTTTGCCCTTGTTTCCCTTGCCTTTGGTGATGTTCCTAGGAAGATGTTGCTGCGGCTGAGGTCGAAGAGGTTGCTGCCTCTGTTCTCCTCAAGGACTTTGATGGATTCCTTTCGCACATTGAGGTCATTCATCCATTTTGAGTCTATTTTCGTGTGTGGTATAAGGAAATGGTCCAATTTCATTTTTCTGCATGTGGTTGTCCAATTTTCCCAGCACCATTTATTGAAGAGGCTGTCTTTTTTTCCATTGGACATTCTTTCCTGCTTTGTCGAAGATTAGTTGACCATAGAGTTGAGGGTCTATTTCTAGGCTCTCTATTCTGTTCCATTGATCTATGTGTTTGTTTTTGTGCCAGTTCCAGGCTGTCTTGATGATGACAGCTTTGTAATAGAACTTGAAGTCTGGAATGTGATGCCACCAACTTTGGCTTTCTTTTTCAATATCCCTATGGCTATTCGAGGTCTTTTCTGGTTCCATATAAATTTTAGAATTATTTGTTCCATTTTTTTGAAAAAGATGGATGGTACTTTGATAGGAATTGCATTAAATGTGTAGATTGCTTTAGGTAGCATAGACATTTTCACAATATTTATTCTTTCAATCCAGGAGCATGGAACATTTTTCCATTTCATTGTGTCTTCCTCAATTTCTTTCATGAGTACTTTATAGTTTTCTGAGTATGGATTCTGTGCCTCTTTGGTTAGGTTTATTCCTAGGTATCTTATGGATTGGGGTGCAATTGTAAATGGGATTGACTCCTACTACTTTTCTTTCTTCTGTCTTGTTGTTGGTGTAGAGAAATGCAACTGATTTCTGTGCATTGATTTTATATCCTGACACTTTACTGAATTCCTGTGTAAGTTCTAGCAGTTTTGGAGTGGAGTCTTTTGGGTTTTCCACATATAGTATCATATCATCTGTGAAGAGTGATAATTTGACTTCTTCTTGCCGATTTGGATGCCTTTAATTTCCTTTTGTTGTCTGATTGCTGAGGCTAGGACCTCTAGTACTATGTTGAATAGCAGTGGTGATAATGGACATCCCTGCCGTGTTCCTGACCTTAGCGGAAAAACTTTCAGTTTTTCTCCATTGAGAATGATATTTGCGGTGGGTTTTTCATAGATGGCTTTGATGATATTGAGGTATGTGCCCTCTATCCGTATACTTTGAAGAGTTTTGATCAGGAAGGGATGCTGTACTTTGTCAAATGCTTTTTCAGCATCTATTGAGAGTATCATATTGTTCTTGTTCTTTCTTTCATTGATGTGTTGTATCACATTGACTAATTTGCTGATGTTGAACCAACCTTGCAGCCCTGGAATAAATCCCACTTGGTCGTGGTGAATAATCCTTTTAATGTACTGTTGAATCCTATTGGCTAGTATTTTGGTGAGAATTTTCGCATCTGTGTTCATCAAGGATATTGGTCTATAGCTCTCTTTTTTGATGGGATCCTTGTCTGGTTTTGGGATCAAGGTGATGCTGGCCTCATAAAATGGTTTGTAAGTTTTCCTTCCATTTCTGTTTTTTGGAACAGTTTCAGGAGAATAGGAATTAGTTCTTCTTTAAATGTTTGGTAGAATTCCCCCAGGAAGCCGTCTGGCCCTGGGCTTTTGTTTGTTTGGAGATTTTTAATGACTGTTTCAATCTCCTTACTGGTTATGGGTCTGTTCAGGCTTTCTATTTCTTCCTGGTTCAGTTGTGGTAGTTTATATGTTTCTAGGAATGCATCCATTTCTTCCAGATTGTCCTGATTTGTGTCCTAGTATGTGGTCTATTCTTGAGAAGTTTCCATGTGCACTTGAGAAGAATGATTATTTTCTTGTTTTAGGGCGGAATGTTCTGTATATTTGTGAGTATTCTCTTTTTTTAGGGTGAAATGTTCTGTATATATGTGAGTATTCTCTTGTTTTAGGGTGGAATGTTCTGTATATACATGAATATTCTCTTGTTTTAGGGTGGAATATTCTGTATATATGTGAGGCCCATCTGGTTCAATGTGTAATTCAAGGCTCTTGTTTCTTTATTGATTTTCTGCTTCGATGATCTGCTATTTCTGAAAGAGTAGTGTTAAGATCTCCTACTATTAATGTATTCATATCAATATGACTCTTTACCTTGATTAACAGTTTTTCTTATGTTATTGGCTGCTCCCATGTGCAGGCATAGATATTTACCATTGTTAGATCATCTTGGCGGATAGTCCCTTTGAGAATTATGTAGTGTCCTTCTGTATCTCTTACTACAGTCTTTATTTTAAAATCTAATTTATCTGATATAAGAATTGCTACCCCCCGGCTTTCTTTTGAGGCCCATTGGTATGAAAGATGCTTCTCCATCCTTTCACTTTCAGTCTGGGTATATCTTTAGGTTCAAAATGGGTCTCCTGTAGACAACATATGGATGGTTCCTGTCGTTTTATCCCAATCTGCATCCTTGTGCTCTTTTGTGGGCTCATTTTGGCCATTCACATTAAGAGTGATTATTGATAGATACGTTTTTATTGACATCATGTTACCTTTGAAGTCTTTCTTTCTGTAGATTGTCTCTATATTTTTCTGTTCAATGCTATTCTTAGGATTTTTCCTCTTTTATGGAACCCCCCTTAATATTTCCTGCAGTGTCAGCTTAGTGGTTGCATAGTCTTTTAAGCCTTGCCGGTCCTGGAAACTCTTTATCGCTCCATCCATTTTGAATGTCAGTCTTGCTGGATAAAGTATTCTTGGCTGCATGTTCTTCTCATTTAGCGCCCTAAGTATATCTTGCCAGCCCTTTCTTGCTTGCCAGGTCTCTCTGGACAGGTCTGACTTTATTTTGATGGGCTTTCCTCTTTAAGTAAGAAGCCTTTTTGTCCTAGTGGCTTTCAAGTGGTTATATCTACAATTATGATTCTTCAATTTGACTCTCAGGTGCCTTAATTTTTTTTGGAATCTATAATCTTGGGTGGAGACCGTTTGGCCTTTAGTACATGAATGCTTGTTCCTTTCATGAAATGGGGAAATTTTTCATGACGAACTTGTTCCACTATATCTTCTAGACTTCTTCCTCTTCCTTCTCCCCCTTCAGGGATTCCAATACTTCTGACGTTGGAATGTTTCCAACGTAATTCCAAATAAATGGCACCATTTATTTCCCTGATTCTGTTTTTGTGGCTTCTAAGCTGTTTGTTGAAGACTTCCTCCTGATTCTTTTTTCTATCTATTTGTTCTCCAGATCACTAATTGTATCTTCTGTCTCAGTTACCCTAGCTTTTAGAGAATTTAGATTAGATTAGTTCGCATTGAGAGCATTGTGAACCTCATCCCTGGTAGCTTTTAGCTCTGCCCTAACATTGTGAACATCATCCCTGGTAGCTTTCAGTTTGGCTCTAATCAATTCTGTTTGGTCATCCATGGCTTTCTCCAACCTAGCTATTGCCTGGATAATTGTTAGCCTAAATTCTCTTTCCAACATATTGTCTATGTTGTTAGCCATTAGCTCTGTTGCAGAAGGTCCATCCTCTTTGCTCTTATTCTGTTGGGCATTCCTCCTCCTAGTCATGTTGGTGAGAGATGACTGATCAGATGTAGCTGGATGTATTGACCATGGTGCAGTCAAGGTGCACCCTGGAACACTTTTGAGCAATCAGGATTCCCCACCCAAATGAGAGAAAAAAGAAAAAAAAAGAGAGAGAGGTACAGGAAAGAAAGGGATGATAAAAGATAAGGTTCAGCCCAAATGGGCCCCAAGGTAAGATTGATGAAGTATACAAACAAAACAGACAAACAAAAAGACTGATTAAAGTATATGATAAGAGAAAAAAATATATATATAAGCAAATAAAGGAAGAACCTCATCAAAAAGAACCCCAAGTGTAAGATTTATATACTATCAGGACAAACAGAAAACTCATAAACACTGGTGGAAGAAAAAGATGAGAGAGTGGTTATAAATTCTCAGTGTGGGCGAGGAAGGTTGTTTTGATTCTTCCTGGATGTATCTTGATATCTTTGTTAAAGGACTCAACTTTCCTAAGATAAAGGGGGATTAAAAATTGGTTTACCGGGACGCCTGGGTGGCTCAGTTGGTTAAGCAGCTGCCTTCGGCTCAGGTCATGATCCCAGCGTCCTGGGATCGAGTCCCACATTGGGCTCCTTGCTTGGCAGGGAGCCTGCTTCTCCCTCTGCCTCTGCCTGCCATTCTGTCTGCCTGTGCTCACTCTCTTTCCCTCTCTCTGACAAATAAATAAAATCTTTAAAAAAAAAAATTGGTTTACCTATAGGGGTAGTATTGATTGGGGAAAGGGGATTACCTCGAGTTTAACTCTATATGAATATTAAAAAATAAAAATAAAAAAGGAATAAACTAGGCTAAACTGAACTAAAATTTAAAAAAAAGAAATTAAAAAAATAGAAATGCAAAAGAAAAACACAGGTGTATGTATCAAAAAGTTCAGGTTAGAGGGTTATTTTGGAATTTGATGTACTGTACAGCTCACTGTGATTGCAAATAGTTTAAAAATTATCTATATAAAAAAATGAGCCAGAATAGTGGGAACAAATTAAAAATAAAACTGTCCTATGAAGTAGTGGTGTCGTTCTCGTCTTCTTCTTCTTCTTCTTTTTTTTTTTTTTTTCCTTCCTTTGGTTTTTCTGGGGGAGGAGCCTGCCAAGTGGATTTTCAGCTAATGATGTTCCCTGATTTAAGTCCTCCCGCCCCCCCTTCAGGGGGTGGGCTCTGAGGAAACCGGTTTTTTCAGGCTTTTGTTCTCTGGAGGTTTTTATGTTTGTTCACTGTTGTTTGTTTGTTTGTTTTTTTCCTTCCTCTCGCCTTGACCACTTTTGATGGTTTTTGTAGGTTTAGAGGAAAGCAAACTGCACCTGACCTCCCTCTCAGAGAGAAGCATCAGTCTGGCTGCAGAGCCCATATAAATTCCCCCCTGGCTGCTGGCAGAGCAGGTTTCGAATCGCAGTCCCTGGGGTCACAAGATTTCCTGTTTGTACCTGAAATCACGGCAGCGGTGGCTGTCTGGGCAGCTCCAGACCTCCAGAGAGATTCCAAGCAGCAATCGCACATTGAGATTTTCCCACTGGCCCGGGCTGGTAGTGCCTGGTCTTTCTGGGTCTAAGAGCGCTGTGCTTGTGTGCACCTCTCTCAGGGGGAGGATGTGGTTGCACGCGTGTTTCAGGCTCTGAGAGTGGGGTGCAGGTCCAAAAGCACCATGCTTTGCCTTTGCACACCTCTCTCAGGGGAGATATTGGGGCACGCACCTCAGGCTCTGAAACAATGGCAGGGGTCTAAGAGTGTGGGGCGGGGGGATGGCTTTGCACACCTCTCTCAGGGGAGTGTGAAGGGCATGCGTGTCTTAGGCTCTGTAGCAGGGCTTGGAATTCTGCTGTCTGGTGTGGCTCCCAGCCCCTCACAGGAGCCAGATTCCATGCAATCTCTGGCACTCTAGCGGCTCAGGGACCAAGACCTGGTTTCTCCGCAGCTCTCTCTCTGGCTCAGGCCAGGGGAGGCTGTCCTGGGTCCGGGGACTTAAGCCCCTGTCCTTAGCCACCTGGATTCCCACAAATGCTCCCCTGCAATCCTTTGCTCTTTTGGAGTGCTTTCAACCAGTCTCTAATTTAATGCTGGTCCCCAGATGCAGGGCACTCTAGTATTGGGGTATTACTTTCCAATTGGTTGCCTCTGGTGGCTCCCTCCCTCTTTTGTTTATCTTCCGATATCAGTCTGATGTTCCCACTCTGCTTTACCTGACCACTGGTGTCTCCTGCCCCCATAGAGATCCAGACATGTATAATTCTATTCTCAGGCTGATTTCATGGGTGATTGGAGTTCTTTGGTAGGTAATCAGCTCACTTTAGGGTACAGGTTGAAAAGGCACCTCCTCCTACTTCCCCACCATCTTGTCTCTGCCCCAGCTTTTTTTTCCCCCAGATATCACTAGTATATTCTTTTTAATGGTTAGTTATTCCATTGGATGAGTATTTGTAATTTGTTCATCCATTAATGGAGTTAGGATTCATCCATTAATAAACATCTAGTTTATTGCCAGTTTTTTAGTTATTATTATAAAAGCTGCTGTGGGCATTCCTTTTGTGAATATACATTTTCATTTCTCATTAATAAATACATAAGTGTTGGATTTGCTTGGTCATGCATATGTTTAACTTTTGAAAGAATTGCTATATCACTTGCCAAAGTTGTTGAAATGTCTTATTCTCCAACAACCAATGTATTAGAATTCTTATTTGTCTATCTCCTCATCAAAAGTTGATGTCAATTCTTATTTTAGCCATATGGTAGAAACATATTTGTAATTCATTATATATTCACAATTCATTATATATTCATTTATAATTTTAATTTATTTGATGATTAACACTTAATCATCAAATAAATTTATTTGATTAATTAATTTATTTGATGTTGAAAACTTTTTCATGCACTTATTACTAATGTATGTAGTTAGTTTAGTGAGGTGTCTATTTAAGACTTCTTTCCAATTTTTAATTTTTTTATGTACTTTTATAGAGGTTCATAGTAGGTGTTTATTGTATTAGTTCTTTATATCTTTTGGGTACAAATCCTTTGTCAGATATGTTTATTGCAGGTAGTTTCTCCCAGTCTGTGACCTGGCTATATATATATCCTAAATTGTGTATTTATTATATACAAATTTTAATCCTGACTATGACTAATTTTTCTAGCCCAAAGCCAGGAATCTCATTATCCAAAATCATGTACAAATGGAAATAAGGCCTTGCAGGTGAGTTTCCTTGAATACAGTTGCTCTAATCAGAAGAACAGTGATCTACAGGGACATGGTATCTACCTCCCATACGACCAACATGCAAGTATAAGATTCCTTTTGTTAAAGAGAAAGGAAACAAGAGGCACATAGGAATATTTGGTCCCTAGAAATTCTGAAATACTTACAGGCACACATTTCCAATTTATTGATTAGAGCTTAGTTCTACTAACTTGAAATAACTCACTATTACTCTTGGATTTACACTCTGCATTCTTGGTCCCTCTTTATGCATTATCTGGCTTGTGTTTGAGCTGAATAATTTCTCCAATCTAGTTACTCCTTGTCATAGCTCAGGATTATAATACCTCTATTTCATACTGTCATTCCTCCCTCCCCAGATCTGGTGATGGTTCTGTTAATATTGTTACCTTTAAAACTAGTTGCATTTCAACAAATATTTTTGTATTTGACTGCTTTATACACAGGTCCTAGCCATCAGTCTCAACATAAGCACTTCACGGTATTGAAATTCTTGTAAGGCAGATGTGGGACAATTTCTTTAAGATTATTCAAAATCTTAATGTGAAAAAGAAGATATTTAAGACACACCCATGAGAAACTAGCAGGGACTTCTTTTTCTCTGAGATATTACCTCTATTCTTTGAAAATTTAACAAAAAATTTACAATTGTGCCTTTAGACAGTGTTTTCTTAACATAATGGTGGGTTGATTATTGTTCTGTTGTCTTCTCTTAAGAAACTTAGAGATTCTGGAAATTATTTATCTCTTACAATGCCTGTAGGTCAGAAATTCAGGAGCAGCTCAGCTAAGTGGTCCTTACTCAGGATCTCTCATGAAGTTAGTTAGATAGTGACTGGGCTGTGATCATCTCAAAAGCTACTATATTCCCAATTTAATAAGTGAGGAACACATGGTTTGCATTGGATTCAACAGGTCTGTATGTGTTGTGGTCCTTTCACAACCATCAGTAATCCACTTAGTGTGGCCAGGTAATGTCATTAAAATTGTTGTAGATATATATCTACTAACACAAATCACTGTTTATGGTATGTTGTTAAATAAATAAGATATAAAGTGTAAAAAAAAAAAAGCTACTATCTCCCAGTGTCAGTTGCCTTAGGTAAGGAAACTTAAACCTAGGTAGAGGAGGTTGTAAAAGCTGTCTCTATTAATTGTATGTGATCTCTCAAGCATAGAAGCATTAGATAGCTGGAGTTTTTTTTTTTTTTTAAGATTTTATTTATTTATTTGACAGACAGAGATCACAAGCAGGCAGAGAGGCAGGCAGAGAGAGAGGAGGAAGCAGGCTCCCTGTTAAGCAGAAAGCCTGATGCGGGGCTCGATCCCAGGACTCTGAGATCATGACCTGAGCCGAAGGCAGCAGCTTAACCCACTGAGCCACCCAGGCGCCCCCAATATATATTTTTTAGTATGAGTATTGGTTTTGTTATGGCAGACAGTTAATTTACTAACTGTTCTTTTCATTTTTTCAATGAATTTTAAAGCTTTCTTAGGATATATATAAAGTAGCTCTGATAGGTCTAGAATAGTCTTATTTCTAAATTGAGGCTCTGACTGAGCTAAATTGATATAAATACCTGAATATTTCAGTGAGGTATCTGTGTGCTGCTTATTTATCCATGAACTTACAGAGATGTCTATGTAGATTTCCTTGGTTTCCTTTCAGAAGAGTTTCTTTCTGTGCTTTCCCCTTTCCTGCAAATTCCACCTTCCTCAGCAGTCCTATACTCTGATTTGTGCCATTGCAATGAGGTTCCTCTTCTCTGCTTAGACACCATCACATTTCTGTATCTTTTCTAGAAAACACCTCTAGGCAAAAGACTGGATCAATCATGGCACTTCCTCACATGTTTTCATTCTCTGAAGAAACCTAGTTCTGCACTGCCTGTGTTTCATTTTTATAGTTGTTTATGGTGGCAGGATTATTCTGATATTAATTATTCTATTGTGAGAAGTAGAAGTTTCTCTTGATCAGATTTTACTTTGCATTGTAGTTATTCTTGTATATTCAACCCTTTTGTGAGACTGGAAGCACTCTGATGGCAATGTCTATATATATTATTCATCTTTGTTTTTCCTGCAGAGGAAATAATTGAAATAACTAAAATAAAATGGCACAGCCACTTTAAAGGAAATTTCAAAGACCTTAAAATTCATTTTACACACTAATTTTCTTTCATTCATTAATCTTTAGATTTCGCAACAATTATGGTAATACTTGAGTTTCTAATCTGCCCGTCTTCCTCTCTTAATTTAAACCCTTTATTATAATCAGATAGCAGGTGAAAAACTAAGAAACATGGAGAAACAATTACTTACAGTCATTTGGTAGTATGAGTATTTATTAAGAGCTAATTGGAGCATTTCTTTTTATCCTTTGGGTTACTTTGCCGACCGTTATTCTCTACAGCTATTAAAGTTCAACATGAATAATTTTTCACAGTCACACAGGTAAAACCAACACTATTGATGATTATAATAGCTCAGTGATCATGAAAGCTCTGATGAAGAAATGTCAGCACAGAACACTCATGTTCTGCAGAATAAACACCTAGTTTTAAAAATTATGTGATAATAGAGATTATTTTTTTTTTTTTTTTTTTTTATTTTTTTTTTTTTATAAACATATATTTTTATCCCCAGGGGTACAGGTCTGTGAATCACCAGGTTTACACACTTCACAGCACTCACCAAATCACATACCCTCCCCAATGTCCATAATCCCACCCCCTTCTCCCAAACCCCCTCCCCCCGGCAACCCTCAGTTTGTTTTGTGAGATTAAGAGTCACTTATGGTTTGTCTCCCTCCCAATCCCATCTTGTTTCATTTATTCTTCTACCCACTTAAGCCTCCATGTTGCATCACCACTTCCTCATATCAGGGAGATCATATGATAGTTGTCTTTCTCTGCTTGACTTATTTCGCTAAGCATGATACGCTCTAGTTCCATCCATGTTGTTGCAAATGGCAAGATTTCATTTCTTTTGATGGCTGCATAGTATTCCATTGTGTATATATACCACATCTTCTTGATCCATTCATCTGTTGATGGACATCTAGGTTCTTTCCATAGTTTGGCTATTGTGGACATTGCTGCTATAAACATTCGGGTGCATGTGTCCCTTTGGATCACTACATTTGTATCTTTAGGGTAAATACCCAATAGTGCAATTGCTGGGTCATAGGGCAGTTCTATTTTCAACATTTTGAGGAACCTCCATGCTGTTTTCCAGAGTGGCTGGACCAGCTTGCATTCCCACCAACAGTGGAGGAGGGTTCCCCTTTCTCCGCATCCTCGCCAGCATCTGTCATTTCCTGACTTGTTGATTTTAGCCATTCTGACTGGTGTGAGGTGATATCTCATTGTGGTTTTGATTTGTATTTCCCTGATGCCGAGTGATATGGAGCACTTTTTCATGTGTCTGTTGGCCATCTGGATGTCTTCTTTGCAGAAATGTCTGTTCATGTCTTCTGCCCATTTCTTGATTGGATTATTTGTTCTTTGGGTGTTGAGTTTGCTAAGTTCTTTATAGATTCTGGACACTAGTCCTTTATCTGATATGTCGTTTGCAAATATCTTCTCCCATTCTGTCAGTTGTCTTTTGATTTTGTTAACTGTTTCCTTTGCTGTGCAAAAGCTTTTGATCTTGATGAAATCCCAGTAGTTCATTTTTTCCCTTGCTTCCCTTGCCTTTTGCGTTGTTCCTAGGAGGATGTTGCTGCGGCAGAGGTCGAAGAGGTTGCTGCCCGTGTTCTCAAGGATTTTGATGGATTCCTTTCGTACATTGAGGTCCTTCATCCATTTTGAGTCTATTTTTGTGTGTGGTGTAAGGAAATGGTCCAATTTCATTTTTTCTGCATGTGGCTGTCCAATTTTCCCAGCACCATTTATTGAAAAGGCTGTCTTTTTTCCATTGGACATTCTTTCCTGCTTTGTCGAAGATTAGTTGACCATAGATTTGAGGGTCTATTTCTGGGCTCTCTATTCTGTTCCATTGATCTATGTGTCTGTTTTTGTGCCAGTACCATGCTGTCTTGATGATGACAGCTTTGTAATAGAGCTTGAAGTCCGGAATTGTGATGCCACCAACGTTGGCTTTCTTTTTCAATATCCCTTTGGCTATTCGAGGTCTTTTCTGGTTCCATATAAATTTTAGAATTATTTGTTCCATTTCTTTGAAAAAGATGGATGGTACTTTGATAGGAATTGCATTAAATGCGTAGATTGCTTTAGGTAGCATAGACATTTTCACAATATTTATTCTTCCAATCCAGGAGCATGGAACATTTTTCCATTTCTTTGTGTCTTCCTCAATTTCTTTCATGAGTACTTTATAGTTTTCTGAGTATAGATTCTGTGTCTCTTTGGTTAGGTTTATTCCTAGGTATCTTATGGTTTTGGATGCAATTGTAAATGGGATTGACTCCTTAATATCTCTTTCTTCTGTCTTGTGCTGTTGGTGTAGAGAAATGCAACTGATTTCTGTGCATTGATTTTATATCCTGACACTTTACTGAATTCCTGTATAAGTTCTAGCAGTTTTGGAGTGCATTCTTTTGGGTTTTCCACATATAGTATCATATCATCTGCGAAGAGTGATAATTTGACTTCTTCTTTGCCGATTTGGATGCCTTTAATTTCCTTTTGTTGTCTGATTGCTGAGGCTAGGACCTCTAGTACAATGTTGAATAGCAGTGGTGATAATGGACATCCCTGCCGTGTTCCTGACCTTAGCGGAAAAGCTTTCAGTTTTTCTCCATTGAGAATGATATTTGCGGTGGGTTTTTCATAGATGGCTTTGATGATATTGAGGTATGTGCCCTCTATCCCTACACTTTGAAGAGTTTTGATCAGGAAGGGATGTTGTACTTTGTCAAATGCTTTTTCAGCATCTATTGAGAGTATCATATGGTTCTTGTTCTTTCTTTTATTGATGTGTTGTATCACATTGACTGATTTGCGGATGTTGAACCAACCTTGCAGCCCTGGAATAAATCCCACTTGGTCGTGGTGATACAACATTAGAATAATTGGGATTCCAGAAGAAGAAGAAAGTGAGAGGGGAGCAGAAGGTATACTGGAGAGAATTATTGGGGAGAATTTCCCCAATATGGCAAAGGGAACGAGCATCAAAATTCAGGAGGTTCAGAGAATGCCCCTCAAAATCAATAAGAATAGGCCCACACCTCGTCACCTAATAGTAAAATTTACAAGTCTCAATGACAAAGAGAAAATCCTGAAAGCAGCCCGGGAAAAGAAGTCTGTAACATACAATGGTAAAAATATTAGATTGGCAGCTGACTTATCTACAGAGACCTGGCAGGCCAGAAGGAGCTGGCATGATATTTTCAGAGCACTAAACGAGAAAAACATGGAGCCAAGAATACTATATCCAGCTAGGCTATCATTGAAAATAGAAGGAGAGATTAAAAGCTTCCAGGACAAACAACAACTGAAAGAATTTGCAAATACCAAACCAGCTCTACAGGAAATCTTGAAAGGGGTCCTCTAAGCAAAGAGAGAGCCTACAAGTGGTAGATCAGAAAGGAACAGAGACCATATACAGTAACAGTCACCTTACAGGCAATACAATGGCACTAAATTCATATCTCTCAATAGTTACCCTGAATGTGAATGGGCTAAATGCCCCTGTCAAAAGACACAGGGTATCAGAATGGATAAAAAAAACAAAACCCATCTATATGTTGCCTCCAAGAAACACACATTTTAAGCCCGAAGACACCTCCAGATTTAAAGTGAGGGGGTGGAAAAGAATTTACCATGCTAATGGACATCAGAAGAAAGCAGGAGTGGCAATCCTTATATCAGATCAATTAGATTTTAAGCCAAAGACTATAATAAGAGATGAGGAAGGACACTATATCATACTCAAAGGGTCTGTCCAACAAGAAGATTTAACAATTTTAAATATCTATGCCCCCAATGTGGGAGCAGCCAACTATATAAACCAATTAATAACAAAATCAAAGAAACACATCAACAATAATACAATGATAGTAGGGGACTTTAACACTCCCCTCACTGAAATGGACAGGTCATCCAAGCAAAAGATCAGCAAGGATATAAAGGCCTTAAATGACACACTGGACCAGATGGACATCACAGATATATTCAGAATATTTCATCCCAAAGCAACAGAATACACATTCTTCTCTAGTGCACATGGAACATTCTCCAGAATAGATCACATCCTCGGTCCCTAAATCAGGACTCAACCGGTATCAAAAGATTGGGATCATTCCCTGCATATTTTCAGACCACAATGCTCTAAAGCTAGAACTCAACCACAAAAGGAAGTTTGGAAAGAACCCAAATACATGGAGACTAAACAGTATCCTTCTAAAGAATGAATGGGTCAACCGGGAAATTAAAGAAGAATTGAAAAAAAAAAATCATGGAAACAAATGATAATGAAAACACAACGGTTCAAAATCTGTGGGACACAACAAAGGCAGTCCTGAGAGGAAAATATATATAGCGGTACAAGCCTTTCTCAAGAAACAAGAAAGGTCTCAGGTACACAACCTAACCCTACACCTAAAGGAGCTGGAGAAAGAACAAGAAAGAAACCCTAAGCCCAGCAGGAGAAGAGAAATCATAAAGATCAGAGCAGAAATCAATGAAATAGAAACCAAAAAAACAATAGAACAAATCAACGAAACTAGGAGCTGGTTCTTTGAAAGAATTAATAAAATTGATAAACCCCTGGCCCGACTTATCAAAAAGAAAAGAGAAAGGACCCAAATAAATAAAATCATGAATGAAAGAGGAGAGATCACAACTAACACCAAAGAAATACAAACTATTATAAGAACATACTATGAGCAACTCTACGGCAATAAATTTGACAATCTGGAAGAAATGGATGCATTCCTAGAAACATATAAACTACCACAACTGAACCAGGAAGAAATAGAAAGCCTGAACAGACCCATAACCAGTAAGGAGATTGAAACAGTCATTAAAAATCTCCAAACAAACAAAAGCCCAGGGCCAGACGGCTTTCCGGGGGAATTCTACCAAACATTTAAAGAAGAACTAATTCCTATTCTCCTGAAACTGTTCCAAAAAATAGAAATGGAAGGAAAACTTCCAAACTCATTTTATGAGGCCAGCATCACCTTGATCCCCAAACCAGACAAGGATCCCACCAAAAAAGAGAGCTATAGACCGATATCCTTGATGAACACAGATGCGAAAATACTAAACAAAATACTAGCCAATAGGATTCAACAGTACATTATTTTTTAAGCTAGAAAATAAACTTCATGTTCTCTTTTTTTTTTAATGTCTTGGTCTTATAGTTAAGAAATTAGAATAAAACACTGCAGCTTCTTATTATATGCTTTCTAGAAAATGACTGAGCTACCATTAGGCAATTGTCCTTGTGATTTTCAGTTTCACTCATGAATTATTTAGACATTTCTTCTCTTGTTCTGTGATTCTCTTCTTTTTCTACTTGAACACCTGCTAATTGATTATGCCTATATTTATGTTACTCCTAAGGCCTCTTTTCTCTTCTATTCATAATATCACAAAACCTTCAGACCATGTCTACTCCTCAGGTCCCTAAAGTTACCGGGACCTGCCTTTTTGCTTTCTTAGTCAACTCTTGTCAACTTTCTTGTAAATTCCACAAAGGAATTTTCTTTCATACCTGAACTATTTCCTGAATTCCAAAGTCACATTTTCCACTACTACTAAACTCTATCACTTGATTTGTAAGGACAAAATTTTCTTATATGTGCCAATTCACAAACCAAATGAAAACAACAATCTATTTATTGCTTTCTCTCTTGTTCTTCTTTTCCATTATATAAACCAATCAAGGTGAGCTTTGAGGGCTGGAGTTCCAAAATCATTCTGATACCCTTTTTTTCTCTCTCTCTTCTCTCATCTTCTAGTCACTTTTTAATTCTTTAAAGGTTCTCTGACAAATGTCCTGGGTATTGGTCCTCTCCATTGATTTTCATTTCTTTCCTGACTTTGGACTAAATCATTATTCTATGATTCTATTGCATCTCATGGGTTCTGGCCTTTCTTCATGTTATTAAACCTATATGTGGCTTCCACTTGTCAGATTGATAGTTTTCTCACTGAATACCAATGACGTTATAGTCTTAAAAATGAAAAAAAAAAAAATCAGGTGTTGTCTATAGCTAAGTTCAAAACCAACTCCAATTAGTGATTTCCAAGATTTACCCTTAAAACAGAACTTTTTCCTTATCCTCAATTGCTTTTATTTTTAATGTATTTCTTGGATTATAACTGAAGTAGACCATAATTGGGTGCCTAAATGTTTTTTTTCCCCCAACTTTCTTCTGTGCTATGGTTAATGCTATTTTATCTATGAGACATGTCCTCCCTTTCTTGTTTTCTTCATATCAGCCTGATGAAATTTTACCCAGCCTTTAAAAATGTCTCATTTTTCTTAAGTCTGTAGACAATACAGCTGGATAGACTTTCACTCTTTGTAAAATTCATTATTCCATTACTGGCACTTCTATGGTGACACTTGTTCACTTGAACAAATTTACTTATTTACTAATGTTTATTTACTATCAATGTCTGTGCCTTTATTATTTGTGTACTTGTGTTGGCTTTTTCCCAGATCTGTGAAGGTTTTTATGCTAGGTTTTACTCATCTTTTAGTGTCTAAATTGTAGACTTTATTATAGCGGATATTGCATTATAGTTATTGCAAGTCTTGACTCTCAAAGATGATTTCTTATCTTGGCATGCCTCATGATAGCAAGGTGCTTATGTTGATCAGGATGCCCTACAATCATTTTCACTGCAACTATTCAAGTTGTTTTCATAAAGCATTTTAGTCAAGGGTTATACCATATTTAGAGTCCCATGATCTGCAACAATCTGGATTGATGCATTCTGCCATTTGTCCTTTTTCTTTAAAGTTCTGCTGGCAATGGACTCCCTGGAGCAATATCTTTCATGGTTTTAGTGGCACGGAGGTGCAGAGGCAAGCAGGTGCCTCAGGGGATGACTGAGACAGTGGCTGGGGGTGTGCATCACCTGTGGGAGGCTGTGCTATTCAGCAGAGTTTGCAGAGGGGAAGTCTGTGTGTTCTGGACCACCCAGAGGGGGGGGAGCAAACTGAGGCTTCTCTCTGAGGCAGAGGTCTGGGTGCAGTTCACTTTCCACTGAACCTCAGAAAAGCCACAAAAAGCTGCCAAAGACCAAAAAAACCTTCAGAGAACAAAAGCTTCAAAAACTGGTGTCCACAGAACTCACTCCCTGGATAGGGGACAAGACAACTCAACCCAAGCAAGACTGACTGAAAAACAACAGAGAAGTCCTTTTCCCCAGAAGGCAAGCCAAAAGAACAAGAAGACAGGGTCCACATAAAACTGTAAAACCCCAGTATCAGGGGAAAACAATATATTAAGCTTCCACTATTGTCCTAAAGGCTGTATCTTTCATAGATAAAACTTATTTTTATTCATTCTCATGATTCTTTTTTCTTTTTAATTTTTTTTTAACTTAGCATTACAACAAGAGAATTAATACAACATATTCCATAAAATAACCTTTTAACTTGAACTTTTATCATACATATACCTGTGGGGTTTTTTTTTGCTTTCTATTTTTTTTTAATATGCATACAAATATAAGTTTCAAGATAATCCTCTTTACCTAATCAGTACTACCCCCCTCTATATAAACCAGTTTTAATCTCCCTTTATCTCTGGAAAGTTGAGTCCTTTAACAAATATATCAAAGTATACCCGGGAAGAAACAAAATAAACTTCCTTGCCCATATCGAGGATTTAAAACCACCATCCCATCTTTTCTTTTCAGTGTTTCTGTGTATTTGTTTTTGTTATGGAATTATATAATCTTTTCCTTGGGTTTCATTTTGACTGGGTACTTTTTTTTTTCATGTAATTTACTCTTGTTGGTCTTTTTGCTTGTCCATTTTTGTTTATGTACCTTATATATCTGACTTTTGGGGCTCATTCTGGCTCGGTTATCTTCCCCTCATCTTTCTTTCTTTTTTCTTTCTTTTTTGGTGGTGGTGACTTCCAATTTCTCTGATACATTCCAGGGTGCACCTTGCCTAGATCATGGTTGATATATCCAGGTATACATCCCCTCAACCATCTTTCACCAAAATGATTAGGAAGAGGAATGTGCAACAAAGAAAAAATTCAGAGATTGTGTCCACAACATCAGAAATATTGGATATGAACATAAATAGTATGTTGGAAAGATAATTCAGGCTAACAATTATCCAGGCAATGGCTAGGTTGGAGAAAACCATTAGTGACAACATAGAATCTCTAAGAGTGGAAGTGAGAGTCAACCTGGCAGTAGTTAAAAATGCTATCAATGAGACCCATTCTAATCTAAATACTCTAACAGCTAGGGTACCTGAGGAAGAAGATAGAATTAGTGACCTAGAGGAAAAACTGATAGAGAAAAAGGATTAGGAGGAGGCCTGGAACAAACAGCTTAGAAGCTGTGAAAACAGGGTGAGGGAAATAAATGATAGCATAAAAATGTTCCAATGTCAGAATTTTTGGGATTTCTGAGGGGGTGGAGAAGGAGAGAAGATTAGGAGATATAGTTGAAAATTTCTGGGTGAAAATTTCCTCAATCTGAAGAATGGAGCAAGTGTTTGGATCCCAGAGGCAGAAAGAACACCAGCTAAGGTCAATGACTCTTGAAAGACCTTGATACTTGATAGTGAGACTCACAAATCATAATTTAAGACAAGAGGTCCTAAGGGCAGTTGGGGGGAAGATTCATTACGTACAGAGTAAGGTCCATCAGAATAACATCAGACCTGTCCACAGAAACCTGGCAAGCCAGAAAGGGCTGGCAAGACATATTCAGGGCACTAAATGAGAAGAGCATGCAGCCAAGAATAATTTATCCAGCAAGGATGATATTCAAAATGGATAGAGAGATAAAGAGCTTCCAAGACCATCTAAAAGAGTATGTGACCACCAAGCCATCACTACAAGAAATACTAAGGTGGTTCTATTAAAAGAAAAAACTCAAGAGTGACATAGAACAGAGTTACAGAGACGATGTATAGAAACAAGGATTCACAAGCAGCATGATGTCAATAAAAACGTATCTTTCAATAATCAATCTCAAGGTGAATGGCTTAAATGCTCCCCAAAATGACACAGGGTTGCAGATTGGATAAAACGACAGGACACATCCCTATGCTGTCTACAATAGACACATTTGGAACATAACAATACATCCAGACTGAAAGTGAAGGGATGGAGAAACATCTTTCATGCCAATGGGCCTCAAAAGAAAGCTGGGGTAGTGATTTTCATATCAGATAGATTAGACTTTAAACTAAAGACTGTAGTCAGAGGTAAAGAAATACACTACATCATTCTTAAAGGGTCTATCTGTCAAGAAGATCTAACAGTTATAAATATTTATAACCCCTATAGGGGAACAACCAACTACATAAGCCAACTATTAATCAAAGTAGAGTCATATCAGTATGACTGCATTAATACTAGGGGATCTTAACTCACCACTCTCAATAATATACAGATCATCCAAGTAGAAAATCAATAAAGAAACAAGAGCTTTGAATGACACTTTGGACCAGGTGGACTTCATAGATGTATACAGAACATTTCACCCTAAAACAACAGAATACTCCTTCTTCTTGAATGCACATGGAACTTTCTCCAGAATAGACCACATACTGGGTCACAAATCAGGACTCAACCAATATCAAAAGACTGAGATTATTCCCTGCATATTCTTAGAACACAATGCTTTGAAACTGAAACTAAACCATAAGAAAATGTTTGAAAGAAATCAAACACATGGAAACTAAAGACGACCCTGCTTAAGAATGTTTGGATCAACCAGGAAATCAGAGAAGAACTTAAACAATTCAGGGAAACCAATGAGAATGAATACACATTGTTCCAAAACCTATGGGATATGGCAAAGGCAATCCTAAGGGGAAAATACATAGCCATCCAAACGTGCCTCAAAAAAATTGAAAAAATCCAGAATACACCAGCTCTCTTTACACCTTAAAGAACTAGAAAATGAACAACAAATTAAGCTAACGCCACATACAAGAAGGGAAATAATCAAGATTAGAGCAGACATCAATGAGTTAGAAACCAGAGATACAGTAGAACACATCATTGAAACTAGAAGCTGGTTCATTGAAAGACTGAATAAGATCAATAAACCAGTGGCTGAATTAATCCAAAAGAAAAGTGAAATGACCTAAATTAATAAAATTATGAAGGAAAGGGGGGAGATAATGATTAACACCAAGGAAATATAAAGAATCATCAGAAATTACTATCAAACAGGTATATGTCAATAAGTTAAGAAACCTAGAAGAAATGGATGTATTCCTGGAAACCTATAAATTCCAAGACTGAACAGGAATAAATCAATAACTTGAATAGACCAATAACTAGAAATGAGACTGAAACAGTGATCAAAAACCTCCCAAAAAAACAAGAGCCCAGGACCTGACGGATTCCCTGGGGAATTCTACCAAACATTCAAAGAAGAAATAATACCCAAGTTCCTGAAGCTGTTTCAAAAAATAGAAACAGAAGGAAAATTTCCAGACTCTTTCTATAAAGCCAGCATCACCCTGATTCTCAAATAAGGCAAAGACCCCATCAAAAAGGAGAATTTCAGACCAATATCCCAGATGAATATGGATACCAAGATTCTCAACAAAATCCTAGCTAATAGCATGCAACTGTACATTAAAAAAAAAAATCCTCTGTGATCCAGTGGGATTTATTCCTGGAATGCAAGGGTGGTTCAATACTCACAAATCAATCAATGTGATAGAACAATCAACAAGATAAAAGAGAAGAACTACATGGCCCTCTCAATTGATGCAGAAAAAGCATTTGACAAGATACAACATTTGTTCTTGATTAGAACAATTCAAAATATAGGGATAGAGGGAATATTCCACAGACTCATAAAATCTATGGGCAGAGGACATGAACAGACATTTCTGCAAAGAAGACATCCAGATGGCCAACAGACACATGAAAAAGTGCTCCATATCACTCGGCATCAGGGAAATACAAATCAAAACCACAATGAGATATCACCTCACACCAATCAGAATGGCTAAAATCAACAAGTCAGGAAATGACAGATGCTGGCGAGGATGTGGAGAAAGGGGAACCCTCCTACACTGTTGGTGGGAATGTAAGCTGGTGCAGCCACTCTGGAAAACAGCATGGAGGTTCCTCAAAATGTTGAAAATAGAACTGCCCTATGACCCAGCAATTGCACTATTGGGTATTTACCCTAAAGATAAAAATGTAGTGATCCAAAGGGACACATGCACCCAAATGTTTATAGCAGCAATGTCCACAATAGCCAAACTATGGAAAGAACCTAGATGTCCATCAACAGATGAATGGATCAAGAAGAAGTGGTATATATACACAATGGAATACTATGCAGCCATCAAAAGAAATGAAATCTTGCCATTTGCGACAACATGGATGGAACTAGAGCGTATCATGCTTAGCGAAATAAGTCAAGCAGAGAAAGACAACTATCATATGATCTCCCTGATATGAGGAAGTGGTGATGCAACATGGGGGCTTAAGTGGGTAGGAGAAGAATCAATGAAACAAGATGGGATTGGGAGGGAGACAAACCATAAGTGACTCTTAATCTCACAAAACAAACTGAGGGTTGCTGGGGTGAGGGGGTTTGGGAGAACGGGGTGGGATTATGGACATTGTGCTTTGGTGAGTGCTGTGAAGTGTGTAAACCTGGTAATTCACAGACCTGTACCCCTGGGGATAAAAATATATGTTTATAAAAAATTAAAAATTAAAAGAAAAAAAGAAAAACCCACAGAGAATATCATTCTTAATGGGAAAAGTAGACAGCCTTTGCTTTGAGATCAGGAACAAAACAAGGATGTCCACTCTCACCCACTCTTGCTCAACCTAGTACTAGAAGTTCTAGCAACAGCAATCAGACAACAAAAAGAAATAAAAGGTATTCAAATTGGCAAAGAAGTAGTCAAACTCTCTCTCTTCACAGATGACATGATACTTTCTATAGAAAATCCAAAAGACTCCATCCCCAAACTACTAGAACTCATACAGCAAATCAGTATTGTGGCAGATGGATACAAAATTAAAGCATAGAAATCAGTTGCTATTTTTTTACAATAACAATGAAAATATAGAAAAGGAAATTAGAGAATTGATTTCATTTACTATAACACCAAGAACCATAAGAAACCTGGGAATAAAACGAATCAAAGAGGTAAAGGATCTGTACTCAAGGAACTACAGAACACTCATGATAGAAATTGAAGAAGACACAAAAAAATGGAAAAGCATTCCATGCTCATGGTTTGGAAGAATAAACATTGTCAAAATGTCTTTACTATCTAGAGCAATCTATACTTTAATTGCCATTCTGAACAAAATTCCACTGAAATTTTTCAAAGTGCTAGAACAAACAATCCTAAAATTTGTATGGAACCAGAAAAGACCCCAAATTCCTAAGGAAATGTTGAAAAAGAAAAACAAAACTGGGGGTATCATGTTACCTGATTCCAAGCTTTACTACAAAGCTGTGATCACCAAGACAGCATGGTACTGGCACAGCAACAGACACATAGACCAGTAGAACAGAGCAGAGAGCCCAGATATGGACCTTCAACTCTATGGTCAAATAATCTTTGACAAAGCAGGAAACAATATACAGTGGTAAAAAGACAGTCTCTTTAATAAATAGTGCTGGGAAAATTGGACAGCTATATGTAGAAGAATGAAACTCGACCATTCTCTTACACCATACACAAAAATAAACTCAGAAATAGATAAAAGACCTCAACATGAGGCAGGAATCTATCAAAATCCTAGAGGAGAACATAGGCAGTAACTTCTTTGACTTTGGCCACAACAAACTCTTTCAAGACATGTCCCAAAGGCAAAATAAACAAAGGGAAAATGAACTTTTGGAATTTCGTCAAGATCCAAAGCTTCTGCACAGCAATGGAAACAATCAACAAAACAAGGAGCAACCCAAAGAATGGTTGAAGATATTTGCAAATGACACTACAAAGGGATGATACTCAAGATCTATAAAGTACTCCTCAAACTCAACATCCCAAAACCAGATAATTATGTCAAAAAATGGGCTGAAGACATGAACAGACACTTCTCCAAAGAATGGCTAACAGACACATGAAAAAATGTTCATCATCATTAGCCATCAGGGAGATTCAAATCAAAACCACATTGAGATACCACTTTACACCAGTTAGAATGGCCAAAATTAACAGGACAGGAAACAACGTTTTTGAGAGAATGTGGAGAAAGGGGAACTCTCTTACACTGTTGGTGGGAATGCAAGTTGGTGCATCCACTTTGGAAAACTGTGTGGAGATTCCTTAAGAAATTAAAAATAGAACTACCCTATAACTCTATAATTGCACTACTGAGTATTTACCCCAAAGCTACTTATGTAGTGAAAAGAAGGGCCATCTTACCCCAATGTTCATAGCGGCAATGGCCACAGTTGCCAAACTGTGGAAAGAGCCAAGATGCCCTTCGACAGTCAAATGGATAAAGATGTGGCCCATATATATGATGGAATATTACACAGCCATCAAAAAGAACAAATACCCAACTTTTGCAACAATATGGATGGAACTGAAGGAGATTATGCTGAGTGAAATACATCAGGCAGAGAGAGTCAATTTTCATATGGTTTCACTTACTTGTGGAGCATAAGGAATAACAGGGAGGACATTGGGTGAATGAGAGAAGTGAGTTGGGGGATATCAGCATGGGAGATGAATCATGAGAAACTGTAGACTCTGAGAAACAAACTGAAGGTTTTGGAAGGGAGAGGTAGGGGATTGGGAGAGTCTGGTGGTGGGTATTAAGGATGGCACTTATTGCATGGATCACTGGATGTGATGCATAAACAATGAATCTTGGAACACTGAAAAAAATAAATAAAATTAAAAAAATTCTTCTGGCTGCAAAAGAACAGAGGTGTCTTAATGGGTTAATATGTTACTTCTTTTAAAATAAAAACTATTGGTATTTAAGAGGAGCTTTAAATAGATAAGAAGTGACTTGCCTCTGGAGAATTTCGGACTGAGTGGCAGGCTGATAGGGGTGATATTTTTGGGTTCATACAATTTTCAGTAACCTACAAATCACACTCTCTAAGTGGCTTGACAGGTTTATCTATGTCTGAGAGAGGACATGAACTATTTTCTTAAACATGCACCCATGCACTTACTCACAAATATACCGCAGCCTCCCAATCATTTGAATGTGAGACTCCTAAGAAGTATAAGAAATAGGATTTACAGCATTTACCAGTCTTGGGTTCTACAGGCAGCTGATCAGGGTTTAGCAATTGCATGAGTCCAAATTCACACAAGATTTTTTTTATACCAAATCGTATCTTCAATTTTGTCTTGGCATGAATGGAAACATCAATGACAATTATAGAGAGGAATCTGAAAAGTAATCTCTATCAATCATTTGAAATTTGAGATTTCTCAATATGTGTTTTAATTGTGAATTATCTTTGTTTCTGTATTATATCCTTGGTTTCATAATAAAAAAAAGAATGTTTTTATAATAATAGTTGTTTTAGCCCTGATTTGGGGGGAAACATTCACTCTCAAAATTGTACTATGGAAAATTAAACTCTTTATTAATTTAAGACTGGTAGAATCCACATATACCCCCAATAAAGAAAAGAAAAAATGGAGACATGATCTAATTAAAATTTTTGGATTAACACTTTTTTTTTTTGGATAGAGAAGATGGAGTGGTGCTGATATGGTGGTGTCTCATCACTTTTCCAGATACACATTTTACATAAAAACAAAAACCCCTTTGTATATTTATTTCTATCTCTCTCTGTACACACACTCATACACACAAACACAAGCACTTTCTTAAGGTGGTTAACAAACTATATAAGATAATGTTGGTAATAATAGTCACCTGTTAATTAAAATAATAAGTAACTTTTAGACCTATTGAAAACCATTTTATATGAAAATAACATTGCCATAAATTGATGTGGTAAGCAGGTAGTCACAATCATAACTTTTTAACAGGTCAAATAGACCTGATAAGCTCATTTTGTTGCCATAGTCCTCAGTCTTAGATCAGTTATATTGAAATTAAAAATGTGCAGTTAGTGCATATAAAATTTATATTCATTTAAGTAAATTGTTAAAAAGGTCTTTGTTTTAAAAATATTTCAGAAAAATTATTTCAGAAAGTTACTGCAGAGTTGAAAAATAGAAATAATGTCTCACTGAGGAACCATAAATACACCCCATGGACTAGAATTGAACTAACATATGTAATCAAATTATATATATAAATGCCAATATTAAAGAAGAGTCCACACACATGTAAGGCAAGTGTATATAGTTTTGATTTTACTATGACCTGGGATATATGAAAATGGTTTAGCAAAGTCGAAATGGCTTAGCAAATGGTTTAGAAAATGGTTTAGCAAAGATACAGTTTTAATATAAAGACAGTTTTGATTTTTGTTGAAAATAAAAGCAATTAAAACAAACATAAAATTACAAAAAAATACACACACACCCACACTTAAAAGAAAGAATTTTTCCATAATTATTCAGATTTTAATAACTTTGCATACCTTATGAAAAAATATATTATTCACTACCTCTCCCTCCAAAGAAGAAAATGCATAAAGTGAAATGTGGATAAAATATGAAAAAGAAGGTAAAACAAAATAAAACAGATTAATTTATTTACTCATTCCCCTATTCTACAGTTTTGAGTACTCATCATGTCCTTGGTACTTTGTATTAATGTAATATCTAATAAATAATAAAGACTTCTTGATTGTTATTTTTTTATTGAAGGAAGGTTTTCTTCTACATGTAATTTATTTATTTATATGATTAAAAATACCATGAAGAAAGGAGGAATATTTTATATACCTCAAAATGCTGCTATTCTAGGGATATAGAAATATAAGGCAGGACTATTTTTTTCAAGAAGTGTTAAATATATTTGGAAAGATAATATCAGCACAAATTTAAAAGAAAGAAAGAAGAAAAATAGAAGTAAGAAACAAAAAAGAAAGGAAGGAAAGGAGGAAGAAAGGGAGGGAGGGAGGGAGGAAGGTCAGAAGATCCCAGGAAATGAAATTTATTAATTGAGATATATAGTAGATTCTACACTGTGCTAGTGCAGCCTGAAGTTATGAGAGGTGGATTAAAGAAAAAAAAAAAAAAAAAAGTCGGGCTGTGAGTTTAGCCTTGAAAATAGACTATCAAGTGGATGTTGTTCCAAAGTGGAAGAAAATGTGTATAACTGACATAGAAGAGAAAACAAACAAACAAATAATTTGTGATATACCAAAAAATAGTATTTTCAGGGAATGGAGGAATATTTTGGAAAGAAAAAATAGTGTGTTGGGCCTTGTATGACAGTCTAAAGAATTCAGACTTGTTCAAAATGAGTGACAAATTAAATTTACTTAAGAAGAATCCCACAAAAACATGCAGTTAGATTTAAGAAGGAAAATCTAGTTTGACATTGTCCTTCTGGGTTTCTCAGAAACTTAGTGCTCAGTGGCATTATAATAACATGCTTTGTGAAAAATATAAAGTTAGAAAATGTTTGGCTAGACAGGCAGATTTTTTTTTAACCATGAAACTTCTGAACTTAAAATTTTCAAATACTAATTTTTAAATCTCCAGCTAGGGAAAAATGCATGCACTATTTTTATACTTATTTGATCATAGGAAGCAGGAACACAGTTTGTGGAATGCTATTATCGGTATTCATTGAAACATTAAGATTGCAAGGATCTTACAAGTCATTTGGTGTTACCACCTATCAGCAGTATCCAGACCACATTGTCGTGTGAACTCTATTGAGCATTTCAAAGATAAGATTTCATCCCATCCAATGACAACTACTTGGTTATCTCTCATGACAGTCCTTTCTGTCTTTATATAGCTCTAATAGCGAGGTCTTCTTTAGATTATCTTTCTCTAAAAATCAATCATATTAATATAGTTTAATATATTTAATTTAATTATATTTAATATATTTTTAAGAAAAACTCCTTGGTAGCATATTATTGACATTCACACCATTTCATATAAATTTCAGCTGTATACTTGGCTAGAAAATTATCCTGAGCAATAAGTGGCCAAATCAATGAGTTATAATCTACTGGCTCAACAATGTAGTATGAACAGTAGCTTTATCGAGGTCTTTGCTGTAAGTATGAATTTGGTACACTCACTTGCTATTTTATGAATTTAGACAAAGCAAAAATGTTTATTTCTAATGCTACTGAAAAATTGAGCAATTCTAATTCCCACATTCAAGCATTCATTAAGAACAATCTGATTTAGCAATAATTTCATCCCCCAAGTAAACTGTTACATAGCATCTAATTGTAATGTGGACAAAATAGGTCATGGTGTGTAACTCCTTGTTTGTAAGATGGACTATGGGATGCCAGGTGCTGCTATCTAGAACTCTGTCTTTGTATTTCACTTTTCTTGCCTCATAGAAGTTTTAGAGATAATTTATCTACTTTCTATTTTTTCTCAGAAATATAGAGTACTTATCACAATTTCATTTTCCATTGAGGATATTTCTTTGATATATAGAACATGGAAATAATACCTAATTCCAGGTATTAGGTATGGAATTAGGTATTATTAAAAAGAGAAAAACATGTATCTTCAGAAAAATAGACAATAGTTAACTTCATAAAATACAGTGCTTTTTGATAACACTATTCATTTTTTATAAAAGATCACCATTTCTATTTAATACATGGATAAATATTTATTATCATGTGGTGATAATGATTTATAAAAAGATTTATTTTGTAACCAAGAGATTATAAATATAATTCATTTTAAGAACACCAGGGTGAGGATAAAATGAAGGATACCTGGCAATGTCTTATTTTGAAATATCCATCCAAGTACAAATATTTCAATAGGAATTTTTTCACAAGAAATACATATTATATGATTTATATATTGTGTTCATAACATATGTTATTATTTATAATAAGTATTATCAAACACAGAAACAAAGATAAAAGATGTTTTACTTCTACAAGTTTGAGGGAAATAAAACAACAGAATACAAGCTATTTGTGTAAATAAATTTGACAGAAATAAATTCAGTGGGTAACATAATATAACAATGAGTCTTTTAGCGCAGTGCATGTGAGAATACAGTATTGACAAATTTGTTTATTTGGATCTTAGCTATGTTCATTTATTATCAAACACTACAGCTTTTCTGAAAAATAGAAACTTTTTACAGTCATTGTGAAAACAGAAATAAGCCAAACAATTATTGTAATGATGAAAATAGTTGGAAATGTACAATTTCATGTTAAATCAATATAAGAGTATTTTTTGGCCTGGTTTCTAATGCTTTCTGCAACCATAAAATTTGGCTGCAAGAGGGCAATACAATACTGGTGAGAAAACACTGGAATTATTACCATTTTTTAAAAGAAAAAAGAAGTCAAAGGAGTATAACTGGTGCATGTAAAGCATTGAATGTTTATTCCCATAACAATTGAAGAATAAAAGTTATTTTGGGTTAGAAATACAACCTGTAGACAAGGAGCACACCATTTGTGTTAATGTCCTCAGGCACTGAAAGGCCTCACCTGGCAAGTGTCTGGAAGACTCAGCAGGCAATGCTGCCTCTGCTCTTGGCAGTGTTCACACTGGCTCACAGTCACAGTGTTGAGCTGATTCTTGTTGTGCTTAAGAGGGGTGGGACCAGGAGTCATTGTGGCACATGTCAAAACAAAATAAAACAAATGCCCTGCTTTTCTCCTGATGTAGCTCCCGTATTCATTATTAAAACCTAGAATTTATAATCTTAATGAAGGGTACAAGAATCTAGAGTTCTTATAAGAATTCTCTCAGTAGCAAGTCTTTTCTTCTTCTAACCTCTCTTTTGGCTGACATAGTAACAGTTTATTTCCATGAGAGTCTGTGAAAAGAACTTGACTTTAAAATATTAGGTTTGTTTTTCCTCCTGCCCTCCTTGGATTTCTCTCCTAAGAAAAGAGAGAAAAAACATAATTTTGATGTAAAGTCATCGCTTTCTTGAATCTAAAAATCTTAAAAATACAGGAAGAGGGGCAAGATAGTGGAGAAGTAGGAGATCTTATTTCAACTGGTCCCCTGAAGTGAGCTAAGTATCTACCAGAACACTGAACACCCATGAAATCAATGTGAGATGTAAGATTATACTTCTGGATCTCTACAGGGTCAGAAGACATCAGTGTGAGCCTCTTTGTTCATTTCTGGTTTACATACCCTATAAATCTTACTTTTGGGGCTCATTTTGGCTGGGATTTTTTTCTTTTTTCTCTTATCTTTTTATCTTCCTCTTTTTCTTTTTTCTTTCTTTTTGGTGGTGACTTCTGATTGCTCCAAAACTTTCCAAAAGGCACCTTGACTGAATAGAGGTTGATATATTCAGCTATACATCCCCTCAACCACCTCTCACCAAAATGACCAGAAGGAGGAACACTCAACAGAGGAAAAATTCAGAGGCTGTGACATCTGCCAAAGAACTATTGGATATGGACATAAACAATATGTTGGAAATGAAATTAGTAAAAATTGTCCAGGCAATAGCTAGGTTGGAGAAAACCATTAGTGGCAAAACAGAATCTCCAAGAGTGGAAGTGAGAGCTGATCTGGCAGAAGTAAAAAAAAATGCTATTAATGAAATCCAATCTAATCTAAATATTCCAACAGTTAGGGTAACCAAGGTAGAAGATAGAATTAGTAATCCACAAGACAAACTGATAGAAAAGTAAGACCAGGAGGAGGACTGGAACAAACAGTTTAGAAGCCATGAAAACAGAATTAGGGAAATAAATGATGCCATGAAAAGTTTCAATGTCAGAATTATTGGGATCCCTGAGGGAGTGGAGAAAGAGAGAAGATTAGAAGATATAGTTGAACAAATACTGAATGAAAATTTCCCTAATCTGGGTACTGGAACAAATGTTCATGTCCTAGAGGCAGAAAGAATACCCACCATGATCCACAAGCCTAGAAAGATATCCAGACACTTCATTATGAAATTCATGAATCATAATTTCAGACAAGAGGTCTTAAGGATAGCTAGGGGGAAGAGATTCCTTATGTACAGAGGAAGGTCCATCAGAGTAACATCAGACCTGTCCACAGAAACCTGGCAAGCCAAAAAGGGCTGGCAAGACAAATTCAGGGCACTAAATGAGAAGAACATACAACCAAGAATACTTTACCCAGCAAGGATGGCATTCAAAATGGATGGAAAGATAGTGAGCTTCCAAGACCAGCAATGTCTAAAAGAGTATGTGACCACCAAGCCATCACTATAAGAAATACTAAGGGGGGTTCTATAAAAAGAAAAAAAAAAAAAAAAAACAAGAGTGACATAGAACAGAAAGTTACAGAGACAATGTATAGAAACAAGGATTCACAAGCAACATAATGTCAATAAAAACGTATCTTTCAATAATCCACTCTCAAGGTGAATGGCCTAAATGCTCCCATAAAAAGGCAGAGGGTTGCAGACTGGATAAAAGAACAGGGCATATGCTGTCTACAAGAGATGTATTTCGAACTTAAGATATACCCACACTGGAAGTAAAGGGATGGAGAATCATCTTTTGTGCAAATGGGCTTCAAAAGGAAGCTGGGGTAACAATTCTCATATCAGATAACTTAGATTTTAAGCTGAGGACTGTAGTGAGAGATACAGAAGGACACTACATCATTCTTAAAGGGTCTATCTACAAAGAAGATCTAACAATTTTAAATATTTATGCCCCCAACATGGAAGCAGCCAATTACCTAAGCTAACTGTTAAACCAAATAGATTCATATTGATATGAATACATTAATTGTAGGGGATCTGAACATGCCACTCTCAGAAATACACAGATCGTCTAAGCAGAAAACCAATGAAGAAACAAAAACTTTGAATGACACATTGGACCAGACGGACCTTATAGATATATATGCCATAGATAAATTCCACAGATATATATTCCATTCCACTCCATTCCATTCCAATAATATATATTCCATAGATATATTTTTCACGCTAAAACTAAAGAATACTCATTCTTCCCAAGGGCACATGGAACTTTCTCTCCGGAACAGACCAGATACTGGGTCACAAATCAGTTCTCATATGATACCAAAAGTTTGATAATATTCCCTGCATATTCTCAGACCACAATGCTTTGAAACTGGAACTCAATCACAAGACAAGATATGGAAAGATTCAAACACTTGGAAGCTAAAGACCATCCAGCTCAAGAATGTTTGGATCAACAAGGAAATCAAAGAAGAACTTAAAAAATTCATGCAAACAAATGAGAATGAAGACACATCAGCCCCAAACCTACAAAATATGGCAAAGGTGGTCTAAGGGGGAAATACATAGCCATCCAAGCCTCCCTTAAAAATAAATAAATAAATGAATGAAAAATAAAAAAGAAAAATCCAGAGTACACCAGGTCTCTTTATACCTTAAAGAACTGGAAAATCAACAACAAATTAAGCCAACACCACCCACAAGAAGGAAAATAATTAAGATAAGAGCAGACATGAATGAGTTAGAAACCAGAGATATTGTAGAATACATTAACAAAAATAGAAGCTAGTTCTTTGAAAGAATCAATAAGATTTATAAACCTCTGGCCAATCTAGTCCAACAGAAAAGAGAGAGGACCTAGATTAACAAAATTATGAATAAAAGGAGAGAGATCATGACTAACCCCTATAAATGGGAACAATCACCAGAAATTACTATCAAAAGTTATATGTCAATAAGTTAAGCACCTAGAAGAAATGGATGCATTCCTGAAAACCTATAAACTTCCAAGACTGAATCAGGAAGAAATTAACAACCTGAATAGACCAATATATAGTAATGAGATTGAAGCTGTGATCAAAAATCTCCCAAAAAATGAGACCAGGATCTGATGGATTCCCTGGGAAATTCTACCAAACATTCAAAGAACAAATAATATCTATTCTTCTGAAGCTGTTTCAAAGAATAGAAACAGAGGGGAACTTCCAGACTCTTTCTATGAAACCAAGATTATCCTGATCCCCATACCAGGCAAAGATCCCATCAAAAAGGAGAATTTCAGACCAATATCCCTGATAAATATGGATACCAAGATTCTTAATAAGATCCTAGCCAATAGGATCCAACAGTACATTAAAAAGATTAGCTACCATGACCAAGTCGGATTTATCCCTGGGTTGCCAGGGTAGTTCCACATTTGCAAATCAATCAATGTGATAGAACACATCAATAAGAGAAGAGAGAAGAACCACATGGTCCTCTGAATTGTTGCCGAAAAAGCATTTGACAAAATCCAGCATCTGTTCTGGATTTAAAAACCTCAAATTATAGGTATAGATGGAACATTCCTCAAACTCATAAAATCTATCCATGAAAAACCCACAGCAAACATCATTCTCAATGGGGAAAAGCAGACAGTCTTCCCTTTGAGATCAGGAACACGACAAGGATGCCTACTCTTACCACTCTTGTTCAACATAGTACTAGAAGTTCTAGCAACAGCAATCAGACATCAAAAGAAATAAAAAGTATTCAGTTGGCAAAGAAGTAGTCAAACTCTCTCTCTTCACAGATGACATGATACTTTATATAGAAAATCCAAAAGACTCCACTCCTAAACTACTACAACTCATGTAGCAATTCAATAATGTGGCAGGATACAAAATCAAAGCACAGAAATCAGTTGCTTTCTTATGTACTAACAATGAAAACATAGAAATCAGTTGCTTTCTTATGTATTAACAATGAAAACATAGAAAGGGAACTTAGAGAATCTATTTACTATAGGACAAAGAACTGTAAGCTACCTAGGAATAAACCTAACAAAAGAGGTGAAGGATCTGTACTCAAGGAACTACAGTGCACTTATGATATAAATTGAAGACAAAATGATGGAAAGCATTCCATGCTCATCTATCAGAAAATAAGCATTAAAATGTCCATACTGCTCAGAGCAATCTATACTTTCAATGCTATCCCAATCAAAATTCTACTGACATTTTTCAAAGTGCTGGAACAAACAATCCTAAAATTTATACGGAACCAGAGGTGTGCTCAAATTGCTAAAGAAATGTTGAAAAAGAAAAACAGAACTGGGCACATCATGTTGCCTGATTTCAAGCTTTACTACAAAGGTATGATCATCAAGGGAGTATGGTACTGGCACAAAAGCAGACACATAGACCAATGGAGCAGAGTAGAGAGTCCAGATATGGACCCTCAACTCTATCATCAAATAATTTTTGACAAAGCAGGAAAAAAATATACAGTGGAAAAAAGACATTCTCTTCAATAAGTGGTGCTGGGAAATTTGGACAGCTATGTGTAGAAGAATGAAACTCAACCATTCTCTTACACCATACACAAAGATAAACTTGAAATTGATAAAAGACCTCAATTTGAGGCAAGAACCTACCAAAATCCTAAAGAAGAACAAAAGCAGTAACCTCTTCAACATCAACCATAGCAACTTCTTTCAAGATACATCTCTAAAGGCAAAGGAAACAAAAGCAAAAATGTACTTTTGGGACTTCATCAAGATCCAAAGCTTCTGCACAGCAAAGGAAACAGTCAACAAACCAAAGAGGCAACCCATGGAATGTGGGAAGATATTTGCAAATGACACCAAGACAAAGGGGTAATATCCAAGATCTATAAAGAACTCCTCAAACTCAACACCCAAAAAATAGATAGTTATGTCAAGAAAAGGGCAGAAGAAATGAACAGACACTTGTCCAATGAAAACATAACAGACACATGAAAAAATGTTCATTACTAGCTATCAGGGAAATTCCAATCAAAACCACATTGAGATACTACCTTACACTGGTTAGAATGGCCAAAATCAATAGGATAGGAAACAAGTGCTGAAGAGGATGTGGAGAAAGGGGAACCCTCTTATATTGTTGGTAGGAACACAAATTCATGTAGCCACTTTTGGAAAACAGTGTGGAGATTCCTCAAAATATTAAATATTAGGTCTGTGAGCCTGCAACTGCACTACTCAGTATTTACCCCTAAAGATACAAAGATAGTGAAAAGAAGGCCCCATATATACCCCCGTGTTCATAGCAGCAATATCCACAATAGCCAAAATGTGGAAAGAGCTGAGATGCCCTTCAACAGACGAATGGATAAAGGAGATGTGGTCCACATATATAATGGAATATTATGCAGCCATCAGAAAGGATGAATGCCGAACTTTTGCATCAATATGGATGGGACTGTAGGAGATGGTGAATGAAATAAATCAGAGAAACTCAATTGTCATATGATCTCATTTACTTGTGGAGCATAAGAATAATATGGGGGATATTAGGAGAAGGAAAGGAAAAGTGAAGGGGGGGTACTTAGAGGGGGAGATGAAGCATGAGAGACTCTGGACTCTGAGAAACAAACTGAGGGTTTTGGAAGGGATGGTTTGGAAGAATACATGAGCCTTGTGATGGGTATAAAGGAGGGCCCATATTGCATGGAGCACTGGGTGTGGTACATAAACAATGAATCTTGGAACACTGAAAAAATTAAAATAAAATTAAGATGTTAAAAAAATAATAATAGAAAATAAAAAATAAATAAAGTAAAATAATTAAATTAAATTAAATTAAAAAACTTAAAAATACAAATGCTATAGACACAATAGTCCAAAATTTTGGGGATAACCAACCAACTTGGAGTAATTTTTCTAAGGTGTATTTTGTCTTCATTAGAATTGATCTTGCCATAATTTCCCCTTTAATTGACTTGTGAATAAAAATTGTACCCCTTTCAAGTTTAAGGTCTCCATTTCATGGACAATAGTGTTCGTGTATCCTATCTTCTGCCAATGTTCTCTGTTTACAATGATGCCAGTTTATACATTGATATTTAGGTTACATAAATAATGTAGCAGATCCAAAGATTTTATTTTGGAGAGATTAATTATTTTAAATTTCATCCTTTTAATTGCGTCTTTAGAAAAAAACTTAAAATTTTAAATTTTTTTTCTTCAGTAACTAAAGGATCTTTAAGAGCAAGACTTAATTTTGTTTTCATAAAAGACTTAAATCCTATCTGGTTGCTTTATTTGCAGTCATATTAAAGGTATTCTCCCTCTAAACTTCAAACTGGTGATTTGGCTCTGTATAATAAATAACTTTGTTCTGATGATTTAACTATATCTTCATAAACCTAACAGCATTTATGGCAATAGGTTTGTCATTTGCATAAGCTGCATCTCAGAAAAAGTTAATGCATAATAGTATATTGCTAGAATCAGTGGAAAATTTGAGCTTTTATTTCCCTGTATACACAGTGAGCGGTTGGGCTATTTAGTTGAAAATACATCAGTGGTGCTCAAAATTGAAGTATGTATAACTAATTACATGCATAAACAATATGCCAAAATTGTGGCATCTGATAATTTTATGTAATCCTAAATATCTGACATTAGATTTCTCTGCAGGGGTTATCATTTTGTACAATGGTACAATAATACTTGCAGAACTCAGCTGACAGAGGGCTGAGAGGGGATATGGATCTTCCTATCCTGTTTAGCTCTCAGGAACTCAGGATACTGTTTTTCCAGTTCATGTTCATTTTTCTTCTAAATCTTTGTACAATGAACATCTGTATTTTTTTAATGTCCTTTCTTTCAAAATCCAGTTGGTATTGAGAGGATTGTGTGTAGTTCTTCTTTCCTATCATAATAATTCTTCCCTTTTTTAGAGTTATAGTTTTGTCCTTTGTCAATTTTTCCTCCTACTTCCAAAGCTCCCTCGGCAGCAACATGCTAGAGAGGAATTTTAGGTACTACTATGGAAAAAAAAGAAACTGAGATTTGTTGAGCAGCTACCAGCAATTGTTTGGGTGATCTCCCTGTCCTCAAGTCTTCAGACTAGGGAGAATCTGGCTCTGGCAAACGACAACCACAGTCTAACCCAGGGAGGTAGAAAACGTTTGCCCAAGTTTTCATACTTTCTTTGCTAGGGTTGAGTTGGGACAGGGAGAGAAATGTAAAAAGAAAGACACCAACTAAAATTGGAGGGGGAGACAAACCATGAGAGACTGTGGACTCTGAGAAACAGAGGGTTTTGGAGGGGAGGGAAGTGGGGAATTGAGTGAGCCTGGTGGTGGGTATTATGCAGGGCACATATTGCATGGAGCACTGGGTGTGGTGCATAAACAATGAATTTTGGAACACTTAAATAAAATAAAATAAAATGAAGAAAAAAAAAAAAAGAAAGCCACCATCCATTTTCATAAGAATATAAACAACCTGTTTCTCTGATAGAACAAAAGTTTTTTAATTGCAGATTCATTTCTTTAGCTGCCATATAAGTCAAATTCTATTTTTACTTTCAGAATGCAATTAGGAATTGTTCCCACATAAAAGTACACATGTGACATATTTTTAAATATACACATAGAATCCTATCACAGTGCTGCCCTCTATTACTCCCACTCACCCTGCCACACACATACACACACACACACACACACACACACCCAAGTGTGTTTAGTATTAGAATTTTCTGCACTGTGGGCTAGAGATATTTTTTGGAACGATACAAATTCCAATGTTTTCTGCTTACTGGACAGTCTACTCCCAGACAGTGTGGGAAGTGAATAGAATGTCAGGCAGTGTAAAAGCCATTTGCATCTGAGCTTTGTGGCCTCTATTCAGTGAGCCAGAAGAAATTGCATGAATTAGTGGAAAGAAATATAGAATTGCTTGTAAGAAAAGTAAATGAAAAATTATTGGACAAGATACAGTGGTAAGCAGCACAGGGACCCTGACACTATTTTAAAACAGATGCTTCTAGTGTAGGAAAGTAGGGCAGAACATTCAAATTTCTTTTGAGTTCTCCTATTTTCAAAACAATGAAAACAAGAATGTGGCTAAATATCTTCTACCCACATGATACCATAGAGACATGGCAACATGCATATATTTTCTAGTGTTCCTTTTGTTTAATAAATTCCCTTCTACTGCAAATTATTCATGATTTTGTACTCTTTTTTTTTTCTAAAGCATTCATAATATTTTTGTCTCTTTCAGACTCATTCAAGATCCAACTGGTCTGGAAGAATTCCTTCAACAATTCAAGTTGTCTTTGAACAGAATTTCCTTTTTCCTCCTTTCTGCTTAGCCAGTCTAGAACATTTTGAAACTTAAATATATAAAATCTTTTGCCAGAAACATTTTTTCCTTATCTCTATCTCTTCCAAATCCTTCAGCATTTAATTTTTTCCCCTTTATTTCACTTTCATTTTTGTATATACTAGTGATTTGTGATCTGTGTTCATATTTACCTCTACAACTAGATTGTAACATTCTTGGGGTATGGAATATCCTTAGGACCACAGTAAATCCCATTTCTGTATTCAAAGACTCTATTTCTATGCAAAGATGGTGCCTTGATGTAACATAGCTTCAGCACATGATGCAGAACAGATGAAGTCTTGATTAACTAAATATTTCTCTGGGCCTAACTCATGTTTCTAAGAATATCATAAATTGCAAGAGCATGAACTATGCACTTGACTTCCTCTGATACTTGGCAAATGGTAGATATTTAAAATAAATATAGACAAGTTAAATAAGACAAAGATAATCATGATGGGTGATCTGTGTTGACCATATTACTAGCAACCTGCTATTATTACCAGCTAAATTGACTGGAGATATACTGCTTGTTAGAGCTAAAGTAGCTTTCATGCATTATCTCATTTAATTATTTCTCCTACCTTCTTATCCCCATTTAGAAGGAAGAAAATTGAAGCACAATAAGATAACTAATATTCCCAAGTTCACACTACTCAAAGCTGGTAAAGATAGTATTTCGCATCCAAGCTGTCTGACTCCAAATTAGGTCATTAACCATTAATACTCTAAGTAATTTATTGCTTATAGAACTCAATAATAAATATTTATATATTTTTATTAAGCTAAAATTTAAAAATAGTAAAATTCATTTTCTTTAGCGTATAATTCTAATGAGTTTTGACAAATGCATACAGGGATGTAACCACCACAAAATAAAGATGTAGAATAGTTCTATCATTGGGGGAAAAAATTTCCCATGCTGATTTAAAGTCAATGTTTTTCCTACCCCCAAGCCCCTGGCAACTCTGGAACTGTATCCTTTCATTACAATTTTGTGTTTTTCAAAATGGAACTATATAAAATGTGGCCCTTTGAGTTTGGCTTCTTTCACTCAGAATATTTTTGAGATTCATCCATGTTATGGTTTATATTAGTAGAATGCTCCTTATTGTTGCTGATTTGGATTCCATTCTATAATTGTACCATAGTTTACCCATTCACCAGTTGTAGTATAGCTATTTGTAGGATTATTTCCATTTGTGGGTGACAAGTGTTATTCTGTATATTCTCTTCCAGAAGTTAGCAACTTCTATGTGAAAGAGCCAGGTAGCAAATATTTTAGGCTTTTTTGAGGGCCACAGGATCTCTGTTAGAAATACTCATCTCTACCATTGTGGTGTAAAAGCAGCCATAGACAATATATAAATGAATTTATCCTGGAAGCTATAGCTTGCTGGCCTCGGTTCTATTCTATTCCGTTTCTCTATTTCTATTTCTATGCTAATATAATGTTATCTTGATTAATGTAGCTTTAAGATAAGTCTTGAAATTAGGGAGAGTTAATAACTTAACTTTGTCTCAAAAGTTGTTTGATTATTTGCCTTTCCACAAACACTTTTGGAGTAGCTAGTTATTTTCTACAACAAATCTTGCTGATTTTGAATAGAATTGTGTTGAATTTGTAAATCAATTTAGAGACAGTTGACATCTCAACAAGTTAAGATTTTCCAAGTATGAACATAGTATCTCTTTCTCTCTCTCTCTTGCTCTTTATTGATTTCTTTCATTAATATTTTATTTTGCCAACATATACAGTTTTAACATATTTTGTTAGATTTATACTTGACTTTTATCTTTTGAGTCCTTTAAAAATCAATTTTAAATTGTTCATTGTTGGTATAAACAAATATGATTGAGATTTGCATATCCTCCAATATCCTGTGACCCTGTAAGCTCAAACATTATTTCTCATAGCTTGTTTATAGATACTTTAGAACGTTTTAAGGGGATTATTATATCAACTGTGAGTAGAGTTCTATTTCTTTGATTTATATTCATGTTGCTATTGTTATTGTTATTTTATTTTTTATTATTGCACTGAAGTGCCTTCAATGTTAAAGGAGTGGTAAGAGTAGATAGCTGTGTTTCTCTCACTCTGAGGGGGAAAGAATTCAATCTTTTAATATTAAGTATGATTTTAGCTTTTTTTAAATAGATTCCTTTTCTCTAGCTGAGGAAGTATCCTGACTCTAACTCTGTTTTTTTTTTTAGAGTTTTTATTATGCATATATATATATGCATATATGCTGAATTTTGTCAAAAATTCTTTCTGCAGGGGCACCTGGATGGCTCAGTCTTTAAGCATCTGCCTTCAGCTCAGGTCATGATCCCAGAGTCCTGGGATTGAGTCTCACATCAGGCTCCCTGCTCGCTGGAAGCCTGCTTCTCACATTCCCCGTGCTTCCGTCCCCTCTCTTGCTGTGTCTCTCAATGTCAAATAAATAAATAAAATCTTTAAAAAAAGAAAAAAAATCACTGAAGAATTAAGAAAAAGAAAAAAATTCTTTCTGCATCTATGAAATTTTCATGTGTTTTGTTATGCCAAAAAGGTGAATTACATTAAATTTTTAATATTGAATTGACTAGTTTCATTTTCTGGATAGACTCTATTTGGGATTATATATTATCCTAGGATTTTGTTGAAGATTTTTGCTCATTTTCTAAATCTCATCTTAGTTTCCTGTTCCTACTCAGATGGAAAGAAAGATTTTCTTTCCAAGACTCTCCTATAGTTATTTTGGGGCTGCATGATTAGTTCTGGCCACTTGGACAGAAGTGATATTTGTCATTTTGTAGTTGAAACATGAGTTCTCCTCTCTTTCAACCTCTGCAAAGTGATCCTCTTGCAATTTTAGATCCTCAAAATGGAAATACTGGACAACTGCTTGGAAAACTGCTTCCAAGTAAGTGCTTGGGATGCAACTTCCCTTAAGAGCCCACCTTATGGGTGATTGGTTAAGAAATTTTAGTTAATAAGTCACAGAGATTTGGGGGTTAATTTGTTAACATAATGAAAATTAGCCTATTACATTAAGTAACACCATAGGATTTCAATGGGTTACTATGTAGAAGGAATAAAATAAAATAATAAAGATGATTATTTCAGCTCAAGATCATGCATTGATTGTCCAAATTGTGACCAAACTCAAGTTAATATATTACTTAACTGTTGAAAAATATAGACACTAAAGAATCACTGCTTTTCAAGACCATCAAGAACAGAAAGGGATTATTGCTCAACATTTTAAACTGAAAATTTTTCAACAAAGATGACTCCTAGAGCAGTTGATCCATTTCAAAACGTCAGAAGAATACAGAATTAAGATTTCCAAAATGAGGATACTTTTAAGATTAAGTTTGACCCCTGTCAGAAGTAAAATTATCGCAAAGCATATCTAATTATCAGGCAAGTTCTGTTACACAAAACGAACTCTTTGAAAACAATTTACATATGAATCAGTTGCTGATCACACCTAACAGCTAGAAGGAACAACAGGCAACTGTACTCAGAGTTATCTTTCTGCCCTATATGATTTTTTTTAACTTAAACCAATCACGTTTAGCCATTGAATGGCATAACAAGTAGATGCACCAGTAAGCCTAACAAAGTGCCCACAATTCTAAATCATAGTTCATTTTGCAGTAAGAAAATGAGTTAATGGTAGCCATCTTTTTATAATTAAGTGCATGAAATTAAAAAAAATAGAGTAAATTTTTAATTGTCAATTTGTCTAATGAGATATATTTCTTGCTGTGTTTAAAATATTTGAATGTCTTTTGGGGTGCCTGGGTGGCTCAGTGGTTTAAGCCGCTGCCTTCGGCTCAGGTCATGATCTCAGGGTGCTGGGATCGAGTCCCGCATCGGGCTTTCTGCTCAGCGGGGAGCCTGCTTCCCTCTGTCTCTCTCTGTCTGCCTCTCCATCTACTTGTGATTTCTCTCTCTGTCAAATAAATAAATAAATAAAATCTTTAAAAAAAAAAAATAAAATATTTGAATGTCTTTAAAATAGTTGAATATTGAGTGAATGGGAATTATAAAGTTTTAAAAACTAGGATTTCACCTAACATATAAATTTTATACTTCCATATATTACCTTTATCAAAGTATCTTAACTTCCTGGAGAATAAATTCAGGGTGATCATATAGAACTTTTCTTAATAATCACAAAAAAATTGAAATTAAAGAATATTTTTGACAATTCTATCCATAATATTCCATCTTTCAGTGGATGAAGCCCCTTTGGATAAGCGCAGTTCTCAAATGGACTTGGAGGTTGCCCATATAAAATATATTCCAATAGCAGTTCCATTTGGGCATGGAGAATACAGATATATACATATATATACATATATATATATACACACACATATATTTATATATGTAATAACTTTTATATAACTATAAAAAACTTTAAAAATAAACATATAAATATATGTTTATTCACATAATATATGAAATGAATATATAATAAACTTAAAATAAAATTACTTTAAAATATATAAATAAATTTTATATAAATATATAAAAATTATATATAGAGAGAGAGTAATAAACATTGCGTGTATGTGTGTATGTGTGTATTTGCAGAACTATCTATTCAGTTTCTAAGGAAATCAATATCATAAACACTGTTCTTACCTATTTACCGTCTGGGAATACATAAGTAGATGTTGAATTTGTATTGCTTCAAGATTGTAAACCTCAATAGCAAGAAAGAGTTCAAGCCCAGTCCTCAAAAGGAGTGGGCCTGTGAATACCCAGCAGACATTTTCCAGATGTTTCCCCGTGCCTGTCTTTATCACCTTTATCCAGCCAATTACATTACTCTTCACTTTTTTTTCTTTTTTGGGGAGGCAGGGGGTTTGATACAACTAGAAGAGCTGTCATCCCAAGTGTAGATGTTTATAAATTTTCTTCAAACTGTTATTTTCATAAAACAAATACAGAATGTAAAATTATACAAAGTTTACTTGGTTGGTGAGAACTGTGATTGGAGGGGAGTATGACTAGTTTCCCCTCCCCTTCCAGCCAAGGAAAATTTCACAAAATCTTAGGTATCTGAGTTTTTTTGTGGATATAAAAAAGGAGCATGGATTTAAGCTCATTGTAAAATGCTTTTCTAGAGGTTTCTAAGATTAAAAGTGTACTTTCTGTGGTAGGGCAGGACAAATCACGTTAGACCTCTGCTAGGAGTTGTTTCCACTCTTTCCCTTCTTTTTCGTCCTCTTTCTTCCTACTTCTTCCTTTTCCATGTAATCCAAATTTGGATTCAATACAGCTATCACTTTCATATGAATTAAAGATGTGAGTAGAGGTAGGTTAATCCTATGGGATTCTGAAATGTTCCAGAAGAATTTGTTAACTCAAATAAATATTGACATTTTAGAAAGAGATATATTTAATAAATGGACTTTCTGATGCTTGCATTTATCACTCCATCTCACTGTTTACTGTCAGTCAGGAAAAAATACCTATATAGGCATTATTTAGCATTAGTATTAGTATTAGTATTAGTATTATTCAGTCAGCATTCCTATGGAAAGATTAATATAATTTATAAAACTTAGTAACACCACAAGGCAGCCACATTATTTTAAGGGTCCTATGGGTGTGGATTGACACAGAATGCTCTAAACCACAATGGATAATTAGTGATACTGACATTGCTGACACTGCCAAGGTCCTACTGTTAATGTGACTATTATACCTGCTATTACTAATACTACTACCACTACCATCACCACTAATGATAACTTAGCAGTGTACAACTTTTTATAATTTATTTTTCAGAAAGTTTCAATTCTTTATTTAATATCTAGTTGTTTTTAGGTGACACAATTAAAATCAAAGAAGGAGTGTTGGATAGTCATAAATTCAAATGTGCCTTTATATTTTCCAAGAGTGAGAGGAAATAATTTTTATGCTATACACCATTTGGTGGAATCCTACCTCAACCATGAATATTTGGTCTTTATTCAGGTTATGTTATGCAAATTGCAGGAACTCTGAGAAGTTGACACACATTTTACACAAACCCTGTAATTAGTTACATTGACTTGTCTTGGTAGTAAAAATTCTAAAAGAAAGGCCAGCTTAGACCTAATGCAGTTAAACCAGTACATTCTAATACCCTGTCCCTTCCATCAGCAATTTTATCTCTCTGGGGCCACACTTCTTAAAAACTGATTTGCTGTCACTCCATTTAACCAAAATTAATATTCTTCCATTCAATGTCAAAGGTCTTTTTGAGTTTTTATATGCAGTCCTTTCAAGCAGACATCAATGATAACTTCCATGCTTCCCTCCACCTCTAAGACAGGACCCATTTCTTTCTAACTCAACTTAATTCTCACATTGTGTTCTTCCAATGTTGTAGCCTCAGTCTTTTTCATTCTTCCCTAGATCTTCTTTATGAAGATCAAGTTTCATGCTTTCAACTCCCTTTTATGCTTATGATGAAAAATTTATCTATATTATCATTCTTGAACTTTTATTTAAGTTTTCTTCCAATATTTTCAGTTCTTACAACACCACTAAATATTTAGTGAACATACACTGTAATGGTTACAGAAGAAACATAAAACATATGACATGGCTTTGAGGAGCTTGCACTTGCATGGAGAATTGTAAAGACCAGATGCATAATATGCTTACTTTAATAACCAACTTTATTCTCAAAAGAAACTTGTATAAAAAATAAATCTGTCATCTCTCCACATCCACTAACATCTCTATTCCTCATGCACTTTACTAAACTGACTTGGGAATTGTCTATTGACTATCTTCTCTTTGAACTCTCATAGAAAATCAATATATGATGTCCTGCTGATACTTCTTTATGCTAGGATTAAATATTTTATCCCTACTTCAGCTGCTGTCATCACACTTAGGTTCTTAACAGTGAATGAATTTCTCAAGTTTCTCATCCCCCTATTCCAAATCAGCTTGTTTCTGGCACTAAGTTAATCTTATTAAATATTCTTAAATGCCAGGAGTTCCTCCCTTACAACAGCATTATGCCTTACCATTTTGTTATATCACCTTCTCATATACAAAATCTATTTATTCATTATCACATTACTCACTACTGGTTTTATTTAAATCCTGTATTTTTCAAGAGGTTAATCAGCATTTAGTTTCTCCTGGAAGGTTTATCAGGTGGATTGTAGACTACAATGGTCTTTTTCTAATCCTGAATGAAGATGTAATTATATTGATCTATTTGTTTTCTAGTTGTTTTATATAAAGCTGTTTTATATGTCAATCTCTATTTTAAACTTCTTGAAGCTACACAGTGTCTGTTCACTGCTTATAAAATAGGTTATTCATAAATTTCCAGATTATTTTATTTCTCCCTATTATTTTTAATTATAAAATTGATAATTACACTTAAAATATTTAGTAACAATGTGATTTCTTTGCTATATTACTTTTGAAATAATTTTTAAATATTCAATCCCTAACTAATCATTTCATATAATTTACTAATTTACCATAAGTTCTTATTCACCTTGGCGACTTGACCTACTTCACTCTGATCTGGTTGCTATAAAATTCATTCCAAAAGCAGTGTCAATTTATGCAGGCAGCAAAACATTTTCAACAGTAAGGAAGCTCAGTTTAGATTGATGATGGGATTAATTTGTGAAAATCATCATTCGTATTCACATTATATTACAAAAACAGAAAACACACATCTGCTAAAATTGGCATTCTCATCTTAACTGACTCATGCAGATGGAGTGATAAACTAGTTTGCCATCAATTTGTGGCCTGGGTTGAAGTCAGATGGTCTTTCTATAGTTATAGTCTCCAGCACATGCATCTCATAGAATGTCAGCTCTATGTCCATGAACATTTCTGAGAATAAGATCATAATGTCAAAGAAAAGCTTGCCACCTCTCAAAATGCATTAACATAAAATAGAGTAAAAATTTGATGAATGAGGTATGTTAGATCAAACTTTGTCTTGTGATTTTTTTTTATAAATGTGTGAGTTAAGACAGGAGTCTTGTTTTTTCATCAGATGTATGTCATTGCTACAAAGAAAACATTTGTACCATTATAAGTAACATTGTTAATATACTGATTTATGATCATGCTATTATATCTAAATACAACTATAGAAAAATAAATATAAATATATATCTATATAAATATGGAGTTTCTCCTTATTATATTTTTTGTAATCTGTGTAATATTATTTAATGTAAGAAAATATTGTGAATATATTGAGTTTAGAGAACAGAGCCTTACAGTTAAGCTTGAAAATCTGTTGGTTTAAGCCATTTGGTTTCTCTTCAAAATTGAAGTAATTTACAAATAGAAGTCAAAGTGGGTCACCATTTTTAATTACATGGTGAAACAGTTACTCTGAAGTCTTTCTAGTAGACATTTGAGAAAGGATGATTTTGGCAAAAATAAAGTTCCATGGCATAGTTGATTAGGGTCTTAAACATGGTAGGACATTTTAAAAAATTGGAAAATTAAAAAAAATACTAGAAAATGAGAAATAATTGTGACATAATGTCATAAAACCTTAGCCTCTATCAATAGATACATTCTTAAAGCCCTCCAATGAGAAACTAGAATACAATGGGCTCTGGAACCAAACTGCTTGGTACGTATTTAGCTCTACTACATTCAACTTCTGTGGCCATGAGCAATCTATTTAATTCCTTTGTGAATCAGTTCCCTCCTCTACAAAATGGGAATAATAACCATACCATCTACACAAGCTTATTAAGGAAATTAAATAAAATCATATAAACCATGCTAAAAAGTTTCCAGAGTACAGTAAACATTCAAATATTTGGTATTATGACTATTACTGGTTGTAGAACTTTGAGTAGAATATTACAGAAATTCATTTTGCTTATATGGTGATCATTCAACTTTAACCTCATAAACCTGTGTTCTCGGGGGAAAATCCATCAGCAGATTTAGATATAGATAGCTATAGTTTCATAATCAAATTCCTTAATTATAATACAAGTAGAGGATATAACCTAAACTAACAGTTGACATGTATTAAGAAAACATTTTGTCATGTTTTTTCTTGGCTATTAGTTTTGCTCTGGAAAACTAGAGGAGCTAGAAAAGTACCATGTTTGATGCTCAGTAGAGGCAGAAATTTTCATAGCCGAAATCATATAATAGCTAATAGTAAATATGGAGGCATCACAATTCCAGACTTCAAGTTACATTGCAAAGTGGTATGATCAAGAGAGTAGGGTACAGGCAAAAGCAGGCACATAGATCAATAGAACAGAACAAAAGACCCAGCAATGAACCTGCAACTATATCGTCAACTAATCTTTAACAAAGCAGGAAAAAATATCCATTGGGAAAAAAACAATCTCTCCAACAAATGGTGTTCATAAAACTGGACAGCAACATGAGAAAGAATGAAACTGGACCACTTTTTTACACCATATATAAAAATAAACTCAAAATAGTTGGTAGACCTAAATGTAAGACAAGAAACTATCAAAATCATAGAAGAGAACACAGGCAGTAACCTCATTGACCTAGGCTGCAGCACTTTCTTCCTAGATGTGACTCCTGAGACAAGGGAAATCAAAGCAAAAATAAACTATTGAGACTTTATAAAGATAAAACCCTTTTGCACAGTGCAGGAGACAATCAACAAAACTAAAGGGAAACCTTCAGAATGGGAGAAGATATTTGCAAATAATACATTTGTTAAAAGGATAGTATTGAAAATATATAAAGAATTTATATAAATCTCAACACCCCCAAAACAAATAATCCAGTGAAAAATAAGCAGAAGACATAAAAAGATATTTTTCCAAAGAAGACACCCAGATTGCCAATAGACACATGAAAAGATTCTCAACATTACTCATCATCAGGGAAATACAAGTCAAAACCATAGTGAGGTATCAATTCACACCTGTCAGAATGGCTAAAATTAACAACACAGGAACCAACAGGTATTTGTCCAGGATGTGGAGAAAGGGAGAACTATCTTACACTCTTGGTTGGAATGCAAACTGGGGCCGCCACTCTAGAAAACAGTATGAAATTTCCTCAAAAAGTTTACAATAGAACTACCCTATGATTCAGCAATTGCAGTACTGAGCATTTACCCAAAGAATAAAAAAATACTGATGCCTTAATGTTTATGGCATCATTATCAACAATAGCCAAATTATGGAAAGAGACCAAATGTGCATTGACTGATAAATGGATAAAGAGATTGTAGTATGCATATATATATATATATATATGGAATATTATTCAGCCATGAAAATGAAAGCAATCTTGTCATTTGCAAGGATGTGAATGGGGCTGGAGTATTATGTGAAGGGAAATAATTCAGAGAAAGACCAATACCATATGATTTCACTCATACATGGAATTTAAGAAACAAAACAAACCGACATGGGGTGGAGGAGACAGAAAAAACAAAACAAAACAAGAAACAGACTCTTAAAACTTTAAGAAACAAACTGAGGGAAGATGGGTATGTGGATGGTTTAAACAGGTGATGGGAATTAAGTGGTTACTTGTAGTGAGCACCCAGGGTTGTTTGTAAGCGTTGAATCACTGAATTCTATACCTGAAACTCATATTACATTGTATGTTAACTAACTGGAATTTAAATAAAAATTTGGAAAAAGAAAAGGTTAAGAAGGATTAATGTTAATTTTTATTTAAATATTTTGTAAAAATTACTAATGAAGCCATCTGGTCCAGGACTTTACTGATTCAATCTCTATATTTGCTATGGGTCTGTTTAGACTTCTATTTCTGCATGATTTAGCTTTGATTGACTGTTTGTTTCTAGGAATTTATCTATTTCTTCTAGGTTTTCCAATTTATTGGGATATAATTGTTCATAGCAGTGTTTTATGGTCTTTACTATTTCTATGACAACGATTGTAATATTTATTCTTTTATCTCAAATTTTTATCTGTGCCTTCTCTTTTATTCTTAGTCTAGCTGAGTCTTTGACAATTCTATGATTTTTTTTTAAATTCCTAGTTTCATTGACTTTTTCTATTAATTTTATTTCTATTTTGTTTATTTTTGCTTTAATCTTTATTTTCTTCCTCCTGCTAAATTTGGGCATGGTTTGTTCTTTTTCTTTTTTTAATTTTATGAGGTTTTATTTGAATTTTTTTTTCTTAAATAAGTTTTTCACTATGAATTTCCCTGCTAGTACTACTTTTGCTGCATTCTGCAAGTTATGGTATGTTGTATTTTTAATTTCGCTTGTCTCAGTTTATTTTCTCATTTCTTTTATATTTTCTCTTTGCTCTGTTGTTCAAGGATAGGTTACTGATTATCTTTTTTTTTTTTTCAGTATCTCTTTTCTTCCTCCTATTGATTTTTAGTTCATTCTACTATTTCTCTTTCTGGGGGAAGCTAAGATCTGGAGTTTTTCTTCTATTAAATCTATACTAGAGAGGAGGGAGTTATAGTGTTTGAGCCCAAAGTGCTATCTCCATTCTATTCCAGGCTGCTGAACTATGGTGGATCCATCTGAGCTCCAGGATTTGACAGGAAAAGGTCAGTTTTCTGGAAAGACCTGTTGGAAAAGTTGGCTCACTAGATCTGGAAACCTAAAAGATGGGAACCAGGTATGTTTTTATTTGTTTGTTTGTTTTCTGTATGACACAATGCTAGGATACAGGAATCCTGTAAAAGTGTATCCCAGTGTCTTTGAAAACAGAATCTGTTTTGTGAGTGGTTTCATGGTGACTTAGAGTGTGGGAATCTTTCATTTGGTTTCTCGGTTTTTCCTTTTCCTTTCAAAAAGGAAATTTGTCCATGAATGTTGCTTAATTGGTTTATTCATGGGAGGAGCAATGATCCAGGTCTTCCTATTTGACTGTCTTGCTGATGTCACTCCTAATATTCCTTTTAAAGTATTAAAATATTAAGTCAATTAAAAAAAAAGATCATCCAACTTATGAGATCCTTTTCACTAATATGTTTATCACTGCTTAGTTAGAACCTTCTCTGTTTGTAATTACAATAGATCTCCACAGGTTCTCTAAGTGCAGCAAGCCTAATAGCAAGAATATCATGATAAATGCTATAGTATATTAGGTTAGTAATATGCATCTAACTATCTTTTACTTCAGACATACATGCAAATGTTTTATATTCTAGCATGCTGTTCCTGTTTATCACTCTCTCTATCAGGATTTAATTTTTCTCAGTTGATAGAAATGGTTTCTAATTCTAGCAGCATTAAAATTGTGAGATTTTTACTAGAAGCTCTCTCTGTTACATAATTCATGGTATATTGATAGCTAATGATTTCCAAAGCATGAAACCACCATGTTTGTTAGTAGTTAGGGGGCCCCACCTCCAAATCCTAAAATTAGCAACACCTATGTTACTAAAATGTTTCTTTGGAAGAAGGACAAAGTGAATCTGTTCAAGTTACTATGTATATGCATATATACACAGGGTTGGCAGGAAGATAAAAGTGTAAATGGGAAATCTCTAAAAGCTTTTATGAGTTATAGCGAAGGCTGGGCAACATTTTACCTTTTTAGGAATTAGATTTTTATATTCTTTGTGTGAAAACACTCGGCTCTGAATTGTTTTCATATCTTCCTAAGAAGCGTGTTCTCTGTTATCTCAGTTGAACTTTTAGTGACCATAGATTGGAAAGAATTAATGTTCTAACAGCTCTTATGAGATTGTTTTGAGATTATGAGATTGTTCTTTTATTTTCCCTTTTGGCCATAATATTTAAGTAAGGTGACTTAAAATTAATTTGAAATGCATCAAAGACAGCAAACTGAAATACAGTCATACTTTCACATGGTCTGGGACATTTAAAGGGATAACATCTTGGTAACATAAGGAGCAATTGGAATACATAATTTAAATGGGGCAAAGAATTGAATGTAGGCAAAATATATGAGGCAACTCAGTGAACAAGGAATTTTGATGATTGTAACCAACAGTTGAAGTATAAAATAACTTCAGGATTAAAAATGAACAAATTCTGATTAGTATAAAACAGAAAGACAATGAAAGACAAATAACTTTCTTTGAAATAATTCCATATAGTTTTAGTATAATTTTACCTAGCAAAAGGAACAGTGTCAGTGATTTCCAAGTTCTTTTTGAACTCTCCTATTTCATCACTCTGATTTTCTGTTTTCAAGGACACTACATATATTTTGAAGGACATGGCTATAAAATGCACTCTACATGTACACACTCAGTCCTTGTCTGACATGGCTCAGTTATGCTGTTGTCAATGTCCCCGTAGAACTGGCACGCTGCTTGATTTTTCTGTCTAGTACATAGTTGAGTAGATAGTTAAAAAAATACTGAGGTTGACAAAGCCAGAGAAAAAGTATAAGGGCAAGTGTAAATTTTATTAACTAAACAGTTAAACAGTTAACAGTTAACAGTTAAAAAACAGGTAACAGCTTTTTAACTAATTGTCTAATTCATAAGTTGTTGCCATTCTATAGTTTATTGTCTATTTTAAATATTTTAAAATTCATTTATTTTATTTAAAAGAATTTATGGATGTATGTATATAGTTTTTCCTGATGTTCATTTTGAAACCAATTTTTTAAAAAAAAACTGATTCAAGCATTATGATTTAAGAAAAATTAAAATGAAAATTATTCAGAAAGACTGTCAGAGAGTACAAGTTTTTTCTAATTAAAAAAAATCTTGCTTAAAGCATTTACTCAGTAAAATGTAGATAAGTGAAAGTAGTTGTCTTTGTTTTTTTTAAAGCTTTCATCCAGCAATCTCATGACACTACACCCCTATACACAATAACTTAATTTAGTTAGTAAAATGCAAAAATTTAGTCAAAATAGGTATCTCCATCATCAACTTCTATAAAATGGGTATAATTTTACCCCTACCAATTTCATGAGACTATTAAAATACTAAATTAAATATCAAATCTAAAAGCTCGCTTGAAAAGTATTAAGAGCTTTAATGTGTAGGATAGCATGAATGTTAACTTTTCCACAAAAATACCTTTATGTAATAGTACTTCTAGAAAACATTCATGAAAAAAGAAAAAAAAAACCAAGATGGATTTTAGAATACAACTCCATTATTCAGTGTCCTAAAAGATAATTTTTAAGTCCTTTTCTCTTTCTGATCTTTGTTTCCTCATATATAAAAGTTAGATGATATTTGCTTACTAAGACTTCTGTAAACTTTAAAGGAGGAGGCAAGATAACAGAAAAATTGGGACCTCATTTCGTATGGTCCCTTGAATTTAGCTAGATAACAATCACCATTTGGAACATCCATGAATTCAGCCTGAGACGTAATTTAAAAATAAATAAATAAATAAATAAATCTGGAACTCTACAAGTTGTAAAGCAACCACTTTTTCCAAGGTAGGAGGTGTGGAGAAAGGAATCTGAGGGGAGATATCGGAAGATAAATGGAGGGGGAAAAGAGCCTCCATAAGCTTGCTACAAGAAAGTGAGATCAGAACCATTAGAACTTCTCAAACTCAACACACACAAAACAGATAATCATATCAAAAAATGGGCAGAAGATATGAACAGACACTTCTCCAATCAAGACATACAAATGACTATCAGACACATGAAAAAAATGTTCATCATCACTAGCAATTAGGGAGATTCAAATTAAAACCACATTGAGATATCACCTTACACCAGTTAGAATGGCCAAAATTAGCAAGACAGGAAGCAATGTGTGTTGGAGAGGATGTGGAGAAAGGGGAACCCTCTTCCACTGTTGGTGGGAATGCAAGTTGGTGCAGCCCATTTGGAGAACAATGTGGAGATTCCTCAAGAAATTAAAAATAGAGGGAAGCCTGGGTGGCTCAGTTGGTTGGACGACTGCCTTCGGCTCAGGTCATGATCCTGGAGTCCCGGGATCGAGTCCCACATCAGGCTTCCAGCTCCACGGGGAGTCTGCTTCTCTCTCTGACCTTCTCCTTGCTCATGCTCTCTCTCACTATCTCTCTCTCAAATAAATAAATAAATAATCTTTAAAAAAAAAAAGAAATTAAAAATAGAGCTTCCCTATGACCCTGCAATTGCACTATTGCACAATTGCACCCCAAAGATACAGATGTAATGAAAAGAAGGGCCATCTGTACCCCAATGTTTATAGGAGCAAGGGCCACGGTCACCAAACTGTGGAAAAAACCAAGATGCCCTTCAATGGACAAAGGAAGAAGGAAGATGTGGTCCATGTACATAGGGAGTATTATAATACTCCACAGGGAGTATTATGCCTCCATCAGAAAGAGTGAAACACCCAACTTGTATAGCAACATGGACGGGACTGGAAGAGATAATGTTGAGTGAAATAAGTCAAGCAGAGAGAGTCAATTATCATATGGTTTCACTTATTTGTAGAGCATAATGAATAGCATGGAGGACATGGGGAGTTAGAGAGGAGAAGGGAGTTGGGGGAAAATGGAAGGGGAGGTGAACCATGAGAGACTATGGACTCTGAAAAACAATCTGAGGGGTTTGAAGGGGCGGGGAATGGGAGGTTGGGGGAGCCAGGTGGTGGGTATTAAGGAGGGCACGAATTGCATGGAGCACTGGGTGTGGTGCAAAAACAATAAATACTGTTATGCAGAAAAGAAATTAAAAGAAAGAAAGAAAGAAAAAGAAAGAAAGAAAGAAAGAAAGAAAGAAAGAAAGAAAGAAAGAAAGAAATCTGCTCCAGTGAGAGACATCTCTGCCTGAAAGGGGCTCAGGGGATGAAATAGGCAGAAATCTAGATGGGTCAATGTGGTCTCAGGATCCCAGGAATCACAAAACTGATGGTGGTGCCTGCACTGGTAGAATTCCTAAGCAGTGGAGTAGGAAACTTGTTATGATCAGTGAGCCCAGGAGGGGGAACTCAGCTCAGTCAACCATAAACTTTGAGCCAGACCAATCGGCTGACCACTCTTGGTCTAGGCACCATGCAACTAACTGTAACACAGGGACTGCTCATTATCCCTGGGAGGAGCAGAGGGAATCCATGCTTTGTTTCCCAACTGCTCTCTATGCCAGGATCTTACAAAGAGCTTGGACTTCCTGCTAAGGCGATTGCTGTGGGCACACACTGCAGAATTCTGTGGAGTTTGGCATACACAGAAGTGAAGACCATTACTCCCAGAGGGTTTACTAAAGAGGGAGGACTTTGGGCCACAGCCATTTTTATTTGGATCTTCTAAAAAGGCATAGAAAGCTTTCAGGAAACAAAACCACACAGAGGACCAGCTTACAGAGATCCTAGCCACCTGGAAAGGGGTGGTGCAACTCTGCCCAGGCAAAGACACCTAAGAAGAAGCACAGCAGGCCTCTCCTCCAGAAGGTTAACTGGAAGAACAGATGCGCAACAAGATTATGGATACCACTTACCATGCTAATGGAATTCTGAAGAAAGCTGGAATAGCAATCCTCATATCAGACAGGTGAGATTTTAATCAAAGTAAGAGATTAAGAGGGATGCTATATCATGCTTAAAGGTTCTACCCAACAAGATGATCCAGCAATTGTAAATATCTATGTCCCCATCATAGGAGTAACCAATGATATAAATAATAACCAAAGTAAAGAAACACACTGATAATAATACATTAAATGTAGGGGATTTCAACACCCCATTTACAGAAATGCACAGATCTAAGAAGATGAAAGAAGGAATCAAGGGCTTTGAATGACACACTGGACAAGATGGACTTTGGATATATATATATATATATATATATATATATATATATATATATATTCCATTCAAAACAACAGAATACTCATTCTTCTCGAGTGGACATGGAACTTTTTCCAGAATAGATAACATACTGGGTCATAAATCAGGTCTCAACCAATACCAAGAGATTGGGATTACTTCCTGCATATTTCCAGACCACAGTGCTTTGAAACTTGAACTCAATAACAAGAAGAAAATTGTAAGGAACTCAAATAATTGGAGGTTAAAGAGACTCCTACTAAAGAACGAGTGAGTTAACCAGAAAATTAAAGAAGAATTTAAGAAATTCATAGAAGCAAACACATTTATTCAAAACATTTGGGATACAACAAAAGCAGTCCTTAGAACTAATTGCAATACAAGCCTCTCTTAAAAAAAAAAAATAGAAAAGTCTCAATATACAACCTAATATTACACCTAAAGGAGCTGGGGGAAAAATAAAAAAAGAGAGAGAAAGAGAGAAAGAAAGAACGAAAGAAAGAAAGAAAGAAAGAAAGAAAGAGGGAAAGATAACAAATAAGGCCTAAACCCAGCAGAAAAAGAAAAATAACAAGGATTAGAGCAGAAATCAAGGAAATAGGAACCAGAAAAACCATAGAACCAATAAACAAAACTAGAAGCTAGTTTTTTGACCGAATTAATAATATCAATAAATCTCTGGCCAGAATTGTCAAAAAGAAAAGGCAAAAGACCCAAATAAATAAAACCATGAATGAAAGAGGAGAGATCACAGACAGCACTGAAGAAATACACACACACACACACAAAATTAAGACCATATTATGAACAACTATATGAAAAAAAAATATTAGGCAACTAGAAGAAATTGATGCATTCCTAGAAAATTATAAACTACCAAAAGTGAAACAGGAAGAAATAGAAAATCTGAACAGACCAAACCCAGTAAAGAAATTGAAGCAGTAATCAAAAACTTCTTAAAAACAAAAGTCCAGGGCTAGACGGTTTCCCAGGGGAATTCTACCAAACATACAAAGAAAGAACACCTGTGCTACTGAAGCTGTTTCAAAACAAAGAAATGGAAGGAAAACTTCCAAACACATTCTGTGATGCCCGTATTACCTGGATCCCCAAACCAGAGAAAGACCCCACCAAAAGGAGAATTACAAGCCAATATTCCTGATGAACATGGATGCCAAAATACTCACCAAGATAGTAGTCAATAGAATGCAACAGGAAATTAAAATGATTATTCATCATGACCAAGTGGAATTTATTCCTGGGATGAAAATGTGGTTCAACTTTTGAAAATTAATCAATAAAAGAAAAGAACCATATGATTCTCTGAACTGATGTAAAAAAAAAAAAAAAGACAAAATTTAGAGTCCTTTCTTGGTTAAAATTCTTTGAAGTATAAATAGTAAACACACCTTACCATTTAAAAGCCATCTATGAAAAGCCCAAAGTGAATACTACTCTCAGTGGGGAGAAACTGAGAGCTTTGCTTCTAAGGTCTGGAACACAAGAGGGATCTTGTATAATAATATCTTTGTGTATGGTATAAATTAATGTTCCAGTTTAATTCTCCTACAGGTGGCTGTCCTATTTTTCCATAACCATATATTGAAGAGACTGCCTTTTCTCCATTGGATATTCTTTCTTGCTTTGTCAAAATTAGTTGACATGAGTGTTCAGTATCTATTTCTGGGTTCTCAATTCTGTTCCATTGATCTATGTGTCTGTTTTTCTGCCAATACCATGTTGTTTTGATAATCACGGCTTTACAATATAGCTTGAAGCCAGGCATTGTGATGCCACCAGCTTTGGTTCTTTTTCAACATTACGTTGAGGTATGTTTCCTCTCTAAGCCCACTACCTTGAGAGTTTTTATGATGAATGGATGTTGAATCTTGTAAATCTTTTTCTCTATGTACTGAGATAATAATATGATTTTTATCCTTCATTTTATTAATGTGGCATATCACATTGATTGATTTGCATATATTGACCTTCCTTATATCCTTGGAATAAATCCCACTTATTTGTGATGAATGATTCTTTTAATGTATTTTTTAATTCAGTTTGTTAATATTTTCTTGACGACATTTTCATCTATGTTCATCAGGGATATTGGTCTGTAATTTTCTTTTTCTTTTTTTTCCCTTTCTTTCTTTCTTTCTTTCTTTCTTTCTTCCTCTTTTCTTTTCTTTTGTTTTTCTTCTTCTTCTTCTTCTTCTTCTTGTTAGTTCATTTGTTTGGTTTTGGTAGCAGGGTAATGCTAGCTTCATATGATGAATTTGGAAGCATTTGTTACTTTTCTGTTTTTTTTTTTTTTAATAGTTTGAGAAGGATTGGTTACCCTTTAAATGTTTGCTTAGAATTCACCTTTGAAGCCATCTGGTCCTTCGCTTTTTTTGTTGGGGATTTTTGATCACTGTTTCAATCTTATTACTAGTAATTGGTAAGAACTAAAACTATAAAACTCCTAAAAGAAAAACACAAGCAGTAATTTCCTAGAAATCAACCTTATTAATAATTTTTGGAGGTCTCTCCATACAAAAGAAATAAAAGCAAAAATAAACAATTGGGATGATATTAAACTAAAAACACAGTATGCCACAGAATGGCACAGTAAAGGAAACTATAAGTAATATGAATAGGTAATCTACTGAATGGGAGAAGACATTTATAAATGAGGTATTTGATAAGATGTTAACATCCAAATATAAAAAGAAATCATGCAACTCAACACACACACACACACACACACACACACACACATCTGATTAAAAAATGGACAGAGGACCTGAATAGATTTTTTTTTCTTTTTTTAATTAATTTTTTATTTTCAGCATAACAGTATTCATTATTTTTGCACCACACCCAGTGCTCCATGCAATCCATGCCCTCTATAATACCAACTGGTACCCCAGCCACCTACTCCCCGCCCCTTCAAAACCCTCAGATTGTTTTTCAGAGTCCATAGTCTCTCATGGTTCACCTCCCCTTCCAATTTCCCCCAACTCCATTCTCCTCTCTAACTCCCCTTCTCCCCCATGCTATTTGTTATGCTCCAAAAATAAGTGAAACCATATGATAATTGACTCTATCTGCTTGACTTACTTCACTCAGCATAATCTCTTGCAGTCCTGTCCATGTTGCTACAAAAGTTGGGGATTCATCCTTTCTGATGGAGGCATAATACTCCATAGTGTATATGGACCACATCTTCTTTCTTCATTTGTCCATTGAAGGGCATCTTTGTTCTTTCCACAGTTTGGCGACCGTGGCCATTGCTGCTATAAATATTGGGGTACAGATGGCCCTTCTTTTCACGACATCTGTATCTTGGGTAAATACCCAGGAGTGCAATTGCAGGGTCATAGGAAAGTTCTCTTTTTAATTTCTTGAGGAATCTCCACACTGTTCTCCAAAGAGGCTGCACCAACTTGCATTTCCACCAACAGTGGAAGAGGGTTCCCCTTTCTCCACATCCTCTCCAGTACATGTTGTTTCCTGTCTTGCCATTTTTGGCCATTCTAACTGGTGTAAGGTGATATCTCAATGTGGTTTTAATTTGAATCTCCCTGAGGGCTAGTGATGATGAACATTTTTCATGTGTCTGATAGCCATTTGTATGTCTTCACTGGAGAAGTGTCTGTCCATATGTTTTGCCCATTTTTGATATGATTGTCTGTTCTGTGTGTGTTGAGTTGGAGGAGTTCAATTTAGATCCTGGATATCAACCTTTGTCTGTACTGTCATTTGCAAATATCTTCTCCCATTCCGTGGGTTGCCTCTGTTTTCTTGACTGTTTCCTTGGCTGTGCAGAAGCTTTTGATTTTGATGAAGTCCCAAAAGTTCATCTTCACTTTTGTTTCCTTTGCCTTTGGAGACATATCTTGAAAGAAATTGCTGTGGCTGATATTGAAGAGATTACTGCCTATGTTCTCCTCTAGGATTCTGATGATTCCTCTCTCACATTGAGGTCTTTTATCCATTTTGAGTTTATCTTTGTGTACGGTGTAAGAGAATGGTCGAGTTTCATTCTTCTACATATAGCTGCCCAGTTTTCCCAGCACCATTTATTGAAGAGACTGTCTTTTTTCCACTGTATATTTTTTCCTGTTTTGTTGAAGATTATTTGACCATAGAGTTGAGGGTCCATATCTGGGCTCTCTACTCTGTTCCACGGGTCTATGTGTCTGTTTTTATGCCAGTACCATGCTGTCTTGGTGATCACAGCTTTGTAGTAAAGCTTGAAATCAGGTAGAGTGATGCCCCCATTTTATTTTTGTTTTTCAACATTTCCTTAGCGATTCAGGGTCCCTTCTGATTCCATACAAATTTTAGGATTATTTGTTCCAGCTAGTTGAAGAACACTGGTGGAATTTTGATCGGAATCACGTTAAAAGTATAGATTGCTCTAGGCAGTATAGACATTTTAACAATGTTTATTCTTCTGATCCAAGAGCATGGAATGGTCTTCCATCTTTTTGTGTCTTCTTCAATTTCTTTCATGAGTGTTCTGTAGTTTCTTGAGTTTAGATCCTTTACCTCTTTGGTTAGGTTTATTCCCAGGTATCTTATGGTTCTTGGTGCTATGGTAAATGGAATCAATTCTCTAATTTCCCTTTCTGTATTTTCATTGTTAGTGTATAAGAAAGCTACTTATTTCTGTACATTGACTTTGTATCCTGCCACGTTGCTGAATTGTTGTATGAGTTTTAGTAGTTTGGGGGCGAAGTCTTTTGGGTTTTCTATATAATGAATCATGTCATCTGCAAAGACAGAGAGTTTGACTTCTTCATTACCAATTTGGATATCTTTTATTTCTCTTTGTTGACTGATTGCTGTTGCTAGGACTTCTAATACTATCTTGAACAAGAGTGGTGAGAGTGGGCATCCTTGTCGTGTTCCTGAACTCAACGGGAAGGACGCAAGCTTTTTCCCATTGAGGATGATATTTGCTGTGGGGCTTTCATAGCTAGATTTGATGAGGTTCAGGAATGTTCCCTCTATCCCTATACTTTGAAGCATTTTAATCAGGAACGGACGCTAGATTTTTCAAATGCTTTTTCTGTATCGATTGAGAGGACCATGCGGTTCTTCTCTCTTCTATTAATTTGTTCTATCACATTGATTGATTTGTGAATGTTGAACCATCCTTATTGCCCAGGTATGAATCCCACCTCGTCATGGTGGATAATCTTTTAATGTGCTCTTGGATCCTGTTTGCTACGATCTTGTGGAGAATCTTAGCATCCATACTCATCAGTGATATTGGTCTGAAATTCTCCTTTTTGGTAGGGTCTTTGCCTGGTTTGGGAATCAGGGTAATGCTGGCTTCATAGAAAGAGTGAAAGATTTCCTTCGCTTCAATTTTTTGAAACAGCTTCAGGAGAATAGGTGTTATTTCTTCTTTCAAAGTTTGGTGAGTTCCCCAGGGAATCCGTCAGGTCCTGGGCTCTTGTTTTTTGGGAGATTTTTGATCACCGCTTCAATCTCATTACTAAATATTGGTCTATTCAGGTTGTCAATTTCTTCTTGTTTCAATTTGTGAGTTTATAGTTTTCCAGGAATGCATCCATTTCATCTAGGTTGCTTAGCTTATTGGCATATAACTGTTGATAATAACTTCTGATGATTGTTTCTATTTCCTTGGTGTTTGTTGTGATCTCTCCCTTTTCATTCATAATTTTATGTTTATGTATTGAGCTTTCTCTTTTTTCTTTTGGATTAGTGTTGCCAGTGGTTTATCAATCTTATTGATTCTTTCAAAAAACCAGCTTCTAGTTTCATTGATACATTCTACTGTATCTCTGCTTTCTACCTCATTGATCTCACTCTAATCTTGATGATTTCCCTTCTTATGTGTCGAGTTGGTTTCATTTGTTGTTGATTCCCAGTTCTATAAGATGTAGAGACAGCTACTGTTTTCTGGATTTTTCAACTTTTTTGAGGGAGGCTTAGATGGCTATGTATTTCTCCCTTAGAACCTTTGCTATATTCCATAGGTTTTGGATCGAAGTGTCTTCATTTTCATTGGTTTCCATGAATTGTTTCAGTTCTTCCTTGATCTCCTGATTGATCCAAGCATTCTTAAGCAAGGTGATCTTTAACTTCCAGGTGTTTGAGTTCCTTCTGAACTTTTCCTTGTGATTGAGCTCCAGTTTCAAAGCATTGTGATCTGAGAATATGCAGGGAATAATCTCAGTCTTTTGGTATCGGTTGAGTCCTGATTTGTGACCCAGTATGTGGTCTATTCTTGAGAAGGTTCCATGTGCACTTGAGAAGAATGAGTATTCTTTTGTTTTAGGGTTGAATGTTCTGTATATATCTATTAGGTCCATCTGGTCCAATGTGTCATTCAATGCTCTTGTTTCTTTATTGATTTTCTACTTTGATGATCTGTTTATTTCTGAGAGAGGCATGTTAAGATCTCCAACGATTAGTGTATTCATATCAGTATGACTCTTTATCTTGAGTTTCTTATGTAATTGGCTGCTCCCATATTGGGGGCATAGATATTTACAATTGTTAGATCATCTTAGTGGATAGTCCCTTTAAGAATGATGTACTGTCCTTCTCTATCTCTGACTACAGTCTTTAGTTTAAAATCTAATTTGTCTGATATGAAAATTGCTACCCCGGCCTTCTTTTGAGGCCCATTAGCATGAAAGATTCTTCTCCATCACTTCACTAACATTCTGGGTGTATCTTTGGGTTCAAAATGGGTCTCTTGTAGACAACATATGGATTGGTCCTGTCGTTTTATCCAGTCTGCAACCCTGTGCCATTTTATGGGTGCATTTAGGCCATTAACATTGAGAGTGATTATTGATAGAAACATTTTTATTGACATCGTGTTACCTTTCAAGTCTTTATTTCTGTAGATTGTCTCTATATTTATGTTCAATGCTATTCTTGGGCTTTTTCCTCCTTTAAAGAAGCCTCCTTAATATTTCCGTGCAGTATCGGCTTGGTGGTGGCATAGTCCTTTAAGCCTTGTTGGTCTTGTAAACTCTTTATCTCTCCATCCATTTTGAATGTCAGTCTTACTGGATAAAGTATTCTTGGCTGCATATTATTCTCATTCAGTGCCCTGAATATACCTTGCCAGCCCTTTCTGGCTTGCCAGGTCTCTGTGGACAGGTCTGACGTTATTCTGATGGGCTTTCCTCTGTATGTAAGGATCTTCTTTGTCCTAACTGCTTTCAAGAGTTTTTGCCTACAATATAATTCTTCATTTCTACTATTAGGTGCCTCGAGGACTTTCAAGAATCTGTATCTTGAGGGGAAACCTTTCGGCCTCTAATACATGAATGCTGGTTCCATTCACGAGATTTCGAAAATTTTCATGAAGAACTTGTTCCACTATATCTTCTAGACTTATTTCTCCTCCCCTTCAGGGATTCCAATAATTCTGACGTTGGAACGTTTCATAGCATCATTTATTTCCCTGATTCTGTTTTCGTGGCTTCTAAGCTGTTTGTTCTAGGCTTCCTCCTGATCCTTTCTATCTGTTTGTCCTCCAGATCACTAATTCTATCTTCTGTCTCAGTTACTCTAGCATTGAGATAATTTAGATTAGATTAGAACTCATTGAGAGCATTGTGAAGCTCATCCCTGGTAGCTTTCAGCTCTTCCCTAATATTGAAAACATGATCTCTGGTTGTTTTCAGTTCGGCCATAATCAATTCCATTTGTTCACCCATGGCTTTCTCCAACCTAGCTATTGTTTGGATAATTGTTAGCCTGAATTCTCTTTCCGACATATTGTCTATGTTGATAGCCGTTAGCTCTGTTGCAGAAGGTCCATCCTCTGTATTTTTCTTCTGTTGGGCATTCCTCCTCCTAGTCATTTTGGTGAGATATGGCTGAATGGGTGTAGCTGGGTGTATCGACTGTGGTGCAGTCAAGGTGCACCCTGGAATGCTTCTGAGCAATCAGCCCCCCCCCCCACAAATGAGGCAAAAAAGAAAAGGAAAAGAAAAAAAGAGAGGGAGAGAGACAGGAAAGAAAGGTGAGATAAAAGAGAAGGTTAAGCCCAAATGGGCCCCAAGGTAAGATTTATGAAGTATACAAACAGACACAGACAATCAAAAAGACTGATAAAAGTATATGACAAGAGAAAAAAATATATATATATTTGCATATATATATATATATATATATTTGCAATATATATATATATATATATTTGCATATATATATATATATGCAAATAAAGGAAGAACCTCATTAAAAAGAACCCCCAGTTAAGATTTATATACTATCAGGACAAACACAAAAACACAGAAATACTGTTGGAAGAAAAATATGGGAGAGTGGTTGTAAATTCTCAGTGTGGGTGAGGAAGGTTGTTTTGATTTTTCCTGGATGTATCTTGATATCTTTTTTAAAGGACTCAACTTTCCTAAAATAAGGGGGGATTAGGAATTGGTTCACCTATAGGGGTGGCACGGATTGGGGAAAGGGTATTACCTTGAAGTTTAACTCTTTATGAATATTAGAAAACAAAAATTCAAAAAAGGAATAAACTAGACTAAACTAAACTAAAATTTAAAAAATAGAAATTTAAAAAATAGAAATGCAAAAGAAAAACACAGGTGTATGTATCAAAAAGTTCAGGTTAGAAGGTTATTATGGAATTTGATGTACTGGACATCTCACTGTGACTATAAATAGGTTAAAAATTATCTATATAAAATTATATAATAAATATAATATTTATTATATAATAAAAAATTAACTATATAAAAAAATGAGCCAGAATAATGGTATCGAATTAATAATAAAAATTGTCCTCTGAAGTAGTGGTGGTTGTTCTCTTGTCATATATATATTTTTTTCTTTCCTGGTTGGTTTTCTGGGGGAGGGCCTGCCACGTGGGTTTTCAGTCAATGATGTTCTCTCAGTTAAGTCCTCCCGCCCCTCTCAAGGGGGTGGGCTCTGAGGAAATTGGTTTTTTCAGGCTTTGTTCTCTGGAGGTTTTTATATTTGTTTACTTTTGTTTTTCTCTCTCGCCTTGACTGCTTTTGATGGTTTTTGTAGGTTTAGAGGAAAGCAAACTGCACCCTGACCTCCTTCTCAGAGAGAAGCCTCAGTCTGACTGCAGAGCCCAAATAAATCCCCCCTTGGCAGCTGGCAGAGCAGGTTCCCAGTCGTGGTCCCTGGGGACTCAGGATTTTTTGCTTGTACCCAAAACTATGGCAGCAGCGGCTGTCTGGGCAGCTCCAGACTGCCAGAGAAGTTCCAAGCAGCGATCACACACTGAGATTTTCCCACTGGCCCGGGCTGGGAGTGCCTGATCTTTCAGGTCCAAGAGCACCTGGCTGGTGTTTGTGTGCACCTCTCTCAGGGGAGGGCGTGGGGCAAGACTCAGACTCTGATGGCAGGGCAGGGCAGGGCACTCACGTGGGGATTGCAAAAAGCCTGTGCTTCTGTTGGCTGGCAAGGCTCCCAGCCCCTCACGGGAGCCTGGCACCACGCACTCTCAGGCGCGCTGGTGGTTCAGGGACCAAGACCTGGTTTCTCTGAGCCAGGCGTGGCTGTCCTGGGTCTGGGGACTTAAGCCCCAATCCTAACACCCCAATTCCTGCAATTTCCCCCCAGTGATCCTTTGCTCTTTTTGAGTGCTTTCTACCAGACTCCTGAGTTAATGCTGGTCCCCAGGCGCAGGGCACTCTCGTATTGGGATATTACTTTCCAATGGGTCGCCTCTGGTGGCTTCCTCTCTCTTTTGTTTATTTTCCAATATCAGTCAGACTTTCCCACTCCACTTTACCTGCCCACTGGCATCTTCTGTTCCAGTAGAGATCCAGGCTGATTTCATGGGTGATCAGAGTTCTTTGGAAGATAATCAGCTCACTTTAGGGTACAGGTTGAAAGGATGCCTCCTCCTACTTCCCTGCCATCTTGTCTCTCCCGAATATATTTTTTCTAATGAAAATATACAGATGACCAAGACACACAGATGCTTAGCATCACTAATGATCAGGAAATCCAAATCAAACCTACAATGAAATCTCACCTCACACCAAATCAGGATGACTAAACTCAAAAGCATAAGAAACAATAGCTGTTGTAGAGGATGTAGAGAAAAGGCAGCTTGTGGAAAACAGTATGGAGGTACCAAAAAACCTAAAAATAGAATTACCATAAAATCTAACACTTCTATTTTTAGATATTTACATAAGGAAAACTAAAACACTAATTCAAAAAGGTACATGCATCTCTATGTTTATGGAAACATTGTTTATAATAGCTAAAATATGGAAGCAAATTAAATGTTCATCAATAGGTGAATGAATAAAGCAATTGTGATATATATACACAGTGGAATATTTCTCAGCCATAAAAATCAATGAAATCTTAATATTCACAACAACGTGGACAGATCTAGAAGCTATATGCTAAGTGAAATAAGTCAGGGAAAGACATATATGAAATAGAAAGAAAGAAATACATGATTTCACTGATATGTGGAATCTGAAAAAAAGGCAACAAAAACAAAAGAACAACCAAACAATAAGAGAAACAGACTCCTAAATATAGAAAACAAACTAGTGATTGCCAGAGGGATGGATGGGTGACTAGGTAAACTAGCTGAAGGGAATTAGGAGGTACTATATCACTAATGAAAGAGGAGAAATAATAACCAAGACCACAAATATACAAATGATTGTAACAGAGAATATTCTGAAAACCTACATGCCAACAAATTAGACAACCCAGTAGTGTAATTACTGGATCATAAAGTAATTTTATTTTTAACTTTTTGAGGAAATCCAAACTGTTTTACCCAATAGCTGCTCCAGTTTGTATTCCCACCAACAGTTCAAGAAGGTTCCTTTTCCTCTAAATCCTCACCAACACTTGTTGTTTCTTGTATTTTTTATTTTAGCCATTCTAAAAGGTGTAAGGTTACATTTGATTGTGGTTTTGTTTGAATTTTCATGATGATCAGGACTCTTGAACATCTTTCCATTTGTCTGTTGGCCACCCGCATGTTTTCATTGGAAAAAGAAGATGTCTTCTACTCTACTCATTTTTTCATGGGATTATTTGTTCTTTGGGAGTTGAGTTATGTAAGTTATTTATATATTTGGGGTACTAACCCTTTTTGGATATGTGATTTGCAAATATCTTCTCCCTTTCTTTCAGTTGTCTTTTAGTTTTATTGATTGTTTTCTTTGCTATGCAGAAGTTTTTTGTTTGTTTGTTTGTTTTTTGTTTTAGTTTTTTTTTTATGTAGTCCCAACAGTTTATTTTTACTTTTATTTCCCTTGCCTCAAAGAGGCAGAAAAAAGCTAGAAAACAATTTGTTGTTACCAATGTCTGAGACATTAATACCTGTTAATAACCTGATTGTTATAATTTTAGGTCTCACATTTAGATCTTTAATCCATTCTGAATTTTCTTTTGTGTATGGTGTAAGAAAATGGTCCAGTTTCATTCATTTGAATGTAGCTGACCAGTTTTCCCAACATCATTTGTTGAAGAGACTTTCTTTTACCCATTGCATAGTCTGTCCTGTTTTGTCAAAAATTTAAATGACCATATAATTGTAAGTTCATTTATGGATTTTTAAAATTCAATTCCATTGGTCTATGTGTCTATTTATATGTCAGACCATAGTGTTTTAAATATTACTGCTTTGTAAAATAACTTGAGGTCTGGAATTATGATGCCTCCAGTTTTGTTTTGTTTTGTTTTGTTTTTTCCCAAGATTACTTGAATATTCAAGGTCTTTGTGGTTCCAAACAAAATTTGGAATTGTTTGCCCTAGTTCTGTGGAAAATACTGTTGGTATTTTGATAAAGAGTACAATAAATCCATAGCTGGCTTTGGGTAGTACAGACGTTTTAACAATATTTTTTTTTCTTCCAATCCATGAAAGTGAAATGTCTTTCTATTTCTTTGCTTTGACTCAAATTTCTTTTATCATTGTCTTATAGTTTTCAGAGTACAGGTCTTTCACCTCATTAGTTAAGTTTCTTCCTAGGTATTTTATTTTTTTCATAAAGGCCTTTATTATGTTGAGGCATTTTTCTTCTAGACCTATTTTGCAGAGTTCTTTTTTTTAAATCAAGATTGATGATGTATTTTGTCAAATGTTTTTCTGCATCTATTGAAATGATCATATCACTTTTTTATCATTTTTCTTATTGATGTGATATGTCACGCAATTCCTTTGCATATGTTAAACCAGCCTTGCAAACAAAGAATAAAGCTCAGTTGGTAGAGGTGAATGATTTTTATTATTATTATTAATATATAGTTGGGTTCAGTTTGCTACTGTTTTATTGAGGACTTTTGCATCTATATTCATCAGGAATGTTGGCCTGTAATTCACTTTGTTAATGGTATCTTTTTTTAAAATAAAGATTTTATTATTTATTTGACAGAGCACAAGAAGCCATAACAGCAGGCAGAGGGAGAGAGAGAAACAGAGAGCCTAATATGAGACTCAGTCCCAGGGCCCTGGGATCATGACCTGAGCTGAAGGCAGATGCTTAAATGACTGAGTCACCCAGGTGTCCCTGTTAGTGGTATCTTTAACTGAATTTGGTATCCCTGTGATACTGGCCTCATGGAATGAATTTGGATTTTCCTTCCTTTTCTGTTTTCTGTAATTGTTTGAGAAGAATAGGTATTAACCCTTCTTAATTTTTAAAAACGTTTTAAGAGATTTTATTTATTTATTTATTTGACATAGAGAGAGCAAGTGAGAGACAGAGAGCAAGCACAGGGAGGAGAAATGGCAGACGGGGAGAACCAGGCTTCCATCTGAGCAGGGAGCCCAATGACCCTGGGATCATGAGCTGAGCCAAAGGCAGCCACTTAACCAACTGATCACAGGTGCCCCTAACTCTTTAAATATTTGTGAGAATTCACCTATGAAGCTGTTTGGTCCAGGAAGCCATCTGGTTATAAGTTTTTTTTTATTGATTGATTTATTTTCATTGCTGGTAATTTGGTCCAATCAAATTTTCTATATCTTCCAGCTTTAGTTTTAAGAGGTTATATATATCTCAGAATTTATCCATTTCTTCTAAGTCGCTTAATTTGTTGGCATACAGGTTTTTGTAGTATTCTATTACAATTGTTTGTATTTTAAAGATGTTGGTTAATATTTCTCTTCTTTCATTTTATTCCCTCCTCTCCCCCGCCACCGCCGTGTGTGTGTGTGTGTGTGTGTGTGTGTGTGTGTGTGTGTGTGTGTTCAGTCTGGGTAGAGTTATATTGAATTTTTTTTATTTTTTTCAATGAATCAGCTCTTGGTTTCAACTATCTGTTCTATTGTTTGTTGTTTGTCAGTTTGTATTGTTTTGTTTTTAGTTTCTATAATATTTATTACTCTTCTTTCTTATTTCTTTTCTTTTGCTGGGTTTGGGTTATGTTTGTTCTTGTTTATGTAGCTCCTTTAAGTATAAGGTTAGGCTTTTTATTTGAGATTTTTCTTGGTTATTGAGTTAGTCCTATAGAACCACTTTTGCTACATCCCAAAGATTTTGGATAGTTGTGTTTTCATTTTTACTTGTTTCCATGCAATTTTTTTATATCTCCTTTGATTTCTTGATTGATATTTAGAAGCTCTATGTATTTGTGCTTTTTCCAGATTTTTTCATGTGTTGATATCTAGTTTTATAGTGTTGTGGTAAGACAAGATACATAGTATGACTTTGATTTTTTTTTAATTTGTTGGACATGTTTTTTGACTTGATAAGTAATCTATTCTGGAGAATGTTCTGTGTGAACTTGAAAAGAATGTGTGATCTGCTATTTTAAAATGGAACATTCTGAACATATCTGTTAAATCCCATCTGATCTACTGTGTCATTCAAAGCCACTTGTTATTTTCTTTTTGGATGATCTGTCCTTTCATGTAAGTTGGATGATAATGTTCCCTACTAAATTTGTATTACTACTGATCAATTCCTTTATGTTTGTTATTGACTGTTATATATTTGGGTAGTCCCATGTTGAATGCATAAATATTTATAATTGTTATGTCTTCTTGTTGCATTGTCCCCTTTTTATTCTATAGTATTCTTTTGTCCTTTGTTATAGTCCTTGTTTTAAAGTGTATTTTGTTGATACCCCAGTTTCTTTTTACTTTGATTTTCATTACAAGTATTTCTCCATTCCTTCACTTTCTTTTTTTTAAACTAACATCTTCATTTCTATGAAGGTAGAAATGTTTTCTTTTCTTGATTTTTTAAATTCATTTCAGAGGTAGAATTAAGTGATTCTTCAATTGCATATAACACCCAGTGCTCATTATATCAAGTGCCTCCTTAATGTCCATCACCCAATTAACCCATCACCTTACCTACCTCTCCCTCTAGCAACCTTTAGTTTTTTCCCTATAGTTATGGAGTTTTTTATGGGTTCCCTCCCTCTCAATTTTGTCTATTTTATTTTTTCCTTCCTTCCCCTACTTTCACTGTTTTGTTTCTTAAATTACACATGAGTGAAATGATATGGTATTTGTTTTTCTCTAACTGACTTATTTCACTAAGCATAATACCCTCTAGTTTCAGCCACATCTTGCAAATGGCAAAATTTCATACTTTTTGATGGCTGAACAATATTCCATTGTGTGTATATACCACATCTTCCTTATCTATTCATCTGTCAATGAACATCTGGGCTCTCTCCATACCTTGGTTATTGTGGATTGCTGCCATAAACAATGGGATGCATGTGCCCCTTCAAATCACTATGCAACCTTTGGATAACTACCTAGGAGTGCAATTGTTGTGTGGTAGGGTAGGTCTATTTTTAACTTTTTGAGGAATCTCTCTACTGTTTTCCAGAGTGGGGGTGTTAGTTTGTATTTCTACCAACAGTGTAAGACCATTCCCGCTTTCTCCAGATCCTCACCAACATCTGTTGTTTCCTGATTTGTTAATTTTAGCTATTCTGACCAGTGTGAGGTGGTATCTCACTGTGGTTTTGATTTGCATTTCCCTGATGATGAGCGATGTGGAGCATTTTTTCATGTGTCTATTGGTCATGCGTATGTCTTCTTTGGAGAAATATCTGTTTATGTCTTGGGCCCATTTCTTGACTGGATTTTGTTTTTTGGGTGTTGAGTTGGATGAGTCCTTTATAGATTTTTGATACTAGCCCTTTATCTGATAAGACATTTGAAAATATCTCATTCCATAGTTTGCCATTTAGTTTTGTTGATTGCTTCTTTTGCTGTGAAGAAGATTTTATCTTGATGAAGTCCCAATAGTTCATTTATGCCTTGTTTCCCTTGCCTTTGAAGCCGTATCTAGCAAGAAGTTGCCATGGCCTAGGTTAAAGAAGTTGCTGCCTGTGTTCTACCCTAGGATTTTGAGGAATTTCTGTCTCACATTTAGGTCTTCAACTATTTTGAGTTTATCTTTGTGTATGGTGTAAGAGAATGGTCTAGCTTCATTCTTCTGCATTCAGCTGTCCAATGTTCCCAACACCATTTTTTGAAAAGATTGTCTTTTTTCCATTGGGCATTCTTTCCTGCTTTGTTGAAGATCAGTTTACCATGGAATTGAGGGTCCATTTCTGGACTCTCTATTTTGTTCCATTGATCTATGTGTCTGTTTTTGTGCCAGTACCACAATGTCTTAATGATTACAACTTTGTAGTATAACCTGAGGTCCAGAATTGTGATGCCATCAGCTTTGATTTTCTTTTTCAACATTACTTTGGCTATTTGAGGACTTTTCTTATTCCATAGAAATTTGAGGATTGTTTGTTCCAGCTTTGTGAAAAATGATGTTGGTATTTTGATAGGGATTGCATTGAATGTATAGATTGCTTTGGGTACCATAGAACTTTTGACAATATTTGTTCTTTGAGCCCATGAACATGGAATATTTTTCCATTTCTTTGTGTCTTCTTCAATTTCCTTAATTGAGTGTTCTTCAGTTTTCAGAGTACAGATCCTATACCTCTTTGGTTAGGTTTATTCCCAAGTATCTTGTGGTTCTTGTGCAATTATAAATGGGATCGATTCCTTCATTTCTTCTTGTTTCCTATCTCATTGTTAGTGTACAGAAATGCAACTGATTACTGTACATTGATTTTATATCTTGACAGTTTTCTGAATTTTTGTGTGAGTTCTAGCATTTTTTGAGTAGTCTTTGGAGTTTTCAAAATATAGTATCATGTCATCTATGAAGAATTAGTGTTTGATATCTTTGCCAATTTAGATGCCTTTATTTATTTTTTGTTCCTAGTTGTTGTGGCCTAGAATTCTAGTGCAATGTTGAACATCAGTGGTGAGAGTAGACATGCCTGTTGTGTTCCTGGCCTTAGGGGAAAAGCCCTCAGTTTTTACCCATTGGGAATGATATCCACTGTGGGCTTTTCATAGATGGCTTTCATGATATTGAGTTATGTTCACTCTATTCCTATGCTGCAGAGTGTTTTAATCAAGAAAGGATGTTATATTTTCTCAGATGATTTTTCTGTGTCTAATGAGAGAAACACATGGTTCTTGTCCTTTAATATTTTACATTAAAGTTTGCAAATATTGAACAATCCCTGCAGCTGAGGAATAAATCTCACTCAATTGTGATGAGTAATTCTTTTTATATACTGTTAGATTCACTTTTCTAGTATGTTATTGAGGGTTTTTACACCCATTCATCAGAGATATGGGTCTGTAACACTCCTTTTTAATAGGGTATTTGTCTGGTTTTGGAATAAAAGTAATTCTGGACTTGTAGAACAATTTTGGAAGTTCTCCTTCCATTTCAATTTCTTGGAACAGTTTGAGAATTTGTACTAATTCTTTTAAAAATATTTTGTAGAATTCCCCTTAGAAGCCATTTAGACTGGGACATTTCTTTCTTGGGAATTTATTTTATTGATGATTCAATTTCTTTGCCAGTTATCAGTTTTCAGTTATCAATTTTCTATTTTTTATTCAGTTTTGGTAATTTATATGTTGCTAAGAATTTATTTGTTTCTTCCCAGTTGTCTAATTTGTTGGCATATGATTTTTCATATTTTCTTTTTAATTTCTGTGGTTTTGGATGTGATTTCTCCTCTTTCAATCATGATTTTATCCATTTGATCATTTTTCTTTTTGATAAGTCTGGCTAGGGTTTTGTCAATTTTATTGATTTTTTCATTGAACTAGCCATTAGTTTCATTGCTCTTGAAATTTTTTAGCTTTTTGGTGGGAAATTCATCAACTCTCCTTCTGTTCTGAATGATAGACTTGCTGCATTGAGTATTCCTCACTGCAGATTTTTCCCATTCAGCGCTTTTTTAAAAAATTTCTTTTCAACATAACAGTATTCGTTGTTTTTGCACCACACCCATGGCTCCATACAACCATCCTCTCTCTAATACCCACCACCTGGGTCCACAAACCTCCTACACCTTGCCCCTTCAAAACCTTCAGGTTGTTTTTCAGAGTCCATACTCTCTCATGGTTCACCTCCCCTTCCAATTTCCCTCAACTCCCATCTCCTCTCCATCTCTCCTTGTCCTCCATGCTATTAGTTATGCTCCACAAATAAGTGAAACCGTACGATAATTGACTCTCTCTGCCTGACTTATTTTACTCAGCATAATCACTTCCAGTCCTATCCATGTTGCAACAAAAGTTGGGTATTCATCCTTTCTGATGGAGGCATAATACTCCATAGTGTATATGGACCACATCTTCCTTATCCATTTGTCCATTGAAGAGCATCTTGGTTCTTTCCACAGTTTGGCAACCGTAGCCATTGCTACTATAAACATTGGGGTACAGATGGCCCTTCTTTTCACTATACCTGTATCTTTGGGGTAAATACCCAGTAGTGCAGTTGCACAGTCATAGGGAAGCTCTATTTTTAATTTCTTGAGGAATCTCCACACTGTTCTCCAAAGTGGCTGCGCCAACTTGCATTCCCACCAACAGTGTAAGAGGGTTCCCCTTTCTCCACATCCTCTCCAACACATGTTGTTTCCTGTCTTGCTAATTTTGGCCATTTTAACTGGTTTAAGGTGATATCTCAATGTGGTTTTAATTCGAAACTCCCTGATGGCTAATGATGATGAATATTTTTTGATGTGTCTGATAGCCATTTGTATGTCTTCATTGGATAAGTGTCTGTTCATATCTTCTGCCCATTTTTTTAATATGATTGTCTGCTTTGTGTGTGTTGAGTTTCAGGAGTTCTTTATAGATCCTGGATAGCAACCTTTTGTCTGTACTGTCATTTGAAAATATCTTCTACATTCCGTGGGTTGTCTTTTTGTTTGGTTGACTGTTTCCTTTGCTGTGCAAAAGCTTTTGATCTTGATGAAATCCCAAAAGTTCATCTTTGCTTTTGTTTCCTTTGCATTTGGAGACATACCTTGAAAGAAGTTGCTGTGGCTGATATCAAAGAGATTACTGCCTATGTTCCCTTCTAAGATTCTGATGGATTCCTGTCACACGTTGAGGTCTTTTATCCACTTTGAGTTTATCTTTGTGTATGGTGTAAGAGAATGGTCGAGTTTTATTCTTCTACATATAGCTGTCCAGTTTTCTCAGCACCATTTATTGAAGAGACTGTCTTTTTTCCACTGTAAATTTTTTCCTGTTTTGTCGAAGATTATTTGACCATAGAGTTGAGGGTCCATATCTGGGCTCTCTAATCTGTTCTGCTGGCCTATGTGTCTGCTTTTATGCCACTACCATGCTGTCTTGGTGATGACGGCTTTGTAGTAAAGCTTAAAATCAGGTAACGTGATGCCCCCAGCTTTATTTTTGTTTTTGAACATTTCCTTAGCAATTTGGGTTCTCTTCTGATTCCATACAATTTTTGGATTATTTGTCCTGCTCGTTTAAGAATACTGGTGGAATTTAGATTGGAATGGCATTTAAAGTATAGATTACTCTACGCAGTATAGACATTTTAACAATGTTTATTCTTCCAATCCAAGAGCATGGAATGGTCTTCCATCTTTTTATGTCTTCTTCAGTATCTTTCATGAGTGTTGTGTAGTTCCTTGTGTACAGATCCTTTACCTCTTTGGTTAGGTTTATTCCCAGGTATCTTATGGTTCTTGGTGCTATAGTAAATGGAATTGATTCTCTAATTTCCCTTTCTGTATTTTCATTGTTAGTGCATAAGAAATCCAGTGATTTCTGTACATTGACATTGTATCCTGCCACATTGCTGAATTGCTGTATTAATTCTAGTAGATTGGGGGTGGAATCTTTTGGGTTTTCCATATAATGAATCATGTCATCTGTGAAGAGAGAGTTTGACTTCTTCTATGCGAAAATGGATACATTTTATTTCTCTTTGTTGTCTGATTGCTGTTGTTAGGACTTCTAATACTATGTTGAACAAGAGTGGTGAGAGTGGGCATCCTTGTGTTCCTGATCTCAATGGGAAGGCTACAAGCTTTTTGCCATTGAGGATGATATTTGCTGTGAGTGATTCATAGATAGATTTGATGAAGTTCAGGAATGTTCCCTCTATCTCTATTCTTTGAAGCGTTTTAATCAGGAGCGGATGTGGATTTTGTCAAATGCTCTTTCTGCATCAATTGAGAGGACCATGTGGTTCTTCTCTTTTCTTATTAATTTGTTCTATCACATTGATTGTTTTGCGAATGTTGAACTGTCCTTGTAGCCCAGGGATGAATCCCACCTGGTCATGGTGGATAATCTTTTAATGTGCTCTTGGCTAGGATATTGTGGAGAATCTTAGCATCCATATTTATCAGTGATATTTGTCTGATATTCTCTTTTTTGGTAGGGTCTTTGCCTGGTTTGGGAATCAGGGTAATGCTGGCTTCATAGAAAGAGTCAGGAAGTTTTCCTTCTGCTTCAATTTGTTGAAACACCTTTAGGTGAATAGCTGCTATTTCTTCTATGAAAGTTTGGTAGAATTCCCCAGGAATCCGTCAGGTCCTGGGCTCCTGTTTTGGGAGGTTTTTGATCACTGCTTCAATCTTGTTACTAGATATTGGTCTATTTAGATTGTCAATTTCGTCCTGGTCCAATTTTTCGGACTTTATGATTTTCCAGAAATGCATCCATTTCATCTAGGTTGCTTTGCATATTGGCATATAATTGTTGATAATAACATCTGATGATTGTTTCTACTGTTTTGACGTCAGTTGTGAAATCTCCCTTTTCATTCATAATTTTATGAATTGGGACTTTCTCTTTTTTGTGTGTGTGTTAGTGTGGTCAATGGTTTATCGATCTTATTGATTCTTTTAAAAAAACAACTTCTTCTTTCATTGATACGTTCTACTGTATCTCTGCTTTCTACCTCATTGATCTCTGCTCTAATCTTGATGATTTCCCTTCTTATGTGTGGAGTTGGTTGATTTGTTGTTGATTATCCAGTTCTTTAAGGTATAGAGACAGCTGCTGTGTTCTGGATTTTTCAAATTTTGGGGGGAAGCTTGGATGGCTATGTAATTCCCTCTTAGGACCGCCTTTGCTGTATCCCATGGGTTTTGGACCAAAATATCTACATTCTCATTGGTTTCCATGAATTGTTTCAGTTCTTCCTTGATCTCCTGATTGATCCAAGTATTCTTAAGCAAGGTGGTCTTTAACTTCCAGGTGTTTCAGTTCCTTCTGAACTTCTCCTTGTGATTGAGCTCCAGTTTCAAAGCATTGTGATCTGAGAATAGGCAGGGAATAATCTCAGTCTTTTGGTATCGGTTGAGTCCTGATTTGTGCCCCAGTATGTGGTCTATTTTTTAGAAGATTCCATGTGCAGTTGAGAAGAATGAGTATTCGGTTGTTTTAGGGTGGAATGTTCTGTATATATATATATATGTGGTCCATTTGGTCCAATGTGTCATTCAATGCTCTTGTTTTTTATTGGTTTTCTGCTTTGATAATCTGTCTATTTATTTCTATTTTTTTAATTTTTTATTTTTTATAAACATATATTTTTATCCCCAGGGGTACAGGTCTGTGAATCACCAGGTTTACACACTTCACAGCACTCACCAAAGCACATACCCTCCCCAATGTCCATAATCCCACCCCCTTCTCCCAAACCCCCTCCCCCCAGCAACCCTCAGTTTGTTTTGTGAGATTAAGAGTCACTTATGGTTTGTCTCCCTCCCAATTCCATCTTGTTTCATTTATTCTTCTCCTACCCACTTAAGCCCCCATGTTGCATCACCACTTCTTCATATCAGGGAGATCATATGATAGTTATCTTTCTCTGCTTGACTTATTTCGCTAAGCATGATACGCTCTAGTTCCATCCATGTTGTCGCAAATGGCAAGATTTCATTTCTTTTGATGGCTGCATAGTATTCCATTGGGTATATATACCACTTCTTCTTGATCCATTCATCTGTTGATGGACATCTAGGTTCTTTCCATAGTTTGGCTATTGTGGACATTGCTGCTATAAACATTCAGGTGCACGTGCCCCTTTGGATCACTACGTTTGTATCTTTAGGGTAAATACCCAATAGTGCAATTGCTGGGTCATAGGGCAGTTCTATTTTCAACATTTTGAGGAACCTCCATGCTGTTTTCCAGAGTGGCTGCACCAGCTTGCATTCCCACCAACAGTGTAGGAGGGTTCCCCTTTCTCCGCATCCTCGCCAGCATCTGTCATTTCCTGACTTGTTGATTTTAGCCATTCTGACTGGTGTGAGGTGATATCTCATTGTGGTTTTGATTTGTATTTCCCTGATGCCGAGTGATATGGAGCACTTTTTCATGTGTCTGTTGGCCATCTGGATGTCTTCTTTGCAGAAATGTCTGTTCATGTCCTCTGCCCATTTCTTGATTGGATTATTTGTTCTTTGGGTGTTGAGATTCCTAAGTTTTTTATAGATTGTGGACACTAGTCCTTTATCTGATATGTCGTTTGCAAATATCTTCTCTCATTCTGTCAGTTGTCTTTTGATTTTGTTAACTGTTTCCTTAGCTGTGCAAAATTTTTGATCTTGATGAAATCCCAATAGTTCCTTTTTGCCCTTGCTTCCCTTGCCTTTGGCGTTGTTCCTAGGAAGATGTTGCTGCAGCTGAGGTGGAAGAGGTTGCTGCCTGTGTTCTCCTCAAGCATTTTGATGGATTCCTTTCACACATTGAGGTCCTTCATCCATTTTGAGTCTATTTTTGTGTGTGGTGTAAGGAAATGGTCCAATTTCATTTTTCTGCATGTGGCTGTCCAATTTTCGCAGCACCATTTATTGAAGAGGCTGTCTTTTTCCCATTGGACATTCTTTCCTGCTTTGTCGAAGATGAGTTGACCATAGAGTTGAGGGTCTATTTCTGGGCTCTCTATTCTTTTCCATTGATCTATGTGTCTGTTTTTGTGCCAGTACCATGCTGTCTTGATGATGACAGCTTTGTAATAGAGCTTGAAGTCCGGAATTCTGATGCCACCAATGCTGGCTTTCTTTTTCAATATCCCTTTGGCTATACAAGGTCTTTTCTGGTTCCATATAAATTTTAGAATTATTTCTTCCATTTCTTTGAAAAAGATGGATGGTACTTTGATAGGGATTGCATTAAATGTGTAGATTGCTTCAGGTTGCATAGACATTTTCACAATATTTATTCTTCCAATCCAGGAGCATGAAACATTTTTCCATTTCTTTGTGTCTTCCTCAATTTCTTTCATGAGTACTTTATAGTTTTCTGAGTATAGATTCTGTGCCTCTTTGGTTAGGTTTATTCCTAGGTATCTTATGGTTTTGGGTGCAATTTTAAATGGGATTGACTCCTTAATTTCTCTTTCTTCTGTCTTGCTGTTGGTGTAGAGAAATGCAACTGACTTCTGTGCATTGATTTCATATCCTGACACTTTACTTAATTCCTGTGTAAGTTCTAGCAGTTTTGGAGTGGAGTCTTTTGGGTTTTCCACATATAGTATCATATCATCTGTGAAGAGTGATAATTTGACTTCTTCTTGCCGATTTGGATGCCTTTAATTTCCTTTTGTTGTCTGATTGCTGAGGCTAGGACCTCTAGTACTATGTTGAATAGCAGTGGTGATAATGGACATCCCTGCCGTGTTCCTGACCTTAGCGGAAAAGCTTTCAGTTTTTCTCCATTGAGAATGATATTTGCGGTGGGTTTTTCATAGATGGCTTTAATGATATTGAGGTATGTGCCCTCTATCTGTATACTTTGAAGAGTTTTGATCAGGAAGGGATGCTGTACTTTGTCAAATGCTTTTTCAGCATCTATTGAGAGTATCATATGGTTCTTGTTCTTACTTTTATTGATGTGTTGTAACACATTGACTGATTTGCAGATGTTGAACCAACCTTGCAGCCCTGGAATAAATCCCACTTGGTCGTGGTGAATAATCTTTTTAATGTACTGTTGAATCCTATTGGCTAGTATTTTGTTGAGTATTTTCGCATCTGTGTTTATCAAGGATATTGGTCTATAGCTCCCTTTTTTGATGGGATCCTTGTCTGGTTTTGGGATCAAGGTGATGCTGGCCTCATAAAATGAGTTTGGAAGTTTTCCTTCCATTTCTATTTTTTGGAACAGTTTTAGGAGAATAGGAATTAGCTCTTCTTTAAATGTTTGGTAGAATTCCCCTGGGAAGCCGTCTGGCCCTGGGCTTTTGTTTGTTTGGCGATTTTTAATGACTGTTTCAATCTCCTTACTGGTTATGGGTCTGTTCAGGCTTTCTATTTCTTCCTGGTTCAGTTGTGGTAGTTTGTATGTTTCTAGGAATGCATCCATTTCTTCCAGATTGTCAAATTTATTGGCGTAGAGTTGCTCATATTATGTTCTTATAATAGTTTGTATTTCTTTGGTGTTAGTTGTGATCTCTCCTCTTTATTCATGATTTTATTTATTTGGGTCCTTTCTCTTTTCTTTTTGATAAGTCTGGCCAGGGGTTTATCAATTTTATTAATTCTTTCAAAGAACCAGCTCCTAGTTCAGTTGATTTCTTCTATTGTTTTTTTGGTTTCTATTTCATTGATTTCTGCTCTGATGTTTATGATTTCTCTTATTCTGCTGGTTTTAGGGTGTCTTTCTTTTCTTTCTCCAGCTCCTTTAGGTGTAGGGTTATGTTGTGTACCTGAGACCTTTCTTGTTTCTTGAGAAAGCCTTGTACCACTATATATTTTCCTCTCAGGACTGCTTTGTTGTGTCCCACAGATTTTGAACCATTGTATTTTCATTATCATTTGTTTCCATGATTTTTTTCAATTCTTCTTTAATTTCCCGGTTGACCCATTCATTCTTTAGAAGGATGCTGTTTAGTCTCCATGTATTTGGATTTTTTCCAAACTTCCTTTTGTGGTTGAGTTTTAGTTTTAGAGCATTGTGGTCTGATCATTCCCAGCATGCAGGGAATGATCCCAATCTTTTGATACCGATTCAGTCCTGATTTAGGACCGAGGATGTGATCTATTCTGGAAAATGTTCCAAATCACTAGAGAAGAATGTGTATTCTGTTGCTTTGGGATGAGATGTTCTGAATATATCTATGATGTCCATCTGGTCCAGTGTGTCGTTTAAGGCCTTTATTTCCTTGCTGATCTTTTGCTTGGATGATCTGTCCATTTCAGTGAGGGGAGTGTTAAAGTCCCCTACTATTATTGTATTATTGTTTATGTGTTTCTTGGATTTTGTTATTAATTGGTTTATATAGTTGGCTGCTCCCACGTTGGGGGCATAGATATTTAAAATTGTTAAATATTCTTGTTGGACAGACCCTTTGATTATGATAGAGTAACCTTCCTCATCTCTTATTATAGTCTTTGGCTTAAAATCTAATTGATCTGATATAAGGATTGCCACTCCTGCTTTCTTCTGATATCCATTAGCATAGTTAAATTCTTTTCCACCCCCTCACTTTAAATCTGGAGGTATCTTCGGGCTTAAAATGAGTTTCTTGTAGGCAACATATATTTAGGTTTTGTTTTTTTATGCATTCTGATAACCTGTGTCTTTTGACAGGGGCATTTAGCCCATTCACATTCAGGGTAACTTTTGAGAGATATGAATTTAGTGCCATTGTATGGCCTGTAAGGTGACTGTTAATGTATATGGTCTCTGTTCCTTTCTGATCTACCACTTGTAGGCTCTCTCTTTGCTTAGAGGACCGCTTTCAATATTTTCTGTAGAGCTGGTTTGGTGTTTGCAAATTCTTTCAGTTTTTGTTTGTCCTGGAAGCTTTTAATCCCTCCTTCTATTTTCAATGATAACCTAGCTGGATATAGTATTCTTGGCTGCATGTTTTTCTTGTTTAGTGCTCTGAAAATATCATGCCAGCTCTTTCTGGCCTCCCAGGTCTCTGTGGATAAGTCAGCTGCCAATCTAATATTTATACCATTGTATGTTACAGACTTCTTTTCCCGGGCTGCTTTCAGGATTTTCTCTGAGACTTGTAAATTTTACTATTAGGTGACGGGGTGTGGGCCTATTCTTATTGATTTTGAGCGGCGTTCTCTGAACCTCCTGAATTTTGATGCTCATTCCCTTACCATATTGGGGATATTATCCCCAATAATTCTCTCCAGTATACCTTCTGCTCCCCTCTCTCTTTCTTCTTCTTCTTGAATCCCATTTATTCTAATGTTGTTTCGTCTTATGGTGTCACTTATATCTCGAATTCTCCCCTCGTGTTTAGTAGCTGTTTGTCCCTCTTTTGCTCAGCTTCTTTATTCTCTGTCATTTGGTCTTCTATATCACTAATTCTTTCTTCTGCCTCATTTATCCTAGCAGTGAGAGCCTCCATTTTTGATTGCACCTCATTAATAGCTTTTTTGATTTCAACTTGGTTAGATTTTAGTTCTTTTATTTCTCCAGAAAGGGCTTTTATATCTCTCAAGAGGGTTTCTCTAATATCTTCCATGCCTTTTTCGAGACTGGCTAGAACCTTGAGAATTGTCATTCTGAACTCTAGATCTAACATATTACCAATGTCTGTATTGATTAGGTCCCTAGCCTTCTCTTGTTCTTTTTTTTGTGTTGAGTTTTTCCGTCTTGTTATTTTGTCCAGATAAGAGTATATGAAGGAGCAAGGAAAATACTAAAAGGGTGACAACATCCCCATGAAGATATGCTTTAACCAAATTAGAATAGATCCCAAATTGTGAGGGGGTAGAAAGGGGATAAAAAGAGGTTCAAAAAGGAAGAAAGAGAAAAAAAAAAAGAAAAGAATTAAAAAAAAAGGAAAACAAATAAGAAAAATATAACAAAGAAAAAATATATATATTAGATAAACTTGTTAAAAAACGTTAAAAAAGAAATAGGTAAAAGTTAAAAATTTACCAGAAGGCGAGAAAAAAAAAAACAAAAAATGAAAAAGAAAAAAATCAAATTAACTGCAAGACTATAAAAAAATCACAGGGAAAAAGCCATGAGTTCCATGCTTTGCTTTCTCCTCCTCTGGAATTCTGCTGTTCTCCTTGATATTGAAACTGCACTCCTTGGTAGGTGAACTTGGTCTCGGCTGGATTCTTTTGATCTTCTGGGGGAGGGGCCTGGTGTAGTGATTCTCAAGTGTCTTTGCCCCAGGCGGAATTGCACCGCCTTACCAGGGGCCAGGGTGAGTAATCTGCTTGGGTTTGTTTTCAGGAGCTTTTGTTCCCTGAGTGATTTCCATAGAGTTCCGGAGGAGGGGAATACAAATGGCGGCCTCCTGGTCTCCGGCCCAGAGGATCCGAGAGCCCAGGGCCCCACTTCTCAGTGGACCCTCAGAGAACAGTGCCCAGTTACTCCCATCTGCCTGACCTCTGGCCGTGCTCCAAGCTCACCGAGCCTGCGAGTGGTTCAAGGTAACACCGAGCTGTGAGCTTACTGTCGGCTTGTAGCCGGCTTTCCCGTTCCAGTACCCGCAAGCTCTGCGACACTCAGACACCCCCGATCCTTCTGTGACCCTGTGGGACCTGAGGCCACGCTGACCCCACATGGGCTTCGCCCCGGTTTAGCCTCAGGAGCAATGCCCCTCAGCGGAACAGACTTTTTTTTTTTTTTTAGATTTTATTTATTTATTTGACAGAGAGAAATCACAAGTAGATGGAGAGGCAGGCAGAGAGAGAGAGGGAAGCAGGCTCTCTGCTGAGCAGAGAGCCCGATGCGGGACTCGATCCCAGGACTCTGAGATCATGACCCGAGCCGAAGGCAGCGGCTTAACCCACTGAGCCACCCAGGTGCCCCGGAACAGACTTTTAAAGTCCTGATTTTGTGCTCCGTTGCTCCACTGCTCGCTGGGAGCCAGCCCCTCCCCCTGGGGTCTATCTTCCCGTCGCTTTGGATTCACTTCTCCGCCAGGCCTACCTTTCAGAAAGTGGTTGTTTTTCTGTTTCCAGAATTGCTGTTGTTCTTCTCTTCGCTCTCCTGATGGATTTTCAGGTGTTTGCAATCTTTAGATAAGCTATCTAACTGATCTCCGGCTAGCTGAAGTAGTCTCAGCCTGCTACTTCTCCGCCATCTTGACTCCTCCCTCCGATCTATTTCTGAGAGAGGCATGTTAAGATCTCCCACGATTATTGTTGAAAGACCCCTCCTCTAGAAAGCCCCCTCCCCTAGAAGATAGATAGGATAACTAACCGCTTGTTTGCTTTTCTGTGAACCGCTGGCTTTTAGGCATAAAGTAGGTTATTAATTGCTTATTAATTGCTCTTTTGCCCTTCTGTAACTGCTTGGCTTATAGAAATAATAGAAGACACCATGATGGCATTCCTACCTTCCCCCTTCTTGTTCCCCTTTCCCGCCTCTCTCCTCCCGCACGCGGGCCCTCAGAACCAATCAGCTTGTTCCCCCTTCCCGCCTCTCTCTTCGCGCATGCGGGTCCTTAGAGCCAATCAGCAAAACCCAAGTATGCCTTTTTCAAAAGTTCAAACTGTCCACCAATCAGTTGCGCCCCACCCAAAACTTGTTTGTACCTTCCTATAAAAGACCCCGCTTCACTCCAGTCGGTGTGCTCAGTTAGCTGGAGCTACCGACCACCCGCCGGTACCTGCGTGACAATAAAGAACCTCTTGCTGATTGCATCCAGTGGCAGTGTTGGATTCTTGGGTAAGGGGATCCGCGGGTCTTTCATTTGGAGGTCCCACCAAGACCATCAGACTCCTGCCCAGGGATCCAACGGACTCCCACCGGGAGGTAAGCTAGCTGGCCAGCCCAAAACTGTCCCTTCGTCTCCTCGTCTTCTGTTCTAAGTCTGTATTTGTTCTGCCTGTGCTTCGGTAGCATAGGATTGTACGACAGCGCGCGTTGTTGCTTTGTATTTGTAGGCAGCTTGAGAAGGAGTTGATGAACTCGGACTTCTCCCCTGCCACCCTGGGGGACGCCCCAGGGATTAGAGGGGCCCAATTTTTTGGAGCCCCGCATTTGTCCGAGGGTTATATCCGTTTGTCCGTTCCAGAGAAACCCCTCGGCCCTGGACGGAGTTTATCCACTGCAGGGAGATCTCGAGGCTCCTCTGGACCGGTGGAAACCATTCTTTCGGTAGTATACCGAAACCGCGCAGCGACCTTTTTGTTAATTGTTTTGTGCGTTCTACTCATTGTCCTTGGTGTTTTCTTTGATTCTAAAATGGGGCTTCTCCCTCACTCACTTCCCATGTAAATGGCTATTACTGGAGCCAACTGGGGTTGGTCTAACTCGAGACAGAGACTATAAGGAATATTCCCAAGCAGCTGCTGAAACTCTCTTTGTTTCGGGGAAGTTTCCTTGTGTTCTCTGGCCTGACTTGGACCTCCTAACCCCTCCCCCCTGGCTGATGGGAAAGCATGGCGTCTGCTCCTCTGTTGGGGCTTAGGAGCTCCGAAACCGGGAATCCTTTCTCTGCCTCCTAGCAGCACTTTGTTTCTTCTATTTCCCTCTTCTCCTATTTCTGTACCAACGTGTGTGCAGCCTGCATGACTGGCCTCTAGATCATGCGCCACAGCTCCTTCTCTCTCCACTGTCACGGAGCAAGAAGAGTACCCCCTGGACCTAACACACCCACTCCAGATCTTTCCACTTGTGTCTCAGGTAAACATTCAAAGTGGAGTGGGTCCAGGTGGAACGTAAATCAGTGTTGGAACTAAGTTAAGTCTGTTGGTTTAATTAAGATAAGACCTGTCTTTTAAGTTATCAGCAGTAAATGTGAAACTTTGAAGTCTACTGAAGGTCAAATAAGCTCATGTTATTTATTAAAATTTGTTAGCAAAGAAATAACTAAGTTGATGGTTAATTGTCTGTCTCAAAGTTCTAATGGGTAATTGCTGAAGTAGCTTTCAAAGTCTTTGGTAACCTGAAAGTTTTAAAGTTTTGCTTGGATGACAAATGGAATTAAATTGTGGACATCTAGGTCTTAACCAAACAGGATAAAATGCTAAGTCGTTAATTACTGGATGTAGGTTTGTGCTTTTGACTTCTTACTGCAAAGAAACTAAGAGCATTTAAATCTGCTGGTAGACTTGTTTTCCATGTAACTGATTCATAAATTGCCACCTGAAGAATTCTGTTGTAACAGTTCACAATTGGTTAATAACTAAAGGTGTTTCTAAGAATACAAAGTTCTGCTTAGTGTAACTAAGACTGATGGAAATAAAAGGAAACTCTGTATTTAGGAAAGTAGGAGATATGTAAGAAAGACTTAAGGAATGGGAATACATTTTGTTGAAGGTAAAGGAAGGTAATTTTGTTCTAAATGAGATGGTTGTTTGGAAGGAAATGGCTTGGGACAAAACCTGAATGCACAGGAAAGTTGTAGAAGGTTTGTGAAGGGAAATCTTCAGAAAAGGAATTTTAGCTATGGTCAAGAATGGATTAAGATTGAAATGAATGGGTTTTAAAGGTACATTGGTACAAGACTGAAATGGTCTCTGTTCAAAAGGACAATGTTTTCTTAGATCAATTGATCTGCTGTTAAGAAAATGTAAATGGTTTTCTCTTTGCCTGCCCAGAAAAACGAGTTTCTATGTTTTGTTTTATCAGGTTTTTAACATCCCTAATTATATTTAGGCATGTGCTTCAACACTTTCTAAGATTTTAGGAAATGTTGACAGGATTTAAATTGTAAATCTCTTTAACTCAGGCTTTTCCTTGGTATGTGAAGTTGCTCATGAAGAACTACTGAACCAATGATAAACCTTGGGTTACACTTGGGAAAATATTATAACTATTCTAGAGATTCTATGCACTTCCTAAAGTTTTAATGTTTTGAGAGATCACCGCTTGATACTATAATTATGGAAATGTTATGTATCTCAGAAATAACCTGATTTCCTTGCAGCTAAATTGTAAACTCCTGTGTCTCTTTAGCTCTAACCATATCCATTCTGAGTTTTTGTCATTTATAATTGTTTTAATTCTCTTGTAAAATGAGTTTTATCTTCAAGGAGATTCCTATAAAGGACTTTCAGGACAAATACAGATATTTGATATACTTGAAAATCCTAAAACTGAAATGGGTAAGAATTTCCAGAACTGACTAAAGCCGCATTCACCAGAATTAGTAACATGGGACTAAATGAACTAAAAGATTATAGTGTTGTGTCTCTTAATGTTTTGTCTTACTTTAAACATTGCTGGTTCTCTCTAATGTTTGCTCTTCCAGACTAGGGATACTTCCTCCTAGTTATCTGTAACTTATATAGAGATGTAAAAGTCCTCAAAGCATTCAAGCTTTTCTCTCTATCTGAACCCTCTGAAACCAAAAGGTCTCAGTAAGTATTCATTCTTCCCTGGCAATCAGTCATTTGCATAAGTTCAATAAGAATCTGTTCTCCTTGTAACAGGACACCATTGGAAACTGGTTATTTTACCAAGGCTTTGACTGGAATGTCATATTTGAGAAAGACATGCATAGACTCAGATATGACCAGACAGCTTTAAGGAACTAAGGTTGACTTTATGAAACCTGGAGCCATAAAGCCCCTTGGGACTGTTGGCCTGATACCTTGCTTACAGAGTTCCCAGCAGCAGCCTCACCAGGTGAGTAAAGAATGTCACTCCTTGGTAGGTGCAGTCTTGGGAAGAGGAATTCACCCAAAGGCATTGCAGGCATGCCTGATGGCAAGTACAGGGCTTGGCTTCTGGCCCGGAGAGGCTACTAAAAGTTCAACCTAGAGATTCCTTATACAAAGTTCCAGCAAAGCAGATTCTAAAAGATCTATTGATCACACTCACTGTTCTTGCTGAGCTTATGTAAATAATAGGCCAAGTTTGTAAAAACTGGACTTGTTTCTCAAGTGAATTAGTCCTGATTTGGCTATCTCTGTAAATGAGGGTTATTTTAGAGAGAAAAATTATATTTTAGTAACACACCTTTATGGCTTATTGGTTTCATCACTTAGTCATACTTATCCTAAAGGCCACCTCTGTTGAGGTGCAATTGCAAAGAGATGCTGTAGCTAAGCATAGAACAGCCCTCCTCATAAAAAGAGCCTCAAAGCTCACTATAAAACAGTCCCTGACTGTAATGACTTCACATCAGGTCCAGATTTGTCTTAGGGATAAGTCTCTCTCTCTCTCTTTTAGTGATTGGTTAAGTTCCTGGTTTGAAGGAGGACTATGGCCAAATCTCCTTCTTGGGCTTCTCATTTTTATCACCTCATTAACCTTAATATGTTGCTTTGTTCAATGTTTCTCTACTTGGTGCCGAGACTCCATTGCTGCAATGACTTCACCACGACAGACGATCCTTGTCGCGTAAGAGGACGCCTCTTCACTGTCAGCGCTGGATTCGGCTGCCTCCACCTTTCGTAACTCCCCTATACATTTCTCCACTGATCAATATTGACCCCAGTAGGTAGGGACAGCTCTACGCCCCTATTCAGCAGGAAGAAGTTACAGAAGATGAGACCTTCCACCTTCAACCACCTTAAAGATTTAAGAGTCAAAATTGTTCAGGGGGAAATGATGAAGGAGCAGGAGGCTGGCTGAGGATGGAGAAGGGGCTGATGCCTTGCACCCCCTCTTCACCCTTCTCCACCGCGAAAACTGATTCAACAGATGACCTTGGCTTACTACTTTGTTGTCATCTATAATGGGCCCTCTCATCATGTTATTAATTCTAACTTTTGGTCCTTGTGTCTTAAACAGGTTAGTACAGTTCATTAAAGATCGCCTTGTCTGTTGTTCAGACTATGGTACTGACACAGCGATACCAACTCCTCAAACAAACAGAGCCCCGGACTAGCTCAATGCAAGGGCAGGACATGTAAGAACAAGACGAATGGATATAAGATTCTATCCATGATAAAGAAAAAGGGGGGAATGAAAGACCCCTCCCCTAGAAAGCCCCCTCCCCTAGAAGATAGATAGAATAACTAACCGCTTGTTTGCTTTTCTGTGAACCGCTGGCTTTTAGGCATAAAGTAGGTTATTAATTGCTTATTAATTGCTCTTTTGCCCTTCTGTAACTGCTTGGCTTATAGAAATAATAGAAGACGCCATGATGGCATTCCTACCTTCCCCCTTCTTGTTCCCCTTTCCCGCCTCTCTCCTCCCACACGCGGGCCCTCAGAACCAATCAGCTTGTTCCCCCTTCCTTCTCTCTCTTCGCGCATGCGGGTCCTTAGAGCCAATCAGCAAAACCCAAGTATGCCTTTTTCAAAAGTTCAAACTGTCCACCAATCAGTTGCGCCCCACCCAAAACTTGTTTGTACCTTCCTATAAAAGACCCCGCTTCACTCCAGTCGGTGTGCTCAGTTAGCTGGAGCTACCGACCACCCGCCGGTACCTGCGTGACAATAAAGAACCTCTTGCTGATTGCATCCAGTGGCAGTGTTGGATTCTTGGGTAAGGGGATCCGCGAGTCTTTCAGTGTATTCATATCAGTATGACTCTTTATCTTGAATAACAGTTTTCTTATGTAATTGGCTGCCTCCATATTGGGGGCATAGTATTTACAATTCTTAGATAATCTTGGTGGATAGTCCCTTTAAGAATGATGTAGTGTCCTTCTGTATCTCTGACTACAGTCTTTAGTTTAAAATCTAATTGGTCTGATATGAGAATCGCTACCCTGGCCTTCTTTTGAGGCCCATTAGCATGAAAGATTCTTCTCCATCCCTTCACTAACATTCTGGGTGTATCTTTGGGTTCAAAATGGGTCTCTTTTAGACAACATATGGATTGGTCCTGTCGTTTTATCCATTCTACAACCCTGTGCATTTAGGCCATTCACATTGAGAATGATTATTGATAGATACATTTTTATTGACATCGTGTTACCTTTGAAGTCTCTATAGATTGTCTCTATATTTTGTAGATTGTCTCTATATTTCTGTTCAATGCTATTCTTGGGCTTTTCCCTCCCTTAAAGAAGCCCCCTTAATATTTCCTGCAGTATTGGCTTGGTGGTTGCATAGTCTTTTAAGCCTTGTTGGTCTTGGAAACTCTTTATCTCTCCATCCATTTTGAATGTCAGTCTTGCTGGATAAAGTATTCTTGGCTGCATGTTCCTCTCATTCAGTGCCCTGAATATACCTTTCCAGCCCTTTCTGGCTTGCCAGGTCTTTGTGGACAGGTCTGACATTATTCTGATGGGCTTTCCTCTGTACGTAAGGAGCCTCTTTGTCCTAGTGGCTTTCAAGAAATTATACCTACAATTATGATTCCTCAATTTGACTATCAGGTGCCTTGATTTTTTTTTTTTTTTGAATCTATAATCTTTGGTGGAGTCTGTTCAGCCTCTAGTACATGAAAGCTGGTTCCATTTGCGAGATTGGGAATATTTTCATGAAGAATTTGTTCCACTATATCTTCTAAACCTCTCTTCTCCTCCCCTTCAGGGATTCCAATAATTCTGACGTTGGAGCGTTTCATGGCATCATTTATTTCCCAGATTCTGTTTTTGTGGCTTCTAAGCTGTTTGTTCCAGGCTTCCTCCTGATTCTTTCTCTCTATCTGTTTGTCCTCCAGATCATTAATTCTATCTTTTGTCTCAATTACCCTAGCTTTTAGAGAATTTAGATTAGATTGGAACACACTGAGAGCATTGTGAGCCTCATCTCTGGTAGCTTTCAGCTGTGCCCAAACATTGTGAATATCATCCCTGTTCGCTTTCAGTTCGGCCTTAATCAATTTCATTTGGTTATCCATGGCTTTTTCTAAACTAGCTATTGCTTGGATAATTGTTACCCTGTATTCTCTTTCCGACATATTGTCTATGTTGATAGCCGTTAGCTCTGTTGCAGAAGGTCCATCCTCTTTGTTCTTCTTCTTTTGGGCATTCCTCCTCCTAGTCATTTTGGTGAGAGATGACTGATCAGATGTAGCTGGATGTATTAACCATGGTGCAGTCAAGGTGCACCCTGGAACACTTCTGAGCAATCAGGATTCCCCAACCAAATGAGAGAAAAAAGAAAAAAAAGAGAGAGAGAGGGACAGGAAAGAAAGGGATGATAAAAGAGAAGGTTCAGCCTCAATGGGCCCCAAGGTAAGATTGATGAAGTATACAAACAGAAACAAACAAAGAGACTGATAAAATTATATGACAAGAGAAAAAAATATATATATGCAAATAAAGGAAGAAACTCGTCAAAAGGAACCCCAAGTATAAGATTTATATACTGCCAAGACAAACACAAAAACACAGAAACACTGGCGGTAGAAAAAGATGGGAGAGTAGTTATAAATTCTCAGTGTGGCTGAGGAAGGTTGTTTTGATTCTGCCTAGATTTATCTTGATATCTTTGTTAAAGGACTCAACTTTCCTAAAATAAAGGGGGATCAAAAATTGGTTTACTTATAGGGGTGCATTGATTGGGGAAAGGAGATTACCTTGAAGTTTCACTCTATATGAGTTTTAGATAAAATAAAAAAGGAAAAAACTAGGGTAACTAAACTTAAATTTAGAAAAAAAAATTAAGAAAATAGAAATGCAAAAGGAAAACACAGGTGTATATATCAAAAAGTTCAGGTTAGATGCTTATTATGGAATTTGCTGTACTGGATATTTCACTGTGATGGTAAATAGGTTAAAAAATTATCTATATTTAAAAAAAAAAATGAACCAGAATAGGGGAACAAGTTAAAAATAAAAGTTGTCCTTTGAAGTAGTAGTGGCTATTCTCTTGTAGTCTTTTTTTTTTCTTTTTCATTCCTGGTTGGTTATCTGAGGAAGGGGCCTGCCACATTTGTTTTCAGTCAATGATGTTCCCTGAGTTAAGTCCTCCCGCCCTCCTCAAGGGGTGGGCTCTGAGGAAACCAGTTTTTTTAGGCTTTTGTTTTCTGGAGGTTTTTATGTTTGTTCACTTTTTTTTTTCTTTCGCCTTGATTGCTTTTGATAGTCTTTGTAGGTTTAGAGAAAAGCAAACTGTACCCTGACCTCCCTCTCAGAGAGAAGCCTCATCCTCGTCTCCTGTGAGTGCTGCAGAGCCCATATAAATTCCCCCTTGGCCGCTGGCAGAACAGGTTCCGATTCGTGGTCCCTGGGGATGCAGGATTTTCTACTTGTACCCAAAACCACAGCAGTGGTGGCTGTCTGGGCAGCTCCAAACCTCCATGAGGTTCCAAACACCAATTGGACACTGAGATTTTTCTGCTGGCCTGACTGGGAGTGCCCGGTCTTTCTGGTTCTAAGAGTGCCAGGCTTGCGTGCACCTCTCTCAGGGGAGGGTATGTGTCATGTGCACGTCTCAGGCTCTGGTAGCAGGGCGCAAGTCCAAGAGCACCAGGCTGGGCCTTTGCACACCTCTCTCAGGGGAGGGTTTGAGGCGCACCTGTGTCTCAGGCTCTGAAACAATGGCGTGGGTCTAAGAGCGCCAGGCTGGGCCTTTGCGCACCTCTCTCAGGGGAGAGTGAGAGGCACATGTGTCTCAGGCTCTGTAACATGGCTTGGGTGTTCTGCCATCTGGCAAGGCTCCCAGCCCCTCACAGGAACCAGTCCCCATGCGTTCTCCAGTGTGCTGATGGCTCAGGGACCAAGACCTGGTTTCTCCAGTGCACTCTTTCTGGCTCAGCACCAGGGGAGGCTGTCCTGGGTCTGGGGACTTAGGCCCCTGTCCCTAGCTTCCCTGATTCCCACAATGCCCCATCCCCCCACGATCCTTTCCTCTTTTGGAGTGCTTTCAACCCCTCTTCAACTTAATGCTGGTCCCCAGATGCAGGGCACTCTGATATTAGGGGTATTACTTTCCAATTAGCTGCCTCTGGTGACTCCCTCCCCCTTTTGTTTAACTTTCTATATCAGTCTGATGTTCCCACTCCGCTTTACCTGCTCACTGGCATCTTCTGCCCCTGTAGAGATCCAGATGTGTATAATTCTGATCTCAGGCTGATTTAATGGGTGATCGGAGTTCTTTGGTAGGTAATCAGCTCACTTTATGGTACAGGTTGAAACGGCACCTCCTCCTACTTCCCCGCTGTCTTGTCCCTCCCGAGAAGCCCATGAGACTTCCCAAGAAGTATGATGTTACTTTCTTCTAGCCTGCCAAATTTATGCTGAAAAATATGCTCATAGCCTAATGGGGTTTCCCTTCTATGTAACTTTCTTCTTTTTCTCTTGCTGCTTAAATTTTTTTTTTCTTTACTACTACTTTTTGGTATGCACCTTGGTGTGGACCTCTTTAGGTTGAGTTTTGGGTGAGAAGGATCTCTGCTTCTCCTGGGTTTGAGTATCTGTTTCCTTCCCCAGATTAGGGAAGTTTTCAGCTATTACTTCTTCAAATAAGTTTTCTGTCCCTTTTCTCTCTTTTCTTTTATGAGATCCCTATAAGTCAAATATTATATACTTGATGGATTCACTGAGTTTTCTAAGACTATTCTCAATTTACCTCATTTTCTTTCTTCTTCTTTCCTCAGTTTGATTACTTTTCATTATTCTAGGTCACTAATGCATTCCTCTGCCTTAGCTAGCCTGCTATTTATTCCATCAGGTGTATTTTATATTTCATTTATTGTGTTCTTCATCTCTGATTGGTTCTTTTTTATCTCTGTGTTAAGGGTTTTACTCTTATGTTCCATTCTTTTCTCAAGTCCAGCGAGTATCTCTATGCTATCTTTATGATCATTATTTTAAATTCTTTATCAGGCATATTGTTTCTATCCATGTCAGTTGGGGTACTTGCTGTGTTTTAGTCCTATTCTTTCATTTGGGACATATTTCCTTATTTTGTCTGACTGTCTTTCTGTTTCTCTGTGTTAAGAAAGTACCTTACTTCTCTTGTACTTAATGATAAGAGCCTTCTGTAAAAGAGGTCCTGTAGTACGTAGCAATGCAGTGTCAACTCTTTCCCAGGGCCTGACACTTCAGGGAATGTCTCCTATGTGTGTGGTGTGTGTTCTTCTATTGAGTCTTGGTTTCTTTTTCCTTCATTCCATTTCTCTGCTGAGGCTCTCTGCCTATTGTTAGGAGTGTTTGGTCCCCATCAGGGGTTGGGTGTCTTTTAACATGGTGTGTGGAAGGAGTCTGATTGTAAGTTTAAGCCTGCGCCCCACTCCCCACAAGAACTTAGGTCCCACAAAATAGGTGGATCAGGAGATGTGTTGGCCTTTGCACTGGTCATCCTGGGGAGTAGGCCTGTAATGTTAGGACTAAGTTGAGTGTGACCATGAAGGGCAGGTCACCCAAAACGTAGGGATAGTCTGGGCCTTTCTGCAAACAAGTAATGAGTGTGGAAGTGTGGGTATTGCACTGATTCCCACAGATTTCTTTTGTTTATACTTGTGGGAGAGATAAATGCCAGCTCCCTTGTTTCTGGAGGTATCTTCTCATGATCCGTCCTTCCATGCCATGCTGTGAGATGAGATGAACAAATCTCTTTCCCTCCCAGCTGACTCTTCTGTTTTTCAAAATGCTTGTTCTAGGATGTATCTGAATGGGCTCTTTTCAAGTTGTTGTCTCTTTAAGCATATGGATTCTATTTCCTAACAGCCTCTGGTCTCTCACAGAGCTGAGCCTGTTAATTTTTAAAATTCCAAGCTTAAGTAAGATTGGTTGTAAGAAATCACAAAATTCAGCTCCTCTCACTTTCAAAGGCAGATGTTATGGGGATATGTCTTCTCCATTGGTGGGCTGACAGGTGTAAATATATATATATATATATATATTTTTTTTTTCCCCCTTCTCAGCATCATGGCTCCTTCCCCATCGGGGACAGCCAAGGTCCATTTCACTCCAAGACCTAGTCATTATCCTTCCCACCTTCTTTAGTTGTGGAGTTTGTTCTGTCAGTCTTTGGATCATTTCCTGAGTCATTTACATTGATGTGAGTGTTATTTAGTTGTATCAATGGGACAAAGTGAGGTTAGGGTCCTCCTAATCCACCATCTTCCCAGTCAAACCCAAATTTTCTTTAGTTGCTTATTACGTCCAAGAGATTTTTTTTTTTTCAATTGTTATGTTCTGCATTGGTAATTTTGTCATTTCTAAACAAAAACTGTTTTACTTCCTCTGATCTGTGTGTCTTTTATTTCCTTTCTTTTTTTTCCTGTATTGTTTTATTGAGACTTAAAGTGTAATCTTGAAGTGATATGGTAAAAGGGGACATCCTTTCCTTGTTCTTGATCTTTGCAGGAAAGGTTTGAGTTTCTCACCATTAAGTAGGGTTTGTTGTTGTTGTTGTTGTTGTTTGTTTGTTTGTTCTATTCATTATCAAGTTGAGGAAGTTCTCTGTTCCTACTATTCTGAGAGTTTTTGTTATGAATGGGTATTGGATTTTGTTAAATAGCTTTTATGCATCTATTGATACAATCATGTGATTTTTCTTTATTAGCATATTCCTATAATGACTTATAACAACTGATTTTCAATTGTTGAGACAATCTTGCATACATGGGAAAAATCCTACTTGGTCTTAGTGTTAATTCTTTGTATACCTTGTCGAGTTCAATTTGCTAATATTTTGTTGAGGATTTTTACATCTTTGCTTATTGGATTAGTGGGCTGTAGTTTTCTTTCCTTGGAATGTCTTCATCTCTTTTGATATTAGAGTAAGGCTGTCCTCCTAGAATGAGTTAAGAAGTATTCCCTCTGCTTCTAATCTTTGAAAGATATTGTAAAGAATTGGTCTAATTTCTTTTTAAACCTTTTGGTAGAATGCACCAGTGAACTCATGTCGGCCTGGTGCTTTTCTTTTTTAGAATTTTCATCTTTCTACTTTTATTGCCCATCTGTTATTTATTTTTTTTTTAATTTTCTTTGAGTAATTTTTATGATTATGTTCAATTAACCTGCATATACTACATCACTAATTTTTGATGTCCATCTGTTATTGAATCCCATCTTCTTTACCTGTGAGATCCTTTAGAATACTTATAGTTGCTTTAAATTCATGTTCTGATAATTCTAGTGTCTCAGCTATATCTGAGTCTGTTAATTTTTAAAATTCCAAGCTTAAGTAAGATTGGTTGTAAGAAATCACAAAATTCAGCTCCTCTCACTTTGCCTTTCATTGCCTTTCATTTTCTTTTTATATAACTTGTGATTTTTTTTTCTTATAGTCAGATACTACAACCCAAGTAAAAGAAACTGTTATAAATAGGTCCTTAGTAATATGCTGGTAAGCATGGGGAGATGCAGTGTCCTGAAGTCCTATGATTATGTCTCAGTCTGTAGAGACATGAACTTATGACTTTGGGCTTCACAACGATCTTTACTTATTTTTTCTCTTTTTTTAGATGGGAAAGGATGACTAGAGTGAGCTGAGTATTTTCCTTCTCCCATATAAAAAACAAGTGCTCACTGAAATTGGATTTTTCCCCTCCCCAGACCAGTTAGGCTGTGATATAATGTACCAGGTGATTAGGATTTGGTTAACTAATTTCCTTTGAGGGAAAACCTTTTTAGGAAGAAGAGTGCTCTGGAATATTTCAAAATAGTTTCTTTTCTCTCCAGTTGAGAAAAGCACAAGTAGATTTTTCTGTATTTGCTCTAGGAATCTGATAATGCTTCTTGGAGATAGATGTCACAATATTTTGTGGCCTTCCTATGATTGAATCCTCCTGGAGTGTTTAATTCTCAGAATTGTCCATACAGAGCCTCAAGCAAACAGTCAATTATGACTCTGATTTTCCTATCTGTGCTTTGGTTCCCACAGCAGTATCTGCTCTTGGGTCTCTCTACTGGTAAAATATTTTCTCTGTATTTGTCTGTTTGTATCTCTGGTCTTTGGGGACATGGTTTGCACTGTGTCCTTACACTCCTTATAGGCTTTGGAAGAGTTAATTTTTCAGTTTGTTCAGCTTTTAAATTCTTGTTTAAAGAGTGATTACTTCGTAGCACCATTTACACAGATGGGCAATTGTGGCCATTGCTATTATGAATATTGGGATACAGATGGTCCTTCTTTTCACTAAATCTGTGTCTTTGGGGTAAATACTCAGTAGTGCAATTGCAGGGTCATAGGGAAGCTCTATTTTGAATTTCTTAAAAAATCTTCACACTGTTATCCAAAGAGGCTGCACCAACTTGCATTCCCACCAACAGTGTAAGAGGGTTCCCCTTTCTCCACATCTTCTCAAGTACTTGTTGTTTACTGTCTTGTTATTTTTGGCCATTCTAACTGATGTAAGGTAGTATCTCAATGTGGTTTTGATTTGAATCTCCCTGATGGCTAGTGATGATGAACATTTTTTCATGTGTCTGTTAGCCATTTGTATGTTTTCTTTGGAGAACTGTCTGTTCATGTCTTATGCCCTTTTCTTTTCTTTTCTTTTCTTTTTTTTTTTTTTTTTGATGTGATTATCTGTTTTGTGTGTGTTGAGTTTGAGCAGTTCTTTATAGATCTTGGATATTAGCCCTTTGTCTGTCATGTCATTTGCAAATATCTTCTCCTATTCCATGGGTTGCCTCTTTGTTTTGTTGACTGTTTACTTTGCTGTACAGAAGCTTTGGATCTTGACAAAGTCCCAAAAGTTTACTTTTGCTTTTGCTTTTGTTTCCTTTACCTTTGGAGACATATCTTTTTTTTTTTTTAAGATTTTATTTATTTTATCAGAGAGAGAGGGGGGGAGAGAGCGAGCACAGGCAGACAGAATGGCAGGCAGAGGCAGAGGGAGAAGCAGGCTCCCTACTGAGCAAGGAGCCTGATGTGGGACTCTATCCCAGGATGCTGGGATCATGAACTGAGCCGAAGGCAGCTGCTTAACCAACTGAGCCACCCAGGCGTCCCCCTTTGGAGACATATCTTAAAAGAAGTTGCTGTGGCCAGTGTTGAAGAGGTTACTACCTGTGTTCTTCTCTAGGATTTTGGTAGATTCCTGCCTCACATTGAGGTCTTTTATCCATTTCGAGTTTCTCTTTGTGTATGGTGCAAAAGAATGGTCAAGTTTCATTCTTCTACACATAACTGTCCAATTTCCCCAGCACCATTTATTGAAGAGACTGCCTTTTTCCACAAGATATTTTTTCCTGACTTGTCAAAGGTGATTTGACCATAGATTTGAGAGTCCATATCTGGGATCTCTACTTTGTTCCTCTGGTCTATGTGTCTGTTGTTGTGTCAGTACCATGCTCTCTTGGTGATCACGGCTTTGTAGTAAAGCTTGAAATCAGGCAACATGATGCCCCCGGTTTTGCTTTTCTTTTACAACATTTCCTTAGCAACTCAGATGTCTTCTGGTTCTAAACAAATTTTAGGATTGTTCGTTCCAGCTCTTGAAAAATGCCAGTGGAATTTTGATCGGGATGGCATTGAAAGTATGTATTGTTCTAGGCAGTATAGACATTTTAACAATGTTTATTCTTCCAATACATGAGCATGGAATGGTCTTTCATCTTTTTATGTCTTCTTCAGTTTCTTTCATGAGTGTTGTGTAGTTCCTTGTGTACAGATCCTTTACCTCTTTGATTAGGTTTATTCCCAAGTATCTTATAGTTCTTGGTGCTATAGTAAATGGAATCAATTCTCTAATTTCCCTTTCTATATTTTCATTGTTAATGTCTTAGAAAGCAACAGATTTCTGTACATTAATTTTATATCCTGCCACATTACTGAATTGCTGTATGAGTTCTAGCATATTTCCATATAAGGTATCATGTCATCTGCAAAGAGAGAAACTTTGACTTCTTCTTTGCCTATTTGAATACCTTATATTTCTTTTTGTTGTCTGATTGTTGTTGCTAGGACTTCTGGTACTATGTTGAACAAGAGTCGCAAGAGTGGGCATCGTTGTCATGATCCTAATCTCAAAGGGAAGGCTCTCAGCTTTTCCTCTTGAGAATGATATTCGCTGTGAGTTTTTCATAGTTAGATTTTATAAAGCTGAGGAATGTTCCCTCTATCCCTAAACTTTTGAAGAGTTTTCATCAGGAAACTATGCTGTATTTTGCCAAATGCTTTTTCTGCATCAATTGTGAGGACCATGTGGTTCTTCTCTCTTCTCTTATTTATGTGTTCTATCACACTGATTAATAAACTTTGTACCACCCTTGCATCCCAGGGATATATTCCACCGGGTCAGTACATTAAAAAGTACTGTTGGGACGTGGATGGAAATAGAGCGTATCATGCTTAGCGAAATAAGTCAATCGGAGAAAGACAACTACCATATGATCTCCCTGATATGAGGAAGTGGAGATGCAATGTGGGGGGTTAGGGGCTAGGAGAAGAATAAATGAACAAGATGGAATTGGGAGGGAGACAAACCATAAGTGACTCAATCTCACAAAACAAACTGTGGGTTGCTGGGGGGAGGGGGATTGAGAGAAGGGGGGTGGGGTTATGGACATTGGGGAGGGTATGTGCTATGGTGAGTGCTGTGAAGCGTGTAAACCTGGCGATTCACAGACCTGTACCCCTGGGGATAAAAATATATTATATGTTTATAAAAAATTTTTAAAAATCATTAAAAAAAAGTACTGTTCGATCCTATTAGCCAAGATCTTGTTGAGAATCTTAGCATCCATATTCATCAGGGATATTGGTCTGAAATTCTTTTTAATGGGTCTTTGTCTGGTTTGGGGATCAAGGTAATACTGGCTTCATAGAAAGTGTCTGGAAGTTTTCCTTCTGTTTCCATTCTTTGAAACAGCTTTAGGAGAATAGATATTATTTATTCATTGAATGTTTGGTAGAATTCTCCCAGGGAATCTGTTAGATCCTGGGCTCTTGATTTTTGGGAGGATTTGAACACTGCCTCAATATTGTTACTAGATATTGGTCTATTCAGGTTGTCAATTATTTACTGCTTCAGTCTTGGAATTTTATAGGTTTCCAGGATTGCATCCATTTCATCTAGGTTGCTTAACTTATTGGCATATAACTATTGATAATAATCTCTGATGATTATTTCTATTTTCTTGGTGTAGGTAGCAATCTCTCCCTTTTCATTCCTAATTTTATCAATTTGGGTCCTCTCTCTTTTCTTTTGGATTAGTTTGGCCACTGGTTATCAATCTTATTGTTTCAAAAAACAATATGAAAAAACCGGTTTTTCAGACTTCTGTTCTCTGGAAGTTTTTTTTTTTTTCCTTCTTCCCTTTGGTGGCTTTTTGTGGCTTTTCAGAGGATTAGAGGAAAGCAAACAGCACCCAGACCTCCATCTCAGAGAGAAGCCTCAGTCTGCTCCCCTCTGTGTAGTCCAGAGCACACAGACTTTTCCTCTACAAGTTCCACTAAACTGTGCAAACTCCTACAGGCAGAGCTCATCCCCAGTCACTGTCTCAGGGGTCACCTTAAGCACCCTCTTCTCTATGCACTCCCCATGCCAAAACCATGAGTGATATTGGTCCAGGGATCCCACTTCTGGTGACTGCTTTTGCCCAGACTTCAGACCCCAAGTTGTGAACTCTGGTGATTGCACTGAGGCTGGGAGAGTCCAGACCCTCCCCTGGTCCTAGAGACCACCAGCTAGCTCCAGGACAGAGTTTTCTCATGGCTGGTGGGGAGTAGGTCAGTCCCTGGTCACACAGTGCACAAAAGCTCTAGGGAGCGCAGGCTGGCACCATCATCAGACTCCCTTATGTAGGGATGGGAGGGGTCTTGATGCAATTTGTGCAACAACCCTGGGGGCTCAGCACACTCTCTCTGGCACAGGTGGTCACCAGAGGTGAGTCCTGGGTCTGTCGGTTTTGGCCCATGCATGTTGCCCCTTAAAATATTTTGTTCTTTTTTAGTGCTTTTAACCAGACTCCAAGTTAATGTTGGTCCCCAATCACAGGGCACTCTTTTATGGGGTATTACTTTCTGAAGGGTTGCTTCTGATGGCTCTCCCCCTTCTGTTTATCCTCCAATATGAATCTGATCATTGCCAGTATACTTTGTCTCTCAACTGGTGTCTTCTGCCCCCGTATAAATACAGAAGTGTGTAATCCTACATCTCAGGCTGATTTCATGGGTGTTCAGAGTGTTCTGGTAAATAATTAGCTCATTTTAGGGAACCAGTTAAAATAGGCTCTCCCACTTCTCTGCCATCTTGCTCCTCCTCCCCCTGTTTTTCATAAATATTTTAATTAACACTAAAGACATCTTTAAAGAAACCAAATTTCTTCAAACAAAAAAGGTCTGATATTTAACAATCTCTTCTATTTCATGTTCATGATAAACTTAAAAAAAATCAACATAATTATATTCTTTAAAGTCATTCAATTTTTCTTGGTGTGAGGGGACGATCTTCTATATTTAAAGGTAATAACCAACCAAATATTTCTTCTGTTTACTGTTCCTTATCTTTTTCCTTTTCCTCAAAACTGTGATTAGAGGTGTGTAGTAACATAAGTTGAGGTAAGAGTAAAATTTATCCTGATAACTTTCTTGAGTACTATCAGAGCACTTTACATTTTCCTGGAAAAAAATCAAAATAAAACAAAACAAAACCCCCTTTTTTTATTATTAAGTACGAGTTTGCTAGTATGAAGCAGATAAGACAAATCAGAGTGATTGGCTTCCTGAATTAACATTGTTGGAAGGAATACAGTAAAATACTAGATGAGAATATTTGATGTCTACACTTAATGATAACATCTGTTATATTTTGAATAGCAAAATAATAGTGGAATTGTGTTTGTTGGTTTGAGGAAAAGATAATTTGGCAATGGTTATACTTCAAGATGCTTCATGAGGTGTGACTAGCAGATAAGGTAGAGAGCAGGGACAGATCCTTTAAAGTAAAACAGGAAATGAGAGATGCAACTTGCTCACATAAGAGATGAATTTGGGGGTGTGAAGCAAAAGAGCTAAAGGATAAGCCAATTTCAAATCATGATTCAGGTAAAAAGAAAGTGTATGAAATACTCAAATGGTATATGAAACCAAAAAGGCTGGTTTCTTCTATGGGTTTTAATAAAAATAAGAAGGTCAATTTGAGGTGGCCAAATTCCATTCTTTCCAAAGATTTAGAAACTGGGTTCTGGTCCTTGGGGGAGGAAAAGTAATAAAAGTTCACAAGTTGTGGAGGCACAGGCAATTTTGTAAAATAGAAGCTCCAAGTAGGAACCAGGACAGAAACAATGTCATATGTAGTCAGGTTCTGGGGCAGAAGAGATAAGTCAGGGGGAAAGAAATGATAAGAAACGAGAAGATGAAAACACATTTTAAATATTTATAACTGTAAACACATAACCAATAAATGAAAGTAGCTTTTTGTGCTGAAACAATGACAAAACAAATAGAATTCTAATGGGCTCAAAGAATTTAAGTGCTAGTACACAAGGATGACTTTGGGAATAGAGATTACATTTAATCTGTACTTTTAATCTATCTTAATTTAAGAAACTGAACAGCATAAAACTTATTTTTTTCTATTAAAAAAATGTGCTTCAGTGCCTGGGTGGCTCAGTAGTTTAAGCATCTGCCTTTGGTTAAGGTCATGATCCCAGGGTCCTGGATCTGAGCCCATCAGGTTTCTTGCTCTGCAGGGAGCCTGCACCTCCCTCTCCCTCTGCCTGCCACTCCCCCTGCTTGTGCATGCATTATCTCTGTCAAATAAAAATAAAAGCCTTTAAAAATGTATTTAAAAAGCATTAGTTGGCAGATAGCTACCTCAATAGATAAAATAGCTTTTAAAAATTATTCCAGAACTCTTTTTCCCCCAAAGTCTTTATTATAATATAACTCACTATCCTGGTTTTCTTCAGGCAAAAATGACTCATACCTCAAGTGCTAAGAAAAGTATTCATTACTGTGTGTGTGTGTGTGTGTGTGTGTGTGTGTGTGTGTTTGGTGTGTATGGTATTACTAATTAAGCCAACTTTTTGTGCATAAAATGAATTTAGAAACAATTAGTGGGGTTGGTTTTTAAAACAAATTATTTCTTCAAATCATCACTTAATCCATAATAATGTTTGTCCTCTTGGGCTGCAATTCTAAGAATTTTAATCATAATCTCTTTTTCAAAGTGAGAATTTTTCTCAAGCCTCTTTTCATTAAACAAACTATTTACATGACATAGTTGGAAAGAAAGAACAAACCTCAAGCTTTACTTAGCAAATAACAATAACAATGATGACAACAAAATGTTTAAACTAATAGTTAATGTTTTTCAACACTTGTAGAGATGAAGTTTATGTTTGATGTGTGTGTGTGTTTCCAGGTGTAAAGAACTGAATTTGGCATTATTTGAATTTGGCATGATTTTTCTTTTTTTCTCTTTCCTTTTTTTTTTTTTTTTTGCATGATTTTTCACTAAGAAATTTCAGTTCAGAAAAGTGAAACCACTGAAAGATAGGTAAACACTTTCAATTTCAAATTTCCTTTCTTTTTATCATCTATGATATAGTTGAAAGTATATTACTATTGAGCTCAGAGATAGAGATTCATTTCTATCTTGGCCACTCTCTGATGTGTATCCTTGGATATACATGGGACGCTATCCCCCAGATACACCACAGCAGGAGTCTGAATAATAGTCTCTCAGTTTCTAGAACTCTATGAATCTCAGATGCTCACTTTTTCCTGCTTTGTAAATTGGGGCTTATCTATCCAAATGGCTCTATCTCAGGTACTATTTATAAAGGTTAATAGGGTAAAGTCTATAAAGCAACTAAATTTTTCATAGTACGTTCTCCACTTCCTGACTTTGTGTTATGTCTTACAGGTTAGGGATGATATAGACATCATTCACATATGTTTGGTTGTCCTCTTCTTTCTGCACATATAGGAGACCAGCACTGGCAGCCCTATTATGCATAGGCTAAAGCAATAAGAATTCTTTTCTTTCTTAGCACCCGAAAGGGTCTTGTGTTATGACTTGCAAGTATAGTTAAAAACATGCTGGACCTCTGTATCACTCAATTAATGAAGCATAGGTGCCCTGACCAGTCCCCAGGTTTCTAATGAACTGTTATCTATGTAAAGATTCACATCTAAAAATTCATTTAATTTTCCCTCATAACTATAGAGTTGTAAAGATGAAGGAATTAAACATCTGCCATTGGATGGTGTCTTAGTCTGTTTGGGCTGCTATAATACAAAAGACTGTGGCTTATAAACATTTATTTCTCCACAGTTCTGGATGCTAAGAAGTCCAAAACCAAAGTACCAGCAGATTTATGTCTGGCAAGAGCTCACTTTCTTGTTTTCAGATGGCCATCGTTTCATTTGTGCTCACATGGAGGAAAAGGTGAGAAAATTCTCACATGTTTCCCCCCCACCCCAAACAGGGACACTAATCCCATTAATGAGAACATAATCTTCATGACCTAATTAATTACCAAAGGCCCCACCTCTTAATACTATCACATTGAGGATTAAGATTTCAGTGTATTAATCTTGGGCAGACATATACATTCTATATTAGATGGTTAAAAGAAAAGTGTCACTGAGTGACACTGAACATATCTTGAAGCTACATGATAAAGGGAAACCATGAAGAAAGGGACTCTGGCCAGAAGTCCCCAAGGTGTTAAAGAGACAAATAATCAAAGTTCTGGCTAAGCAGACCAGGTTTATAAACCATACTTTCTCTGTCTGTTGCCACTGCATCTTATTAGGTAACTGGGTCTACCACATTCAACAAGTTCACATATTGTCTTCTTTTGTTAATTTAGTTTCTTTTACTCAAAACACTGTAAAAATATATATGGTCCACATTTTCCTTATCCATTCTTCCGTTGAAGGGCATCTTGGCTCTTTCCACAGTTTGGTGATCGTGGCCATTGCTGGTATAAACATTGGGGTACATATGGCCCTTCTTTTCACAACATCTGTATTTTTGGGGTAAATACCCAGGAGTGCAATGGCAGGGTCATAGGGAAGTTCTATTTTTAATTTCTTGAGGAATCTCCACACTGTTCTCAAAAGAGGCTGCACCAACTTGCATTCCCACCAACAGTGGAACATCCCCTCCAACACATGTTGTTTCTGTCTTGCTAATTTTGGCCATTCTAACTGGTGTAAGGTGATATCTCAATGTGGTTTTAATTTGAATCTCCCTGATGGCTAGTGATGATGAACATTTTTTCATGTGTCTGATAGCCATTTGTATGTATTGACTGGAGAAGTGTCTGTCCATATCTTCTGCCCGTTTTTTTGATGTGAATGTCTGTTTTGTGTGTGTTGAGTTTGAGGAGTTCATTATAGATCCTGGATATCAACCTTTTGTCTGTACTGTAATTTGCAAATATCTTCTCCCATTCTGTGGGTTGCCTCTTTGTTTTCTTGACTGTTTCCTTGGCTGTGCAGAAGCTTTTGATTTTGGTGAAGTCCCCAAAAGTTCATCTTCACTTTTGTTTCCTTTGCCTTTGGAGACATATCTTGAAAGAACTTGCTGTGGCTGATATTGAAGAGATTACTGCCTATGTTCTCCTCTAGGATTCTGATGGATTCCTGTCTCACGTTGAGGTCTTTTATCCATTTTGAGTTTATCTTTGTGTAAAGGATGAATACCCAACTTTTGTAGCAACATGGATGGGACTGGAAGAGATTATGCTGAGTGAAATACGTCAAGCAGAGAGAGTCAATTATCATATGGTTTCACTTATTTGTGGAGCATAACAAATAGCATGGAGGACATGGGGAGTTAGAAAGGAGAAGGGAGTTGGGGGAAATTGGAAGGGGAGGTGAATCATGAGAGACTATGGACTTTGAAAAACAATCTGAGGGGTTTGAAGTGGCGGGGGGGTGGGAGGTTGGGGTACCAGGTGGTGGGTATTATAGAGGGCACGGATTGCATGGAGCATTGGGTGTGGTGAAAAAATAATGAATACTCTTATGCTGAAAATAAATACATTAATTTAAAAAAATACTGTAAGAATGACCAGGTTTTTCAGTCCACAGATTTATTAAACATACCTCTTCTGATCTACAATGGATGGATGAAAATTGAATGTTATCTATGAAATTTGAAAATCAATGAATGAAATGATGGATAAAAATTGAAAATTAATCCAATAACAAAATTTATTTGAATAGGAAGCATTGATTTAGGATAAGCTCTGTCTGTATTTAATTAATTTTTTTGAATTTTGATTGTATTGGTTTTATAGTCATCAGGATATTTTGAAATTATACATATATACAGAACCAGAAACCAGAATTTAAATTTTAGCTTTTAAAGTTTCTCGAAAGTCAATGCAATTAATATTATTGGCTGTTTTGGTGACACCATTTAATTGGTTATTCATCTGACTATCTGTTGCCACCTAACTACCCTAAGGAGAAAGGTTAAAAATGACCACTGTTTTATTATACTTCAAAATTGTGTGTCAAAATTTCAGACATGTCTCCCTTGGGTGATTTTTGAATCCCTGTGGCATCATCTCAAGTCACTTAGGGATAGCCAATGGCTAGATTAGTCTGAAAAGTCAAAAAGTCTTCATGCAAATTCGTGGTGCTCCAGCATAGGCATCTGAAAACTAGAATTTGCTGGTTATCTTCATGTATTCTTAGAGGCTAGTGTGGGCTCTCCTTAGCATGCAGTAAAGAAATATTTAGAAGTTAAATCAGAACTCCAAAATTACAAAGCAGAAGGAGACAGTCCTTCTAAAGCAAAAACCAGGAAATATCACCATGTCACTTCTACCACAGTGTCTTGGTCAAAACTCTCTTAGGCCAGACTTCAGCAGGGTTGGGAGAACAGAAAAATAGATTCTACCTTTTGTTGGAAAAGCTGATGGGAAAGCCTGAGAAAATCTTTAATCTGCCACAGTCTCAGACCAAAAGACCACACAAACGAATGTGGAAGTATAAGTGCAAATCAAACTTAGAAAGTCTGAAGCCTGATTTAATTCTTCCAATAGTAAATTATTAAAATAAACTAATCCTCCATTAATACAGTGCCAAGATAAAAAGATCTTTGCAGCGGAGTCAAGATGGCGGAGAAGTAGCAGGCTGAGACTACTTCAGCTGGCCGGAGATCAGCTAGATAGCTTATCTAAAGATTGCAAACACCTGAAAATCCATCGGCAGATCGAAGAGAAGAAAAACAGCAATTCTGGAAACAGAAAAACAACCACTTTCTGAAAGGTAGGACCAGCGGAGAAGTGAATCCAAAGGGACAGGAAGATAGACCCCGGGGGGAGGGGCCAGCTCCCGGCGAGTGGCGGAGCAACGGAGCACAAATTCAGGACATTTAAAAGTCTGTTCCGCTGAGGGACATTGCTCCAGAGGCTAAACTGGGGCGAAGCCCACGCGGGGTCAGCGTGGCCTCAGGTCCCGCAGGGTCACAGTAGGATCAGGGGTGTCTGAGTGTCGCAGAGCTTGCGGGTATTGGAACAGGAAAGCCAGCTACAGAGACAGAGCCGACAGTAAGCTCACAGCTATGTGTTACCTTGAACGGGTCGCAGGCTCGGTGAGCTCGGAGCACGGCCAGAGGTCAGGCAGACGGGAGTAACTGGGTGCTGTTCTCTGAGGGCGCACTGAGGAGTGGGGCCCTGGGCTCTTGGCTCCTATGGGCTGGAGACCAGGAGGCTGCCATTTGTATTCCATCCTCCGGAACTCTATGGAAAGCGCTCAGGGAACAAAAGCTCCTGAAAGCAAACCCAAGGGGATTACTCACCCCGGCCCCTGATAAGGGCGGTGCAATTCCGCCTGGGGCAAAGACACTTGAGAATCACTGCAACAGGCCCCTCCCCCAGAAGATCAAAAGAATCCAGCCGAGACCAAGTTCACCTACCAAAGAGTGCGGTTTCAATACCAAGGAGAGCAGCAGGATTCCAGAGGAGGAGAAAGCAAAGCATAGAACTCATGGATTTTTCCCTGTGATTTTTTTTTAGTCTTGCAGTTAATTTGATTTTTTTCTTTTTCATTTTTTGTTTTTTTTTCACCTTCTGGTAATTTTTTTTTTAACTTTTACCTTTTTCTTTTTTAAAATTTTTTAACTAGTTTATCCAATATATATATTTTTTCTTTTTTATATTTTTCTTATTTGTTTTCTTTTTTTAAATTCTTTTCTTTTCTTTTTTTTTCTTTTTTCTTTCTTCCTTTTTGAACCACTTTTTATCCCCTTTCTACCCCCTCACGATTTGGGATCTCTTCTAATTTGGTTAAAGCATATTTTCCTGGGGTTGTTGTCACCCTTTTAGTATTTTCCTTGCTCCTTCATATACTCTTATCTGGACAAAATGAAAAGATGGAAAAATTCAACACAAAAATAAGAACAAGAGGCAGTACAGAAGGCTAGGGACCTAATCAATACAGACATTGGTAATATGTCAGATCTAGAGTTCAGAATGACAATTCTCAAGGTTCTAGCCGGGCTCGAAAAAGGCATGGAAGATATTAGAGAAACCCTCTTGAGAGATATAAAAGCCCTTTCTGGAGAAATAAAAGAACTAAAATCTAACCAAGTTGAAATCAAAAAAGCTATTAATGAGGTGCAATCAAAAATGGAGGCTCTCACTGCTAGGATAAATGAGGCAGAAGAAAGAATTAGTGATATAGAAGACCAAATGACAGAGAATAAAGAAGCTGAGCAAAAGAGGGACAAACAGCTACTAAACACGAGGGGAGAATTCGAGATATAAGTGACACCATAAGACGAAACAACATTAGAATAAATGGGATTCAAGAAGAAGAAGAAAGAGAGAGGGGAGCAGAAGGTATACTGGAGAGAATTATTGGGGAGAATTTCCCCAATATGGCAAAGGGAATGATAATCAAAATTCAGGAGGTTCAGAGAATGCCGCTCAAAATCAATAAGAATATGCCCACACCCCGTCACCTAATAGTAAAATTTACAAGTCTCAGTGACAAAGAGAAAATCCTGAAAGCAGCCCGGGAAAAGAAGTCTGTAACATACAATGGTATAAATATTAGATTGGCAGCTGACTTATCCACAGAGACCTGGGAGGCCAGACAGAGCTGGCATGATATTTTCAGAGCACTAAACAAGAAAAACATGCAGCCCAGAATACTATATCCAGCTAGGCTATCATTGAAAATAGAAGGAGGGATTAAAAGCTTCCAGGACAAACAAAAACTGAAAGAATTTGCAAACACCAAACCAGCTCTACAGGAAATATTGAAAGGGGTCCTCTAAGCAAAGAGAGAGCCTACAAGTGGTAGATCAGAAAGGAATAGAGACCATATACAGTAACAGTCACCTTACAGGCAATACAATGGCACTAAATTCATATCTCTCAAAAGTTACCCTGAATGTGAATGGGCTAAATGCCCCTGTCAAAAGACACAGGGTATCAGAATGGATAAAAAAACAAAACCCATCTATACGTTGCCTCCAAGAAACTCATTTTAAGCCCGAAGACACCTCCAGATTTAAAGTGAGGGGGTGGAAAAGAATTTACCATGCTAATGGACATCAGAAGAAAGCAGGAGTGGCAATCCTTATATCAGGTCAATTAGATTTTAAGCCAAAGACTATAATAAGAGATGAGGAAGGACACTATATCATACTCAAAGGGTCTGTCCAACAAGAATATTTAACAATTTTAAATATCTATGCCCCCAACATGGGAGCAGCCAATATATCAACCAATTAATAACAAAATCAAAGAAACACATAAACAATAATACAATAATAGTAGGTGACTTTAACACTCCCCTCACTGAAATGGACAGATCATCCAAGCAAAAGATCAGCAAGGAAATAAAGGCCTTAAACGACACACTGGACCAGATGGACATCACAGATATATTCAGAACATTTCATCCCAAAGCAACAGAATACACATTCTTCTCTAGTGCACATGGAACATTCTCCAGAATAGATCACATCCTCGGTCCTAAATCAGGACTCAACCGGTATCAAAAGATTGGGATCATTCCCTGCATATTTTCAGACCACAATGCTCTAAAGCTAGAACTGAACCACAAAAGGAAGTTTGGAAAAAACCCAAATACATGGACACTAAACAGCATCCTTCTAAAGAATGAATGGGTCAACCGGGAAATTAAAGAAGAATTGAAAACAATCATGGAAACAAATGATAATGAAAATACAACGGTTCAAAATCTGTGGGACACAACAAAGGCAGTCCTGAGAGTAAAATATATAGCGGTACAAGCCTTTCTCAAGAAACAAGAAAGGTCTCAGATACACAACCTAACCCTAAACCTAAAGGAGCTGGAGAAAGACCAGGAAAGAAACCCTAAGCCCAGCAGGAGAAGAGAAATCATAAAGAACAAAGCAGAAATCAATGAAATAGAAACCAAAAAGCAATAGAGCAAATCAATGAAACTAGGAGCTGGTTCTTTGAAAGAAATAATAAAATTGATAAACCCCTGGCCAAACTTATCAAAAAGAAAATAGAAAGGACCCAAATAAATAAATACATGAATGAAAGAGGACAGATCACAACTAACACCAAAGAAATACAAACTATTATAAGAATATACTATGAGCAACTCTACGCCAACAAATTTGACAATCTGGAAAAAATGGATGCATTCCTAGAAACATATAAATTACCACAACTGAACCAGGAAGAAGTAGAAAGCCCGAACAGACCCATAACCAGTAAGGAGATTGAAACAGTCATTAAAAATCTCCAAACAAACAAAAGCCCAGGGCCAGACGGCTTCCCGGGGGAATTCAACCAAACGTTTAAAGAACTAATTCCTATTCTCCTGAAACTGTTCCAAAAAATGGAAATGGAAGGAAAACTTCCAAACTCATTTTATGAGGCCAGCATCACCTTGATCCCAAAACCAGACAAGGATCCCATCAAAAAAGGGAGCTATAGACCAATATCCTTGATGAACACAGATGCGAAAATACTCAACAAAATACTAGCCAATAGAATTCAACAGTACATTAAAAGGATTATTCACCAAGTGGGATTTAATCCAGGGCTGCAAGGTTGGTTCAACATCCGCAAATCAGTCAATGTGATACAACACATCAATAAAAGAAAGAACAAGAACCATATGATACTCTCAATAGATGCTGAAAAAGCATTTGACAAAGTACAGCATCCCTTCCTGATCAAAACTCTTCAAAGTGCAGGGATAGAGGTCACATACCTCAATATCATCAAAGCCATCTATGGAAAACCCACTGCAAATATCATTCTCAATGGAAAATAACTGAGAGCTTTTCCACTAAGGTCAGGAACACGGCAGGGATGTCCATTATCACCACTGCTATTCAACATCGTACTAGAGGTCCTAGCCTCTGCAATCAGAAAACCAAAGGAAATTAAAGGCATCCAAATCGGCAAGAAGAAGTCAAATTATCACTCTTCGCAGATGATATGATACTATATGTGGAAAACCCAAAAGACTCCACTCCAAAACTGCTAGAACTTATACAGGAATTCACTAAAGTGTCAGGATATAAAATCAATACACAGAAATCAGTTGCATTTCTCTACACCAACAGCAAGACAGAAGAAAGAGAAATTAAGGAATCAATCCCATTTACAATTGCATCCAAAACCATAAGATACCTAGGAATAAACCTAACCAAAGAGACACAGAATCTATACTCAGAAAACCATAAAGTACTCATGAAAGAAATTGAGGAAGACACAAAGAAATGGAAAAATGTTCCATGCTCCTGGATTGGAAGAATAAATATTGTGAAAATGTCTATGCTACCTAAAGCAATCTACACATTTATGCAATTCGTATCAAAGTACCATCCATCTTTTTCAAAGAAATGGAACAAATAATGCTAAAATTTATATGGAACCAAAAAAGACCTCGAATAGCCAAAGGGATATTGAAAAAGAAAGCCAGCATTGGTGGCATCACAATTCCGGACTTCAAGCTCTATTACAAAGCTGTCATCATCAAGACAGCATGGTACTGGCACAAAACCAGACAGATAGATTAATGGAACAGAACAGAGAGCCCAGAAATAGACCCTCAACTCTATGGTCAACTCATCTTCGACAAAGCAGGAAAGAATGTCCAATGGGAAAAAGACAGCCTCTTCAATAAATGGTGCTGGGAAAATTGGACCATCACATGCAGAAAAATGAAATTGGACCATTTCCTTACACCACACACAAAAATAGACTCAAAATGGATGAAGGATCTCAATGTGCGAAAGGAATCCATCAAAATCCTTGAGGAGAACACAGGCAGCAACCTCTTCCACCTCAGCTGCAGCAACATCTTCCTAGGAACAACGCCAAAGGCAAGGGAAGCAAGGGGAAAAATGAACTATTGGGATTTCATCAAGATCAAAAGCTTTTGCACAGCTAAGGAAACAGTTCACAAAATCAAAAGACAACTGACAGAATGAGAGAAGATATTTGCAAACGACATATCAGATAAAGGACTAGTGTCCAGAATCTACAAAGAACTTAGCAAACTCAACACCCAAAGAACAAATAATCCAATCAAGAAATGGGCAGAGGACATGAACAGACATTTCTGCAAAGAAGACATCCAGATGGCCAACAGACACATGAAAAAGTGCTCCATATCACTCGGCATCAGGGAAATACAAATCAAAACCACAATGAGATATCACCTCACACCAGTCAGAATGGCTAAAATCAACAAGTCAGGAAATGACAGATGCTGGCGAGGATGTGGAGAAAGGGGAACCCTCCTACACTGTTGGTGGGAATGCAAGCTGGTGCAGCCACTCTGGAAAACAGCATGGAGGTTCCTCAAAATGTTGAAAATAGAACTGCCCTATGACCCAGCAATTGCACTATTGGGTATTTACCCTAAAGATACAAACGTAGTGATCCAAAGGGGCACGTGCACCCGAATGTTTATAGCAGCAATGTCCACAATAGCCAAACTATGGAAAGAACCTAGATGTCCATCAACAGATGAATGGATCAAGAAGATGTGGTATATATACACAATGGAATACTATGCAGCCATCAAAAGAAATGAAATCTTGCCATTTGCGACAACATGGATGGAACTAGAGCGTATCATGCTTAGCGAAGTAAGTCAAGCAGAGAAAGACAACTATCATATGATCTCCCTGATATGAGGAAGTTGTGATGCAACATGGGGGCTTAAGTGGGTAGGAGAAGAATCAATGAAACAAGATGGGATTGGGAGGGAGACAATCCATAAGTGACTCTTAATCTCACAAAACAAACTTAGGGTTGCTGGGGGGAGGGGGTTTGGGAGAAGTGGGTGGGATTATGGACATTGGGGAGGGTATGTGCTTTGGTGAGTGCTGTGAAGTGTGTAAACCTGGTGATTTACTGACCTGTACCCCTGGGGATAAAAATATATGTTTATAAAAAATAAAAAATTTATTAAAAAAAAAAAGATCTTTGCATTCCACTCAAGAACTTTAACTGTTGTGGAAAATGAACATTAAAATTTAATGCCCTATTTTTAGAATATAACAAATGAATTCATTCGTTGAATCTGCCTGTTCAATATTTATCTTACTATTCCTTTTCATTTTTGAAATCATTTACAAGAATTTTGTGTGATTGTCTAGTTCCATAAAAGAAGAAATTATCATTATTCAACATGTGCAAAGTTATGACAAATTTTGATGGGAAGAAAGGACTAGCAACTAAGGCACAATAATGTCAAATCATATCAACCTTAAGAGCTGAGTTAAAAATCTACAAGTATCTGTAAAATCAGAGACTTTAATTCTTGAATTAATAAAAAGGAGTTTTCTTCACACTTTTGTCATATATCTCTATAACTCGTGATCATATGGCATGTTTTTAGTGAATCTCAGAGGAACTAACACCGTATTAAAAAACCAAAAGGAAAATTTGAATTTAGAAACAAGAATACATTAACAAGATATATTTCATATATAATAAGATATAAGAATCTATATACAAACAGCACACAGGTACACAAAACATTATAATAAATCAATTTGGTATTGTCATCTTTCTATAATCCATAGTAATCCATAGTACAAGATTATTTTTGCTCAGGAAAAGTTAATCTCTCTTTTCCATTCTATAGTATATGATTTATGAGTCATACAGGGGACAAAGTTTTTCCTTAAAACATATTGCTTGTATGATATAATAAAAAGGAACTCTAAGCAAATGCATGCTATATTTTCTGAGAAACAATATGCAGAGAACATTGAAATTCAGGGTGTAGTTACTATTACTAAATACTTAAAAAATCAGTCTGGTTATTTTTGTTACGATTTCAACCTTACTAAAAAATCTGGATCATTGAATGATTGATTTAGACCTCCTATATAAAATAATAAAATGAATAGGGAAAACAATTCATCAAAATTAACAGCTTATTATATGTAAACATTTAATGAGTTACAAATAATTGATTCATACCTTCCAAATGCATTTTTAAGTGTTAATCTTCATATAGTACTTTACAGAAATATATAAATATACCTTCAAACAAATCACCACCCACTGATCTATATGGAAATAATGATCCCATTAAAAAGTGCTTACATTTATACCACTTTTTAAAATTTATACCACCTTTTGATGAAAAGTTTTTATTTAATGAAATCCTTTTACATGTATATATATATATATATATATACAAAAACATGCATATACATTATATGTATATAGATATTACATATACATTTGTATATATTAAGTTTACTTTCTCAAGTATTCTATTTAAAAGCCATAGCAGGAGTCATTTAACAGATTTATTAGAAGGTCATAAGGTTTGTATGAACAGATTACTTTTTTTTTTTTTTTAAGATTTTTATCCATTCATTTGACAGAGAGAGATCACAGCAGGCAGAGAGGCAGGCAGAGAGAGAGAGAGGGAAGCAGGCTCCCCGCTGAGCAGAGAGCCCGATGCGGGACTCGATCCCAGGACCCCAAGATCATGACCTGAGCCGAAGGCAGCGGCTTAACCCACTGAGCCACCCAGGCGCCCAACAGATTACTTTTTATATGGGAATTTCATAATATCATAGGCACTTTTCATGGGTTTACTTTCTATCAGGCATTTTGATTTCTGTTTTTGCATACTCCTACATATTGGAAACATATAAATAACAAAAGTCTATTTGTGATTTTATGATTTTTGTTAGCAAATCAGAATAGAATGAAGTATAGGTTTTGGAAGTTACAAAAGCTTTAAAAAATTTTGCTTCTCTTTGTCCATGCACCTGTATATGGGAGATTTTATTTTCTTGCTTTTTATAATTTTTATTCATTATTATCTGTTTTTTAATAAGTATCATTATTGACCCACCTATTGGATTCTGTAGCCATCTCCTTTTCTTTTCCAATGTATATGTGTATATATGCACATATATATTTTAGTTAATATAAAGTTGAATATGGAAAATATCTGCCTTAAAATTAACTTAATCTTAGATCATTAATAAGCATAGAGTGTTAATAAAGTTAAACAAAATTCTGCTATACAACCATCAGGACACAGACTATGGAAGTCTCAGGATGATAGGAAATTATGGAAACAAAGTCACCTTTAGGAAAGAACTTAAATAAGTGAAGAGAGTTCAAGGGGAGATAGTTGTCTGGCATGTGCAGGATTTACATTTGTTGTATAAACTTCCAAGGGATAGAGCAAGATCCAAAATTTAAAAAAAAAAAGATTCCTATTTTTTAGGAGATTTTAGCTTTCTTTGAGTTGTAATTATGTCCATGTTAGCAATGAGAATGGAGCTTTCACATAGTTACAGTTACTTGAGTAGAGCCACATGGTAAGTGGTGTAGCCAAGCTTTTAGCTGACACTGCCTGCCTGACTTGCTTATGCCAAGCCCCTCACCCATAGATTCTGGTGGGACAGCCCTTCTTAGTTAAGCTTGCTTTAGTCCCAGTATGATAGGTGCTTCCCACAAAAGAACAGGACAAAATACTGCCTACACCTTATTTCCCAACCACAGTGTTCTGCTGGGTCTCAGTTCTCATAGAAGTGGGTCAGGTTCCATTTCACCAGAGCACCCCTAGTTAAAGCTCATTACATTCAAATCAGGAACCAAATACTGCCCATAGCAGGCAAGGACAGTCTCTGCAGATGACTGGACTGAAGGAGAGAGAAGCCAAACCAGAGTAGCTCAGTGCATGCAACACACACCAGAGACACTCCCTGAAGTGCCACGCCCCAGACTCTCTGTTATCTCTTCCTCATAAGGTCATTACTTTTAGAAACAGGAGACATAAGTGACTTTATGTCACAGGATACATAAATGACTTAACACAGAGGAGAAGGTAGAGACATGCACAAAATGCCAGGACCAAGGAATTTATTCAATTTATCCCAAGTAAAAGGACAAGATAAGGCCATGACAGTGATCTAAGTGGAAGAGAAAAAAGGAACAAACCTGATAGAGAATTCAAAGTGACAGACATAAGGATACTCACTGGGATTGAAAAAAAGAATAGAAGACATCAATTAGACCCTAACCACAGAGATAAAAATGTTAAACAATAGTCAGAGTTAAAGAATACAATAAATGAGATTGGAAACCAGCTTGATACAATGAACAACAGTTTGGAATTAGTGACATAGAAGACAACAGAATGGAAAATGGTATAGCTGAACAAAATAAGAACTATGCAACATGAGAATAAATATAAGGAACTCAGTGACTCCATCTAATGTAATAATATTCATATTATAAGAGTCTCAGAAGTTAGAAAATTAATTTCAAGAAATAATAGCAGAAAACTTCCCTAATTTGGGGAAGGAAACAGACATCCAGACCCAGGAGGCTGAGAGCACTCCCATTAAATAAGTAAGGTGTACAGTTTTAAATACTATGCTATAAAATTAAAAAGGCACACATCCCCTGTATACTTATTTACATAGAACATATGATCAAAGATTTGTTCACTTTCTCATTAAGTCAGGATAATAAATGTGTTAAAATTCTTCCAGAACATTAATCATTAACATTATCTATGGTAACATTTAATTTGAATTACAGAGGCAGGACATGAGACAGTGTAATTTTTCTTCCATTAAATTCAAGTTTCTTTTTGTTACAAATGAGAAGCATTGTGAAATATATTTAAAAAAATTCTTTAGAATAATATAGAAATATATTTATTAAGAATATAATAGGAATCAATGAAAGTTTTCCACATAGTAAAATATATGGTAAAAAATTGATCTTTTGAATAATTTTCATTGAGCATGGCCATAATATGTACATATTTTAAATTTTTTTATGAAGTAATTATTGAATTCTGACAGTGCCAGTAGCAATTCTAAGAACTACAGGTCAAGTTCTTATTTAAATCCAGTCCTCCTGGGGCACTTAGGTGGCTCCATTGGTTAAGCATCTGCCTTGGCTCCAGTCATGAGGTCATGATCCTGGAGTCCTGAAAGGAGAACCATATTGTGCTCCCTGCTCAGCAGGGACTCTGCTTCTCCCTCTGCCATTCACCCTACTCCTGCTCTCTCACCCTGCTCCTGCTTTCTGGCTCTCACTCTCTCAAAGAAATAAATAAAATCTTAAGGGAAAAAAAAAAAAGATCCAACTCTCCTAAGAACCAGTCTAGTCACAAACTCAGGAACAAGTCAACGCATACCATACTCTTACTAGTGAATGGAGGCAATCACATATGTAACAGGATTATTCATTCAGCTTTTATTTTTTGATATTATCTCTATTATAAAAACTCAAAAATGTAGAAATTTTTTATCATCTATACAAAGAAGAAAGGGGAGGGTGTCCAAATGTGACTGAGTTGTTCTGTTTTATTTTGTTCTGTTGACTCATTGTTTTGTAGGACTTTAATAATGGAGGAGACTTTAAATTATTTGAAAACTATGGGGAAAGAAACCCTGGAGTTTCTTTGGAAGAAAAACATGACATAATTAATAGAGCAAAGAAGAAAGAAGAAGTGATAACTGGAGTCTTAGAAGAGGATTTCTTAAATAAAGATAGAAATAGTTATTCTCCTGAGAGAAGAGACACAAGCAAAGTTGCTGTTAGAAAGGATTATCTTTAAGATATAACACTTTCACTGCTAATGATCCTTTTTTTCTCATGGTTTTGAAATCTAAGAGAAAGGGAGGATTTCAGGGAGGAAAGCAGGGAATACTGAAGCTGACTATCCCTCAGAATATCTGTTTACTAATGGGCGCCTGGGTGGCTCAGTGGGTTAAGCCGCTGCCTTGGGCTCAGGTCATGATCTCAGGGTCCTGGGATCGAGTCCCGCATCGGGCTCTCTGCTCAGCAGGGAGCCTGCTTCCTCCTCTCTCTCTCTCTGCCTGCATCTCTGCCTACTTGCAATCTCTCTCTGTCAAATAAATAAATAAATAAAATCTTAAAATAAAAAAGAATATCTGTTTACTAAGAAAAACTTGTGTTACTTCAATGGTAAGATAGAAGTGGAAGGGGAGAGTCTGTCCAAGGCCAGAGTAAAAAAAGAAAGTCTCCTAGTGATATGCTGGCTTATTACTAAAAGATTATACTTCGAGATAAAGTGAACCTAAAATCTCCCTCATCATATGGAAACTACAGTTACTAACAATAACTGAGCCACTCTCAAGAAATTTTTAAGACTGTACAGCTTGCTGAAGAGAAAAACTCTAAGAAGAAAAATCTCAGATACTATAAGGACTAGAGAGAAATGAACTGGCAAATATGTGAGTAAATCTAAACATGTATGGGCTGTATCAAAAACAATAAAAACTTGTGAGATTAATGAACAAACAACACAGAAATAAAGTAAATGAAACTGGGTGTGGTGCATAAACAATGAATTTTGGAACACTGAAAAGAAATAAAATAAAATAAAATGGAAAAAAGTGAAAAAATAAAAGAAAGTTGGAAAGAAATTAAAATACTTAAAGCCTAACATTACTATATTGCAGGGGCTCCTGGATGGCTCAGTGGGTTAAAGCCTCTGCCTTTGGCTCAGGTCATGATCCCAGGGTCCTGGGATCGAGCCCAGCATCGGGCTCTCTGCTCAGAGGGGAACTTGCTTCCTCCTTTCTCTTTGCCTGCCTCTCTGCCTACTTGTGATCTCTCTCTCTCTGTCAAATTAAAAAAAAAAAAAAGAAAAAACTTAAAAAAATTAAAAACAAATAAAATTACTATATTCTAGAAGATAGTGAAAATATTAAAAATAAATTTTAATAAGTAGAGGTCACAGTTTTCTGGTAATCTTTATAAAAAACAGAGACATGCATAAATACTAATTTTTCAAAAAGTGGAATAATTTAAAACATTTAATTCCAAAAGAAAATATTAGAAAATAGAAAAGGAAAATTGAACAAATATGATAGAAGAAAGCACACAAATGATGAATTAAACCAACTGTATCAGTAATATAAAAAAATGTGAATAGAACCAATTCTTTGGTTAAAAGACAAGTATTATTAGCTAGGAGTTTTTGTTGTTTGTTTTTGTTTGTTTTAAAAGCTCCATCTTCTGTCTTATTTAGAACATAAGGAAACACCGAAGTTTAAAGAAAAAGGATTATAAAGGAAATGGTAGCCCTAAAATAATAATAATAATGTAGATTAAAAAAAGCTGATATAATTTTATTAATAGCAGACAAAATGGACCTTAAACAAAACATAAAAAAAGGGATTGTTAAAAATAACATGACACTTTTAAAGATAAAATTTGATGTACCTCAAAACAGAGTCTCAAAATATATAAATAAAAAATTGACCTATGTCAACAAGGTAAAATACACAAAACAATCAAATTAAAAGATTTTAGCATATTTCCATGAGTAGTTTTATGAACAAACTAACATTAGTAAAAGAAATTTGGAGAACATAATTAACAAACATTGCTTAAAAGTCATTACAGAACAGAATTCTTCATCCAGGAACTGTAGAATACACACTCATTTCAAATATATGCTGCACTACTTAAAAATCTAACCATTCCCTAGACCATAAACCAACTCTCAACAAATTTTGAATTAAAATAACATGGGATATATTCTGTATTCTAAATGAACAATTTAGTTAATATTAAAATCAATTATGAAAAGTATAAAGCTTTCTATAATATTGAAGATTAAGAAATATAGTTTCAAAAATTCACTGATCCAGAAAAACTAAAAATGACAATATTTTGAAGTGAACCACAAAGTGTACATCTGAAGTATTGTAGAATGTAGCCAAACTGTTGTTTAATGAAAAATTACGATTTAGTAATATGTATATTAAAAAGAAATGTAATGGAAAGTTAAAGAAATATATTTCAGAAAATTAATAACTAGAAAGAAGAAAATAAAGTAAAAGAAAGGAAAAGTCAAAGGTTAAGGACAGAAATCAATAAACTAGAAATCAATAAACTGGAAGAGGAAGAATTAGTAGGGAAATTAACAAAGTGAAAAGTTTTATTTGAAATACTAATAAAAATGAAATATCTCTGACAGTATTTTTCAAAGTAAATAAAGGTGCGGGTAAAAACACCTATTGTATAGGTGATTTGTTAAGGAATACAGAACGGTTCTTGGACACACTGAATGGATACTGGAAGTATAATAAGTAAGCTTTTTTTCCACTATTACACAGTTTAGTTGAAGCAGAAATTTTTCTTGAAGAAAAACAACAACAATAGCACATAATGTAGCAAGATTGACTCCTGAAAAGATAGAAAAACTTTTTTGTCCAAAATAACTTAAGAAGTTTGACTCATTACTCAGAAACTTTCACTTAGTAAACACTAGGCCCAGATGATTTGGTCAGAGAGTGTTTGAAAACAATGAAAGCAGAAATGAATTCAATAGAACACAGTCTTTGAAAGAAAATTAAAAATATATATATATGAGACAATCTGTGGTTATATTCTGAGGCTAGCATAACCCTAGAAACTAAAATGCAACGAGAGTATAAGGGAAAAAAATTACAATTCCATGTCATTCATGAGAATAAGTGCAAAAAAAGTTTAAATGTAAGAATAGTAAGTCGAACTTAGCATATTTTTCTTTTTGAAAAGAGAAAAATGTACCACAATTAAGTCAGTTTTATTCTAGGAACGAATTTTTTCCTATTAGAATATCAATAGGGGGCACCTGGGTGGCTCAGTGTGTTAAGCCGCTGCCTTTGGCTCAGGTCATTATCCCAGGGTCCTGGGATCGAGCCCCGCATCGGGCTCTCTGCTCAGCAGGGAGCCTGCTTCCTCCCCTCTCTCTGCCTGCCTCTCTGCCTGCTTGTCATCTCTCTCTGTCAAAAAAAAAAAAAAAAAAAAAGAAGAAGAAGAATATCAATAGATATATTTATCATATTAAGTGTTCCAAGTGAAATCAATTATTTTAATATATACAGAAAAAGGTTATGATAAAATTTAAAACTCATCCATGGTAAAAAAAAAAATAACCTCACAGCAAACAATTGAAAAGGAACTTTCTTTTTCAGTAAATTATATTTATAGAAACCTTAAAGAAGAAAGAAGAAGTGATAACTGGAGTCTTAGAAGAGGACTAACTAACTTTCTATCTATGGGTAAAACACTGATGGTGTTCATTTTGGGGGTTGAAAATAAGGCCAAAATGTCTGATACCACCATTTCAGTTCAAGATTTTACTGCAGATCTTATTTAGTGCAATAACTAGAGCAATGAGTAAGAGAATCCGAAAGGAATTATTAGTGTTAGTAAATTAGAATTAGATATTGGAATTACTTAAACCTTAAATCTGGAATTAGAAATTGTTCATTTTAATAAACTTACTAGAAAAGAAATTAATAAACACAAATCCATTGTAAACACTAAAGGGACAGAAACTATACAACTTTTAAAATAACAGCAACAATTATAAAGTAATAAGTTATGTACAAGAGCTCTAGAGGAAAAAAAAATGTAAAACTTTATTAAGAGATATTAAGACCCAAATAAGTTGCCATACAAACTATATTCACATATTAGAAGTCTCATTGCTATTGAGTTGTTGATTTTCCCCAAAGTGAATTATACAAAGAAATTACATTATGTTAGTAGTTTTTGCTTATTTTTACTTTTGTTTTTTAATAGAGTTTGATTTATTCTAAAATTTTCATGAAACTGTAAAGGACCAAAAATTAAGACATTCTTGGAGAAGAAAAATGACATGTGAGAACTGGCTTTTTACATATATAGTTTTCTGTACTTATATAGCTAGGTACTTAAGAAAGTGAAGATATATTTCTGGGAACAATAAATTAAATAGAATAATGACTTTATGTATAAAATTTAGACATTTATTTGCAGCTACAAACTTGCATTTTTTTTTAATATTTCTATTTGGAAGCTCAGTGAACTTCACAAATTCAATATAATCATAATTGAACTTCTAATTTTTCCCCCCAAAACTAAATCTGCCTTAATCTTAAATTTTTTTCATGTAATGTAATAATCTAGTCATATAGTCTGTTGTCTCTACTTTTAATATATGCAATATTTGACTTGACTTTTCTATCTTTATTGGAATTATCTGGTCCAAAATATAAATAGTATCTAACACATTCTAGCGTAGTATCTTCCTAATTGACCTCCATTCTTTTCTTTATGTTTTTTTCTCCCCACTTTGCTTCATACTGTAACCCCAGTCTATTCTCAAATTAACAGCCAGAAGGATCCTATGAAATGTAAATGTTTGCTCAAAAACATGCATTGATTTCCTAAAGACCTTATAAAGGCACATAATCTGTCCTTCGTTAACTCTATTAACCTCTTTTTCACATTGATATGATTACATTGACTTCCTTGCCTTTTCTTTGATCTATAAGGTATAGATCTGCCTCCTAGCTTTTGCGTTGGCCAGTTACTCTTTACCTGGAAAGCCACACTGCTGACTTTTAGTTCTTGAAGTCTTTAGTGTTACTTTTTCAGTATGCTTGCTCTGATAATTCCAATTTAAATTTTAACCTGATTCTCTTCCACTCCAGGACTTTTTTTTCTTTATTTGCCTAGAACTTGTCACCTTATTGTATTTAAACAATTTATTTATTTACTATGTCCATTATTTACTATCTGATTTTACCCTACAAAACTATAAAATAAATGTGAATAGAAAATCTTATTCCATATTGTTTATTGTTGAATTACATGTGCCTCGAACTGTGCCTAGAACTTTGAACAATCTACTATTTTGAAGTAAAGATAAAATCCCAAAGACAGATAATAGAATATAAGATGAAGTCAAAATTGTACTATAGTGAGAAAATTTGACAATTTAAAAAATACAATTTAATCACAATCTCAATGAGCCACAAAAAGCATTTCCAGAACTATTTAAATACTTAAAGATGAAGGGCAAAACAGTAAAACTTTTACCATATACAAAGAAAATATCATTGTTTCTTGTGACTACACAGAAAGTACTATTTATGAAGATCTATACCTTCAAAATTAGAATCTTCTATTCATCAAAAGTCATAATTAAGAAAGTGAAAAGGCAAACTACCAACTCAGAGAAGATAGTCATTTTATATAAAACTGATGATGGATTCCAGTATTTTAATTTTTTTTTATTTTTTTTATTTTTAATTGATTTTTTATTTTTTATAAACATATATTTTTATCCCACGGGGTACAGGTCTTGAATCGCCAGGTTTACACACTTCACAGCGATCACCAAAGCACATACCCTCCCCAATGTCCATAATCCCACCCCCTTCTCCCAAACCCCCTCCCCCCAGCAACCCTCAGTTTGTTTTGTGAGATTAAGAGTCACTTATGGTTTGTCTCCCTCCCAATCCCATCTTGTTTCATTTATTCTTCTCCTACCCACTTAAGCCCCCATGTTGCATCACCACTTCTTCATATCAGGGAGATCATATGATAGTTGTCTTTCTCTGTTTGACTTATTTCGCTAAGCATGATACGCTCTAGTTCCATCCATGTTGTCGCAAATGGCAAGATTTCATTTCTTTTGATGGCTGCATAGTATTCCATTGTGTATATATACCACATCTTCTTGATCCATTCATCTGTTGATGGACATCTAGGTTCTTTCCATAGTTTGGCTATTGTGGACATTGCTGCTATAAACATTCGGGTGCACGTGCCCCTTTGGATCACTACGTTTGTATCTTTAGGGTAAATACCCAATAGTGCAATTGCTGGGTCATAGGGCAGTTCTATTTTCAACATTTTGAGGAACCTCCATGCTGTTTTCCAGAGTGGCTGCACCAGCTTGCATTCCCACCAACAGTGTAGGAGGGTTCCCCTTTCTCCACATCCTCGCCAGCATCTGTCATTTCCTGACTTGTTGATTTTAGCCATTCTGACTGGTGTGAGGTGATATCTCATTGTGGTTTTGATTTGTATTTCCCTGATGCCGAGTGATATGGAGCACTTTTTCATGTGTCTGTTGGCCATCTGGATGTCTTCTTTGCAGAAATGTCTGTTCATGTCCTCTGCCCATTTCTTGATTGGATTATTTGTTCTTTGGGTGTTGAGTTTGCTAAGTTCTTTATAGATTCTGGACACTAGTCCTTTATCTGATATGTCGTTTGCAAATATCTTCTCCCATTCTGTCAGTTGTCTTTTGATTTTGTTAACTGTTTCCTTTGCTGTGCAAAAGCTTTTGATCTTGATGAAATCCCAATAGTTCATTTTTCCCCTTGCTTTCCTTGCCTTTGGCATTGTTCCTAGGAAGATGTTGCTGCAGCTGAGGTCGAAGAGGTTGCTGCCTGTGTTCTCCTCAAGGATTTTGATGGATTCCTTTTGCACATTGAGGTCCTTCATCCATTTTGAGTCTATTTTTGTGTGTGGTGTAAGGAAATGGTCCTATTTCATTTTTCTGCATGTGGCGGTCCAATTTTTCCCAGCACCATTTATTGAAGAGGCTGTCTTTTTTCCATTGAACATTCTTTCCTGCTTTGTCGAAGATTAGTTGACCATAGAGTTGAGGGTCTATTTCTGGGCTCTCTGTTCTGTTCCATTGATCTATGTGTCTGTTTTTGTGCCAGTACCATGCTGTCTTGATGATGACAGCTTTGTAATAGAGCTTGAAGTCCGGAATTGTGATGCCACCAATGTTGGCTTTCTTTTTCAATATCCCTTTGGCTATTCGAGGTCTTTTCTGGTTCCATATAAATTTTAGAATTATTTGTTCCATTTCTTTGAAAAAGATGGATGGTACTTTGATAGGAATTGCATTAAATGTGTAGATTGCTTTAGGTAGCATAGACATTTTCACAATATTTATTCTTCCAATCCAGGAGCATGGAACATTTTTCCATTTCTTTGTGTCTTCCTCAATTTCTTTCATGAGTACTTTATAGTTTTCTGAGTATAGATTCTGTGTCTCTTTGGTTAGCTTTATTCCTAGGTATCTTATGGTTTTGGATGCAATTGTAAATGGGCTTGACTCCTTAATTTCTCTTTCTTCTGTCTTGCTGTTGGTGTAGAGAAATGCAACTGATTTTTGTGCGTTGATTTTATATCCTGACACTTTACTGAATTCCTGTACAAGTTCTAGCAGTTTTGGAGTGGAGTCTTTTGGGTTTTCCACATATAGTATCATATCATCTGCGAAGAGTGATAATTTGACTTCTTCTTTGCCAATTTGGATGCCTTTAATTTCCTTTTGTTGTCTGATTGCTGAGGCTAGGACCTCTAGTACTATGTTGAATAGCAGTGGTGATAATGGACATCCCTGCCGTGTTCCTGACCTTAGCGGAAAAGCTTTCAGTTTTTCTCCATTGAGAATGATATTTGCAGTGGGTTTTTCATAGATGGCTTTAATGATATTGAGGTATGTGCCCTCTATCCCTACACTTCGAAGAGTTTTGATCAGGAAGGGATGCTGTACTTTGTCAAATGCTTTTTCAGCATCTATTGAGAGTATCATATGGTTCTTGTTCTTACTTTTATTGATGTGTTGTATCACATTGACTGATTTGCGGATGTTGAACCAACCTGCAGCCCTGGAATAAATCCCACTTGGTCGTGGTGAATAATCCTTTTAATGTACTGTTGAATCCTATTGGCTAGTATTTTGTTGAGTATTTTCGCATCTGTGTTCATCAAGGATATTGGTCTATAGCTCTCTTTTTTGGTGGGATCCTTGTCTGGTTTGGGGATCAAGGTGATGCTGGCCTCATAAAATGAGTTTGGAAGTTTTCCTTCCATTTCTATTTTTTGGAACAGTTTCAGGAGAATCGGAATTAGTTCTTCTTTAAATGTTTGGTAGAATTCCCCCGGGAAGCCGTCTGGCCCTGGGCTTTTGTTTGTTTGGAGATTTTTAATGACTGTTTCAATCTCCTTACTGGTTTTGGGTCTGTTCAGGCTTTCTAATTCTTCCTGGTTCAGTTGTGGTAGTTTATATATTTCTAGGAATGCATCCATTTCTTCCATATTGTCAAATTTATTGGCGTAGAGTTGCTCATAGTATGTTCTTATAATAGTTTGTATTTCTTTGGTGTTAGTTGTGATCTCTCCTCTTTCATTCATGATTTTATTTATTTGGGTGCTTTCTCTTTTCTTTTTGATAAGTCGGACCAGGGGTTTATCAATTTTATTAATTCTTTCAAAGAACCAGCTCCTAGTTTCGTTGATTTGTTCTATTGTCTTTTTGGTTTCTATTTCATTGATTTCTGCTCTGATCTTTATGATTTCTCTTCTCCTGCTGGGCTTAGGGTTTCTTTCTTGTTCTTTCTCCAGCTCCTTTAGGTGTAGGGTTAGGTTGTGTACCTGAGACCTTTCTTGTTTCTTGACAAAGGCTTGTACTGCTATATATTTTCCTCTCAGGACTGCCTTTGTTGTGTCCCACAGATTTTGAACCGTTGTATTTTCATTATCATTTGTTTCCATGATTTTTTTCAATTCTTTAATTTCCCTGTTGACCCATTCATTCTTCAGAAGGATGCTGTTTAGTCTCCATGTATTTGGGTTCTTTCCAAACTTCCTTTTGTGGTTGAGTTCTAGCTTTAGAGCATTGTGGTCTGAAGATTCCAGTATTTTTAAAGAACTACAAACAAAAATAAAAATAGCTCAATAGAAAATTGGCATAAAACTTGAACAGGCTGGGGGCGCCTGGGTGGCTCATTGGGTTAAGCCGCTGCCTTCGGACAGGTCATGATCTCAGGGTCCTGGGATCGAGTCCTGCATCAGGCTCTCTGCTCAGCAGGGAGCCTGCTTCCTTCTCTCTCTCTCTGCCTGCCTCTCAGTGTACTTGTAATTTCTCTCTGTCAAATAAATAAATAAAATCTTTGAAAAAAAAATAAAGATTCCTAGGAGTTTTCCAGTTCCTGACTAGGAAAATGTGGGGAGTGGGAGGATGAACTTACAGGTGACCTGCTTTTAAAAAAAAAAAAAAAACTTGAACAAGTTGGTCAATGCCTATAGCCTTAGAAGACTCTTATGGCACCCGTGCCTCAACAAGTTCTTGCAAACCCAGGCTCCCAGCCATCCCATCTCTGGCCAGCTCCCATGGCCCCATGTAGCTCCTTTGGCTCTAGGCTCAGAGTGGCTCCCAGAAACCTAAAGTCCCAACTGGATAAAAATGCCATACCGGCCATCAGAGATCTAGCTCCAGAATGGCTCGTATTATTCCAGCTTCTGGACTGGCCCAAGAATTAAAATGGCCCAGCCCCAGATCTAGACAAGCCCCCACAGTACTGGGTTTCCAGTGTGCTCCCATGGACTCAGGCTCTTAGCCCACCCTAGCACTAGGCCAGCTCCAACTGATGTAGATGACTGTCTTACTCCAATGGTCCTTGTCATCTGGTTCACCCCCCATGGACCCAGTATGGTCCATATGGACAATCAGGCCTAACTACCTAAAGATGTAGGCACCAGTCCTTCCTACCTACAGATTACAGCAACATGCCTTCTGTGGACACCACTGGACAGCCCAGCCAGAATCTTTAGCCAGGCTGATTGGTAAAGGGTCTTGCCTGCCAAATCCAGCCTGTAAAGACTGAAAGAGGTGTCTATTTCCTCCACTGCTCATGAACTACCACTCAAGAATACTTTACCTAGCAAAGCCATTTGTCAGAAATCAAGGCAAACTAAACATTTTCCTAAACAGACAAAATCTGAGGGAGTTTGTCATCATTTAGCTTTATAAAAAATATTAACGAATATTTTAAGCTGAAATAAAAGGTTGCTAATTAGTAACATGAAAACACATGAAAATATAAAACATACTGGTAAAAGTCAGTAGAGTCAAATTCAGAATATTGTAATACTGAAGTACTGTGGTATGTTAATCCCTTAATCCTAGCACAAAGGTTAAAGGATGAAATATTAAAAGTCCTATAACTACAATAATTTATGTGTACACAAGATAAAAAGAGGTAAATTTTGCTATAAAAAAACAGAATGTGGAGGGGGAGGAATAAAGGTGTGCCAGTGAAGTGAAGTTGCTATCAACTTAAAATAGATTGACATATCAATAGGATATTGTGTGTAGGCCTCATGATAACAACAAAGCAAAATCAACAGTATATAAACAAAAGATAAAGAAAAGAGTATCAAAGCATACCAGTATAGAACATTATAAATTCATAAAGCAAGACAGCAGAGAGAAAAACAGGGGAACAAGGAAAATACAAAACAGCTAGACAAAAATAAAATTACATCAGTAGGTCCTTCCCATTGATAAAATTATGTAAATAATGGAATAAATTGTCTAGTCAAATGTCATACTGTAGCTAAAATAAGTAAAATAACAATAACCAAATATATGCTGCCTACAGGAGATGCACTTCATCTTAAAGTATAAACAAAGGCATAAAGTGAAGGAATGCTAAAATATACTCTATGCAAAGGCAAAACAAATGTAACTAAAAAAAAAACTATTATAGAGATAAAGGTTGTCATTATATAATGATAAAGAGGTCAATTAACCAAAAAGATATAATACTTGAAAATACATATGTACCCAACATCAGAGCATCCAAATATTTGAAGCAAATACTAACAAATTTGAAGGGAGAAATGAACAAAAATAAAATAATAATGAGACTTCAATATCCTGTATTCAATAATGGATAGGTCATTGAGACACAAAATTAATAAAGAGACATGGACTTACAGTGTACCCTAGATCAAATGGACCCAACAGGACACTCCATTCAAAGCAGAATACACATTTTTCTCAAGTGCACATGGAATATTCTTCAGGAAAGATCACATATAAGGTAACAAAACAACAACATTGTCACAAAGACAAGTCCAATACTGCATGGTTTTACTTGTGAATTATATTAAACATAAAAATTAATGTCAATCCTTTTCAAACTCATGCAAAAAATTAGAGAGGAATAAGCACTCCCAAACTTATTTTATGAGGTCAGCATTGGCCTATACCAAAACCAGATGAAACCACAAGAAAACTATAGACCTAAACCCCTGATGAATACAAATACAAAATTTATTAATAATTATTCATAAAATTATTTATAATAATATAATTATATTATAATTATTATAATTGTAATTTTATAAATTTCAGTTTGTTCTCTGTAGTTGAGTCTTTCATGGTTTGCCTCCCTCCAGGTTCCCTATCCTATTCCATTCATCTATGTCTCTTTTTTTGTGTCAGTACCACACTGCCTTGACGATTATGGCTTGATAATACAGATTGATGACTCCAGCTTTGGTTTTCTTTGTCAACTTTACTTTGGTTATTCAGGGACATTTCTGGTTCTATACAAATTTTTAAATTGTTTGTTCCAGCTCTGTTAAAAACACTGGTGCTATTTTGTTAGAAAATGCATTGTATGTGTAAAGTGCTTTGGGTAGTATACACATTTTAACAATATTTGTTTTTCCAATACATAAGCATGTAATATTTTTCCATTTCTTTGTATCTTCCTCAATTTCTTTTCATCAGTGTTATATAGTTTTCAGAATATAGATCTTTTACCTCTTTGGTTAGCTTTATTCCTAGGTTATGTTTTTTATGTTATGTATTTTTGGTACATTGTAAATGGGATCAATTCCTTGATTTCTTTTGGTTGCTTCATTTTTGGTATGTAGAAATGCAACAGACTTCTGTGAATTATTATTATATCCTGTAACTTTCCTGAATTCCTGTATCAGTTCTAGCAACTTTTTGGTGGAGTCTTTTGGGTTTTCTACATACAAGATCATGTTGTTGGCTAAGTGAAAATTTGACTTCTTACTTGCTGATCTGGGTGCATTTTATTTCTTTTTGTTACCTGATTGTTGAGTCTAGGACTTCCAATACCATGTTGAAACAATAGTGGTGAAAGAGGATGTCCCTGTTGTGTTCCTGATCATAGGGAAAAAGTTCTCAGATTTCCCCCACTAAGGATGATATTAGCTGTGGGTCTTTCATATATGGTCTTTATAATGTTGAGGTATGTTCCCTCTATCCTTACTTTCTTGAGAGTTTTTATCAAGAAAGGATGCTGTATTTTGTCAAATTCCTTCTCTGAATCTACTGTGAGGGTCATTTTATTTCTTTTTTTAAAAAAATATTTATTTATTTGAGAGAGAGAGACAGAGATAGCAAGAAGAGATCATGAGCAGGAAAGAGAGGGAGAAGCAGGCTCCTGCTGAGAAAGGAGCCCAACGTGGGGCTCATGGCCTGAGCTGAAGGCAGATGCTTAACAGACTGAGCCTCCCAGGGCCCCCAGGATCATTTTGTTCATATCCTTTCTTTAATTAACATTGTTTGTCATCTTGATTGATTTGCATAGTTTGAACCACCCTTGAGGCCCCATGATAAATCCCATTTGGCCATGATGAATAATTTTTTTAATGTACTGTTGGATACTATTAGTTGGTATCTTGGTGAGGATTTTTGCATCCATGTGCATCAGGGTTGTTAGTCTCTAACTCTCCTTTATAGTGGGGTCTTTGTCTGGTTTTGGGATCAAGGTAATGCTGACATCATAGAATGAGTTTGGAAGTTTTCCTTCCATCTCTATTTTTTTAAATAGTTTGAGAAAAGTAGATATCAACTTTCTTTAAATATTTGGTAGAATTCCCCTGGAAAGCCATCCAACTCTGGACTTTTTTTTTTTGGTGAGCTATTTTGGTTACTGATTCAATTTCTTTGTAGACATGGGTCTGTTCAGATTTTCTATTTATTCTTGTTTCAGTTTATGTATTTCTAGGAATGCTTCCATTTCTTCTAGATTGCCTATTTGTTGGCATATAATTGCTCATACTGTTTGAGTCCTTTCTCTCTTCTTCTTGTTCTTCCTTTTTTTTTTTTTTTGGTAAGTCTCACCAAGGGTTTATCAATTTTGTTAATTCTTACAAAGAACAAGTTCTTACTTCCATTGATGTGCTCCACTTTTTTTTATTTTTAAATCATTAATTTATGCTGTATCATGATAAAAACTTTCAAAAAATTCAATAGGGGAGAACTTACTTCAACATAATTAAGAATATATATGACATACCCACAGTTGACATTATACTAATAGTGAAAGATGGAAAACTTTTCTTCTAAAATCAGGTAGAGGAAAAAAAACACCTAATCTCCCCTACTTCTCTTCAATTTAGTACTGGAGGTCCTAGCCAGATTTATCAGTCAAGAAAGGGAAATAGTAGACTTTCAAACCACCACTGCAGTACCCATGATCTATTTCTCCCCAAAACCATGTCTCCACATTTCCTACTTTCCTGTAAGTGGCCTCTTCTGTCCCTCTAGTTGTATAATTTGTTCTATCAGACTTCAGTTCAATTTCTTGAGTATTCAGAATGACTTGATTGTTATCCAGCTGTGTTCATGGAACATGGCAAGCGTAAGGTTCCCCAGCTACATTTCTATCTTAGCTCTGCAAAAATCAGGAATATCAGTATGGGCATCACATTTCCTAATTTCAAACTCTATTACAAAGTTACAGGAATTAAAACAGTATTGTTTTGGCATAAAAACAGGAATGTAGTCCAAAGGAGCAAAATTGAAATCCCAGAAATAAATTTTCACATATATATTCAATTAATATTTGACAAGGTACTCAAGAATACTCAATGGAAAAAGTGCAGCTTCTTCAATAAGTGGTTGTGGAAAAAGTAGATATTCACATGCAGAAGAATGAAACAACCCCTATCTAATGCCACTTAAAAATTAAGTCAAGACAGTTTAAAGACATAATGATAAGACCCAAAACTGTAAAAATCCTAGAGGAAAACATAGGAGAAAATCTTTTACCTTAATTTCGGCAATATCTTTTTGGATATGAGAGCAGAAGTATAAGAAACAAAAGCAAAAAAAAAAAAAGTGGAATACATCAAAGAAGTTTTTTCACAGCAAAAGAAGCAATCAACAAAATAAAAAGACAGCCAATGGAATAAGAGAAAATATCTGCAAGTCTTTACTGGATAAGGGGTTAATATGCAAATATATAAGTAACTACTATAACACAATATTAAAAAAATCTGATTTAAAAATTGACAGAGGACCTGAATAGATATTTTTTTCAAGGAAGACATACAAATTTCTAGCATGTACATAAAAGGTGCTCAACTCACTAATCATTATATAATTACTTATCATTACCAATCATACATATATTTATGGTGCATACATATTCATATATGTAGTATATGCATGTTTGTCATATATATGTAATGAATCTACTAATAATCAGGAAAAAATTCAAATCTGAACCCTATAATACACAATAATATTATTGATCAGGAGGTAAAATAACTCTCATTATTGCTTGTAAATAATCAAACACATACAGTGTCTTGGGAAATTGTTATTATTTAGTAAATTTGAAGATATACTCCCAAGTAGCAACTGAACTCTTATGAACAGAGCTCAGAGAAACTCTTGCTTAGGTACACCATGAATAATTTTAAATAACTACCATGGACTCATTTTTCATGAGTGCTCCACATCAGGCTCTTGCACAGTTTTGCCCCTTGATGGAAGACAATGCATGTGCCAGCATCATAACTGAAGACTCCTATGGGTGACATTTAAAAAAAAAATACAGTGGAGGCTGCCTTTGTGATTTATAAGCTACCAAAATTTTTTGTGGCAAAATGTATAGCATAAAAACAAAATGCACCATTTAACCGTTTTGGGGTGTAAAACCAGTGTCATTAACTATATTCACATTATATTTCAGTCATCACTATGCACCTCCAGAACTTTTCATCTCCCTAAACTGGAACCCTGCTCATTAAACAACTCCCTTATCTCCAGACCCTATAAGTCTGACTACTCTAGGTACCTCATATAAATGGAATCATTAAATTGTCCTTCTATGTCCAGTTTATATCACTTAGCATATTTTCAAGACTCATTCATGTTGTAGTATGTGTCAAAATTCTCTTCCTTTTAAGGCTGAATAATATATGTAATAATAAATAAAATTGTATGCATATACCATGCATTTCATCAGATTCTTTCATCTGCTCATGAACATTTGGTTTATTTTGATAATTGTTGAGTGATGCTGCTTGCTGCTATGAACATGGGTGTACAAACATTTGTTTAATTCATTGCTTTCAGTATTTTGGGGTATGTGGAATTCCTAGAATATATAGCAGGTCTATATTTATATTTTGAGGAACTGCCATACTATTTCCCATAGTAGCTGAACCATTTTACATATCCACCAGCAATGTATAGGATTCTAATTCATCCATATCCTCACAGCCATTGTTATTTTCTGCTTTTATTATCATTATTAATAGCAATTAATAGCAATCTTAATGGATACAAAATAGATACAAAGTTGTATCTCATTGTCACTTCCCTACATTTTCCTAATACAAGTTTTGTTTTGAGCAGGAACAACTTATAAACCCCACCCCTGTAACCTTATTCCTTTCCTTTTTTAAGCAAGTAACATTGTCAGTAGCCAAATGACTCCTGAATCTTTTTTTTTTAAGTATGCCTTATTGATATATGCTTTAAAAAGAAAATGTTATTCATTTATTTGTCAGAGAGAGAGAGAGAGAGAGAGCACACACAAGAGGGGGAGCAGCAGGCAGAAGGAAAAACAGGTTCCCTACCAAGCTGAGAGCCCCATATGTGACTAGATCCTGGGACCCTGGGATCATGATCTTCTGAACCAAAGGCAGACTCTCAACTGACTGAGCCACCCAGGCATCCCAACTCCAGAATCTTCCAAGTAGATTTTCTTGTTAGTCTCTGCTACTTTACCAAAAAGGTACTGTAGAAAAGTTTTAATTATTTGTATAATTTTACAGTATATGTGACAACTTTGTTTAGATCTTTCCTCTAAAGTATGATATGCCATATACTCAAGTGAGAAGAGGAACCCACCTTGACTTTAAGCTGTTATTCTGTGCTCAGAACAAATAAAAGATATTGGATACCTCTTGAGGACTCAGGTTATTTATTTTGACCATAGCTTGAAAAAAAGAAAGAAAGAAAGAAAGAAAGAAAGAAAGAATGAATTTGGGAATGTTTTCTTGCTAGTTCAGAGCCAAAGACTCTTCGTCAGTACAACTTTGTGGAATTATTTTCAGCTAAATCCATGAAGGTAAGTGAGATTTCTGTGGAGGTCCTGATGTTGAGGACACGGTGAGTACAACACTTCTCATCTCAGTTGTGCAACCATTCAGAGGGGAACTTGAACTGAATCAAGTTTAGAAAAAGTGACTGAGCATAAAATGAAGGAAAAATTTCCTCTATAAATCCAGCAGGGAGAGTATGCAGACTATAATCTTTCCTCTCAGTTTGTTTTAAAATCCTGATAGAAGTCAGCACATTTTTTAAAACACACTTAAGTGTATTGTTTCCTTCTTAGGGGAAAAAATGTGCTAAGAATTTTAAGTTTTTCTGGCAGCACCCTAACTCTTAGCCAGATTAAATTTCTTTTCTTCATAGATTCCCTGAGGCATCACTGTAATGAAAGAGTAGGCACCAGAAAAAAAACACTTAACCCAGGTGTGTCTGGGAAAAAAAGTCACTTTTTGAATGACCCACGTAAAAATCACAACACATTTTATTTCAATCACAGCTCTGCAAACCAGTCTCATCTCCAATGGATACTATTGAACTACTGCCCTCTAAAGGTCATGACCTTGGGTACCAATGTTTTTCCTTAAAAAAAGACTAAAATAATACTGATGACAGCTTTCAAGAAGCCTGAAAATGAAAGCTGCAGAAGTGTTTCTTTCTTGTTCCCAACATGAATTTACTGATGAGTTTTACTTAAGTTTCTTTACCAATTATCTCTAGGTTTTGTTAACTTCTTCATTGGCCTACTTAACTCTTGAGTTTCTCCTTCATTCTGGACTGATTTCTTTCATCTCCATCCTGTCTTCAGTCAGCAGAGGAGATAAATGCTAACAGAGTTTGGAGCATGATCTGAGTAGAGGAAATGCTATTGTGTTATTCTGATTAATTGCCTCCTACAATAGATTTTAATCTCCAGGAGGATAAGGATTGTCACATTTGGCAGTGTTTCCCTTGAGTCAAGATCAATTGGGAGCATATATTAAGATATTGTTAAATTGTTAAGTAAATCACTTTTGAAAGAAATAAAATGTTTATACTTATACTTTTGCCATATAATATTTTACTTGCTTTTCTTTCTAAGCTCTTTCTATTACAATGTCATATCATGTGACTTTTTTTCTTATACTATCTTAAGGTCCTTTTGTTTCTTTTTTAAATTAATATTATTTTTTCATTTATTAATTTTCAGCATAACAATATCATTATTTTTCCACCACACCCAGTGCTTCATGCAATCCGTGCCCTCTATAATACCCACCACCTGGTACCCTGACCTCCCACCCCCCAACCTCTTCAAACCCCGCAGATTGTTTTTCAGAGTCTATAGTCTCTCATGATTCACCTCCCCTTCCAATTTACCCCAACCCCCTTCTCTCTAACTCCCCATGTCCTTCATGCTATTTGTTATGCTCCACAAATAAGTGAAACCATATGATAATTGACACTCTCTGCTTGACTTATTTCACTCAGCATAATCTCTTCCAGTCCCATCCATGTTGCTACAAAAGTTGGGTATTCGTCCTTTCTAATGGAGGCATAATACTCCATAGTGTATATGGACCACATCTTCCTTACCCATTCATCCATTGAAGGGCATCTTGCTTCTTTCCACAGTTTGGTGACCGTGGCCATTGCTGCTATAAACATTGGGGTACAGATGGCCCTTATTTTCACGACATCTGTATCTTTGGGGTAAATACCCAGGAGTGCAATGGCAGGGTCGTAGGGAAGTTCTATTTTTAATTTCTTGAGGAATCTCCACACTGTTCTCCAAAGAGGCTACACCAACTTGCATTCCCACCAACAGGTTAATAGGGTTCCGCTTTCTCCACATCTTCTCCAACACATGTTGTTTCCTGTCTTGCTAATTTTGGCCATTCTAACTGGTGTAAGGTGATATCTCAATGTGGTTTTAATTTGAATCTCCCTGATGGCTAGTGATGATGAACATTTTTTCATGTGTCTGATAGCCATTTATATGTCTTGACTGGAGAAGTGTCTGTCCATATCTTCTGCCCATTTTTTTGATATGATGGTCTGTTTTGTGTGTGTTGAGTTTGAGGAGTTCATTATAGATCCTGAATATCAACCTTTTGTCTGTACTGTGATTTGCAAATATCTTCTCCCATTCCGTGGGTTGCCCCTTTGTTTGTTTTTTATTTATTTATTTATTTTTACTGTTTCCTTGGCTGTGCAGAAGCTTTTGATTTTGATGAAGTCCCAAAAGTTCATCTTCACTTTTGTTTCCTTTGCCTTTGGAGACGTATCTTGAAAGAAGTTGCTGTGGCTATCGAAGAGAATACTGCCTATGTTCTCCTCTAGGATTCTGATGGATTCCTGTCTCACGTTGAGGTCTTTTATCCATTTTGAGTTTATCTTTGTGTACGGTGTAAGAGAATGGTCGAGTTTCATTCTTCTACATATAGCTGCCCAGTTTTGCCAGCACCATTTATTGAAGAGACTGTCTTTTTTCCACTGTATATTTTTTCCTGTTTTGTCGAAGATTATTTGACCATAGAGTTGAGGGTCCATATTGGGCTCTCTAATCTGTTCCACAGGTCTATGTGTTAGTTTTTATGCCAGTACCATGCTGTCTTGGTGATCACAGCTTTGTAGTAAAGCTTGGTTCAACATTTGCAACTCAATGTGATAGAACAAATTAATGAGAAGTTCCTTTTTGTTTCAATTGATTATTTGTTTTGACATTTCCTATCCTATCTTTTACTCATGTTTCCTGAGATTCTTCTTATGGTACCACGTTTGATAACCATTATTTTGATTTGAAAATTTGTCTATGTAAAGACTATCTTCCATTTCCAAATGATTAAATGGGCTGGTAGCTCAGTTGTATACTTGCCCTTTAGAATAAATTGATATAACGGTGGAGTTTTGATCGGAATGGCATTAAAAGTATAGATTGCTCTAGGCAGTATAGACATTTTAACAATGTTTATTCTTCTGATCCAAGAGCATGGAATGGTCTTCCATCTTTTTGTATCTTCTTCAATTTTTTTCATGAGTTTTCTGTAGTTCCTCTAGTACAGATCCTTTACCTCTTTGGTTAGGTTTATTTCCAGGTATCTTATGGTTCTTGGTGCTATAGTAAATGGAATCGATTCTCCAATTTCCCTTTCCACATTTTCATTGTTAGTGTATAAGAAAGCCACTGATTTCTGTACATTGACTTTGTATCCTGCCACATTGCTGAATTGTTGTATGAGTTCTAGTAGGTTGGGAGTGTTGTCTTTTGGGTTTTCCATGTAAAGAATTATGTCATCTGTGAAGAGAGAGAGTTTGACTTCTTCATTGCCAATTTGGATACATTTTATTTCTCTTTGTTGTCTGATTGCTGTTGCTAGGACTTCTAATACTTGGTTGAACAAGAGTGGTGTGAGAGTGGGCATCCTTTTCCTGTTCCTGATCTCAATGGGAAGGCTGCAAGCTTTTTCCCATTGAGGATGATATTTGCTATGGCTAGATTTGATGAAGTTCAGGAATGTTCCCTCTATCTCTATACTTTGAAGTGTTTTAATCATGAACGGATGCTGGATTTTGTCAAATTCTTTTTCTGTATCAATTGAGAGGACCATATGGTTCTTCTCTCTTCTCATATTAACTTGTTCTATTACATTGACTGATTTGCGAATGTTGAACCATCCTTGTAGCCCAGGAATGAATCCCACCTGGTTATGGTGGATAATTTTTTAATGTGCTGTTGGATCCTGTTGGCTAGGATCTTGTGGAGAATCTTAGCATCCATATTCATCAGTGATATTGGTCTGAAATTCTCCTTTTTGGTAGGGGCTTTGCCTGGTTTGGGGATCAGGGTAATGCTGGCTTCATAGAAAGAGTTAGGAAGTTTTCTTTATGCTTCAGTTTTTTGAAACAGCTTCAGGAGAATAGGTGTTATTTCTTCTTTGAAAGTTTGGTAGAATTCCCCAGGGAATCTGTCAAGTCCTAGGCTCTTGTTTTTTGGGAGTTTTTTGATCACTGCTTCAGTCTCGTTACTAGATATTGGTCTATTCAGGTTGTCAATTTCTTCCAGCTTCAATTTTGGGAGTTTATAGTTTCCCAGGAATGCATCCATTTCATCTAGGTTGCTTAGCTTATTGGCATATAACTGTTGAAGAGGCCTTGAATCACTAAGGAAATGTTGAAAAACAAAAATAAAACTGGGGGCATCACGCTACCTGATTTCAAGCTTTACTACAAAGCTGTGATCACCAAGACAGCATGGTACTGGCATAAAAACAGACACATAGACCCGTGGAATAGAGTAGAGCGCCCAGATAGGGGCCCTCAACTCTATGGTCAAATAATCTTTGATAAAATGGGAAAAATATACAGTGGAGAAGAGACAGTCTCTTCAATAAATGGTCCTGGGAAAACTGGACAGCTATATGTAGAAGAATGAAACTCGACCATTCTCTTACACCGTACACAAAGATAAACTCAAAATGGATAAAAGACCTCAACGTGAGACAGGAATCCATCAGAATCCTAGAGGAGAACATAGGCAGTATTCTCTTCGATAGCCACAGCAACTTCTTTCAAGATACGTCTCCAAAGGCAAAGGAAACAAAAGTGAAGATGAACTTTTGGGACTTCATCAAAATCAAAAGCTTCTGCACAGCCAAGGAAACAGTAAAAATAAATAAATAAATAAAAAACAAACAAAGGGGCAACCCACGGAATGGGAGAAGATATTTGCAAATCACAGTACAGACAAAAGGTTGATATTCAGGATCTATAATGAACTCCTCAAACTCAACACACACAAAACAGACCATCATATCAAAAAAATGGGCAGAAGATATGGACAGACACTTCTCCAGTCAAGACATATAAATGGCTATCAGACACATGAAAAAATGTTCATCATCACTAGCCATCAGGGAGATTCAAATTAAAACCACATTGAGATATCACCTTACACCAGTTAGAATGGCCAAAATTAGCAAGACAGGAAACAACATGTGTTGGAGAAGATGTGGAGAAAGCGGAACCCTATTAACCTGTTGGTGGGAATGCAAGTTGGTGTAGCCTCTTTGGAGAACAGTGTGGAGATTCCTCAAGAAATTAAAAATAGAACTTCCCTACGACCCTGCCATTGCACTCCTGGGTATTTACCCCAAAGATACAGATGTCGTGAAAATAAGCAGCAATGGCCACGGTTGCCAAACTGTGGAAAGAAGCAAGATGCCCTTCAACGGATGAATGGGTAAGGAAGATGTGGTCCATATACACTATGGAGTATTATGCCTCCATCAGAAAGGACGAATACCCAACTTTTGTAGCAACATGGATGGGACTGGAAGAGATTATGCTGAGTGAAATAAGTCAAGCAGAGAGTGTCAATTATCATATGGTTTCACTTATTTGTGGAGCATAACAAATAGCATGAAGGACATGGGGGAGTTAGGAGAAGGGAGTTGCAGGAAATTGGAAGGGGAGGTAAACCATGAGAGACTATGGACTCTGAAAAACAATCTGAGGGTTTTGAAGGGGCAGGGCCTGGGAGGTCAGGGTACCAGGTGGTGTGTATTATAGAGGGCATGGACTGCATGGAGCACTGGGTGTGGTGCAAAAGTAAGGAATACTGTTATGCTGAAAATAAATAAAAATAGTTTTTTTTTTCAAAAGAATAAATTAATATAGATACAGATGAGGACATAAAACAGTGTATAATCTATTTAACAAATTACTTTCTGGGAAAGGACTAGCATCCATGGGAACTTACTTTGACACATGAAATTAGGTTTTGAAGATCATGAATATATGATTCATAACATGGCTACATAGTTGCTTAATAGTGAAACATTATATTTTAGAACTCTTTATTTTTCAATGAACTTCTTTTAGGTTTCTATTGCAGTTTTCAGACCAACCCCACATGGTAGCTGTAATAGGTTCAAACATCCTTATTTCATAGATAAAATTACTGAATATAAAGTTTTAAATATAACCCTTCTATGGGCACCTGTTTTATTGCTTTATATGTAGTAAATATTCACCCTATCCTTTCAAGGTTTATTTGTTTATTGACAAACATTGATTCAGCTTTTATTGTTATGCTAGTGTTAAGAATACCATGAATGATACAAAAACACAATAAAAAATACCACTTACTCCTGGGGTACCTGGGTCGCTCAGTAAGTTAAGCATCTAACTTCAGCTCAGGTTATGATCTCAGTGTCCTGGGACTGAGCTTCTCATGGGGCCTCACATGGACCCCAGCATCAAGTCCCAGGTGGAGCCACCTTCACGCCTGACGTGGAGATCCACTTAAGCCCCCATAAAACCCCACTTGGGAGCCCCACAGTGGTCTCTGTGTTCAGTGGAGACTCTTCTTGTCCTTCTGTGCCTCCATCTGCTCATACTCTCTCAAATAAATTAAATCTTAAATAATATATAGCTTACTCTTAAAATGATCATGTTCTATTTGAAAATTGATAATAACATCATAATAATCTTTCAAACTATTACTGATAACAATTGTTGTAGAATAAAGTGTCTGTTTAGAGAAAACATACAGATTTTGTTGATAGATTACAACCAAAGGGAAAAACGCAAATCGGAAACTGATAAAATGGAGAGTAAAATTATTCCAATTGCACTGAGTGGCTTTTATAGACCTATAATTCTGTTTGATGAACACATTCTGAAACATCTTATTCCGAAAGACTGAAATACTTGTTAGAATGAATTATTCTTCTTCCTTTGAGTGGAAAAAGCAAACCCTAAACAGAGGAATGTTAATACTCTTCCATGTTGAGTTGCCTCTGGTCCTGGAATACCTACTGTTACATAAAATGTCTCAACAATGCAAAAAGATTAATTTAGTTAATATATCACTGAAATGTAGTCTGGGATGTCCAGAACGTAAATATCCATTTGTGACTCTTCTCAGAATTTTGCGGTAGTGAATTTTTACATGAGGAATAGAGTACAAGGAGAGTACCAGAACCTCAATGAAAGAAGTGGAGATTCTGGGCAATTTAGTACCCTCTCATTCCCAGTCACACCTCCCTACTATAGAACTTCTGCCAAGGCCTCAAATATTTCTTATCCTCAACTTTTTAGCTCACGTAATGCAAAGACATTGCTCACCATCAAAAGGTAAACCATAATGGAAAGTTGAGGATGGATGAAGAGACATTACCCACATGAATAAAGAGAGCTACATGAAAAAAATATAAAAAATCCTAATTTTTACAATGTCTCATGTAACTTCATTTTGTTCGATTGGCTCATTTTCTTCTTTTATATATTCCCCAAATATTATCAGGTCTTTCACTGGCCCAAGGTAGCCTATTTTTGTTAGTTCTTTAACTGAATATCTTACAAAATGACATTTCATGACAACTTTTATCATCTGTTTGAGAAAATCAATAGTTAGGCCCACTTTATTATTATTATTATTAATTATTATTATTATTATTTATTTGAGAAAGAGTAAAATCAAGAGAGATCACAGGAGGAGAAGGAGAGTCAGACTCCCAGATGAGTGGAGAACCTGGTGCAAGACTCAATCTCAGGACACTGGAATCATGACCTGAGCTGAAGCTGAAGCAGATGCCTAACTAACTGAGGTACCCAGGAGCCCTGCCATTTTTTTGATACAATGTTATCTTACAATTCTTTTGTTGTTTATTAAGGTGATTGAATCAAATTTGTACTTTTTAATTGAATCTAATATTTACTTTTTAAAGAATTAGGCTGATGTTTGGGAAAGTTTAGTTCTCTTCTGTGGAAAACTGCTCAAATTCCAAATTCACATCTCACTTCACCTAGAGTCAGAATGTCTACTCTTTAAAAACCCAGACTGTAAAGAATCCAAGTGAAAGTGTTCTTAGAACCAGGAAAAATATTACAAATCTGCCAGTAAAGCCACTGGAAGCATGAGCCATATGTCATTAAACCAAATAATAATGATAAAACTCATTCTATTCTACCAGTGGAATATGTTATTTTTCAGTGAACTTTCATATACCTTTCCAACTTGTTTTCAGATCTATTGTTCAAGGAAGGTTAAACAGGTACAGGATTATTAAATTGTCAGGCAAGGAAACTGAGGCAAATTGCATAAAATCTTATGCTCAGCTAATAGCAGAACAAGGCCTATTTCCTTTTCAGGAAATATATGCTTTTTCTTTGTTTTGTTTTGTTTTTCCTCTACTTGGACCACTGGGAGCACAAAATCTGCCATATTATACTAAACTGTTATCTCTTTTGGTAACTTTACAAAGTGGTGTTGGCTTTTTGTTCCAAAATCTTTAAGACATGTTTCTATACTTTTCTAATTCAACTAGTATAATTACTAGCAAATAGCTTAAGATACATTTTAAAATCCATACAAATAAACTGATTTTTATATTTAATTAACTTATTGATTATATAATTAATTCATTAATAAGAATTGCATGTCTGAATTCCTGAAGTCATATGATACAATTTTTTCCCCCTTTTATTTGCCTTTGTTTCATGCAGAATTTAGTCCAGGGCCATAAGGTTTGTTTCTCCATTTTCTTCTGGGATATCTTTTTCTTCTGTACAACATCCTTATCTGTTTTAAGAACGATCTGCTTGTTTTCCTGTAGGATTCATCTCAATGAGGCAGGGAGAACTCATTTATGAGTTAATTTGACCATGAACCCTATAAGTTCTATGCTGCATCTTGGGAGTTTTGTTCATCTGGCTGTGCTCAATAAGCAGAGAATCTACATCTAAACCCTTAAGTTCAGCATTACACTCTGCATTTTCATGCATGTGCAGTAAAAATTCAGCATTGTTTTTGGGCCTTCAGCCCTGTGTCCAGCCCCACTGTTTCACCTAGGGGCACCTACCAACACCACTGCAGGAATGATGGAATGGCATACATTGTTTCTCCAGAGTGATATCTTTCGGATACATGGTGGCTTGTCTGATATACATACACTTGGCCTGGGTGGTTTCACAGGTGCCTTTAAAGTGAACACAAAGATTTGAACCTCTTGATATGCATGATTTTGTAGTGTTTTCTGGATGAAGTGAATAGATATCCATTTTCGAGATAACCTCAGGCTGCTTAGAGGAGAGTGAAATAATTTGATATACTTAAACATTACAGTGACCCAGCCCTTTTGGAATGTATGAATAGTTTGTAAATTTAACTTTGAAATAATTCAACACAGGAAAAAATGTTGCTTATAAAAGCATTTTCCCACTATTAAGATATATAAAGTAGTTTTTCTATTTTTCAAGTTGGTATTTGACTTCAAACTTTTTTTTTTCCTTTTCAGTGTAATAGTATTCATTGTTTTTGCAACACACCCAGTACTCCATGCAATCCGTGCCCTCTTTAATACCCACCACCTGGTTCCACCAACCTCCCATACCCCCCCCCTTCAAATCCCTCAGGTTGATTTTCAGAGTCCATAGTCTCTCATGGTTCACCTCCCCTTCCAATTTCCCTCATCTCCCTTCTCCTTTCCATCTCCCCTTGTCCTCCATGCTTTTTGTTATGCTCCACAAATAAGTGAAACCATATGATAATTGACTCTCTCTGCCTGACTTATTTCACTCAGCATAATCACTTCCAGTCCTATCCATGTTGCTATAAAAGTTGGGTATTCATCCTTTCTGATGGAGGCATAATACTCCATAGTGTATATGGACCACATCTTCCTTACCCATTTGTCCATTGAAGGGCATCTTGGTTCTTTCCACAATTTGGCAACTGTGGCCATTGCTGCTATGAACACTGGGGTACAGAGGGCCCTTGTTTCACTACATCTCTATCTTTGTGGCCAATGGTTTATCAATCTTATTGATTCTTTCAAAAAAACAACTTCTATTTTCATTGATACATTCTACTGTATCTCTGGTTTCTACCTCATTGATCTCTGCTCTAATCTTGATTATTTCCCTTCTTATGTGTGGAGTAGGATTGATTTGTTGTTGATTCTCCAGTTTTTTCAGGTGTAGAAACAGCTGGTGTATTCTGGATTTTTCAATTTTTTTGAGGGAGGCTTGGATGGCTATGTATTTCCCCCTTAGGACCGTCTTTGTTGTATCCCATACGTTTTGGACTGAAGTGTCTTCATTCTCATTGGTTTCGATGAATTGTTTCAGTTATTCTTTGATCTCCTGGTTGATCCAAGCATTCTTAAGAAGGTGGTCTTTAGCTTCCAGGTGTTTGAGTTCCTTCTGAACTTTTCCTTGTGATTGAGCTCCAGTTTCAAAGCATTGTGATCTGAGAATATGCAGGAAATAATCTCAGTCTCTTGGTATCCGTTGAGTCCTGATTTGTGACCCAGTATGTGGTCTATTCTTGAGAAGGTTCCATGTGCACTTGAGAAGAATTAGTATTCTCTTGTTTTAGGGTGGAATGTTCTGTATATATGTGAGTATTCTTGTTTTAGGGTGGAATGTTCTGTATATATGTGAGGTCCATCTGGTCCAATGTATCATTCAATGCTCTTATTTCTTTATTGATTTTCTGCTTCGATGATCTGTCTATTTCTGAGAGAGGTGTGTTAAGATCTCCAACGATTAGTGTATTCATATCAATATGACTCTTTATCTTGAGTAATCTTATGTAATTGGCTGCTCCCATATTGGGGGCATAGTATTTACAATTCTTAGATCATCTTGGTGAATAGTCCCTTTAAGAATGATGTAGTGTCCTTCTGTATCTCTGACTACAGTCTTTAGTTTAAAATCTAATTTGTCTGATATGAGAATCGCTACCTCAGCCTTCTTTTGAGACCCATTGGCATGAAAGATGCTTCTCCATCCCTTCACTTTCAGTCTGGGTGTATCTTTAGGTTCAAAATGGGTCTCTTGTAGACAACATATGGATGGGTCTTGTCGTTTTATCCAATATGCAACACTGTGCCATTTTATGGGCACATTTAGGCCATTCACATTGAGAGTGATTATTGATAGATACGTTTTTATTGACATCTAGTTACCTTTGAAGTCTTTCTTTCTGTAGATTGTCTCTATATTTCTGTTCATTGCTATTCTTAGGATTTTTCATCTTTTATAGAATCCCCCTTAATATTTTCTGCAGTGTCGGCTTGGTGATTGCATAGTCTTTTAAGCCTTGCTGGTCTTGGAAACTCTTTATCTCTCCATCCATTTTGAATGTTAGTCTTGCTGGATAAAGTAATTTGGCTGCATGTTCTTCTCATTTAGTGCCCTGAATATGTCTTGCCAGCCTTTTCTGGCTTGCAAGGTCTCTGTGGACAGGTCTGACGTTATTCTGATGAGCTTCCCTCTGTAAATAAGGAGCCTCTTTTTCCTAGCGGCTTTCAAGAGATTATATCTACAATTATGATTCCTCAATTTGACTATCAGGTGTCGTGATTTTTTTGGAATGTATAATCTTTGGTGGAGACCGGTCGGCCTCTAGCACATGAATGCTGGTTCCATTCGCGAGATTGGGAAAATTTTCATGAAGAATTTGTTCCACTATATCTTCTGGACGTCTTTTTTTCTCCTCCCCTTCAGGGATTTCAATAATTCTGATGTTGGAACGCTTTATGACATCATTTATTTCCCTGATTTTGTTTTCGTGGCTTCTAAGCTGTTTGTTCCAGGCTTCCTCCTGATCCTTTCTCTCTATCTGTTTGTCCTCCAGATCACTAATTCTATCTTCTGTCTCAATTCCCTAGCTTTTAGATAATTTAGATTGGAACTCTTTGAGAGCTTGTGAACCTCATCCCTGGTAGCTTTCAGCTCTGCCCGAACATTGTGAACATCATCCTTTGTGACTTTCAGTTCTGCCCTAATCAATTTTGTTTGGTCATCCGTGGCTTTCTCTAACCTAGCTATTGCCTAGATAATTGTTAGCCTGAATTCTCTTTCTGACATGTTGTCTATGTTGATAGCCATTAGCTCTGTTACAGAAGACCCATCCTCCGTATTTTTCTTCTGTTGGGCATTCCTCCTCTTAGTCATTTTGGTGGGAGATGACTGAACAGATGTAGCTGGATGTATCAACCGTGGTGCAGTCAAGGTGCACCCTGGAACGCTTCTGAGCAATCAGGATTCCCCACCCAAATGAGAGAAAAATGAAAAGAAAAAAAGAAAAAAAGCATGAGAGAGAGAGACAGGGAAAAAAAGGAAAATAAAAGAAAAGGTTCAGCCCAAATGGGCCCCAAGGTAAGATTGATGAAGTATACAAACAAAATCAGACAAGCAAAAAGACTGATAAAAGTATATGACAAGAAAGAGAGAGAGAAAAAAAAATATATATGCAATTGTCATGGCCAGCATGACAAATCTACCAGGAAACGTGAGGGTAAGAGGATGGTGAAAAGAAATTAAGAGACAAAGAGATGGGGGCAGGAGGAGCACTGAGGATGATGTCCAACACTACTGGTTTTATTTCACATCCTATAATCATTTATAAGGCAGACCACAATAGGAGGAGTAATACATCAGTATCTAGTCAGATGACCGCAAGTTTCTATAAAAAGTTTACATTAACTACAAGCAAACCTCATGATGCCAGGTAGTCTAGGCTAATGCCATTAGCAAGACAGTCAACCAGGGAGTGGGTTATGGGAGGTACAGGAACAACAAGGACCAACTAAGAATTCGTGACCCTGACCACATTGTTCCCTTCTGTAGGGAGAGTGTGTAGGAAGTCACATAGGCAAGCTTACGACACATAGCACAGACCCTTTCTCAGTGTTACTCAACTTTCCTGTCCTTGACTCCTTATCAAGGTGTCCGGACTTTAAAGGAGACACAAGTCAGGGCCTGGTTTGATCCACAACTCCAACCATGCTGTAGCCTCCAACAGCAAATAAAGGAAGAACGTCATCCAAAAGAACCCCAAGTGTAAGATTTATATACTATCAGGACAAACACAAAAACACAGAAACACTGGTGGAAGAAAAAGATGGGAGAGTGGTTATAAGTTCTCAGTGTGGCTGAGGAAGGTTGTTTTGATTCTTCTGGATATATCTTGATATCTTTGTTAAAGGACTCAACTTTCCTAAGATAAATGGGGATTAAATATTGGTTTACCTATAGGGGTAGCAGTGATTGGGAAAATGGGATTACCTTGAAGTTTAACTCTATATGAACATTAGAAAATAAAAATAAAAAAGGAATAAATTAGACCAAACTGAAATTTTAAAAAAAATAGAAATGCAAAAGAAAAACACAGGTGTATGTATCAAAAAGTTCAGGTTAGAAGGTTATTATGGAATTTGACGTACTGGACATCTCACTGTGATGGTAAATAGGTTGAAAAATTATCTATATATATAAAAAAATGAACCAGAATTGTGGGAACGAGTTAAAAATAAAAGTTGTCCTGTGAAGTATTGGTGGTTGTTCTCTTGTGGTCTTTTTTTTTTTTTTTTTTTTTCTTTCCTGGTTGGTTTTCTGGGGGAGGGGCCTGCCACGTGGGTTTTCAGTCAGTGATGTTCCCTGAGTTAAGTCCTCCCGCCTGCCTCAAGGGGTGGGCTCTGAGGAAACTGTTTTTTTCAGGCTTTTGTTCTCTAGAGGTTTTTATGTTTGTTCACTTTTTTTTTATTTTCTTTCACCTTAACCGCTTTTGATGGTTTTTGTAGGTTTAGAGGAATGCAAACTGCACCCTGACCTCCCTCTCAGAGAGAAGCCTCAGCCTGGTCCCCTGTGGGTGCTGCAGAGCCCATATAAATTCCCCTTTGGCTGCTGGCAGAGCAGGTTCCAAGTTGCAGTCCCTGGGGACACAGAATCTTCTGCTACCCAAAACCACAGCAGTGGTGGCTGTCTGGGCAGCTCCAGACTGCCAGAGAGGTTCCAAACAGTGATTGCACACTGAGATTTTCCCACTGGCCCGGGTCTGGGAGTGCCTGGTCTTTCTGGTTCTAAGAGCATTGGGCTTGCATGCACCTCTCTCAGAGGAGGGTGTGGGTCGCATGCACGTTTCAGGCTCTGATACAATGGCGCAGGTCCGAGATCACCCAGCTGGGCCTTCGTGCACCTCTCTCAAGGAAGGGTTTGGGGCACGTGCATGTCTCAGTCTCTGATACAATGGCTTGGGTCTAAGACCGCTGGGCTGGGCCTTCGCGCACCTCTCTCAGGCGAGGATGAGGAGCAAGCGGGTCTCAGTCTCTGTTGCCCAGCTTGGAGTTCTGCCATCTGGCGAGGCTCCCAGCCCCTCAAAGGAGCTGGACTCCATGCATTCTTGGGCGCGCTGGGGGCTCAGGGACCAAGACCTGGTTTCTCCACCACACTCTCTGGCTCAGAAGCAGGGGAGGCTGTCCTGGGTCTGGGAACTTAAGCCCCTGTCCCTAGCTGCTCTGATTCCCACAACCCCCCCCCCACACCCTTCCGGGATCCTTTGCTCTTTTGGAGTGCTTTCAACCAGTCTCCAAGTTAATGCTGGTCCCCAGATGCAGGGCACTCTGATATTAGGGGCATTACTTTCTAATTGGCCTCCTCTGGTGGCTCCCTCCTCCTTTTGTTTACCTTCCAATATCAGTCCAATGTTCCCACTCCACTTTACCTGCCCACTGGCATCTTCTGCCCCTGTAGAGATCCAGTTGTGTATAATTCTGATCTCAGGCTGATTTCATGGGTGATCAGAGTTCTTTGGTAGGTAATCAGCTCACTTTAGGGTACAGGTTGAAACAGCGCCTCCTCCTACTTCTCCACCATCTTGTCAGACCTCTCTAATACTCTGACCTCAAACTTTTAATTTTTATTGTGATGATGAATGAATAGATAACATTTCATTTCCAGTTGCAGAAGAAACATAGAATGGCACATCTTCATTGGTTGATTGAGGCTAATTTAAAGAAATCAAATATGTTTCAAAATTATGAAATTTCCTTATCTACAGAGAACAAACTGATGGTTATCAGAGGGGAGTTCAGTGGGAGATGGATTAAATACATGATGAGGGTTAAAGAGTGAACTTTTGTGAAGAGCACAAGGTCATATATGGAAGTATTAAATTACTATTTTGTACACCTGAAACTAATGTAACACTGTATGTTAACTAATTGGAATTAAAAAAAAAAAGAAAAACAACATTACTTCTAATGGTAATATCTAGCCTCTCCTTTCTCTCTCTCACTGTGTATCTCTACACCATTTTCCCGTCACCTGATTTTCCTTATTAATAGAAAAAGAGTGGGATCATTGAAGAAATTTTCTAAAACTATAACTGGCACTCTATCTATGCTCTTGGGCTGACTTTCAGTTTTTCAGAGCTGAAAGAATATTGTCTTCTTATTCTTTATGTCTCAGCAATACTCTAGTTCTCAGGTACACAAACACACCAGGCCTGATGGGCTGGCACTATTGCTTGAAATAGAAAATCTTATGGAGTATCTTTTTCTACCTCCTCCACCCTCCTATAGGGTAATTCTTACTATGTCTTGCCAAAGAACTACCCAAAAAGACGTGTGTGTGTGTGTGTGTGTGTGTGTGTTTTCTCTAGCCTTAATGCCATGGATGAAAAAGAAAGGATTTGCAACATATGAACACTGCTGTTATCCAGATGGTTGCCATAAAAGACAAAAATATTGCTTAGAATCAATAAAAAAAAGTTTCTTTCCTGTCCAAATGTCACCACTACAAGTGCCTTCTTTGCTACTGAGTATCCATTGCAGCCATACTTATTAATAGTTATCATACTTTCTTTGACAAAGGGAGATTATTATGACATTTTTAAATAGTCAGCTACTAGATAATGGAATTACTAGGTCAATGCAAACAAATAACTTTAAATTTTAATATTTATTGCCTTATGCATATGTATTTCTGAACTATAGTTGGTCCCCCTGCCTCCAAATGACAGCCAAAAAGGAGCTTACATAAATCATAACACCCCCACCTTTCTTTCATGGTGTCACTGCTTGAGGCATATGTATTAAACATTGTTATTTTTGTTGTTGTTTTTTTTTGTCATGGAACACTGGGTGTGGTGCATAAACAATGAATTTTGAAATACATAAAAAATAAACAAAATAAAATTAAAAAAAAAATCAACATTTCTTGCCTTTGTTTCTTCTTGCCTGTATACTTACATGTTAGGGCTTTCAGGGATGAGAAATATATGTGATAGAGGGTAGAGGGAATCCCTGTATTCCATTCATCTTCACTATTGCCTTAGTGTGACAGCTTGATTGGCTAACTTAAGTGTGATTTTGCTTTGAAATGTAAATTTCACAATTTTATATGTATACACGGTTTAAGATATATTGAAATGTTAGGTAAAAGGATGTAATTTCATGCTTAAGATACTCTCCAGGGAAGACAGGAAAACTATTATTTCCATTTTAAAGACAAAAAGACTAAGACTTAGGGAATCAAGATACGGTTCTTGAATTTTAAATTTCAGACTCTAAATCCAGCTATTTTTATATACAACCACATGATATCACTAAATTTTGTGTGTAACACTGAGAAACCTATCGAGAGAAACCTATTGTTTGCTTAACTTGTTCTTTCTGAAAAGCAAGGATGATAGCAAGAAGTAAGCCAGAGGATAAGATACCAGAAATTGAGATATTTACACTCTAAAGTCTCTCAATTGCTATTAAGGACATTAAAATTACAAAAGGCCTATCTTAATAGAGAGAAGAATATAAGAAAATGTTAAATGACTACACTTTGTTCCATAGTGGGTCAAGGGAGAATGCAACTAATAGTTAAGTTTGTGCTGCTATGCTAGTAATTTCATTTACTTATTACTATAAATTTGTTAGTAGATTATTAGTCCCATTTTTTAATAGACTCGTGTGCTGATGCTCTTTGAGGTTATTTAGCATTTCTAAGATTATGCAAACAATAACTGTGTGATCCTGGGTTTGAACCAACCTCTTTTTAATCCAAAGTCAGTAGATGAGAGAAATCTAGCTGTAAAGAACAGATCATAGCAGGACAAATGAAAATAGCAGAACAATCTAGAGTTGCCAGACACAAAATGGTCAGAAGGAAGGTAGGAAGATTTGTCACCTGCTTGAGGCCAACAAAAATCCCCCATGCCATTCATATCTCCTTCTTTGGTCAGATTGACTGTCATCAACATGCCATTGGTGCGCAGTGATGCAAGAAAAAGAAACCAGGACCAATAAAAGGTTTCTTGTAACATTTCTACCCTTTAAGTATTTATATTTTATTTCTTTATGGGTAGGGAATGTCTTAAAATATCTTAGGCTCCTCTGAATATTTGGCCATAAAAGAAACAATTTAATCATACTTTTGGTTTTATGCCTAATTATTTCTTCATTTCATCTCTTGTTTAATTTTTACTATGCTGAGAGAAAAGTAAAAATTAAAATATTTATAGAAGATCAACATCGAAATGAAGTTAGCAAAAAAAAAGGTGTTTTGATAACATAAAGTAAAAATCAAGAAAAACTTGATGAGATATTCAGCATATATTTGTAGAAGGACTACACAGAAAATGTGGGTGACCTTGACATCTCTAATATCCATGAAATCAATGAAGTATCTCAATTAGCTATCTAATGGAAACAAGAAAATCTCTCAATTCTACCAAAATTAATTTTAGGAATGTTGTTGCAGCAACTTTAGAGACTGAAAGATTTTCCAAGGATTCCTCCTGTGAAATTCCAATAGCTTTTCAGATAAATTATGAGCTCTATACCAACCCAGAAATAATAACAAAAAATAATCAAAAGTTCATATTATTGAAAGAAAAAGAAACGGAATCTCTTTTTCCATGAAAATCTCCAGGCAATTTGTGTCTCTGTGGAAAACATTTATCTGAATTAAACAGTCTCTGATATTTCTTTAAACTTATTTTATAACCTCTGTTGTAACATAAAATATTTCAATTAAAAAATGTCATTGTTTAATCTCTGAAATATTTACTATATGTCATGTAATAACAATTATTTTACTAAATTGTATATTTTAACCATGATTCATTGTAGGGATTTTAGAAATTTCTCAGGAGTATATTTGTTGAGACCACATTTAGACCTCCAGTTCAAATATTCTGTCATAAATAAGTTCTGAAGAGTACATTGTGCTGAAAATGATATTAAGTGAATATTATTGGACCAGTGGCACTACCTACTACAGAGTCAAGTTAACTTATTGCATAACTTTCTAATCATTATGGAAAGTAACATACTTAAATAGGCTTCAGATAACCAAAAATCTATATAACTATAAGTAGTATTTTCTCTTTTTTTCCATGATGTTGTTTTCCCCATAAACTATATTGGGGCGCCTGGGTGGCTCAATGGGTTAAAGCCTCTGCCTTCAGCTCAGGTCATGATCTCAGGGTTCAAGCCCCGCATCTGGCTCTCTGCTCCATGGGGAGCCTGCTTCCTCCTCCTTCTCTCTCTCTGCCTGCCTCTCTGCCTATTTATGATCTCTGTCAAATAAATAAAATATTTAAAAAATAAAATTATAAAAAACTATAATACATTAAGATTAGGGACTTTGAGTGATTTTTCTTTGTATCTACAGTAACTAAGCTATAATAGGTTCTTGATAAGTGTTGGTTTCAGTTAAGCTTATTGAGCAGGTATGTGTTATTTATCTTTCATGTGCATTATACTGGTAGATTTATGTGGTACATACAACATTTTCTTATACTTCCTGCACATAAAAGTGTATACTTGAATTTAAGAAAATAAGAGAGGCATAGGAAAAATCACCCTACTTGACTGCAAGTTTATGGAGGGATTTGGCAATATTATGAAAAATACCATGGTGGATGCAGAGCTTTCTAGAAAGAGTGGTAGATTCCATACTTACAGAAAGAGAGTGTATACATATTCCCCATAGGAGGTAGGGTTTGGTCTTTGGGAATGGTGATAAGTTGTTAAAGGAAACAGATTAAGATATGGCTGCTAACAGTTGGTTTATTTATAGTAGCTACTAGAGTCCTTTAAAATTTTGAGCTCAGTGGTGCTATAATGGATCCAGTATTTTAAAAGGCTAATTTGGCAGTAATATGCAAGGTAGTTTGGAGCAAATGCAGAGTCTATACAAATGGCTGTGTTATTTCAAGCAATGAGAGTAATCAGGAAAGAGTAGTGACTAAATAATTTTCTTTTTGTTATACAATGTAAGAAGTCCTCATTTCTATAAGAAATTATATTAAACGATGATACTAAGGCATGTTAGTTTTAGAGTAAGAATGGATCATCCAGGCAGCAAGGAGGTTAGTAGTTGACAGACAAAGGAATATGATTTAGATATGAAATGGGAATAAGTCATAAAGTTGCAAATACATATGAGTTGGGGCAGGGATGGATAAGCTTGGAGTGGAAAGACAGGGCCTAAATCTTAGGAAATACTTATAAGCTGAAAGTTTACTGTAAAAAAAAAATCCAAGAGGAAAGGCTAGGAGAATCTGGACAATATAGTGGTTCAGTCAACAACTAAAATAAGTTTCAAAAAATATGACACTGTTCTCAGTAGTTAATACTACAAAATGGTTTCACTTTCATTTTGAATCATTAGTAAAATATTTGGAATTTAAAGGAAGTAAGCATAAAGTCTCAAAATTCTATTTCAGGTTTTTTCCTAATATGCATATTTAACATATTAGGCTGTATTCTGTGTCCATGGTCACATCAACCCACTTAAATACGATTGTGTTTTAGTCACATTTTCTCAGTTGGAAAATACAAAGCCTTCCAACTGGAAATGCTGTCTTCTCCTTTGAATCCCATCATGGCTGTGTCTGCTGGGAGCTTAGTCTGCATTACATTATCATTGGGTTAAAATTATCTTTTGACAAGCCTTTTGTTTACTTAAACACCTTAGCAAGGAAGAGGCAGCTTATAATAGAAAGCACTTTCTTTTATTTTTTCTTTCTTTTCTTTTCTCTTCTTTCCTTTTTCTTTTTTACTAGCACTCTAAAAAGTCTTCTGTAAAGGTGAAAGATTTAGTTGATTAAAAAATGATTTACAGATTTAAAGGGAAGATTAAAGACCATGTATTACAGTGCTATCCACACTCCCAACTGAACTAACAGTACTTTCAGAATTTAAGAAAAGCAAAAATTATCTAGATTCAGTCAATGTGTCTAGAATTTTATTAAACCTCAAATATTAATTTGATAGCATTCATGTGTCCCCTTCTCTACTAAAAATAATGCAGAAAAACAAAACATTCTTAGTTTCTTTTTTTTTTCCATTCTGTTATCAATTTGCTGGTGTAGCATATGAAGAAAACTATTCAGATTAAAGAACATTATATTTTGAAATGTAGCAATTCCTATGGAGCTTATTGAGTATAAACACAATGTTGACCAGGTGGTGTTTGGATTATTGGAGAACAAGGGAAAAACAAATAGTAAATCTTAGCAATCACTAAAGTAGAGATATCTCTTAAGGTATTAATTTCAATGGGCAAAATAAGCCTGTCATTGTTTCCCCTTACAAATTTGCTTCTCTTCCAACCATTGCTAACCACCAATCTCATTCTCCTTTGATATGCTCCTCCATTGTTTATTATTCAGTCCTTCCAGATGGCTCAAATCAACCCCTATCATTGTTCTTCCTTCAATTTACACATTAACACCTAGTTTTTCTATTAGAGTAATCTTATCAAGCGCAATCTTAGAGAAGAGGTACAATAATAGACAAATGTGTGTGGTTGGACAGCAAGAAAATTCTTGAGTGATAGACTAATTATCCAGTGAATCTGCTGAGACCTAAGAAGGTTGATCCCTCCCAATTCATCCTGCTTGAAATATTCTTTGCCATCTCTGGCTTTTAAGCACAGCTTAGAAGATACTTCTGTGGATTCCTGCTGGGTCCAAAGTGATGCTTTTCTATTTCATGGTTCTTAACAATTGATTGCATCTCAGTTGTAGCAGCCATTGCATTTGCTGTTATTAGTATGTTTATCTTATTCTACTCATAGGTAATAAGCTCAAATCATCTGGATTTTTCCCCTTCAATGTATAATATTTTTAAATATATTAAGCACTCTATATATTTTAATGAAATTGGAGTGTTCTCTTCATACCGCTATTCTTTATCAATGAAATATGATGGGCTCTATGTGTAATATTCTATATATAGAATTCTAGGATTTTTTTACTACAAATCTTCATAGTTGGTAACATAAATGTATTTCTAAAACTTTTCATTTAAATTCAATTTAATTAGCATGTACAGTATTATTAATTTCAGAGGTAAAAATTACTGATTCATTAGTTTTATATAACACCCAGTGCTCATTAAATTAAGTGCCCTCCTTAATGGCCATCACCCAATTACCCCATCATCCCAACCACCTTCCCTCTAGAAACTCTGTTTGTTTCCTATAGTTAAGAGTCTCTTAGGGTTTGCCTCCCTCTCTGTTTCCATTTTATTTTATTTTTCCTTTCCTTCCCCTATGTTCATCTGTTTTGTTTCAAAATTCCAAATATAACTGAAATCATATAGTGAAGTCATATTGTCTTTCTCTAACTGAATTAATTTCACTTAGAATATTACCCTCTAGTTCCCTCTATGTCACTGCAAATAGCAAAATTTTATTCTTTTTTTTTGATGACTGAGTAATATTCCTTTGTGTGCATATACCACATCGTCTTTATCCATTCATCTGTCAGTGGACACCTGGACTCTTTCCACACTTTGACTATTGTGGACATCGCTGCTTTAAACACTGGGGAGTATGTGTTCCTTTGAATCACTATGTTTGTGTCCTTTGGATAACTACCTAGGAATGCAATTGTTGGGTGGTAAGGTAGTTCTATTTTTAAGTTTTTGAGGAACTTCCATACTGTTTTCCAGAGTGGCTGCACCTGTTTGCATTCTCACCATCAATGTAAGAGGGTTCCCCTTTCTCCACATCCTCACCAGTATCTATTGTTTCTTGACTTGTTAATTTTAGCCATTCTGACCAGTGCAAGGTAGTATCTCATTGTGGTTTTGATTTGTATTTCCCTGATGCCAAGTGATGTGGAACATTTTTGCATGTGTCTGTTGGCAACTTGTATGTCTTCTTTGGAGAAATGTCTGTTTATGTCTTCTGACCATTTCTTGACAGGATTTTTGGTGTGTGTGTGTGTGTGTGTGTTGTTTGGTAAATCCTTTATAGATTTTGGATATTACCCTTTATCTGATATATCTTGTGAAAATATCTTCTCCCATATCCTAGGTTGTCTTTTAGTTTTGTTGATTGTTTCTTTGCTGTGGAGAAGCTTTCTGAAAATGGCCCTTTCTTCTGCATATGGATATCCAGTTTCCACAACACAATTTGTTGAAGAGATTTTCTTTTTTCATTGAATATTCTTTCCTGCTTTGTTGAATATTAGTTCACCATAAAATTGAAGGTTCATTTCTGGGTTGTGTATTCTGTTCCATTGATCTATGTGTCTGTTTTTTTATCAGTACCATAATGTCTTGATGACTACAGGTTTGTAATACAGCATGAGTCTTAAACTGTGATGCTTCCAGCTTTGGTTTTCTTTTTCAACATTACTTTGGTTATTTGGGGCCTTTCTGATTCCATAAAAATTTTAGGATGTTCCAGCTCTGTGAAAAATACTAATGATGTTTTTGTAAGGATTGCTTGAATGTGTAGATTGCTCTGTATAGCATAGACTTTTTTTTTAATTAAATTTATTTATTTTCAGCATAACATTATTCATTATTTTTTCACCACACCCAGTGCTTCATGCAATCCGTGCCCTCTATAATACCCACCACGTGGTACCCCAACCTACCACGCCCCCTGCCACTTCAAACCCCTCAGATTGTTTTTCAGAGTCTATAGTCTCTCATGATTCACCTCCCCTTCCAAGTTCCCCCAACTCCCTTCTCCTCTCTAACACCCCATGTCCTCCATGATATTTGTTATGCTCCACAAATAAGTGAAACCATATGATAATTGACACTCTCTGCTTGACTTATTTCACTCAGCATAATCTCTTCCAGTCCCATCCATGTTGCTACAAAAGTTGGGTATTCATCCTTTATGATGGAGGCATAATACTCCATAGTGTATATGGACCACATTTTCCTTATCCATTCGTCCATTGATGGGCATCTTGGTTCTTTCCACAGTTTGGCAACCGTGGCCATTGCTGCTATAAACATTGGGGTACAGATGGCCCTTCTTTTCACGACATCTGTATCTTTGGGGTAAATACCCAGGAGTGCAATTGCAGGGTCATAGGGAAGTTCTATTTTTAATTTCTTGAGGAATCTCCACACTGTTCTCCAAAGAGGCTGCACCAACCTGCATTCCCACCAACAGTGTAAGAGGGTTCCCTTTCTCCACATCCCCTCCAACACATGTTGTTTCCTGTCTTGTTAATTTTGGCCATTCTAACTGGTGTAAGGTGATATCTCAATGTGGTTTTAATTTGAATCTCCCTGATTGCTAGTGATGATGAACATTTTTTTCATGTGTCTGATAGCCATTTGTATGTCTTGATTGGAGAATTGTCTGTCCATATCTTCTACCCATTTTTTGATAGGATTGTCTGTTTTGTGTGTGTTGAATTTAAGGAGTTCATTATAGTTCCTGGATATCAACCTTTTGTCTGTACTGTCATTTGCAAATATCTTCTCCCATTCCATGGGTTTCCTCTTTGTTTTTTTGACTGTTTCCTTTAGCACAGACTTTTTTATTTATTTTTTTTATTTTTTTTTATTTTATTTATTTTTTTTTTTTAATTTTTTATTTTTTATAAACATATATTTTTATCCCCAGGGGTACAGGTTTTTAAGAATATTTATTATTGGGGCACCTGGGTGGCTCAGTGGGTTAAAGCCTCTGCCTTCAGCTCAGGTCATGTTCCTAGGGTTCTTGGATCAAGCCCCACATCAGGCTCTCTGCTCAGCAGGGAGCCTGCTTCCCCCCACCCTCTGCCTGCCTCTCTGCCTACTTGTGATCTCTCTCTCTCTCTGTCAAATAAATAAATAAAATCTTTTTAAAAAAATATTTTTTTATTTGAGTCCATGAGCATGGAATTTTTTTTCCCATTTCTTTCTGTCTTCCTCAGTTTCTTTAATGACTGTTCTATAGTTTTAAAAGTACGGATCCTTTATCACTTTGGATACGTTTATTCCTAGATATCTTATGCAAATTTTGATGCAGTTGTAATTGGAATCAATTACTTGAATTGTCTTTCTTCTAATTCATTGTTAGTGTATAGAAGTACAAATGACTTCTGTGCATTGATTTTATATCCTACAACTTTGCTGAATTCCCACATCACTTCTAGAAATCTTTGGATGGAGTCTTTGGGTTTTCTACATAGATTGTTATGTTGTCTGCAAAAAGTGGAATGTTATATTTCTTTGCTGATTTGGGTGTTTTTTATTTCTTTTTGTTGTCCCTTGCTGAGGTTAGGACTTCCAATGCTATGTTGAACAACAGTGATGAGGGTGAGCATCCCTGTCATTTTCTGACCTTAGGGAAAATGCTCTCAGTTTTTCTGCATTGAGGTCAGTATTTGCTGTGTGGGTCTTTCACATATGACTTTTATGATGTTGAGTTATATTCCTTTATCCCTACACAGCAGAGTTTTTATCAAGAAAGGATGCTGACTTTTGTCAAATGTTTTTTCTGCATATATTGAGAGGATTATATGGTTCTCCTTTCTTTTGTTAATGAGGTGTATCACAATGATTGATTTCTGGATGTTGAACCAATCTTTCAGCCCTGGCATAAATCACACTTGGTTATGGTGAATAATCCTTCTAATGTACAGCTGGATCTTATTAGCTAGTATCTTGGTGCGAATTTTTGCATCCATGTTCATCAGGGCTATTAGTCTATAATTCTCCTTTTTAATTGGGTCTTTGGTTTTGAGATCAAGGTAATGGTGGCCTCATAGAAAGAGTTTGGAAGTTTTCCTTCCATTTTTATATTTTTGAAACTGTTTCAGAAGGATAGGTATTAATTCTTCTTTAAATGTTTGGTACAATTTTCCTGGGAAGCCATTTGGCCCTGAACTCTTGTTTCTTGAGAGATTTTTCATTACTGATTCAATTTCTTTGGTGGTTATGGGTCTATTCAGATTTTTCTATTTCTTCTTGTTTCAGTTTTGGTAGTTTATATTATATGTTTCTAGGAATATGTCCAATTATTCTAGATTGCTTAATTTGTTGTCATGTAATTGTTCATAATATTCTCTTATACTACAGGCAGTGGATCAGTGGTTAAAGCCTCTGCCTTCAGCTCAGGTCATGATCCCAGGGTCCTGGGATCAAGCCTCACATCGGGCTCTCTGCTCGGGAGGAAGCCTGCCTCCTCCTCCTCCTCCTCTCTCTCTCTCTCTCTCTGCCTGCCTCTCTGCCTACTTGTGATCTGTCAAATAAATAAAAATATTTTTAAAAATTATCTTATACTAGTATTTTTTTAAGATTTTATTATTTATTTGAGAGAGAGAGAACAGAAGAAAGAAGGAGCAAGGGGGAGGAGCAGAGGGAGAGGGGGAAGCTGGTTCCATGCCAAACAAGAAGCCCAATGTAGGGCTTGATCCCAGGACTCTGAATCATGGCTGAGCTGAAGGCTGACACTTAGCAGACTGAATCATGCGGGTGCCCCAATCGTTGTACTACTTGATTGTTGGTTGTGATCTTTCCTCTTTCATTCATGATTTTATTTATTTGGATTCTTTCTCTTTCCTTGTTGGTAACTGTAGCTAGGGGTTCACTGATCTTATTGATTCTTTCAAGGAACCAGTTCCTAGCTTAATTTAAATATTCTACTGCTTCTTTGATTTCTATATCAATCATTTCTGTTCCAATCTTTATTATATATCTCCTTCTGCTGGATTTAGGCTTTCTTTGCTCTTCTTTTTCCTGCTCCTTTAGTTGTAAGGCTAGGTAGTGTATTTGAGACTTTTCTGGTTTCTCGAGAAAGCTCATATTACTAGGCACTTCCCTCTTAAGACCACCTAAACTGAATCCCAGAGATTTTCTACTGTCCTATTTTAATTTTCACTTACTTCCATATATTTTTTTAAATTCTTTTTAAAATTTCTGGTTGACCCATTTATTGCATTTTTGTTCCTATTCCTTTTCTCCTGTCTTGGATCAAGCTTGTTGTTGTTGTTCTTGTTCTTTCTTCTCTATTACTTCTTATTTGTTTTACAGGATAATCTTGACAAATCAAAGCACACCTAGTTAAAGGTGAAAACACTCCCCAACACAAGCAGGGAAGAACTCTGTAAAGGACAGACCAGTGTGAAAGAGCAAACAAAACACAACAGCAGAGTGTACATAGCATATGCCAGAAACACTTCTGGGAAGTATTTTTTGTTGTTACTGTTGTTTTTATTTTCTTTTTCCTTTTTTCCTTTCTTTTTTGGACAAAATGACAAGACAGAGAAATTCATCCCAAAAGAAAGAACAGGATATACACAAGATTTCTGAATTAGATTTAAGACAATTATGAAAATACTATCTGGCTTGGAAAAAAAAAAAAAGCATAGAGGACCATAGAGGACACTAAAGAATCCCTTACTGTAGACACAAGGAACTAAAATCTAATCAGGTTGAAATAAAAAATGTTATTACTGAGGTGCAGTTCTAAGTGGAGGTGATAAGGAGGATAAATGAAATAGAATAAAGAATCAGTAATATACAGGATACAAGAATGGAATATCTAGTAGTTGTACATATTTATGCCCTTAGCTTGGAAGCAGCCAAATTTATGAACCAACTAATAAGGTTAAAGAAAGATTATGAACCAATTAATAAGGTTAAAGAACACATTAATAATACAATGACAGTAGTAGGCTTATGGAACATTCTCCAAAACCGAGCACATATTGGGACACAAATCAGGTTTCAACCATTAGCAAAGACTATTATACCATGCATATTTTCAGACCACAAGACTTTAATACTTGAATGTAATCAGAAGAAAAAATTGGAAAGAACACAAATACATGGAAGTTAAAGAGCATCCTTCTCCACCCTCTTGTCCCAGGAGAAGGGAACACCTGCCTGCAATTGTTCTGGACGCCCTCTCAGAAAGGCAAATCTCAATTGTCCCAGGCTTTCCTCAGTTCCTTGCCCTTAACTGTATGTTTTGTGATATTGGTGTCCCCCAAGCCACAGATCTCCTATATTTTATCTCCGGCTGGTGGTTGGGTTTAAAACTCTAAGTTTTAAAGGGCTTGACAAGGTGCAGGTCCATTTCCTTCTCTGGAGGAGATACTTGGGGTGTTCCAAGCACTTTCCTGTCCCTCCAAACAGTTGAGCAGTGCACATGCAGAGGCCAGAGTTTACTGTACAGTTTAATGCTCAGTGAAAAGCTGGAATCAGATATTTGGCCATCTGAGCACAACTTCATCCCTTACTCCAGTCTGTCTGAGAAAAGGAGTTGTACAGTGGCCTGAAAATACTGTGGCAGAGAGCAAAAAGTGGTGGCCAGGTTATCTGCAGTCTGCACATGTCTCTACTCTCTGTTCAGTGTTGCTACAGAAAAGCAGCCACTCTGCCCACAGAGGTTTAAACCGATTGTGCCTCACACCAAAAAGTTGTTAAGAGGTTTTCTGCCCTCTGTGCACACCTCTGACCCTGTTGTTGAGTGTCACTCAGTAGCTTTTGGCTGATCTTTTGTTGTTGGAGAGGCAAAATACACTCTTCCAAATGTACTCTGGGAAGGGGAATGATCTCTTCCTGTGCAACACAGGGTATCTCCTTACCAGGGCTTATTGTCTGATCCCTACCCACTGAGCTCTCTCCCACTTTCTCCCTCTCCCTAACTTTGCTCCGCAAAAATGTTTCCCTCCCCTTTGCTGCCATGTAGCTTTCCTCTGTAGCTTTTCCTCTGAGCCTTTCTTTTGCCACATCCTCTCCCCCCAACTGTGCAGATGTCTTTCTTTCTTCAGATCATATTCATAGTTGTTCAAAATGGTTGGATGTTGATCTAGCTGTGTTCTAAGGGTGAGGCAAACTTATGTTCCCCTACTATTCTGCCACCTTGACTGCACCCCCCATAAATGTATTTGTTAGAGGACCTTTACCACTTCTTAAAGAATGAATAGTTGTATTCTATTGCATTCATGTCATTTATGGATTTAGTGGCTACCTCCATCCATTCTCCTGCTTTCTCCATTCTCTCAACCCCTTTATCTTTCAACCACATTACAAAATATATTAGTTTCAGGCTATATAAATTTTCTCTCCTCTGAAGACAGCATTCATGGATGATCTCAAAGTGAGGATTCTTATTTGTGTGGCATGGATCCAGGTTTCCCCTTCTCTTGTTCTATACCATTACCCTTTTTTCTCTCTGTTACCCTGGTGACCCCTAAATTCACTGACCAGACAGAAACTTCTACTTGAATAGAAATTTCATTGTATGCTCATTATGTTTTACCATTATAAGAGTAGGATAATTTTCATATTAATATAAGAACAAGGGTGTACACTGTTGTCAAGTTGATGAGGGTTTTTAAAATTTTAGAGAATTGAAAATCTGCTTGTTGTTGGGTACACATTTTCTGAAAGCAAGGCATTTTTCTAGGTTCCACAAAGAATGGAGATTTGATGGTTGATTCTATGTGGTAACTTGACTGTCCATGAAGTGCCCAAATTAAACACTATTTGGGTGTACCTCTAAATATGTTTTCAGATTGGCATTTGAATTGGTGAACTCAGTAAAGTAGTTTTCCCTCCCCAGTGTCAGTAGATGAGGGCTGAATAGAACAAAAGACAAAGAAAGGAAAAAAAATTCTCCTTCTCCCAGGTTCTTCTTCATTACTTGAGCCTAGCCATCTTATTTCATATTTTCTGGCCATCAGACTGGAATTTGCAGTACTTTATTCCCTGTGTTTTGTGCTTTTGGATTCAGAGGGAGTTATACCATTGACATTTCCTGTGTCTCCAATTTGCAAAGAACAGAACGTGGACTTCTTGGCCTTCATAATTATGAGACAATTTCTCATAATAAATATACTTGTATGTTTCTATATATCTATATAGTATTCCATTGGTTCTGTTTTTCTAAAGAACCCCAAGTAAAATGGATTTTCGTACTGACAATGGTTCTAGAGGAATAGAATTTTAAAGATGTCCATTTCTGAATTATCTCTAGTGTTGCTAGAATTGGCTCTCTAATCTGATTAGATTTAAAGATGCTAATGACACTACTTCCATTAGTTGAAGGAGCACTGGTATTTCATAGCATGAACTGTTTAGAAAGATATGTAAAATTCCTGCACTGAACAATCCTAACCATTTATAAAAATCAAGAAGCTAGGTGACTTTGTACATGATACTTTTTCATATTTTTGTAAAACTAATGAATATAATGATGCTAGTCATTTGCTTCTAATGTTACTAGTCAAAGTGGTGAAAGAAAAAGATAAACTCAGGGATTTCAATTGCTAGCTCAAATGGAAAAGGTTTCCTCAACTCTAGCAGTAGCTTTTACACCTCCAGTAACAATAGTATTCCACCCCCAGTGTTGTCAACCTCTCCACTCACAGTGGTACAGACTTTTCCCCTCAGTCTGAGGGAACTAAACTTTGCATTGCCTGACAAAAAGGTAATGGGTTCCTCTGAGGTAGATGCTATTCAAGACAATGATGATTTTCCTCAGGATCTACCCATTTCATCCCTCTTTGCATTTATACCTACAACTAGACTTAAATCCTGGGAGGCTCTCAGGAGAGGTACAATGTGTGATCCATAAGGAGTTGCATTATGGTACAGAAGAATTATTGAGTGTTCTAATTTATACATACATAAATCCAGGGAACATGTTTGAGAATTGATACTAAGAGTTTGGATAATAGTAGAAGAAACAAAGTTGGATCAGGCTGAATCTGTTGATCAAGTTGAATTTGGGATCCCTAAGCAGAGATTCTGCATTTAATGTTGCAGCTTGGGAAGTTAGAAAGGGTTCTGACAGTTTGTTTGGTTGTTTGGCACCAAAAGGTGCCAGTATCTTGTAGGGCTGGAGCAAGTTTCTTCAAAAGGCTATATATATTCTAAATCAGCATCCAACATATGGTGCTATTTCTCCAATAGCCAGGATTCATGGGTCCAGGAATCTAAGAAACTCACTATACCCCTAGTAACCCACTTGCAAAATTTTACTTACTTTTTCCATGACTTTATACTCTGCTGGCCTAGAGGTCAGTTCCAGAGGGAGGAATGCTCCCACCAGAGCCACAACACATTCCATTGAACTGGAAGTTAAGACTACCACTCAGCCACTTTGGTTGCCTCATTCTTCTGAATCAACAAGCAAAGAAGGATGTTACTGTGCTGGTGAGGAAAATTGATCTTAACTACCAAGAGGAAATTGGACTATTCAAAAGAAAAATTAACTATTAATTTTACATTATAGTATATAATTTATAGGATATCAAGGAGAGTAAACATCACTCAAGGACTTGGCCTCTTCTTCTGGGAAAGGTGTTTAGTGTGGTTTTGGGTGTTTGCAGGATAGTTCACCATGTTAGGCAGAATTATGGCCTTGCCATTTTCTTTATTTGGATGTTAAATGTAGTTGACAAGGGGTGGACCTGTAATGGCTGATTCTGTCAACTTGACTGACCACAGCATATCCACATTAAGTACTATTTCCAGTCTATTTCTTTGAGGGTATTTTGGGCAAGACTTGTATTTAAGTCAATGGACTCAAAGTAAATTTCCTTCCCCAATATGAGTAAGCATCTAATTTGTTGAGGACCTGAAGAGAATAAGAGGCAGAGAAAGGAAACACTTACACCCCATTTTTTCCTGCCTCACTGCTTAAGTTGAGACATTTTATCCCAGTTTTTCCTGCTGTTATGTTGGTAATTACACCATTGTATCCTCTTATTCTTAGGTCTTTGGATCTGTACTAAGTTACACTACTGAGTCTCCAGCTTGCAGGTAGCAGATTGTGATATTTCTTAGTCTCCATAATCGTGAAAGCCAATTTATCAAAATCTCTCTCTTATGACATATATCTCATATATGTATGTGTGTGTGTGTATAGATAGATAGATAGAGATCTCCTATTGGCTCTGATTCTCTGGAGAATATTGACTAAAATGGGGGATAAAACTGAGACTTGGATTATATTTCAAGGAAACTTCCAATGTGAATATTGATATATATTTTTTTCTTTTCAGTGTTCCAGAATTCATTGTTTATGTACCACACCCAGTGCTCCATGCAATATGTGCCCTCCATAATACCCACCATCAGGCTCACCCAACTTTACACCTCCCACCCCTCTAAAACCCTCAGATTGTTTCTCAGAGTCTACAGTCATTCATGGTTCATCTCCCCTCCAATTTCTCCAAATTCCCTTCTTCTCTCCATCTCCCCACATCCTCTGTGCTATTCCTTGGTTCCACAAATAAGTGAAACCATATGCTAATTGAGTCTGCTTGACTTATTTCACTTAGCATCATCCCTCCCAGTCCCATTCATCCTTTCTGATGGAAATAAAATACTCCATTGTATATATGGACCATATCTTCTTTATCAATTCATCCATTGAAGGGCATCTCAATTCTTTCAACAGTTTGGCAACTGTGGCCATTGCTGCTATGAAAATTGGGGTATAAGTGGCCCTTCTTTTCACTACATCTGTATTTTTGGGGTGCAATTGTGCAATAGTGCAATTTCAGGGTCATAGGGAAGCTCTATTTTTAATTTTTAAGGAATCTGCATACTGTCTTCCAAAGTGGCTGCACCAACTTGCATTCCCACCAACAGTGGAAGAGATTTCCCTTTCTCCACATCCTTTCCAACATATGTTGTTTACTGTCTTGTTACTTTTGGCCATTCTAACTGGTGTAAGGTGGTATCTCAATGTGGTTTTGACTTGAATTTCCGTGATGGCTAATAATTATGAACATTTTTTTCATGTGTCTGTTGGCCATTTGTATGTCTTTTTTGGAGAAGTGTCTGTTCATGTCTTCTGCCCATTTTTTTGACATGATTATGCGTTTTGTGTGTTTTGAGTTTGTTGAGAACTTGGCTATCAGCCCTTTGTCTGTACTGTCATTTGCAAATATCTTCTCCCATTCCGTGGGTTGCCTCTTTGTTTTCTTGACTGTTTCCTTGGCTGTGCAGAAGCTTTTGATTTTGATGAAGTCCAAAAAGTTCATCTTCGCTTTTGTTTCCTTTGCCTTTGGAGACATATCTTGAAAGAAGTTGCAGTGGCTGATACCAAAGAGATTACTGCCTATGTTCTCCTCTAGGATTCTGATGGATTCCTGTTTCACACTGAGATCTTTTATCCATTTTCAGTTTATCTTTGTGTACGGTGTAAGAGAATGGTCGAGTTTCATTCTTCTACATATAGCTGTCCAGTTTTCCCAGCACCATTTATTGAAGAGACTGTCCTTTTACCACTGTATATTGTTTCCTGCTTTGTCAAAGATTATTTGACCATAGAGTTGAGGGTCCATATCTGGGCTCTCTACTCTGTTCCACTGGTCTATGTGTCTGTTGTTGTGCCAGTACAATGCTATCTTGGTGATCACAGCTTTGTAGTAAAGCTTAAAATCAGGCAACGTGATGCCCTCAGTTTTGTTTTTCTTTTTCAACATTTCTTTAGCAATTTGGGCTCTCTTTTGGTTCATACAAATTTTTAGGATTGTTTGCTCCAACTCTTTGAAAACTGCCAGTGGAATTTTGAAAGTATAGATTGCTCTAGGCACTATAGACATTTATTTATTTATTTATTTTTAATATAATTTTTTATTTTTTATAAACATATATTTTTATCCCCAGGGGTACAGGTCTGTGAATCACCAGGTTTACACACTTCACAGCACTCACCAAAACACATACCCTCCCCAATGTCCATAATACCACCCCCTTCTCCCAAACCGCCTCTCCCCAACAACCCTCAGTTTGTTTTGTGAGATTAAGAGTCACTTATGGTTTGTCTCCCTCCCAATCCCATCTTGTTTCATTTCTTCTTCTCGTACCCACTTAAGCCCCCATGTTGCATCACCACTTCCTCATATCAGGGAGATCATATGATAGTTGTCTTTCTCCGCTTGACTTATTTCGCTAAGCATGATACGCTCTAGTTCCATCCATGTTGTCGCAAACGGCAAGATTTCATTTCTTTTGATGGCTGCATAGTATTCCATTGTGTATATATACCACTTCTTCTTGATTCATTCATCTGTTGATGGACATCTAGGTTCTTTCCATAGTTTGGCTATTGTGGACAATGCTGCTATAAACATTCGAGTACACGTGCCCCTTTGAATCACGACGTTTGTATCTTTAGGGTAAATGCCCAATAGTGCAATTGCTGGGTCATAGGGCAGTTCTATTTTCAACATTTTGAGGAACCTCCATGCTGTTTTCCAGAGAGGTTGCACCAGCTTGCATTCCCACCAACAGTGTAGGAGGGTTCCCCTTTCTCCGCATCCTCGCCAGCATCTGTCATTTCCTGACTTGTTGATTTTAGCCATTCTGACTGGTGTGAGGTGATATCTCATTGTGGTTTTGATTTGTATTTCCCTGATGCCGAGTGATATGGAGCACTTTTTCATGTGTCTGTTGGCCATCTGGATGTCTTCTTTGCAGAAATGTCTGTTCATGTCCTCTGCCCATTTCTTGATTGGATTATTTGTTCTTTGGGTATTGAGTTTGCTAAGTTCATTATAGATTCTGGACACTAGTCCTTTATCTGATATGTCGTTTGCAAATATCTTCTCCCATTCTGTCAGTTGTCTTTTGATTTTGTTAACTGTTTCCTTTGCTGTGCAAAAGGTTTTGATCTTGATGAAATCCCAATAGTTCATTTTTGCCCTTGTTTCCCTTGCCTTTGGCGTTGTTCCTAGGAAGATGTTGCTGCGGCTGAGGTCAAAGAGGTTGCTGCCTGTGTTCTCCTCAAGGATTTTGATGGATTGCTTTCGCACATTGAGGTCCTTGATCCATTTTGAGTCTATTTTTGTGTGTGGTGTAAGGAAATGGTCCAATTTCATTTTTATGCATGTGGCTGTCCAATTTTCCCAGCACCATTTATTGAAGAGGCTGTCTTTTTTCCATTGGACATTCTTTCCTGCTTTGTCGAAGATTAGTTGACCATAGAGTTGAGAGTCTATTTCTGGGCTCTCTATTCTGTTCCATTGATCTATGGGTCTGTTTTTGTGCCAGTACCATGCTGTCTTGATGATGACAGCTTTGTAATAGAGCTTGAAGTCCGGGATTGTAATGCCACCAACGTTAGCTTTTTTATCAATATCCCTTTAGCTATTCGAGGTCTTTTCTGGTTCCATATAAATTTTAGAATTATTTGTTCCATTTCTTTGAAAAAGATGGATGGTACTTTGATAGGAATTGCATTAAATGTGTAGATTGCTTTAGGTAGCATAGACATTTTCACAATATTTATTCTTCCAATCCAGGAGCATGGAACATTTTTCCATTTCTTTGTGTCTTCTTCAATTTCTTTCATGAGTACTTTCTAGTTTTCTGAGTATAGATTCTGTGTCTCTTTGGTTAGATTTATTCCTAGGTATCTTATGGTTTTGGGTGCAATTGTAAATGGGATTGACTCCTTAATTTGCCTTTCTTCTGTCTTGCTGTTGGTGTAGAGAAATGCAACTGATTTTTGTGCGTTGATTTTATATCCTGACACTTTACTGAATTCCTGTACAAGTTCTAGCAGTTTTGGAGTGGAGTCTTTTGGGTTTTCCACATATAGTATCATATCATCTGCGAAGAGTGATAATTTGACTTCTTCTTTGCCGATTTGGATGCCTTTAATTTCCTTTTGTTGTCTGATTGCTGAGGCTAGGACCTCTAGTACTATGTTGAATAGCAGTGGTGATAATGGACATCCCTGCCGTGTTCCTGACCTTAGTGGAAAAGCTTTCAGTTTTTCTCCATTGAGAATGATATTTGCGGTGGGTTTTTCATAGATGGCTTTGATGATATTGAGGTATGTGCCCTCTATCCCTACACTTTGAAGAGTTTTGATCAGGAAGGGATGCTGTACTTTGTCAAATGCTTTTTCAGCATCTATTGAGAGTATCATATGGTTCTTGTTCTTACTTTTATTGATGTGTTGTATCACATTGACTGATTTGCGGATGTTGAACCAACCTTGTAGCCCTGGAATAAATCCCACTTGGTCGTGGTGAATAATCTTTTTAATGTACTGTTGAATCCTATTGGCTAGTATTTTGTTGAGTATTTTCGCATCTGTGTTCATCAAGGATATTGGTCTATAGCTCTCTTTTTTGGTGGGATCCTTGTCTGGTTTGGGGATCAAGGTGATGCTGGCCTCATAAAATGAGTTTGGAAGTTTTCCTTCCATTTCTATTTTTTGGAACAGTTTTAGGAGAATAGGAATTAGTTCTTCTTTAAATGTTTGGTAGAATTCCCCCGGGAAGCCGTCTGGCCCTGGGCTTTTGTTTGTTTGGAGATTTTTAATGACTGTTTCAATCTCCTTACAGGTTATGGGTTTGTTCAGGCTTTCTATTTCTTCCTGGTTCAGTTGTGGTAGTTTATATGTTTCTAGGAATGCATCCATTTCTTCCAGATTGTCAAATTTATTGCCGTAGAGTTGCTCATAGTATGTTCTTATAATAGTTTGTATTTCTTTGGTGTTAGTTGTAATCTCTCCTCTTTCATTCATGATTTTATTTATTTGGGTCCTTTCTCTTTTCTTTTTGATAAGTCTGGCCAGGGGTTTATCAATTTTATTAATTCTTTCAAAGAACCAGCTCCTAGTTTCGTTGATTTGTTCTATTGTTTTTTTGGTTTCTATTTCATTGATTTCTGCTCTGATCTTTATGATTTCTCTTCTCCTGCTAGGCTTAGGGTTTCTTTATTGTTCTTTCTCCAGCTCCTTTAGGTGTAGGGTTAGATTGTGTACCTGAGACTTTTCTTGTTTCTTGAGAAAGCCTTGTACCGCTATATATTTTCCTCTCAGGACTGCCTTTGTTGTTTTCCACAGATTTTGAACCGTTGTATTTTCATTATCATTTGTTTCCATGATTTTTTTCAATTCTTCTTTAATTTCCCGGTTGACCCATTCATTCTTTAGAAGGATACTGTTTAGTCTCCATGTATTTTGGTTCTTTTCAAACTTCCTTTTGTGGTTGAGTTCTAGCTTTAGAGCATTGTGGTCTGAAAATATGCAGGGATTGATCCCAATCTTTTGATACCGGTTGAGTCCTGATTTAGGACCCAGGATGTGATCTATTCTGGAGAATGTTCCATGTGCACTAGAGAAGAATGTGTATTCTGTTGCTTTGGGATGAAATGTTCTGAATATATCTGTAATGTTCATCTGGTCCAGTGTGTCATTGAAGGCCTTTATTTCCTTGCTGATCTTTTGCTTGGATGATCTGTCCATTTCAGTGAGGGGAGTGTTAAATTCCCCTACTATTATTGTATTATTGTTGATGTGTTTCTTTGATTTTGTTATTAATTGGTTTATATAGTTGGCTGCTCCCACGTTGGGGGCATAGATATTTAAAATTGTTAAATATTCTTGTTGGACAGACCCTTTGAGTATGATATAGTGTCCTCCCTCATCTCTTATTATAGTCTTTGGCTTAAAATCTAATTGATCTGATATAAGGATTGCCACTCCTGCTTTCTTCTGATGTCCATTAGCATGGTAAATTCTTTTCCACCCCCTCACTTTAAATCTGGAGGTGTCTTCGGGTTTAAAATGAGTTTCTTGGAGGCAACATATAGATGGGTTTTGTTTTTTTATGCATTCTGATACCCTGTGTCTTTTGACAGGGGCATTTAGCCCATTCACATTCAGGGTAACTATTGAGAGATATGAATTTAGTGCCATTGTATTGCCTGTAAGGTGACTGTTACTGTATATGGTCTCTATTCCTTTCTGATCTACCACTTGTAGGCTCTCTCTTTGCTTAGAGGACCCCTTTCAAGATTTCCTGTAGTGCTGGTTTGGTGTTTGCAAATTCTTTCAGTTGTTGTTTGTCCTGAAAGCTTTTAATCTCTCCTTCTATTTTCAATGATAGCCTAGCTGGATATAGTATTCTGGGCTGCATGTTTTTCTCATTTAGTGCTCTGAAAATATCATGTCAGCTCTTTCTGGCCTGCCAGGTCTCTGTGGATAAGTCAGCTGCCAATCTAATATTTTTACCATTGTATGTTACAGACTTCTTTTCCCGGGCTGCTTTCAGGATTTTCTCTTTGTCACTGAGACTTGTGAATTTTACTATTAGGTGACGGGGTGTGGGCCTATTCTTATTGATTTTGAGGGGTGTTCTCTGAACCTCCTTAATTTTGATGCTCATTCCCTTTGCCATATTGGGGAAATTCTCCCCAATAATTCTCTCTAGTATACCTTCTGCTCCTCTCTCTCTTTCTTCTTCTTCTGGAATCCCAATTATTGTAATGTTGTTTCATCTTATGGTGTCACTTATCTCTCGAATTCTCCCCTCATGGTCCAGTATCTGTTTGTCCCTCTTTTGCTCAGCTTCTTTATTCTCTGTCATTTGGTCTTCTATATCACTAATTCTTTCTTCTGCCTCATTTATCCTAGCAGTGAGAGCCTCCATTTTTGATTGCACCTCATTAATAGCTTTTTTGATTTCAACTTGGTTAGATTTTAGTTCTTTTATTTCTCCAGAAAGGGCTTTTATATCTCTCGAGAGGGTTTCTCTAATATCTTCCATGCCTTTTTCGAGCCCGGCTAGAACCTTGAGAATTGTCATTCTGAACTCTAGATCTGACATATTACCAATGTCTGTATTGATTAGGTCCCTAGCCTTCGGTACTGCCTCTTGTTCTTTTTTTTGTGTTGAATTTTTCCGTCTTGTCATTTTGTCCAGAGAAGAGTATATGAGGGGGCAAGTAAAATACTAAAAGGGTGGCAACAACCCCAGGAAAATATGCTTTAACCAAATTAGTAGAGATCCCCAATCGTGAGTGGGGAGAAAGGGGATAAAAAGAGGTTCAAAAAGGAAGAAAGGAAAAAAAGAAAAAAAAAGAAAAAAGAAAGAAAAAAAAAGAAAAGAATTAAAAAAAAAAGAAAACACCTAAGATAAATATAAAAAAGAAAAAATATATGTATTAGATAAAGTAGTAAAAAATCGTTAAAAAAGAAAAAGGTAACAGTTAAAAAAAAATTTTACCCGAAGGCGAGAAAAAAAAACAAAAAATGAAAAAGAAAAATATTAAATTAACTGCAAGACTAAAAAAAATCACAGGGCAAAAGCCATGAGTTCCGTGCTTTGCTTTCTCCTCCTCTAGAATTCTGCTGCTCTCCTTGGTATTGAAACCGCACTCTTTGGTAGGTGAACTTGGTCTCGGCTGGATTTCTTGTTGATCTTCTGGGGGAGGGGCCTGTTGTAGTGATTCTCAAGTGTCTTTGCCCCAGGCGGAATTGCACCGCCCTTACCCGGGGCCGGGGTGAGTAATCCGCTTAGGTTTGCTTTCAGGAGCTTTTGTTCCCTAAGCACTTTCTGTAGAGTTCTGGAGGACGGGAATACAAATGGCGGCCTCCTGGTCTCCTGCCCGGAGGAGCCGAGAGCCCAGGGCTGCACTCCTCAGTGGGCGCTCAGAGAACCGCGCCCAGTTACTCCCGTCTGCCTGACCTCCGGCCGCACTCCGAGCTCACCGAGCCTGCGACTGGTTCAAGGTCACCCCGAGCTGCGAGCTTTCTGTCGGCTCTGTCTCTGCAGCCGGCTTTCCCGTTCCAATACCTGCAAGCTCTGTGACACTCAGACACCCCCGATCCTTCTGTGACCCTGCGGGACCTGAGGCCACGCTGACCCCGTGTGGGCTTTGCCCCGGGTAGCCTATAGACATTTAACAGTGTTTATTCTCCTGATCCACGACCATGGAATGGTCTTTCATTTTTTTGTGTCTCCTTCAGTTTCTTTCATTAGTGTTCTGTAGCAATATCTTTGGGGTTGGAAGATGGAAGTGGAGTAGTAGGACCCTCAGCTCACCTCATTTCATAAGTACAACTGGATAAATATCAAATCATCTTAAATACCCTAGAAATTGATCTGAAGAATGTCAAAATAAACTCCACAAAAAAGGTCAAGAAGAGGTCACATTGAAAAAGGTAAGAAGTTCAGTGACACAGTTTAGGAGAGAAACAAATCATGATCACTGCAATGGGGAGGGAGCCAATGTCATGGAGAAGGGCAAGAAAGTTTAGCACATAGAGGAGCTAATGCGGAAAATGAATACCCAAATCAGTTGGCTTAGAAAATGAAAGGAGCCAAATTTCATGAGTTGTTAAACTAGTGCTGCTTAAAACCTGAAGTTTTAAAGGCCACTGTACTTGGTTCAGGGAACCTAGAGTCATTGACCACAGTGACCACAGAGTCACTGTTATTAAAAAAAAAAAAAAAAAAAAAAAAAAAAAAGACAGGGAAGCAAACCATGAACATATAATGTAGAAACAGCAATCTGAAGGCACACAGTAGGGAGGTTACTTGCTCATTTTGGAGCCCATCTCACAGAGACAGCATTCATAGAGAAATGCCTCCAGAAATAAAGGAAGTAGCTAGTGAAAATTCAATCCTTTGCATCTCAGCAGAAATACAGGGCCACCTGCAAGAAGCAGTTCAGTGCCCACACTTGCTACATAACTTGCTTATGCCAAGTACTATATCCCCACGCCCCAGTGGAACTGTCTTTCCCAGTCAGCCTTCCTTAGTCTCAGGGATGTAATCTTCCTTTCCTTGAAGACCAGTCTTAAACCAATGTTCACACCACATCTCCTAACTTAGGAATTTTGTGGAGCCTCAGTGTAAGTGGTGATGGCAACAGGTCTCATTTCACAAACAGACCAGAACACACCCAGTTAAAACATGCCATGTTCAGACCAGGGATTAAACATTGCAACAGGCAAAGAGAACCTCTGCATATGACTGTTTTGAAGGATAAAGCAGCCAGGAAAAAAGAAAAGAACATAAACAGTACACATTGGAGACACTCCCAGAAATACCAGGCCCTGGCAAAGAGAAGACACAACATGCCTGGGGACTATAGGCCCTCTTCTTCATAAGGTCTTTACCTTCAAGAATAGAACACTTAGCTGACTTCCCCAACACAGTGAAGCAGGCATAGAGATTAAGACAAAATGAGAAGACAGATAAATCTACCCCATATGAAGGAACAGGACAATGTCATGACCACAATTTAAGTGAAACAGATATAAGAAACATATCAAAGAATTTTTAAAAATGATCATAAGTATATTCACTGGACTTGAGAAAAGAGTGGAAGACATGAGTGAGATCCTTAACACAGAGATAAGGAACAACATGGAAGAGATAAAGGGCCCATTAAAGAAGTGAGAAATGAAGTGCTTGATGAAATGAACAACAGGCTAGATGAAGTAGAGGAATTAATGACCTAAATGATAAAGTAATGGAAAGTAATCAGGCTAAACAAAAAAGAAAAAAATATATATACAAAATGAGCATAGACTTAGAGAACTCAGTCACTGCATCAAACAAGACATTCATATTATAGCTGTTCCAAAAGAAGAAAAGAGAGAAAAGGGGGAAGAAAATTTATTTGAAGAAATAACACCTGAAAACTTCCCTAATCTGGGGGAAGAAACAGGCATCCAGATCCAGGAGGCACAGAGAGCCCACAGCAAAATCAACAAAAGCAGATCCACATCAAGACATATTATAATTTAATTGGTAAAATATAGTGATAAAGAAAAATAATAAAGCAGAAAGACAACAAGGGAAATTCCATAAGTCTAACAGGGGAATTTTTAAGAAGAAATTTTCCAAGTCAGAAAAGACTGACATGATATATTCAAAGTGGTGAAAGGGAAATATCTGGAGCCAAGAATACTCCATCCAGCAGGGCCATCATTCAAAATAGGAGAGTTTCACAGACAAACAAATATTAAAGGACTTCATGACCACTAAACCAGCCCTGCAAGAAATAGTAAGGGAATATTTTGATTGGGAAGTGAAAGTATAAAAGTAGGAAACACAAAAACATTAAAAATGAATATTTCTGTAAGAATTAGTAAATGAACTCACAAAATGAAAGGATCTAAAATATGACAACATATCCCTAAAACATGGGAAGTCAAGGAGAAAAGAATGGGTTCAAACATAAACGACCATCAACAACAACAACAACAACAAATCTCCCCACAAATATTTGGAAGTTAAATAACATGCTTCTAAACAATGAATGAGTTGACTAGGAATTACAAGAAGAAATAAAAAACTATATGGGAATAAATTAAAATGAAAACATACTAGTCCAAAACCTTTAATATGCAGCAAAAGCACTTCCAAGAGGGAACTTTTTAGCAATACAAACCCAACTCAAGAACAGGAAAAATTAAACAAAGCAAAACAAATTGATAAAACAAACAAAAAAGTAAGCTTACACCTATAGGAGCTAGAAGAAAGAATAACAAACAAAACCTAAAGCCAGTAGAAGTAAGACATAATAAAGGGTAAAGCAGATAAATGATATAGAAACTAAAAAAACAAACAAAAAACCAAAACTGCGCCAGTTTGCATTTCCACAGACAGGGTAGGAGGGTTTCTCTTCTACAACAACCTCACCTATACTTGTTTCTTGTGTTGTTCATGTTACCCATTTTGACAGATTTGAGGTGACATCTCATTGTAGATTTTATTTGCATTTCCCTGATGATGAGTGATGTTGAGTCTCTTTTCATGTGTCTGTTGGCCAATTTAATGTCTTCTTCAGAGAAATGTCTGTTCATGCCCTCTCCCCCATTTTTTAAATTGGATTACTTGTTTTTTGGATGTTGAGTTGTGTAAGTTCTTTACATATTTAGGGCACTAACCCTTTATGGGATATGTCATTTGCAAATATCTTCTCCCACTCAGTACATTGCCTTTAGTTTTGTTGATTATTGTCTTCACTGTACAGAAGCTTTTTATTTTGATGAAGTCCCAATAGTTTATTTTTGTTTTTGTTTTCCTTGCCTCAAGAAATATGTCTAAAAAATTTGCCATGGCTACTGCCAAAGAAATTGTTATCTTCTAGGATTTTTGTGGTTTCAGGTCTCACATTCAGATCTTTTTTTTTAAAAAGATTTTATTTATTTATCAGAGAGAGAGAGTGGGAGATAGAGCGAGCACAGGCAGACAGAATGGAAATCAGAGGCAGAGGGAGAAGCAGGCTCCCTCACATTCAGATCTTTAATTCATTTTGAATTTATTTTTGTGGATGATGTAAGAAAGTGGTCCAGTTTCCTTTTTTTGCATGTCACTGTCCAGTTTTCCCAACACCATTTGTTGAAGAGACTGTACTTTTCCCTTTGGATATTCTTACCTCCTTTGTTGAAGATTAATTGGCCATATAGTTGTGGATGTTTTTCTAAATATTCCATTCCTTTGGTCTATGTGTCTGTTTTTCTGCCAGCACCATCCTGTTTTGATTACTACAGCTTTGTAATATAACTTGAGTCTGGCATTGTGATAGCTCCAGATTTGCTTCTCTTTTTCAATATCACTTTGGCTATTTGAGGTCTTTTGTGGTTCCATACACATTTTAGTTTTGCTTGTTCTAGGTCTGTGAAAAATGCTATTGGTATTTTGATAGGGACTGTATTAAATGTGTACATAGTTTTGGGTAGCATAGACTTTATCAATATTTGTTTTTCCAATCCATAAGCATAGAATACCTTGCCATTTCTTTGCGTCATCTCAATATCTCTTCCATCAGTGTTTTATAGTTTTCAGAGTACAGGTCTTTCACCACTTTTGTTAGGTCTATTTTTAGGTATCTTAATATTTTGGGTGCAATTTTAAATGGAATTTTCTTAATTTCACTTTCTGTTGCTTCACTACTAGTGGATAGAAATGCAACAGATTTCTGTACATTGATTTTGTGTCTTAAATAAGTTATTTTACCAGTTCTACCAGTTTTTGGTGGAGTCTATTGTGTTTTCCATATGCAGTACCACATCATCTGTAAATAGGGGAAGGTTTACTTACTCCTTACCAATTTGGATGCCTTTTATTTCTCTTGTTGTCTGTTGTGGTTAGGACTTCCAGTATTATATTGAATGAAAGAGTTAAAAGTGGGCATCTTTCTCTTCTTGTTCCTGCTCTTAGAGGGGAAAAATGTTAGTTTTTCCACATTAAAGATGATTGTAACTCTTTGTTTTCACATGTCGACTTTATTATGTTTAGGTAAGTTCCCTTCAAACCCACTTCATTGATTTTTTTTTTTTTTTAATGTATGGATGTTGTGCTTTGTCAAATGCTTTTTCTGCCTCTGTTGAAATTATCGTATGGTTTCTATCCTTTCTCCTAATGAGGCAATGTGTTCTATTGATTGATTACAATTATTGAACCACCCTTGTATCCCAGGAATAAATCCTTCTTGATTGTGGTGAACGATTTTTTAAAACATATTGTTGGACTTGGTTTCCTAGTATTTTATTGAGGATTCTTACATCTTTGTGCCTCAGAGACATTGGCTTGTAGTCCTCTCACTTTCTCTGTCTTTATTTTTATTTTATTTTATTTTTATTTATTTTTTTTAAAGATTTTTTTAATTTATTTATCGGGGGGGTGGAGAGCGAGCACAGGCAGACAGAATCGCAGGCAGAGGCAGAGGGAGAAGCAGGCTCCCCGCTGAGCAAGGAGCCCGATGTGGGACTCGATCCCAGGACGCTGGGATCATGACCTGAGCCAAAGGCAGCTGCTTAACCAACTGAGCCACCCAGGCGTCCCTGTCTTTATTTCTATAAAGGTGGTTAGTTTTATCAATTTTGTTTCTCTTTTCGAATAATGAGCACCTGGCTTTATTGATGTCTTCTATTGATTTTTAGTTTCTATATTGTTTATTTATGTTCTAATTTTTATTATTGCCTTCCTTCTACTGGTTTTGGATTGTGTTTGTTTGTTTGTTTTCTAGTACTTTTAGTTGTAATTTTAGTTTTTTTTGTTTGGTATTTTTCTTGCTTTTTTATGTAGTCTTGTATTGTTAAAAAAACGTTTCCACATCCCAAGATTTTGGACTATTGTGTTTTTATTTTTGTTTGTTTCCATTTTATTTTTTGTTTTCTTCTTTCATTTCTTGATTGACCCAATCATTGATTAGTAGCATGTTATTTAACTTCCATATATTTATGCTCTTTCCAGAGTTTTTCTTCTGTTCGATTATAGTTTCATAGATTTGTGGTCAACATTGAAGCATTTTTAAAAATTTTTGAGACTTGTTTTGTGGCCTAATAAGAGATATATTCTTTAGAATGTTCTTTTTGAACATTGAAAATAATGCAGTTGAAATAGTGCACTTGAAAATAATGAGTATTCTGTTTTAGGATTAAATGTTCTGAATAAATCCGTTAAATCCATCAGGTCATGTGTGTTATTCAAAGCTACTGTTTCCTTGTTTATTTCTTTGTTGAATGATCTGTTGATTGAACAGGAGTGCTAAAGTTCCCTACTATTATTGTATTATTTTTGCTTATTTTTGTTTAGTTCCTTTATATTTAGCACTAATGGTTTTATGTATTTTGGTGCTCCCAAATGTATCCATAAACATTATAATTGTTATGGCCTTTTCTTGCACCACCTCATTTATTATTATAGAGCAACTTTTGTCTCTTGTTACAGTCCTTTTTTTTTTAAAGTCTGTTTTATCTGTATTGATACTCCTCTTTTTTTAAATTTTCAGCATAACAGTATTCATTATTTTTTCACCACTCCCAGTGCTCCATGCAATCCGTGCTCTCCATAATAACCAGCACCTGGTACCCCAACATCTCACCCCTACGCCACTTCAAACCCCTCACATTATTTTTCAGAGTCCATAGTCTCTCATGGTTCACCTCTCCTTCCAATTTCCCCCAACTCTCTTCTCCTCTCTAACCCCCCATGTCCTCCATGCTATTTGTTATGCTCCACAAATAAGTGAAACCATATGATAATTGACTCTCTCTGCTTGACTTATTTCACTCAGCATAGTCTCTTCCAGTCCCATCCATGTTGCTACAAAAGTTGGGTATTCATCCTTTCTGATGGAGGCATAATACTCCATAGTGTATATGGACCACATCTTCCTTATCCATTCGTCCGTTGAAGGGCATCTTGGTTCTTTCCACAGTTTGGCAACTGTGGCCGTTGCTGCTATAAACATTGGGGTACAGATGGCCCTTCTTTTCATGACATCTATATCTTTGGGGTGAATACCCAGGAGTGCAATTGCAGGGTCATAGGGAAGTTCTAATTTTAATTTCGTGAGGAATCTCCATGCAAATTGGCTGCACCAATTTGCATTCCCACCAAGAGTGTAAGAGGGTTTCTTTTTCTCCACATCCCCTCCAAAACATGTTGTTTCCTGTCTTGCTAATTTTGGCCTTTCTAACTTGTATAAGGTGATATCTCAATGTGGTTTTGATTCAAAACTCCCTGATGGCTAGTGATGATGAACATTTTTTCATGTGTCTGATAGCCATTTGTATGTCTTCATTGGAGAAGTGTCTGTCCATATCCTCTGCCCATTTTTTGATAGGATTTTAAGTTTTCTGTGTGTTGAGTTTGAGTTTATAATAGATCCTGGATATCAACCTTTTGTCTGTACTCTCATTTGCAAATATCTTCTCGCATTCCGTGGGTTGCCTCTGTTTTCTTGACTGTTTCCTTGGCTGTGCAGAAGCTTTTGAGTTTGATGAAGTCCCAAAAGTTCATCTTCGCTTTTGTTTCCTTTGCCTTTGGAGACATATCTTGAAAGAAGTTGCTGTGGCTGATACCGAAGAGGTTACTGCCTATGTTCTCCTCTAGGATTCTGATGGATTCCTGTTTCACACTGAGATCTTTTATCCATTTTGAGTTTATCTTTGTGTACAGTGTAAGAGAATGGTCGAGTTTCATTCTTCTACATATAGCTGCCCAGTTTTCCCAGCACCATTTATTGAAGAGGCTGTCTTTTCTCCACTGTATATTTTTTCCTGTTTTGTCGAAGATTAATTGACAATAGAGTTGAGGGTCCATATCTGGGCTCTCTACTCTGTTCCACTGGTCTATCTGTCTGTTTTTATGCCAGCACCATGCTGTCTTGGTGATCACAGCTTTGTTATAAAGCTTGAATTTTCAGCTTTATTTTTGCTTTTCAACATTTCCTTAGCGATTCAGGGTCTCTTCTCATTCCACACAAATTTTTGGATTATTTGCTCCAGCTCTTTGAGGAATACCAATGGAATTTAGATCGGAATGGCATTAAAAGTATAGATTGCTCTAGGCAGTATAGACATTTTAACAATGTTTATTCTTCCGATCCAAGAGCATGGAATGGTCTTCCATCTTTTTGTGTCTTCTTCAATTTCTTTCATGAGTGTTTTGTAGTTTCCACAAGTACAGATCCTTTACCTCTTTGGTTAGGTTTATTCTCAGATATCTTATGGTTCTTGGTGCTATAGTAAATGGAATCGATTCTCTAATTTCCCTTTCCATATTTTCATTGTTATGTATAAGAAATCCAGTGATTTCTGCACATTGACTTTGTATCCTGCCACATTGCTGAATTGCTGTATGAGTGCTAGTAGTTTGGGGGTGGAGTCTCTTGGGTTTTCCATATAAAGAATCATGTCATCTGCAAAGAGAGATTTTGACTTCTTTATTGCCAATTTGGATACATTTTATTTCTCTTTGTTGTCTGATTGCTGTTGCTAGGACTTCTAATACTATGTTGAACAAGAGAGGTGAAAGTGGGCATCCTTGTCGTGTTCCTGATCTCAACGGGAAGGCTGCAAGCTTTTTCCCATTGAGGATGGTATTTGCTGTGGGTCTTTCATATATAGCTTTGATGAAGTTCAGGAATGTTCCCTCTATCCCTATACTTTGAAGCATTTTAATCAGGAACGGATGCTGGATTTTGTCAAGTGCTTTTTCTGCATCAATGAGATGACCATGTGGGTCTTCTCTTTTCTCATATTAATTTGTTCTATCCCATGGATTGATTTGCAAATATTGAACCATCCTTGTAGCCCAGGAATGAATCCCACCTGGTCATGGTGAATAATCTTTTTAATGTTCTGTTGGATCCTGTTTGCTAGGATCTTGTTGAGAATCTTGGCATCCATATTCATCAGTGATATTGGTCTGAAATTCTCCATTTTGGTAGGGTCTTTGCCTGGTTGGGGATCAGGGTAATGCTGGCTTCATAGAAAAAGTCTGGAAGTTTTCCTTCTGCTTCAATTTTTTGAAACAGCTTCAGGCAATAAGTGTTATTTCTTCTTTGAAAGTTTGGTAGAATTCCCCAGTGGTCCTGGGCTCTTGTTTTTTGGGAGGGTTTTTTTTTTTTTGGAGAGATTTTATTTATTTATTTGACAGATTGAGAGAGAGAGATCACACGTAGGTAGAGAGGCAGGCAGAGAGAGAGGGGGAAGCAGGCTCCCTGCTGAGCAGAGAGCCCAATGCGGGGCTCAATCCCAGGATTCTGAGATCATGACCTGAGCCAAAGGCAGAGGCTTAACCCACTGAGCCACCAAGGTGCCCCGTTTGGGAAGTTTTTGATCACTGCTTCAATCTCATTACTAGATGTCTGTCTATTCAGGTTGTCGATTTCTTCCTGTTTCAATTTTAGGAGTTTATAGTTTTCCAGAAATGCATCCATTTCATCTAGGTTGCTAAGCTTATTGGCATATAACTGTTGATAATAACTTCTGATGGTTATTTCTACTTTCTTGGTGTTAGTTGTGATCTCTTCCTTTTCATTCATAATTTTATGAATTTGGGCTTTCTCTCTTTTCTTTTGGATTACTGTGGCCAATGGTTTATCGATCTTATTGATTCTTTCAAAAAACCTGCTTTTAGTGTCATTGGTACATTCTACTGTATCTCTGGTTCTACCTCATTGATCTCGGGTGTAATCTTGATGATTTCCCTTCTTATGTGTGGAGTTGGTTTGATTTGTTGTTGATTCTCCAGTTCTTTAAGGTGTAGAGACAGCTGCTGTGTTCTGGATTTTTCAAATTTTTTTGAAGGAGGCTTGGATGGCTATGTATTTCCCCCTTAGGACCACCTTTGCTGTATCCCATAGGTTTTCAACCAAGGTGTCTTCATTCTCATTGGTTTTCATGAATTGTTTCAGTTCTTCTTTGATCTCCTTGTTGATCCAAGCATTCTTAAGCAAGGTGGTCTTTCGCTTCCAGGTGTTTGAGTTCCTTCTGAACTTTTCCTTGTGATTGAGCTCGTTTCAAAGCATTGTGATCTGAGAATATTCAGGGAATAATCTCAGTCTTTTGGTAGAAGTTGAGTCCTCATTTGTGACCCAGTATGTGGTCTATTCTTGAGAAAGTTCCATGTGCACTTGAGAAGAATGAGTATTCTGTTGTTTTAGGGTGGAATGTTCTGTATATATATATGAGGTCCATCTGGTCCAATGTGTCATTCAATGCTCTTGTTTCTTTATGATTTTCTGCTTTGATGATCTGTCTATTTCTGAGAGAGGTGTGCCAAGATCTCCTACTATTAGTGTATTCATATCAATATGACTCTTTATCTTGATTAACAGTTTTCTTAAGTAATTGGCTGCTCCCATATTGGGGGCATAGATATTTAAAATTGTTAGATCATCTTGGTGGATAGTCCCTTTAAGAATGATGTAGTGTCCTTCTATATCTCTGACTACAGTCTTTAGTTAAAAATCTAATATGTCTGATATGAGAATCGCTACCCCAGCCTTCTTTTGAGACCCATTGGCATGAAAGATTCTTCTCCATTCCTTCACTTTCAGTCTGGGTGTATCTTTAGGTTCAAAATGGGTCTCTTGTAGACAACATATGGATGTCCTTTTATCCAATATGCAACCCTATGCCATTTTATGGGCACATTTAGACTATTCACATTGAGAGTGATTATTGATAGATACGTTTTTATTGACATCTAGTTACCTTTGAAGTTTTTCTTTCTGTAGATTGTCTTTATATTTCTGTTCAGTGCTATTCTTAGAATTTTTCCTCTTTTATAGAACCCCCCTTAATATTTCCTGCAGTATCGGCTTGGTGGTTGCATAGTCTTTTAAGCCTTGCTGGTCTTGGAAACTCTTTATCTCTCCATCCATTTTGAATGCCAGTCTTGCTGGATAAAGTATTCTTGGCTGCATGTTCTTCTCATTTAATTCCCTGAATATGTCTTGCCAGCCCTTTCTGGCTTGCCGGGTCTCTGTGGACAGGTCTGACGTTATTCTGATGGGCTTTCCTCTGTAAGTAAGGAGCCTCTTTGTCCTAGCAGCTTTCAAGAGATTATACCTACAATTATGATTCCTGAATTTGACTATCAGGTGTCATGATTTTTTTTTTTTTTTTGGAATGTATAATCTTGGGTGGGGACCGTTCAGCCTCTAGTACATGAATGCTAGTTACATTCGTGAGACTGGGAAAATTTTCATGAACAACTTGTTCCACTATATCTTCCAGACTTCTTTCTCTTCCCCTTCAGGGATTCCAATAATTCTGACGTTGTAACGTTTCATGGCATCATTTATTTCCCTGATTCTGTTTTCGTGGTTTCTAAGCTGTTTGTTCCAGGCTTCCTCCTGATCCTTTCTCTATCTGTTTGTCCTCCAGATCACTAATTCTATCTTCTGTCTCAGTTACTCTAGTGTTGAGAGAATTTAGATTAGATTGGAACCCATTGAGAGCATTGTGGATTTTATCTCTAGTAGCTTTCAGCTCTTTCCTAACATTGAAAACATGATCTCTGGTCGTTTTCAGTTCGGCCCTAATCAATTCCATTTAGTCATCCAAGGCTTTCTCCAATCTAGCTATTGCCTGGATAATTGTTAGCCTGAATTCTCTTTCTGACATATTGTCTATGTTGATAGCCTTTAGCTCTGTTGCAGAAGGTCCATCCTCTGTATTTTTCTTCTGTTGGGCATTCCTCCTTCTAGCAATTTTGGTGAGAGATGACTGAACAGATGTGGCTGGATGTATCGACTGTGGTGCAGTTAAGGTGCACCCTGGAACGCTTCTGAGCAATCAGTATTCCCCACCCAAAGGAGAGACAAAAGAAAATAAAAAGAAAAAGAGAGAGAGAGAGAGAGGAAAGAAAGGGAAGATGAAAGAGAAGGTTCAGCCCAAATGGGCCCCAAGGTAATATTTATGAAGTAGACAAAGAAAAACAGACAAACAAAAAGACTGATGAAAGTATATGATAAGAGAAAAAAATATATATGCAAATAAAGGAAGAACCTCTTCAAAAAGTACCCCAAGTGTAAGATTTATATACTATCAGGACAAACACAAAAACACAGAAACAGTGGTGGAAGAAAAAGATGGGAGAGTGGTTATATATTCTCATTGTGTGCGTGGAAGATTGTTTTGATTCTTCCTGGATGTATCTTGATATCTTTGTTAAAGGACTCAACTTTCCTAAGTTAAAGGGGGATTAAAATTGGTTTACCTATAGGGGTAGTATTGATTGTTGAAAGGGGATTACTTTGAAGTTTAACTCTATATAAATATTAGAAAATAAAAATAAAAAGGGATAAACTAGACTAAACTGAACTAAAATTTTAAAAAAAGAAAATCAAGAAATAGAAATGCGGGGCACCTGGGTGGCTCAGTGGGTTAAAGCCTCTGCCTTCGGCTCAGGTCATGATCCCAGGGTCCTGGGATCGAGCCCCGCATCAGGCTCTCTGCTCAGCCGGGAGCCTGCTTCCCTCTCTCTCTCTGCCTGCCTCTCTGTCTGCTTGTGATCTCCGTCTGTCAAATAAAAAAATAATAATAATTTAAAAATTAAAAAAAGAAAGAAATAGAAATGCAAAAGAAAAACAGAGGTGTATGTATCAAAAAGTTTAGGTTAGAACGTTATTATGGAATTTGATGTACTGGCAGCTCACTCTGATGGTAAATAGGTTAAAAAAATTATCTATATAAAAATAATGAACCAGAATAGTAGGAATGAGTAAAAAAATAAACGTTTTCCTATGAAGTAGTGGTGGTTGTTCTCTTGTCCTCCTTTTTTTTTTTTTTTTTACTTTCCTTTCTTGTTTGGTTTTCTGGGAGTGGCACCTACACATGGGTTTTCAGTCAATGATGTTCCCTGAGTTAAGTCCTCCCACCCCCCTCAAGGGGGTGGGCTCTGAGGAAACTGGTTTTTTCAGGCTTTTGTTCTCTGTCGGTTTTTATGTTTGTTCACTTTTTTTTCTCTCACCTTGACCGCTTTTGATGGTTTTTGTAGTTTTAGAGGAAAACAAGCTGCACCCTCACCTCCTTCTCAGAGAGAAGCCTCAGTCTGGCTGCAGAGCCCAAATAAGTTCCTCCTTGGCTGCTGGCAGAGCACGTTCCAAGTCGCGGTCCCTGGGTACGCAGGATCTTTTGCTTGTACCCAAAGCCACGGTAGTGGTGGCTGTCTGAGCAGCTCCAGACTTCCAGAGAGGTTCCAAACAGCATTCTCACACTGAGATTTTCCCGCTGGCCTGGGCTGGGAGTGCTTGGTCTTTCTGGTTCTAAGAGCACCGGACTTTGTGTGCACCTCTTTTAGGGGAGTCTGTGGGTCGCATATGCATTTCAGGCTCTGAGAACAGGGCGCAGGTCCTAAAGCACCAGGCTGGGCCTTCGCGCACCTCCTTCAGGGCAGAGTTTGGGGCACGCATCTTAGGCTCTTAAACAATGGCAGGTCAAAGCAGCAGCTGGGCCATTGTGTAGCTCTCTCAGGGGAGGATGAGGGGCACGTGCATCTCAGGCTGTATGGCAGGGCTCGTGCATTCTGTCGTCTGGTGAGGCTCCCAGCCCCTCACAGGAGCCAGACTCCACACATTCTCAGGGGCGCTGGCGGCTCAGGGACCCGAGATCCTCTGCTGTTTTGAAGTGCTTTCAACCAGTCTCCAAGTTAATGCTGGTCCCCAGACGCAGGGCACTCTCGCTCGTATTGGGGTATTACTTTCCAACCGGTCACCTCTGGTGGCTCCCTCCCCCTTTTGTTTATCTTCCAATACCTGTTTGCCATTCCCACTCTGCTTTTCCTGCCCACAGGCATCTTCTGCCCCTGTAGAGATCCAGACATGTATTATTCTGATCTCAGGCTGATTTCATGGGTGTCGGATTTCTTTGGTAGGTAATCAGCTCACTTTAGGGTACAGGTTGAAAAGGTGCCTCCTCCTACTTCCCTGCCATCTTAAGCCTCCCTACCCTGGCTTTCTTTTGACATCTATTTGTATAATAAATGTTTCTTAACTCCCTCAATCCCCTCACTTTCAACCTGTAGATGACTTTAGGTCTGAAATAAGTCTCTAGTAAGCAACATATTGATGGGTCTTATTTATTATTTTATCCATTCTCTCACCCTATGTCATTTGATTAGAGCATTTTCTGCATTTAAATTCAAAGTAGTTATTGATAGGTATGTATTTACTGTATAGGTATGTATTTATTGCCATTGTGTTACTTGTTACTTGTTTTGTAGTTATTTTTGTAGTTTTTTTCCTGATCATTTTTTTTTTCTCTTGCTCTCTGTCATGGTTTGCAGGATTTCTTTAGTGATATACTTGGATTCCTTTCTCTTTGTTCTTCTTATGCATTGCTGGTTTTTGAATTGTGGTTGCCATTAGTTTTATATATAACATCTTCTGCATACAACACTCTATGTTAAGTTGATGGCCGCCTGAGTTTGAACACATTATATACTCCTCTCACCTTACCTCCCAAGTTTTATTTTGTGAATCCCTTGACTGATTTTTACAGAGATAGTTATTTTTGCTGCTTTTTTGTGTCCTACTTTTTATACTCTCACTTGTGGTTTTTCCTTTCCATTCACAGAGCCCCTTTAATATTTCTTGTTAGGGAGGGTTTAGGACTAAAGGACTTTATTTGAGAAAATTTTTATTTTTCCTTCTATTCTTCCTGGTCAAAGTATCCTTGGCTACAAATTTTTTTCCCCTTTCAACACTGAGTGTTTTATGCCACTTTCTTCTGGCCTATAAAATTTCTGCTGAAAAATCCAGTGATACCCTCATGGTGTTTCTTTTGATTGTAACTGTCTTCTTTTCTTTTGCTACTTTTTTTTTTCTTAATGCCTTATCACTACTTTTTGGCCATTTTAATTGTTATGTGCTTTGATGTGGACCTCTTTTGGTCAAATTTGCAGGGGTATCTCTGTGTCTTCTGTATCTGGATATCTGTTCCTGTCCCCAGATTAGGGATGATTTTTGGCTATTACTTCTTCAAGTAATTTTTCTGTGCCTTTTTATTTCTCTTCTTCTGGACCCCTCATAATATAAATGTTATTATGATTGATGAAATTACTGGGTTCTCTAAGTCTACTCTTACTTTGCAAATTTATTTGGTCTCACTTGCTCATCTTGATTATTCTCCTTTGTCTTGTCCTACAGGTAATTAATTTATTCCTCTCTTTCCTCTATCCTGCTAATTATTCCATCAGGTGTATTTTGAAATTCATTTTTTGTGTTCTTCATCTCTGATTGGTTCTTTTTATCTCTTTGTTAAGGGTCTTACCGATGTACTCCCCTCTTTTCTCAAATCCAGTCAGTATCTTTATGACCATTAGTTTAAATTATCTACTAGCTATATTGCTTACCTCTGTTTTACCTAACTGTGTAGCTGTGGCTTTCTCCTGTTCTTTTATTTGGGACATAGTCCTCTGTCTTTCTCTCTTTTTTATTTTATTTTATTTTTTTGTTTGTTTAACTCTCTGTGTCTGTTTCTGTGTTTTAGGGAAGTCAACTATGTCTCCTGCTTTTTCAGGCAGTGGCCTTATGAAAAAGAGGTCCTGAAATGCCCTGTTATACAGTGTACCATTACCCAGCCCTGACACTTTAAGAAGTGACTTCTGTGTGTGTTGTGTGTTTCCTGTTGTGTCTAGGCCAATTTTTCTTTCAGTCCAGTTTTCCGCAGAGACTCCTTTTGTTTGCTGTGACAGTATTTGGTAGCTGACCAGGGTAGGATGTGTTTTAATAAAGTGTGAGCTGGTGTCCTTATGAAATAAGACTTGCTGCTACCCCCATGGAAAATGAGGCCTGTAACATTTTGTGGGGGAGAGAGAAACATGGTGTTCACAGGATTTGCATCACACTTCTGGGGGAGGGGAGTGACAGTGCTGGCACTCAGGCAAGCATGACTGGAAAGGCAGATCGACTGAAGTGTGGGGCCATGGGGCTTGTATCCAAGATGGGTTCTGAGTGTTGGTGCTATACTCTTTCCTACAGGTGGTTGAATTTTTAGGCTGGGAGTGGGGGAAATAAATGATACCTGCCAGCTCCCTTTTTCAAGGGTGGCTTTGTCTTCCTGAGATCTCTGACTCTCTGGGACACTTTCTGAGATGACTAAATAACTCTTCCTCTTGGATGTCCCAGTTTTTTTTTTTTTTTTTTAAACTGCTTCTTCTATGCTCTATCTCTTCAGGCTGTTTGTTGAGCCAGCTTCTCAGAGTTCAGTCTCCCAGAGCCAAGCCTGCTGATTTTTAAAATTCCAGGCTTTAAGTCCTGCTGGTTGTAAGAACTCAAGAAATTTGGCCACTCTTCTTTCAAACCAAATGTTTTGGGTATCTATCTTCCTTGTGCAGACTCCACTGCATAATATTTTGTTTCTTGTTCTTCTCTGTGTTGCTAGTCATGATCCTTTTTTCTCCCAATGCATGTACTCACCCTCTCTATGTTTTTTGGATATGGTGTCTTCTCTACCTTTAGTTGTGGATTCTGTTCTGCCAGTCTTAGGGTCATTTTCTGAGTTGTATTTACTGATGTCAGGTTTTTTTTTTTAAGATTTTATTTATTTATTTGACAGAGAGAGATCACAAGTAGTTAGAGAGGCAGGCAGAGAGAGAGAGGGAAGCAGGCTCCCTGATGAGCAGAGAGCCCGATGTGGGACTTGATCCCATGGCCCTGAGATCATGACCTCAGTCGAAGGCAGTGGCTTAACCCACTAAGCCACCCAGGTGCCCCTACAGATGTCAGTTTTATCTTGTTTTATATGTGATGAAATAAACTAAGGGTCCTACTCAGCTATCTTGAAAGAAAATGATTTCTTGAAATGAAAACTACTCCTGGTGAACATGCTGTGAAGATTGTTGAATGACAAAAAAAAAAAAAAAAAAAGTTTGTAAGATTACATGAAGTTTTATGTTAAAACACAGGCAGGGTTTGAGAGGATTGATTCCAATTTTGAAGGAAGATCTACCAAACAGCATCACAGGGTAGAGAAAACCGTTGGTGAAGGGAAGAGTCTGTTGATGGAGCAAATTTCATTGTCGCCACCCAAACCTTTAGCAATCACCACCCTGATAAGTCAGCAACCACCAACATCAAAATAAAATCTCCCCCCAGAAAATAGATTACTATTTGCTGAAAGCCCAGCTGATAATATTTTTTAAAAGATTTCTATTTCTTTATTTGTCAGACAGATCACAAGTAGGCAGAGAGGCAGGCAGAGAGAGAGGAGGAAGCAGGCTCCCCACTGAGCAGAGAGCCCAATGCGGGACTCCATCCCAGGACCCTGGGATCATGACCTGAGCCGAAGGCAGAGCCTTTAACCCATTGAGCCACCCAGGTGTCTCCCAGTTGATAATATTTTTAACAATGAGGTATATTCTAATTAAAATATATACATTTGGGGTGCCTGGGTGGCTCAGTGGGTTAAAGCCTCTCCCTTCGGCTCAGGTCATGATCCCAGGGTTGCAGGATCAAGCCCCGCATCAGGCTCTATGCTCAGCAGGGATCCTTCTTCCTCATCTCTCTCTGTCTACTTCTCTGCCTACTTGTGATCTTTGTATGTCAAATAAGTAAATAAAATCTTAAATATATATATATGTATATATATACACATATATATATATATACATTTAAAGACATACTGCCATTTCATACTTAATACATTACACTATAATATAAACATAACTTTTATATGTACTGAGAAAACAAAAAAATTCATTTGATTTTCTTTATTGTTATATTCACTTTATTGCATAGTCTGAAATGAAACCTGCAATATATCCAAGGTAGCCTTCATAAGCATCCAGGTGATTCCTTTGATATCTATATGTGCTTTCTTGTAAATCTAGTGAGTTTTGATCCTTTTATATTTTGACCTAGAAATGAAAAAGCTTAGGCTTTGCTGAGAAAAATAAATCCCTTATGGTTGCAAAAATTAATGAATTGATATCACCCAGTATATCTGTGTTTGTACACATGGTATTTCATGCCATAGTTTTCCAGTTAGAATTAAAACCACATTTCTCATTGCTTTTATCCATAATTATCATTAAAACTATAAATTCCAGCAAAGTTTCATCTTCTACAATGCTACTCTAACTTTTGTTTTATTACTCTTTCCCTAATTAATTCCTCCTTTGCTTATGTTCAGACCACCCATCTGACCTTCATCCTTTGACTATTGCAGTAAAATTGCTTTATATTATAACTTTTCATCACATCCTTTCTTCTCATCTTAACAAAAACTTGTTATTCCAAAGGATCATGCTCCTTCCTGTAGCCTTTTCAGTGTAAGTTATTTATTATCCTTCTTTCCATAATACAAGACCAAATGGGGATGGTATTTTCCTTCCTTATATTTGTTACTTCTGCTATATTGTCTAGCAATTTTGGACAAAATACAAAGTAAAACACACACACACACACACACACCAAGAGGAATTGAAACAACACTTTATAGTTTTTCTGTATACCATAACCTTTTTTTTTTTTTAACTACCTAACTACTTTTTGGCTTTTCCTCCTTTTCTGCATTTTTATCTTATTTTAAGAATTTTAATTGCTAGTTTTCATATTTTGGTCTTTTTTTACCCTTGTAAATTGAAGCATAATTAGCATAAAGTGTAATATTAGTTTCAGGTATACAATATAATGATTCGACAATTCCTATATTACTCAGTGCTTGCCAAGATAAGTGTAAACTTAGTCCCTTTTAACTATTTTACCCATCCCACTCACCTCCTTGCTGGCAACTATTAGTTCCTTCTCTATTTAAGAGTCTGTTTAGCATTTTTGTCTCTCTCTCTATATTTTTTATTCATTTATTTTGTTACTTAAATCCCACATATAAGTGAAATATCATGGTATTTGTCTTTCTCTGACTACCTTGTTTCACTTAACATTATACCCGTCTAGATCTATCCACATAGTTGCAAATTGCAAGATTTCATTCTTTTTAAATGCTCTCTCTCTCTCTCTCTATATATATATATATATATTCACTTCCTTATCCATTCACTTATTGGTGGACACTTGATTTGTTTCTATTTTTTGGCTATTGTAAATCATGCTGCAATATACATCAGGATACATATATCTTTTCAAATTAGTGTTTTCGTTTTTTGGGTAAATACCCAGTAATAGAATTACTGATTCATAGAGCAGTTCTATAAATTTTCTGAGAAACCTCTGTACTGCTTTCTATAGCAGCTGAACCAATTTGCATCCTACCATCAGTGCACAAGAGTTCGTTTTCTCCACATTCTCTTGAACACTTATTTATTGTTTTTTTTTTTTTTTTAATTTCAGCCATTCTGACAGGTGAATTGATATCTCATTGTGGTTTTGACTTGCATTGATATACATTGATTCTTGTGGTCTGTGGGTTAGAAATATCTTCTCCAGCCCTGATATAGCTTTCAGGACAATTTCTATCCAATTCCCCACTCTATAGCCACTGAAGTCATCCATGTGACTGATTTTCACAACCACTCCATTGTAATAACCTCCACTCTGGACTTCATTGTAATCCAAAATTTCTCCATCATTGACATCTTATAATTTCATATTCTCTCTCTCTCTCTATCTCTTTCTCTACACACACACACACACACACACACACATATACCATTCAATTGCTCCAAACTTTCTGTAAAACGCAGAGTAGAGAATTTAAATAGAGCTCCCAGACAAGACAAACAAACAAATACATGGTTGTGGAGATGTGTTGGAGGCAGGCCCCTGGCCAGGGCAGCCTCCACCATTAAAAGACAGCGCCTGGCTAGTTGCCAGGTTAGGATTGCCTCGTGAGACTAAGCTGAACGCCCAAAGAGGAAGTAAACAGCATTGGTTGCTAGCGAAGTTGTTTGTTTAGGTGCACAGCCTGATTCGCTCCCTCCTGTACCCTGCTTGCTGATTGGTCATGTAAGTGTATATAAGTGTGTAGACTTGCGGAAATAAAGAGAGAGAAGATGCATCCGAACTGGGGCGTCTTGTCGTCCTTGCGGGCCGAGGGCGATAAATGGCACCAGCACCTGGGAACTAAATAAAGGAATCTTGCAAGGTAATCCGCAGGAAAGCGGGGAGTAAAGGTCCGCAGGTAAGCGAGGACATTAGCCACGTTCAAAAGTGGGAATTCCGCGGTAAAACGGGGAGTAAAGGCCACGTTCAAAAGTGGGAATTCCGCGGTAAGGTGGAGAGTAAAAATAGAAAAACCTTGCAAGGGAGAAGTCCACAGGTAAGCGGGGTAAAACCATGACAAAGGTGGTGGGAAACTTGTACAAGACCGCAACAAGAAGCGGGGCGGCCATAGAGCCGGGATTTTCTTATTGAAACTGCAGGTAAGCGGGGAAGGGACCAAGATCAAAGTGGTGGGAATCCTGTACAAGTCCACAATAAGAAGCGGGGCAGCCTTAGAGCCAGGATTTAGCGAGTCTGCAATAAGAAGCAGGGCGGCCTTAGAGCCGGGATTAACTTGTACAAGTCTGCAATAAGAAGCGGGGCAGCCTTAGAGCCGGGATTTAGCGAGTCCGCAATAAGAAGCGGGGCGGCCTTAGAGCCGGAATTTAGCGGTGAGTCTTTAACGTCTGCGTCTGTTGTCTGTGTGTTCATAATGGGATCTTAAGTATCTAAAGTGCGGTTGGAAGGGTCTTTAGAAGACCTGCTGAAAGCCAATGGAACTCCACTAAAAGCAAAAACTGCTCGGGCCTTTTTGAATACAGTGGAAAAGGCAGCTCCATGGTTCCTAGATGAAGGCTTGCTAAACATACCTCAATCGGACCACTTAGGGGAGGATTTGAAGAAACAGGACAATAAAACGCCTTTGCCACCCAGGACTCTGGCAATATGGACCTTAGTCCGGGGTTGCCTGGTGGGGCCTAAACCCAAATGTGAATCAGCTCTACAAGAGGGAGCAGAGGCATTGGAGGAAGTGAAAGAGGAGTGGTCTTCTCGTGCCTCAGAGGGTGGTAGTTCTAGTGAAGAGAAAGAAGAAATGTCAGGGGAGGAGTTAGACCGTAAAATGCACTCCAAGTTTGAACAGTTGAAACTGTCGACTCCAGCGACGCCTAGTGCCCCTCCGCCGTATAATCCTATGGCGTGCCAAGGAGCTTGTAGCTGCTGCACCACATGTGGTAGTGGCAGGGTTTCGTGCTGGAGTGATCATGACCTGGCCTCTGCCTTTCCGGTTTTAGAGGACCAAAACAACCAGCGGTATCATCAGCCTCTTGATTTTAAACTAGTTAAGCAATTAAAGGAAGCAGTCATGCAGTATGGCCCTCAGGCAGCCTTTACGGTATCTTTGTTGGAGACCATAGCAGGAATGAACTTAGTTCCTGAAGACTGGGGTAACCTAGCCCGCGCAACCTTGTCAGGAGGGCAATATCTAGTATGGAAAACAGCCTGGCAAGAATACTCACAGGACACTGCCCGCCATAATGCAGAGGCTGGAAATCCTCAGTGAGACCTAGAAATGTTAATGGGAATAGGACCGTACATGGGAAAGCAGGCCCAAATACAATACAACCCTGTGGTGTATCTGCAAATAGCCGCGGCGGCCACTAAAGCATGGAAGACAATTCAAGGCAGTGGGGATTTACAGGGTCAGCTGTCTAAGGTAATACAAGGACCAAATGAAGCATATGCTGATTTTGTAGCGAGGCTGATACAAACAGCTGGTCGAATATTTGGGAGGTAGAGACAGCCATGCCATTGATAAAACAGCTGGCTTATGAGCAGGCTAATAAATGGTGTAAAGAAGCCATCAGACCTTGGAAAAGCAAAGACTTGAGTACATTTATTAAAGTTTGCAGGGATATCAACGACAGTGTTATTCAAGGGCAGGTTATGGCTGCAGCTATCACTCAAGGTTTACAAGGATTACAGGGAGCTCAACAATATAAACATAGGGGTACTCCTGGAGTTTGCTATTACTGCAAGAAGCCAGGACACCTGTAGGAGCTATAGTTACCAAAGAAGAGAGTTGGACCTTCCTATTTCAAAGCTCCTCTCCCCAAGAAACCGAGCTGCTCACAGTGATAAAAGCATTTTAAATGTTTCATCAAGAACCCTTCAACCTTTTATCAGATAGTAGATATGTGGAGCAAGCTGTCTCTATCATTGAAAATGTGGGTTCTATTAATGCCAGGTCTACTATCTCTGAGGCATTACAATAAATCCAAACATTAGTTTGGGACAGGAAGGCTCCATTTTATATTGGCCACATATGAGCTCATACAACCTTACCAGGCCCCCTGACAAAAGGTAATCGGTTAGCAGACTCCTTAACCAGAGGAGAATTTGTCTTTGCCATTGAGGACCCGGTGCAACAGGTGAGACATTATCACAAGCTGTTCCATGTGAATGCTTTAACTCTTTGCCTCAAATTTAACATAACAAAAACACAGGCACGGGACATAGTAGTCTCCTGCAGAAATTGCGTGATCTTACTACCTGCACTGTCCTTGGGGGTTAATCCTAAGGGTTTGTTACCTGATCATATATGGCATATGGATGTCACATATGTTTCAGAATTTGGGAAGTTAAGATATGTTCATGTGTCTGTAGATACCTACTCTGGAATAATTTTTGCTTAAGTGCATATGGGGGAAAAATCCAGAGATGTTATCGCCCATTGCCTACAGGCTTTCGCGGCATGGGGAAAGCCACACCAATTAAAGACAGAAAATGGTCCAGCCTACACAACCCTTTAAAGCCTTCCTACAACAACTTGACATTCACTTGATACATGGAATACCCTATAACCCACAAGGACAGAGTGTTGTGGAGCACGCGCATCTTACAATAAAAAATGCGCTTTATAAACAAAAAGGGGAAATAGGGGACACCTTCAGGTCCCCTAAAGATAAGCTCAACACCATTCTCTTTATTTTGAATTTTTTAACGTTGCACAAAACGGGTAAATCAGCTGCAGATAGACATGCAAGTGATGCTGTTGCTCCCCCTAAGCCTTTAGTACTTTGGAAGGACATCCTCACAGGAAAGTGGAATGGACCAGATCCAGTGTTAGTATGGAGTAGGGGGTCTGTATGTGTTTTTCCACAGGAAAAGGAGGCTCCAATTTGGATCCCAGAGTGGCTGGTGCGTGCAGCTTTGCCTCCGAACACCAGTCATGATGCTGAAGATGCTGATGATAACTCTGGGGATGCTACACCTCCTGTGGCAGACTCAAGCCAGAGAGCTGTGAGTAGTGGTTAAAGCATGGCTATATCCTTTACCAGTGACTAACTCTTCTCTCATATTCCCTCCTCTCCCTTTTATGCATGGCAGGTTTGTAACTTGCTAGGAGCATGCACTGATATCTCAGCAGTGTCCATGTTAAATGGTGGCAAATTACTCAACTGTTCTTATAAACAAAATGACTCTAGTACCTTTGAGACAACAGTTAATGTGTCTTGTCTCAATAATATTACTTATCAGCCCACTCCCATATGGGTCTGGCCACCGTTCCTTTTCCTCGTAACAAATGCTAGCGAGCTGTATGATACATTGAATTGCACTAAGAATTGCTATCTTTCCCAGTGCTGGAATGTCACGGCCTTCAAGCTGGCTGTGATTATGCATATCCCTACCCATGTTCCTATCCCAGTTTCCATTCCAGAGGACAAGTTACCAGTGGTGCTATCCAGAAAGAAGAGAGATTTTGGTATTACAGCCGCCATTGTGACAGCATTGGCTATATCTACAGCAGCTGCCATGGCAGCAGCAGTCTCGCTTGCTGCAACTATACCCACTGCGGAAGTGAACACCTTGCAGAAGGAACGGTGGCTGCCCTTCAAACATAGACTCAAATCAATGCACATCTGCAAGCAGGAATCCTGATAGTCAACCAGAGAGTGGATTTGGTTCAAGAACAAGTGGACATATGGGGGGCCCTATTGGAACTGGGATGTATAGTACCCTTCCTGGCAATTTGTATAACTCCCATAGCCTATACTAATATGAGTGACTTACAGAATGTCTCCCGACAGCTCTCCCAATACTTGCGGGGGAATTAGTCCATCGAATTCCAAAACTATACTCAGCACCTGCTACTAGGCATAACAAGGATAAATAACACCAGAGTTGAGCTTGCAACCCTCCCAGAGATAATCAAAACATTGCAAGATGTGTTAACCTTTATGAAACAATGGGCTAGCGTAATTGGTCTGATGATAATCCTCATAGTGGGCTTGATTCTGCTAGTAAGGAAACTGCAAATTTGGAGGCGACAGCAACATAGGAAACAGCAAGCCATGGTGCAGGCCTTGTTAGCCATCGAGGCTGGAACACCCCCCCAAGTGTGGCTAAGTATGCTGGATCGGTAGTCAACGACGGGTAAGATTGGTGGGGGAAATATACCAACCTAAGACAGGACGCAGATCATTGATATCTGCCGTCTGATGACGGGTAAGGATATTCCCCGCCACTGACAACCTAAGACAGGCATGATCCCTGCCATAAAAGAAAAAAAGGGGGAGATGTCGGAGGCAGGCCCCTGGCCAGGGCGGCTTCTGCCATGAAAAGATGGCACCTGGCTAGTTGCCAGGTTAGGATTGCCTCGTGAGACTAAGCTGAACGCCCAAAGAGGAAGTAAACAGCATTAGTTACTAGCGAAGTTGTTCGTTTAGGTGCACAGCCTGATTCGCTCCCTCCTGTACCCTGCTTGATGATTGGTCATGTAAGCGTATATAAGTGTGTAGACTTGCGGAAATAAAGAGAGAGAAGATGTATCCGAACTGGGGCGTCTTGTCGTCCTTGTGGGCCAAGGGCGAAAGAGATGGAAGATTTGAAATTTGGGGGTCTCCATTGGATCTCATCAAGCTCTTTCTTAGATTTCTAAATATCGACTTAAATGAATTCTGTCGATTGCTCATCTCATTCATTGTAGTAGGTATAATCTACCTCACTAAGAAAATTGAGACTACCAAGGGGGGGAAAAATCAATTAACTGCCCTGATAGTTACAAATGGGGCCAGTTTAACTATAAGACACAATGTCCAAAATCCATAATATTCTTAGAATTTTCTAAAATGTTTTATTTAAAAATCAGAAAAGATATAAAACTACTAAGTTGGATAACAGATTTTTATGTTAGTATATTCACCTTTATATCAAATACAATTTTAAAAATATTTTATGGAGCCCACATGGACAAAATTTCCAAAGCCTATAAAGTCACAATGGAGCCCTGTCTACAGACTCTCTCCCATTTGTTCCTGATTGTGAAGGCAGCCCTTCATCTCAGTGTAGCTGGTAATCAGCTTCTTGATCATGTCTTAACCTTCACTGGTGTTTTAGACCTGTCTTTGACCCTCTGAGGACCTTGTTGTATTAGTAACCCTTTCCAGAGTCCTGAGATTTCAGCTCTCCTGTTCTATTAGCATTTATCCCTCAGGAGATAGAGTTGAGTTATTTACAGTAATTAAGTTCTATAAAACCACCATGGGCAATGAATTTGTGAACATTAAACCATTGCTTCTACTAAAATATCATAAAGTTCTTGTGAGCCTTTGGCCACAAGATTATGTCATCTGATCAAAATATATGTTTATAAAAAATAAAAAAAAATTATTAAAAAAACACACACACAAAACATAATTTTGTTTTATTTGTGTTTCTCTTTAAAGACACCTGATTAATTATGTATTGTTGATTCATTAATGTTGAAATTATGCCCAACACCACTATAACTAAGGACTTCATAAAGCTTATCTAACATGCATTTTTTTTCCCTGTAAGTCACATCACAATCTTCTTGTACTTAGGGACATTAACCAGCACTGAGCACTTCACTCACAGATGATTGTCAAGAGAATAATCATAAACAAAAAGTATGAAAACAATGGTACTAAACCACACACAAAAAAAGACACTTGCTTATAGTATGAAAGCTAAAACAAGAAGGCACAGCATTGCCTTGTTGGAATCTAGTTGGGAACATAAACATTGGGAGAATCAAATTCTCCCCTCCTCTGCACGTACACACAAACTAACATAAAAGCCCAGTAAATATTGGATTTGGGATTACAGGAAAAGTTTGTTTCCTTTAAGATTTTATTTATTTATTTGAGAGAGAGTGAGAGAAAGCATAAGTGGTAGGGAGGGGCAGAGGCAGAGGGAGAAGCAGATTCCCTGCTAAGCAGGGAGCCCTATGTGGGAGTTGACCTCAGTACCCTAGAATCATGGCCTAAGCCATCTGTTAAGTGGTTAAGCAACCACTTAACAGATGGAGCCACCCAGGTGTCTCCCTAAACAGTTTTGAAGGTAGATGAATTCATGAATATAAAATCTTTGAGTTATGAGAATTAACTGTGTAGGTGTATGGATGGAACTTTGGTCCTCCAAAATTCATACGTTGAAGTTCTAACCCCTAGTATATTAAGATGTGACTGCATTCATTGATAGGGCCTTTAAAAGATAATTAAGGAAGATAGTGGAGGAGTAGGAGACCCAATTTCAAACGAGGTCCCCTGAATTGAGCTAAATATATACCAGAGCACTCAGAACACCCATGAAATCAGCCTAAGATGTATGGTTATACACTTTTGGATCTCTATGGGGGCAGAAGATAATCAGTGGAGAAGTACAGAGAGGTAAGTAGTGCACAGACTGATAACAGAGGATAAACAGAAGGAGGAGGGAGCCACCAAAAGTAATACATTAGAAAGTAAAACCCCAATACAAAAGTGCCCTGTGCTTGGGGACGAGCATTAACTTGGAAACTGGTTAGCAGCACTAAAAAAGAGCAAAAGGACTTAAGGGGAAATTGCTGGGATCAGAGGGCTGCAGGCATGGACCTAAGCCCACTGTCCCAAGATAGGCACAGCCAGCCACAGCTGGTGCCTGCCCATGCCTGAAAGCGCCCACCATGGGCTGTAGTCCATGGTCCCTGGCCATCCATGACTGCACCACCACTGGGGTTGAGTACACCTGGTGTGGGCATGGGCTCCAAACAGCAGTCCTGGGAACAGCAACTACCATAATTGGGCACAACAGGACCAGTAGCACTTGCAGTTTAAGTGCGGGCCTCAGGCAGCCACTGACACAGTGGCTGGGGGTTTACACTGCCTGTGAGAGGTTGCAGTGCTCAACAAAGTTTGCAGATGGAGAGTTATGTGTTCTGGACCATTCAGAGGTGAGCATACTGTGGCTTCTCTCTGAGGTAGAGATCTGGATGCAGAGAGTTTCCTTTGCTCTGACCCTCCAAAAAGGCAGTACAAAAAGCCACCAAAGAACAAAGAACAAAAAACCTTAGGGAACAAAAGCCTGAAAAAACAGAGCCCAGCCTCTTGATAGGGGGTAGGGAAACTCTGTCCAGGAAAGATTGACTGAAAAACAGTGCAGCAGTTTCCTCCCCCAGAAAACAAGCCAAAACTACAAGAGACAACAACAAATGCAGGGTCCCCATAAAATTTAAAACCCCAAGATGAGGCAAAAACAATGTATTAAGTTCCCGGTATTGCCAACCAACTTGTATATTTCATAGATACAACGTTTCTCTCTCACTTTTTAAATTTGTTCTCATGATTCTTGTTCTTTTCTTTTCTTTTCTTTTTACCTACTTACCGTTTCAACTAGATGTTTAATACAACATTTTCCATTATAACTTCTTAACTTGAACTTGTTTCATACATATACTTTTGTTTCTTTTTATTTTTTTATATGTAGATGATAGATAGATAGACAGATAGATGATAGATAGGTAGATAGATAGATGATAGAAGCTTCAAGGTAGCCCTTTTCCCCTATTCAATTCTATCCCTATATATACCAGTTTTAATTTTCCTATATCTCTGGAAAGCTAAGTCATTTAACAAAGATAATATGATACACCCAGGAAGAACTGAAATAACCTTCCTCACCCATGTTGATGGTTTACAACCATCTTCCCGTCTTATTCGTTTGTCAGTGTTTCTGTGTGTTTATTTTTGTATCTTATAAATCTTAATATTGGAATTCATTTTGGCTGTTTTTTTTTCTTTTTTTTTTGTCAGTCTTTTTGTGTGTTCGTTTTTGCTTTTGTACTTTGTAAATCTTATTCTTGGAGCTAATTTTGGCTAGATTTTTTTTTCTTTTCTCTCTCTCTCTCTCTTTTTTCTTTCTTTTTGGTGCTGACTTCAAATTGCTCTGAAACTTTACAGGATGCATCTTGCCTGGATCATGATTGATATATTCAGCTATATACCCCACAAGCACCTCTCACCAAAATGACTAGGAGGAGGAGCACACAACAGGAAAAATTCAGAGACAGTGACCTCTTCCACAGAACTACTAGGTATAGACATAAACAACATGTCAGAAGTAGAATTCAGGGTAACAATTATCCAGACAATGGCTACATTGGAGAAAACCATTAGTAGCAACATTGAATCTCCAAGAGAAGAAGTGAGAGCTGATCTTGCAGAACTTAAAAATGCTATCAATGAAATCCAATCTAATCTAAATACTCTAACAGCTAGGATAAATGAGACAGAAGATTGAATTAGTTATCTAGAAGAGAAACTAATAGAAAAGAGGGATCAGGAGGAGGTCTGGAACAAACAGCTTAGAAGCCATGAAAACAGAATTAGGGAAATAAATAATGCCATGAAACATTCCAATGTCAGAATTATTGGGATCCCTGAGGGGGTGGAGATAGAGAGAGAGAGAGAGAGAGGACTAGAAGATATTGTTGAAAAAATCCTAGATGAAAATTTCCCTAATCTGGGGATTGGAACAAGTGTTCATGCCCTAGAAGGAGAAAACATACCCCCCAAGATCAATGAGGGTACAAAGACCTCCAGATATATCATTATGAAATTCACAAATCATAAATTCAGAGAAGATATCTTAAGGACAGCTAGGGCAAAAAGATTCCTTATGTACAGAGCAAAGTCCATCAAAATAATGTCAGACCTGTCCACAGAAACCTGACAAGCCAGAACAGGCTGGCAAGACATATTAAGGGCACTAAATGAGAAGAACTGCAGTCAAGAATACTTTATCCAGCAAGGCTGACATTCAGAATGGATGGAGAGACAAAGAGCTACCAAGAGTAGCAAAGTCTAAAAAGTCATGTGACCACCAAGCTGGCACTATAAGATATATGAAGGGGGTTCTATAAAAAAAGAAATCTCCCAAGAGTGATATAGAACAGAAATGTACACAGACAATCTATAGAAACAAGGACTTCACGGGCAACATGATGACAATAAAAATGTATCTTTCAATAATCACTCTCAATGTGAACGGTATAAATGCTCCCATAAAAGGCACAGGGTTGCAGATTGGATAAAAAGATGGAGCCCATCTATATACTGTCTACAAGAGATGCATTTTGAACCTAAGGATACATACAGACTGAAAGTGAAGGGATAGAGAACTATCTTTCATGAGAACGGGCCTCTAGAGAAAGCTGAGGTAGCGATTCTGATATCAGACAAATTATATTTTAAGCTAAAGACTCTAGTCAGAGATACAGAAGGACACTACATCATTCTCAAAAGGCTTATCCACCAAGAAGATCTAACAATTGTAATATCTACGCCCCCAAGTTGGGGACAGCCAACCATAAAAGTTAATTATTAATCAAAATAAAGAGTCATATTGATAAGAATACAGTAATTGCAGGGGATCTTAACATGCCACTCTCAGCAATACACAGATCATCTAAGCAGAAAATCAACAAAGAAACAAGAACTTTGAATGACAGACACATTGGACCAGATGGACCTCATAGTATATACAGAACATTGTACCCTAAAACAACAGAATACCTTTTCTTCTTGAGCACACATGAAAATTTCTCCAGAATACACCACATATAGTGTCACAAATCAGGGCTCAACTTATACCAAAAGTTTGAGATTATTCCCTTCCCAGATCACAATGCTTTGAAACTAGAACTCAACCACAAGAAAGTTTAGAAGGAGTTCAAACACGTGGATGCTGAGTCCATCCTGCTCAAGAATGTTTGGATCAACCAGGAAATCAAAGAAGAACTTAAACAATTCATGGAAACCAATGAGAATGAAGACACATTGGGAAAACCTATGAGATATGGCAAAGGTGGTCTTAGGGGGGAAATCATAGCCATCTAAGCCTCACTGAAAAAAATAAATAAATAAATAAAAATACTGAATACACCAGCTCTCTTTACACCTTAAAGAACTAGAAGATCAACAACAAATTAAGCCTACCCCATGCACAGGAAGGAAATAATTAAGGTTAGAGCAAAGATCAATGACTTACAAACTAAAGATACAGTAGAACACATCAATGAAACTAGGTGCTGGTTCCTAGAAAGAATTAATAATATTGCAAACCACTGGCCGAACTAATCCAAAAATAAAAAGAAAGGACCCAAACTAATAAAATTACAAATAAAAGGAGAGAGATCATGACTAACACCAAGGATATAGAAGGAAATATCAGAAATTATTATCAATAGCTATATGCCAATAAGTTAAGCAACCTAGAAGAAATGGATGTCTTCCTGGAAACCTATAAACTTCCAAAACTGAATCAGGAAGAAATTAACAACCTATTAATAGACCAATATCTAGTAATGATATTGAAGCAGTGATCCAAAACCACCCAAAAAACAGGTGTCCAGGACCTGATGAATACCCTTAGGAATCTACCAAACATTGAAATAAAAAAATATCTATTTTCCCGAAGCTGTTTAAAATTGAAAAAAATTGAAACAGAAGGAAAACTTTCAGATTCTTTCTATGAAGCCAGCATTACCCTGATCCTCAAACCAGGCAAAGACCCAATCAGAAAGGAAAATTTCAGACCAATATATCTGGTGAATATGGAAGCCAAGATTCTCAACAAGATCCTAGTTAATAGGATCCAATAGTACGACCCAGTGGGATCTACCCCTGGAATGCAAGTGTGGTTCAACATTCACAAATTAATGTAATAGAACAAATCAATAAGAGAAGAGAGAAGAGAGAAGAACCACATGATCCTCCCAATTGATGCAGAAAAAGCATTTGACAAAATACAGCATGGTTTCCTGATGAAATCTTTCAAAGTATAGGGATAGAAGGAACACACCTCAACTTCATAAAATCCATCTATGAAAACCCATGGTAAATAGCATTCTCACTGGGGAAAGTTGAGAGCCTTCCCTTTGATATTAGGAACATGACAAGGATGCCCACTCTTACCACCGTTGTTCAACAAAATATTAGAAGTCTTAACAACAGCAATCAGACAACAAAAAGAAATAAAAGGTATTCAAATTGGCAAAGAAGTCAAACTCTCTCTCCACAGATAACATGAAGTATGGATAAGGGTATGTGGAAAACCCAAAAGACTCCATACCCACATTACTAGCACTCATACAGTAATTCAATAATGTGGCAGGATACAAAATCAGTGCACAGGAATCAGTTGCTTTCTTATACACTAAGAGTGAAACTGTAGAAAGGACAATTAGAGAATTGTTTCCATTTACTATAGGACCAAACACTGTAAGATACCTTTGAATAAACCCAACTAAAGAGGTAAAAGATCTCAAGGAACTATAGAACACTCATGAAAGAAATTGAAGACACAAAAATATGGAAGAACATTCCATGCTCATGGATTGGAAGAATATACATTGTTAAAATGTTTATACTGTCCAGAGCAATATACCTTCAATGCCATCCAAATCAAAATTCCACTGGCATTTTTCAAAGTGCTGGAACAAAGAATCCTAAAATGTTTATGGAACCAGAGGAGAGCACAAATTGCTAAGGAAATGTTCTAAAAGAAAAACAAAGCTGGGGCATCACGTTGCCTGATTTCAAGTTTTATTTCAAAGCTGTGATAACATAGTACTGGCACAAAAACAGACATATAGAAGAGTGGAACAGAGTAGAGAGCCCAGATATGGGCCTACAACTTTATGGTTAAATAATCTTTGACAAAGCAGGAAAAAATTATATTGGAAACAAGACAGTCTATTCAGTTAACTGTGCTGGGAAATTGGACAGCAATGTAAAGAATGAAAGTCAACCATTCTCTTATACCATACACAAAGATAAACTCAAAATGGATGAAAGGCCTCAACGTGAGGCAGGAATCCATCAAAATCCTAGAGGAGAACATAGGCAGTAACCTCTTTGATATCGGCCACAGCAACTTCTTTCAATACACATCTCCAAAGGCAAAGGAAACTAAAGCAGAAATTAACTTTGGGAATTTATCAAGATAAAAACTTCTGCACAGCAGAGGAAACAGTCAACAAAACAAAGAGGCACCCTACAGAATGGGAGAAGATATTCACAAATGATGCTAAAGACAAAGGGCTTTAAGATCTATAAGGAACTTCTCAAACTCAACACCCAAAAAACAGATAATTGTGTCCAGAAAATGGGCAGAAAACATGAACAGACACTTCTCCAATGAAAACATAGAATTGGCTAGCAGACACATGAAAAAATGTTTATCATCATTAGCCATCAGGGAGATTCAAATCAAAACCACATTGAGTACCACCTTACACCAGTTTGAAAATTATTAACAAGGCAAGATACAAGTGTTGGAGAGGATGTGGATAAAGGAAACCCTCCAACACTGTTGGTGGGAATGCAAGTTGGTGCTGCCACTTTGGAAAACAGTGTGGAGATTATTAAAAAAAAAATTAAAAATAGAGCTACCCTATGACCCAGCAATTGCACTACTGGGTATTTACCCCAAAGATACAGATATAGTAAAAAAAAAAAAAAAAAAAAAAAAAAGGGCCATATGTACCCCAATGTTCATAGCAGCAATATCTACAATAACCAAAGTGTGGAAAGAGCTGAGATGCCCTTCATCTTGATGTCCTTCATCAATATTAATGGATAAAGAAGATGTGGTCCATACAAACAATTGAATAGTACTCAGCCATCACAAAGGATGAATAGTTCACTTTCAAATCAACATGGATGGGACCAGGAGAGATTGTGCTGAGTGAAATAAGCCAAGCAGAGAAAGTCAATTATCAAGTGGTTTCACTTACTTATGGAACATAAGAAATAACATATAAGACATTAGGAAAATGAAAGGAAAAGTGAAGGGGGGTGGAAATCAGATGGGAGATAAACCACGAGAGACTGTGGACTTTGAGAAACAAACTGAGGGTTTTAGAAGGGAAGGGGATGGGGTGATGCGTGAGCCTGGTGGTGGGTAGTAAGGAGGGCGTGTATTGCATGGAGCACTGGGTGTTTTATATAAACAATGAATCTTAGAACACTGAATCAAAAAATAATGATGTACTTCATGATGACTAACATAATAAAAAATGAAAGACATTGGAAATACAAAATTAAAATTAAATAATAAAAGATAATTAGGCTAAGATGAGGTTGTTAAGATGGTTTTTAATCCACTGTAACTGGTATCCTTATGAAAAAATATTAGGACACTTAGAAACAAACACTAGAGATGCATGCACAAAGAAAAAAGCCATTGAGTACATGGTGAGAAGGCAAGCTAGGGATAACAACATCAGGTAAATTCAAACCTGTTCTTCCCCTAATCTAGGTTTTCTAACCTCCAGAATCATGAGAAAATAAATATTTGTTGTTTAAGCCAACAGCCCATGATATTTCTAGTGGCAAATTAATATGCTAGTCTTAAGTCTTTTCTTTTTATTTTCACATTTGCAAGACCAATAAACAATAATATGTGTTTATTTGATTTGGTTTTTGATGGTAGTTGATACACTGGACTGGCTATTTCTTAAAATTTTCTCCTTTGCTGGTTGTCACTTTCATCTAGTTTTCCATGCATACTTTATTCCTTCCTACTTTTCTTTATGAGACCCTGTTCTTTCACAGAGCTCACAAACATTGCTGTGACCTAAGGAACTAAATTGATCTCTCTGCTCTTATAATTCTATAAATTAAAACTTTTTATACCATAGTTCATAATCTCTCCAAGATCTGTCTTCTCTTTCATTTGACATTTAACACACTTCCCCTTGTGAACGTGATTGAGCCACACAGGCAAGTCAGGTCAGTCCTTCAGATTGGCCTTTGGTACATGCTGCCACTCTGCCTGAAGCAGTGACCCCAGGACAGTGAATGGCTGACTTTTTCAAGGGGCTCTTAGCACTCTTCCTTTAATCAGATCCCCTCTATCACACACTAGATTTTACTTCTTTCAATATATTGGAAGTTATTCAGAGTTGTTCTATTTATCTATTTACTTACTTATATGATGCTTAGTTGTCTTTCTTCTGTAGAATATTAGGTCTGTAAAAGAAGAAGTGGTTTAAAAGAATGGGGCTGTGATATTCAAATTGAGAAGATTTATCCCATATGTGCTTCTTTTAACATCAATAAGTCCAAAGATCCAATACTTTACATTTTTGTGTATTATCAAATAATGTTACAAAATCTAATTTTTTTAAAGATTTTATTTATTTATTTAACAGAGAGAGATCACAAGTAGATGGAGAGGCAGGCAGAGAGAGAGAGAGAGAGACAGAGGGAAGCAGACTCCCTGCTGAGCAGAGAGCCCGATGCGGGACTCGATCCCAGGACCCCGAGATCATGACCTGAGCCAAAGGCAGTGGCTTAACCCACTGAGCCACCCAGGTGCCCCTACAAAATCTAATTTAAAAGTACTAAATAGAAATAAAAATGAAGGAAATCTACATAGACATTTCATATATTCTTTTATTCATTTAACAAAGGCTTAATCTCTTTTGTTTTCCTGTCACTGTTTCAGGGACTAGGTATACAATGCATCACCACTTTATTTCTATGAGATATGAAGACCATCTCCTTGACCAAGTTTTACTCAGGCTCCTCTTACCTTCTCAACTAGGTCTAGACCTTGAGCTTCTGTGTTTATCCTTAAATAGTCTAGTTATAACAAGAATCCTGCTAAAGTCATTTTAAAGAATGTCCTCCCATACTTGTTGTCTAATCATCCCTTACATCTTAAATTCTTAACCCTCACCATTCCCAGGTAATATGTAACTACCCTGGCCTAACTTCAGTGAGTATTCTGTTAGATATGTTTAACAAGAATTCCCTCTACCCTCGACATTTCTTCTTAATAATTTTCTATTCACCACCCTACTCCCATTACCAACCCCAGTAAAGGTACTCTTTGGCCATAAATCTCCACTTGTTATTACTGTGTTTGGTGTTGAGCTTCCTATCTTTACCCTATTGTGGTAGTTTTGAAACCTATATTAATAGCCTTGAATAAAGGTCTACCCTGGGACGCCTGGGTGGCTCAGTTGGTTAAGCGGCTGCCTTTGGCTCAGGTCATGATCCCAGCGTCCTGGGATCGAGTCCCACATTGGGCTCCTTGCTCCGCGGGGAACCTGCTTCTCCCTCTGCCTCTGCTGCCACTCTGCCTGCCTATGTGCGTGCTCTCTCTCTCTCTCTCTCTGGCAAATAAATAAATAAAATAGTAAAAAAAAATAAAGATCTACCCTACTGTTTTAACAAGTATTAGAATAACTTTTTCTTTAATAGATGACAAATTTATACTTTAAAAAAAGATTTGTAACAATTTCTTTTTTAAAATAATTATCTCTTTTACTTTTTTTTGGTGGAGGGATGCAGCAGAGAAGGGGAATCTTAGGCAGGCTCCACACAGGGCATAGACACAGGACTCGGTCTCACAACTCTGAGATCATGACCTGAGCTGAAATCAAGAGCTGGATGCTTAACTGACTGAACCACTCAGGTGTCCCTAATTATCTCTTTAAAAGATAATGCAATTTTAGTGTTTCAATGAATTGATAGAATGTGTTTTCTAACAAAGCACCTAGAGTTGTGTTGAAATTTGGTTTTGAATATCTACACCAGAAATATTTAGATTGAAAGAAGCCAGTACATTACACTTGGATCAAAGATGGAGGAGCCCTGTTATTTTTCTTCTTCATGTCTTTGTGCATCTCTGTTCTCAGGATTCTAGAATCACTGGCATGGAAAATTAATATCGCCTGTATTCTTTGGGGCCATGTATACTGCAAAATACCAAATTAAAAACAATTTTTTGAATGAATGTGGCCTAGTTAATAGTTACACACAGACACCAATTCTATGTCTAGTAAGTAAGTGGTATCTCTGATTTAAAGCACAACATAAAAGAAAATCTACTGCACCATATCCTTACAGACTACTTAAATATAAAGATGGTGTCACTATATAGATCCCCAAGACCAGTCCCTTATTGCTCACCTGCTTGTACCTACCAACATTTGTCCCACATTTTTCCTTAAACTCTTCTTTCTAGCTTATCTCTTAACACAGGCAAAAGACTGGAGGGCATAGCATCTCTTGATGGAAACCAAAGCTACTCTTCAAGCAATAATGACTATGTGGACAAAGAGCTATTATGGCCAAGACCACCAAAACCAGTTTAAGCTTAACTTCTAACTCATATTTGTGTAGATGGACAGTGGAGTGACCCATGCAGTGAGTGGCAGTTATAGTACTAAAATATCTGCCCAAGGAGAACCACCAGCCTCATTTACATAACATACTATATAATATAGGCATGTTTACTTAAGGCATATGCATGACCTTATGCCCACCTCTACATACAATGACAAAGCTCCCCTTTCTAAATATTTATCCTAACTCTAAATGAAGAGAACTCATTTATCCTTGACTAGGAAGTCACAGCTTTGGAAGTTATTCCCTGTGATCTCCTTATTTGATGCAAATAAAGCTTCCTCTGGGTGACAGCTCTACCTTGTGTAGTTTCTATCTGTGATTCACCAAGGAGTGAACTCATGTCAGTTTGCTTACAAGTTGTCTTTTCTTTCCTAAATCATCATGGGGAAAAGCCTTCTGTAATCGATATAATTAAGGCCCTGACAGATTTTGTTTAATGTAACTAATTTTAAGATGTTAATATGTTAATAGATACTCATAGTTTTATCATTTCTAAAATAAGTGATATTTTTCAAATAACTTTTTGAAATATTTATTGAAAATATTGATCAACAGCAGATGGAATAATAGAATAAAAATTACATTGGTATACTCTTTCATCTTCTGATGGGCTAACATGTATAATTAGCCAGAAAGTAAAAAGCAGGATATTCTCTTTACCTTCTCAGAATACTAAAGGTTTTCATGAATCTAAAAAACAATGTTCCTTGGCACACAAGCATGAATTATGTACATATAGCTACATTTAACAACAACAATTTGTAAAGGTTTATGACTTTTATCACCTTTATCTCTTCATCTTCTAATTTTAAATATATGTGAAACAGTACTTTCCCTTTCATGCAGAGCACTTAGATTGATGGAATGGTATTTGTAATTGAATACACAACTGTGAAAACCTTGGAACACATTTTAAGTACTGATGGTGTTTCAACAATTAAGATTATATTTAAAAATTTGTTCCTAGTGAATAAACCTTTGCCAAAGATATTAATAAACAGTATGTGTAATTCCTTTTATGCATTAATTGTAAAATCTCCCCCAAATATTATCAGGTATTAAATGCCTTACAAAGTTTTAAGATGCTCTGGGATTACTAACTGAAACAAAAATACAGGTATAATTTTGCTGTTTCTACACCTATGTAGCCATTGCTTTTCATATGCACTTAACCGAACCTACATATTGAGTAATTTCAACTTATTGGAACAGAATCAATGGAAGCCCCCCTTCCCCCAGTGTTTAACTGTAGCATTTTTCCACAACATGTGTTATGGAGCAATTTGCAGGATGCTAAAACTCTCATGTTCATTTCTCAACTGACAGCGATTTATATAATGTTTCCTGAATGATTCCAAACAATGAAACTCTTGCATATTAATCTAAGAAATGCACCAAATATAGCTTCAGTGCTTTAAAATACAGAGTGCACACTCTGTTTTGCTGCAGAGTCATGTATCTTAATCTGTTAGTCTCCTTGAAAGTATGTTATTTACCTCCCCACAGAGTTTATGCACATATCCTTAATAAATAGACTTTATCAGGCAACATTTATTCTTTTCAGGGAGATCATAAAGTTTTCAAAGCTGAGAGAATTAAAAGTTCAATTCAGTGTAGAACTATTCATTCAGTGCAGATTAACAGCAAACACCTACAAATATTCACAAATATGAGCTCAGTTATAATTCTCCCTATGGAAGTTTGTAAAAAGAGAGTGGCCTAAACCATAATAATATGTAAGCAAAAAACATTAATTTTGGATACACATAAGTATGTCATCATACTAGCCATCAACAAATGCCACATCATTGTAATTCTCCTTTCATTCATTTTAGGCTTTGCTAATGCTTGTGTTTATTGGAGTGAAGAAAAGGGATGTACTGGAAAAAGACCCACATTTTCTAACTAAAAAATCAATCAAAAGAATTTACTGTCAATATCCAAAGACCTTCAACTCAGAAAACTTATATATCTAACTTTTCAAGTTCAGGGAAAACCTAAAATAATACAGCTATTTTGCTAATCCCTTTGTCAGATATTGGATGTATGTGTGTGTGTGTTTGTGTGTGTGTAATAGAGAGAGAGAAAGAGAGAGAATCTGTGGTGGGAATTTTGCTTTTTATCATTTTGCATGAATTTGCTCTTGCATTTCAATTTCTCTTTTAACTCTTAACTGTGACTTTGTCTGCCATTTACTTTAATCCGCATTTAACCCCTGAAAAAGTCTGAGAAAAAAACCTCCTGTAATGTATGTCCTAGAACTTAACTAATTTAATAAGGTATTTTTCTTAAGGATTGTTTTTCAAGGTTGAAGAAACAGTCTTTCTTTTGCTCACTTACACAATATGCAATGCTTTGGGTTTAATTAAGTGACACAACAAATTGACCAGGATGACCAGGAAGTGTTTTGATCCAAATTACTGGAATGGAAATTCTACTTTGTTCTCTTAGTAAGTTAGAAGCCAGAATCTTTCACCATTATATCTGACAACAGGAATTTACTCTATATCCCCTGATACAGCTTGTAAGGAGCAACAGGCCAGGCTGTATGTGACCAGAGGTTATAACACTCTCATTCATTATGCTGCGGTCATGAATCTGCCTGTTAGAGACAAGCTCCATCCATCCATTTAGCTGTCATTCTGACCATGAATGTAATGTTATTATAGTGAGGGCCAAGTCCACTGCTCATGCCAGATATTGTTAGGAATTCAATCCATTCTATGTATGAACACTGACTCCTTCAAATAACAAGATTTTGAGTGAATTACATATTGAGTGGTGAGTTTTCTTGGCATTTAATTATCCAGCTCAAAGAAGCATACTTCCTTAATTGTTCCTGAGGTTATTGTCTAGCATATAAACAAAAGGAATTTTGTGAAGAGATGGTATGATATTTACCACTGTAAAAACATTTCAAGTTATTATAATGTCTCTTTTAGTATTGTTATTTCTTAATGACATATTTTTTCTTACTGATATATTCCTATATGTCAGTAAAAATTGACCATCTTTTAGATGTTATATTGTTAGATAAAATTATAGGGAAATAAATCATAACAAAAGATCTATCTATTTTTACTTTTCTGTATTATATTACAATTCTTGCCCACATATTTATATTAAAACATAACTACGAAGATAGCAGCAAACATTGCCTCTTCTTTACTTTAAGTAATTATCGCTAGAGTTTATACAGCTCATCCATTGTATCACATATGTTGAATCAATTTTTTCCTCTCAAAAATTATGTGTTATAAATGAGAAAAGAACTGTATGGTTGTTCTTACTGTTTTTCATATCTTTCTCACATTTAAAAATGGCTGCCTGGTTAGAAGAAAACCATCACCTTTTCTATCTGGACTTTTGGAAAAAAAAAAAAAAACTAGCTTCCTTAGGTAAGAATGTGAGTTCTTTAAGGGTGCTTGGGTGGCTCATTCATTAATACTCTGCCTTCCAGCCTTGTTTGGCTCAGGTTATGATCCCAGGGTCCTGGGATCAAGCCCCCAAATGGGCTCCCTGCTCGATAGGAAGTCTGCTTCTCCCTCTGCCACCTGAAACTAGTGTTCCCTCTCTTGCTCTCTCTCTCTCTTTCTATCAAATAAATAAATAAATAAAATCTTAAAAAAAAAAAGAAAGAATGTGAGTTCCTTATGTCTATTCTTACATTTTATCTTCAGCCCTATTGACAATTCTACAATCTACCCTCTCAATGTGATCTCTTCTCTCTCCCTGAGCCCCACATGTCCTTGCTGGTACCAACTCATCTACTCTGGATGACTTCCTTCTGTATCTCTTGCCATTGATATCTTTACAACTCTCATCTCACTTTTCCCCCGAGGCTTTTCCCTTCTTTCTTTTTAAAAGATATAATTAACATATAATATTGTATTAATTATAGATGTACAGTGAAATTACTGTGTGTGTGTATGTATATAGGCTGTATCTGTATAAATATACATATATAATGAGAACTTTGAAGACCCTACTGTTTTAGCACCTATAGTCACTGTTCAGTACTTACCTCCCCATTACTTATTTATTTTCCAACTGGAAGTTTGTCACTCTTGATTTCATTTACCCATTTCATTTACTTCTAACCTTCTCTTTCTGGAAACCACCAGATTGTACTATGTATCTATGAATTATTATTTTTTTTAGGTTCTACATATAAGTTAGATCACATAGTATTTGTCTTTCTCTGCCTGGCTTATTTCATATAATATAATGCCCTCAAAATTTACCTGTATTGTTGTAAAAGCCAGGGTTTCCTTTGTTTTTATGCCTGAGTGATATTTCATTATATAAATTATATATATAATATATAAATTGTAGGGGGAAGAGCAAGATGGCAGAGGACTAGGAGACCTAAATTTTGCCTGGTCCCAGGAATTCAGATAGTTTTTAAACCATTCTGAATACCCACAAACTCAAGAGGAGATCAAAGAGAAGAATGGCAGCAATTCTATGAATAGAAAAGTGACCATTTTCTGGAAGGCAGAAGGTGCTGAGAAGTGAATCTGAGGCAATATACAGGAAGAAGACCATGGGGGTAGGGAGCCTCCATCACCTGGCTCCTGGCAAGTGAAAGAGAGCACTGGAGCACAAAATCAGAAATTTTAGAAGTCTGCTTTGTGGAAAGACATCACTCCAGTGGATAAATTGGTGGTGGGGGGTGGAATCCTCACTGAGACAGTGTGGTCTCAGGACCCTCAGGGTCACAGAAATACTGAGGGTGACTGAGGGTGGCAGAGTTCCCAGGTATTGGAGTGGGGAAGCCAGTAGCAAAGGCAGAGCTGAGGAGTGGGCTCTTAACTTGGGATTACCATAAACCATGGTCCAAGGCAAAGTTGGCTCACTACTCTTGGAACAGGGACCCCACAAGTGGCAGATCTGGGGATATCTCCTTCCTCCACCAGGAGGAATGGCATGTGACTGTACAGCAGGAATCTACTGGATTAGAAGACTCCAAATGTGGCCATGTGCCAGAGATAGAAACACTGTCACAGGCTGGATGAGCAGGGTACAGCCAGAAACCAGGGAGACAGGAGTGCTTGACTGCTTTTCTCTGAGAGCTCACTGAGGAGTGGTGTCACTGAGCTCTTGGCTCCTCTGGGGTTAGAGATTGGGAGGATGACATTTTCATTCTCATCCTCCAAAGCTGCAAGAAAGCGTTCAGGGAATAAGAGGTACAGAGTGCAAAGTTGAGCAGATTACTTACTCTGGCTGCTGGCAACGGTGGTGCAATTCCACCTTGGGGAAAGAAATTTGAGAATCACTGCAAGAGGCCCCTTCCCCAGAAGATCAGCATAACATACAGCCAAGAACAAGTTTATAGATCAATGAGAACAGCAAAACTCCAGTGCTAGGGGAATACAACACATAGACTTCCTGGGTTTTTCCCCATGATTCTTTAGTCTTTCAAAGTTAAATTTTAAAATTTTTCTTTATTTTTTTTCTATCTTTTCAAATTTCTTTTCAGTGTTCCGGAATTTGTTGCTTATGCACCACACCCAGTGCTCCATGCAGTATGTGCCCTCCTTAATACTCACCACCAGGCTCACCCACCCTCCCACCATGCACCCCTCCCCAACCATCAGATTTTTTCAGAGTCCAGTCTCTCATAGTTCATCTCCCCCCCAATTTCCCCCAACTCTCTTCTCCTCTCCATTTCCCCATGTCCTCTGTGTTATTTCTTGTGCTCCACAAATAAGCAAAACCATATGATTATTGATTTTCTTTGCTTGACTTATTTCACTCAGCATAATCTCTTCTTATCCCATCTATGTTGATACAAAAGCTGGGTATTCATCCTTTCTGATGGAGGCACAATACTCCATTGTATATATGGACCACATCTTCCTTATCTATTCATCTGTTGAAGGGCATCTTAGTTCTTTCCTCAGTTTGGTGGCTGTGACAGTTACTGCTATGAAAATTGGGGTACAGATGGCCCTTCTTTTCATTACATCTGTATCGTTGGGGTAAATCTCCAGCAGTGCAATTGCAGGGTCATAGGGAAGCTCTATTTTTAATTTCTTAAGGAATCTCCACACTGTTTCCCAAAGTGGCTGCAAACATTGAAAGACACTTCTCCAATGAAGACATACAAATGGCTAACAGACACATGAAAAAATGTTCATCATCACTAGGATTCAAATCAAAACCACACTGAGATACCACCTTACACCAATTAGAATGGCCAAAATTAACAAGAGAGTAAACAACGTGTGTTAGAGAGGATGTGGAGAAAGGGGAAGCCTCTTGCAGTGTTGTTGGGAATGCAAGTTGGTGCAGCCACTTTGGAAAACAATGTGGAAATTATTTTTCTATTTTTTGAGTTCTTCCTCTTTCCTAACATATTTTAACTATTTTATCTTAACAAGACCTTTTAAAAATATTTTTTTAATTTTCATTTTTATGGTCATATTCTATCCTCTCATTATATTTAACCTTATATTTTGTATACATAAGTTTTTCTTTCTTTAAAATTTTGGGATATGGTTTCTTCTAAGAGACCAAAATACACCCTAAATCTAGCATATGGCTTTGTTCTAGACTCCAACCTAATCACATTCTCTCATATTTTTGCTTCTTTGTCAACCAACTTCTTATCTTTTCAATTCCCCTTTTTAAAGTCTTTTTAAAAATTTTCATCTCTACAGTTATTGTAATGTTCCTTCATCATCTTTACATATATATATGTATATGTATACATGTATATACATATTTTTCTTTAATTTTTTTAAATTTCTTTAAAGTTTAAAAATTTTCTTCTAACAGATCATAATACACTTAAAACCAAGTGTATGGCTCTGTTATATGTATTCTATTTACCAGTTTAATTATATTTATATAAATACAAATATAGATATAGATGATAGATAGATAGATAGATAGATAGATTTTATTTTCATTTATTCTCCCCCTGGTTTCAGTCTCTTCTGATTTGGTGAGTGCATATTTTTCTGGGGTTGTGGCTGCCCTTTTAGCACTTAGCATTTTGTTCCATCATTCATCTATTATTCTCTGGATAAATATCAACTGCAAGGGACCTTTCAATATGGACATTAGTAAGATATCAGAACTAGAGTTTTGAATGATGATTACAAGGATGCTGGCTGGGCTTGAAAAAAACAAAGATGATACTAGAGAATTCCTTTCTGGAGAAATAAAAGAGCTAAAATCTAACCAATCTGGAAAAAAAAAAGTTAAAAGTGAGGTGCAATAAAAAATAGAGACTCTTGCCAGGATAAATGGGACAGAAGAGAGAATTAATTATATAGACCAAATGATGGAAAATAAAGAAGCTGAGGAAAAGGGAGATAAACAACTATTGGATCATGAGGGGAGAATTAGAGAGATCAGTGATACCATAAGACAAAACAATATTAGAATAATTGGGATCCCAGAAGAAGAAAGAGAGAGGGGAGCAGAAGGTATATTGGAGCAAATTATAGCAGAGAAATTCCCTAATATGGGGAAGGAAACAAGCATTAAAATCCAGAAGGCACAGAGATCGACCCTTAAAATAAATAAAAATAGGTCAGCAACGGGGCACCTGGGTGGCTCAGTGGGTTAAGCCGCTTCCTTCAGCTCAGGTCATGATCTCAGTGTCCTGGGATCGAGTCCCGCATCAGGCTCTCTGCTCGGCAGGGATCCTGCTTCCCTCTCTCTCTCTCTCTCTGCCTGCCTCTCCATCTACTTGTGATTTCTCTCTGTCAAATAAATAATAATAAAAAAAATAGGTCAACAACCCATCATCTAATAGTAAGACTTACAAGTCTCAGAGACAAAGAGACAATCCTGAAATCAGCTCAGGTTAAAGGGTCTGTAACCTACAATGGTAGAAATGCTAGATTGGCAGAAGACCTATCCACAGAGACCTGGCAGGCCTGAAAGAACTGGCATTATATATTCGAGCACTAAATGAGAAAAATAGGCAGCCAAGAATACTATATCCAGCTAGGCTCTCACTGAAAATAGAAGGAGAAATAAAAATCTTCCAGGACAAACAAAAACTAAAATAATTTGCAAACATCAACCCAGCCCTGCAGGAAATATTGAAAGGGGTGCTCTAAGCAAAGAGAAAGCCTAAAAGTAACAGACCAGAAAGGATCAGAAACAACAGACAGTAACAGTCATCTTACAGACAACACAATGGCATAAATTCATATTTTTCAACAGTTACCTTGAACGTAAATGGGCTAAATGTCCCAATCAAAAGACATGGGGTATCAGAATGGATTTAAAAAATGAGACCCATTTATATGCTGTCTGCAAGACACTCATTTAAGACCCAAAGATACCTCCAGATTTAAAGTGAGGGGTTAGAAAACCATTTACCCTGATAATGGACATCAAAAGAAGCTGGGGAAGCAGTCCTTATATCAGATAAATCAGATTTTAAGCCAAAGAGTACAATAAGAGATGAGGAAGGACACTATATAATACTTAAAGGGTTTGTACAAGAAGATCTAACAATTTTAAATATATATTTCTCTAACATGGGAGCATTCAATTATATAAACAGATTAAAAAGAAAATCAAAGGAACACATTGACAATAATACAATAATAGTAGGGGACTTTAACACCTACCTCACTGAAATGGACAGATCATCAAAAGAACAATGAAATAAAGTCTTTAAATGACACATGGGACCAGAATGACATCATAGATACATTCAGAACATTCCATCCCAAAGCAACATAATACACATTCTTCTTGAGTGCATATGGAGCATTCTCCAGAATAGATCACATCCTGGGTCACAAATCAAGTCTCAGCAAGTACCAAAAGATTGGGATCATTCCCTGAATGTCTTCAGACCATAGTGTTTTGAAACTAGAACTCAATTGCAAGAGGAAAGTTGGAAAGAACTCAAATACATAGTAGCTAAAGAGCATCCTACTAAAGAATGAATGGGTCAACAAGGAAATTGAGGAAGAATTTAAAAAATTCATGGAAAAAATTCATAGAAACAAATGAAAATGAAAACACAAATGTTCAAAATCCTTAGTATATAGCAAAGGTGGTCCTGAGATAAAAGAGCAATAAAAGCCTGTCTCAAGAAACAAGAAAGGTCTCAAAAGGAGAACCTAATCCTACACCTAAAGGAGCTGGAGAAACAACAGCAAAGAAGGCCTAAATGCTACAGAAGAGAAATCCTAAAGATGAGAGCAGAAATCAATGAAATAGAAACAAAAATAACAATAGAACAAATAAAAGAAACTAGGAGCTGGTCCCTTGAAAGAATTAATAAGATTGATAAACCCCTGGCCAGAGTTATCAAAAAGAAGAGAGAAAGGACCCAAACTAATAAAATCATAAATGAAAGAGGAGAGATCATAACCAACACCAAAGAAATACAAACAATTATAAGAATACATTACGACCAATTATATGCCAGCAAATTTGACAATCTGGAAGAAATGGGTGCATTCCTAGAGACATATAAACTACCAAAACTGAATCAGTAAGAAATAAAAAAATCTGAACAGACCATAACCAGTAAGGAGATTGAAGCAGTCATCAAAAATCTCCCAAAAAACAAGAACGCAGTGCCAAAAACTTCCCAGGGGAATTCCACCAAACATTTATTCTCCTGACACTGCTCCAAAAAGTAGAAATGGAAGGAAAACTTCCAAACTCTTTGTAAAGGCCAACATTACTTTGATCCCCAAACCAGAAAAAGACACCATCAAAAAGGAGAAATTACAGAACAATATCCCTGATAAACATGGATGTAAAAATTCTCACCAAAATATTAGCCAATAGGATCCAATAATGCATTAAAGAATTATTCACCAACACCAAGCAGAATTTATTCCTGAGCTACAAGATTTGGTTCAACATCTGCAAATCAATCAATGTCATACAATACATTAATAAAAGAAAGAACAAGAACAATATGATACCCTCAATAGATTCTGAAAAAAACATTTAACAAGGTGTAGCATGCTTTCTTGATCAAAACTATTCACAGTGCTGGGATAGAGGGTACATACCTCAATATCATAAAGCCATATATGAAAAATGCACTGCAAATAGCATCCTCAATGAGGGAAAATGGAGAACTTTCCTCAGCTCAGGAACATACAGGTCAGGAACACACAGGGCTGCCCACTATCACCACTGCTATTCAACATAGTAATAGAAGTCTTAGCTTCAGTAATCAGACATCAAAAATAAATAAAAGTCGTCTGAATTGGCAAAGAAGTCAAACTCTCATTCTTTGCAGATAATACAAATCCTTAGTAGAAAACCCAAAGACTCCAATCCAAAACTGCTAAAACTCATACAGGAATTCAATAAACTCTAAGGATAGAAAATCAATGCACATAAATCAGTTGCACTTCTTTTTTTCCCCATTATATTAAAAAAGATATATTACTTTTTAGTGTTGCAACATTCATTGTTTATTCACCACACCCAGTGCTCTGCAATATATGCCCTCCAAAATACCCATCACCAGGCTCACCCAACCCCCCACCTCCCTCACCCTCAAAACCCCTCAGTTAGTTCCACAGAGTCCACAGTTTCCCATGCTTCATCTCCTCCTCTGATTTCCCCCAACTCCCTTCTCCTTTCCATCTCCCAATGTCCTCTATGTTATTCCTAATGCTCCAAAAGTAAGTGAAACCATATGATAATTGACTCTCTCTGCTTGACTTATTTCACTCAGCATTATCTCCTCCAGTCCCTTCCATGTTGATACAAAAGTTGGGTATTCATCCTTTCTGATGGAGACATAATACTCCATTGTATATATGGACCACATCTTCTTTATCCATTCATCCATTGAAGGGCATCTTGGCTCTTTCCACAGTTTGGCAACTGTGGCCATTGCCACTATGAACATTGGGATACAGATGGCCCCTCTTTTCACTACATCTGTATCTTTGGGGTAAATACCCAGTATTGCAATTTTAGGGTCATAGAGAAACTCTATTTTTAATTTCTTAAGGAATCGTCACACTGTTTTCCAAAGAGGCTGCACCGACTTGCATTCTCAACAACAGTATAAGAGGGTTCCCCTTACTCCACAACTTCTCCAACATGTGTTGTTTACTGTCTTGTTAATTTTGGCCATTCTAACTGGTGTAAGGTGTTATCTCAGTGTGGTTTTCATTTGAATCTCCCTGATGGCTAATGATGATGAACATTTTTTCATGTGTCTATTAGTCAATTGTATGTCTTCTTTGGTGAAGTGTCCGTTCATGTCTTCTGACCATTTGTTGACATGATTATCTGTTTTGTGAGAGTTGAGTTTGAGGAGTTCTTTATAGATCTTGGATATTAGCCCTTTGTCTGTAGTGTCATTTGTGAATATCTGCTCCCATTCCATGGGGTGACTCATTGTTTTGTTGACTGTTTCCTTTGCTGTGCAGAAACTTTGGATCTTGATGAAGTCCCAAAAGTTCATTTTCACTTTTGCTTCCTTCGCCTTTGGAGACAGGTCTTGAAAGAAGATGTTGTGGCCAGTGTCAAAGAGGTTACTGTTTATGTTCTCCTCTATGATTTTGATAGATACCTGCCTCACCTTCAGGTCTTTTATGTATTTTGAGTTTATCTTTGTGTATGGTGTAAGAGAATGGTCGAGTTTCATTCTTCTATACATAGCTGTCCAATTTTCACAGCATGGTTTATTGAAGAGACAGTGTTTATCACTGTATATTTTTTTCCTGTTTTTTCAAAGATTGACCATAGACTTGAGGGTCCATATCTGGGCTCTACTCTGTTCCACTGGTCTATGTGTTCACTTTTATGCCAGGGGGAGGCTCAGCTGATTTTGTAGAGGGTGATTCTGTGTGTTCTGGACCACCCAGAGGGGAACAGACTGAGGCTTCTCTCTGAGATGGAGGTCTGAGAGCAGTTTGCTTTCTACTCAACCTCTGAATATTTCCCAAAACCAATCAAAGGAAAAGAAAAAATCCAGAGAACAAAAGCCTGAAAAACTGGTTTCAACAGAGTCCCCCCTCCTTGATAGGGAGCAGGAGGACTCAACCCAAGCAAGACTAACAGAAAAAACACACAGCAGGACCCTTCCCCAGAAAGCCAGCTGAAAAAAAATGAGAGAATAATCACTACAGGGTCCCCATAAAACTGTAAAACCACACTATCAGGGGAAAAGAAGATATTAAGCTCTCAGTATTACCTAAAACCTGTATATTTCATAGATACAATTTTTATTTTTGATTTATTCTCACTATTATAATTTTTAAATTTTTTAAAATTTATTTACCATTACAAGGAGAGTTTCAATACAACAAATTTCATAAAGACATTTTAACTTGAACATTTTTCCTACATCCCACATATATCTGTGTTTTCATTTTGTTTTTCTATTTTTTTAAATATATATATATATATATATATATATATATATATATATATATATGAGCTTCAAGTTAATCCTTTCCCTAATCAATAATACCCCTATATATAAACCAGTTTTAATCTCCCTTTATCCCTGAAAGGTTGAGTTCTTCAAGAAATATACCAAGATACACCCGGGAAGAATCAAAATAACCTTCCTTTCCCACATTGAGGATTTATAACCACTTTCCTATCTTTTTCTTCTGTCAGTGTTTCTGTGTATTTGTTTTTTTTTTTCTGATATTATATAAATGTTAACCTTGGGCTTCATATTGACTCGGTTATTTTTTTTTCTTGTCAGTTACTTTTCTTGGTCTTTTTTTTTGGGTGTTTCATTTTCATAAATATACCTTATAAATCTTATCTTTGGAGCCTAGTCTCTCTTTCTCTCTCCCTCTTTTTTTTCTGTCTCTCTCTTTTTTTTTCCTTTCTTTTTGGTGATAGCTCCTTATTGCTCAGATGCATTCCAGGGTGCACCTGGCCTGGATCACAGTTGATATATTCAGCTACACATCCCCTCAAACACCTCTCACCAAAATGACCAGGAGGAGGAATGCCCACAACAGGAAAAAGCCAGAGACTGTGCCCTCTCCATCAGAGCTATTGGATATGGACATAAACAATATGTCAGAAAGGAAATTCAGGGTAACAATTATCCAGGCAATGGCTATGTTGGAGGCAATCACTAACAACAACACGGAATCTATTAGGGCAGAAGTGAAAGTCTGCCTAACAGGAAGAAGTTAAAAATGCTATCAATGAGATCCAATCTAATCTAAACTCTCTAACAACTAGGGTAACTGAGGCAGAAGATAGAATTTGTGATCTAGAGGACAAACTGATAGAGGAAAAGGATCAAATGGGGTTGGAACAAACAGCTTAGAAGCCATGAAAGCAGAATTAGGGAAATTAATGATGCCATGAAATGTTCCAATGTCAGAATTATTGGGATCCCTGAGGGGGAGGAGAAAGGAAGAAGACTATAAGATATAACTGAACAAATTCTCCATGAAAATTTTTCCAATCTGGGGAATGGAACCAGCGTTCATGACCTAGAGGCAGAAAGTTCTCCACCCCCATGATCATAGAATCTAGAAAGACCTCATGAAATTTCATTGTGAAATTTATGGATCATAATTTTATTTTTTAAAAGATTTTATTTATTTATTTGACAGACAGAGATTACAAGGAGGCAGAGAGGCAGGCAGATAGAGAGGAAGGGAAGCAGGCTCCCAGCTGAGAAGACAGCCTGATGTAGGGCTCTATCCCAGGACCCTGGGATCATGACCTGAGCCGAAGGCAGAGGCCTTAACCCACTGAACCTCCCAGGGGCCCCAATAGAGCATAATTTTAGACAGGAGCTCTTGAGGGCAGCTAAGGGGAAGAGATTCCTTACATACAGAGGACAGTCCATCATAATAACTTCATATCTGTCCACAGAAACCTGGCAAGAAAGAAAGAGCTGGCAAGACATATTCATGTCACTAAAAGAGAAGAAAATGCAGCCAAGATACTTTATCCAGCAAAGATGACATTCAAAATGGATGGAGAGATAAAGATCTTCCAAGACCGGCAAGGTTTAAAAGAGTATATGGCCACCCAGATGGCACTACAAGAAATATTAAGGTGGGTTCTATAAAAGAAGGAAGAACCCAAGAGTGTCATAGGACAGAAATTTACAGAGACAATCTATAGTTGTATTTCTATACACCAACAGCAAGTCAGAAGAAAGAGAAATTAAGGAGTTGATCCCATTTACAATTGCCCCTAAAACCATAAGATACCTAGGAATAAACCTAACCAAAGAGGCAAAGAACCTGTCCTCAAAAAACTATAGAGTACTCATGAAAGAAACTGCAGAAGACACAAAGCAATGGAAAATAGCTTCCTGCTCATGGATTGGAAGACCAAATATTGTGAAAATGTTTATGCTACCTAAAGCAATCTACACATTTATTGCAATCTTTATTAAAATATCATCACTTTTTTCAAGGAAATGGAACCAATAATCCTAACGTTTATGTGGAACAAGAAAAGACCCTGAATAGCCAGGGGAATGTTGAAAAAGAAAATCAAAGCTGGCAACATCACAATTCCAGACCTCAAGCTCTGTTACAAAGCTGTAATTATCAAGACAATATGGTACTGGCACAAAATCAGACACATAGGTCAATGGAACAGAATAGAAAGCCTAAAAGTGGACCCTCAACTCTATGGTCAACTAATCTTTGACAAAGTGGGAAAGAATGTCCAATGGAAAAAAGTCAGGCTTTTCAACAAATGGTGATGGGAAAATTGGACAGTCACATGTAGAAGAATGAAGCTGAACCATTTCTTTACACCATACACTAAAATAGACTCAAAATGGGTGAAAGACCTCAATGTGAGACAGGAATCTAACAAATTCCTTGAGGAAAACACAGGCAGTAACCTCTTCGACCTCAGCTGCAGCAATTTCTTTCTAGAAACATTGCCAAAGGCAAGGGAAGCAAGGGCAAAAATGAACTGTTGGGACTTCATCAAGATCAAGAGCTTTTGCATAGCAAAGGGAACAGTCAACGAAAGCAAAAGATGACTGACAGAATGGAAGAAGATATTCGCTAATGACATATCAGATAAAGGTATAGTATCCAAAATATTATAGATTAGTTCTTTATCTTTTAAATAGAGAAAAATCTAAATCTAAAATCTAAAAATCTAAAATCTTTTAGATTAATTCTTTATAAGAATTAATCAAACTCAACACCTAAAGAACAAATAATCCAACCAAGAAATGGCCAGAAGTCAGGAACAGAGATTTCTGCAGATGCTAACAAACACATGAAAAAGTGCTCAACATTACTCGCCATCAAAGAAATACAAACAAAACTAGAGTGAAATAACACCTCACACCAGTCAGAATGGCTAAAATTAACAAGTCAGGAAATGACACGTGTTGGCAAGGATGCAGAGAAAGGCGAACCCTCCTATACTGTTGTTGGAATTGCAAGCTGATGCAGCCACTTGGAAAACGGTATAAAGGTTCCTCAAGTAGTTGAAAATAGAGCTAACCTATGACCCAGTGATGGCACTATTGGGTATTTATCCTAAAGATAAAAATGTAGTGATCCAAAGGGGCATATGCTCCTGAATATTTATAGTAGCAATGTCTACAATAGCCAAACAAAGGAAAGAACCTAGATGTCTATCAATGGATGAATGGATAAAGAAGACATGGGGTGCCAGGGTGGCTCAGGTCATGATCCCAGGGTCCTGGGATCGAGCCCCGCATTGGGCTACTTTCTCAGCGGGGAGCCTGCTTCCCCCCTCTTTCTCTGCCTGCCTCTATGCCTACTTATGATCTCTCTCTCTGTCAAATAAATAAATAAAGTCTTTAAAAAAAAAAGATATGGGGGGGATAAGATGGCAGGGAAGTAGGAGGAGGCGCCTTTTAACCTGTACCCTAAAGTGAGCTGATTATCTACCAAAGAACTCCGATCACCCATGAAATCAACCTGAGATCAGAATTATACACGTCTGCATCTCTACAGGGGCAGAAGACACCAGTGGGCAGATAAAGCGGAGTGGGAATGGCAAACTGATATCTGAATATAAACAAAAGGGGGAGGGAGACACCAGAGGCAACTGGTTGGAAAGTAATACCTCTAAAATGAGTGAGAGTGCTCTGCATCTGGGGACAAGCATTAACTTGGAGACTGGTTGAAAGCACTCCAAAAGAGCAAAGGATCGTGGGGGGGACATTGTGGAAATTGGGGCGGCTAGGGACAGGGGCTTAAGTCCCCGGTCCCAGGACAGCCTCCCCTGGTGCTGAGCCAGAGAGAGTGCAGCAGAGAAACCAGGTCTTGGTCCCTAAGCCACCAGCACGCCCACAACACGTGGGGTCTGGCTCCTGTGAGGGGCTGGGAGCCTTGCCAGACATCAGGAATGTGCAAGCCCTGCTATAGAGCCTGAGATGCGTGTGCCCCTCAACCTCCCCTGAGAGAGGTACACAAAGGCCCAGCTGGCGTTTTTTGACCCGCGCCATTGTTTCAGAGCCTAAGACGCGCGCCCCAAACTCTCACCCCGGAGAGAGGTGCGCGAAGGCCCAGCCTGGTGCTTTCGGACCTGCGCCCCATTCTCAGAGCTTGAAACGCGTGTGCGACCCACAGCCTCCTCTGAAAGAGGTGCGTGCAAGCCGGGTGCTCTTAGACCCAGAAAGACCAGGCACTCCCAGCCCGGGCCAGTGGGAAAATCTCAGTGAGCAATCGCTGCTTAGAACTTCTCTGGCAGTCTGGAGCTGCCCAGACAGCTGCTGCTGCCTTGGTTTTGGGTACAAGCCAAAGATCCTGTGTCCCCAGGGACCGCGACTTGGAACCTGCTCTGCCAGCGGCCAAGGAGGATCTTATTTGGGCTATGCAGCCAGACTGAGGCTTCTCTCTGAGAGGGAGGTCAGGGTGCAGTTTGTTTTCCTCTAAAACTACAAAAACCATCAAAAGCGGTCAAGGTGAGAGAAAAAAAAAAAAGTGACCAAACATAAAAACCGCCAGAGAACAAAAGCCTGAAAAAAACCAGTTTCCTCAGAGCCCAACTCCTTGAGGGGGCAGGAGGACATAACTCAGGGAACATCATTGACTGAAAACACAAGTGGCAGGCCCCTTCCCCAGAAAACCAACCAAGAAAGGGGAAAAAAAAAAAAAGACTACAAGAGAACAACCACCACTACTTCATAGGACAACTTTAATTTATAACTCGTTCCCACTATTCTGGTTCATTTTTTTTATATACATAATTTTTTAACCTATTTACCATCACAGTGAGCTGAATTCCATAATAACCTTCTAACCTGAACTTTTTGATACATACACCTGTGTTTTATTTTGTATTTCTAATTTTTGAATTTTTTTATAAACATATATTTTTAAGTCGAGCAGAAAAAGACAACTATCATATAATTTTTGAATTTTTTTAAAATTTTAGTTTAGTTTAGTCTAGTTTGTTCCTTTTAATTTTTATTTTCTAATATTCATATAGAGTTAAACTTCAAAGTAATCCCCTTTCCCCTATCAGTGCTAAGCCTATTGGTAAATAAATTTATAATCCCCCTTTATCTTAGGAAAGTTGAGTCATTTAAAAGATATCAAGATACATCCAGGAAGAATCAAAACAACCTTCCTCGCCCACACTGAGAATTTATAACCACTCTCCCAATTTTTTCTTCCACCAGTGTTTCTGTGTTTTTGTTTCTCCTGATAGTATATAAATATTATACTTGGAGTTCTTTTTGACGAGGTTCTTCCTTTATTTGCATTTTTTTTTTCGTTTGTCATATACTTTTATAAGTCTTTGTGTTTGTCCATTTAGTTTGTATACTTTCTAAATCTAACCTTGGGGCCCATTTGGGCTGAACCTTCTCTTTCATCTTCCCTTTCTTTCCTCTCTCTCTCTCTCTTTTTTTTCTTTTTCTTTTCTTTTGTCTCTCATATGGGTGGGGACTCGTGATTGCTCGGAAGTGTTCCAGGGTGCACCTTGACTGCACTATGGTTGATACATCCAGCTACAATTGTTCAGTCATCTCTCACCAAAAAAAATTGGAGGAGGAAAGCCCAACAGAAGAAAAATAAAGAGGATGGGCCTTCTGCAACAGAGATAATGACTATCAACATAGACAATATGTCAGAAAGAGAATTCAGGCTAACAATTATCCAGGCAATAGGTTGGAGAAAGCCATGGATGACCAAATGGAATTGATTAGGGCTGAACTGAAAGCAAACAGGATATTCACAATGTTAGGACTGAGATGAAAGCTACCAGGGATGAACTTCACAATGCTCTCAATGAGTTCCAATCTAATCTAAATTCTCTCAAAGCTAGGGTAACTGAGACAGAATATAGAATTAGTGATCTGGAGGACAAACAGATAGAGAGAAAGGATCAGGAGGAAGCCTGGAACAAACAGCTTAGAAACCACGAAAACAGAATAAGGGAAATAAATGATGCCATGAAATGTTCCAAGGTCAGAATCATTGGAATCCCTGAGGGGAGGAGAAAGAAAGAAGACTAGAAGATATAGTGAAACAAGTTCTTCATGAAAATTTTCCCAATCTCGCGAATGGATCCAGCGTACATGTACTAGAGGCCGAAAGGTCTCCACCAAAGATTATAGATTCCAAAAAAACACCAAGGCACCTGATAGTCAAATTGAGGAATCATAATTGTAGCTATAATCTCTTGAAAGCTGCTAGGACAAAGAAGCTCCTTACTTACAGAGGAAAGCCCATCAGAATAACGTCAGACCTGTCCACAGAGACCCGGCAAGCCAGAAAGGGCTGGCAAGACATATTCAGGGAATTAAATGAGAAGAACATGCAGCCAAGAATACTTTATCCAGCAAGACTGGCATTCAAAATGGATGGAGAGATAAAGAGTTTCCAAGACCAGCAAGGCTTAAAAGACTATGCAACCACCAAGCCGACATTGCAGGAAATATTAAGGGGGGTTCTATAAAAGAGGAAAAATCCCAAGAATAGCAGTGACCAGAAATATAGAGACAATCTACAGAAAGAAAGACATCAAAGGTAACTCGATGTCAATAAAAACGTATCTATCAATAATCACCCTCAATGTGAATGGCCTAAATGTGCCCATAAAATGGAACAGGGTTGCAGATTGGATAAAACGACAAGACCCATCCATATGTTGTCTACAAGAGACCCATTTTGAACCTAAAGATACACCCAGACTGAAAGTGAAGGGATGGAGAAGCATCTTTCATGCCAAAAGGCCTCAAAAGAAGGCTGGGGTAGCAATTCTCATATCAGATAAATTAGAAGTTAAACTAAAGACTGTAGTCAGAGATACAGAAGGACACTATATCATTCTTAAAGGGAATATACACCATGATGATCTAACAATTGTAAATATCTATGCCCCCAATATGGGAGCAGCCAATTACATAACAAAACTGTTAATCAAGAAAAAGAATCATATTGATATGAATACATTGATAGTAGGAGATCTTAACATGCCTCTCTCAGAAATAGACAGATCATCGAAGCAGAAAATCAATAAAGAAACAAGAGCATTGAATGACACACTGGACCAGAAGGACCTCATAGATATATACAGAATATTCCACCCTCAAACATGGGAATATTCATTCTTCTCAAGTGCACATGGAAACTTCTCAAGAATAGACCACATACTGGGTCAAAAGCAGGACTCAACCGATACCAAAAGACGGAGAATATTCCCTGAATATTCTCAGATCACAATGCTTTGAAACTGGAGCTCAATCACAAGGAAAAGTTCTGAAGGAACTCAAACACCTGGAAGCTAAAGACCACCTTGCTTAAGAATGCTTGGATCAACCATGAGATCAAAGAAGAACTGAAACAATTCACGGAAAACAATGAGAATGAAGACACTTTGGTCCAAAACCTATGGAATACAACAAAGGTGGTCCTAAGGGGGAAATACATAGCCATCCAAGCCTCCCTCAAAAAAATTGAAAAATCCAGAACACACCAGCTGTCTCTATACCTTAAAGAACTGGAGAATCAACAACAAATCAAACCAACTCCACATATAAGAAGGGAAATCATCAAGATTAGAGCTGAGATCAATGAGGTAGAAACCAGAGATATAGTAGAAAATATCAATGGAACTAGAAGCTGGTTTTTTGAAAGAATCAATAAGATCAATAAACCATTGGCCAAACTAATCCAAAAGAAAAGAGAGAAAGCCCAAATTCATAAAATTATGTTAAATGCCAATAAGTTTAGCAACCTAGATGAAATGGATGCATTCCTGGGGAAGAAATTGACAATCTGAATAGACCGATATCTAGTAACAAGATGGAAGCAGTGACCAAAAACCTCCCAAAAAACAAGAGCCCAGGACCTGACGAGTTCCCTGGGGAATTCTATCGAACTTTCAAAGAAGAAATAACACCTATTCTGCTGAAGGTGATTCAAAAAATTGAAGTATAAGGAAAACTTCCAGACTCTTTCTATGAAGCCAGCATTACCCTGATCCCCAAACTAGGCAAAGACCCTACCAAAAAGGACAATTTCAGACCAATATCACTGATGAATATGGATGCTAAGATTCTCCACAAGATCCTAGCCAACAGGATCCAACAGCACATTAAAAAGATTATCCACCATGACCAGGTGGGATTCATCCCTGGGCTACAAGGATTGTTCAACATTTGCAAATCAATCAATGTGATAGAAAAAATTAATAAGTGAAGAGAGAAGAACAGCATGGCCTTCTCAATCGATGCAGAAAAAGCATCTGACAAAATCCAGCATCCGTTCCTGATTAAAACATTTCAAAGTATAGTGATAGAGGGAACATTCCTGAACTTCATCAAATCTCTCTATGGAAGACCCAGAGCAATTATCATCCAAAACGGGAAAAAGCTTGCAGCCCTCCTGTTGAGATCAGAAACACGACAAGGATGCCCACTCTCACCACTCTTGTTCAACATAGTATTAGAAATCCTAGCAACAGCAATCAGACAACAAAGAGAAATAAAAGATATCCAAATTGGCAATGAAGAAGTCAAACTCTCTCTCTTTGCAGATACATGATTCTTTATATGGAAAACCCAAAACTCCACCCCCAAACTACTAGAACTCATACAACAATTCAGCAACGTGGCAGGATACAAAGTCAATGTGTAGAAATCAGTGGCTTTTTTATACACTAACAATGAAAATACAAAAAGGAAAATTAGAGAATCGATTCCATTTACTCTAGCACGAAGAACCATAAGATACCTGGGAATAAACCTAACCAACGGGGTAAAAGATCTGTACTTGAGGAACTACAGAACACTCATGAAAGAAATTGAAGACACAAAAAGATGGAAGACCATTCCATGCTCTTGGATCGGAAGAATAAACATTGTTAAAATGTCTATACTGCATAGAGCAATCTATACTTTTAACACTATTCCGATCAAAATTCCACCGGTATTCTTCAAAGATCTGGAGCAAATAATCCAAAAATTTATATGAAATCAGAAGATACCTCGAATCGCTAAGAAATACTGAAAAACAAAAATAAAACTGGAGGCATCACGCTACCTGATTTCAAGCTTTACTACAAAGTTGTGATCACCAAGACAGCATGGTACTGGCATAAAAACAGACACATAGACCAGTGGAACAGAGTAGAGAGCCCAGATATGGACCCTCGACTCTATGGTTAAATAATCTTCGACAAAGCAGGAAAAAATATACAATGGAGAATTGTATATTGAATTGGCAGGTGGGTGGGAGGTTGGGGTACCAGTTGGTGGGTATTATAGAGGGCATGGATTGCATGGAGCACTGGATGTGGTGTAAAAATAATGAATGCTGTTATGCTGGAAAAAAAAAAAAAGGAATGAGAGTGTGCTCCCAGATTCATAATATCCAGAAACATTTGCATTCTAACTGATATTAAGAGAGGATTTTACAGAACACATGATGGCTTCTCTATGAGTTTAGAATGCTTTATCATTTATGTGACAGTAAAATATTTTATGATCCCCCCAAACAAATAATCCAGTTAAGAAATGGGCAGAAGACATTAACAGACATTTTTCCAAAGAAGACATATAGAAGGTTAACAGTTATATGAAAAGATACTGAACATAGCTCATCATCAGTGAAATCCAAATAGAACTACAGTGAAATATCACTTCATACTTGTCAGAATGGCTACAATTAATGACATGGAAACAACAGATGTATTTACAAATGTGAAGAAAGCTGAACCTTCTTACACTGTTCCTGGGAATAAAAACTCGTGCAGGCTCTCAGGAAAACAATACAGAGATTCCTTTAAAAAAAGTTAAAAATAGAACTCCCCTATGACCCAGCAATTACACAACTAGGTATTTATGCAAAGGATAAAAAAAAAATTTGATTTGAAAGAATACGTGCACACTGACGTTTATAGCAGCATTATCAACAATAGCCAAACTATGGAAAGAACTGAAATGTCTCTCAGCTGATGAATGAATGGATAAAGGAGATGTGATACACACACACATGCACACACATGCACAATGGAATATTATTCAACAATCAAAAGAATAAAATATTGTCATTTGTAATAACATGGATGGACTAGAGTGTAGGCTAAGTGAAATAAGTCCATCAGAGAAAGACAAATACCATACTATTTCACTCATATTTGGAATTTATATACATAGACAAGTGGGGGCAGAGAGAGGGGGACAAACCATAAGAGACTCAAACTGAGGATTAATGGAAGGGAAATCTAGTGGCGCGGTGGGCTAAACAGGAATGATGGGTATTAAGGACAGCACTTATGATGAGTACTGGGTGTTGTATACAAGTGATGAATCACTAAGTTCTACTCCTGTAACCAATATTACACTATCTCTTAAATAACTCAAATTAAATAAAATCTTGAAACAAAAACAAAAACAAAATTCTTATCCAATCAGGTTTAAAGTGCTATTAATAAAATCCTTTATAAACTCAATCTGGGATGACTCCTTTATAAACTCAATCTGGGATGAGCTACACTAATTTTTTAGAACCGAAGCAACTTCTGTTTTTAGTTTCCAAATGAAAAGATATTCCACATCATTTGTTATTAATAAATTATAATTAAAACAAGAGTGATAAGACACTACATACATATTAAAATGGCAACGAACCAAAACCAAAACCAAAAACTTGACGATGCCATTTCTGGGGAGGATATGAAGCAATAGGAACTCTAATTCATTGCTGATGGGAATGCACAATGATACAACTGCTATGGAAGACAGTTTAACAGTTTCTTACAATGTTAAGCAAAACCTTGCCACATAATTCAGCAATCACATTTATAAGTAATTAATAACTGGTTTGAAACCCTATATCCACACAATAACATACACACAAATGTTTATTGAAGCTTTGCTAATAACTGTCCAAATCTAAAAGCAACCAAGGTATCCTTCAATGGGTAAATGGGTAAATAAATTGTGGTATATTCATACAATGGATGGAGTAAAGATATGAGAAAATAAATGTTTTACAAATATCAGAAATAATTCCACATGAAGGCAGCATGGAAGTATTGTGCTGAAATAAGTAACTTTGGAAATTAGTGCATTTTGTAAGTCTATTAAGTCTATGGGCACAAGGGATTGTTCATACAGTCTAGTTATTGAAACTCTATTGAGTTATATTTTTCATACGGTCTAGTTATTGTTATGAATTAACAATTTTGAAACTATTGCATACATATCTGGAATTTAACAAGTAAGTTAATGGATGGTGGTTGGTGAGAAGATTATTTGGATTTCTCATTCTTGTAGTGGGAGATTATTGATAAGGAACAAGAAGAGACTAAAATGATCTCTGAGTAATGTTAGAGTGCAGACATTAGTATGAACTCATAGTTAGCTTAATGTAAATATAAATTAATTACAAATAAATATTTTTAAGATATGTGTATATATTCAGGTTGATACACACATCTAAATCCTTGCTATGTCAATGGAGAAGGCCTAGAATAATTAATACCCAATAGTGACAAGTACACTTAGCATCTAGATTTTGAATTCTAATATCATTCTCTGAAAAAGGAACCAGGTCTCTGGAGAAATAATTTATTCTGGGACTAAACAGGTATGCAAAAGATTAGTGTGCATGATTTTGTAATGTTAGAAAAAGAAAAGTGCTCAAAAGAAAAACAAAAATGAACATACACAATGGTGATGATATATCAAACACAGGATCTAACTACAAGATCTTTCAAATGCCAAATCTGGAAAAAAAGTGATATTGGATTATAACCCAAAATACAAATCTATAATCTCTCTGAGTACTTATTGACAAATAATTGAATAAATTTAAAAGTACAAGAGAATAGACAAATGTCTAGTGTAAAAGATGTCTAAGTACTTTATGTAGCTACTCTTCCCTGAAGGAGATGGGGTATTACTTATGTAAGGTTGTATATACTGGCTCTCTTCCAAAGAGCACAGTATGGAAATAGAAGGAAAAAAAAAAAAGACTAACTTTATTGTGGAAAAACCTGTAATACTTTGTCAGGCCAGATGATCAAAGTTAACTTTAAAGTAAATTTAGAAATACCATTCTAATACAAGATATTAATAATAGAGAAACTTAGTGTGGGATATAAGGGAACTATATAATCTTTGCAATAATGCTATAAACTGTTCTAAAACAAAACTTCTCTAAAACTTGAAAGCATACTAAAAATGGTCTCTACTTAATGTAACAATTTATTAAGGAATTTCTATTATGCAAGAAAGTTTAAATATTTTATTTATTTGACAAAGAGAGAGCAGGAGAACACAAACAAGGGGAGCAGCAGAGGGAAAGGGAGAAGCAGGATCCCCACCAAGCAGGGAACCTAATTCGGGACTTGATCCCAGGATTCTGTGATCATGACCTGAGCTAAAGGCAGTTGGTTAGCCAACTGAGCCACTGAGGTTCTCTACTATGCAAAAATTTGATGAAAACTCTAACTATATATTCTCAACTTTATTTCAAATTTATAAAACTGTCATATCATTTTGTTCAAGTTTTTGACAGATATTCCACCCCCAAATATCTCTTAAAATACTTCGGGGATCCAAAACCAAAACACTTTCTAAGTTTATTAAAGACAATGCTGATGATATTCCCATTGAACTCTCTTGACTATAAGTAGAAATAAAAAGCAACTGAAACAGACCAAATCTCTACAAGTGCCTTTTATTATCTAAGTAACAGTGACAACAAGGTTTTATGGATTTGAACATAAACAAAAAAAATTCCAACAAACAAAAGTCCAGGGACAGATGGCTTCAAAAGTGAATTCTACCAAACATTTAAAAAGGAGTTAATACTTATTCTCAAACTATTAAAAAAAATAGAAAACAAAGAAAAATTTCCAATTTTTTTCTCGGAAGCCAGATTTACCTTGATACAAAAAACAGATAAAGACTCCATTAAAAAAGAGAACTACAGGGGCTCCTGGGTTGCTCATTTGGTTAAGCATGTGACTGTTTATTTCAGCTCAGTTCTTGAGTTCAGGGTCATGAGTTTAAGCCCTGTGATGGGCTCTAGACTATGCTTGGAGACTACTCAAAAAAGAAGAGAGAGTGAATGACAAACAAAAATCCCTGATGAACATGGTTGCAGAAAGTCTCAATAAAATACTAGCAAACCAAATCTAATAATACATTAAAAAGATGATTCACCAGGGTACCTGGGTGGCTCAGTGGGTTAAGCCTCTGCCTTTGGCTCAGGTCATGATCTCAGCGTCCTGGGATGGAGTCCTGCAATGGGCTCTCTGCTCGGCATGGAGCCTGCTTCCTCCTCTCTCTCTCTCTCTCTCTCTCTCTGCCTGCCTCTGCCTACTTGTGATCTCTCTGTCAAAAAAATAAATAAATAAAATCTTATAAAAAATTAAAAAATAAAAAATAAAATAAAATAAAATAAAAGGATAATTCACCATGACTTAATAGACGTTATTCCTGGCTCGCAAAGTGGTTCAGTATTCACAAATAAATCAACAAGAGGCATCACATTAATAAAAGAAAAGATAAGAAGCATAATATATTTTCAATAGACTCAGGGAAAAAAACAAAACTTTTGACAAGGTAAGATACCCATTCTTAATAAAAACCCTCAACACTTATGGTTTGCCTCCCTCCCAATCTGATCTTGTTTCATTTATTCTTCTCCTACCACCTTAAGCCCCCATGTTGCATCTCCACTTCCTCATATCAGGGAGATCATATGATAGTTGTCTTTCTCTGCTTGACTTATTTTGCTAAGCATGATACCCTCTAGTTCCATCCACGTCATCACAAATGGCAAGATTTCATTTCTTTTGATGGCTGCATAGTATTCCATTGTGTATAGGTGACTCTTAATCTCACAAAACAAACTGAGGGTTGCTGAGGGGAGGGGTTTGGGAGAAGGAGGGTAGGGTTATGGACATTGGGGTGGGTATGTGCTATGGTGAGTGCTGTGAAGTGTGTAAACCTGGCAATTCACAGACCTGTACCCCTGGGGATAAAAATATATGTTTATAAAAAAAATAAAAATTAAAAAAAAACCCTCAACAAAGTATGTTTAGAGGGAATATACCTCAACATAGTAAAGGATATATGTATATATCCCATAGGAGACATCATCTTCAGTGGGAAAAACTGAGAGATTGGGAACAAGACAGGGATGTCTACTCTAGTAGTAGTAAAGGATATATATATATATATATATCCCATAGGAGACATCATCTTCAGTGGGAAAAACTGAGAGATTGGGAACAAGACAGGGATGTCTACTCTCACCACTTTTATTCAATATAATTCTGGAAATCCTAGCTACAGCAATCAGATAACAAAAGGAAAAGAAAGCATCTAAATTGGCAAGAAAAACACTCCACTGAAAACCTAATAGAACTTATAAACAAATTCAATAAAATTGCAAGATAGAAAATCAATATATGGAAATCTGTTGCATTTCTATCATGAATAATGAAGGAGAAGAGAAATTTCAAAAAAAAATTCCTCTACAATTGCACTCAAAATAATAAGATACCTAAGAATAAACCTAACCATAGGGGTAAAAGATGTGCACCCTGAAATCTATATAACACTGATGCAAGAAATTGGTGGTGACATAAAGAAATGGAAAAAATATTTTATCCTCAGATTGGAAGAACAAATATCGTTAAGATGTTTATAGTACCCAAGAAATTAAAACAATTAACACAATCCCTATCAAAATAACACCATCATTTCTAACAGAGCTAGAAAAAAAACAATCCAAATATTTGTATGGAGCCAGAAAAGGCCCTGAATAATCAAAGCAATCTTGAAGAACAGCAAAGCTGGAAGAATCACAGTTCCATACTTCAGGTTATATTACAAAGCTGTAATAATAAAAAGAGTATAGTACTGACACAAAAATACACACACAGATCAGTGGAACAGAGTAGAAAACCCATAAATGAACCCACAACTATATGATTAATTGTTCTCTGACAAAGCAGGGTAGAATATCCAATGGTGAAAGGACAGTCTCCTTCAACAAGTGACCTTGGAAAAACTGAACAGCAACATGCAAAAGAATGAACTGAATCAAGCTTTTATCATCATATACAAGAATTAAATTCAAAATGTATGAGACCTAAATGTGAGATGGGAAACCATCAAAACCCTAGAGGAAAGCACAGGCAGTCTCCTCTTTGACATTAGCCACAGCAACTTACTCTAACTAACTGGAATTTAAATAAAAGCCTTTAAAAAATAAATACATTCAATAGTAAAAAAAATAAAGTTGCTCAAGCCCTAAGGTTTTTTAAAAAAATAAACATAGGGATGACACACTTGGATCAAAATTAATACTAATTTTCATAAAACATTAATTAATCAGAATTTATATTACATTACTTTAGCAAACTAATGATTTTTTTTCTTTTTTTAAGATTTTATCTTATTTTTCTTTTATTTAATTTATTTTTTTCAGTGTTCCAAGATTCATTGTTTATGCATCACACACAGTGGTTCATGCATTACATGCCCTCCATAATTCCCAACACCAGGCTTACCCAACCTCCCACCCCGCCCCTCCAAAACCCTCAGATTGTTTTTCAGAGGTCACAGTCTCCCTCCAATTTCCCCCAACTCACTTCTTGTCTCCTTCTCCCAATGTCCTCCATGTTATTCCTTATGCTCCACAAGTAAGTGAAACCATATGAAAATTAACTCTCTATGTTTCACTTATTTCACTCAGTGTAATCTCCTCCAGTTCCATTCATATTGATGCAAAAGTTGGCTATTCATTTTTTGTGATGGAGGGATAATACTCCATATACATAGGAACCATATCTTCTTTATCCATTCAACTGTTGAAAGGCATATTGGCACTTTCCACAGTTTGGCAACTGTGGCCATTGCTGCTATGAACATTGGTGTATATATGGCCCTCCTTTTCACTACATCTGTATCTTTGGGGTGCAGTTGTGCAATAGTGCAATTACAGGGTTATAGGGAAGCTCTATTTCTAGTTCTTAAGGAATCTCCACACTGTTTTTCAAAGTGGTTGCCCAAATTTGCATCCCCACCAACAGTATAAGAGGCTTTCCCTTTCTCACATCCTCTCCAACATTTGTTGTTTATTGTCTTGTTACTTTTGGCCATTCAAACTGGTGTAAGGTGGTATCTCAGTATGGTTTTGATTTGAATCTCCCTGATGGCCAATTATGATGAACATTTTTTCATGTGTCTGTTAGACATTTGTAGTCTTTTTTTTTTTTCTTTTTTTAGATCACAGGTGTTTATTCCTGGAATAAACCTTTGAGATCATTTACTCTAACCTCACTATTTATGGATAAAGAAATACATATCTTACGGACAATAGACCTGTGGAAATAACACATTAAAACTGGAGTTATTTCCCTTGCCTTTGGAGACATATCTTGAAAGAAGTTGCTGTGGGTGATGTCGAAGAGGTTACTGCCTATATTCTCCTCTAGGATTCTGATGGATTCCTGTCTCATGTTGAGGTCTTTTATCCATTTTGAGTTTATCTTTGTGTACAGTGTAAGAGAATGGTCGAGTTTCATTCTTCTACATATAGCTGTCCAGTTTTCCCAGCACCATTTATTGAAGAGACTGTCTTTTTTCCACTGTATATTTTTTCCTGTTTTGTCAAAGATTATTATTATTTTTTTAATCTCAAATATACATTAAATGTATTTAGACTTTATCTCTGGAAAGGATATAGTGGTCAGAAATGAGGTGGTGATCATGTGCTTACACAGAAATAGCTGATAAATTACAAAATCACAATTTTAATTACATTTGAGATCTATGGAAACAACAATAAATTAAAATTCTGGAGAAAAAAGTTATTCTTACATGTAATGATGTCATTGTTTATTTTTTGAATTTTTTATTTTTTATAAACATATATTTTTATCCCCAGGGGTACAAGGCTGTGAATCTCCAGGTTTACACACTTCACAGCACTCACCAAAGCACACATCCTCCCCAATGTCCATAACCCCACCCTCCTTCTCCCAACCCCCCTCGCCCCCACAAACCTCAGTTTGTTTTGTGAGATTAAGAGTCACTTATGGTTTCTCTCCCTCCCAATCCCATCTTGTTTCAATGATTATTCTCCTACCCACTTAAGCCCCCATGTTGCATCACCACTTCCTCATATCAGGGAGATCATATGATAGTTGTCTTTCTCTGCTTGACTTATTTTGCTAAGCATGGTATGCTCTAGTTCCATCCGTGTTGTCGCAAATGGCAAGTTTTCATTTCTTTTGATGGCTGCATAGTATTCCATTGGGTATATATACCACTTCTTCTTGATCCATTCATCTGTTGATGGACATCTAGGTTCTTTCCATAGTTTGGCTATTGTGGACATTGCTGCTATAAACATTCGGGTGCACGTGCCCCTTTGGATCACTACGTTTGTATCTTTAGGGTAAGTACCCAGTAGTGCAATTGCTGGGTCATAGGGCAGTTCTATTTTCAACATTTTGAGGAACCTCCATGCTGTTTTCCAGAGTGGCTGCACCAGCTTGCATTCCCACCAACAGTGTAGGAGGGTTCCCCTTTCTCCGCATCCTCGCCAGCATCTGTCATTTCCTGACTTGTTGATTTTAGCCATTCTGACTGGTGTGAGGTGATATCTCATTGTGGTTTTGATTTGTATTTCCCTGATGCCGAGTGATATGGAGCACTTTTTCATGTGTCTGTTCGCCATCTGGATGTCTTCTTTGCAGAAATGTCTGTTCATGTCTTCTGCCCATTTCTTGATTGGATTATTTGTTCTTTGGGTGTTGAGTTTGCTAAGTTCTTTATAGATTCTGGACACTAGCCCTTTATCTGATATGTCGTTTGCAAATAACTTCTCCCATTCTGTCAGTTGTCTTTTGATTTTATTAACTGTTTCCTTTGATGTGTAAAAGCTTTTGATCTTGATGAAATCCCAATAGTTCATTTTTGCCCTTGCTTCCCTTGCCTTTGGTGATGTTCCTAGGAAGATGTTGCTGCGGCTGAGGTCGAAGAGGTTGCTGCCTGTGTTCTCCTCAAGGATTTTGATGGATTCCTTTTGCACATTGAGGTCCTTCATCCATTTTGAGTCTATTTTCCTGTGTGGTGTAAGGAAATGGTCCAATTTCATTTTTCTGCATGTGGCTGTCCAATTTTCCCAACACCATTTATTGTAGAGGCTGGCTTTTTTCCATTGGACATTCTTTCTTGCTTTGTCGAAGTTTAGTTGACGATAGAGTTGAGGGTCTATTTCTGGGCTCTCTATTCTGTTACATTGATCTATGAGTCTGTTTTTGTGCCAGTACCATGCTGTCTTGATGATGACAGCTTTGTAATAGAGCTTGAAGTCCGGAATTGTGATGCCACCAACGTTGGCTTTCTTTTTCAATATCCCTTTGGCTATTTCGAGGTCTTTTCTGGATCCATATAAATTTTAGAATTATTTGTTCCATTTCTTTGAAAAAGATGGATGGTACTTTGATAGGAATTGCATTAAATGTGTAGATTGCTTTAGGAAGCATAGACATTTTCACAAAATTTATTCTTCCAATCCAGGAGCATGGAACATTTTTCCATTTCTTTGTGTCTTCCTCAATTTCTTTCATGAGTAGTTTATAGTTTTCTGAGTATAGATTCTGTGCCTCTTTGGTTAGGTTTATTCCTAGGTATCTTATTGTTTGGGGTTCAATTGTAAATGGGATTGACTCCTTAATTTCTCTTTCTTCTGTCTTGTTGGTGTAGAGAAATGCAACTGAATTCTGTGCATTGATTTTATATCCTGACACTTTACTGAATTCCTGTACAAGTTCTAGCAGTTTTGGAGTGGAGTCTTTTGGGTTTTCCACATATAGAATCATATCATCTGCGAAGAGTGATAATTTGACCTCTTCTTTGCCAATTTGGATGCCTTTAATTTCCTTTTGTTGTCTGATTGCTGAGACTAGGACTTCTAGGACTATGTTGAATAGCAGTGGTGATAATGGACATCGCTGCCACGTTCCTGACCTTAGTGGAAAAGCTTTCAGTTTTTCTCCATTGAGAATGATATTTGCAGTGGGTTTTTCATAGATGGCTTTGATGATATTGAGGTATGTGCCCTCTATCCCTACACTTTGAAGAGTTTTGATCAGGAAGGGATGCTGTACTTTGTCAAATGCTTTTTCAGCATCTATTGAGAGTATCATATGGTTCTTGTTGTTTCTTTTATTTATGTGTTGTATCACATTGACTAATTTGCTGATGTTGAACCAACCTTGCATCCCTGGAATAAATCCCACGTGGTCATGGTGAATAATACTTTTAATGTATTGCTGAATCCTATTGGCTATTATTTTGGTGAGAATTTTCACATCTGTGTTCATCAAGAATATTGGTCTATAGCTCTCTTTTTTGATGGGATCCTTGTCTGGTTTTGGGATCAAGGTGATGCTGGCCTCATAAAATGAGTTTGGAAGTTTTCCTTCCACTTCTATGTTTTGGAACAGTTTCAGGAGAATAGGAATTAGTTCTTCTTTAAATTTTTGGTAGAATTCCCCCGGGAAGCCGTCGGGCCCTGGGCTTTTGTTTGTTTGGAGATTTTTAATGACTGTTTCAATCTCCTTACTGGTTATGGGTCTGTTCAGGCTTTTTATTTCTTCCTGGTTCAGTTGTGGTAGTTTATATGTTTCTAGGAATGGATCCATTTCTTCCATATTGTCAAATTTGTTGGCGTGGAGATGCTCATAGCATATTCTTATAATAGTTTGTATTTCTTTGGTGTTAGTTGTGATCTCTCCTCTTTCATTCATGATTTTATTTATTTGGGTGCTTTCTCTTTTCTTTTTGATATGTCTGGCCAGGGGTTTATCAATCTTATTAATTCTTTCAAAGAACCAGCTCCTAGTTTCGTTGATTTGCTCTATTGTTTTTTTGGTTTCTATTTCATTGATTTCTGCTCTGATCTTTATGATTTCTCTTCTCCTGCTGGGCTTAGGGTTTCTTTCTTGTTCTTTCTCCAGCTCCTTTAGGTGTAGGGTTAGGTTGTGTACCTGAGACCTTTCCTGTTTCTTGAGAAAGGCTTGGCTTGTACTGCTATATATTTTCCTCTCAGGACTGCCTTTGTTGTGTCCCACATATTTTGAACTGTTGTATTATCATTATCATTTGTTTCCATGATTTTTTTCAATTCTTCTTTAATATCCCAGTTGACCCATTCATTTTTTAGAAGGATGCTGTTTAGTCTCCATGTATTTGGGTTCTTTCCAAACTTCCTTTTGTGGTTGAGTTCTAGCTTTAGAGCATTGTGGTCTGAAAATATGCAGGGAATGATCCCAATCTTTTGATATCGATTGAGTCCTGATTTAGGACCGAGGATGTGATCTATTCTGGAGAATGTTCCATGTGCACTAGAGAAGTATGTGTATTCTGTTGCTTTGGGATGAAATGTTCTGAATATATCTGTGATGTCCATCTGCTCCAGTGTGTCATTTAAGGCCTTTATTTCCTTGTTGATCTTTTGCTTGGATGATCTGTCCATTTCAGTGAGGGGAGTGTTAAAGTCCCCTACTATTATTGTATTATTTTTGTTGTGTTTCTTTGATTTTGTTATTAATTGGTTTGTATAGTTGGCTGCTCCCACGTTGGGGGCATAGATATTTAAAATTGTTAGATCTTCTTGTTGGACAGAACCTTTGAGTATGATATATCATACTCATCCTTCCTCATCTCTTATTATACTCTTTGGCTTAAAATCTAATTGATCTGATATAAGGATTGCCACTCCTGCTTGCTTCTGATGTCCATTAGCATGGTAAATTCTTTTCCACCCCCTCACTTTAAATCTGGAGGTGTCTTCGGGCTTAAAATGAGTTTCTTGGAGGCAACATATAGATGGGTTATGTTTTTTTTATCCATTCTGATACCCTGTGTCTTCTGATTTAGGCATTTAGCCCATTAACATTCAGGGTAACTATTGAGAGATATGAATTTAGTGCCATTGTATTGCCTGTAAGGTGACTGTTACTGTATATTGTCTTTGTTCCTTACTGATCTACCACTTGTAGGCTCTCTCTTTGCTTAGAGGATCCCTTTCAATATTTCCTGTAGAGCTTGTTTGGTGTTTGCCAATTCTTTCAGTTGTTGTTTGTCCTGGAAGCTTTTAATCTCTCCTATTTTCAATGATAGCCTAGCTGGATATAGTATTCTTGGCTGTATGTTTTTCTCATTTAGTGCTCTGAAAATATCATGCCAGCTCTTTCTGGCCTGCCAGGTCTCTGTGAATAAGTCAGCTGCCAATCTCATATTTTTACCATTGTATGTTACAGACTTCTTTTCCCAGGCTGCTTTCAGGATTTTCTCTTTGTCACTAAGACTTGTAAATTTTACTATTAGGTGACAGAATGTGGGCCTATTCTTATTGATTTTGAGGGGCATTCTCTGAACCTCCTGAATTTTGATGCTCGTTCCCTTTGCCATATTGGGGAAATTCTCACCAATAGTTCTCTCCAGTACACCTTCTGCTCCCCTCTCTCTTTCTTCTTCTTCTGGAATCCCAATTATTCTAATGTTGTTTCGTCTTATGGTGTCACTTATCTCTCAAATTCTCCCCTTGTGGTCCAGTATCTGTTTGTCCCTCTTTTGCTCAGCTTCTTTATTCTCTTTCATTTGGTCTTCTATATCACTAATTCTTTCTTCTGCCTCATTTATCCTAGCAGTGAGAGCCTCCATTTTTTATTGCACCTCATTAAGCTTTTTTGATTTCAGCTCGGTTAGATTTTAGTTCTTTTATTTCTCCATAAAGGGCTTTTATATCTCCCAAGAGGGTTTCTCTAATATCTTCCATGCCTTTTTTGAGCCCAGCTAGAACCTTGAGAATTGTCATTCTGAACTCTAGATCTGACATATTCCCAATGTCTGTATTGATTAGGTCCCTAGCCTTCCGTACTGCCTCTTATTCTTTTTTTTGTGGTGAATTTTTCCGACTTGTCATTTTGTTCAGATTAGAGTAGATGAAGGAGCAATTAAAATACTAAAAGCGTGGCAACAACCCCAGGAATATATGCTTTAACCAAATCAGAAGAGATCCCAAATCCTCAGGGGGGAGAAAGGGGATAAAAAAGGTTCAAAAAGAAAGAAATAAAAAAAAAAAAGAAAAGGAAAGAATAAAAAAAAAGAAAATGAATAAAGAAAAAGTTAAGAAAGATAAAATATATATATTAGATAAACTAGTTAAAAAACGTTAAAAAACAAAAGGGTAAAAGTTAAAAAAAAATTTAGCAGGAGAAGAGAACAAAATGAAACAGAAAAAAATTAAATTAACTGCAAAACTAAAAAAATCACAGGGAGAAGGCTATGAGTTCCATGCTTTGCTTTCTCCTCCTCTGGAATTCTGCTGCTCTCCTTGGTATTGAAACTGCACCCTTGGTAGGTGAACTTCGTCTTGGCTGGATTTCTTGTTGATCTTCTGGGGGAGGGGCCTGGTGTAGTGATTCTCAAGTGTCTTTGCCCCAGGCGGAATTGCACTGCCCTCACCAGGGGCCAGGCTGAGTTATCCACTCGGGTTTGCTTTCAGGAGCTTTTGTTCCCTGAGAGCTTTCTGTAGAGTTCTGGAGGACGGGAATACAAATGGCGGCCTCCTGGTCTCTGGACCAGAGGAGCCGAGAGCCCGAGGCCCCACTCCTCAGTGTTCCCCAGAGAAGAGTGCCCAGTTACACCTGTCTGCCTGCCCTCTGGCCACACTCCGAGCTCACCGAGCCTCCGGCTGGTCAAGGTAACCCCAAGCTGTGAGCTTACTGTCGGCTCTGTCTCTGTAGCTGGTTTTCCCGTTCCAATACCCGCAAGCTCTGCAACACTCAGACACCCCTGATCCTTCTGTGACTCTCCGAAACCTGACGCCATGCTGACCCCGCATGGGCTTTGCCCCGGTTTAGCCTCTGGAGCAATGTCCCTCAGCGGAACAGACTTAAAAGTCCTGATTTTGTGCTCCGTTGCTCCGCCGCTTGCTGGGAGACGGCCCCTCCCCCCGGGGTCTATCTTCCCATTGGTTTGGATTCACTTCTCCACCAGTCCTACCTTTCAGAAAATGGTTGTTTTTCTGTTTCCAGAATTGCTGTTCTTCTTCTCTTTGATCTGCCGATGGATTTGCAGGTGTTTGCAATCTTTAGATAAGTTATCTAGCTGATCTCCTGCTAGCTGAAATAGTCTCAGCCTGCTACTTCTCTGCCATCTTGACTCCTCCCCTGTAGTCTTCTTTGAAGAAGTGTTTGTTCATGTCTTATGACTGTTTTTTGATGTGACCATCTGTTTTTTTAGTGTTGAGTACAAGGAATTCTTTACAGAACTTGGGTATCAGCCTTTTGTAGTGTCATTTGTCAATATCTTCTCCCATTCCATGGGGTGACTCTTTGTTTTGTTGACTATTTCCTTTGCTGTGCAGAAGCTTTGGGTCTTGAAGTCCCAAAAGCTCATTTTCGATTTTGTTTTCTTTGCCTTTGGAGACATTTGTTGAAAGAAGTTGCTGTGGCTGATGTTGAAGACATTACTTCTTATGTTCTCCTCTATGATTTTCATAGATTCCTGCCTCAAGTTGAGGTCTTTTATCCATATTGAGTTGTTTTTTGTGTATGGTATAAGGGAATTGTCAAGTTTCATTCTTCTATATATAGCTGTCCAATTTCCCCAGGACCATTTATTGAAGAAACCGTCTTTTTCCATGGATATTTTTTCCTACTTTGTCAAAGATTATTTGGCCATAGAGATGCAGGTCCATATCTGGGCTCCTGACTTTATTCCACTTCCACTACCATGCTACCTTGGCCATCACAGCTTTGTAGTAAAGCTTGAAATCAGGCAATGTGATGCCTTCAGATTTGTTTTTCTTTTTCAGCATTTCCTTAGAAATTCAGGCTCTCTTCTGGTTCCATACAAATTTTAGGATTGTTTTCTCCAGCACTTTGAAAAATGCCAGTGCAATTATGACTGGGATAGATTGCTTTAAGCAGTATAGACATGTAAACAATGCTTATTCTTTTGATCCATGAGCATGGAATGCTTTTCCATCTTTTTGTGTCTTCTTCAATTTCTTTTATGAGTGTTCTGTAGTTCCTTGAGTACAGATCCTTTAACTCTTTGATTAGGTTTATTCCCAGGTATCTTATACTCCTTGGTGCTATAATAAATGGAATCAATTCTCTAATTTCCCTTTCTATATTTTCATTGTTAGTGCATAAGAAATCAACTGATTTCTGTGCTTTGATTTTGTATCCTGTCACATTACTGAATTTCTGTATGAGTTCTAGGAGTTGGGACATGGAGTCTTGGGTTTTCCACATAAAGTACCATGTCATCTGCAAAGAGAGAAAGTTTGACTTCTTCTTTGCCAATTTGGCTAATTTTATTTTTCTTTGTTGTCTGATTGCTGTTGCTAGGACTTCTAGTACTATGTTGAATAAGAGTGGTGAGAGTGGGAATCCTTGTCATGTTCCTGATCTCAATGGGAAGGCTCTCAGCTTTTCCCTATTGAGTATGATATTTCCTGTGGGTTTTTCATTGATTTTATGAAGTTGAGGAATGCTCCCTCTATCCCTAAGCTTTGAAGAGTTTTCATCAAGAAACTATGCTGTAGGGGCGCCTGGGTGGCTCAGTGGATTGAGCCTCTGCCTTCAGCTCAGGTCATGATCTCAGGGTCCTGGGATCAAGCTACATCAGGGAGCCTGCTTCTCCCTCTCTCTCTCTGCCTCTCTGCCTGCTTGTGATCTCTCTGTCCAATAAATAAATAAAATCTTAAAAAAAAAAAGAAATTATGCTGTATTTTGCCAAATGCTTTTTCTGCATCAATTGAGAGGACCATGTGGTTCTTTTCTCTTCTCTTATTGATTTGTTCTATCACAATGATTGATTTGTGAATGTTGAACCACGCTTGCTTTCTAGGGATAAATCCCACTGGGTCATAGTGGATAATCTTTTTAATGTACTGTTGGGTCCTGTTAACTAGGATCTTGTTAAGAATCTTGGCATCCATATTCATCAGGGATTTTGGTCTGAAATTCTCCTTTTTGATGGGGTCATGGTAATACTGGCTTTATAGAAAGAGTCTGGAAGTTTTCCTTTTTTTTTTTTTTTAAGTTTTTATTTATTTATTTGACAGAGAGAGATCACAGGTAGGTAGAGAGACTGGCAGAGAGAGAGAGAGAGAGAGAGAGCGGGAAGCAGTCTCCCTGCTGAGCAGAAAGCCCGATATGGGACTTGATCTCAGGACCCTGAGATCATGACCTGAGCCGAAGGCAGCGGCTTAACCCACTGAGCCACCCAGGCGTCCCTGGAAGTTTTCCTTCTCTTTCTATTTTTTTCTTTTTTGAAACAGCTTCAGGAAAACAGGTATTATTTTTTTTCTTTGAGTGTTTGGTAGAATTCCCCAGAGAATCTGCCAGGTTCTTAGCTTTTAATTTTTGGGAGGTTTTTGATCACTGCTTCAATGTTGTTACTAGATATTGGTCTATTCAGGTTGTCAATTTCTTCCTGATTCAGTCTTGAAAGTTTATACATTTCTAGGAATGCATCCATTTCTTCTAGGTTTAACTTATTGGCATATAACTTTTGATAATAATTTCTGATATTTCTTTCTATTTCCTTGGTGCTCATCATTATCTCTCCCCATTCATTCATAATTTTATTAATTTGGGTCCTCTTTCTTTTCTTTTGGATTAGTTTGGCTAGTGGTTTATCAATATTATTGATTTTTTCAAATATTCAGTTTCTAGTTTTGTTCAGGTGTTCTACTGTATCTCTAGTTTCTGTCTCATTGATATCTGTCCTAATCTTGATTATTTCCCTTCTTTGCATGGGGTTGGCTTAATTTTTTGATTTTCTAGTTCTTCAAGGTGTAAATAGAAATGGAGTATTCTGGATTTCTCTCTCTTTCTCTCTCTCTCTTTTTTTTTTTTTTTTGAGGGAGGCTTGAATGGCTATATATTTCCACCTTAGAACCACCTTTGCTGTATCCCATAGATTTTGGACCAATATAACTTCATTCTTATTGGTTTCCATTCATTGTTTAATTTCTTCTTTGATTTCCTGGATAATCCAAACATTCCTAAGCAGGGTGGTCTTTAGCTTTCAAATGTTTTAACTCCTTCCAAACTATTTTTTGTGGTTGAGTTCTAGTTTCAAAGCATTGTGTCCTGAGAATATGCAAGTAATAATCTCAATGCTCTGCTATCAGTTGAGCCCTGATTTGTGACCCAGTATGTATTTTATTCTGGAGAAAGTTCCGTGTGTGCTCGAGAAGAATGATATTCTGTCATTTAAGGGTGGAATGTTATGTATATATCTATGAGGTCTCTCTAGTACAATGTGTCATTCAAGGTTCTTGTTTCTTTGTTGATTTTCAGCTTGGATGATCTGTCTATTACGGAGAGTGGTGTGTTAAGATCCCCTACTATTAATGTATTCATAACAACATGTATGACTCTTTGTTTTGATTAACATTTGGCTTATGTACTTAGTTGCTCCCATGTTGGTGGCATAAATATTTATAATTGTTAGATATTCTTGGTGGATAGACCCTTTAAGAATGATGTAGTGTCCTTTTTAATTTCTGAATACAGTCTAAGTTAAAATCTAATTTATCTGATATGAGAATCACTACCCCAGCCTTCTTTTGAGGCCCATTGGCATGAAAGATGCTTCTCCATCTCTTCATTTTCAGTCTGGATGTATCTTTAGGTTCATAATGGGTCTCTTGTAGACAGCATATGGATGGGTCCTGTAGCTTTATATAGCCTCCAACCCTGTGTCATTTTATAGGAGTATTTAGGCTGTTCACATTGAGAGTGATTTTTGAAAGATACGTTTTTATTGACATCATTTTGCCTGTGAAGTCCTTGTTTCTATAGAAATGTTATAAATTATAAACAAGTTCTATGTTTCTATAGAAATTCTATAAATTTCTGTTCTGTGACACTCTTGGGTTCTTTCTTCTTCTATAAATCCCCCCCCCCCTTAATATTTCTTGAGTACCAGCTTGGTGGTTACATACTCTCTTAAACCTTGTCAGTCTTGGAAGTTCTTTACTCTCCATCCATTTTGAATGTCATCTTTGCTGGATAAAGTATCTTGGCTGCATGTTCTTCTCATTTAGTGCCCTGAATATGTCTTGCCCACTCTTTCTGGCTTGCTAGGGTTCTGTGGATAGGTCTGATGTTATCCTGATGGACCTCCCTCTGTATGTAAGGAATCTCTTCCCCCTAGCTGCCCTTAGGGCCTCTTGTCTAAAATTATGATTCGTGAATTTTACAATTAAGTGCCTGAGGTCTTTTTAGACTTGTTGATCTTAGGGGGTGTATTTTCTGCCTCTAGGACATGAACATTTGTTCTATTCCCCAGGATAGAGAAATTTTCATTCAAAATTTGTTCAAGTATATCTTCTAGTCTTCTCTCTTTCTCCATCCCCTCAGGAATCTCAATAATTCTGCCATTGGAGCATTTCATGACATCATTTATTTCCTTAATTCTGTTTTAATGGCTTTTAAGCTGTTTGTTCCAGACTTCCTCCTGATCCTTTTTCTCTATAAGTTTGTCCTCTAGATTACTAATTCTACCTTTTGCCTTGGTTACCTTAGTTGTTAGAGTATTTAGATTAGATGAATTTCACTGATAGCATTTTTTTAAAATTAATTTATTTATTTTCAGAAAAACAATATTCATTATTTTTCACCACACCCAGTGCTCCATGCAACCAGTGCCCTCCATAATACCCACCATCTGATACCCCAACCTCCCAGCCCCCTGCCACATCAAACCCCTCAGATTGTTTTTCAAAGTCCATAGTCATTTTTAACTTCTTCATTTCTACCCTTAGAGTTTCTATGTTGTCAGTAATGGTTTTCTCTAACCTAGCCATTGCCTGGATAATTGCTGCCCTGAATTCCCTTTCTGACATATAGTTTATGTCTATATCCAATAGTTCTGATAGTTTCCTCTGTTGGGTGTTCTTCCTCCTAGTCATTTTGGAGAGAGAAGGTTGAGGGAATGCATAGCTGGTTACGTCAAGCATGATTCAGACAAGGTGCACTCTGGAAGACTTTGGAGCAATCATAAATCACCAACAAATAGAAATAAAAAAGAAAAAGAGAAAGAGAAAGAAAGTGTGAGAAGGGAAAAAAAGAAAATCTATCCAGGATGAACCCCAAAAGTAAGATTTATAAAATATATAATCAAAAACAAACAAACAAAAAAGACCAACAAAGGTAAATGGCAAGAAAAAAAAAAGAACCCAGTCAAAATGAACATCAAGGTTAAGATCTATATAATACCAGAACAAAAATAAATATATAGAAACACTGACAGAAGAAAAATATAGGAGGGTTGTTATAAATCCTCCATATGGGAAGGAAGCTTATTTTGGTTCTTCCTGGGCTTTTCTTGATATCTTTGTTAAAGGACTCAATTTTTCAGAGAAAAAGGGAGAAAACTGGCTTATATATAGTAGTAATATTAAATAGGGAAAGAGGATTACCTTAGAGCTTATATCTATATGTATATTTAAAGAAAAGGAAAGAAAGAAAAAGAAAAAGAAACAGGTATCTGTATGAAAAAGGTTCAAGTTAAGTTTATTATGGAATATCTCGTATTAAACCTCTAGTTGTAATGGTAAGTAGGTTGAAATATTAGAAAGAACAAGAATAGTGAGAACAAAGTAAAAATAAAAGTTGTATCTATGAAATGGACAGGTTTGGGGGCAATACTGGGAGCTTAATACATTGTTTTCCCCTGATGTTGGTGTTTTACAGTTTTATGGGGACCCTGTGGTGGTTGTCCTCCTATTGTTTTGGCTTGCCTTCTGGGAGAGGGGCATGCCACGTTTTTACAGTCAGCCTTGCTTGGGTTGAGTCATCCTACCCCCTATCAAGTGGCTGGGTTCTGTAGAATCTGGGTATTCAGGCTTTTGTTCTCTGGAGATTTTGTTCTTTGGTGGCTTTTTGTGCCTCTTTGGAGGCTCAGTGGAAAGCAAACTGCACCAATACCTCCACCTCTGAAAGAAGACTCAGTCTGCTCCCCTCTCGGTGGTCCAGAACACACAGACTCCCCCTCTGTAAACTCTGCTGAACAGTACAACCTCCTGCAAATGGTGCACACCCCCAGCCACTGTCTCAGCGTTTTCCCAAGGTACCCACTTTTCTATGCACCTCTATGCCACTAAAACCATGAGAGGTATTGTTCCAGGGAGTCCACTTCTGGTTGCTGCCATGGCTGGGACTGCTGTCTGGGGACTAGGCCCATGCAGAGTGAGCTCAGATCCCATGCTCGCTCAGGTCACAGAAGGCTGCTGATCCAGAGGGATCCTAACCAGAGATCCTGCCAGGTTCTCTCCTGCACAGGTTGTGAGCATCCAGACCTTTGGTTGGTCCTAGAGACCACCAGCCATTGCCCACACCAGGCTCTCTTAGGTGTGGGTGGAGGGAGTGCGCTCTGACCCTGTACATAAAGTGTGCACAGATCACAAAAGGCTGTGGTTCTAGAGAGCACCAACTGACTCCCACACAAGACTCTCTCATGCGTGGGTGGCAATGCACCCAGCCAAGCGGTGGTGCAAGCAGTGCGAAGTCAGGGACCAGGAACTGGAAGCTCCATCACACTCTGCCACATATGGTGCAGGTGGTCACTGGCGGTGGCCATCCTGGGTCCATGGGCTTCAGCCCATGCCCATGACTGCCGAATTCCACCAGTTGCACCTGAAGATCTTGTATTCTTTTTGAATGCTTTTAACCAGACTCCAAGTTAATGCTGGTCCCTAACCACAGGGCACTTTCATATTGGGGTATTATTTTCCAATGTGTCACTTCTGATGGCTCCCTCCCCTTTCTGTTTATCCTCCAATATCAGTCTGAGAGTTCCCACTCTGCTTTACCTCTCCAATGATGTCTTCTGCCCCCATAGAGATACAGAAGTGTATAATCTTACATCTCCAGCTGACTTCATGGGTGCTCAGAGTAGATATTCAGCTCACTTTAGGGGAGTCATTGGAACAAGGTATCTTACTTCTCCACTCTCTTGCCCTTCCTCAAGCTAATGAATTTCTAAGTTAAATAAAACTCTAGACAATTTATGTTCTTCTGGCAATCCAATTATTCAACACAAGAATCTTGAAATAGAATCCTTCTTTAGAGACTTCTCAATAAGAAAATATCCAAAGTAGCTAATGAATAAACAATCTCCTCTGCTCTTAGAATAAGCATTTAAATTGTAATTGCTAATAAAGTAGGCTTTGTTGTTAGAGTGAAAATACTTTAATTATGTTCACTTCAAGATGTGATGCCAGGTTTGATCAGGAGATTTAGAAAGAGTGATATTTTATTATTGTACAATTATATGTGTTTCTTTTCCTTTGTTCTTTCTCCTTCCTTCCTTTATGTCAGTCACATCTGTAGAGATCCCAATTTCCAGCAGGTAATGTTCATTTTGGGTTGATTGCCCAGTGTTAGTAATGATATTTTAATTAATTCTTTTATAGCTTTTAGTGGCAGTCACTTCAGACTATAACTTGATGCTATTATCAATCTTTGAGTTACTATTGAATGATGAATCTGTTTAGGTGGAAAGGTCTACATCCTCAGATAACTATTTTCAAAGAAAATAGTCTGGAGTCTGTACTCTGACACATCTTGAGCACTTTTTATTCACCTTTAGCCTCATTTCACTCAAATTCTAATTGTTCTAGTGAGGCATTGCTGCCATTTTTTACCTTAGTCATGCCACCAAGAAAGCTGTTGCTTTTGGTTATGCTATAATTCTTGCATTCTTTTCCTTAATGAGGATCTATTATAGAGAGAGGGAAGAGAGTATTTGAGCACCAATAATTTGTACATTAATTTTCTGATGTTGATGCTATTAGTAATTTCTGTTTTGCAGGTGACAAAAGTTTGATTTTAGAAAGGGCAAATAATTCATGCAAAGTGACAAATTTTGTGCACTTTTCTCATATCTTGATAAATATAGATTGATTTCATTATATGTTTCTCAGATTGACAATGTCCCTGACATTATAATCTGTAAACCTTTTTATAAACATTTCAACAAATTTTTAAGCAAATTTTCAACAATTTTTTTGATGTTGATAGTTTTATTTTATTTATTGTGTTATGTTAGTCACCAGAAATAGATCATTAGTTTTTGAACAGTTTTTGCTCAAAGATTCATTTTTTATGTACAACACATAGTGGTCCATGCAATATGTACCCTACTTAATACTCACCAGCAGGCACACCCATCTCCCTGTCCATCTCCCCTCTAAAACTCTCAGTTTGTTTTTCCGAGTCCACAGTTTGCATTGTGCACCTTCCCCTCTGATTCCTTCCCTTCCTTTTTCCTTTCCTTCTCCTAATGTCCTCTGTTTTATTCCTTATGTTCCAAAAGTAAGTGAAACCATATGATAACTGACTTTCTGTGATTGACTTATTTCACTCTGCATAGTCTCCTCCAGTCCCACCCATGTTAATGTGAAACTTGGCTATTCATCCTATGTGATGGCTAAGTAATATTCCATTTTATATATGGACCACATCTTCTTTATACATTTCTCTGTTGAAGGGCATCTCTGATCTTTCCACAGTTTGGCTATTGTGGCCATTCCTGCTATAAATATTGGGGTACAGGTGGCCCTTCTTTTCACTACATCTGTATCTTTGAGGCAAATACCCACTAGTGCAATTGCCAGGTCAGAGGGTAGCTCTATTTTTAATTTTTTTTGAGGAATCTCCACACTGTTTTCCAAAGTGGCAAAGAGGCTTCCCCTTTCTCCACATCCTATCCGACATTTTTGTTTGTTTGTTTTGTCTTGTCATTTTGGCCATTCTAAGCAGTGTAAGGTGGTATCTCAATGTGGTTTTGATTTGAATTTCCCTGATGGCTAATAATGATGAACACTTTTTCATGTGTCTGTTAGCCATTTGTATGTTTTCTTTGGGGAATTGTCTGTTCATGTCTATGTCTTTGCCCATTTTTTGACGGGATTATGTTTTGTGGATGTTGAGTTTGAGGAGTTCTTTACAGAACTTGGCTATAAGCCCTTTGTCTGTAGTGTCATTTGCGAATATCTTCTCCCATTTCATGGGTTGCCTCTTTCCTTTGTTGACTGTTTCCTTTGCTGTGCAGAAGCTTTGTATCTTGATGAAGTCCCAAAAGCTCATTTTCAATTTTCTTTCCTTCACCTTTGGAGACATGTCTTGAAAGAAGTTGCTGTGGCTGAGGTTGAAGAGTTTGCTGCTTATGTTCTCCTCTTTGATTTTGATAGATTCCTGCCTCACATTGAGATCTTTCACTCATTTTGAGTTTATCTTTCAACATTTTTTTAAATTATACCAGCTATTACTATAATTATAGGGCATAGTAAAAAAATAAAATAAAATAAAAAATAGAGACTCTGCCTTCCTGTTCTTTGCAGTCTACTAATCCAAGAATCCAAATCAAACCAAAACGTAATACAAAGAGAACTACTCTTCATTGGTATTTATTTTATTTAGAAAAATTCATGATAAGGAAATGAGTCAAGGATGATTCAAGTTTCTGGCTTGAATGGTTGGGTATATAAAAACACCATGTTTAAAAAAGAAAACAAATGACTCCTTTTGTTTAATTTGTTTGTTTGATTGAATCCTTGTCAACTGAGAGTTAAGTTATGTCAATACAGCATACTATTCTAGAGTGTTTCATGCTTTTTTTTTCCTTTTTTTTATAGAACAGTAAGCCATTCTGCAAATTAAATTTAATTGAAATGATTCTTATATCTCCTATCTTAAAATTTTACCTTTATCTCAAAACTAGCCTCTTCAATGTTTTTCCTCAGTGCATTTTATTAGAAACTTCAAGAAAAGTAGAGCCAACACATTTTAAATAACCTTCAGAACATTTATTTTAAATAAAATGGATCTGTTGCATCAATTCTATATATCTCATATGTAATTAAATCTGGGCGAGTAATGTGTTATTTCTACATTTTTATGTTTTTGAAGAAAAATCTTGCTGAAATGAGACTTATTTTATGTATTTTCATACTGTAATGTCATTGCTATAAATTTCTGAAATGAGTTTTTTTAATTTATTAACATAGTGCTGAAATGTAACAAATGATTATCTCATGTATCATCATCATGCAAGGAGTATATTTATTATGTAATGGAGCTTATAGAACCTACTTAACTCAAAGGGAATCAGAGACCTAGTTCACAATGATCTTGGGAAATGACAAAAAAACAAACAAAACCCAAAACTAGTTTGAGAAATCTAAAGTTCTTATCTCAGTGAAAACATTTTCTAGTCTATTTTTTAAAATTAATGTATAATTTATTATTTGCTTCAGGTGTACAGGTCTGCGAATCATCAGCCTTACAGAATTCATAGCACTCACCATAACACATACCTTCCCCAATGTCCATAACCCAGCCACCCTATCCCTGCTCCCTCCCATCCTGCTCCCCAGCAACCATCAGTTTGTTTCCTGAGATTAAGAGTCTCTTATGGTTTGTCTCCCTATCCAGACCCATCTTGTTTCATTTTCTCCCTCCTTGCCTCCCATGACTCCCTGCTCTGCCTCTCAAATTCCTCATAACAGAGAGAACATATGATAATTGTCTTTCTCTGGTTGACTTACTTTGCTTAGCACAATACCTTCTAGTTCCATCCACGTTATTGCAAATAGCAAAAAAAAAATTTAATGGGTACATAGTATTCATGTGTGTGTGTGTGTGTGTGTGTGTGTACACATATATATCACATCTTCTTTATCCATTCATCTGTTGATGGACATCTAGGTTCTTCCATTGTTTGACTATTGTAGACATTGCTACTATAAATATTCAGGTGCATGTGCCCCTTTGGATCACTACCTTTTTATCTTTAGGATAAATACCCAATAGTGCCATTGCTGGGTCATAGGTTAGCTCTATTTTCAATATTTGAGGAACCTTCATACTGTTTTCCAAGTGGCTACATCAGCTTGCATTTCCACCAACAGCGTAGGAGGGCTCCCCTTTCTCTGCATCCTCACCACCATGTTAATTTTAGCCATTCTGACTGGTGTGAGGTGATATTTCAGTCTGGTTTTGATTTGTATTTCTCTGATGGTGAGTAATGTTGAGCACTTTTTTATGTGTCTGTTAGCATCTGAAGAAATCTCTATTCCTGACTTCTGGCCATTTCTTGGTTGGATTATTTGTTCTTTGGGTGTTGAGTTTGATTAGTTCTTTATAGATTTTGGATACTAGACCTTTATCTGACATGTCATTAGCGAATATCTTCTTCCATTCTGTCAGTAATCTTTTGCTTTCGTTGACTGTTCCCTTTGCTATGCAAAAGCTCTTGATCTTGATGAAGTCCCAACAGTTCATTTTTGCCCTTGCTTCCCTTGCCTTTGGCAATGTTTCTAGAAAGAAATTGCTGCAGCTGAGGTCGAAGAGGTTGCTGCCTGTGTTTTCCTCAAGGAATTTGTTGGATTCCTGTCTCACATTGAGGTCTTTCATTTTGAGTCTATTTTAGTGTGTGGTGTAAAGAAATAGTCCAGCTTCATTCTTCTACATGTGACTGTCCAATTTTCCCATCACCATTTGTTGAAAAGCCCGAATTTTTTCCACTGGACATTCTTTCCCACTTTGTCAAAGATTAGTTGACCATAGAGTTGGGAGTCCACTTCTGGGCTCTCTGTTCTGTTCCATTGATCTATGTGTCTGATTTTGTGCCAGTACCATATTGTCTTGATAATTACAGCTTTGTAACAGAGCTTGAGGTCTGGAATTGTGACGCCACCAGCTTTGGTTTTCTTTTTCAACATTCCCCTAGCTATTCAGGGTCTTTCTGGTTGCACATAAACGTTAGGATGATTGGTTCCAAGTGCAAAGGAAACAAAAGGAAAAAATGAACTTCTGGGACTTCACCAAGATCAAAAGCTTCTGCACAGCAAAGGAAATAGTCAACGAAAGAAAGAGGCACCCAACTGATTGGGAGAAGATATTCGCCAAAGACACTACAGACAAAGGGCTGATATCCAAGATCTCTAAAGAACTCCTCAAACTCAACATACACAAAACAGATAATCATGTCAACAAATGGTCAGAAGACATGAACTTCTCCAAAGAAGACATGCGATTGGCTAACAGACACATGAAAAAATGATCATCATCATTAACCATCAGGGAGATTCAAGTCAAAACCACAATATTTGTTCTTCCAATCCATGAGCAGGGAGTGTTTTTCCATTTCTTTGTGTCTTCTTCATTTTCTTTCATGAGTACTCTATAGTTTATTTATTTTTTTTTTATTTTTATTTTTTTTTTTTTTTGAGTACAGGTTCTTTGCCTCTTTGGTTAGGTTTATTCCTAGGTATCTTATGGTTTTGGGTGCAATTGTAAATGGGATCGACTCCTTAATTTTTCTTTCTTCTGTCTTGTTGGTGTATAGAAATGATGCTGACTTTTGTTCATTGATTTTGTGCCTTGATTTTTGTGCATCGATTATCCTGACACTTCACGGAATTCCTTCCTGTATGAGTCTAGCAGTTTGGGAGTGGGGTGTTTTAGGTTTTCCACATAAAGTATCATTATCGGCAAAGAGTGAGAGTTTGACTTCTTCTTTGCCGATTCAGATACCTTTTATTTATTTTTGTTGTCTGATTGTTGAGGCTAGGACTTCTATTACTATGTTGAATAATAATAATAATAATAATAATATAATAATAATATAATAATAATAATAATAATAATACTATAACAGTGGTTATAGTAGATAGCCCTACCATGCTCTTTACCTTAGAAGAAAAGCTTTCTGTTTTTCCCCATTGAGGGTGACATTCATTGTGTGCTTTTCATAGATGGTTTTATGATATTGAGGTATGTACCCTCTATCCCTACACTGTGAAGAATTTTGGTCAAGAAAGGATGCTGTACTTTGTCAAGTGCTTTTTCAGCATCTCTTGAGAGTATCATATAGTTCTAGTCTATTATTTAAGGTCAAGAGAGGGCAAGGTGGGTGCTTGACTGTTAGACTAGTTAGAGATAATGTGCAAATACAAGAAGATAAATACTCTTCCTCTCTGTAGCATAACATGAGCCCTGTGAAGTATGGGAGTCCCTGTGAAGATACACAGTCCAACCACTCTAGAGAACCAATGAAAATTCAGAGAACTACAATAATTTGAAACCCATCTATTTCAAATGGAAATACCAGGTTATTTATTTATTTATTTATTTGTTTATTGACACAATGGTCTCATTTGTCTCAGCAACTTAAATCCTTAATTTTTATTTTTGAGCTTCAAAAGGATAATGAAAGAGCAGCAAAATAAATAACATTATTCTTTCATCATTTGGCAAATGAATGGAGAGTGGAAACAAGAAGTCTCCAGGTACCCCAGACCAGAGACACAAGCCCAGTTGGAAAAATGGTCAGTCCTTTAGGGTACTATAGCAGATACTCTGTTAGAGAGAAGGAAGGCGGTAGGACTGCAGTGTTGCTTTGAATACATATTGAAAGGACATCCACTATGATATAAATAAGACTATGGAGCAGAGATAAGTAGTATGCTAGTAGACCTCTTTAAGGGCACAATTGAATTCTTCCTAATAGATCACTGAAATAGAATGGAGAGCTCAGAAATAGAGCCATATAAATATAGCCAACTGATTTTTGACAAAGAAGCAAAGGCAGTACAACAGAACAAAGGTAGTCTTTTCAACGAATGGACTAAAACAACTGAACATCCAGATATAATGTTTCTTTTTTATGCTGATTTGTTATCTATGTATTTTCTTTGGTGATGTCTTTGTCTAGTCTTTTGCCCATTTTTAAATTGGGTTGCTTTCTTATTGTTGAATTTTAAGATATTCCTGTATATTTTGGATGAGTTTTTTTAATATAAAATACGCTTTTTACAATTACTTTCTTCCAGTTTGTAATTTGTCTTTTTTATTATATTGATAGTGGTTTCACAGAGCAGAATTATTTAATTTTAATGAAATCCTTATAGTCATTATTTTATGGATCATAACTTTGCTATTATGTATAGAAGTTCATTGCCATACACAAGGTCATCTGTTGTTTTTTTCCCCACTGCTTTCTTCAAGGATTTGTATAATTCTGTTTTTACATTTAAGTAGATGATGCATTTTGAGTTAATTTTTTTGAAGGGTATAAAGTTTATGTCCTCTCTCTCAATCTCTCTCTATCACTATATGTATGTATGTATGTATGTATGTATATATATATATATATATATATATATATATATATGTGTGTGTGTGTGTGTGTGTGTGTGTGTGTGTGTATGTGTATGGAATTTCAAATTAAAACAATAATGAAATATACCTTTCTATACTTACTATAATGGCAAAAGTCTGGAAAACTGACACCACTAAATGCTGAAAAGGATTTGGAGCAATGGGAAATTTCATTCATTGTTAATGGGAATGCAGAATGGTAAAGCCACTTTGGAAGATAGTTTGGAAGTTTTTTTTTTCTGACAGCTGTGAGGTGCTATCTCACTGAAGTTTTGATTTCCATTTCCCTAATGATGAGTGGTGTTGCACATCTTTTCATGCATCTGTTGGCCATCTGTATGTCTTCTTTAAAGAAATGTCTGTTCTTGTATACTGCCCATGTTTTAATTGGAATATTTGAGGGTTTTGTTTGTTTTGTTTTGTTTTGTTCAGTATTAAGTTGTATAAGTTCTTCATGTATTTTGGATACTAACCCCTTATCAGATATATCATTCAAAAATATATTCTTTTATTTAGTAGGTTGTCTTTTTTTGTTTTGATGATTGTTTCCTTTACTGTGCAGAAGTTTTTATTTTGATAAAGTCCCAGTAGTTTATTTTTGCTTCTGTTTCCCTTGCCTTGGAAGACGTATCTAGAAAAAAAGTGTTGCTAGGACTAATATTAGAGAAATTACGGCCTATGCTATCTTCCAGGATTTTTATGGTTTCAGGACTCATATTTAAGTCTTTATTTATTTTGAACTTCTTTTTGTATATGGTGTAAGAAAGTGATCCAGTTTCATTGTTTTGTATGAAGCTGTCCAGTTTTCCCAATACCATTTTTTGAAGAGACGGTCTTTTCCCCATTGCATGCTCTTGCCTCTTTTCTCATGGATTAATTGACTATATAGGGACGCCTGGGTGGCTCAGTGGGTTAAGCCGCTGCCTTCGGCTCAGGTCATGATTCCAGGGTCCTCGATCGAGTCCCACATCGGGCTCTCTGCTCAGCAGGGGGCCTGCTTCCCTTCCTCTCTCTCTGCCTGCCTCTCTGCCTACTTGTGATTTCCCTCTGTCAAATAAATAAATAAAATCTTTAAAAAAAATTGTGTTTATTTTTAGGTTTTCTATGCTGTTTCTTTGAACTACTTTTGTGCCAATACTATACTTTTTGATTAATATAGCTTTGTTGTATATCTTGAACTCTGGGATTGTAATACCTCTAGTCTTGCTCTTCTTTTTCAAAATTGTCTGGGGTATTTGAGGTCTTTTGTAGAACCATACAAATTTTAGAATTATTCATTCTAGTTTTGTGGAAAAAATGGTATTTTGAGAGGGATTGTATTAAGTCTGCAGATCGTTTGTGTAAGATGGACATTATAACATGATTTTTCCCCCCAATTCATGAGCATGAAATGTCTTTCCTTTTCTTTGTGTAGTCTTCAATATCTTTCATCAATGTTTAATAGTTTTCAGAGTACAGGTTTTTTTTTTTTTAATTTTTTATTTTTTATAAACATATATTTTTATCCCCAGGGGTACAGGTCTGTGAATCACCAGGTTTACACACTTCACAGCACTCACCAAAGCACATACCCTCCCCAATGTCCATAATCCCACCCCCTTCTCCCAAACCCCCTCCCCCCAGCAACCCTCAGTTTGTTTTGTGAGATTAAGAGTCACTTATGGTTTGTCTCCCTCCCAATCCCATCTTGTTTCATTTCTTCTTCTCCTACCCACTTAAGCCCCCATGTTGCATCACCACTTCTTCATATCAGGGAGATCATATGATAGTTGTCTTTCTCTGCTTAACTTATTTCGCTAAGCATGATATGCTCTAGTTCCATCCATGTTGTCACAAATGGCAAGATTTCATTTCTTTTGATGGCTGCATAGTATTCCATTGTGTATATATACCACATCTTCTTGATCCATCCCTTTGGCTAAGTTTATTTCATTGTAAGTGGGACAGTTTTCTTAATTTCTTTTTCTAGTACTTCATCATTAGTCTATAGAAGTGCAATGGATTTCTGATTTTGTATCATGCAGTCTTACAGAATTCATTTAGAAGTCTAGTATTTTTTGGGTGGAGTCTCTAAGGTTTTCTGTATATAATGTCATTTCATCTGCAAATAGTGCAATTTTACTTCTTCTTTACTGATTTGAATGCCTTTGCTGTTGTTGTTGTCATTATTGTATAATTGCTATAGCTAGCTCTTCCAGTATTTGCTGAATAAAAGTAATGAGAGTGGACATCCTTGTCTTTTTTCTGATCTTAGGAGAAAAGGTTTTTCACCATTGAGTATGATGTTACCTGTGTGTTTTTCATATGTGGCCTTTATTGTGTTCAGGTCTGTTTCTTCTAACTATTTTGTTGGGGCTTTTTATACTGAATATATGCTGTACTTTGTCAAATGCTGCATCTATTGAAATGATTATATCTTTTTTTATACTTTCTCTTATTGATGTGCTATATCATTTGACTGATTTATGAATACTGAATGACCTGTGCATCTTATGAATTAATCCTACTTGGTCATGGTGAATGATTTTTTAATGTTTTTGTTGGATTCTGTTTGTTAATATTTTGTTGACATTTTTAACGTTTATGTTCATTGAAGATATTTGTCTGTAACTCTCTTTTTTTGTAGTGTCTTTATCTGGTTTGGTATCAGGGCAATGATGGCCTTATATAATGAATTTGGAAGATTTCCTTCCTTTTTTTATTTTTTTGGAATAGTTTGAGAAGAATAGATATTAACTCCTTCTTTAAATTTTTGGCAGAATTCACTTGTGAATCCATTTGGTCCTGGACTTTTTTGTTTGGAAGTTTTTCAATTACTGATTCAGTTTCATTGCTGGTAATCGGTCTGTTGAAGTTTTCTATTTCTTTCTAGTTCTGTTTTGGGAGGTAAGATGTATCTAGGAATTTATCCATTTCTTCTAGGCTTTCCAGTTTCTTAGCATTTAGTTTTTCAAATATTATCTTACAATATTTGGTGTTAGTTGTTACATCTCTTTCAATTTGGATTTTATTTATTTGCATCCTCTCTGCCTTTTTTTAAAAAATCTGACTAATGGTTTATAAATTTTGTTGATTTTGTCAAAGAATCAGCTCTTGGTTTCATTGATCTGTTCTCTTTTTTAAAATTTCTATTTTATTTATTTCTGCCCTGGTCTTTATTATTTCCTTCATTCTACTTGTTTTAGGTTTTGCTTATTCTTATTTTTTCTAGCTCCTTTAGGTGTAATGTTAGGTTGTTTGTTTGAGATTTTTTTTTCTTTTTGAGGTAGGCCTGTATTGCTAAAAACTTCCCTCTTAGAAGGGCTTTTGATTAATCCTCAAGATTTTGGGCCATTTTCATTTGTCTCCATGTATTTTTTGATTTACTGCTTTGATTTCTTGGTTGACCCACCCATTGTTTAGTAGCGTGTTATTTAACCTCCATATGTTTGTGTTCATTCTAGATTTTATTCTAGTTTGATAGTGTTGTGATCAGAAAAGATGCATGGTATAATTTCAATATTTTTATTTTTAATTTTTAAGGACTTGCTTTGTGACCTAGTATATTATCTATTCTGAAGAATGTTCCATGTACACTTGAAAAAAAAGTGTGTTTTCTGTTGTTTTAGGATGAGATGTCTGAATCTATCTGTTAGGTCCATCTAGTCCAATGTGTCATGCAAGGCACTGTTACCTTGTGATTTCTGTTTGAATGATCTGTCAATCTATATAAATTGAGTGTTTAAGTCCCCTACTATTATTGTTATAAGCCTCGTATTTGCTTTTTGTTGTTTATGTATTTGATAGCTCCCAAAATGGGTCCATAAATATTTACATTTTTTATATTTTCTTGTTGGAGTGTTCCTGTATGATAGTGATGTGTCCTTTTTTGCCTCATTATAGTCTTTGTTTAGCCATTTATTTTTCTCATATAAGTATTTATGACCCCAGCTTTCTTTTCACTTCCATTTGCATAAGTGCTTTTCCACCCTTCACTTTTAGTCTGCATATGTATTTAGGTCTGAAATGAGTCTCTTCTAGGCAGCGGATAGAGAGGTCTTCCTTTTTTATCCATTCTATCACCCTATAGCTTTTGATTGGAGCATTCAGTCCATTCATATTCAAAGTAATTATTGATAAGTATGTCACAAACTCATTTTCAGTGATATGAATGAGAAATAAGTCTTTATTGTTAGAAGACACTAAGATTTTAAAATCCTTACAGCACAAAGAAAATTCCTAACTGATAGGACATTGTGTAATTTTAATATTAATCTTGGTAGAATCAACACAGGAGATAATTGTATTTTAAATAATTTTGGAACAAAAGGGACACCTTGGTGGCTCTCTTGGTTAAGCATGGTCTCATTGGTTGTGAGATCAAGCCTTACAACGGGTTTCTCATTCAGTCAGAAGTCTGCTTAAAAGATTTTCTCCCTCTGCCCTTCACTCCACTCACATTCTCTTTTTCACTCTCTCTCTAAATATATATATATATATATATATATATATATATATAATAATCTTTTAAATTGAAGATAAATACACTTGCTTTTCCAAATAATTCATACCAAATGCAATTTATTTTATTTTACTTTTAATATTATATGCACTGTGAAATACAATGTGCATACAGAGATAAATAAATATATTATGTGTGTCTTAATAAATAACTTTAAAGAGAATACCCCTGTAATTCTCATTTTGGTCAATATTATGGAATAACAATAACCCAGACACCCAGAATCTTCCTTTTCCAACCATTTAGAGGAAAACCACCATCCATATTTTATTAGTTTTCTTTTCCCTCTTTTTCTTCTTAGTTTAACTACCTATCAACTTTAGACCTAATGTCTAAAAACCTAATGTCTGTTTGGGGTAATTTTTTTTTTTGCCTATTTTTCACTTTTAATTATTGAATTCCTTCTTATATACCTTCTTTTAATTAATATTAAGCTTAATATTAAGCTATAATGTACATGAAAGTAGTTTGTTCATTTTCATTGCTGTGTATCCAAACATATAGGGCTTTTTCTAGCAAACATTTAGTTATTTATTTGTAGCATAATCGTCTTTTTGTTAGAGAACACCATTAGCATAAGAATTTGAAATTTATTCAGATTTTCTTGATGGCTCAGTATATGGCTAATTTTTATAAAATTTCTCTTCATGTTTAAAAAGAATATTCTTCAGTTATTGGCTGCAATGTCCCATATAGTCTCCTAAAAGAGAGTGTTAATCACGTTGCTTAAATCTTCCATAGACTCTTATTTTCTTATTGATATACTAATTCCTGAGGAAAATTGCTAATTTTATAATTTCTTATTATGGCTGTTGATTTACATGTCTGTCTAATTGTGTTATTTCTGTCATTACATGTATATAAATTTAAAATAATTTCTTTGTGAAAACATTTTATCATTATCATTTTGTGATTATCATTATTACATCATAAAAACATTGTATTATTTATCATTAAGAACCATTATAATTTCTGAAATTTTTATTTTAAAATTAATTGTTAATATTAAACTAAGAATGCTATGCCCTTTCCACTGTTTTACTTTTACTTCTTCTATATCTTCATATTATATACATTTTTGGACACTACACATTTGTTTTAAGATATTGTTATCTTTTAACCAGAATATTTATTTTTAACTATAGTTTAAACAATCATTTTTATTTTGCCCTCACCATTTATTTAACCTATTCTATATTTTCTTTCATCTTCTTTCCTTTTAGATGATTTATATATACTTTCTTATTCTTTTGGATTTTTTATATATGTCATATTTTCAATTTCCCTTCAATAGGTTTTTAAAATTAAAACTGTATTTCTAAGAGAATTGACAATTACTTACAAAGTTGCAACCTGCATTTTAAGTCCTCAAAGTGAATTTTTCAGCTTTATTGCGATATGATTGACATATATCATTGTTAAAGTTTAAGGTGTAAACATTATTTATTGCATATATATTGCAAAATGTTCACCACAGTAAAGTTAGTTAACACATCTTTGACTCAGATAATTACAATTGTGTTATTGTTTACTCTCACAGCAACTCTCAAGTGTACAGCACAGTATTGTTAACTATAGTCACCATGCTATCTATACCTTAGATTCCCCAGAACTTACTTCTCTTAAAACTGAAAGTTTGTACCCTTTGACCAACATTTCCCCATTTCCCCCAACCCTCAACATCTGGCAATCACCATTATGCTCTTTCTTTCTATGAGTACAATGTTTATAGAATCCACATATAAATGAGATGATACAGTCTTTATCCATCTGAATTATTTCACTTAGATTAATGATCTTAAGAAGGACTGACCATGCTGTTGCAATAATGGGATTTTTCTTCTCTTCTTGTTGCTGAATTATATCATCTATCTATCTATTCATCATCTATCTATCATCTATCTATCTATCTATCTATCTATCTATCATCATCTATCATCTATCCCTCTACCTCAATTAATGCACACTTAAATTGTTTCCATGTATTAGGCATTATGTATAATGCTACAAGGAACATGGACATGCAAATAGCTCTTTGACAGAGTGTTTTCATTTCCTTTGGCTCTTGAACTAGAAGTAGAATTGCTAGATCATTTGGTAGTTCTATTTTTAATATTTTGAAGAATGATCATACTGTTTTCCACAGTGACTATACCAATTTACATTCCCACCAAAGTGCACCAGAGTTCCCTTTCTTCCACATCCTTGCCAGAATTTACTATCTTTTGATTTTCTGGTAAGTTACAACAGGTGTGAGATGATATCTCATTATGGTTTTTTTCAGTGTTCCAAGATTTATTTTTTATGTGCCACACCCAGTGGTCCATGCAATATGTGCTCTCCTTAATCACATTACCAGGCTCACCTATCCCCCCACCCACCTCCCCTCCAAAACCCTCAGTTTGTTTCTCAGAGTCCACAGTCTCTCATGTTTGTCTCCCCCTATGATTTCCCCCAATTCACTTTTCCTTTCCTTCTCCCAGTGTCCTCCATGTTACTACTTATTCTCCACAAGTAAGTGCAACCATATGATAATTGGCTTTCTTTGTTTGACTTATTTTACTCAGCATTATCTCCTCCAGTCCCATCCATGTTGATACAAAAGTTGGGTTTTCATCCTTTTTGATGGAGGCATAATATTCATTGTATATATGGACCACATCTTTTTTATTCATCCGTCCATTGAAAGGCATCTTTCTTCTTTCCACAGTTGGCAATTGTGGACATTGCTATTATGAACATTGGGGTACAGATAGCCCTTCTTTTTACTACATCTGTATCTTTGGGGTAAATAACCAGTATTGCAATTGCAGGGTCATTGTGTTTTGATTTGCATTTCCCAGAGAATCAGTGATCCCAAGTACATTTTGATATACCTGTTGGCCATTTGTATGTTTTCTTTGGAGAAATTTGTATTCAATTTCTCTACCCAGTTTTTAATTAGATGATGATGATGATGATGATGATGATTTGCTTTGCTATTGAATTTCCTTTTGTATTTTGAATATTAACCCCTTATCATATATTTGTTTTGCAAATATTTTCTCCAAATATGTATTTCTCACTTTGTTAATTGTTTCTTTGTTATGCAGAAGCATTTTAGTTTGATATATTTTCATTTGAGAATTGGTGCTAAATTTTCTTTAAGTGTTTGGTAGAATTCACATATGAATGGGGAGCTTGTTCTTGATTATGGGCAGTGTGTGCTTGTGGGATACAGGCAAATTTAGCTGCTCTTGTTTGTGCAGTTATTCTCAAGGTGTTGTTGTTGTTGTTGTATTGCTGAAGTTTCTTAAGTGAATTCCTGAGCTCTTCCAGAGCAGTTTTTGTACCCTAATTATTGATTTTGGGGAATTATGGAGATCAGGGTCTCATTTGTCTTCTTGGTGACATCACTATAAAGTAAAATTTTAATTAAGGTAAAACTTATTCTTTTATGTTTTCACATCTTACATCTCACTTTAATCTATTTTGAGATTCTTTTTATGTATTGTATAAGAAAGTAATTCAGTTTTATTCTTTTACATGTAACTGTCCAGGTTTCCCAAAACCATTCATCAAAGAGACTGTCTTTTCCCTACCATATATTCTTGCTTCCTTTGTCACAGATTAATTGACATCTAGGTAGGGTTTCTTTCTGAGCACTCTATCTTGTTCCATTGATATATGCTATTTTTGTACCACTATTTTTGTGCCAGTACTATACTGATTTGTTTATATGCATTTGTAGTATATCTTGAAATATGGGATTGTGATATCTCCAGTTTTATTCTTCTTTTCCGAGATTGCTTGAGTATTCAAGGTCTTTTGTGGTTTCATATAAATTTTAGGATTATTTATTTCACTTATGTGAAAAATGCTATTGACATAACATTTTAACCAAATATTTTTTCCCAATCTATTAGCATGGTATATCTCTCCATTTTTGTCACCTTCAATTTCTTTCATCAATATCATACAGTTTTTAGAGCACAGATCTTCCATCCTCTTGGTTAAATTTATTCCTAAGTATTTTATTTTTTTATTGGCATAATCGCAAGTGAGATTCTGCCACTTTGTTATTTGTGTATAGCAAAACAACAGGGTTTTGTGTATTTATTATGTATGCTGATACTAAATTCATCTATCAGTTCTAAAAGTTTTTGGTGGAATCCTTTGGGTTTTCTATATATAGCATCATGTCATTTTCAAATAGTAAAATTTTACTTCTTCCTTACCAATTTGGATTCTTTTTGTTTATTTTTCTTGTCTGATTGTTGTGGCTAAGACTTTAAATACTATATTGAATGAAAGTGGTGAGAATAGACATCTTTGTCTTGCTTCATTCTTAGAGAAAAAGCTTTAAGTTTTTCAACATCAAGTGTAATATTAGCTCTGAATTTGTCATATATGGCCCATATATTGAGGTATGTTCCCTCTAACCCCACTTTGCTGAGAATTTTTATCATGAACAGATGTTGTATTTTGTCAGATGATTTTTCCGCATCTATTGGGATGATCATACTATTTTTATCCTATGTTTTATTGATAAAATGTATCACATCTATTGATTTGCAAATGTTGACTCACCCTTGTGTGTTTGGGATAAATCCTACTTTATCATAGAGAATACATTTTTAAAATATATTATTGACTTTGGGTGGCTAATATTTTGTTGAGGATTTTTGCCTCTAAGTTCATCAGATATATTGGCTCATGATTTATTTATTATTATTATTATTATTATTATTATTTTGATACTGTTTTTGACTAGTTTTGGTATCAGAATAATGCTAATCTCATAGAACCAATTCAGAAGTGTTCCTTCTTTGATTTTTTTGGAATGGTGTAAGACGAATATGTATTAATTTTTCTTTAAATATTTGGTAGAATTAACTTTTGACTAGTCATGGACTTTTGTTTGTTAGGAGTTTGTTGTTGTTGTTATTTTTGGTTTTGTTGTTGTTTATAGATTCAATTTCTTTGCTAGTGATCAGACTCTTCAAATTTTCTATTTCTTTCTGATTCAGTTTTAGAAGATTGTATGTTTCTATAAATTTATCTGTTGTTTTCTAGGCTGTCCAGTTTGTTGTCACTCAATTTATCAAGTATTTTCTTATAATTCTGTGTATTCCTGTAGTGTTATTGGTTGTTATTTCTCCTTCATTTTTAATTCTGTTTATTTGAATCCTCTCTCTCTCTCTCATTTCTTGAATGAGTCTAGCTAAATGTTTACCAATTTTGTTTATTTTTTGAAAGAACCAATTCTTGGTTTCATTGGCCCTTTAAATTTTTTTTTAGTCTGTATTTCATTTCTTTTTGCTCTAATCGTTTTTTAATTTCCTTCAATCTGCTATATTTGGATTTATTTGTTCTTTTTTAATATTTTTCTAGATACTTTAGGTCTACATTTTAGCTGTATTTGAGATTTTTCTTCTTTCTTGAGGCAGACTTTTCTTCTTCTTGAGGTAGACTTGTATTGCTATGTATTCTCTTAGAACTGCTTTCACTGTGTCCCGAAGATACTGAACCACTGTGTTTTAATTTTTACTTGTCTTTATGTATATTTTTATTTCCTCTTTGATTTCCTCATTGAACGACAGGTTGTTTAGTAGTGTGTGGTTTAGTTGCCATGTGTTTGTGTTTTTTTCCTCAGGTATTTTTCTTGTAATTGATTTTTAGTTTATACTGTTGTAGTGGGAATAAAATGATCAACCATAAAATTATATCACGATATCAATCTGTTGAAATTTATTGAGATTTTTGTTTGTTTGTTTGTTTTTGTGGATTTTGTTTCTGTTTTTGTTTTGCCTATCACGTTATCTATCCTGGAGAATATTTCATGTGTATTCTGCTGTTCTTGGAGGTATATATCTGTTAGATATATGTCTGGTCTAATGTTCCTTTCAAAGCTCTTGTTTCCTTCTTGATTTTGTGCCTGGATAACCTATTCATTGATGTAAGTGAGTTGTCAAAATTTCTTACTATTGTATTGCCGTTAATTTCTCCTTTTATTTCTCTTAATATTTTCTTTATATATTTAGTTACCCCTATGTTGGGTTCATAGATATCTATTAATGTTATATCCTCTTGTTGGATTGAGTCTTTATCATTATGCAGTGGTCTTTATCTCTAACTACATAATCCTTAAAGGGACTATCCACCAAGATGATCTAACAATTGTAAACATCTATGCCCCCAATATGGGAGCAGCCAATTACATAAGAAAACTGTTAATCAAGATAAAGAGTCATATTGATATGAATACACTAATCATAGGAGATCTTAACACGCCTCTCTCAGAAATAGACAGATCATCGAAGCAGAAAATCAATAAAGAAACAAGAGCATTGAATGACACATTGGACCAGATAGACCTCATAGATATATACAACATTCCACCCTCAAAAAACAGAATACTCATTCTTCTCAAGTGCACATGGAACCTTCTCCAGAATAGACCACTTACTGGGTCACAAATCAGGACTCAACCGACACCAAAAGACTGAGATTATTCCCTGCATATTCTCAGATCACAATGCTTTGAAACTGGAGCTTAATCACAAGGAAAATTTCCGAAGGGACTCAAACACCTGGAAGCTAAAGGCCACCTTGCTTAAGAATGCTTGGATCAACCAGGAGATCAAAGAACTGAAACAATTCATGGAAACCAATGAGAATGAAGACACTTTGGTTCAAAATCTATGGGATACAGCAAAGGTGGTCCTAAGGGGAAAATACATAGCCATCCAAGCCTCCCTCAAAAAAATTGAAAAATCCAGAACACAGCAGCTGTCTCTACACCTTAAAGAACTGGAGAATCAACAACAAATCAAACCAACTCCACACATAAGAAGGGAAATCATCAAGATTAGAGCTGAGATCAATGAGGGAGAAACCAGAGATACAGTAGAACGTATCAATGAAACTAGAAGCTTTTTTTTTTGAAAGAATCAATAAGATCGATAAACCATTGGCCACAGTAATCCAAAAGAAAAGAGAGAAAGCCCAAATTCATAAAATTATGAATGAAAAGGGAGAGATCACAACTAACACCAAGGAAGTAAAAACAATCATCAGAAGTTATTATCAACAGTTAGATGCTAATAAGCTTAGCAACCTAGAGGAAATGGATGCATTCCTGGAAAACTATAAACTCACAAAATTGAACCAGGAAGATATTGACAACCTGAATAGACAGATCTCTAGTAACGAGATTGAAGCAGTGATCAAAAACCTCCCAAAAAACAAGAGCCCAGGACCTGACGGATTCCCTGGGGAATTCTACCAAACTTTCAAAGAAGAAATAACACCTATTCTCCTGAAACTGTTTCAAAAAATTGAAGCAGAAAGAAAACTTCCTGACTCTATGTATGAAGCCAGCATTACCCTGATCCCCAAACCAGGCAGACCCTACCAGAAAGGAGATTTTCAGACCAATATCACTGATAAATATGGATGCTAAGATTCTCCACAAGATCCTAGCTAACAGGATCCAACAGCACATTAAAAAGATTATCCACCATGACCAGGTAGGATTCATCCCTGGGCTACAAGGTTGGTTCAACATTCGCAAATCAATCAATGTGATAGAACAAATTAATAAGAGAAGAGAGAAGGACCACACGGTCCCATCAATTGGTGCAGAAAAAGCACTTGATAAAATCCAGTATCCATTCCTGATTAAAACGCTTCAAAGTGTAGGGATAGAGGGAACATTCCTGAACTTCATCAAATTTATCTATGAAAGACCCACAGCAAATATCATCCTCAATGGGAAAAAGCTTGCAGCCTTCCCTTTGAGATCAGGCACACGACAAGGATGCCCACTCTCACCACTCTTGTTCAACATAGTATTAGAAGTCCTAGCAACAGCAATCAGACAACAAAGAGAAATGAAAGGTATCCAAATTGACAATGAAGAAGTCAAACTCTCTCTATTCGCATATGACATGATTCTTTATATGGAATACCCAAAAGACTCCACCCCCAAACTACTAGAACTCATACAGCAATTCAGCAACATGGCAGGAGACAAAGTCAATGTGCAGAAATCACTGGATTTCTTATACACTAACAATGAAAATACAGAAAGGGAAATTAGAGAATCAATTCCATTTACTATAGCACCAAGAACCATAAGATACCTGGGAATAAACCTAACCAAAGAGGTAAAGGATCTTTACTTGAGGAAATAGAGAACACTCATAAAAAAAAAAATGAAGAAGACTCAAAAAAATGGAAGACCATTCCATGCTCTTGGATCGGAAGAATGAACATTGTTAAAATGTCTATACTGCCTAGAGAAATCTATACTTTCAATGCCATTCTGATCAAAATTCCACCGGTATTCTTCAAAGAGCTGGAGCAAATAATCCAAAAATTGTATGGAATCTGAAGAGACCCCGAATCGCTAAGGAAATGTTGAAAAACAAAAATAAAACTGGGGGCATCACCTTACCTGTTTTCAAGCTTTATTACAAATCTGTGATCACCAACAAGCATGGTACTGGATTAAAAACAGACATATAGACCAGTGGAACAGAGTAGAGAGCCCAGATATGGACCTTCAACTCTATGGTCAAGTAATCTTTGACAAAACAGGAAATAATATACAGCCTTTATTTATTTATTTATTTATTTATTTATTTATTTTAATTTTTTATTTTTGATAAACATATATTTTATCCCCAGGGGTACAGGTCTGTGAATCACCAGGTTTACACACTTCACAGCACTCACCAAGCACATACCCTCCCCAATGTCCATAATCCCACCCCCTTCTCCCAAACCCCCTCCCCCCCAGCAACCCTCAGTTTGTTTTGTGAGATTAAGAGTCACTTATGGTTTGTCTCCCTCCCAATCCCATCTTGTTTCATTTCTTCTTCTCCTACCCACTTAAGCCCCCATGTTGCATCACCACTTCTTCATATCAGGGAGATCATATGATAGTTGTCTTTCTCTGCTTGACTTATTTCGCTAAGCATGATACGCTCTAGTTCCATCCATGTTGTCGCAAATGGCAAGATTTCATTTCTTTTGATGGCTGCATAGTATTCAATTGTGTATATATACCACTTCTTCTTGATCCATTCATCTGTTGATGGACATCTAGGTTCTTTCCATAGTTTGGCTATTGTGGACATTGCTGCTATAAACATTCGGGTGCACGTGCCCCTTTGGATCACTACGTTTGTATCTTTAGGGTAAATACCCAATAGTGCAATTGCTGGGTCATAGGGCAGTTCTATTTTCAACATTTTGAGGAACCTCCATGCTGTTTTCCAGAGTGGCTGCACCAGCTTGCATTCCCACCAACAGTGTAGGAGGGTTCCCCTTTCTCCGCATCCTCGCCAGCATCTGTCATTTCCTGACTTGTTGATTTTAGCCATTCTGACTGGTGTGAGGTGATATCTCATTGTGGTTTTGATTTGTATTTCCCTGATGCCGAGTGATATGGAGCACTTTTTCATGTGTCTGTTGGCCATCTGGATGTCTTCTTTGCAAAAATGTCTGTTCATGTCCTCTGCCCATTTCTTGATTGGATTATTTGTCCCTCAACTCTATGGCCAACTAATCTTCGACAAAGCAGGAAATAATGTCCAATGGAAAAAAGTCAGCCTCTTCAATAAATGGTGCTGCGAAAATTGGACAGCCACATGCAGAAAAATGAAATTGGACCATTTCCTTACACCACACACAAAAATAGACTCAAAATGGATGAAGGACCTCAATGTGTGAAAGGAATCCATCAAAATCCTTGAGTAGAACACAGGCAGCAACCTCTTCGACCTCTGCCGCAACAACATCTTCCTAGGAACAACGCAAAAGGCAAGGGAAGCAAGGGAAAAAATGAACTATTGGGATTTCATCAAGATCAAAAGCTTTTGCATAGCAAAGGAAACAGTTAACAGAATCAAAAGCCAACTGACAGAATGGGAGAAGATATTTGCAAACGACATATCAGATAAAGGACTAGTGTCCAGAATCTATAAAGAACTTAGCAAACTCAACACCCAAAGAACAAATAATCCTTGACTATTTTTTTAAAGATTTTATTTATTTATTTGACAGAGAGAGAGATCACAAATAGGCAGAGAGGTAGGCAGAGAGAGAGGAAGAAGCAGGCTCCCTGCTGAGCAGAGAGCCCAATGTGGGGTTTGATCCCAGGACCCTGAGATCATGACCTGAGCTGAAGGCAGAGGCTTTAACCCACTGAGCCACCCAGGCACCCCTATCCCTTGACTATTTTTTATAGATATAATTGATTTTACTACTTTTGTTTTAACTTCTATACTGGCTTTATCAGTGACTCATCTACTACCTTTCCTATATGTTTATTTTTTAAAAATTTTCCTCCTATAAGACCTGTACTCCAAAAACCATAAAACACTGATAAAAGGAATTGAAAATAACACAAAGAAATTGAAATATATTCTTTGCTCAAAGGAGTCTTTTTTTCATTTTTCACTTTTCACGGCCTAGAAACAACTAGAATTTTCCCTTACTGGAAGCCAACTGAGAATGGAGAAATACAGTTTGGAAAGTGGCCATTATAGTGTTAAAAGCAAAAAAATGGAAGATGCATTTGGAGTTTGCAGATACTAGGTAAATACTGGGTAGACACTTATCATACACATTTTTAAAAGATTTTTATTTTTTTGTTGTTTTTTTATTTATTCAAGAAAGAGAGATGGGAGGGAAGAGGGAGGAGAGTCTTAAGTAGACTCCACCCTCAATGTAGAGACCAATGTGGGGTTTGATCTCAGGACTCTGAGATCACTACCCAAGCTGAAATCAAGAGTCAGATTCTTAATTGACTGTACCCCTCTTACACAGTTTAATACATAGTGAAATTGGGGATAATTTAATGTTAATTAGTCTTAAATTTTTATAATGTTTTCTTTGACTAATGAATTATTTATAAGTTTGACTTTTACTTTATAACTGCACTTATGGCAGATTTTTTTTGTAATAATTTATTACTTTGTTGATTTTTAAGGAAATAGATCTTTTTTTTTTCATTGAAAACTTTTTCTTTTAATTTTTTATTGTTTATAAACATATATTTTTATCCCCAGGGGTACAGGTCTGTGAATCACCAGGTTTACACAATCCAAAGGGGCACGTGCACCCGAATGTTTATAGCAGCAATGTCCACAATAGCCAAACTATGGAAAGAACCTAGATGTCCATCAATAGATCTTTTTTTTTTAAGATTTTTTATTTGTTTATTTGACGGACAAAAATCACAAGAAGTCAGAGAGGCAGGCAAAGAGAGAGAGGTGGAAGCAAGCTCCCTGCCAAGCAGAGAGCCTGATGTTGGGCTTGATCCCAGGACCCTGGGATTGTGACCTGAGCCGAAGGCAGAGGCTTTAACTCACTGAGGCACCCAGGCACCCAAGGAAATATATCTTAAATTATATATTTACATATTATTAACTTTTTAAAAATTCTAACCTACAATCATTTTCTAAACATGTTTTGAAAAGTTTGACTTTTAAAGTATTTCATTTGTTTATTTGAGAGCACTAGTTGGGGGTGAGGGGCGGGAGAGGGAGAAGCAGATTCCCCCCGATCAGGGAGCCCAATACAATGCTGGATCCCAGGACAGTGAGATCATTGCCTAATATGAAGGCAGACACATAACTGACTGAGCCACATAGGTGCATCTCTCTCCCATGTTTTGAAAAGTTTTGAAAAGTCAAGTTGCTGTTTATTATATACAGAATTCTATGTCTCCTATGTCCAATTTTTTTATTTTTATATTTATGTCTTTGTGAGATATTTCTTTAAGAGGATTCAGTTAATCTTTCTTTTTGAGTATTATCATGGGTTTGTTTACTTGATTTTTGGAAAAGGTCTTTTATTTGCTCAATCCACATTATGTTTTTTATTAACCTTTTGTTAAGAATTATTTGCAATTTCAAGGGCTGATACCCAAGATTTATAAAGAACTTCTTAAACTCAATACCAAAAAGTGAATAATCAGGTCAAAAATTGGGCAGAAGACATGAAAAGACACTGCTCCAAGGAAGACATACAAATGGCTACCAGTCATATGATAAAATGTTCATCATTAGCCATCAGGAAAATTCAAATCAAAACCACACTGAGATACCACCTGACACAAGTTAGAATGGCCAAAAGTTAATAAGGCAGGAAATAAAAAATGTTGGAGAGGATGTGGAGAAAGACTAACCATCTTACACTGTTGGTGGGAATGCAAGTTGGTGCAGCCACTTTGGAAAACAGTGTGTAGATTCCCCCAAAATGTTAAAGTAGAGCTACCTTTTGACCTGGCAATTGAACTACCAAGTATTTACCCCAAAATACAGATGTAGTGAAAAGAAAGGCCATATGTACCCCAATGTTCATAGCAACAATGTCCATAATAACCAAATTGTGGAAAGAACTGAGATGCCTTTCAACAAACAAATGGATAAAGAGATGTGGTCCATATACACAATAGAATAATACTCAGCCATCAGAAAGGATGAATAACCAACTTTTGCATCAATATAGATGGGACTAGAGGCGATTATGCTGAGTGAAATAAGTCTAGCAGAGAGAGTCGATTTTCATGTGGTTTCACTTACTTATGGAATATAAGGAATAACACGGAGGACATTAGAAGGAAAGGAAAAGTGAAGGGGGCAGGTGAACCATCAAAGACTGTGGACTCTAAGAAACAAACTGAGGGTTTTAGAGGGTAAGGGCGTGGGGTGGGTATATATTGTATGCAGCCCTGTGTGTTATATGTAAACAATGTTAACAGTGAATCTTGGAGCACTACATCAAAAATTAATGATGTATTGTATGGTGACTAACATAACACAATAGACATTTTTTAAAAAGATTTGTAATTTCTAATTATGATATTGGAATGTCTGAAAAATATGTTTAGTTTTTGAATATGTGTATTTTTTATTGTAGTGGAAATTTTCCCATCTTCAAATACTGCATAGACAGCAAGATTTCCAGCTGCTTTTTCCAGATCATTGTGTATTGTTTTCTAGCTTATATGAAAGAATATTTTAAGGTCTTTATTATAATGGTGGGGAGCTGAGTTCTAGCTCCTCATTTTTATGTAAGCTTATATCCTCTGTTCCTACATAAGCACAGGAACACAAAGTTCAAGCTTTTAGGCCCTTTAATCTAGTTTCTCTATGTCTTGCAAGCTTTAACTCCCTTAACACACTCTATCTTTTACCTCTCTCTTTGTGGTCCCTGGCTATTTCCCTTCATTTTAAGCTTGTCTAATTAATTGGAGAAAAACTTGCTGTTATTTTTGGTTAAATATATTTAAAACACAATATCAGTCTTTCATCTTTTCTGAAGCTAGTTACTAGTTTATTTGTTTGATAGGGTTCAAATTTTACATAGGCTCTTATACACTATAGACTTTACAAGAATTTCATTTTAGACTATAGGAGAGACTTTTCATTTAGTTAAGAGTGCAGTCTGGTGAATTCTGTTCATTCCAAGACTTCTGGGAATATTTGAAAAGAAAAAATAAAAAAGCACTGTTCTGAACTTGGGTTAGCATTGGTACTCTCTTAGAAGACACCATCCTCCTCGATAGACCTTATAATAGCCATATCCATTTGCAAGAGAGGAGATATTTATGAACTAAAGTTGTAAGTTAAATATATAATCATATATTTAAAAAATTAACATAGAATTATCATTGCTCATAAGGTATCCATAAGGTCAGTGAATTCTTCCATTTTGTTAAATTGAACTATGTTCTGTGGAAAATGGAAGGATTTAGTTCAATAAGGTATAAAAACTATAGTTGTAAAATATGGGACAGAAAAAAAATTGTAGAATTTTATTCCAATCTGACTTTTACCCCAATCATTTTACAAAAACCATTTTTGTAATCATTTGGTGAAGATCAACAGTGACCTTCACTTTGCTAAATTGATAGTCAATTTTCAGTTTTCTTTTTACCTGACTTATTGATAACATTAGACACAGTTACCACTTACTTTTCTTAATACTGTCCTTTGACTTTCAGGACCCTCCCTACACATTCATAGATTTCTTACAACCACATTAATGCCCTTTCACAGTCTCATCTTTTGTCCTTCAACCTCTTGTCAAGAAGTTGTGCCAGGATTTTAGTCTTTGACTTACTTCTCTAGTCATAGTAAGTTCTTTGATAATTTAATTTCATCTTATTATGGTTAAATGCTATATATCTGCCAATATTTTGTAAATATCTGTCTCCAGCCCACACATCTTTATGAAACCCAGTTAAATCATCACTTTAATGTAAACTAGTGTTTTCAAATTTAGCATTTCCAAATTAGGTTTCCTGATGAATTCATTTCAAACTGCTTTACTTACAGACTTTACCTCAGTCTGTAGAGATGGAATTCATCCTTCTGGTCTTCTCAAGTTAAAATCCATGGACCCATTCCTGACTATTCTTTCCATCACAATCAGTCAATACAACAGAAAATCTTGCTGGCTCTGCCTCCAAGATTTATTCAGAATTTATACTTTGGTATATCTCTCCTACTAGGACTCTGATCTAATATTATAATTTTGTCTTAATTGATCTCTTAGCTCCCATCTAGCCCCATGTTAATCTTTCTGAAATATAGTTAATGATTCCTCTGAGACATTAATGAAGTCATGGCACTCCTATTTTTAAAATGCTATTATGGTTCTGATAAATGATAGTGAATATCCTTAAAATGATTTACAACAGGGTCTTTTGGATCTGGACCACACTTACTCCTCCACTGTCATCTCTGACTACCCCTTCTTAAGCTCATTTGGCTTTAGACACCTTGACTTTCTTGAGATTCTTTGAACATGTCATTCATGTTCTCCCCCCTCAGAATTTGGTTCTACCTGAAAATTTCTCTTGGCCATCCATGGTCAGCTCCCTTACAGTATTTCTTTTCCTAGCATCATCTTACCTGATTACCCCCATTTAATAATATAATCTGCCTGTTTTATACACCTCAAACCCTTTTTTCCACTCTACTTTCTCTTTTTTTCCCATAGTGGTATTTTATTCTGTCATGCTATATAATATATTTCTTATCTATCTTCTTTAGAATGTGCACATTATAGAGGTGATTGTTTATTCCTTGGTTCACTGAAGTATACAAACCATCTAGACCAGAACCTGGTACAGAACACACGCTTAGTTTTAACTTATTGAATAAATAAATGAAAGATACATCAATTAATTTTTCATGTGAATTTAAAGCAAATCATCTATGAAATATACTTTGAGACTTAGAAGAACTTTGTGGTAAGTCATTTGAATTTATGTGATAGTCCTTTATAGTAAAACTAATTTAAACATGAATTTAAGGAATAATCAATTGCAAACATAAAAAAGACTATTAGTCTTATACATTATATACATTATGGAAAGTGTTATCTCTCTCATACATATGCAAAAACAAAGCTGTCTGTAGCCAGAGTACTAGAAGTTTTAAAGCAATTATCTTGATTGGTATGTTCTATTATATAAATAATAATTAATACATAATTTATTTAGAATAGTATGTTCTTCAACCTCTAAAGTGCATCATTTTTTATAATTAACTGCTTGAAGTTTTGATAAAAAGTGACATAATTAAAACCAGATTGCCTTCTCACTTATAAAAACATAAATGTCAGTAGTATAATGAAATCTTGTGGAATAATTGTGCCTCTTCTATACAAAATAAATTCCCAATTCTTTGCTATGTTTGATTCTGAGAAAGTTCACTTCAGTAATCTAGTTATTTTCTAAAGACAAAGTGAAAAGCAGGCTTGGAATAATTTGTTCTTTATATCTTGCTTCAAAATTGTCAACAAAGAGATAGAATTAATTGCCTCATCATACTTGCTTATGATTTTACATATGATTAGCCTGGGCAAAAAAAGCACGGGTTTTATATACACGAAGTTAGAACTATCCAGAAACTGCTTGTCAAGAACCTGTCAGCTCACTTACAATATTTTTGTTATTAAATAGCTTTTCTTTTGCTGCCAGTTCATAGTAAGCCTAATAGAAACACTTTAATTACAGTTTGAAGGTTAGTCACTTACTCTTTAAGACTATCTCCAGATCACTTTCTTCCCATTATTAATTATTAGCAAAATCAATTTGTAGTTTCTCAATGTGCTTAAACAACCTCTAAAAATGTGTAAAAGAAGACACATACCATTAATAGTCTATATAATGACGAGTTCATTAGTTTGTAAATTGTTGGATAAAAGGTACATGCAATGTTGCTGCATCAGCAATTTATATAGGAGTTGTGTTTTTTTGTTTGTTTGTTTAAACATTTTTAGTCTGCCATTTTGGGTCCCTCCCCCACTGCTCACTGTAAGATAGAAGAAAAAATTTAACCTGAAATTTAATATGTAAGATCCAAATAATATAAAAAAATATTTTTTTACCTAAAAAGAATACAGAAAAGATATTTGATTTTGTGATGAACTACTCCTTCACAGAAGTACTCTTTATCTGAAACAGTTGCTCTTTAAATTTGCCTATGTGTAGTTTAACTAATTCAAGCTTATATACAAAATGTAAATAAAGTACTATATATATAATAAATCCACTTAAGGTATATTTCAAATAAGGTAAATATCAGCTTAAAGGGATTAGCTGAAGTGTGTTGGTGGATGTCTATATTCCGATAGAGCTTTGATAACATAAATACTATAGCCTGGAAGGAAATTATTTTTAGTTCATTTTTAGTGTGAATATATATATGGACCTGCAAACTATATGTGAAAAACACCCAATGTGTATTTCCTTGTGTCAGTGGGAAGAAAAACTACTAATTAAATATATCATGTAGGTACATAATTGAAAGAAAAAGTCAACATTTTGAAACAGCCACAATTTATAATGGAAATCAAATGAGCACTCTTTTCAAAAATCCATTTCATTTCCTTTGTTTTGAAAATAAAGTATATTTAAACATTAGAATATACATGATTAGCATTGTTTTCTGGACTGATTACTTGAATTTCATAGTATAATGGCTACATCAATAATTTATTTGTCTGCATAATAACATTTTTTTTCTGTAATGAGCTAATGTCATTGAATCATGAAGAAACAATTATCTCAATTAATACTTGGATTCATAAAATAACAATATGGCACATATATTACTGTATGTTACTATCAGAATTTTGTATTGTGTTTTCACTGGTTAATTTCAGCAAAACTCATGACTGCACATAATTAAATAATCTCCACACTAGTATATATAAATTCCAACTAACCATACATTCAAATCAAGCTAAACTTGGTCCCTTCATTTTAATAGCAGCTCCAAACCAAGAGATTGCTGAAGGAATTTCCCAGGTGGAAGCTACTTACCAGTCCAAATTGAAGTTGGAGACTAGAGGACTCCAAGAGGGAAATCTTGGAGATCTCAATAGAGATTTATTATGCAAAGATAATTGTTGCAAAAATGGAAAATAAAAGAGAATTAGAAACTACAGGAAAAAATTCTTCAACAAAGACTTGATTGAAATATGAAGTAGAATAACATGTAACATGATTATTAACTGTTGGCTTATATGATAGGCAAATAAACTCTTTTTTTTTTTTTGGCAAATAAACTCTTTACACATGAGTCTGGTATACACAGAACCCAGGGAAAAGGAATTTTAGTCATAGCACATCATTAAACACTATCTATGTAATCATGATAATGTATATATTTTATGTACAATTCTTAATCAGTTTATAGACAAAACAGAAAAAAAATCATCATTTTAATAGCTTAATGTTGATACTATTATCCTAAGTGGAGCCTAGAAAAATTTAGGGTATGACAAGTATACAATACTAATATCCACAGCTTGTAAAGAGACATTCAAATGCTTTCAGAATTTGGTGGTTCAAAATTAGAGATTTAAAAATATTATTTATAATTACAAATAAAACCAACAGTGAAACCAATGTAAACAAAGTGCATGCATGTTTGTACATGTATACACACATGTGCACATATACACATATGTATACATATAAGACATTATGGAATAGGGACTATGAGTTAACTAAATGCATACCATTCAGATCAAGGTATCAGTTGTTATTTTTTAAACTTGATAAAGCAAAGAAACATGGTTTTAAAGTGGATGAAAAAAGTTTCAGAACTCCTGGTCCAATCTTCTTAGCCTGGCTTGCACAACATTGGGCCTGTATCTTAGTGTTTTTTTCCTGTGTATCTTTCTTTATACTCCCTTGGCTCCACAATCCTGACCCACTCAACTTCATTCCTTTCCCAGAGTGTGTCTGCTTTCTCTAATTCAGATCTCTCACATACTTTCCCTACTCCTTTTTTTTTTTTCCCTTTCTAAAGGGAAAACATAGCTAACTCCTTATACTTCCTGTTTTCTAGGAAGACTTCCCTAATGAGCTCAGACCTCTGTTGTAGCTATTTCTATTTGATTGTTGTTTTTCTCCTGTTGTGGCACATCTTGCACTGTAAGGTACTCCATTTTTCATGTTTTAACCCTTCACAATAGATCCCATGAGGACAGAGATCTTTGTTTTTTAACACTTAACATAGCAGAGTCCAAGACATGAAACAGATGCTCAGAAATTATGTTAATTTTCAGTCTTAATGACATGGAGTGAACTAACAGAAAATGTGTGTACCGTGATCAAAGACTGGTATCAAATATACTAAATCACTTCTTTATGAAAAAACATCAACTAAAATCATTTTTATGTGAAAAATATTTATGAACAAGTAAAAAATATTGCATGTTATATTTAACATAATTCTTTGTAAAAATATATATCTCAAGATCAGTGTCAAACTCAAAATGGATGTTCGATATTTATTGGAAGATAAATTAATGAGATCACAGTATAACATCATGTTTGGAAGCTCAGTCTTTAAAAGAAAACATTCTTAGTTTCTTGGGATTAGTTGTGTGAAAAGGTATCAATCACTGAAAGTCTCAATTTTATTTTCCATAAAACAAGGATAATATTTAACTTTCTAGATTTTATTTTTAATTAATTATTTTATTAACATGTAATTTATTATTTTATTAATTATTATTATTTTATTAATATTATTTTATTTATTAATTTATTTTATTAACATGTAATATATTATTTGCCACAGGGGTACAGGCCTGTGAATTGTCAGGTTTACTCACTTCACAGCACTCACCATATCACATACCCTTCCCAATGTCCTTACCCCAACCACCCTCTCCATAACCCTCCTTTCCCAGCAGCCCTCAGTTTTTTTTGTTTTTGTTTTTGTTTTTTTGTGAGATTAAGAGTCTCTTATGGTTTTTCTCCCTCCCAATCCCATCTTGTTTCATTTTTTTCCTTCCCTACCCCCAAAACTGCCCACTCTGCCTTTCAAATTCCACATATTGAGAGAGCATATGATATTTGTCTTTCTCTGATTGACTTATTTTGCTCAGGAAAATACCCACTATTTCCATCCACATAGTTGTGAATGGCAAGATTTCATTTCTTTTGATGGCTGCATAGTATTCCATCATATATATATATATATATATATATATACATATATATATATGCTATATATACATATACATATATATAGTGTATATATGCTATATATATATATATATAGCAATGTCCACAATAGCTAAACTCTGTAAAGAACCTAGATATCCATCATATATATATATATGATCATATATATGATGGATATATGGATATATATATACATATGGATATATCCATATATATCCATATACATATGGATAACATGGATATACATGATGGATATCATGGATATCCATATACATGATGGATATCTAGGTTCTTTACAGAGTTTGGCTATTGCAGACATTGCTACTATAAATATTCGGGTGCACATGCCCCTTCATATAATTACATTTGTATCTTTAGGGAAAATAGTGTGATTGTTGGGTCCTAGAGTAGCTTTATTTTCAACTTTTTGAGGAAAATTCATGCTGTTTTGGGAGAGGCTAAACCAACTTGCATTTCCAAAGAGTGTAGGACAGTTCCCCTTTCTTCACATCCTCTCCAATATCTGTCATTTCTTGACTGGTTAATTTTGCTCATTCTGACTGGTGTGAAGTGGTATCTCATTGTGGTTTTGATTTGTATTTCCCTGATGCCAAGTGATGTTGAGCACCTTTTAATGTGTCTGTTGGCCATCGGGATGTCTTCCTTGCAGAAATGTCTATTTCTGACTTCTGGCCATTTCCTGATTGGAGTATTTGTTCTTTGGGTGTTTAGTTTGATTAGTTCTTTATAGATTTTTGGATACTAGCCCTTTATCTGCGATGTCATTTGTAAATATCTTCTCCCATTCTGTCAGTAATCTTTTGGTTTTGTTGACTGTTTCCTTTGCTGTTCAGAAGCTTTTGATCTTAATGAAGTCCCAGTAGTTCATTTTTGCCCTTGCTTCCCTTGCCTTTGGCCATATTCCTAAGAAGAGGTTGCTGTCAAAGAGGTTGCTGCCTGTGTTCTCCTCAAGGATTTTGATGGACTCCTGCCTCACATTGAGGCCTTTTACTCATTTGAGTCTATTTTTCTGTGTGGTGTAAGTAAATGGCCCAATTTCATTCCTCTGCATGTGCCTGTCCAATTTTCCCAACACCACTTGTTGAAGAGACTATCTTTTTTACATTAGACATTTTTTTACTGCTTTGTGAAAGATTAGTTGACCATGGAGTTGAGGGTCTACTTTTGGGCTCTCTATTCTGTTCTACTTATCTATGTATTGGCTTTCATTCCAGTACCATACTGTCTTTATTATTACAGCTTTGTAATAGAGCTTGAAGCCTGGAATTGTGATGTCACAAACTTTGGCTTTCGTTTTCAACATTCCCTGGCTATTCAGGGTCTTTTCTGGTTCCATATAAATTTTAGGATTATTTGTTCCATCTATTTGAAAAAAAAATTGATAGTATTTTTTTTAAAGATTTTTATTTTATTTATTTATTTGACAGACAGAGATCACAAGTAGGCAGAGAGTCAGGCAGAGAGAGAGGAAGGGAAGCACTTTCCCCACTGAGCAGAAATCCCGGTGAAGGTCTCCATCCCAGGACCCTGGGGTCATAACCTGATCTGAAGGCAGAGGCTTTAACCTACTGAGCCACCCAGATGTCCACAAAAAACTGGTAGTATGTTGATAGGGATTGCACTGAATGTGTAGATTGGTTTAGGTAACACAGACACTTTCACAATATTTGTTATTCCAATCCATAAGCATGGAATGTTTTTTTCCATTTCTTTGTGTCTTCCTCAATTTCTTTCATAAGTACTTTATAGTTTTCTGAATAAGAATTGCTTGCCTCTTTTGTTAGGTTTATGCTAGGTGTCTTATGGTTTTAGGTACAGTTTAAATGAGATCAACTCCTTCATTTCTCTTTCTTCTGTCTTATTATTGGTGTATAGAAATGCAACTGATGAGAAAGGACAAGATGGTGGGGAAGTAGGAGACACCATTTCAACCTGTACCCTAAAGTGAGCTGATTACCTACTAAAGAACTCTGATCACCCATGAAATCAGCTTGAGATCAGAATTATACATGTCTGGATCTCTACAGGGGCAGAAGATGCCAGTGGGCAGGGAAAGCAGAGTGGGAACATGGTACTAATATTGGAAAATAAGCAAAAGGGAAAGGGAGCCACCAGAGGTGACCCATTGGAAAGTAATACCCCTAATACAAGAGTGTCCTGCATCTGGGGATCAGCATTAACTTGAAGACTGGTTCAAAGCACTCCAAAAAGCAAAGGATCATGTGGGGGAGGGGATTATGGGAATCCGGGGGGCTAGGGACAGGGGCTTAAGTCCCCAGACCCAGGACAGCCTCCCCTGGCACTGAGCCAGAGAGAGTGTGGTGGAGAAATGAAGTCTTGGTCCCTAAGCCACCAGCATGTCCGAGAACACATGGGTTCCAGCCCCTGTGAGGGGCTGGGAGGCTCACCAGACAGCAGAACACAGAGCCATGGTAACAGAGTCTGAGACACGCGTGCCCCTTGCCCTCCTCTGGGAGAGGTGTACGAAGGCCCAGCCTGGTGCTCTCCGACCAGCGGCATTGTAACAGAGCCTAATAAGTGGGTGTGCCCCAAACCCTCCCCTGAGAGAGGTGCATGCAAGCCCAGCACTCTTAGACACAGAAAGACCAGGCACTCCAGCCACAGCCAGCAGGAAAATCTCAGTGTGCAATTGCTGCTTTGGAACCTGTCTGGTGGTCTGAAGCTGTCCAGACAGCCACCACTGCTGTGGTTTTGGGTACAAGCAGAAAATCCTGCATCCCCAGGGACCATGACTTGGAACCTGCTCTGCCAGCGGCCAAGGGGGAATTTATGTGGGCTCTACAGCACCCACAGGGGACCAGGATGAGGCTTCTCTCTGAGAGGGAGGTCAGGGTGCAGTTTGCTTTCCTCTAAACCTACAAAAACCATCAAAAGCGGTCAAGGCAAGAGGAAAAAATAAAATTGAACAAACATAAAAACCTCCAGAGAACAAAAGTCTGAAAAAACCTGTTTCCTCAGACCCCACCCCCTTGAGGGGGATGGGAAGACTTAACTCAGGGAACATCATTGACTGAAAACCCACGTGGCAGGTCCCTCCCCCAGAAAACCAACCAGGAAAGGAAAAAAAAAATAAAAGACTACAAGAGAATAATCACCACTACTTCATAGGACAACTATTATTTTTAACTCATTCTCACTGTTCTGCATTTTTTATATGGATAATTTTTTAACCTATTTACCATCACAGTGAGATGTCCAGTACATTAAATTCCATAATAAACTTTTAACCTGAACTTTTTGATACATACACCTGTGTTTTTCTTTTGCATTTCTATTTTTTTTAATTTTTTTTAAAATTTAGTTCAGCTTTGTCTAGTTTATTCCTTTTTAATTTTCATTTTCTAATATTCATATAGAGTTAAACTTCAAAGTAATCCCCTTTTCCCAATCAATGCTACCCCTATAGGTAAACCAATTTTTAATCTACCTTTATCTTAGAAAAGCTAAGTCCTTTAATAAAGATATCATGATACGTCCAGCAAGAATCAAAGCAACCATCCTCGCCCACACTGAGAATTTATAACCACTCTCCCATCTTTTTCTTCTCCAGTGTATCTGAGTTTTTATGTTTGTCCTGGTAGTATATAAATCTTACACTTGGAGTTCTTTTTGATGAGGTTCCTCCTTTATTTGCATATATATTATTTTTCTTTTCTTTTCTTTTCTCTTATCATATAATTTATTTCATCAGTCTTTTTGTTTGTCTGTTTTTGTTTCTATACTTCATCAATCATACCTTGGGACCCATTTGGGCTGAACCTTCTCTTTGATCTTCCCTTTTTTTCCTCTCTCTCTTTCTCTTTTCTTTTTGTTTTCTTTTCTTTCTTCTCTCATTTGGGTGGGGAATCCTGATTGCTCAGAAACGTTTCAGGGTGCACCTTGACTGCACCACGGTCAATACATCCAGCTACATCTGTTCAGTCATCTCTCACCAAAATGACTAGCAGGAGGAATTCCGAACAGAAGAAAAATACAGAGGATGGCCTTCTGCATCAGAACTAATACCTATCAACATAGACAATATGTTGGCAAGAGAATTCAGGCTAACAATTATCCAGGCAATAACTAGGTTGGAGAAAGCCATGGAAGAACAAATGGAATTGATTAGGGCAGAACTGATAGCCACCAGGGATGATGTTCACACAGTTAGGGCAGAACTGAAAGCTACCAGGGATGAGGTTCACAATGCTCTCAATGAGTTTCAATCTAATCTAAATTTTCTGAAAGCTAGGGGAACTGAGACAGAATATAGAATTAGTGATCTGGAGGACAAACAGAGAGAAAGGATCAGGAGGAAGCCTGGAACAAACAGCTTAGAAGCCACGAAAACAGAATCAGGGAAATAAATGATGCCATGAAACATTCCAACATCAGAACTACATGAATCCCTGAAGGGGAGGAGAAAGAAAGAAGTCTAGAAGATAAAGTGGAACAAGTTCTTCATGAAAAATTTCCCAATCTCGCGAATGGAAACAACATTCATGTACTAGAGGCCAAATGGTCTCCACACAAGATTATAGATTCCAAAAAAAATCAAGGCACCTGACAGTCAAATTGAGGAGACATAAAAGTAGATACAATCTCTTGAAAGCCGCTAGGACAAAGAGGCTCCTTACTTACAGAGGAAAGCCCATCAGAATAACAGTCCTGTCCACAGAGACCTGGCAAGCCAGAAAGGGCTGGCAAGATATTCAGGGCACTAAATGAGAAGAACATGCAGCCAAGAGTACTTTATCCAGCAAGCCTGACATTCAAAATGGATGGAGAGATGAAGAGTTTCCAAGACCGACAAGGCTTAAAAGACCATGCAACCACCAAGCTGACACTTCAGGAAATATTATGGGGGGTTATATAAAAGAGGAAAAATCCTAAGAATAGGATTGAACAGAAATATAGAGACAACCTACAGAAAGAAAGACTTCAAAGGTAACACGATGTCAATAAAAATGTATCTATCAATAATCACCCTCAATGTGAATGGCCTAAATGTGGCAATAAAATGGCACAGGGTTGTAGATTGGATAAAATGACAGGACCCATACATATGCTGTCTACAAGAGACCCATTTTGACCCTAAAGATACACCCAGACTGAAAGTGAAGGGATGGAGAAGCATCTTTCATGCCAAAAGGCCTCAAAAGAAGGCCGGGGTAGCAATTGTCATATCAGACAAATTAGATTTGAAACTCAAGACTGTAGTCAGAGATCCAGAAGGACACTACATCATTCTTAAAGGGACTATCCACCAAAATGATCTAACAATTGTAAACATCTATGCCCCCAATATGGGAGCAGCCAATTACATAAGAAAACTGATAATCAAGATAAAGAGTTATATTGATATGAATACACTAATAGTAGGAGATCTTAACACACCTCTCTCAGAAATAGACAGATCATAGAAGCAGAAAATCAATAAAGAAACAAGAGCATTGAACGACACATTGGACCAGATGGACCTCATAGATAGATACAGAACATTCCACCCTCAAAAAACAGAATACTCATTCTTCTCGAGTGCACATGGAACCTTCTCAAGAATAGACCACATACTGGGTCACAAATCAGGACTCAACTGATACCAGAAGACTGAGGTTATTCCCTTCATATTCTCAGATCACAATTCTTTGAAACTGGAGCTCAATCACAAGGAAAAGTTCAGAAGGAACTCAAACACCTGGAAACTAAAGACCACCATACTTAAGAATGCTACGATCAACCAGGAGATCAAAGAAGAACTGAAACAATTCACGGAAACCAATGAGAAGGAAGACACTTCGGTCCAACTACTATGGGATACAGCAAAGGCAGTCCTAAGTGGGAAATACATAGCAATCCAAGCCTCCCTCAAAAAAATTGAAAAATCCAGAACACACCAGCTGTCTCTACACCTTACAGAACCGGGCAATCAACAACAAATCAAACCAACTCCACACATAAGAAGGGAAATCATCAAGATTAGAGCTGAGATCAATGAGGGAGAAACCAGAGATACAGTAGAATGTATCAATGAAACTCGAAGCTGGTTTTTTGAAAGAATCAATAAGATCGATAAACCATTGGCCACACTAACCCAGAAAAAAAAGAGAAAGCCCAAATTCATAAAATTATGAATAAAAAGGGAAAGATCACAGCTAACACCAAGGAAGTAGAAACAATCATCAGAACTTATTATCAACAGTTATATGCCAATCAGCTAAGCAAATTAAATGAAATGGATGCATTCCTGGAAAACCATAAACTCCCAAAATTGAACCAGGAAGAAATTTACAACCTAAATAGACCGATATCTAGGAATGAGATTGAAGCAGTGATCAAAAACCTCCCAATAAACAAGAGCCCAGGACCTGATGGATTCCTTGGAAATTCTACAAAACTGTCAAAGAAGAAATAGCACCTGTTCTCCTGAAGCTGATTCAGAAAATTGAAGAAGAAAAATTTCCAGACTCTTTCTATGAAGTGAGCATTACCCTGATCCCCAAACGAGGCAAAAACCCTACCAGGAAGAATTTCAGACCAATATCACTGATGAATATGGATGCTAAGATTCTTCACAAGATCCTAGCCAACAGGATCCAACAGCACATTAAAGATTATCCACCATGACCAGGTCGGATTCATCCCTGGGCTACAAGGATGGTTCAACATTCGCAAAACAATTAATGTGATAGAACAAATTAATATGAGAAGAGAGAAGAGCCACATGGTCCTCTCAATTGATGCAGAAAAAGCATTTGGCCAAATCCAGCATCTGTTCCTGATTAAAACGCTTCAAAGTATAGGGATAGAGGGAGCATTCCTGAACATCATCAAATCTATGAAATACCCACAGCAAATACCATCCTCATCGGAAAAAGCTTGTGTCCTTCCCATTGAGATCAGGAACACGACAAGGATGCCCACTCTCACCACTCTAGTTCAACATAGTATTAGAATCCTAGCAACAGCAATCCGACAGCAAAGAGAAATAAAGGTAACCAAAATGGCAATGAAGAAGTCAAACTCTCTCTTCGCAGATGACATGCTCCTTTATATGGAAAACCCAAAAGCCTCCTCCCCCAAACTACTAGAACTCATATAGCAATTCAGCAACGTGGCAGGATACAAATTCAATGTACAGAAATCAGTGGATTTCTTATACACTAACAATGAAAATACAGAAAGGGAAATTAGAAAATCTATTCCATTTACTATAGCACCAAGAATGTAAGATACCTGGGAATAAACCTAACCAAAGAGGTAAAGGATCTGTACTTGAGGAACTACAGAACACTCAGGAAAGAAATTGAAGAAGACACAAAAAGATGGAAGACCATTCCAGGCTCTTGGATTGGAAGAATAAACACTGTTAAAATGTCTATACTGCATTGAGCAATCTATATCTATATCTATATCTAAATATATATCTATATCTATCTATATCTATGTCTACATATATCTATATATATATATTTAGCAATCTATACTTTTAATGACATTCCAATCAAAATTCTACTAATGTTTTTCAAAGCGTTGGAGCAAATAATCCAAAAATTTGTATGGAATCAGAATAGACCCCGAATCACTAAGGAAATGTTGAAAAACAAAACAAAACAAACAAACAAACAAAAACTAGGGGCATCATGTTACTGGATTTCAAGCTTTACTACAAAGCTGTGATCACCAAGACAGCATGGTACTGGCATAAAAACAGACACATAGACCAGTGGTACAGAGTAGAGAGCCCAGATATGGAACCTCAACTCTATGGCCTAATAATCTTCGACAAAACATGAAAAAAATAATACAGTGGAAAAAAGACAGTCACTTCAATAAATGGTGCTGGGGAAACTGGACAGCTATATGTAGAAGAATGAAACTCGACCGTTCTCTTACACTGGACACAAAGATGAACTCAAAATGTATAAAAGACCTCAACGTGAGAGAGGAATCCATCAGAATCCTAGAGGAGAACACAGGCAGTAATCTCTTCGATATCAGCCACAGCAACTTCTTTCAAGATATGTCTCCAAAGGCAAAGGAAACAAAGGCGTAGATGAACTTTTGGGACTTCATCAAGATCGAAAGCTTCTGCACAGCAAAGGAAACAGTCAAGAAAACAAAGAGGCAACCCACAGAATGGGAGAAGATATTTGCAAATGAGAGTACAGACAAAAGGTTGATATCCAGGATCTATAAAGAACTCCTCAAACTCATCACACACAAAACAGACAATCCTATCAAAAAATGGACAGAAGATATGAACAGACACTTCTCCAATGAAGACATACAAATGGCTATCAGACACATAAAAAAAATGTTCATCATAACTAGCTATCAGGGAGATTCAAATTAAAACCACATTGAGATACCACCTTACACCAGTTAGAGTGGCCAACATTAGCAAGATAGGAAGCAACGTATGTTGGAGAGAATGTGGAGAAAGGGGAACCCCTTTCACTGTTGGTGGGAGTGCAAGTTGGTGCGGCCACTTTGGAGAACAGTGTGGATATTCCTCAAGAAATTAAAAATAGAGCTTCCCTATGACCCTGCAATTGCACTCCTAGGTATTTACCTCAAAGATACAGATGTAGTGAAAAGAAAGGCCATCTGCACCCCAATGTTTATAGCAGCAATGGCCACAGTCACCAAACTGTGGAAAGAACTAAGATGCCCTCTAATGGAAAAATGGATAAGGAAGATGTGGTCCATATACCCTATGGAGTATTATGCCTTCATCAGAAAAGATGAATACCCAACTTTTATAGCAATATGGATGGGACTGGAAGAGATTATGCTGAGTGAAATAAGTCAAGCAGAGTCAATTATCATAAGGTTTCACTTATTTGTGGAGCATAACTAATAGCATGGAGGACAAGGGGAGATGGAGAGGAGGAGGTAGATGAGGGAAATTGGAAGGGGAGGTGAACCATGAGAGACTATGGACTCTGAAAAACAATCTGAGAGTTTTAAAGGGGCAGGGGCTGGGAGGTTGGGGAAACCAGGTGGTGGGTATTGGTGAGGGCATGGATTGCATGAAGCACTGGGTGTGGTGCCAAAACAATGAATACTGTTATGCTGAAATTAAATCAAAAATTAAAAAAATAAAACTAAAAAAAAAAAAAAAGAAAAAAAATGCAACTGACTTCTAAGCATTGATATTATATCCTGACATTTTACAGAATTCCTGTACTAGTTCTAGCTGTTTTGGAATGGGTTCTTTTGGGCTTTCCACATGAAGTATCATATCATCTACAAATAGTGAGAGTTTGACTTCTTCTTTGCCAATGTGGATGCTTTTAATTTCTTTTTGTTGTCCGATTGTAGAGGATAGGACTTCTATTACTATGTTGAATACTGGTGGTGATAATGGACATCCCTGATGTGTTCCTGACCTTAGAGGAAAAGCTCTCAGTGTTTCCCTATTGAGAATGATATTCGCTCTGGGCTTTGATGATTCTGAGGTATGTACCCTCTATCCATATAGTTTGAAGAGTTCTGATCAAAAAATGATGCTGTATTTTGTCAAATGCTTTTTCAGCGTCTATTAAGAGTATCAAATGGTTCTTGTTCTTTCTCTTATTAATGTTGTATCACATTGATTTATATGCAGATGTTGAAAGAACCTAGCAGCCCAGGAATAAATCCCACTTGTTCAGGGTGAATGATACTTTAAATGTACTGTTGGATCCTATTGACTAGAATTTTGGTGAGATTGTGGTATCTATGTTCATCAAGGATATTAGTCTATAATTCTCTTTTTGAAGGGGTCTTTGGTTTTGGAGATCAAGGTAATGATGGCCTCATAAAATGAGTTTGGAACTTTTCCTTCCATTTCTATTTTTTGGAACATTTTCAGGAGAATAGGTATTAATTCTTCTTTAAATGGGAAGCTGTCTGGCTCTGGGCTTTTGTTTTTTGGGAGATTTTTGATGACTGCTTCAATCTCCTTACTGGTTATGGGTCTGTTCAGGTGTTCTATGTCTTCCTGGTTCAGTTTCAGTAGCTTATACATCTCTAGGAATGCATCCATTTCTTCCAAATTGTCAAATTTGCTGACATATAGTTGATAATAATATGTTCTTATAATTGTTTGTATTTCTTTGGTGCTAGTTGTGATCTCTCCCCTTTCATTCATGACTTTATTAGTTTGGGTCCTTTCTCTTTTCATTTTGATAAGTCTGACCAGTGTATCAATCTTATTAATCTTCCAAAGAACTAGCTCCTAGTTTTGTTTATTTGTTCTACTGGTTTTTTTGTTTGTTTGTTTGTTTCTATTTCATTGATTACTGCTCTGATATTTATGATTTCTTTCTCCTGCTGGGTTCAGGCTTCTTTCCTGTTCTTTCTCCAACTCCTTTAGGTGTAGGGTTAGGTTGTGTATTTGAGACCTTTCTTGTTTCTTGAGAAAGTCATGTACTGCTATATACTTTCCACTCAGAACTGTCTTTGCTGTGTCCCAGAGATTTTGAAGAGTTGTGTTTTCATTTTCATTTGTTTCCACGAATTTTTAAAATTCTTCTTTAATTTCCTGGTAGACCCATTCATTCTTTAGTAGGATGCTCTTTAGCTTCCATGTATTTGAGTTCTTTCCAACTTTCCTTTTGTGGTTGAGTTCTAGTTTCAAAGCACTGTGGTCTGAAAATGTGCAGGGAATAATCACAATCTTTTGGTGCCAGTTGAGACCTGATTTGGACCCAGGATGTGATCTATTCTGGAGAATGTTCCTTGTGCACTAGAGAAGAATGTGTATTCTGTTGTTTTCAGATGGAATGTTCTGAATATATCTGTGATGTCCATCTTGTCCAGTGTGCTATTTAAGGCCTTTATTGCCTTGTTGGTCTTTTACTTGAATGATCTGTCCATTTCAATGAGGGGGGTATTAATTATTATTATTATTATTATGTTATTGTTGATGTCATTTTTATATAATTGTATTATTGTTGATGTGTTTATTATTATTGTATTATTATTGCATTATTGTTGATGTGTTTTTTTTATTTTGTTATTAATTGGTTTATATAGTTGGCTGCCCCCATGTTAGCGGAATAGATATTTAAAATTGTTAGATCTTGTTGGACAGACCCTTTGAATATGATATGGTGTCCTTCCTCATCTCTTAGTATAGTCTTTGGCTTAAAATCTAATTGATCTAAGGATTGCCACCCCAGCTTTATTTTGATGTCCATTTGCATGGTAAATTGTTTTCCACCCCCTCACTTTAAATCTGGATGTTTCTTTGCATCTAAAATGAGTTATTTATAGACAGCATACTGAGGTTTTTGTTGTTGTTGTTGCTGTTGTTGTTGTTTCCATTCTGATACCCTGTGTCTTTTGATTGGGTCATTTATCCCATTACATTCAGGGTAACTATTGAAAGATATGAATTTAATGCCATTGTGTTGCCTGGAGAGTGACTGCTACTGTATATTGTCTCTGTTCCTTTTTGGTCTACTACTCTCAGACCATCCCTTTGTGTAGAGGACCTTTTCAGTATTTTCTGTACAGCTGGTTTGGAGTATGCAAATTCTTTTAGTTTTTGTTTGTCCTGGGAGCTTTTTATCTCTCCTTCTATTTTCAATATCAGCCTAGCTGTATATATTATTCTTGGCTGCATATTGTTCTCATTTAGTGCTCTGATTATGCCATGCCAGTCCTTTTTTTTTATCATATAACTTTCTATTTTTTTTCATTTATTTATTATCAGCATAATAGTATCATTATTTTTTTTACCACACCCAGTGCTCCATGCATTCCGTGCCCTCTATAATACCCACCAACTGGTACCCCAACCTCCCACCTCCCCGCCACTTCAAACCAATCAGATTGTTTTTCAGAGACCATAGTCTCTCATGATTCACCTCCCCTTCCAATTTACCCCAACCCCCTGCTCTCTATCTCCCCATGTACTCCATTCTTTTTGTTATGCTCCACAAATAAGTGAAACCATATGATTATTGACTCTCTCTGCTTGACTTATTTCACTCAGCATAATCTCTTCAGTCCCATCCATGTTGCTACAAAAGTTGGGTATTCATCCTTTCTGATGGAGGCATAATACTCCATAGGGTATATGGACCACATCTTTCTTATCCATTCATCCGTTGAAGGGCATCTTGGTTCTTTCCAAAGTTTGGCGACCATGGCCATTGCTGCAATAAACATTGGGGTGCAGATGGCCTTTCTTTTCACGACATCTGTATCTTTCGGGTAAATACCCAGGAGTGCAATGGCAGGGTCATAAGGAAGTTCTATTTTTAATTTCATGAGAAATCTCCACACTGTTCTCCAAAGAGGCTGCACCAACTTGCATTTCCACCAACAGTGTAAGAGGGTTCCCCTTTCTCCACATCCTCTCCAACACATGTTTTCTCCTGTCTTACTAATTTTGGCCATTCTAACTGGTGTAGGGTGATATCTCAATGTAGTTTAATTTGAATCTCCCTGATGGCTAGTGATGATGAACATTTTTTCATGTGTCTGATAGCCATTTGTATGTCTTCATTGGAGAAGTGTCTGTCCATATCTTCTGCCCATTTTTTGATATGATTGTCTGGTTTGTGTGTGCCGAGTTTGAGGAGTTCAGTATAGATCCTGGATATCAACCTTTTGTCTGTACTCTCATTTGCAAATATCTTCTCCCATTCCGTGGGTTGCCTCTTTGTTTTCTTGACTGTTTCCCTTGCTGTGCAGAAGCTTTTGATTCTGATGAAGTGCCAAAAGTTCATCTTCGCTTTTGTTTCCTTTGCCTTTGGAGACATGTCCTGAAAGAAGTTGCTGTGGCTGATATCGAAGAGATTACTGCCTATGTTCTCCTCTAGGATTCTGATGAATTCCTCTCTCACGTTGAGGTCTTTATACGTTTTGAGTTTATCTTTGTGTACAGTGTAAAAGAATGGTCAGGTTTCATTCTTCTACATATAGCTGTCCAGTTTCCCCAGCACCATTTATTGAAGTGACTGTCTTTTTTCCACTGTATTTTTTTTCGTGTTTTGTCGAAATTATTAGACCATAGAGTTGAGGGTCCATATCTGGGCTCTCTACTCTGTTCCACTGGTCTATGTGTCTGTTTTTATGACAGTTCCATGCTGTCTTGGTGATCACAGATTTGTAGTAAAGCTTGACATCAGGTAGAGTGATGCCCCCATTTCATTTTTGTTTTTCAAAATTTCCTTAGCGATTCAGGGTCTCTTCTGATTCCATACAAATTTTAGGATTTTTTGTTCCAGCTGTTTGAAGAATACCGGTGGAATTTTGATTGGAATAACATTAAAAGCATAGATTGCTCTAGGCAGTATAGACCTTTTAACAGTGTTTATTCTTCCGATCCAAGAGCATGGAATTGTCTTCCATCTTTTTGTGTCTTCTTCAATTTCTTTCATGAGTGTTCTGTACTTCCTTGAGTACAGATCTTTTATCTCTTGGTTAGGTTTATTCCCAGGTATCTTGTGGTTCTTGGTGCTAGAGTAAATTGAATTGATTCTCTAATTTCCCTTTCTGTATTTTCATTGTTAGTGTATAAGAAAGCCACTGATTTCTGTACATTGAATTTGTATCCTACCACGTTGCTGAATTGCTGTATGACTTCTAGTACTTTGGGGGTGGAGTCTTTTGGGTTTTCCATATAACGAATCATGTCATCTGCAAAGAGAGAGAGTTTGACTTCTTCATTACCAATTTGGATACCTTTTATTTCTCTTTGTTGTCTGATTGCTAGGACTTCTAATACTATGTTGAACAAGAGTGGTGAGAGTGGGCAACCTTGTGTTCCTGATCTCAACAGGAAGGACACAAGCTTTTTCCTATTGAGAATGATATTTGCTGTGGGTCTTTCATAGCTAGATTTGATGAAGTTTAGGAATGTTCCCTCTATCCCTATACTTTGAAGCGTTTTAATCAGGAACGGATGCTGGATTTTGTCAAATGCTTTTTCTGCATCAATTGAGAGGACCATGTGGTTCTTCTCTCTTCTCATATTAATTTGTTCTATCACATTGATTGATTTGTGAATGTTGAACCATCCTTGTAGCCCAGGAATGAATCCCACCTGGTTATGGTGGATAATTTTTTAATGTGCTATTGGATCCTGTTTGCTAGGATCTTGTGGAGAATCTTAGCATCCATATTCATCAGTGATATTGGTCTGAAATTCTCCTTTTTGGTAGGGTCTTTGCCTGGTTTGGGGATCAGGGTAATGCTGGCTTCATAGAAAGAGTCAGGAAGTTTTCCTTCTGCTTCAGTTTTTTGAAACAGCTTCAGGAGAATAGGTGTTATTTCTTCTTTGAAAGTTTGGCAGAATTCCCCAGGGAATCCATCAGGTCCTGGGCTCTTGTATTTTGGGAGGTTTTTGATCACTGCTTCAATCTTGTTACTATATATTGGTCTATTCAGGTTGTCAATTTCTTCCTGGTTCAATTTTGGGAGTTTATAGTTTTCCAGGAATGCATCCATTTCATCTAGTTGCTTAGCTTATAGGCATATAACTGTTGATAATAACTTCTGATGATTGTTCCTACTTCCTTGGTGTTCGTTGTGATCTCTCCCTTTCCATTTATAATTTTATGTATTTGAGCTTTCTCTCTTTTCTTGTGGATTAGTGTGGCCAATGGTTTCTCGATCTTATTGATTCTTTCAAAAAACCATCTTCTAGTTTCATTGATACGTTCTATTGTATCTCTGATTTCGAACTCATCGATATTAGCTCTAATCTTGATTATTTCCCTTCTTATGTGTGAGTTGGTTTGATTTGTTGTTGATTCTCCAGTTCTTTAAGGTGTAGAGACAGCTGTTGTGTTCTGGATTTTTCAATTTTTTTTTTCCATTGTGTATATGGACCACATTTCTTTATCCATTCATCTGTTAAAGGGCATCTCAGCTCTTTCCACAATTTGGCTATTGTGGACATTGCTGTTATGAACATTGGAGTGCATATGGCCCTTCTTTTCACTACATTGGTATCTTTGGGGTGAATACTTGGTAGTGCAATTGCCAGGTCAGAGGGTAGCTCTATTTTTAATTTTTTGAGGAATTGCCACACTGTTTTCCAAAGTGGCTGCACTAACTTGCATTCCCATTAACAGTGTAAGAGGGTTGCCCTTTCTCTACATGCTCTCCAGCATTTTTTATGTCTTTCCTTGTTAATTTTTGCCATTCTAACTGGTGTAAGGTGATATCTCAGTGTGGTTTTGATTTAACTCTCTCTGATGGCTAAAGATGATGAATGTTTTATCACGTGTCTGTTAGCCATTCTTATGTCTTCATCAGAGAAGTGTCTGTTCAAGGATTAATGAAGAAAATGGAACTATGCCTAGAAGGCACTATGAATAGTTATTATTATTAGGCTTTAGATTGTCCAAGGAAGATTAAGACTGTAATTATTGATCATGTGAAGTAGAAAGATATTAACCACTATTCAATATCTTCCCATAGGATACATTTATTTTTCAGATAAATTTGGGTAATGAAGTACAGCTTTTGACTGATAGTTTCTTTCGTCCCAGGCTGTGCTTATAATAGGTGATGCTTGTCTTTGTACCACTTTGAAACATTTTTTTTTTTTTAGATTTTTGTTTACTTATTTGAGAGAGAGCAAAAGAGAGAATAAGTTGGGGGGAGAGGGAGAGGGAAAGTGAGAAACAGACTCCATGCTGATGCAGGGCTGGATTCCAGGATCCCAGGATCATAACCTGAGCAGAAGGCAGATGCTTAACTGACTTGAGCTACCCAGGTGCCCCTGAAACACTTTATTTGTTTCATTGTAGGACTCTTTCTCTCAGTAAGTACCAAATTCTCATTTTTTTTTCCTGAAAATAAATCAGTAGATAGGTTGACCCTTAAGTTTTTTTTCCCTTGGGTAGCCTCATGATGTTAATTTGTATATATAGGTATTTCAGTTTGTGCCTCTAGAAGTGAAAAGCTGCTAAGACATATTGAAAGATTGGGAATACTTAATATAGGTTCTCAAATATTAATTGATGATAACATTTCATAAAGCTTTTTAATATCTCAAATGGACAAGGAATTAATGTGGGAATTTCAGTCTACTGTAGTTAGCAAATATAGTTCTGAAATGAGTGATTATTTGTTGTTGCATTTAGTTCCTAAAGTATAGGGGACTATATGATAAGTGTAGATAAAACTGCCTGTATTTGCTTTTTTTCTTATTCATTTCTATACATTTATTAAGCTATCATATCATATCATGTCAAGACTTATTTCCTGTCTTTTGACAATAACTATTCAAATAGGTATGAGAAGAAATCTCATTCTAGATTTGATTTGCATTTCCTTGATGATTAATGATGTCAAGTACATTTGCAAGCACTCATTGACCATTTGTATGTCTTTTTTGGAAAAGTGTTCAGTTCCTCTGCACATTTTTAAACTGGATTTTTTTTTCATTTCTTTTTCCCCCCTACTATTGAGTTGTATGAGTTCCTTATTATTTTGGCTGTTAATATCTAGTAGACATAGGATTTGCACATATTTTCTCTCTGTAGGTTGCTTTTCATTTTGTTGATTCTTTTGCTATCCACTATATTTTTAGTTTGATGTGCCTCCAGTTATTTATTTTTTACTTTCTTTTCTTGCGTTTTTGCTATCATATCTAAAAGCTCTCTGCAAAGACTAAAATTAAGGAGATTTCCCCTATGTTTTCTTCCAGGGGTTTCTCAGTTTCATGTTTAATTCTCTAATCCATTTAAAGTTAATATTTGTAAGTTATGTAATGTAAGGTTTAAATTTCTTTTGCTGTGGTTGTGTTTTTTCCAACACCACTTATTGAAGTGATTGTCCTATCCCATCTAATATTTTTTGCCATTATTGTCAAATATAATTTGATCTTATAAGTGAGGGTCTGTTTTGGGGATCTTGAGTCTCTTCCATTGGTCTATGTGTCTATATTTATGTCAACGCCATACTATTTCGATACTAAAGCTTTCTTTGTAGAATAGGTGAGATCAAGAAATGTGATGCATCTAGCTTTGTTTTTCTTTCTCAGAATTTCTTTGGCTATTCAGACTCTTCTCCAGTACCACACAAATTTTAGGATTGTTATTTGTGTTTTTGTAAAAAATGCCATTGGAATTTCCATATGGACATTTTAGCAATATTAATTCTGATCCATGAACACAGAATACCTTTCTTAATGCTTATGTCTTCTTCAATTCCTTTTACCAATGTTTTGTAGTTCCCAGTACACAGACCTTTCCCATCCTTAATTAAATTTATTTCTCAGTTGTTTATTAGTTTTGGTGTTACTGAGAGTAAAGATTTTCTTTATTTCTTTTTAAGATACTTCATTTTTAGTGTATAGAAATGTGACTGGTTTCTCTATGTTGACTTTCTATACTACAAGTTCACTTAATTTATTACTTCTAATAGTTTTTTTTTTTTTTTTTTTTGGTGGTGTCTTTAGGATTTTTTATATATAAGAACAAATAATCTTTGAAAGACAATTTTTTTTTTAATTTGGATGCCTTTTATTTCCTCATTATTCTGGCTGGGATTTCTAGTATCATGTTGAATAGAAGTGGTGAAGATACTCTTGTTTCTGATCTTAGAGAAAAAGCTTTGCACTTTTCATTATTGAGTATGTTGGCTGTGAGTTTGTTGTACCTGGCATTTATTTTGTTGGGGTATGTTCTTCCTACACCCAATTGTTGAGCTTTTTTTCATAAAGAGATACTTAATTTTATCAAATGATTTGCCTGCACCTTTTGAGAGAAATATATGATTTTTATCTTTTATTTTATTAATGTGGTGTATCACATTCATTGATTCACATATATTAAACAGTCCTTGCATTCCAGGGTTAAATTCTGCTTGACTGTGGTGTCTGACATTTTTAATGTGCTGTCAAATTTGGTTTGTTAATATTGAGAATTTTTTCTATATTCATCCGGAATATTGATTTATACTGTTCCTTCTTTTTTTTTTAGTCTCCTTATCTGACTTTGGTATTAAGGTAATACTGGCTTCATAATATGAATCTGGCAGTGTTCCATGCTTGTTAATTTGTTAGAAGCTTTTGAGAAGGATTGCTGTTATTTCTTTATTCAATATTTGGTAAAATTCACTAGAGAAAACATCTGGTCCAGGACTTTTTTTTTTTTTTTTAGACTTTTACTAGTGATTCAATCTTTTAATTCATCATTGATCTATTCATATTTTCTATTTATTCATAATTCAGTTATGGTAGAGTAGGTTTTGGACCTTTACTTGGACTTTTTAGTTTATCCATTTTATGGGTATATAATTATTCATAATAGTGTCTTAAAATGCTTTGTGTTTTGAGTGTCAGTTGTATCTTCTTTCATTTATAATATTATTTATTTGAGTCTTTTTTTTTCTTAGTCTAGTGAAAGTTTTGTTAATGTTGTTTATTTCAAAGAACTACTTCTAAGTTTCGTTCATCTTTTCTTTTTTTTTTTTTTTTAATTTTTTATTTTTTATAAACATATATTTTTATCCCCAGGGGTACAAGGCTGTGAATCTCCAGGTTTACACACTTCACAGCACTCACCAAATCACATGGCCTCCCCAATATCCATAATCCCACCCCCTTCTCCCAAACCCCCTCCCCCCGGCAACCCTCAGTTTGTTTTGTGAGATTAAGAGTCACTTATGGTTTGTCTCCCTCCCAATCCCATCTTGTTTCATTTATTCTTCTTCTACCCACTTAAGCCTCCATGTTGCATCACCACTTCCTCATATCAGGGAGATCATATGATAGTTGTCTTTCTCTGCTTGACTTATTTCGCTAAGCATGATACGCTCTAGTTCCATCCATGTTGTTGCAAATGGCAAGATTTCATTTCTTTTGATGGCTGCATAGTATTCCATTGTGTATATATACCACTTCTTCTTGATCCATTCATCTGTTGATGGACATCTAGGTTCTTTCCATAGTTTGGCTATTGTGGACATTGCTGCTATAAACATTCGGGTGCATGTGTCCCTTTGGATCACTACATTTGTATCTTTAGGGTAAATACCCAATAGTGCAATTGCTGGGTCATAGGGCAGTTCTATTTTCAACATTTTGAGGAACCTCCATGCTGTTTTCCAGAGTGGCTGCACCAGCTTGCATTCCCACCAACAGTGTAGGAGGGTTCCCCTTTCTCCGCATCCTCGCCAGCATCTGTCATTTCCTGACTTGTTGATTTTAGCCATTCTGACTGGTGTGAGGTGATATCTCATTGTGGTTTTGATTTGTATTTCCCTGATGCTGAGTGATATGGAGCACTTTTTCATGTGTCTGTTCGCCATCTGGATGTCTTCTTTGCAGAAATGTCTGTTCATGTCTTCTGCCCATTTCTTGATTGGATTATTTGTTCTTTGGGTGTTGAGTTTGCTAAGTTCTTTATAGATTCTGGACACTAGTCCTTTATCTGATATGTCGTTTGCAAATATCTTCTCCCATTCTGTCAGTTGTCTTTTGATTTTGTTAACTGTTTCCTTTGCTGTGCAAAAAGCTTTTGATCTTGATGAAATCCCAGTAGTTCATTTTTTTTTCCCTTGCTTCCCTTGCCTTTTGCGTTGTTCCTAGGAAGATGTTGCTGCGGCAGAGGTCGAAGAGGTTGCTGCCCGTGTTCTCCTCAAGGATTTTGATGGATTCCTTTCGTACATTGAGGTCCTTCATCCATTTTGAGTCTATTTTTGTGTGTGGTGTAAGGAAATGGTCCAATTTCATTTTTCTGCATGTGGCTGTCCAATTTTCCCAGCACCATTTATTGAAAAGGCTGTCTTTTTTCCATTGGACATTCTTTCCTGCTTTGTCGAAGATTAGTTGACCATAGATTTGAGGGTCTATTTCTGTGCTCTCTATTCTGTTCCATTGATCTATGTGTCTGTTTTTGTGCCAGTACCATGCTGTCTTGATGATGACAGCTTTGTAATAGAGCTTGAAGTCCGGAATTGTGATGCCAACAACGTTGGCTTTCTTTTTCAATATCCCTTTGGCTATTCGAGGTCTTTTCTGGTTCCATATAAATTTTAGAATTATTTGTTCCATTTCTTTGAAAAAGATGGATGGTACTTTGATAGGAATTGCATTAAATGTGTAGATTGCTTTAGGTAGCATAGACATTTTCACAATATTTATTCTTCCAATCCAGGAGCATGGAACATTTTTCCATTCTCTTTGTGTCTTCCTCAATTTCTTTCATGAGTACTTTATAGTTTTCTGAGTATAGATTCTGTGTCTCTTTGGTTAGGTTTATTCCTAGGTATCTTATGGTTTTGGATGCAATTGTAAATGGGATTGACTCCTTAATATCTCTTTCTTCTGTCTTGCTGTTGGTGTAGAGAAATGCAACTGATTTCTGTGCATTGATTTTATATCCTGACACTTTACTGAATTCCTGTATAAGTTCTAGCAGTTTTGGAGTGGAGTCTTTTGGGTTTTCCACATATAGTATCATATCATCTGCGAAGAGTGATAATTTGACTTCTTCTTTGCCGATTTGGATGCCTTTAATTTCCTTTTGTTGTCTGATTGCTGAGGCTAGGACCTCTAGTACGATGTTGAATAGCAGTGGTGATAATGGACATCCCTGCCGTGTTCCTGACCTTAGCGGAAAAGCTTTCAGTTTTTCTCCATTGAGAATGATATTTGCGGTGGGTTTTTCATAGATGGCTTTGATGATATTGAGGTATGTGCCCTCTATCCCTACACTTTGAAGAGTTTTGATCAGGAAGGGATGTTGTACTTTGTCAAATGCTTTTTCAGCATCTATTGAGAGTATCATATGGCTCTTGTTCTTTCTTTTATTGATGTGTTGTATCACATTGACTGATTTGCGGATGTTGAACCAACCTTGCAGCCCTGGAATAAATCCCACTTGGTCGTGGTGAATAATCTTTTTAATGTACTGTTGAATCCTATTGGCTAGTATTTTGTTGAGTATTTTCGCATCTGTGTTCATCAAGGATATCGGTCTATAGCTCTCTTTTTTGGTGGGATCCTTGTCTGGTTTTGGGATCAAGGTGATGCTGGCCTCATAAAATGAGTTTGGAAGTTTTCCTTCCATTTCTATTTTTTGGAACAGTTTCAGGAGAATAGGAATTAGTTCTTCTTTAAATGTTTGGTAGAATTCCCCCGGGAAGCCATCTGGCCCTGGGCTTTTGTTTGTTTGGAGATTTTTAATGACTGTTTCAATCTCCTTACTGGTTATGGGTCTGTTCAGGCTTTCTATTTCTTCCTGGTTCAGTTGTGGTAGTTTGTATGTTTCTAGAAATGCATCCATTTCTTCCAGATTGTCAAATTTATTGCCGTAGAGTTGCTCATAGTATGTTCTTATAATAGTTTGTATTTCTTTGGTGTTAGTTGTGATCTCTCCTCTTTCATTCATGATTTTATTTATTTGGGTCCTTTTTCTTTTCTTTTTGATAAGTCAGGCCAGGGGTTTATCAATTTTATTAATTCTTTCAAAGAACCAGCTCCTAGTTTCGTTGATTTGTTCTATTGTTTTTTTGGTTTCTATTTCATTGATTTCTGCTCTGATCTTTATGATTTCTCTTCTCCTGCTGGGCTTAGGGTTTCTTTCTTGTTCTTTCTCCAGCTCCTTTAGGTGTAGGGTTAGGTTGTGTACCTGAGACCTTTCTTGTTTCTTGAGAAAGGCTTGTACCGCTATATATTTTCCTCTCAGGACTGCCTTTGTTGTGTCCCACAGATTTTGAACCGTTGTATTTTCATTATCATTTGTTTCCATGATTTTTTTCAATTCTTCTTTAATTTCCCGGTTGACCCATTCATTCTTTAGAAGGATACTGTTTAGTCTCCATGTATTTTGGTTCTTTCCAAACTTCCTTTTGTGGTTGAGTTCTAGCTTTAGAGCCTTGTGGTCTGAAAATATGCAGGGAATGATCCCAATCTTTTGATACCGGTTGAGTCCTGATTTAGGACCGAGGATGTGATCTATTCTGGAGAATGTTCCATGTGCACTAGAGAAGAATGTGTATTCTGTTGCTTTGGGATGAAATATTCTGAATATATCTGTGATGTCCATCTAGTCCAGTGTGTCATTTAAGGCCTTTATTTCCTTGCTGATCTTTTGCTTGGATGACCTGTCCATTTCAGTGAGGGGAGTGTTAAAGTCCCCTACTATTATTGTATTATTGTTGATGTGTTTCTTTGATTTTGTTATTAATTGGTTTATATAGTTGGCTGCTCCCACATTGGGGGCATAGATATCTTTTCTAATTTTTTTTTTCTGGGCTCTATTTTCAATTATTTCTACTCTAGTTTTTTGTTATTTTTGTCCTTCTTCTAACTCTAGGCTTTCCTTTGTTTTATTTTTCCACAGTACCTGGAGGCATAAGGTTACATTGTTTATTTGAAATCTCTCTTTTCTTCTTAATATAGGCATTTATCACTATAAAATACCATTTAAGACTGTGTTTACAAAACTGAGGATTGCTGGATGGAAGGGGGTGGGAGGGAAGGGGTGGCTGTGTGATAGACAATGGGGAGGGTGAGTGCTGTGAACTGTGAAAGACTGATTAATCACAGACCTTGTCCCCTAAAACAAATAATACATTTCATTAATTTTTTCATTTAAAAAATTGGTTTATATCTCATAGGTTTTTGTATGCTGTGTTTCTAATTTTTGTTTTAAGGTATTTCCTTAATTCCTCTTTTGATTTCTTCTTTGATCCATTGGTGTTTAGATGTGTGTTGCTTAATTTCCACATATTTGTGAATGGTGGAGTTTTGTTCTCTTACTGATTTTTATTTTTATAGCACTGTGGTTGGAAAAGGTACTTCCTATAATTTCAATCATCTTAAATTTGCTAAGACTGTTTTGTGGCAGAATTTGATCTATTTTGAGTGTTCTGTGTGCATTTGAGAAAAATGTGTATTCTGCTACTGTAGAAGGAATCTTCTGTGTATGTTCTTTAAGTCCATTTGGCCTAAAGTATGGTCAAATTTCAATTTTTTTTTATTGATTTTTCTATACATGACCTATCCATTGTGGAAAGTCAATATTTAAGTTTTCTACTACCGATGTATCATTTTTATTTCTTCCTTCCTGTCTGTTAGCATTTACTTTTTATATTTATATGCTCCAATGTTGGGTGCATATATATTTATATTTATTATATCTTTCTGATAAATTAACCCCTTTGCATTACATAATCACCCTCTTTATCTTTTGTTACCATTATTGAATTAAAGTATATTTTCTCTCATATAAGTATAGCTACAGTTTTTCTCTTTTGATTTCTACTTTCATGAATATCCTTTTCCAGCTCTCCAATTTGAAATATATCCATATGTGTTTTCCTTAAAGTGAGTTCAATTTCCCACAGGCAGCATTTTGTGTGGTCTTTTTTCTTTCTTTCTTTCTTTCTTTTTTTTTTAATTTTTTATTTTTTATAAACATATATTTTTATCCCCAGGGGTACAGGTCTGTGGATCACCAGGTTTACACACTTCACAGCACTCACCCAAGCACATACCCTCCCCAATGTCCATAATCCCACCCCCTTCTCCCAAACCCCCTCCCCCCAGCAACCCTCAGTTTGTTTTGTGAGATTAAGAGTCACTTATGGTTTGTCTCCCTCCCAATCCCATCTTGTTTCATTGATTCTTCTCCTACCCACTTAAGCCCCCATGTTGCATCACCACTTCTTCATATCAGGGAGATCATATGATAGTTGTCTTTCTCTGCTTGACTTATTTCACTAAGCATGATACGCTCTAGTTCCATCCATGTTGTCACAAATGGCAAGATTTCATTTCTTTTGATGGCTGCATAGTATTCCATTGTGTATATATACCACATCTTCTTGATCCATTCATCTGTTGATGGACATCTAGGTTCTTTCCATAGTTTGGCTATTGTGGACATTTTTTTTTACTCTATCAAACTACTCCATGACTTTTGATTGGAGAATTTAATCCATTTCCATTTGTAATAATTATTGATAGGTAGGATTTCATTAATAATGTCTTATTGTTTTCTGGTTGTTTTGCAGTTTTATTTTTTCCCTCTTTTGATGCCTTTCTTTGTGAATTGATGGTTGTTTGTAGTGGTGTATTTTTGCTCCCCTCTCTTGTAAATCTACTGTAGGTTTCTGTTGTGTGGTTACCATGAGGCTTACATAAACTTCTTGTAGATAGGTCTTTTTACTTAAATAACTTTGATCATATACAAAAACTCTTTTTTTTTCACTCCTCTCTTTATTGTCTTTGCTGTCATGATTTTCTGCTTACACTGTATTTAGTAAATTTTTGTAGTTATAGCTATTTTCAATACTTACGTACTTTAACCTTTATACTAAATTTAAGTGATCTGCACTAGAACATATTACAATATTAAAGTATTTTGACTTTGCGTACATCCTTATCTTTACCAGTCTTTTGTATATTGTCATATGTTTTCATGTTATGAATTAGTGTTCTTTGATTTCTACTTGAAGAACTCATTTTAGCTTTTCTCATAAGTCAGTTCTACTGGTAATGAATTTCCTCATCTTCTGTTTGTTTGGAAAAAGTTCTTATTTCTTCATGTCTAATGGGCCACTTTGCTGCTAAAAATTGGCAGTTGTGGATTTTTTTTTCCATCATTTTGAATATATCACTCCACTATCTCCTGTCCTGTATGATTTCTACTTAGAAATCTTCTAAGAGTGTTCTGGAGATTCCTTTCTAAGTTATATGTTTTTTGTCTCCTTTGCTGGTTTTAAGATTCTCTTGTTGCCTTTATTTTTGACATTTTTATTATAATATGTCTTTGAGAGGATCACTTTAAGTTGATTTTTGTTGCTTTTTTTTTTTTTTGGACCAATGAAATTCATAATTGTAGCTATACAAATATCTCCCTAGATTCAGGAAGTTCCCAGCCATTAGTTTTTAAATTACATTTTCTTCCCTCTTTTCCTCCTGTTAATCTGTTGGAACTTTGATAAAACAAAAAAAAAATGTACTTTTGAAGGTAACCATACAGGATTTTAAAAAAATATTTTATATATTTGACAGAAAGAGGGATCACAAGTAGACAGAGAGGCAGGCAGTGAAAGAGGGGGTAACAGTCTCCCTGCTGAGCATCTGAGAGCCCAATGTGTGGCTCAATCCCAAGACCCTGAGATCATGACCTGAGTCAAAGACAGAGGTCCAACCTACTGAGCCACCCACGCGCCCCAACCATGCAGATTTTTTCACACTTTTCATTCTTGTTTTTGTCAAAGAGGACAAAATAAATGACATCTTATTTCACCATTGTGCTGACATTGTTTCCTTGTCTGTAATTTTTTTTTTAAGATTTTATTTTTTTTTATTTGAGATAGAGAGAGAGAGAGAGACAAAGCGTCGAGAGGTTCAGGGTGAGAGGGAGAACCAGGATCCCCACTGAGCAGGAGCCCGATGTGGGGCTCAATCCCAGAACTCCTGGATCACAACCTGAGCTGAAGGCAGATGCTTAACCAACAGAGCCATCCAGGCATTCCTTGTCTATTTTTGTATGTATTTTCTACTAACCCCAAAGTTATACTAGTGTTAAAGTTAAGTAGTTTTAATAATTTATAACTTACAAATACTTTATAATTTATAAATAATTTAGCAATAATTAAATGCATTCATGAATGAGTGCAACAAGAAATAACTAGAATTTTAAAAACTACATTGTATTTGGACAGGTGATTTTAAAAGCATTAGCCTTCTTAGAAAAACTATTCTACTATGCTGTGCATTTAGATTACATAAAAATAAGTGAATTATAAAAAAAAATCTTGACTTTTCAGAAAACAAAAATATTACAAACTGAACTGTCATGAAAGGAAAAGTAAAACATGGTGGCATTTTTCCCCTAATAGTACTCGGATTATTTAGGACAACCAAAATCATTAATGGTTTGAACTACTACTATTCAGAAAAAAAATGTGAGGATAAGAATTTTTAATTTTTGAAACAATGAAAGCAGATATGAATAAAATCTTTGATAGCATGAATGTTATGGATAAGGTGCATACTTGTTTATCCAGATCATAGAACATTAGGGAGGAAAAAAAAAGAGTCTTGAGAATTTAAGCTGAAATATATATAAAATATATATATAAATACATATATAAAAATATATATGTATACATACACACATATGTGTGTGTGTGTGTGTGTATGTGTATTTCTTTCCTTATCTTCCTGATAACTGGCTACTTGACTTCCTCATGTAGAGGAGGCCAAGAAGGCACAGTATGAATGTACAGCACATTCTTTATTTATTCAAAAATATTGAACATTCTTTTTGTGTGCCACTTCCTTTGTGAGATGATATTAAACCAGAGGAGGCCAACAATGTCCCTACATTCAAGGAGCTTTCTATCGCTGAAGACAAGAGTTCTGTTAGTAACTACAAATAAAGTGTGATAAGAGCTATAAAGAGAAAGGAAGGGGATGATATGGAAACATATAAAATAGGGCACTCAACTTGGAGAAGTTGGATGTTGTAGATAGAGCATGAACATTCAGAGGCTAAATAGTGTAGCCAAAAAAGGTCATGTAGACTGAAAAGCATTTTGCCAAATATGAGGCAGAACAATCAGGCAAAGGATAGATGTGTCACAAATATGGAGGGGAGGAAGGTAGGGGAATGGCTGAGCCTGGTGGTGGGTATTAAGGAGGACACATATTGCATGTATCACTGGGTGTGGTGCATAAACAATTAATCTTGGAACATGAAAATAATTAAATTAAATTAAATTAAGATGTTAAATTTTTTTTAAAACTATAAAATTTTTAAAAATGGAAAGATATTGTTCTCCTTTTTGAAGATAATATAATATTTGCAATATAGAAGACTGGTGTTGACAACAGTGTAGAAAATGGGTTGAAAGCAAATGAGAATGGAGTCCACCAGAGCTGTCGTGAAAGTTTGTTGCAGTGGTCTTGAAAAAGAATTTGCCTAAACTAGATAAATGCCAATAAAAATAGAAAGGCATGAAAACACGTGAAATATTTTTTTGTTTACATTATAGAATTATAAATACTTGGTTACTGATTCTACTGGTGTCACTCTCTGAACCAACTGGCTCAAATTTCAATGTCTTTTTTTGGGTAGATGCTTTACTTAGGAAAAATCAAAAAGAATGGACGTGGTCAAAATGATGTATTGTGTAGAGAATTTCCCAACTTTGTACACAAGTTAGGAAGCAAACAAAAAAAGCTGGGAATTCACTTTAAAGCATCTCATTAATCATGGGTGTGCATTTTGCACCATGCTTCTTGTAGCAGTAAAGCAGATCTAAAAATGTCTTTATGCAGAAATGATAGACGATCCAACACTCAGAATGGATTAGGACTTTTGGTATTCCATAATGTAGCCACATGAAACTAACATTAAGAAAGTAAAGTATGTAAGGAAACATATGGTACCTGGTCCTCTGCCATCTGAAGCCAACGTGCAACATTATCAAATAAGAAACAAAAAATGCAAACAATGGCACTTTTATATTCTGAGACCACCTGTGAGACCAAGTAAAACATACAAATGTTTATTTTTCTTAGTTAATAGATGAATAAAAACTGAAAGATACCTAGAGCAAGACACAGTTTCAGTCTCTTCCCCCTCCACCCTATTTTTTTTTCCATTTTCTTGTCCCTTGAGTCCACATGTCATGGACGATTCTTCAAAAGGAATATATTATACTAGCCCATTTCCAAAAAAAATTAAACTCAAACATGACATAAAATCAAAATATAAGAAAAGGAATGTCATTTTCAGAAGGAAGGATTCTCTTTGCCCTTCTCTTTTCTGGTCACTACCAAGAATAAATTTCAGAAAAAGGGAAGGAAGAGGAAAGAAATAAAGAAAAGAACAAGTGGACATGAAGAAAGAAGTAATAAAACACGAGTTTTGTTTTGTGAAAACACCTGTGTTTTATTTGCAAAGCCAATAAAACATACATCATCCAAAAAGCAAATGCACAGGGACTTAAAGTGGTCTGCTTTCAGCTTTGTACCACCTGCATCTATGGTAATCTTTTGCTTTGGTTAAGAATGCTGCATAAACTCTTGAGACTATCAGGTTAACCAAGGCAGATTTGGTATCTCATTTGTATTTCCTGATGACGCCCTGTTACTACTGTCTGTCTCGCTTTAAACAGCTGCATTTGTAGGAATGGTAAAGGAGCCATCTTCTCCGTGCCTTGGTGATGGTGGAGAATTACAGAAAGAACATCAACATGTATCTTTTTAGAGGGCTGTAAATCACTCCTTTTCATTCCACCCCTCACCCTACTTCAAGAAATTAAAAATCACAAACTTCTGTATATACACTGACAAGAGATTTTTTCCAAGGATTTATACTAAGAAATTGTATTTTTTGTTACTGTGATTGTGGACAATATCATCTGTTACATTTTAGCTACCTTTAAGTTTAGCTTTCTAAAGATACTGTGTATAGATCTAACTTTGTCTTTAGAGTTTGTTTCTAATTAGAAAAGTAAGTGTGTTATCAAAGCACTAATGTCTATTTTTCATGCCCCAAAATATCACGATGAGAAGTGTTTCATAAGTATTTACATAATATTAAAAAAACATTATTATATTTCCAAATGTCCAGTCATTTGACATATAAAGAATGTCCAAATTACTGTTTGAAATTTTCACCGTATGTTTTAGTTTCACATAGACATAACTTTAAATGCTTTGTGTTTTAAATTATTAAAAGCTTTCTGAAGTGAATACCACTTCTGAATTCTCAAGTAGTGTTTGATAACTTCATTTAAACAGGAAATATAAGCACAGAGTGTTTTGTTGCATTATACCTTGATCCTTAATTAAAATACTTGCACTTCAATTTCAGAAGTAAAGTTCAGATTACAAAAGTTTTAATAACCTTCTTCTGTCACATTTTACATCCAACAGCTTGCATAAGAAGAATCATGACATTAGTACTCTAAATCTGGACTTGGATTCTAATTTATATATATATATATATATATATATATATATATATTCATTCATTTATTTATTTATTTATTTATTTTCATGCAAGCAGTCTGAGCTTCTTGTTACAACAATTACAAAGCTGGGTTGGGAAACTTGACAGACCTGGGATCTTAGAGTCATGATTCTAAAAACTACATCAGTTATGGAGTACCAGAAAAAACAGGCACCCAGAATGTCATTCTTTAACATGTGGTTTCCTCTACTACAGCTGTGTTCTATACATTGGAATAAAGTGAGTGGATACAATGATTCATTCACTGCATTTTACTCTTAGTTGTTTATTTATTTAAGCCAAAAGAGTCAAAGTATGAATTTTTTTTTTAAGGTTTTATTTGTTATACAGAGAGAGATCACAAATACTCAGAGAGGCAGGCAGAGGGAGATGCGGGGGGGGGGGGGCAGTGAGCAGGCTCCCTGCCAAGCAGAGAGTCTGGTGTGGGGCTCAACCCCAGGACCCTGGGATCATGACCTGAGCTGAAGGCAGAAGCTTTAACCCACTGAGCCACCCAGATGCCCCTAAATGATAACAGTTTAAATTTCACACTTAATTAGTAAACACCTCACAATATTCCACATACTTTTCAGTCATATTATAATTAACCAATGAACTATTCAACTTTCTATATTTTATAATCTGTCTCCCTAACTGGGTTTCAAGTATCTTGAAGGCCCTAGAGGCTACATTTTTTTCTGTTCTCTATTTAACCACATCTGGAAGTTTGCTTGAGTTTATTAATTCCTTAAAATGATTTGATAATTATACTAACTAGTTATATAATTTCACATGAATGGAAACACAGTACCCGATGAAGTTGGTTATCTAATTATATATATATAAAAAAAATATCTGTTAGGCAGAGCCTCCCCGTAGGGTAGAGTTATTGCACATAAGTGATTTCTTTTTTTAATAAGAAAGGCTCTTTATATTCAGAAATTATCAGTCTCTGATAAAGTGGCTCATTTTTTTAAAATACCAGATTTAAACTTATTGAACCTCAGTGCAGCTACTCACTTCTCTCTATTCCAATTATAAGATTAACTTTTATTGGTATGTTAGACCATCAGATGCTCTGAGAAGATGGGGTTTAATTGGAATTGGAATATTTTATTTTAGAGGTTTATTTTTTAATTTTTAAAAAAATTTAAAATTTATTTTTAATGTTCCAGAATTCATTGTTTATGCACCACACCCAGTGCTCCATGCAATATGTGCCCTCCATAATACCCACCACCAGGCTCACCCAACCTCCCCCCTTCCCCCCTCCAAAACCCTCAGTTTATTTCTCAGAGTCCACAGTCTCTCATGGTTCGCTTCCCCCTCCAATTTCCCCCAGATCCCTTCTCCTCTCCATCTCCCCATGTCCTCCATGTTATTCCTTATGCTCCACAAATGAGTGAAACCATAAGATAATTGACTCTCTTGTCAATTGTCTCTCTTGCTTGACTTATTTCACTCAGCATAATCTCTTCCAGACCCATCAATTTTGATACAAAAATTGGGTATTCACCCTTTCTGGTGGAGGTATAATACTCCATAGTATATATGGACCACATCTTCTTTATCCATTCATCCACTGAAAGGCATCATGGTTCTTTCCATTCTTGTGAAAGTGGCCATTGTTGCTATGAACATTGGGGTACAGATGGCCCTTCTTTTCACTACATCTGAATCTTTGGGATAAACACCCAGTAGTACAATTGCAGGGTCATAGGAAAGCTCTATTTTTAATTTCTTAAGGAATCACCACACTGTTTTCCAAAGTAGCTGCACCAACTTGCATTCCCACCAACAGTGTAAGAGCTTTCCCCTTTCTCCAAATTTTCTCCCATACATGTTGTTTACTGTCTTCTTAATTTTGGCCATTATAACTGGTGTAAGGTGGTATCTCAATGTGGTTTTGATTTGAATCTCCCTGATGGCTAGTGATAAACATTTTTTTCATGTGTCTGTTAGCCATTTGTATGTATTTTTTGGAGAAGTGTCTGCTCATGTCTTCTGCCCATTTTTTGATGTGATTATGTTTTGTGTGTGTTGAGTTGAGGAGTTCTTTATAGATCTTGGCTATCAGCCCTTTGTCTGTAGTGTCATTTGCAAATATCTTCTCCCATTCCATGGGTTGCCTCTTTGTTTTGTTGACTGTTTCCTTTGCTGTGCAGAAGCTTTGGATCTTGTTGAAGTCCCAAAAGTTCATTTTCACTTTTGTTTCCTTTCCCTTTGAAGACATATCTTGAAAGAAGCTGTTTTGGCCAATGTCAAAGAGATTACTGCCTATATTCTCCTCTAGGATTTTGATGGATTCCTGCCTGATGTTGAGGACTTTTATTGATTTCGAGTCTAACCTTGTATATGGTGTAAGAGAATGGTCAAGTTTCATTCTTGTACACATAGCTGTCCAATTTCCCAAGCACCGTTTTTTGAAAAGACTATCTTTTTTTCCACTGGATATCTTTTCCTGCTTTGTTGAAGACTAGTTGACCATAAAGTAGAGGGTCCATATCTGGGATCTCTATTCTGTTCCACAGGACTATGTGTCTGTTTTTGTGCCAGCACCATGCTGTCTTGGTGATCACAGCTTTGTAGTAAAGCTTGAAATCAGGCAACGTGATGCCCCCAGTTTTGTTTTTCTCTTTCAAAATTTCCTTAGCAATTCGGGGTCTCTTCTGTTTCCATATAAACTTTAAGATTGTTCCAGCTTTTTGAAAAATATGGGTTTTGATTGGGATGGCATTAAAGGGTCACAGGGAAGCTCTATTTTTAATTTCTTGAGGAATCTTTACACTGTTCTCCAAAGAGGCTGCACCAACTTGCATTCCCACCAACAGTGTAAGAGGGTTCCCCTTTCTCCACATCCTCTCCAACACATTGAAAGTATAGATTGCTTTGAGCAGAATATACATTTTAACAATATTTATTCTTCTGACCCATAAGCATGGAATGCTCTTCCATCTTTTTGTGTCTTCTTCAGTTTCTTTCATGAGTGTTCTAGAGTTCTTGGAGTGCAGATCCTCTACCGCTTTGGTTAGGTTTATTCCCAGGTATCTTATGATTCTTGCTGCTATAGTAAATGGAATCTATTTCCATTTCTGTATTTTCATTGTTAGTGTATAAGAAAGCAACCTATTTCTGTACATTGATTTTGTATCCTGTCACATTACTGAGTTGCTGTGTGAATTTTAGTAGTTTAGGAATGGAATCTTTGGGGTTTCCATAGAAAGTATCATGTCATCTGTGAAGAGAGAGAGAGTTTGACTTCTTCATTGCCAATTTGAATAACTTTTATTTCTCTTTGTTGTCTGATGCTGTTGGTAGGACTTCTAACACTATGTTGAACAAGTGTGGTGAGAGTGGGCATCCTTTTTGTGTTCCTGATCTCAAAGGGAAGGCTGTCAGATATTCCCTATTGAGGATGATTTTCACTGTGGGTTTTTCATAGATGGATTTTTATGAAGTTGATGAATGTTCCTTTTATCCCTATACTCTGAAGCATTTTAATCAGGAATAGATGCTGTATCTTGTCAAATGCTTTTCTGCTTCAATTGAGAGGACCATGTGGTTCTTCTCTCTTCACTTATTGATGTGTTCTATCACATTGATTGATTTGTGAATGTGGAACTACCCTGGCAACCCAGGGATAAATCCCACCTGGTCATGGTGGAATACCTTTTTAATGTACTGTTGGATCCTATTACCTAAGATCTTGTTGAGAATCTTAGCACTATATTCATCAGTGATATTGGTCTGAAATTCTCCATTTTGGTGGAGTCTCTGCCTGGTTTGGGGATCAGGGTAATGCTGACTTCAAAAAGAGTCTGGAAGTTTTCCTTCTGCTTCATTTTTTTTGAAACAGCTTCAGGAGAATAGGTATTATTTCTTCCTTGAATGTTTAGTAGAATTCCCCAGGGAATCTGTCAGGTCCTGGGCTCTTGTTTTTTGGGAGGTTTTTGATCACTGCTTCAATCTCATTCATTACTAGATATTAGTCTATTCAGGTTGTCAATTACTTCCTGATTCAGTCTTGGAAGTTTATAGGTTTCCCGGAATGCATCCATTTCTTCAAGGTTGCTTAACTTTTGACATATAACTGTTGGTAATAATTTCTGATGATTGCTTCTATTTCATTGGTGTTAGTCATGATCTTTTCCCTTTCATTCCTAATTTCATTAATTTGGGTCTTCTCTCTTTTCTTTTGGATTAGATTGGTCAGTGGTTTATCGATCTTATTGATTCAAAAAACCATCTTCTAGCTTCTTGATATGTTCTACTGTATCTCTAGTTTCTATCTCATTGATCTCTGCTCTAATCTTGATTCTTTCCCTTCTTGTGTGTGGGTTGGATTAATTTGTTGTTGATTATCCAGGTCTTTAAGTTGTAAGAGAGCTGGTGTATTCTGGAATTTTCAATTTTTTGAGGGAGGCTTTGATGGCTATGTATTTCCCCCGCAGGACCACTATTGCTGTATCCCATAGACTTTGGACCAAAAGTGTCTTCATTTTCATTGGTTTCCATGGATGGTTTAAGTTCCTCTTCGATTTCCTGATTGATCCAAACATTCTTAAGCAAGGTGGTCTTTAGCTTTCAGGCATTTGAATTCCTTCTGAACTTTTTTTTGTGGTTGAGATCTGGTTTCAAAGCATTGTGTTCTGAGAATATGCATGGAATAATCTCAAGCTTTTGGTGCCAGTTGAGGCCTGATTTGTGACCCAGTATGTGATCTATTCTGTAGAAAGTTCCATCTGCTCTCGAGAAAAATGAGTATTCTCATTTTAGGGTGGAATGTTTTGTATATATCTTTGAGGTCCATCTGGTCCAATGTGTCATTCAATGCTCTTGTTTCTTTATTGATTTTCTGCTTGGATGATATGTCTATTACTGAGAGTGGTGTGTTAGGATCCCCTACTGTTAATATGTTCATACCAATATGACTCTTTATTTTGATTAACAGTTGTGTTATGTAGCTGGCTGCTCCCATATTGGAGACATAAATATTTACAATTGTTAGATCTTCTTGGTGGATAGACCCTTTAAGAATGATGTAGTGTCCTTATGTATCCCTGGCTATGGTCTTTAATTTAACATCTAATTTATCTGATATGAGAATTGCTACCCCAGACTTTTTTTGAGGCCCATTGGCAGGAAAGTTGTTTCTCCATCCCTTCACTTTCAGTTTGGATGTATCCTTAGGTTCAAAATGGGTCTCTTGTAGACAACATATGGATGGGTGCTGTCATTTCATCCAATGTGCAACCCTGTGCCTTTTTAAGGGAGCATTTAGGTCATTCACACTGAGAGTAATTATGGAGAGTTATGTTTTTATTGACATTATGTTGCCTGTGAAGTTCTTGTTTCTATAGATTGTCTCCATAAATTACTGTTCAATGGCACTTTTTGGTTCTTTCTTCTTTATTGGACCCCCCTTAATATTTCTTGTAGTGTTGGCTTGGTGGTCACATATTCTTTTAAACCTTACCAGTCTTGGAAGCTCTTTATCTTTCCATCCATTTTGAATGTCAGTCTTGCTGGATAAAGTACTCTGATGCATGTTCTTTTCATCTAGTGCCCTGAATATGTCTTGCCAGCTCTTCCTGGCTTGCCAGGTTTCTGTGGACAGGGCTGACATTATTCTGATGAGCCTTCCTTGGTAGGTAAGGAATCTCTTCCCCCTAACAGCTCTCAAGAGCTCCTGTCTAAAATTATAATTCATCAGTTTCACAATGACGTGTCACGAGGTCTTTCTAGATTCTGTGATCTTAGGGGGAGGCCTTTCTGCCTCTGGGACACAAAAGCTGGTTCCTCAGATTGGGAAAATTTTTTATGGAGAATTTGTTCAACTATATCCTCTAGTCTTCTTTCTTTCTCTTCTTCCTTAGGGATTCCAATAATTCTGACATTGGAACGTGGGTTCTAAGCTGTTTGTTCCAGGCTTCCCCCTGATCCTTTTTCTCTACCAGTTTGTCCTCTGGATCACTAATTCTATCTTCTGTCTTGGTTACCCTAGCTTTGAGAGAATTTAGATTAGATTGGAACTCATTGAGAGCATTGTTAACATCTTCCCTGGTGGCTTTCACTTCTGTGCTTATAAGTTCCATGTTGTCATTAGTGCTTTTCTCCTCCTAGCCATTTCCTGGATAATTGTTAGCCTGAATTCCCTTTCTGACATAATGTTTATGTCCATATCCAATAGCTCTGATGGAGAGGGCACAGTGTCTGGCTTTTTCCTCTGTTGGACATTCCTCCTCCTGGCCATTTTGGTGAGAGATGGCTGAGGGGATGTGTAACTAAATGTACCAACCGTAATCCAGGGAGGGTGCACCCTGGCACACTTCTGAGCAATTGGGAGACCCCACAAAAAAGAAAGAAGAAAGAAAAAAGAGAGAGAGAAGAGAGAGAGACAGGAAAAGAGAGAGGTAGAGAAGCCCAGCCTGAATGGGCCCCAAAGGTATGATTTTTAAAGTATACAAACAACAACAGACAAACAAAAAGACTGACAAAAGTAAATGACAAGGAAAAAAAAAAAGAAACCAACCAAAATTAATCCCAGGTATAAGATTTATATACTACCAGAACAAAAACAAATACACAGAAACACTGACAGAAGAAAAAGATGGGAGCATGGTTATAAATTCTCAGTGTGTGGGAAGAAGTTTATTTTGATTCTTCCTGGGTGTATCTTGATATCTTTGTTAAAGGACTCAACTTTCCCAAGATAAAGGGGGATTAAAATTGGTTTATATTTAGGGGTAGTATTGATTAGGGAAAGAGGATTACCTTGAAACTTATCTCTATATGAATACTAAAAAAAAAAAAAAAAAAAATAGAAAAGCAAAAACAAACAAACAAACAAGCAAACCAAAACTCAAAATCAAAAAACACAGGAATATGTATCAAAAAATTTCAAGTTAAAAAGTTATTATGGCTTTAACCCAGTTATTTTGGATTTTGTTGTCTTGAACCTCTCATTGTGACAGTAAATAAGTTAAAGATTGCTTAAAAATTAAAAAGAAGAGAATAGTGACAATGAATTAAAAAATAAAAGTTGTATTTATGAAATATACAGGTTTTAGGGCAATACCAGGAGCTTAATATTTTATTTTCCCCTGATATTGGGGTTTGCAGTTTTATGGGGACCCTGTGGTGGTTGTCCTCTTGGGGTTTTTTTGTGGGATTTTTTTGGGGGGGTGGCTTTCTGGGGGAGGGGTTTGCTGCATGGTTTTTTAGGCAGTCTTGCTAGAGTTGAGTCTTTGTGCCCCCTATCAAGGGGCTAGGTTCTGAGGATACCAGTTTTTCAGGCTTTTGTTCTCTAAAGGTTTTGTTTGTTTGCTTTTGTTTTGTTTTTGTTTTTGTTCTGTTTTTCTCCCCTTGGCAGCTTTTGGTGGTTCTTTGGAGGTTTAGAGGAAAGCAAACTGCACCCAGACCTCCATTTCAGTGCAAAGTCTCAGTTTTTTCCCCTCTGGGTGGTCCAGAGCACACAGACTCCCCTCTGCCACTTCCCACTTGCAGAGCACCTCCCTAGCCACAGTCTCAGGGTTCTCAGGAGCTACAACTTGTACTGTGGTGCTACTAAAATGGTGAGCAGTATTAGTCCGGAGAGCTGGCTTCCAGTGACTGCCTTTGCCCCAGCTGTCTGGGCAGGTCTAGACTGCTGGAGAGATCCCAACCAGAGATGGAACACTGAGATTTCCCTGTCAGCAGAGGCTGGGTGTGTTCAGACTCTCACTGGTACTAGAGAGAACTGGCTAACGCCCACATGGACCTCTCTCAGGGGAGGATGTGGAGTGTGGCTCAGACCCAGGTCTCAAAACCCACATGTAGAGTACAAAAGGTTGTGGTTCTGGAGAGCACTGGCTGGTGTCCACACCGGACTCTCATGCGCACCACCACCCAGACACTCTCACATGTGCCAGTGTCTCAGGGACCAGGCCTGGAGGCTTTGCCACACTCTTTCTGGCATGGCACCAGTAGTAGCCATCCTGGGTCTGTGGGCTTAAGCCCGTGCCCCTAACCACCCAATTCCGTCAATTTCCCTTTAAGATCTTTTGCTCTTTTTGAGTGCTTTTACCCAGACTCCAAGTTAATGCTGGTCCCCAATCACAGGGACACTTTCATATTGGGATTTTACTTTCCAATGGGTCGCTTCTGGTGGCTCCCTCCCCCTTTTGTTTATCTTCTGATATCAGTCCCATGTTCCCACTTAGCTTTACCTGTCCACTGGTGTCTTCTGCCACCATAGAGATCCAGAATTGTATAATCCTACATCTCAGGATGATTTCATGTCTGTTCAGAGTGTTCTGGTAGATAATCAGCTCACTTTAGGGGATGAATTGAAATAGCATCTCCTACTTCTGCATCTTGCCCCCCTCTGGAATTGGAATTTTAATCACACACAACTGCACTGCATCAAGCCAAACTGGTCACAGACATTTTAATATTAATTTGGTCTATCAAGCATCATTTTTGTTAATCTTATGTATTTACTATCACCAAGTGAAAATCCCATGCCATTTTGGATGGTTAATGCATTCTCTGCAGAACAAGCAATCATTCACAATAATATCATTCAGTGGGATAAAATGGGTACCAAGAACCTAACTACAGTAGTCAACAATGAAGGTAATATCAATTATGCTACCACAAGATCTAAAGTAGCAAAGAATAAACCATTACTTATTTGAATGCATGGACAATGTGTACTAAGTTAGGTGTCAAGTTCCAAACTTGCTTGAAGAATTATATAAAATAAACCTTAAGAAGTTGCTCTGTTTATGACACAGAGCAAGGGTCAGAAGTGGAATTCTGGGAGCTGCTAAAATTTATTTCATAATATAGCTTAAAACCAGCCCTGAGGGAGAAGAGAAAGTGGAAAATGTCTCTAATTTCATCTCTCTTACTTGAAATTATGGGGTGATATTCACAGTCCTGCTTCAGTCAACTGACAACAATACTTTTCCTATGATTGCAGAATGTTTCCTGACTTACAAGAAAATGCAGTAAAGGACCACATGGCATAGGGTGAGAGAGTTAAACACTGTGGAAAATGCTTCCATTGATATAAAGTCATGACAAGACTTGATGATATGTCCATAAAACAAGTACTGGCATTGAATTATTTAACTCTGGAGTCCCCTGAGACCTAACACATGAACTGGAAAAATGTGAGACTTTAGGATCTGGTGACAAATGCAGTCATCAAAAATTCTGAAATTCAATGAATCCTGTCAACATCGCTTCAACGTGAGGGCCATGAACAATAGATTTATTAAATGCAGACTTATGCAAATCAGAAATTGTTATGCTGGAATGAAAGGGCTATTAAACCTTTTAGGATTGTTGAACATAACTGATAGGGAACTAACATTTATTTCATACAGGCAAGTGAAATAGAGTCAAGATTTGAGAAAGCAAGAAGTATTAATTAATTAAAAGAATGACTTCATATCATAATTTTATCACTAGCAATATGTTCTTTTCCTTAACTTAATTTTATTTTGTTAGTGTTCCAAGATTCATTGTTTATGCACCACACCCAGTGCTCCATGCAATACGTGCCCTCCTTAATACCCACCACCAGGTTCATTGACCCCCACCATCCCTCTCCCTTCCAAAACCCTCAGTTTGTTTCTCAGAGTCCACAGTCTCTCATGGTTCATCTCCCTATCTGATTTCCCCCAACTCACTTCTCCTCTCTTTTTCCAATGTCCTCCATGTTATTCCTTATGCTCCACAAGTAAGTGAAACCATATGATTATTGGCTTTCTTTGCTTGACTTATTTTACTCAGTAGAATCTCCTCCAGTCCCACCCATGTTGATACAAAAAAGGTATTCATCCTTTCTGATGGAGGCATAATACTCCATTGTATATATGGACCATATCTTCTTTATCCATTCATCTGTTGAAGGATATCCTTGCTTTTTTCACAGTTTGGTGACTGTGGCCATTGCTGCAGGATGTTCTTTTTAAAAGAATGAACTTAATGAAGTACCAGACAAAAAAGGCACCTAGAACATCATTCTTCAACATGTGACATTGTCTAGTATAGCTGTATTCTTTGTATTAAATACATAACTAACATCTTTAATAATATTATAAGACTTTTTCTTGATAGTATAAATTTTTATTTTTTTATAAACATATATTTTCTTGATAGTATAAATTGAACTTTATTATTTTATTATTATTAGGGTATTGTTGAATATTAAAATGAATCAAGTAGAGATTAACAGCTTCCTTAAGGGAGAACCATTATGTAAATCTGCATCATGGTGGTTTTATTTTTGTATTATAAGGTTTAATGCTGGATTAACTTAAGTAAAGCACTATTCATTGAATAGAAGTGTTGAAATGAACAAACATTGCTTAACATTGGGTTCCTATGAGAGATATGAAATTTCAAAATACTTTTAAGGATTAAAATATTTTCATCACAAAAATATCTGTGGCTATTTTTGTAATGTAAATACTTTATTTCAAAAATATTTAGCCTTTGTAGGATTCTATCTAATGCACTTGTTGAGTTATACCCTTTGCTATGAACATTATATTATATTTGCACAATAGCCAAAGCATATCCTACAAAACAGAATGGCTCTAATCATTCTCATGTTTATCACAGTTATACAGATTAAACATGCTGTGGCTTATCCACAGATATTTCCAGATACCTAACTGGATGCATATCCATCAATATGCATCTTTGAGTCTTTTTTTTTTAAGGTTTTATTTATTTATTTATTTTACACAAAAAGAGAGACAAGAAGAGCAGGAACACAAACAGAGGGAAAGCAGGCTTCCTGCTGAGCAGGGAGGCGTAAAGGAAGAAGCTTAAGGACTGAGCATCCCAGGTGCCCATAACTTTGATTCTTAAGTATAAAATATTCTTTAACAATGTGGTTTCTTTTTCAGTCATAAGAATAGGACAAGATGTCACTCTGCATTTTATTTCTTATCATAGTCATCCTATATAATCTTACCGATATTTAAGGCCAAATATACTTACATTTGTGAAAATTATGGGACAAAACTTCTGTCATAGAGCACATGTAAAAGAGATTATAGGTAGGTGTGCCTTGGTGGCTCAGTTGCTTAAGCCTCTGCCTCCAGCTCAAGTCATGATCCCAAGGCCCTAGGATCTAGCCCTATATGGGGCTCCCTGCTCAGCAGGAAGTCTGCTTCTCCCTCTACCCCTGCCCACCACTTCAGCACTCTCTCTCTCTCTCTCTTTCAAAGAAAGAAAGAAAGAAAGAAAGAAAGAAAATCTTTTTATAAAAAGGAGATTATAGGTGGTATAGTAGTAGTAGAGAAAGATTAAACAAACAAGTTCAATAATGCTAAATTTTATATAGGTAGGGATATAGTGCAAGAAGTGGAAGAAATGCTAATTGATCTCTTTTGGTCATATTTAGAGTAAAAAGTATTGTTGGGTATGCTGTGGATCTACTTCTCTTGCCATCTTGTAAACTAGTTGTTTTCAAACTTTTGACAAGCATCTACAATATGAAATGGACTGATATTCATAATAGGAAATATATTAGTCTATGAGTTCAGTAAACACACAGTCACACACATTGACAGAACTGAAAATATTATGAAACAATACCTACCTATTATAATACCTGTGCTTTCTATACTATAGCTTAGTATTGTAAGATATTCTATACACTTTTTTCTAACCTATATGTGTTTTTCAAATAATGATTTTGTAACACTCTAATGTGTGGTGACCTGCAGAATGCAAAGCACTAATTGTTCTCAATTGCAGTGATTTTTTCTCCTGCTGGATATTTGGCAATGTTTGTAGATATTTTGACTGTCACAATGAGGAGAGTAATGAGTGGGTAGAAATCATCTTACAATCAATAGCACAGCTCCCTTCAACAAAGAATTATCTGGCCTAAAATAACCATAACACTGAGGATGTGAAACTCTTGTCTAATGGATTGCCCTGAAGAGCCTAAAATGTTAATATCATGTTTTTCAGACTTCCTCTCTGACTGTGATTCTTATTTCATCAGTATATTCAGGAGAATTGAATTCAGATCTGACTTAGGAGAGAAAAAGAAAGAAGGTCACTAACCAACTATATTGAGGAAAAGATCATGGTAGAAAAATTGGAGATTTGCAACCAGAAGTTTCCTGAGTTGACAGCTTCCCTCAGTGACAGTGGCAGCTTTCCTGTTCATAGGAGCCCAAGCTTAGAGCCTGATCCTGTAGCTGTACAAATTGCCTAGTAATATATTCCCATATGCCCAAAATAGTTAGAGCCATGTGAATTATCAGTAAATAAAGATAAAATTTATAATGTCTCTAAAATACAAGTAGATACACTTCATCCCCCCAAATCAACCAGTGAGTTGACTGATGTGTTATCATTCAGTTACTATAGTATACAAAGTACAAATGGAGAACATTTTGAAGTGAGGAAGTATTAGGGGAAAATAAGTAATTATTTTGAGTTATAAACTTTTTGGATAAAAAACTATAACTTAAAAAATATACAGTGGAAAAAGATAGTCTCGTCAATAAATGGTGCTGGGAAAACTGGACAGCTATATGTAGAAGAATGAAACTCGACCACTCTTACACCATACACAAAGATAAACTCAAAATGGATAAAAGATCTCAATGTGAGACAGGAATCCATCAGAATCCTAGAGGAGAACATAGGCAGTAATCTCTTCGATATCAGCCACAGCAACTTCTTTCAAGATATGTCTCCAAAGGCAAAGGAAACAAAAGCGAAAATAAACTTTTGGGACTTCATCAAAATCAAAAGCTTCTGCACAGCAAAGGAAACAGTAAAAAAACAAAAACAAAAACAAAGAGGCAACCCACTGAATGGGAGAGGATATTTGCAAATGACAGTACAGACAAAAGGTTGATATCCAGGATCTATAAAGAACTCCTCAAACTCAACACGCACAAAACAGGCAATCATATCAAAAAATGGGCAGAAGATATGAACAGACACTTCTCCAATGAAGACATACAAATGGCTATCAGACACATGAAAAAATGTTCATCATCACTAGCTCTCAGGGAGATTCAAATTAAATCCACATTGAGATATCACCTTACACCAGTTAGAATGGCCAAAATTAGCAAGACAGGAAATAACATGTGTTGGAGAGGATGTAGAGAAAGTAGAACCCTCTGAAATTGTTGGTGGTAATGCAGGTTGGTGCAGCCTCTTTGGAGAACAGTGTGGAGATTCCTCAAGAAATTTAAAATAGAACTTCCCTATGACCCTGCCATTGCACTACTGGGTATTTACCCCAAAGTTATAGATGTAGTGAAAAGAAGGGCCATCTGTACCCCAATGTTTATAGCAGCAATAGCCACGGTCACCAAACTGTGGAAAAAAACAAGATTCCCTTCAATCGATGAATGGATAAGGAAGATGTGGTCCATATACACTATGGAGTATTATGCCTCCATCAGAAAGGATGAATACCCAACTTTTGTAGCAACATGGACAGGACTGGAAGAGATTATGCTGAGTGAAATAAGTCAAGCAGAGGGAGTCAATTATCATATGGTTTCACTTATTTGTGGAGCATAACAAATAGCATGGAGGACATGGGGAGTTAGAGAGGAGAAGGGAGTTGGGGGAACTTGGAAGGGGAGGTGAATCATGAGAGACTATGGATTCTGAAAAACAATCTGAGGGGTTTGAAGTGTTGGAGTGGTGGGAGGTTGGGGTACCAGGTGGTGGGTATTATAGAGGGCACGGATTGCATGGAGCACTGGGTGTGGTGAAAAATTAATGAATACTGTTATGCTGCAAATAAATAAATTTAATTTTAAAAAATGGATGCATCAAAATTAACACATGAGTAATTAATAAGCTACTTTTGATGATATACCATTTCACCTAGACTGAGGTGGCCCTTAAATAAGTTTCATAATCATGTAGATCCTTCCTTTTAAAATGCCAATTTTTTTTGGAAAATATGTGTAATGGGTATCACGAATACTTGTAACTTTCCTAAATGGTTTAAGATGTTTTTTCTTCTTTTAACAGATGTTAACACTTTTGTTGTATGAAATGTTGTTTCATCGCATTATTATCTATAATTCTACCTTGAAATAATATTATCCATCTATTTGTGTTTAGAGGGAGCATGAAATGCCCCACTGGAAAGCACTTTTCAAAGGAAGATTGCATATTTCTGTACATTTCTTCAAACCAATATAGATAAGATAGATAAAAATCTTTTCAGAGTGAAAGACACTTTTGTAATTGTACATTCTATTGCTTCATGAAAAAAGGAAGCCAAAGATCCAAGATACTGAGATATACTGTCAGCCACACAACCACCAAGTGGAAGTCATAATTCAAATATGTCCTCTAATTCCAGGGCTCTCTCTAACCCATTCTGGCACATTCTTAGGTGACCTGTGCTTAGACCAGAGCAACATCATGTCAGTTTGATCTGAGGAGGCTCTTCTACTCTCTGAAGATACAGGCTTCTCCCTCTCTTAATATATATGGAATTAATTTTGCCACCTCATTTTCATTGTGTTACTCTTTAGAATCTGCTTATTTACTTTACATATAATTGTGTTGGTGGTACTGATGGCAACTAATTGCTTAATTTCTATAAGCCTCAGTTTTTAATTTCTAAATGGGTGATAATGGTATGAATTTCCTGAGCATGCTTGGGTGATCATATGTACACATGCAGAGAGACATACATAGTATGTAATAATAAATTGATATATTTATGTAAATATAATTATTTATAAATAAATATATAAATGTATATGTAAACTTTATATGTAATATAATCATACAATGTGCTTACCACATATACACTGATTTTTATATTTATCTAATCATTAGCCATTTTTCTTTTGTTTCTGTAGAAATGCCTCTTTTTTAATAGCTGATTTCTTGAAGCACAGACCTACCTTTGAAAACACATCTAAATCATCACCTCCTGAAATGAGTGTAACTGAGCTGACATATTGTAAGGACAAAGACTGGTACAAAGAAATAGCATAATTTACCAGCTCAACTTTTTTTTTTTTTTTTTAATAACAAGAAGCAATCTTTTATTTCTTTCCTTAGTGCTAAGTGTGGTACATAAAGCATATTGCTAATTGTTACATGTCTTTTTAATAACAATAATTTTGAATATTTTATCTTTCTCTGTTGTTTAATTTTTTAATTTAATTTTAAAATTTTTAAATAAACATATAATGTATTTTTATCCCCAGGAGTACAGGTCTCTTAATCGCCAGGTTTACACGTTTCACAGCACTCATCATAGCACACACCCTCCCCAATGTCCATATCCCCACCGCCCTCTCCCGTCCCCCCTTCCCCCAGCAACCCTCAATCTGTTTTATGAGATTGAGTCTTTTATGGTTTGTCTCCCACCCGATCCCATCTTCTTTCATTTTTTCTTTTCCTACCCCCCAAATCCCCCACATTGCATCTCCACTTCCTCATATCAGGGAGATCATATGATAGTTGTATTTCTCTGATTGACTTATTTCTCTAAGCATAATACCCTCTAGTTTCATCCACATCATCGCAAATGGCAAGATTTAATTTCTTTGATGGCTGCATAGTATTCCATTGTATATATATACCACCTCTTCTTTATCCATTCATCTGTTGATGGACATCTAGGTTCTTTCCATAGTTTGGCTATTATGGTCATTGTTGCTATAAACATTTGGGTGCACATGCCCCTTTGGAGCACCACGTTTGTATCTTTAGGATATATACCCAGTAGTGCAATCACTGGGTCATATGGTAGCTCCATTTTCAGTTTTTTGAGGACACTTCACACTGTTTTCCAGAGTGATTGCACCAGCTTGCATTCCCACCAACAGTGCAGGAGGGTTCCCCTCTCTCTGCATCCTCACCAGCATCTGTCATTTCTTGACTTGTTAATTTTAGCCATTCTGACTGGTGTGAGGTGGTATTTCATTGTGGTTTTGATTTGTATTTCCCTGATGCCAAGTGATGTGGAGCATTTATTCATGTGTCTGTTGTCCATCTCGATGTCTCCTTTGCAGAAATGTCTGTTCATGTGCTCTGCCCATTTGTTGATTGGATTATTTGTTCTTTGGGTGTTGAGTTTGCTGAACCCTTTATAGATTTTGGACGCTAGTCCTTTACCTGATATGTCGTTTGCAAATATTTTCTCCCATTCTGTCAGTTTTTTGGTTTTGTTAACTGTTTCCTTTGCTGTGCAAAAGCTTTTGATCTTGATGAAATCCCAATAGTTCATTTTTGCCCTTGCTTCTGTTGCCTTTGGCCATGTTCCTAGGAAGAGGTTGCTGTGTTTGAGGTCAAAGAGGTTGCTGCCTGTGTTCTCCTTAAGGATTTTGATGGATTCCTTTCTCACATTGAGGTCCTTTATCCATTTTGGGTCTATTTTCGTGTGCAGTATAAGGAAATTTTCCAATTTCATTTTTCTGCATGTTTTTCCCAACACCATTTATTTAAGAGGCTGTATTTTTTTCCACTGGACATTCCTTCCTGCTTTGTTGAAGACTAGTTGACCATAGAGTTGAGGGTCTATTTCTGGGCTCTCTATTCTGTTCCATTGATCGATGTGTAGTTTTTGTGTCAGTACCATACTGTCTTGATGATGACAACTTTGTAATAGAGCTTGAAGTCTGGAATTGTGATGCTGTCAACTTTGGCTGTCTTTTTCAGTGTTCATTTGGCTATTTGAGGTCATTTGAGGCTATTCGAGGTTCCATATAAATTTTAGGATTATTTGTTCCATTTCTTTGAAAAAAATAAATGGGATTTTGATAGGAATTCCATTAAATGTGTAGATTGCTTTAGGCAGAATAGACATTTTCACAATATTTGTTCTTCCAATCCATGAGCATGGAACATTTTTCCATTTCTTTGTGTCTTCCTCAATTTCTTTCATGACTACTTTATAATTTTCTGAGTATAGATTCTTTGCCTCTTTGGTTAGGTTTATTCCTAGGTATCTTATGGTTTGGGGTGCAATTGTAAATGGGATTGACTCCTTAATTTCTCTTTCTTCTGTCTTGTTCTTAGTGTAAAGAAATGCAACTGAATACTGTGCATTGACTTTACATCCTGACACTTTACTGAATTCCTGTACAAGTTCTAGCAGTTTTGGAGTGGAGTCTTTTGGGTTTTCCTCATAAAGTATCATATCATCTGCAAAGAGTGATAGTTTGACTTCTTCTTTGCTGATTTGGATGCCTTTAATTTCTTTTTGTTGTCTGATTGTTGAGGCTAGGACTTCTAGTACTATGTTGAATAGCAGTGGTGATAATGAACATCCCTGCCATGTTCTTGACCTTAGCAGAAAAGCTTTCAGTTTTTCTCCATTGAGAATACTATTTGCAGTGGGTTTTTCCCTTGCTTCTGTTTGAAAGAATTTGAAACTTTGAAGAGTTTTAATCAGGAAGGGATGCTGCACTTTGTCAAATGCTTTTTCAGCATCTATGGAGAGTATCATATGGTTCTTGTTCTTTCTTTTGTTGGTGTGTTGTATCACATTGATTGATTTGCGGATGTTGAACCAACATTGCATCCCTGGAATAAATCCCACTTGATCGTGGTGAATAATCCTTTTAATGTACTGTTGGATCCTACTTGACAGTATTTTGGTGAGAATTTTCACATCTGTGTTCATCAAGGATATTAGTCTGTAATTCTCTTTTTAGATGGGATACTTCTCTGGTTTTGGGATCAAGGTGATGCTGGCCTCATAAAATGAGTTTGTAACTTTTCCTTCCATTTCTATTTTTTGAAACTGTTTCAGGAGAATAGGAATTAATTCTTCTTTAGTTTTTGGTTTGGTAGAATTCCCCAAAGGAAGCCGTCTGGCCCTGGACTTTTGTTTGTTTGGAGATTTTTGATGACTATTTCAATCTCCTTACTGGTTATGGGTCTGTTCAGGTTTTCTGTGTCTTCCTGGTTCAGTTGTGGTAGTTGATATGTCTCTAGAAATGTATCCATTTTTTCCAGACTGTTGAATTCGTTAGCGTCGAGTTGCTCATAATATGTTCTTATAATTGTTTGTATTTCTTTGGTGTTGTTGATTGTGATCTCTCCTCTTTCATTCATTATTTTATTTATTTGGGTCCTTTCTCTTTCCTTTTTGATAAGTCTGGCCAGGGGTTTGTCAATATTATTAATTCTTTCAAAGAACCAGCTCCTAGTTTCATTGATATGTTCTTTTTTTTTTTTCTATTTCATTGATTTCTGCTCTGATCTTTATTAGTCCTCTCTCCTGCTGGGTTTAGGCTTTCTTTGTTGTTCTTTCTCCAGATCCTTTAGGTATAAAGTTAGGTTGCATATTTGAGAACTTTCTTGTTTCTTGAGAAAGGCTTGTACCACTATATATTTTACTCTCAGGACTGCCTTTGTTGTGCCCCACAGATTTTGAACTGTTGTGTTTTCATTATCAACCAGCTCAACTTTTAATGTGTGAAACTTGATGAAAGTCTTAGAGGAGGGAACTATAGGGGTGAAGGGCAGACTGTAGGGGTCAATGGTAGGCTGTCCCAAGATGGGCCACTTTGGCATGGACACTATTTTCAGGGAAAAGTAATCACAATCCAACAGATGCAGGAAAAGTCCTCTTCCTGGTCCTCAGCTGCCTAAATTTACATTGGAATGGAGAGCCTGTACCAGGAGGAAAGCCACAAACAGAGGCTCACTTTTATACAAAAAATTACCTACACAATAGGGCAACCTTAGTTTTTCAAAACATCTACTTTTACCTTCCTGCTAATGGCCTACTTCCCTGTATATCCTCAGACCCTACTCCTTTCTTTAGTTCATACAAACTTCATGTTGCCCCATTGTCTTTGAATTTCATGTCGGTGTGGATTCCCCATTCATGTCTGCCTATTAAATTTGCTTTACTCCTGTTACTCTGTCTCACGTCAATTTAATTCCAAGTCCAGCTAAAAGGTTCTTGTAGAGCAGAGGAAGGACTTCCTCCTCCAAAGAGGTAGAGACTAATTATTGGAAGAGAAGTTCAGGCTTATAGCCTTCTAATCATATTTCATTGCCTAGAATTCAAATGCATGACCATAATTACCCAGGAAACCATAGTGTAACATGTGACCCAGGAAAATAGGAAAAAAAAGAGCTATTACATATTTTCTGTTACAGATGCTAAAAATGACACAGAAATATGAGAATTGTATCAATGGATGATCTTTACAGTTTACATATATTGAAGAAGAAAATTACATAAATTAAATTCTAAGAATAAAATTGTAATTTATATAAAAGTTTAAAAGGGCATTTAAGTATGAATTACTATTTTAAAAATAGTCAATTAATGGGTGCCTGAGTGGCTCAGTGGGTTAAGTCTCTGCTTTTGGCTCATGTCATGATCTCAGGGTCCTGAGATCAAGCCCCACATAGGCTCTCTGCTTGGCAGGGAGCCCGCTTCCTCCTCTCTCTCACTGCCTGAATCTCTGCCTACTTGTGATCTCTCTCTGTCAAATAAATTAATAAATAAAATCTTAAAAAATATCAATTAAAACCAGGTATCCTATCTATATATAATTATCAATTGTGCATATAAATGTACACAATGCAAATGATCTTGTTCTATTCATTAATGTTCTTAAGGATTTCTACTGGATACCACTTCATGGTAATTTCCTTATATGGTTGTTTGTGTTATCAGCTGTAATTGGAAGTTGTGTTTGCATATAGTTAGTTCTCCAATCATCCTAAACTTCAGAGAACTGCAATTGTCATAGATAACACTTGAAAATGACATTAAAAAATATGAGAGGAAAAAAAAGAAGGTAAAAATAAGAGACTAACAGAGGGAACATAAAAACCAAAGGAAGCTAAGAATAATCTTCCTATGTCAATAAAGAGACAGTACACAAAGGGATTAAGAAAGAAGGCAGAGAAACAGACACTAGTATTGTGGTTCCTCAAACATGTTAGAGAGACAAATAGGAAAGATTTTTTTTTATTGTATTATGTTAGTCACCATACAATGCATCCTTAGTTGTTGATGTGGTGTTCCAAGATTCATTGTTTACGTGTAAAACCCAGTGCTTCGTGCAATACATGTCCTCCTTAATGCCTACCACTAGGCTCACCCAGCGCCCCCCTGCCTCTCTCTAAAACACTAAGTCCACAGTCTCTCCTGGTTCATCTCTCCCTCTGATAACCCCTCTTCACTCTCCTTTTCCTTCTCCTAATGTCCTCCATGTTATTTCTTATGTTCCACAAGTAAGTGAAATCATATGACAATTTAGTTTCTCTGATTGACTTGTTTCACTCACTATAATCTCCTCCAGTCCCCTCCATGTCAATGCAAAAGTTGGCTATTCATCCTTTCTGATGGCTGAGTACTATTCAACTGTATATATGAACCATATTTTTTATCCACTCGTCTGTTGAAGGGCTTCTTGGCTCTTTCCACAGTTTGACAACTGTGGCAATTGCTGCTATGAAAATTGAAGTACATATGGCCCTTCCTTCACTCCATCTGTATCTTTAGGGTAAATACCCAGTAGTGCAATTGCCAGGTCAGAGAGTAGCTCCACTTTTAATTTTTTGAGGAATCTCCACATTGTTTTCCAAAGTGGCTGCACCAACTTGCATTCTCACCAACAGTGTAAGAGCATTTCCCTTTCTCCACATCCTTTCCAACATTTGTTGTTTCTTTTTTTTTTTTTAATTTTTTATTTTTTATAAACATATATTTTTATCCCCAGGGGTACAGGTCTGTGAATCACCAGGTTTACACACTTCACAGCACTCACCAAATCACATACCCTCCCCAATGTCCATAATCCCACCCCCTTCTCCCAAACCCCCTCCCCCCGGCAACCCTCAGTTTGTTTTGTGAGATTAAGTCACTTATGGTTTGTCTCCTTCCCAATCCCATCTTGTTTCATTTATTCTTCTTCTACCCACTTAAGCCTCCATGTTGCATCACCACTTCCTCATATCAGGGAGATCATATGATAGTTGTCTTTCTCTGCTTGACTTATTTCGCTAAGCATGATACGCTCTAGTTCCATCCATGTTGTCGCAAATGGCAAGATTTCATTTCTTTTGATGGCTGCATAGTATTCCATTGTGTATATATACCACATCTTCTTGATCCATTCATCTGTTGATGGACATCTAGGTTCTTTCCATAGTTTGGCTATTGTGGACATTGCTGCTATAAACATTCGGGTGCATGTGTCCCTTTGGATCACTACATTTGTATCTTTAGGGTAAATACCCAATAGTGCAATTGCTGGGTCATAGGGCAGTTCTATTTTCAACATTTTGAGGAACCTCCATGCTGTTTTCCAGAGTGGCTGCACCAGCTTGCATTCCCACCAACAGTGTAGGAGGGTTCCCCTTTCTCCGCATCCTCGCCAGCATCTGTCATTTCCTGACTTGTTGATTTTAGCCATTCTGACTGGTGTGAGGTGATATCTCATTGTGGTTTTGATTTGTATTTCCCTGATGCCGAGTGATATGGAGCACTTTTTCATGTGTCTGTTCGCCATCTGGATGTCTTCTTTGCAGAAATGTCTGTTCATGTCTTCTGCCCATTTCTTGATTGGATTATTTGTTCTTTGGGTGTTGAGTTTGCTAAGTTCTTTATAGATTCTGGACACTAGTCCTTTATCTGATATGTCGTTTGCAAATATCTTCTCCCATTCTGTCAGTTGTCTTTTGATTTTGTTAACTGTTTCCTTTGCTGTGCAAAAGCTTTTGATCTTGATGAAATCCCAGTAGTTCATTTTTTCCCTTGCTTCCCTTGCCTTTTGCGTTGTTCCTAGGAAGATGTTGCTGCGGCAGAGGTCGAAGAGGTTGCTGCCCGTGTTCTCCTCAAGGATTTTGATGGATTCCTTTCGTACATTGAGGTCCTTCATCCATTTTGAGTCTATTTTTGTGTGTGGTGTAAGGAAATGGTCCAATTTCATTTTTCTGCATGTGGCTGTCCAATTTTCCCAGCACCATTTATTGAAAAGGCTGTCTTTTTTCCATTGGACATTCTTTCCTGCTTGTTGTTTCTTGCCTTGTTAATTTTTACATTCTAACTGATATAAGTTGGCATCTCAATATGGTTTTGATTTGAGTTTCCCCGATGGCTAATGATGATGAAAATTTTTCATGTGTCTGCTAGTCTTGCATGTGTCATGTAAGTCTTCATTGGAGAAATATCTGTTGTTGTTTCCTGCCCATTTTTGAATATGATAAACTTTTTTTTGGATGTTGAGTTTGAGAAGTTCTTTATACATCTTGAATATCAGCCCTTTGTCTATACTGTCATTTGCGAATATTTCTCCCATTCTATGGGTTGTCTCTTTGTTTTGTTGACTGTCTCCTTTGCTGTGCAGAAGCTTTTCATCTTGATGAAATACCAGTGTTCATTTTCACTTTTCCACTTGCCTTTGGAGATGTTTCTTCAAAGATGTTGCTGTGGCCGATATTGAATAGGTTACTATTGATGTTCTCCTCTAGGATTTGGATGGATTTCTGTCTCACATTGAGGACTTTCATCCATTTTGACTTTAGCTTTGTGCATGGTGTAAGAGAAATTTCCAGTTTCATCTCTGTATACATAGCTTTCCCAGCACCATTTATTAAAGAGAGTGTCTTTTTACCCACAGGATACTTTTTCCTGTCTTGTCGAAGATTATTTGACCATAGAGTTGAGGGTCCATATCTACACTCTCTACTCTGTTCCATTGATCTATGTGACTGCTGTTGTGCTGGGATGCTATCTTGATGATCACAACTTTGTAATAAAGCTTGAAATCAGGCAATGTAATGCCCCCAGTTTTGTTTTGTTTTGTTTCAACATTTCCTTGGTAATTCAGGGTCTTTTCTGGTTCCATATAAAGTTTAGGATTTTTTTTTAATTTATTTTATTTTTTCAGGGTTCCAAGAATCATTCTTTATGCACCACACCCAGTGCTCCATGCAATACTTACCCTCCTTAATATCCACCACCAGGCTCACTCATACTTCACCTTTCTGTGCTCCAAAAACCCTCAGTTTGTTTCTCAGAGTCCAGTCTCTCATGGTTTGTCTTCCCCCTCTGATTTCTCTGAATTCACTTATCCTTTCCTTCTCTGAATGCCCTCCATATAATTCATTATGCTCCACAAGTAGGTGAAACCAAATGACAATTGACTCATTCTGCTTGACCTAATTTACTCAGCATGAACAGACAGTTCTCCAAAGAAGACATACAAATGGCTAACAGACACATGGAAAAATGTTCATCATCATTAGCCATTGGGGACATTCAATCAAAACCACAAAACCAGTTAGAATGGCCAAAATTGACAAGACAGTAAACAGCATGCGTTGGAGAGGATGTAGATAAAGGGGAACACTCTTGCATTGTTGGTAGAAATACAAGTTGGTACAGCCACTTCGGAACACAAAATGGAGATTCCTTAAGAAATTAAATATAAAGCTACCTTTTGACCCTATAATTGCTCTACCGGGTATTTGCCCCAAAGATACAGATGTAGTGAAAAGAAGGGCCATATGTATCCCAGTGTTCTAGCACCAATGGCTATAATCACCAAACTTTGGAAGGAGCCGATATGCCCTTCAACAGATGAATGGATAAATTTTAGGATTTTATTTTAATTTATTTCTTATTTTCAGCATAACAGTATTCATTATTTTTGCACCACACCCAGTGCTCCATGCAATCCATGCCCTCTATAATACCCACCACCTGGTACCCCGAACTACCACCCCCTGCCCCTTCAAAACCCTCAGATTGTTTTTCAGAGTCCATAGTCTCTCATGATTCACCTCCCCTTCCAATTTCCCCCAACCCCCTTCTCTCTATCTCCCCATGTCCTCCATGCTATTTGTTATGCTCCACAAATAAGTGAAACCATATGATAATTGACTCCCTCTGCTTGACTTACTTCACTCAGCATAATCTCTTCCAGTCCTGTCCATGTTGCTACAAAAGTTGGGTATTCGTCCTTTCTGATGGGGGCATAATACTCCATAGTGTATATGGACCACATCTTCCTTATCCATTCATCTGTTGAAGGGCATCTTGGTTCTTTCCACAGTTTGGCAAACGTGGCCATGGCTGCTATAAACACTGGGTACAGATGGCCCTTCTTTTCACTACATCTGTAACTTTTGGGTAAATACCCACTAGTGCAATGGCAGGGTCATACGGAAGTTCTATTTATAATTTCTTGAGGAATCTCCACACTGTTCTCCAAAGAGGCTGCACCAACCTGCATTCCCGCCAAAAGTGTAAGAGGGTTCCCCTTTCTCCACATCCCATCCAACACATGTTGTTTCCTGTCTTGCTAATTTTGGCCAATTTAACTGGTGTAAGGTGATATCTAAATGTAGTTTTAATTTGAATCTCCCTGATGGCTAGGGATGATGAACATTTTTATATGTGTCTGAGAGCCATTTGTATGTCTATATCTTCTTCCCATTTTTTGATATGATTGTCTGTTTTGTGTGTGTTGAGTTTGAAGAGTTCATTATAGATCCTGGATATCAACCTTTTGTCTGTACTGTCATTTGCAAATATCTTGTCCCATTCAGTGGGTTGCCTCTTGGTTTTCTTGACTTTTTCCTTTGCTGTGCAGAAGCTTTTCATTTTGATGAAGTCCCAAAAGTTTATTTTTGCTTTTGTTTCCTTTGCCTTTGGAGACATATCTTGAAAGAAGTTGCTGTGGCTGATATCGAAGAGATTACTGCCTATGTTTTCTTCTAGGATTCTGATGGATTCCTGTCTCACATTGAGATATTTTATCCATTTTGAGTTTATCTTTGTGTATGGTGTAAGAGAATGGTCAAGTTTCATTTTCTACATATAGCTATCCAGTTTTCCCAACACCATTTATTGAAGAGACTATCTTTTTTTCACTGTATATTTTTTTCCCGTTTTGTCGAAGATTATTTGCCCATAGAGTTGAGGTTCCATATCTGGGCTCTCTAATCTGTTCCACTGGTATATGTGTCTGTTTTTATGCCAGTACCATGCTGTCTTATGATCACAGCTTTGTAGTAAAGCTTAAAATCAGGTAGTGTGATGCCCCCAGTTTTATTTTTTTTTTCAATATTTCTTAGCGATTCGAGGTCTCTTCTGGTTCCATACAAATTTTTGGATTATTTTCTCCAGCTCTTTTAAGAATACTGGTGGAATTTTGATGGGAATAGCATTAAAAGTATAGATAGCTCTAGGTAGTATAGACATTTTAACAATGTTTATTCTTCCAATCCAAGAGCATGGAATGGTCTTCCATCTTTTTGTGTCTTCTTCAATTTCTTTCAAGAGTGTTCTGTAGTTCCTTGAGTACAGAACTTTTACCTCTTTGGTTAGGTTTATTCACAGGTATCTTATGGTTCTTGGTGCTATAGTAAATGGAATCGATTCTCTAATTTCCCTTTCTGTATTTTCATTGTTAGTATATAAGAAAGCCACTGATTTCTGTACATTGACTTTGTATCCTGTCACGTTGCTGAATTATTGTATGAGTTCTAGTATTTTGGGGGTGGAGTCTTTTGGGTTTTCCATATAAAGAATAATGTCATCTGCAAAGAGAGAGTTTGACTTCTTCATTACCAGTTTGGATATCATTTATTTCTCTTTGTTGTCTGATTGCTGTTGCTAGGACTTCTAATACTATGTTGAACAAGAGTGGTGAAAGTGGGCATCCTTGTCGTGTCCCTGATCCCAACGGGAAGGCTACAAGCGTTTTCCCATTGAGGATGATATTTACTGTGGGTCTTTCATAGATAGATTTGATGAAGTTCAGGAACGTTCCCTCTATCCCTACACTTTAAAGCGTTTTAATCAGGAACGAATGCTGGATTTTGTCAAATGCTTTTTCTGCATCAGTTGAGAGGACCATGTGGTTCTTCTCTCTTCTCATATTAAATTTTTCTATCACATTGATTGATTTGCGAATGTTGAACCATCCTTTTATCCCAGGGATGAATCCCATCTGGTCATGGTGGATAATTTTTTAATGTGCTGTTGGATCCTGTTGGCTAGGATCTTGTGGAGAATCTTAGCATCCATATTCATCAGTGATATTGGTCTGAAATTCTCCTTTCTGGTAGTGTCTTTACCTGGTTTGTGGATCAGGGTAATGCTGGCTTCACAGAAAGAGTCAGGAAGTTTTCCTTCTGCTTCAAATTTTTGAAACAGCTTCAGGATAATAGGTGCTATTTCTTCTTTGAATGTTTGGTAGAATTCCCCAGGAAATGCATCCGGTGCTGAGCTCTTGTTTTTTGGGAGTTTTTTGATAACCACTTCAATCTCATTACTAGATATTGGTCTATTCATGTTGTCCATTTCTTCCAGGTTCAATTTTGGGAGGTTATACTTTTCCAGGATTACATCCATTTCATCTAGGTTGCTAAGCTTATTGGCATCTAACTGTTGATAATAACTTCTAATGATTATTTCTATTTCCTTGGTGTTCATTGTGATCTCTCCCTTTTCATTCATAATTTTATGAATTTGGGCTTTCTCTCTTTTCTTTTGGATTACTCTGGCCAATGGTTCATTGATCTTATAGATTCTTTCAAAAAACCAACTTCTAGTTTCATTGATACGTTCTACTGCATCTCTGGTTTCTACCTCATCGATTTTAGCTCTAATCTTGATTATTTCCCTTCTTATGTGTGGAGTTGGCTTGATTTTTTGTTGATTCTCCAGTTCTTTAAGGTGTAGAGAAAGCTGCTGTGTTCTGGATTTTTTCAAATTTTTTTGAGGGAGGCTTGGATGGCTATGTATTTCTCCCTTAGGACCACCTTTGCTGTATCCCATTGGTTTTGGACTGAAGTGTCTTCATTCTCATTGGTTTCCATGAATTGTTTCAGTTCTTCTTTGATCTCCTGGTTGATCCAAGCATTCTTAAGCAAGGTGGTCTTTAGCTTCCAGGTGTTTGAGTTCCTTCGGAACTTTTCCTTGTGATTGAGCTCCAGTTTCAAAGCATTGTGATCTGAGAATATTCAGGGAATAATCTCAGTCTTTTGGTATCAGTTGAGTCCTGATTTGTGACCCAGTATGTGGTCTATTCTTGAGAAGGTTCCATGTGCACTTGAGAAGAATGAGTATTCTGTTGTTTTATGATGGAATATTCTGTTTATATCTATGAGGTCCATCTGGTACAATATGTCATTCAATGCTCTTGTTTCATTATTGATTTTCTGCTTTGATGACCTATTTCTGAGAGAGTCGTGTTAAGATCTCCAACGATTAGTGTATTCATATCAATATGACTCTTTATCTTGATTAAGTTTTCTTATGTAATTGGGCTGCTCCCATATTGGGGGCATAGATATTTACAATTGTTAGATGATCTTGGTGGATAGTCCTTTTAAGAATGATGTAGTTTCCTTCTGGATCTCTGACTACAGACTTTAGTTTAAAATCTAATTTGTCTGATATGAGAATCGCTACCCCAGCCTTCTTTTGAGGCCCATTGGCATGAAAGATGTTTCTCCATCCCTTCACTTTCAGTCTGGGTGTATCTTTAGGTTAAAAATGGGTCCTGTTGTTTTATCCACTCTGAAACTCTATGCGGTTTTATGGGTGCATTTAGGCCATTCACATTGAGGGTGATTATTGATAGATATGATTTATTGACATTGTGTTAACTTTGAAGTCTTTTTTTCTGTAGATTGTCTCTGTATTTCTGTTCGATGCTATTCTTGGGCTTTTTCCTCCTTTAAAGAAGCCCTCTTAATATTTCCTGCAGTATTGGCTTGGTGGTTGTATAGTCTTCTAATCCTTGCCGGTCTTAGAAACTCTTTATCTCTCCATCCATTTTGAATGTCAGTCTTGCTGGATCAAGTATTCCTGGCTGCATGTTCTTCTCATTCAGTGCTCTGAATATATCTTGCCAACCCCTTCTGGCTTGCCAGGTCTGTGGACAGGTCTTACGTTATTCTGATGGGCTTTCCTCTGTACGTAAGGATCTTCTTTATCCTAGCTGCTTTCAAGAGGTTCTGTCTACAATTATAATTCTTCATTCTTATTATTAGGTGTCTCCAGGACTTTCGAGAATCTGTAATCTTGGGGGGAAACGTTTCGGCTTCTAGTACATGAACGCTGGTTCCATTCACGAGATTTTGAAATTTTCATGAAGAACTTGTTCCACTATATCTTCTATACTTCTTTCTTTATCCTCCCCTTCAGGGATTCCAATAATTCTGACGTTGGAACGTTTCATGGCATCATTTATTTCCCTGATTCTGTTTTCGTGGCTTCTAAGCTGTTTGTTCCAGGCTTCCTCCTGATCCATTCTCTCTGTTTGTCCTCCAGATCACTAATTCTATCTTCTGTCTCAGTTACTCTAGCGTTGAGAGAATTTATATTAGTTTGGAACTCTTTGAGAGCATTGTGAAGCTCATCCCTGGTAGCTTTCAGCTCTTCCCTAATATTGAAAACATGATCTCTGGTCATTTTCAGTTTGGCCCTAATCAATTCCTTTTGGTCATCCAAGGCTTTCTCCAACCTATCTATTGCTTGGATAATTGTTAGCCTGAATTCTCTTTCTGACATATTGTCTATCTTGATGGCCGTTTGCTCTGTTGCAGAAGGTCCATCCTCTGTATTTTTTTCTGTTGGGCATTCCTCCTCCTAATCATTTTTGTGAGAGATGGCTGAACGGGTGTAGCTGGATGTATTGACTATGGTGCAGTCAAGGTGCACCCTGGAACGCTTCTGAGCAATCAGGGTTCCCCACCCAAATGAGAGGAAAAAGAAAAGGAAAAGAAAATAAGAGAGAGGGAGTGAGACAGGAAAGAAAGGTGAGATAATAGAGAAGGTTCAACCCAAATGGGTCCCAAAGTAAGATTTATGAAGTATACAAACAATCACAGACAAACAAAAAGACTGATAGAAGTATATGACAGGAGAAAAAAAAAATATATATATATACAAATAAAGGAAGAACCTCGTCAAAAAGAACCCTGAGAGTAAGATTTATATACTATCAGGACAAACACAAAAACACAGAAATACTGGTAGAAGAAAAAGATGGGAGAGTGGTTTTAATTTCTCAGTGTGGGTGAGGAAGGTTGTTTTGATTCTTCCTGGATGTATCTTGATATCTTTGTTAAAGGACTCAACTTTCCCAAGATAATGGGGGATTAGAAATTGGTTTACCTATAGGGGTGGCATTGATTGGGGAAAGGCGATTACCTTGAAGTTTAACTCTATATGAATATTAGAAAATAAAAATTAAAAGAAGGAATAAACTATACAAAACTACAATTTTTAAAAAAATGAAATTTAAAAAATAGAAATGCAAAAGTAAATCACAGGTGTATGTATCCAAAAGTTCAGGTTAGAAGGTTATGAAATTTGATGTACTGGACATCTCACTGTGATGGTAAATAGGTTAAAAATTATCTATATAAAAAAATGTGCCAGAATAGTGGGATTGAATTAATAATAAAAATTGTCCTATGAAGTAGTGGTGGTTGTTCTCTTGTCGTCTTCTTTTTTTTTTTTTTTTTTTTTTCCTTTCCTGGTTTGTTTTCTGGGGGAGGGGCCTGCTACATGGGTTTTCAGTCAATGATATTCCCTGACTTAACTCCTCCCGCTCCCCTCAAGGGGGTGGGCTCTAAGGAAACTGTTTTTTTCAGGCTTTTGTTTTCTGGAGGTTTTTATATTTGTTCACTTTTGTTTTTCTCTCCTGCCTTGACGCTTTTGATAGTTTTTGTAGGTTTAGAGGAAAGCAAACTGCACCCTGACCTCCCTCTCAGAGAGAAGCCTCAGTCTGCCTGCAGAGCCCAAATAAATCGCCCCTAGGCCGCTGGCAGAGCAGATTCCCAGTCGCAGTCCCTGGGGACTCAGGATTTTTTGCTTGTACTCAAAACCACGGCAGCAGTGGCTGTCTGGTCAGCTCCAGACTGCCAGAGAAGTTCCAAGCAGTGATTGCACACTGAGATTTTTCCGCTGGCCTGGGCTGGGAGTGCCTGGTCTTTCATGTCCCAGAGCACCAGGCTGGCATCTGTGTGCACCTCTCTCAGGGGAGGGCGCGGGGCTAGACTTGGACTCTGATGGCACAGCTGGGCACTCACATGGGGACTGCAAAAAGGCTGTGCTTCTGTTAGCTGGCTAGGCTCCCAGCCCCTCAAGGTAGCCGGGCGCCATGCACTCTAGGTGAGCTGGTGGTTCAGGGACCAAGACCTGGTTTCTCTGATGCACTCTCTCTAGCTCTGTGCCAGGCGTGGCTGTCCTGGGTCTGGGGACTTAAGCCCCTGACCCTAACACCCCAATTCCCGCAATTTCCTCCCCGGTGATCCTTTGCTCTTTTTGAGTGCTTTCTACCAGACTCCTGAGTTAATGCTGGTCCCCAAGCACAGGGCACTCTCGTATTGGGATATTACTTTCCAAGGTTCACATCTGGTGGCTCCCTCCCCCTTTTGTTTATCTTCCAATATCAGTCTGGCTTTCCCACTCCGCTTTACCTGCCCAATAGCATCTTCTGCTCCAGTAGAGATCCAGACGGGTACAATTCTGATCTCAGTCTGATTTTGTGGGTGATCGGAGTTCTTTGGAAGGTAATCGGCTCACTGTAGAGTACAGGTTGAAAGGGTGCCTCCTCCTACTTCCCCGCCATCTTGTCTCCCCCTCAAGGGTTTTAAATTTTAGGATTGTTTGTTGCAGCACTTTGAAAAATGCCATTGGCATTTTGATCCAGATGGCATTGAAATTATATTGCTCTGGGCAGCATGGACATTTTTAAAATTTTTATTCTTCTGATCCATGAGCATGGAATGTTTTTCCATCTTATTGTGTCTTCAGTTTCTTTCATGAGTGTTCTGCAGTTCCTTCAGTATAGATCTTTTACCTTTTCCGTTGGGTTTATCCAAGATATCTTATGGTTTTGGGTGCTATTGTAAATGGAATCAATCTCTAATTTCCCACTCAACAGTTTCATTGTTATTGAATAAGAAATCAACTGATTTCTGTGCATTGATTTTGTACCCTGCCACATTACTGAATTGCTATATGAGTTCTAATAATTTCGGGGTGGACGTTTTGGGTTTCCACATAAAGTATCATGTCATCTGTGAAGAGAGAGAGTTTGACTCCTTCTTTGCCAATATGAATACTTTTTATTTCTTTTTATTGTCTGATTACTGTTGCTAGGATTTCTAGTACTATGTTGAACAAAATTGGTGAGAGTGGGCATCATTGTCATGTTCCTGATCTCAATGGGAAGGCTCTCAGCTTTTCCCCGTTGAAAATTATATTCACTGTGGGTTTTTCTTAGACAGATTTTATGAAGTTGAGGTATATTCCTTCTATTCCTATACTCTGAAGAGTTTTAATCAGGAAACGATGCTGTATTTTGTCAAATGTTTTTCTGCATCAATTGAGAGGACCACGTTTTTCTTCTCTTATTCATTTGATCTATCACACTGAATGATTAGCAAATGTGGAGCCACCCTTGTATTGTAGGGATAAGTCCTGCCTGGTCATGGTGGATCATCTTTTTAAGGTACTGTTGGATCCTATTAGCTAGGGTCTTGTTGAGAATCTGGCATCCATGTTCATCAGGGATATTGGTATTCCCCTTTTTGATGGGGTCTTTATCTCCTTTGGGATCAGGGTAATACTTGCTTCATAGAAAGAGTCTGGAAATTTTCCTTCTGATTCTATTTTCTGAAACAGCTTCAAGAGAATAGGTATTATTTCTTCTGTCAATGTTTGGTAGAATTCCCCAGGGAATATGTAAGGGCTCTTGTTTTGGGGGAAGTTTTGGATCACTGCTTCAATCTTGTTACTAGTTATTGGTCCATTCAGGTGGTCAATTTCTTCCTGTTTTAATCTTAGAAGTTTATAGGTTTCTAGGAATGCATCCATTTCTTCTGGATTGCCTAACTCATTGGCACATAGCTGTTGACAATAATTTCTGATGATTGTTTCTATTTCCTTGGTGTTATTTGTGACCTCTCCTCTTTTATTCCTAATTTTCTTGATCTGGGTCCTTTCTTTCTTCTTTTGGTTTAGTCTGGCCAGTGGTTTTATAGATCTTATCAATTCTTTCAAAGAACCAGCTTCTAGTTTTGTTGAGGTGTTCTACTGTATCTCTGGCTTTTAAGTCATTGATCTCTGCTCTAATCTTAGTTATTTTCATTCCCATGGGTGGGCAGGCTTAATTCGTTGTTGGTTCTCCAGCTCTTTGAAGTGTAAAGAGAGGTTGTTTATTCAGGATATTCTTTTCTTATTTTTATTTATTTATTTTTTTTTATTGAGATTTGGGTGGCTATGTATTTCCCCCTTAGGAGGGCCTTTGCCATATCCCATAGGTTTTGGTCCAAAATATCTTCATTCTCATTGGTTTCCATGAATTGTTTAAGTTCTTTGATTTCCTGGTTGATCAAACATTCTTGAGCAGGATGGTCTTAGCTTCCAAGTGTTTGAATTCCTTTTAAACTTTTTCTTGTGATTGTTTTTTAGTTTCAAAGCATTGTGGTCTGAGAATATGCAAGGACCAATCTCAATCTTTTGGTATCAGTTGAGAACTGATTTTTTTTTAAAGATTTATTTATTTATTTATTTGACAGAGAGAGATTACAAGTAGGCAGAGAGAGAGAGAGAGAGGAGGAAGCAGGCTCCCTGCTGAGCAGAGAGCCCGATGCGGGACTCGATCCCAGGACCCTGAGATCATGACCTGAGCCGAAGGCAGCGGCTTAACCCACTGAGCCACCCAGGCGCCCGAGAACTGATTTATGACCCAATATGTGGTCTATGCTGGAGAAAGTTCCAAGTATGCTTGAGAAGATAGAGTATTCTCTTCTTTTAGGGTAGAATTTTCTGTATATATCTACGAGATCCATCTGGTCCAATGTGTCATTCAAAGCTCTTTTTTCTTGATTTTCTGCTTAGATGATCTGTCTATTGCTGAGAGTGGTGTGTTAAGATCCGCTATAATTAACATATTCTTATAATATGCCTTTTTATTTTGATTAACAGTTGGCTTATGTAGTTGGCTGCTCCCATGTTGGAGGCATAAATATTTACAATTGTTAGATATTCTTGGTGGATAGACCCTTTAAGAATGATGAAGTGTCCTTCTATATCTCTGCCTATGGTCTTCAGCTTAAAATCTAATTAGTCCGATATGGGAATTGCTACCTTAGCTTTCTTTTGAGGTCTATTGTCATGAAAGATTGTTCTCCCTCCCTTCACTTTCAATCTGGAAGTATGTTTAAGTTCAAAATACATCTCTTACAGACAACATATGGATGGGCCCTTTCTCATTATCCAATTTGCAATCTCATGCCATTTTATGGCAATATTTAGGCTGTTTATATTGAGATGATTATTGAATGATATGTTTTCACTGTCATTCTGTTGCCTGTGAGGACTTTGTTCGCATAGTTTGTCTCTGTAAGTTTCTGTTCTATATCACTATTGGGGTCTCTTCTTATATGGAATCCCTCTTCATATTTCTTGTGGTGTCAGCTTGGTGGTTACATAATCTTTTAGACTTTGCCAGTCTCAGAAGCTCTTTATTTCTCCACCCATTCTGAATGTAAGCTTTGCCAGATAAAGTATTCTTGGCTGCATGTTCTTCTCATTTAGTGCCTGGAATATGTCTGGCCAGCTGTTTCTGGCTTTCCAGGTTTCTGTGGACAGGTCTGAGGCTATTCTGGTGTTCCTCCCTCTATACGTAAGTAATCTCTCCACCTAGCTGCTATTGAGACAATTTCTCTGAATTTATGATTCATGAATTTCACAATCACATGTATGGCAGTCTCTATCCTTCTTGATCTTGGGGGTGCCCTCTCTGCCTCTAGGATAGGAACACTATTTTCCATTCTCCAGATGAGATAAATTCTCATCTAGGATTTGCATAACTATATTTTCTAGTCCTCTCTCTATATATAAAGGTAGATATAGATATATAGGTAATTTTTAAAATTAAATTTATTTATTTTCAGCATAACAGTATTCATTATTTTTTCACCACACCCAGTGCTCCATGCAATCTGTGCCCTCTATAATACCCACCACCCGGTACCCCAATCTCCCACCCCCCCCCGCCACTTCAAACTTCTCAGATTGTTTTTCAGAGTCCATAATCTCTCATGATTCACCTCCCCTTCCAATTTCCCCCAACTCCCTTCTCCACTCTAACTTCCCATGTCCTCCATGCTATTTGTTATTCTCCACATATAAGTGAAACCATATGATAATTGACTCTCTCTGCTTGACTTATTTCACTCAGCATAATCTCTTCCAGTCCCATCCATGTTGCTACAAAAGTTGGGTATTCGTCCTTTCTGATGGGGGCGTAATACTCCATAATGTATATGGACCACATTTTCCTTATCCATTTGTCCATTGAAGGGCATCTTGGTTCTTTCCACACTTTGGCAACCGTTTCCATTGCTGCTATAATCATTGGGGTACAGATGGCCCTTCTTTTCACAACATCTATATCTTTGGGGTAAATATCCAGGAGTGCAGTTGCAGGGTCATAGGGAATTTCTATTTTTAATTTCTTGAGGAATCTCCACACTGTTCTCCAAAGAGGCTGCACCAACTTGCATTTCCACCAACAGTGTAAGAGGGTTCCCCTTTCTCCACATCCCCTCCAACACATGTTGTTTCCTGTCTTGTTAATTTTGGATATTCTAACTGGTGTAAGGTGAAATCTCAATGTGGTTTTAATTTGAATCTCCCTGAGGGCTAGTGATGATGAACATTTTCTCATGTGTCTGATAGCCATTTGTATATCTTCATTGGAGAAGTCTCTATGCATATCTTCTGCCCATTTTTTTTTATATGATTGACTGTTTTGTGTGTGTTGAGTTTAAGGAGTTCATTATAAATCCTGGATATCAACCTTTTGTCTGTACTGTCATTTGCAAACATCTTCTCCCATTCCGTGGGTTGCCTCTTTATTTTCTTGACTGTTTCCCTTGCTGTGCAGAAGCTTTTGATTTTGATGAAGTCCCAAAAGTTTATATTCGCTTTTGTTTCCTTTGTCTTTGGAGACATATCTTGAAAGAAGTTGCTGTGGCTGATATCGAAGAGATTACAACCTATGTTCTCCTCTAGGATTCTGATGGATTCCTGTATCACGTTGACATCTTTTATCCATTTTGAGTTTATCTTTGTGTACGGTGTAAGAGAATGGTCCAGTTTCATTCTTCTACATATAGCTGTCCAGTTTTCCCAGCACCATTTATTGAAGAGTCTGTCTTTTCTCCACTGTATATTTTTTCCTTTTTTGGCGAAGATTAATTGACCATAGAGTTGAGGATCCATATGTGGGCTCTCCTCTGTTCCACTGGTCTGTGTGTCTGTTTTTATGCCAGTACCATGATATCTTGGTGACCACAGCTTTGTAGTAAAGCTTGAAATCAGGTAACGCGATGCCTCCAGTTTTATTTTTGTTTTTCAACATTTCCTTAATGATTCAGGGTCTCTTCTGATTCCATACAAATTTCTGGATTATTTGCTCAAGCTCTTTGAAGAATACCTGTGGAATTTTGATCAGAATAGCATTAAAAGTATAGATTGCTCTTGGCAGTATAGACATTTTAGCAATGTTTATTCTTCCGATCCAAGAGCATGGAATGGTCTTCCATCTTTTTGTGTCTTCTTCAATTTCTTTCATGAGTGTTCTGTAGTTCCTCGAGTACAGATCTTTTACCTCTTTGGTTAGGTTTATTCCCAGGTATCTTATGGTTCTTGGTGCTACAGAAAGTGGAATCGGTTCTCTAATTTCCCTTTCTGTATTTTCATTGTTAGTGTATAAGAAAGCCACTGATTTCTACACATTGACTATGTATCCTGCCACGTTGCCAAATTGCTATATGAGTTCTAGTAGTTTGGGGGTGGAGTATTTTGGATTTTCCATATAGAGAATCATGTCATCTGCAAAGAGAGAGAGTTTGACTTCTTCATTACCAATTTGGATACCTTTTATTTCTCTTTGTTGTCTGATTGCTAGGACTTCTAATACTATGTTGAACAAGAGTGGTGAGAGTGGGCAACCTTGTGTTCCTGATCTCAACAGGAAGGACACAAGCTTTTTCCAATTGAGAATGATATTTGCTGTGGGTCTTTCATAGCTAGATTTGATGAAGTTCAGGAATGTTCCCTCTATCCCTATACTTTGAAGCGTTTTAATCAGGAACGGATGCTGGATTTTGTCAAATGCTTTTTCTGCATCAATTGAGAGGACCATGTGGTTCTTCTCTCTTCTCATATTAATTTGTTCTATCACATTGATTGATTTGCGAATGTTGAACCATCCTTGTAGCCCAGGAATGAATCCCACCTGGTTATGGTGGATAATTTTTTAATGTGCTATTGGATCCTGTTGTCTAGGATCTTGTGGAGAATCTTAGCATCCATATTCATCAGTGATATTGGTCTGAAATTCTCCTTTTTGGTAGGGTCTTTGTCTAGTTTGGGGATAAGGGTATTGCTCACTTCATAGAAAGAGTCAGGAAGTTTCCCTTCTTCTTCAATTTTCAGAAACAGCTTCAGGGGAATAGGTATTATTTCTTCTTTGAAAATTTGGTAGATTTCCCCAGGGAATCCATCAGGTCTTGGGCTCTTGTATTTTGGGAGGTTTTTGATCACCGCTTCAATCTCGTTACTAGATATTGGTCTATTCAGGTTGTCGATTTCTTCCTGGTTCTATTTTGGAAGTTTATAGTTTTCCACGAATGCATCCATTTCATCAAGGTTGCTTAGTTTATTGGCATATAACTGTTGATAATAACTTCTGTTGATTGTTACTACTTCCTTGGTGTTCATTGTGACCTCTCCCTTTTCGTTCATAATTTTATTAATTTGGGCTTTCTCTCTTTTCTTTTGGATTAGTGTGGCCAGTGGCTTATCGATCTTATTGATTCCTGCAAAAAACCAACCTCTAGTTTCATTGATACGTTCTACTGTATCTTTGGTTTCTACCTCATTGATCTCAGCTCTTATCTTGATGATTTCCCTTCTTATGTGTGGAGTTAATTTGATTTGTTGTTGATTTTCCAGTTCTTTAAGGTGTAGAGAAAGCTGCTGTGTTCTGGATTTTTCAATTTTTTTGAGGGAGGGTTGGATGGCTATGTATTTCTCCCTTAGGACCACCTTTGCTGTATCCCATTGGTTTTGGACCGAAGTGTCTTATTGTCATTGGTTTCCATGAATTGTTTCAGTTCTTCTTTGATCTCCTGGTTGATCCAAGCATTCTTAAGCAAGGTGGTCTTTAGCTTCCAGGTGTTTGAGTTCCTTCAGAACTTTTCCTTGTGATTGAGCTCCAGTTTCAAAGCATTGTGATCTGAGAATATTCAGGGAATAATCTCAGTCTTTTGGTATCAGTTGAATCCTGATTTGTGACCCAGTATGTGGTCTATTCTTGAGAAGGTTCCATATGCACTTGAGAAGAATGACTATTCTGTTGTTTTAGGGTGGAATGTTCTGTATATATCTATGAGGTCCATCTGGTCCAATATGTCATTCAATGCTCTTGTTTCATTATTGATTTTCTGCTTCGATGATCTGTCTAATTCTGAGAGAGTCGTGTTAAGATCTCCAACGATTAGTGTATTCATATCAATATGACTCTTTATCTTGATTAAGTTTTCTTATGTAATTGGCTACTCCCATATTGGGGGCATAGATATTTACAATTATTAGATCATCTTCGTGGATTGTCCCTTTAAGAATTATATAGTTTCCTTCTGGATCTCTGACTATAGTCTTTAGTTTAAAATATAATTTGTCTGATATGAGTATCACTACCCCAGCCTTCTTTTGAGGCCCTTGGCATGAAAGATGCTTCTCCATCCCTTCACTTTCAGTCTGGGTGTACCTTTAGGTTCAAAATGGGTCTCTTGTAGAGAACATATGGATGGGTCCTGTCATTTTATCCACTCTGCAACCCTGTGCTGTTTTATGGGCGCATTTAGGCCACTCACATTGAGAGTGATTATTGATAGATATGTTTTTATTGACATCGAGTTACCTTTGAAGTCTGTCTTTCTGTAGATTGTCTCCATATTTCTGTTCAATGCTATTCTTAGCATTTTCCTCTTTTATAGCACCCCCCTTAATATTTCCTGCATTGTCGGCTTGGTGGTTCCATAGTCTTTTAAGCCTTGCTGGTCTTAGAAACTCTTTATCTCTCCATCCATTTTGAATGTCAGTCTTGCTGTATAAAGTATTCTTGGCTCCATCTTCTCCTAATTTAGTGCCCTGAATATATCTTGCCAGACTTTTCTGGCTTGCCAGGTCTCTGGACTGGTCTGATGTTATTCTGATGGGTTTTCCTCTGTAAGTAAGCACCTTCTTTACCCTAGCGGCTTCAAGAGATTATACCTACAATTATAATTCCTCAATTTGACTATCAAGTGTCGTGATATTTTTTTGGAGTGTATAATCTTGGGTAGAGACCTTTCAGCCTCTAGTACATGAACGCTGGTTCCATTTGCGAGATTGGGAAAATTTTCATGAAGGACTTGTTACACTATATCTTCTTGACTTTTTTCTTTCTCCTCCCCTCAGGGATTCCAATAATTATGACATTGGAATGTTTCATGGCATCATTTATTTCCCTGATTCTGTTTTCGTGGTTTCTACGCTGTTTGTTCCAGGCTTCCTCCTGATCCTTTCTATCTGTTTGTCCTCCAGGTCACTAATTCTATCTTCTATCTTAGTTACCCTAGCTTTGAGAGAGTGTAGATTAGATTGGAACTCATTGAGAGCATTGTGAACCTCCTCCCTGGTAGCTTTATGCTCTGCCCTAACATTGTGAACATTCTTTCTGGTCACTTTCAGCTTGGCCCTAATCAATTCTGTTTTGTCAACCATGGCTTTCTCCAACCTAGCTATTGCCTGGATAATTCTTAGCCTGAATTCTCTTTCCGACATATTGTCTATGTTGATAGCTGTTAGCTCTGTTGCACAAGGTCCATCCTCTGTATTTTTCTTCTGTTGGGCATTCCTTCTCCTAGTCATTTTTGTGGGAGATGACTGAACAGATGTAGCTGGATGTATTAACCGTGTTGCAGTCAAGGTGCACCCTGGAACACTTCTGAGCCATCAAGATTCCCCACCCAAACGAGAGACAAAAGAAATTAAAATAAAAAAAAAAAAGAGAGAGAGATAGAGAGAGAGACAGGAAAGAAAGGGAAGATGAAAGAGAAGGTTCAGCCCAAATGGGCCCCAAGGTAAGATTTATGAAGTAGACAAACAAAAACAGAGAAACAAATAGACTGATAAAAGTATTTGACATGAGAAAAAAATATATATATGCAAATAAAGGAAGAACCTCGTCAAAAAGAACCCCAAGTGTAAGATTTTTATACTATCAGGACAAACACAAAACCACAGAAACACTTGTGGAAGAAAAAATGGGAGAGTGGTTATAAATTCTCAGTGTGTGAGGAAGGTTGTTTTGATTCTTTCTGGATGTATCTTGATATCTTTGTTAAAGGAGTCAACTTTCCTAAGATAAATGGGGGATAAAAAATTAGTTTACTATAGGGGTAGTATTGATTGGGGAAAGGGGATTACTTTGAAGTTTAACTCTATTTGAATATTAGAAGATAAAAATAAAAAGGAATAAACTAGAATAAACTAAACTAAACTTTAAGTAAAAAGAAGGAATTCAAAAAATAGAAATGCAAAAGAAAAACATAGGTGCATGTATTAAAAAGTTCAGGTTAGAAGGTTATTTTGGAATTTGATGTACTGGACAGCTCGCTGTGATGGTTATTAGGTTAAAAAATTATATATATATATATATATATATATATATATATATATATATATATATATTTGAACCAGAATAGTGGGAATAAATGAAAAATAAAAGTTTTCCTATGAAGTAGTGGTTGTTCTCTTGTAGTCCTTTTTTTTTTCTCTTTTTTTTTTTTTCTTTCTTGGTTTGTTTTCTGGGGGAGGGGCCTGCCACGTGGGTTTTCAGTCAAAGATGTTCCCTGACTTAAGTCCTCCCGCCCCCCTCAAGGGGGTGGGCTCTGAGGAAACTGTTTTTTTTTTTTTTTTTCAGGCTTTTGTTCTCTGGCGGTTTTTATGTTTGTTCACTTTTTATTTTTCTCACTTTGACCGCTTATGATGGTTTTTGTAGTTTTAGAGGAAAACAAACCGCCCCCTGATCTCCCTCTGAGAGAAGCCTCAATCTGGCTGCAGAGCCCAAATATTTCCCCCTTGGCTGCTGGCAGAGCAGGCTCCAAGTCGCGGTCCCTGGGGACACAGGATCTTTTGCTTGTACCCAAAGCCAAGGCAGTGGTCCTATCTGGGCAGCTCCAGACCGCCAGGGAGGTTCCAAGCAGCAATAGCACACTGGGATTTTCCTGCTGGCCCAGGCTGGGAGTGCCTCGTCTTTCTGGGTCTAAGAGCGCCGGCTTGTACCCACCAATTTCAGGGGAGGCTGAGGTTCGCATGCAGGGCTCAGGCTCTGAGAACGGGGCTCAGGTCCGAGAGCACCAGGCTGGGCCTTCGCGCACCTCTCTGGGGGGAGAGTCTGAAACAATGGAACGTATCAAAGGGCACCGGCTGGGCCTTAATACCTCTGTTGGGGGAGTATCTCAGGCTCTATAGCAGGGCTCTCTCATTCTGCCGCCCAACATGGCTTCCATTCCCTCACAGGAAATGGACCCCACACATTCTCAGGCGTGCTGGCAGCTTAGGAACCAAGAGCTGGTTTCTCCACCTCACTCTCTTTGCCTCAGCACCGGGGGATTTAAGCCACTGTCCCGATTCCTACAATTTCCCCCCAAGAATCTTTGCTCTTTTGGAGTGCTTTCAACCAGTCTCCAATTTAATGCTGGTCCCCAGACACAGGGCACTCTCGCTCATATTGGGGTATTACTTTCCAACCAGTCACCTCTGGTGGCTCCCTTCCCCTTTTGTTTATCTTCCGATATCAGTCCGCCATTCCCAGTCTGCTTTACCTGCCCACTGGCGTCTTCTCCCCCTGTAGAGATCCAGACATGTATAATTCTGATCTCAGGCTGATTTCATGGGTGATTGGAGTTCTTTGGTAGGTAATCAGCTCACTTTGGAGTACAAGTTGATAAGGCACCTCCTCCTACTTCCCCGCCATCTTGTCCCTGATATTTAGATACTTTTAAAAATAAAAATAAAAATGTATATGTATGAAAAAAGTTCAGGTTAAAAAATTACCATGGGTTATGTTGTACTAAACATCTAGTTGAAATGGCAAGTAGGCAAAAATCAATAAAAGAGCAAGAATCATGAGAACAAATTAATTTAAGAAAAAAAAAGGAAAAGAAAAGTTGTATCTAAGAAATGTATAAGAGGCCTCTGGGTGGCTCAATAATTGTCAGCCTTAGGCTCAGGTCATGGTCCTATAGTCCTGGAATTATGTCCCCTATTGGGCTCCCTACTTGATGGGAGGCCTATTTCTCCTTCACCCACTGCCCCTGCTTATGTTTTTCCTCTCTTGCTGTCTCTCTCTGTGTCAAATAAATAAATAAATAAAATATTAAGAAAAAAAAAAGAAATATACAGGCTGTGAGGCAATACCAGGGGATTAATAAATTGTTTTCCCCTGGTATTGGGGTTTTACAGTTTTATGGGGTCCCTCTGTTTTTTGTCTTCCCTTTCCTTTGGCTTGTCTTCTGGAGGAGGGGCCTGCAATGTTGTTTTTCTGTCAGTCCTGCTTGGGCAGAGTTGTTATGCACCCTATCAAGAGGCTGGGCTCTGTAGAAACTGTTTTTCTTTTTTTGTTTTGTTGGCTTTTCCTCTCTGGAGTTTTTTGTTCTCTAGGGGCTTGTCATGCCTTTTCAGAGGATCAGAGCAATGTAAACTGTCTGCACACAGACCTCTGTCTCAGAGAGAAGCCACAGTCTGCTCCTTTCTGAATGTTCCAGAACACGCAGACTCCGCCCTCTCTGCAAACTCCATTGAACACCACAGGCTCCTACAAGTGGTATACACCCCCAGCCACCATCTCAGTAATCACCTAAGGACTTAGGTTGTCTCTGTGCCCCATGCCACCAAAACCACAAGTGATACTGGTGTAGGCTAGCTGGCTCCCAGCAGCTGCCATTCTGGGACCCCTGACTCAAGCTCACATTAGGTGCGTTCAGCCCTAGGGATGGTGGAGGAAGCAGAGGTGGCTATGGTGGTTGCAGCAGCCACCATACCCAAGGAATGCTGGCTGGAGCCTGCGCTGGGCTCACTTAGGTACAGGCAGGCACCAGCTGTGGGTGTTGGCTGGCTGCAGCCATCCTGGGCCCATGGGCTTGGGTCTGAGCTTACAGTTTCCCAATCCCAGCAATTGTCCCTTAAGCCCTTTTGTTCTGTTTGAGTGCTACTATCAGTCCCTACCTAACTCACAGCCACTAGTCTCCAAGTTATTACTCGTCCCCAAGGGCAAGCATTTTCACACTGGTGTATTACTTTCCAATGGCCCACTTCTGGTGGCTCCTTCTCTCTTATGTTTATACTCTAATATCTCTCCACACACTCCCAACTCCTTTGTACCTCTCCACTGATGATCCCCTGCCTCCATAGAGATCCAGAAGTGTATAATCTTACATCTCAGGTTGATTTCATGGGTGTTCAGAGTGCTATGGTAGATATCTAGCTCAATTCAGGGGACCAGTTGAAATAGGATCTCTTACTCCTCCACCATCTTGCCTCTTCTCCTGGAAAGATGATTTTAAAGCTGCTCCTTTTTAATTACATTTAAGTATGAGAAAGAAATTTAATTTTGATTAAAAAGAACAGCAGAAAAACAAAACTAGAGAAGCCATGACTAGCAATGTATGAGAGAAAGGGTATTTTTTAAAGATACAAGCAATTAGCTTCTGTTGCTTATTTAATGTAAATTTCACCTTAACAAGAACTTTTCCACTTGGTGCCATTATCTAATAACCTACTATCATCAGTTTTCAGAGAAAACACATTATCTGCAGGAAAACTTTCTGAAAGTCACAAACAAGTATGAAGAGCCCAGAGGCAAAAGATTTGTAGACTCTTTAAAAGATAGCTAGAGGCAAGAGTTTGAGCAGTGGGAGAAGATCACCAAAAAACTTGTCTGCCTAATAAATGCTCTATAGGAAAAAAAAATCTATTCAAGGCACAACCCAGAAAAGAAAAATCAACATCATGCTACTGCAGTCTGCTTCTGCAACCTTGCTAGAAACAAACCACAGTTCTGCCATTTACACAGAATCATTCACCAACAAACAGCCTGCTTGCAGAAAGAGGAAGAACACTTTAATAATCAAATCCAGTGACAGCATAAATATTTTACCATGTCACTCTCAAGGTGCAAGCTGATGCATCTTCTAGAATAATTCAGGGAACAAAACATGATTTTGTGTAATAGAAAATATATTGGCTTAATACCTTATTTTAAAAAATAAACTATAACTGTTCTCTTTGAAAGAATGCAAGTTGTTCAAAACCTATTCTTCATCTGAAGCTTGAAAGCAGCCCCCCAAATCAGACCACACAATCCTGATTCAATTTCAGGTTCAGATGTACAAGTCTATGATGTAGGAAACAAAGGCAGAAGAAAAATTATTGAATGTACTTACTACCTACAGCCCATTGACAAGTCCTTGAAACAGGCAGAGTGACATTCCTTTAGGGACTCCACTGCCTTGATGGATGTTGACACTCTGCTAAGGGCAAAAGGCAATCATAGCCTGAACCCCACAACCTGCAAAGATCCTGTAAGCATACTTTAACATAGAAAAACTCTTTTGGAAACTTCCTTTATCTCTAAACCCCCAAGATACATGTTGGCAATCATCCTCTAAGTAAATGGCCCACCGATACACATCTGAAGGATCTCATGACTAAAGTTTTATTAGACAGTAATACACAACCTATTCCCAGCAATAGCTAGCCCCCTCAAGGTCCTGGAAGCCTTGCTTCCAAAATTCCTTAGAGATTTAATCTATCCCTAACCCCCTCCCAACTTGAAAGTATATAATGGGCCACTCCTCATGACCCTGATGCAGCTCTTTCCACCCATGGGTCCTGCTCCTGTGCTGTTAAAAAAAAAAAAAAGAAAAAAAAGGATTCTCAAGAATTCTTCTTGGCCTTTGACTTCAAACCCTATCAGTCTACATAGCTATCCATTTGGGATAAAGTTTTTGTTGTTGTTGCTTTTTGTTTTTCCTCCTGGTGATTCATAATGTAAGCTCAGGTGAGACAAGTAAGACAAAGCAAACACAAGAAAACTTTTAAGGATAATTCTATGCAATCTTGGGTTATCTCTACCCAGTTTAATATTAATAGCATACCAGTAAGTCTTAGAGAATGAATAGGTTGAAAAATTTTTCTTTCCCTTTTCTACCTTTCTCTCCCCTCTCTCTTTCTCATTCTTCCTTCCCTTTCTCTGTCTCACTTTCTCCCTCTCTCCTTCCTTCTTTCTCATGCTCTCTCTCATACATAGTCAACTCTCAACTGTTCTTTCCTTTTATACTTAATTCAGAGTTTTTTCTAGGCTAAATGGAATGAAATGGCTTTTCTTTGACATTCAATCCCCCCGTTTTTATACATTTCTTTCTTATGGGCCTTTCCCTTTTGGTTGTCCCGTGTCCACCATCTGGCCTATAGCCTACATTATCTTGTTAATTCTTTTTTTTTTTTTTTCCAGGATTTTCTTGCCTCCATCAAACCTTATGGTTCAGTCTTGTGATAATTTTGATTAAATGGTATGATGAAAAGAAATTTAAAAAAATGTCTTAAGTCAGTGTTTCATTTTTTATTATTTTTGACTCCATGAGACAAATGTACCTTGAGTGAATTCTAGAGAAACAAAACTCTAATCTAAAAGGTGACATATATATGACCACATAAAATTTTACTCTCTTTAATACAACACTTGATCCGTCTGGCCCAATTTCTTACACAGAGCTGAATTTGAGATGATTTGTAGACACTGCCTGACAGTTTGCAAATTCTGCTGGCACAATTTGAAAATGCATAACTGTGGTACAGGAGAGGAATTGTGATACAATTTTTCACAGTATAATTCTCAGGAATTTGGAAATATAGTTATACTTAGACAAGAACAAATACATTATTTGCCAGATTCCCTAGTTTTGTGGACAATATTAATTAAGATATACTAGTCATATGCCAACCATTATCCTAAGTATTTTATCTGGCATTTAATTTTTACACCAACTCTTTGAGATATATACTCATTGTCCCAATAATGCAGATGAGAAAACCAAGGTTTGATTTTTGTGGGTTTTTGTTTGTTTGTTTGTTAAAGACCTCTTTCATTGACTTAATAGTGGGCCTTTTTTTATTATATTATGCCAGTCACCATACAGTACATCATTAGTTTTTGATGTAGTGTTCCATGATTCATTGTTTGCATATAATATCCAGTGCTCCATGCAACATCTGCCCTCATTAATACTCATCACCAGGCTTATCCATCCACCCACTCTCCTCCCTTCTAAAATCCTAAGTTGTTTCCTGGAGTCCATAGTCTCTCGTGGTTTTTCTCCTACTATGGGTCGCTCCCCCTCCCATTTATTTTCCCTTCCTTCTCTTAATTTCCTCCATGCTATTCCTTATGTTCCACAAATAAGTGAAACCATATGATAATTGACTCTCTCTGATTTATTTCACTTAGCATAATCTCCTCTAGTCCCATCCATGTTGATGCAAAAGTTGGGTATTCATCCTTTCTGATGGATGAGTACTATTCCATTATATATGTGGACCACATCTTCTTTATCCATTCGTCTTTTGAAGGTAATCTCAGCTCTTTCCACAGACCAGGTAGATTTATTCCTGGGATGCAAGCTTTGCTTTTTGAAAATTTGTAGGGCAGGCCTATGATGCAAACCTAAGGCCCACTGACTCCAAGATAGGGTTCTATGCACTATGTTGTGATACCTGATAGAAAATCACATTGAGACACAGGTTATTTTCTGTGGTTAGGGGTGTACACACTTGACCCTGATGAAGAGATCTTTCCAGTGTTTATTGGCTTCACATTAAGGGGGTCATTTATGCCTTACTGTGATTGAGTACCAGATTAGATATGTGAAAATATAGTCAATTCTTCAGGTAAAATGATTCTCTGGGAAAGGGGGACAAAAACTTAATTTTCTTAAATTCTAGGTCTCATCTATAGTTGAGTAAGCACATATCTTAATGACCGTTTATATAAGCATCAGGGGTTGTTTCAAGATAGTGAACATAGAAGAATATTGAAATATTAAAAGGAAAAATAAAATATTGGGCATTTTTTAAATATAACAAATTTAATTTTCTTCTAATGTCAACACAATTTCCCTTATGATAAAGATTCATTTTAACCATTTTACCACCTGCTTTTATCTTGTTCAGGTGACAGAGATTTTATATTAAAAGTATTACCATATATAAGTACCTTTTAATTTCCCCTGTGACTATCATTAAAAGGGCTTAAAATTCTTATCTTCTTATCAGATAAAATTTTTATTCCTTATGCTAATTTATATACATAGACAAAATGAGTAGAATCCATAATTTTGAAAGACACTTTTTTTTTCAAACTGTATTCATTCAGGATGATATAATCTCTGCTTTTAAAAGTAAATCTGGACGCCTGGGTGGCTCAGTTAGTTGAGCAGCTGCCTTCGGCTCAGGTCGTGATCCCAGCATCCTGGGATCGAGTCCCACATTGGGCTCCTTCCCTGGCGGGGAGCCTGATTCTCCCTCTGCCTCTGCCTGCCATTCTGTCTGCCTGTGCTCGCTCTCTCCCCCTCTCTCTCTCTGATAAATAAATAAAATCTTTAAAAAAAAAAAGTAAATCTGTTGTGAGACACATTTGGTGCCAATAGTATATAAACAATAGCTGTCCTGCAATTCACATTTTAGTTGATTCATTACTGCTGTTGCCAAAAACCTTAAGGAACACCAAGGAAGACAGACAAAACAAAATTAAAACGTTTCCTTCAGCCTTTCCTACTGAATATTTCCTGTGTTTATGTGATGTCTCCTTCCTTCAGCCTATTTCTATATATGTTGCCCTTATAAATAGTGGAAACATTGTGAATGGAAACAGATTTACATCAATTGCTGGCAAATGCTTTAGTTATCTCATTTAAAATTAAATAAAAACAATGAAGACAATACTACCCTTTTACTTTTCTTTCGTGATAGGCCATCTGAAATGGAAAATTAAAATGAAATGTTTTTAAAATAAATCCACATAAATATTCAACTTTCTGTTGTTGTTGTTGTTGTCATAGTTGTTGTTAAAAGTAGGGAAATTGTGTTCGATTGTTTTTCCTTGTTTGCATGATGATTGTCTATATATAAACTGTTGTGATTTCTCTAAAATTTACATCAAATTATTCACATTTAGTTTTCATGACTTCAAGAACAGGGCAGTTTTAGCTCTCAAAGGAACCCAACTCAGAAAGGTGGGAGAAAAATTCACGAAGTTTGTTTGGAGAGTTGCAGCCAAATACTAGAAAAAATCAGAATCTAGTCTGGTTTAAAACAAACAGTATTAGAATTTAACATTTACTCAGGTGTGTTATTGAAACATTTCTTTCTGTTTATCATCACCCTCAAAGATAACCAAATTAATACACTTGTTTACAAAATAACTCTAATTTTAACAACTTGACCTAATTATTTATAGAAGCACAGCAAGAATAGATTGGCCATGTAGGTTCTTTTAAATCAGCTTTGCTGGAACTCTTTTCATAAAGGATTTCTAGATTGAACTTTTAATAGCCTATCAAGGCCAGAAACCAAGCCAAACTTGCAATGAATACTCTGCTTGCCATGCTTGCAGATTTAGGTGAATTTCTCTCCTCTTGAGGTACTCAAAATATCTGGAAATTCTTGCACTTGCCTGGACATGATCTTCCTTTTTTACCTGGTAAGGCTGTTGGAAACTATGTAACCAAGGTTTCAGGCCAACATTGCCAAGTAGCTCTATTTGCTCCATAAAGTCAATCTTAGTTTCTTAAATCTATCTGGTCATAATTTAATGCTCACTGAGTTTTTGAATTGTGGAGGGTTCAGGTAGGGAGAAAAGATAAATGTTTCAATTCTGTTTATAACAGTATAATTTATCGAATTTCTATAAGTCAATAAGCTTATGAGAAGAGATTTTCTTAGGTCTGGAATAACAAGACATTTTAAAAAGTCAGCAATGTTTTAAATAAAAAGTCATAAAAATTATAATTATCTTCCTCAATTCATTCATTCCCCCAGTTTTTGTTTTGTTTAAGTCAGTTTTTTTTTTTTTTCCCCCACTAGCTTTGGAAATTTGTAACCTAATTCAGTTTTGTGATCTTCAGGTTATCAGAAACTTGGACTTAAGAGTTCTATGTGTCTCAATGAAGAGGAAACACATTTTGTAATGACATCGGTATAAAACTAACTGTAAATAAAAAGACTTAAAAGTGGCCATAGTTAAAAATGGGATTAGAGTTCATTATGATGCAATTGTTATGGATATGGGGTTATTTCTATGACACACAAGAACTCAAGATAATAATATATCAAGACGTCAGATTTCTAGAGGTCTTTCTTATACAGTTTTAGAACACTTTATACAGTTTTAGAACACTTGATCTACTTACCATCTATACAAAAATAATCTAATCAGGTGTAGTTGAAAGACCCCTCCCCTAGAAGATAGATAGGATAACTAACCGCTTGTTTCCTTTTCTGTGAACTGCTGGCTTTTAGGCGTAAATTAGGTTATTAATTGCTCTTTTGCCCTTCTGTAACCACTTGGCTTATAGAAATAATAGAAGACGCCATGATGGCATTCCTACCTTCCCCCTTCTTGTTCCCCCTCCCTGCCTCTCTCCTCCCACGCGTGGGCCCTCAGAACCAATCAGCTTGTTCCCCCTTCCCGCCTCTCTCTTCCCGCGCGTGGGTCCTTAGAGCCAATCAGCAAACTCCATGTATGCCTTTTTCAAAAGTTCTAACTGTCAACCAATCAGTTGCGCCCCACCCAAAACTTGTTTGTACCTGTTTATAAAAACCCGGCGCCACCACAGCCGGGTGTGCTCAGCTAGCAGGAGCTGCTGACCACCCGCAGGCGCGCGCTGACCACCCGCAGGCGCCTGCGTAACAATAAAGAACCTCTTGCTGATTGCATCCAGTGGCAGTGTTGGATTCTTGGGTAAGGGGATCCGCGGGTCTTTCATTTGGAGGTCCCACCGAGATCATCGGCCTCCTGCCCATGGATCCAACTGACTCCCACCGGGAGGTAAGCTGGCCAGCATTCTTGTCTCCTGTCTCATGTTCTCGTTTGTATCCAGTCTCGTGTTCTCCTTTGTAGGCCTCTGTTTTGCCTATGCTTCGGTAGTATAGGACTGTACGACAGCACGCGTTGTTGCTCTGTATTCTGTAGGCAGCTTGAGAAGGAGTTGACGAACTCAGACTTCTCCCCTGCCACCCTGGGGGACGCCCCAGGGATCAAGGGGGGCCGCTTTTTCGGGGCCTCACAAGTACATTTCTCTGTCCGCCACAGAGGAGCCTCTTGGTTCCCCTGGGCTGGTTCTGTCCGTCACAGTGGAGCCTCTTGGTTCCCCTGGGCTGGTTCTGTCCGCCACGGAGGAGCCTCTTGGTTCCCCTGGGCTGGTTCTGTCCGCTACGGAGGAGCCTCGTGGTTCCCCTGGGCTGGTTCTGTCTGCCACAGAGGAGCCTCGTGGTTCCCCTGGGCTGGTTCTGTCCGCCACAGGGAGACCTCGTGGTTCCCCTGGGCTGGTTGAATTTGTACTTTCGGTTTTGTACCGAAATCGCGCAGCGTCCTTCTTGTTAATTGTTTTGTGTGTCTTGCTTATTGTCCTTGGTGTTTTCTTTGACTCCGAATGGAGGCCAACAATGTATGTCTCCATGTTATGTCTTTAAATGTGGATATATGTTCCTTGTACTGGTCATGCCTTGTACTGGTCATGAAGGTTACATTCTTTTTAAGGGGACTCTGGCTTTATTTCTCTCTGTTTCTCCTAATAGATGTGGGGGGCTTCTCCCTCACTCACTTCCCATGTAAATGGCTATTACTGGAGCCAACTGGGGTTGGTCTAACTCGAGACAGAGACTATAAGAAATATTCCCAAGCAGCTGCCAAAACTCTCTTTGTTTCGGGGAAGTTTCCTTGTGTTCTCTGGCCTGACTTGGACTGCCTAACCCCTCCCCCCTTGCTGGTGGGAAAGCATGGCGTCTGCTCCTCTGTTGGGGCTTATGAGCTCTGAAACCGGGAATCTTTTCTCTGCCTCCTGGCAGCACTTTGTTTCCTCTGTTTCCCCTTCTGTTTCTGTACCAACGCGCGTGCAACCTGCATGACTAGCCTCTAGATCATGCACCACAGCTCCTTCTCTCTTCACTGTCAAGGAGCAAGAAGAGAACCCCCTGGACCTAACACCCACTCCAGATCTTCCCACACATGTCTCAGGTAAACATTCAAAGCGGAGTGGGCCCAGGTGGAACGTAAATCAGTGTTGGAACTAAGTTAAGTCTGTTGGTTTAATTAAGATAGATGCATCTTTGAAGTTAACAGCAGTAAATGTGAAGCTTTATTCTATCGAAGTTTACTAAAGGTCAAATAAGCTCATGTTATTTATTAAAATTTGTTAGCAAAGGAATGACTAAACTGATGGTTAATTGTCTGTCTCAAAGTTCTAATGGGTAATTGCTGAAGTAGCTTTCAAAGTCTTTGGTAACCTGAAAGTTTTAAAGTTTTGCTTGGATGACAAGTGGAATTAAATTGTGGACATCTAGGTCTTAACCAAACAGGATAAAATGCTAAGTCGTTAATTACTGGATGTAGGTTTGTGCTTTTGACTTCTTACTGCAAAGAAACTAAGAGCATTTAAATCTGCTGGTAGACTTGTTTTCCATGTAACTGATTCATAAATTGCCACCTGAAGAATTCTGTTGTAACAGTTCACAATTGGTTAATAACTAAAGGTGTTTCTAAGAATACAAAGTTCTGCTTAGTGTAACTAAGACTGACGGAAATAAAGGGAAACTCTGTATGTAGGAAAGTAGGAGATATGCAAGAAAGATTTAAGGAATGGGAATACATTTTGTTGAAGGTAAAGGAAGGTAATTTTGTCCTAAATGAGATGGTTGTTTAGAAGGAAATGGCTTGGGACAAAACCTGAATGCAAAGGAAAGTTGTAGAAGGTTTGTGAAGGGAAATCTTCAGAAAAGGAATTTTAGCTATGGTCAAGAATGGATTAAGATTGAAATGAGTGGGTTTTAAAGGTACATTGGTACAAGACTGAAATTGTCTCTGTTCAAAAGGACAATGTTTTCTTAGATCAATTGATCTGTTAAGAAAATGTAAATGGTTTTCTCTTTGCCTGCCCAGAAAAACCAGTTCCTATGTTTTGTTTATCAGGTGTTTAACATCCCTAATTATATTTAGGCATGTGCTTTAAAACTTTCCAAGATTTTAGCAAATGTTGACAAGATTTAAATTGTAAATCTCTTTAACTCAGGCTTTTCCTTGGTATGTGAAGTTGCTCATGAAGTACTACGGAACCAATGATAAACCTTGGATTACATTTGGGAAAATACTATAACTATTCTAGAGATTCTACGCACTTCCTAAAGTTTTAATGTTTTGAGAGATCATCGCTTGATACTGTAATTATGGAAATGTTATGTATCACAGAAATAACCTGATTTACTTGCAGCTAAATTGTAAACTCCCATGTCTCTTTAGCTCTAACCATATCTATTCTGAGTTTTTGTAATTTATAATTGTTTTAATTCTCTGGTAAAATGAGTTTTATCTTCAAGGAGATTCCTATAAAGGACTTTCAGGACAAATACAGATATTTGATATACTTGAAAATCCTAAAACTGAAATGGGTAAGAATTTCCAAAACAGACTAAAGCCACATTCACCAGAATTAGTAACATGGGACTAAATGAACTAAAAGATTATAGTGTTGTGTCTCTTAATGTTTTGTCTTACTTTAAACATTGCTGGTTCTCTCTACTGTTTGTTCTTACAGACTTGGGATACTCCCTCCTAGTTATCTGTAACTTATAGAGATGTAAAAGTGCTCATTTGTAAAAGTGCTCAAAGCATTCACCTTTTCTCTCTATCTGAACCCTCTGAAACCAAAAGGTCTTAGTAAGTATTCTTTCTTCCATGGCAATCAGTCATTTGCATAAATTCAATAAGAATCTGTTCTCCTTGTAACAGGAAAGAATTGGAAACACGGGTTATTTTATCAAGGCTTTGACTGGGATGTCATATTTGAAAAGACTCAGATATGACCAGACAGTTTAAAGGAACTAAGGTTGACTTTATGAAACCTGGAGCCATAAAGCCCCTTGGGACTGTTGGCCTGATACCTTGCTTACAGAGTTCCCAGCAGCCCCACCAGGTGAGTAAAGAATGTCACTCCTTGGTAGGTGCAGTCTTGGGAAGAGGAATTCGCCCAAAGGTATTGCAGACATGCCTCATGGCAAGTACAGGGCTTGGCTTCTGGCCTGGAGAGGCTACTAAAAGTTCAACCTAGAGATTCCTTATACAAAGTTCCAGCAAAGCAGATTCTAAAAGATCTATTGATCACAGTCACTGTTCTTGCTGAGCTTATGTAAATAATTAGGCCAAGTTTGTTAAAACTGGACTTGTTTCACAAGTGAATTAGTCCTGATTTGGCTATCTCTGGAAATGAGGGTTATTTTAGAGAGAAAAATTGTTTTAGTAACACACCTTTATGGATGTTAAATTCTAGATTTGATTGTCTTTAAATGTTTGTTTACCTAAGCTAAACAATTTGAGGTAAACTTCAGAGAAGTTGCACAATAGCTTCTTTAGTCGATCTTATTATTTTGTGGGGATATTAGCAGACCCCACAGCACATGATTAAACAACTGGAAAATGGGATTGATTCCCCTACAATTGTAGAACTTAACTAACACCTTATGTGTGGCTGGGATAATGAAATTGCCTAAAAGCCAACCTATCGCACTCCATAGGATTAACTATGGACTTGTGGAGATAATGGATGACCCCACTTTCTTTATGAGTGGATTGGATGATCCATGGGGGACTCCCCTTATCTCTTGACAAGTTTTCTCACTTGCCAGTGATCCTCTGTAATCAGGATATTGTTAAGGCTGGACCACTCAAAGGTCGTCTTCTTGGTTTCATCCCTTTGTCATATTTATCCTAGAGGCCACCTCTGTTGAGGTGCAATTGCAAACAGATGCTTTAGCTAAGCATAGAACAGCCCTCCTATAAAAGAGCCTCAAAGCTCACTATGGGACAGTCCTTGACTGTAATGATGTCACATCAGGTCCAGATTTGTCTTAGAAGGCAAAGGCCACCAATGGATAATAGAAACCAACTAATTAAGTATTGGACTATACTTTTAGATATGCCAGAATTAATACTTAAAACTTGTCAAACTTTAAACCTAGTTACCTGTATGCCTGAACCTGACCACTGTACTTCTTTCTCTATAGAGCAAAAAAGGTTATTGATCTTGCTTACTCTATCTGGCCAGATTTAAGATGCCCCTGTTAAAATATGAATGACATCTGCGGGACTAGAGGATGTCATGTGGCATGTAGAAGCCCTTAATAAATATACTACAAAGGCACTCAATGATCCACTAAATGGCATCTCCCTCCTTAATACCAAAGTCTCACAAATACGCAAGGCAGTCCTACAAAATAGGATGGCTTTAGATGTCCTGACAGCAGCCCAGGGTGGCACATGTGCAATCATCAAAACAGAATGTTGCATGTACATCCCAGACTATCGCAAAAATGTCACAGGAATAATAAAGGATATAAATGCCCAGATTAAGGCTCTACAAGATCCCTCTCTCTCTCTCAGTAAATGGTTAAGTTCCTAATTTGAAGGAGGACTATGGCCGAATCTCCTTTTCGGGCTTCTTATTCTTATCGCCTTATTAATCTTAATATGTTGCTTTGTTCCATGTTTCTCTACTTGGTGCCGAGACTCCATTGCTACAATGACTACACCACAGCAGACGATCCTTGTCGCGTGAGAGGACGCCTCTTCACTGTCAGCGCTGGATTCGGCTGCCTCCACCTTTGTAACTCCCTTATGTTCCTACCCTGATCAATATTGACCCGAGCAGGTAGGGACAGCTCTACGCCCCTATTCAGCACGAAGAAGTTATAGAAGATGAGACCTTCCACCTTCAACCCCCTTAAAGATTTCAGGGTCAAGATTGTTCAGGGGGAAATAAAGGAGCAGGAGGCTGGCTGAGGAGAAAGCAAAAGCTGGCCCCTTGCACCCCACTTAGTGCAAGAACAGGACGAATGGATATAAGATTCTATCCATGATAAAGAAGGGGGGAATGAAAGACCCCTCCCCTAGAAGATAGATAGGATAACTAACTGCTTGTTTCCTTTTCTGTGAACCGCTGGCTTTTAGGCGTAAATTAGGTTATTAATTGCTCTTTTGCCCTTCTGTAACCACTTGGCTTATAGAAATACTAGAAGACGCCATGATGGCATTCCTACCTTCCCCCTTCTTGTTCCCCCTCCCTGCCTCTCTCCTCCCGCACGCGGGCCCTCAGAACCAATCAGCTTGTTCCCCCTTCCCGCCTCTCTCTTCCCGCGCGTGGGTCCTTAGAACCAATCAGCAAACTCCATGTATGCCTTTTTCAAAAGTTCTAACTGTCAACCAATCAGTTGCGCCCCACCCAAAACTTGTTTGTACCTGTTTATAAAAACCCGGCGCCACCACAGCCAGGTGTGCTCAGCTAGCAGGAGCTGCTGACCACCCGCAGGCGCGCGCTGACCACCCGCAGGCGCCTGCGTAACAATAAAGAACCTCTTGCTGATTGCATCCAGTGGCAATGTTGGATTCTTGGGTAAGGGGATCCGCGGGTCTTTCATAGTATCACTTATTTGACAATGCTTCCCAACAAAAGCTTCAACCTATCAAACAGGTTTAATTCTTTTGATTTCTTACAAAATCTTTGAAATGTTCATGAGCTCTCTGGAACATCTCATATTATAGCCAAATATTTCATTTTAGAATTTGATTTTGGAAAATATGTCAAAAACATCAAAATATTTGAACATTTGACTAAATAGGATCACAGATCATTATAAAATGATATTTATTTATCCATTTAACCAAAATGACAGCAAAATATTTTAAAAAGCAAATACAGAAGTCTACACACACAGTTGAGAGAGAGAGGAGGGACAGAGGGAGAAGGAGAGAGAATCATATATATATATGTATATATATATATATATATATACATATATATACATACATATTAAACATTTTTTTCCCTTTTATTTGTTCAGTTTCAGGCAACTCTGGGCTGTGTTTACATTTTAAAGACATAATCTATAATTTCAAGTGACAGAAAGAATAAATTTGTTTGCTTATGTTTGTCTTTCTGAGTTTCAAGGTAATTGTGGTTTAAAATTTACCTTTACTTTTCTCAAGTATGATGAAGTCCCAGAACCTAAGTCAGGTTCAGTGGGGTGAGGAGGTTCGGAGCTGATGACTAAAGAAAGAATTCTTAAGATGTCGTTGGTGCAAAATGGTGGTTTATTAAAGCACGGGGACAGGACCCGTGGGCAGGAAGAGCTGCTGCCCTGGGTTGTGAGGGTAGGCATGTTATATACCCCATGGTTGGGGGGAGGTGGTGAAGGGATGGGAGGTTTCAACAGAGTTCTCACATGTTAGGGAGGGCCTACAAGGCCTACAAGGTGCCGGGGGTAGTCCTTGCCCTTATGGCTTGATCAATGTCGTCTTTAGGTCAGGCATTAACGTCAAGATATTTGGGAGATTCTTGGTGGGGTATTATGATCTGGCTATCATTTACATTCCCTTCTACCTCAGTCTCCTCCATTTTATGGTGGGAGGGAGACATTAGGGCTTCAGGAACCAAGAGTTATTTGCCTCTGGAAATTTGTGCTATTGATAAGGTAACCTCCCTGTTTAGGTCTCTAGGACATCTGTAGAACAAGGGAGATTCCTGTTCTGCAGGATTGTGATCCCTGCAAGTTAACTATTTATCGTTTTATGGCAGTCAGGGGTGCCTGAGGAATGCTACACATATGGAGGGGAGCGGGTGAAGAGGGGGTGCAAGGCACCAGCTTTTGCTTTGTCCTCAGCCAGCCTCCTGCTCCCTCATCAAAGTACATAATAATTTTTTTAATATCCAAATGCTTCATAATATCTACAAACACTGAAGAGGAATAGGTGAAGTTTGGGATTGGTAAATAGGTGGGTTTTGACATGTTTCTAGAGCTGCACTTCTACAGTTTTGTACAATTTGTAAAACAAACAGTTGTCTTTAATTCCACAAAGAATGAGATTACAGTCTGAATATCTAGAGACTGACCTGCTTTTTAAACTAAATTTTCTTCTTTATATTAGGGGGATTTTAGCTAAAATTGCAATCAAAAGATTTTTATCTTTGTAGAATCTGTATTAAGCTTTTTACAAAAGCTTTCTTTTTGGGTACACAATTAAACCTAGGCTTTTATTAGTCTCTGAATATTGGCTTTTTGCAAATTATTTGTAGGAGGGCCTAAACTAAACTTTCAGTCTTGTATCAGTGTGAAAGGGGTTTGTGAATAGTCATTAATCTTTTTGATCTCTAAATTTGGTAAGATGTTTTCAAAGGGAAGGTAAAAGTGCCTTATAACATAAAAGATTTCCAGAAGACATGAAACTTTTGCAGTGGGGATTCTAGGATAAACCTGCAAAAGGTATTGCATAGGAATTCCTGAAACTGGAAAAGCCAGATTATCAACCCCTGGAAGGTATGAGCAAAACAAATCTCATTGTCATTCTCAGGTACTCAGCATTTACATGAGCAATTTGTACCCTTTGAACCTAGAGATTAGGCTTGAATGCTCCATGCAAATTTTGGGGGAAAGGTAAGTTAAAACAAAAAAAATGAGGATAGATATTAAGAGAAACATACATTAAATGTGGACATTAATTTTTAAGTATTAAGTCTAGTTTCTGTGATTTTATTTTGTCAAGGGAGTCCTAAGACAAGCCATTATACTAATAAGACAGTTGAAAGCTCTCTACAAAGAATATTGTTCTTCCAAATGTAGCCAATTTAAAGGATCCATTATCTGATCATGTACAAGTAGGATATAACAGCAACACAAATGAATAAGTCTTAATGGCTTAACCAGATGCAAGATGCATCCATAAAGGCCATAGGTAATACAGCTCCATGAAACAAAGGTTTGCTCCCAAAATCAGTCTAAGAAAGCAAAACCCTTACCAAAAAACCATACCTGTATATGCATTAAGGATGGTGTAGTTAATTCCCCCCCCCCCTCTGGTCTCTCACAAAATTATGACATGCCTCCAGTCCTGGTAATCAATGGCACTAGGTAGGTGATATTGGAATGGAACTTTCCAGCCTAATAAGAAACAAAGTTTGAAATGACAAAGGCTCCTCTGGGCTGTATCATTTCATGACAAACACCCTCAAGACCTCACAAGGCCAGACAGAATAAGATAAGGACAGTCAGAACTGGAACCCCAGACTGTTCAATTTGCCATCAAAGTATGCCCAAGTAAGTGCACACTCAGAATGATGGAGAACAAAGAGAATGTCCTCATTGGTTATAAAGCAAAACTCTTGGTACACAGAACAAGACAACAAGAAAATATATACATATTAACAGCATTGACTATGCCTTGGGTCTTTTGGACCCATACCGATTCCTAAGAGGAATGTGCTATAGGGTTGTTTTACAGCATGGAAGTTTTACTGAAACTGATTGATTACCTGGAGTAAATCTAACCAATTTTGTGATGAACTTATCATGGGAGTCTTTTTGAGTTGACAAATGCTCTGACATCTTTTAAGTACTTTACACATGCCTACAAATTTTGCAGCTTTAGCATCCAAGATGCCCCTTAGCAGCAAACTTTATATCATGTGTACACCAAATGACACAAACAGAAGAAAACAAAAGCCGTATCTGCGAGGAAATGGATCAATAACCAGGGTACTCTACCAAATTTAACCAAAAGGTCAGTAGGCCCAAGAAAATAGTTCTTTGGATATTTTCTCCCAGTAATCTAAACACAGAAAGAGAAAAAAGACTCACCACTCTCACTCCATTAGACTCTACAGATAGAGATTCTAGGAGGCTGAAATAGTAAGAGATCTTACCTTGTGTGGACTGCTTGTCAGATGTTACAAGGATCACTCAACTGCAGCAGTGTCTAGGATGAGAGTGTTCAGTGAGTTAAAGTGTCTGGTCAGTTATACCAACTTGGGGAGGAAGATCCTCCTTTGCCTTACAAGGTCCTTCTCGCTGGACTTGGGATTAAATTGACATGAGACAGAGTAACAGGAGAAAAGCAAATTTAATAGACAGACATATGTATGGGAAATCCACACCGACATGAAATTCCAAAGACAATGAGGCAACATGAAGTTTGTATGAACTAAAGAAAGGAGTAGGGTCTGAATATATACAGGGGAGGAAGACCATTGGCAGGAAGGTGGAAGGAGATGTTTTTGAAAAACTAAGGTTGCCCTGCTGCTTGCAGTTAAGTTTCTTAGGTAAAAGTGAGTCTCTGTTTGGGGCTTTCTTCCTGGTACAGGGTCTCCATTCTGATGTAAATTTAGGCAGCTGAGGACCAGGAAGAGGGCTTTTCCTGCATCTGTTGGATTTTGATTACTTTTCACTGACAATAATTTTCATGCCAAAGTGGCCCATCTTGGGGCAACCTTCCCTTGACCCCTACAGAAGAAGCTATTTGGTGAAGCTTATATTATCTGGTCAATATGGTAGAAAAGGCTAATGTTCACTTAAATCTGTATCCTTAAGAAAAACAAAAACTTTTTAATATTTATATAATGTTTTATAGTACAAATCAGAATGTACACACTAATTAATCATCAGTAAAATTGAGGGTTGCTACTGGTAAAAAATTTTATTCTTTAGCTGTACTGTTAAGGGGAAAACAAACCACAGCTAATATTGAACTGTATTAATTGCATAGGAATGTGATCAATAGGAACCAAAATTTTTAGGTATATATGAATTTGCTCCTCAAGCATGTCATCAATTTTGTAATTTTTCCCTAATGCTCAATTAAGGATGGAACAATAGTCAATAAGTAGAAATTCTGGAAATCCTGGAATTCTTGCTTTTAGAAAGGAAATACTAATTTCATTACTAATGAAGTTAGTTTTAAGTTCATATCACAGATAATAGTTTTCCTTTTTATTAAAAATATGGTAATTATAATTAATTGCAAAGCCCAATTTAATTAATTTATTTTTTTACCTTTTCTTGTTTCAAGTTTTTATTTAAAGTCCAGTTAGTTAACATACATATAGTATTAGTTTCAGGACTAAAATTTAGTGATTCATTATTTACATACAACATCCACTGCTTACTACAGTGCCCTCTTTAATATCCATCTCTTATTAAACCTACCCCCCTGCCCACCAAAGCTTAACTTAATGTAAATTTATGGAATCTCTTTCTTTGAAGAATTAAATTCCTTGTAGATGTTGAACTAGTTTAAAGCCAATTAAAGTGTCATTTTTCTTATCATTTTATTAAAATATTTGTTCTTAAAATGTTTTTAATTTAATTTTAAAATGTTTTTAATCTTAGAATCAAACTTAATCAATAAAACATAAGCCATAGTATCTTTTTATGCACAGAAAAGATATGGATGATTGACATTTTCATATGGTCAGATAAGAAATTACTAGCTTTTCACTGCATAACAATGAACTGCTTAAATGAAAGAAGTTTTTCATTTATAAAAATGGATATGGAAAATGATTCATTTAATAACTTTATTTCAATCACTTTAATGCTTTCCAATTTTTTTATTTTTCTGTTGATATTACAGTTCAGTTATTTGTAGAACTTAACTGATTACATTTTTGAAATTACCTTTAAGATAGATACTCATTTTATCTTCATTTAACATATGAGGAGATTTATCACCTGGACTAAGTTTACTAAACTGGTAAATAATGGAGCTATAATTAGAACTTAGGTGGTTTGACTCCTGAGTCTACCTCTTTAAACACTAAGATCTATATATCCTATAAAAAGATGTCCTGCCCTGGTATCATCACTGTGGCTGGACAATTCAGGTACTATTGGAAAAGTATCAGATCTTCAGAAATCTCTGTCTCATTCAGGCAACTAGTTTATCTTGGGTTGTATTAAACCCATATACACAAATTACTTTTGGTGACATATCATGCATCTTCTCTATATTAGATCTCTTAGTGAACTATAGTACTAAAGGTAAGTTATAGAGTCAAAACATACTTTCTCTCTCTCTCTCTCTCCCTTCCTTCTTCTTCTTCTTCTTTTTTTTTTTTTTTTTAATTCTTTCAACGTATATTCATTGAGAACCAACTAACACCAGTGCATGATACTGGGATAGAATTGAAGTAAAATAACTAAATAAATAAACATTTATATTTAACCTCAATAAAGACACAATTTGTTACTGGGGGTATAGAAATATGAAAAATAGGTGGAAATAAGTATTTAGGTGCTAGAGAGGCTACTGAAGAAAATAAGTAGGAGGTACTCAAGAAGGAGGTGCTCACTAAATCCTACTGAGCAAGCAGAGAGAAAAGCCAGGAAAGAATTCATCAGAAGGAAACACCTGAGGTAAAGCTTGAAAGATGAAGAAATATTTCTCAATAGAAAAGAGAGAAAGAACATTTTTGGAAGAGGAAATAGTGTGAATAGAAATATATGGCTGTATATCATAAGTACAGAAGGATAATTGCCTTGGTGGGACAGGATCAAAAGGAAAAGAAGGCACAGAGAGAACAGTCCAGAAAAGCAAAGATGTCAAATTACAAATGGTCTTGATTTTATAAGGATAAGAAATTTTGACTTATCCTTTTGGCAAAGGGAAGTTTTTAAAGGAAAAAAGTTTTTAAAGGAAAGATTTTAAGTAGTGAAAAAGGATGGTTGGATTTTCTTTTTAGAACACAAACTAGGACAGCAGTTTTGGAAATCTTTTGGAGTCAGGACTGGAGAAAGAGAGAACGGATAACAGATTACTAAAATGAATCAGGTTAGAGAAGGCAAGGAGCTGTAAGATTGTAGCAGTGAAGATAGAGAGGCAATGATGGATCTGTTCACCAATTGAGTGTGGACAGTAATGGAACAGAAGAAGTCAGTCATTATATCATAGCAACTATTATGCTTTTGTACCTCATCTTTTTGACTTAGGAAAGAAAGAAATACTGAAAGTTATCTAGGTTCTTAGAAAAGACAATTTTAGTTGTGTATCTAAAATGTTGCTAATAAATAAACATCTACTATTATTTAATTTGATTTGTGCTGAAAATGCAAAAGATAAATTATACACAGTTTTGGTCCTCAACAAATTTACATACCATTAAATATGTCAAATAAGATTTTGGATATAATTCTGTAAACCTCAGTACAGAGGTTCCCACATATACATAATATCAGGTGCCCTGTGAGTAGATAAAATCACTCATGGGAAACATGGAGAGTAAGAAGTAGGCAAGAATGAGAACAGAAACCTATGGAATTACAACATTCAGTAATTATATAGGAAAATATGGAGGAAGGGTCAGAGATGAGCAACCATAGGAGAGTGCAACCAAGAGCAACACAAAGGAGAAAGTTCAGGCTGGTAGATTTGTACACCTGAGAGTATTTGAATAAGAAGAAAATAAGCTGAGTCTAATAGGTATGCAATCAGATAGTCTGCAACTTTAGTGAAAGCAGCTTCAGGTAATGTGTGGAGTTAGGTTGTATCATACATGAATGCACTAGTGTAGACTATTCAGTTGAACTATTCTTTGACTCTCATGGGAATTTACATAGAATATTTTGGAAACTAGGAAAACAAACAAGAACTTCCACGCAAATACCGGACCTAAATAAACCTGGAGACTAATATCTGAATTAAAAAAAAAAAATTTTATTTATTTGTTTGACAGAAAGAGATCACAAGTAGGCAGAGAGGCAGGCAGAGAGGAGGACACAGGCTCCCTGCTGAGCAAAGAGCCCAATGTGGAGCTCCATCCCAGGACCCTGAGACCATGACCTGAGCTGAAGGCTGAGGTTTAACCTAGGCACCCCAATATCAGAATTTTTTTAAAAAATGCCAATGCTCTGTAGTCTAGCCCCAAAGTTATTTTATTATAAAATTATATTTTACATTTTTGGAAAAAGAGAAGAACATGATCAGGAGAATCCCAGAAGCCACAAAAGGATGCATTTTTAAAAACAAATCTAAAGCAATATAAATACAACATGCTATCATGACCAAGGTTTCTGATTTTTTTTTTTAAGGTTTCTGATTCTTTTTTTTTTTGACTTTTAATTTTTTATTTTTTATAAACATATATTTTTATCCCCAGGGGTACAGGTCTGTGAATCACCAGGTTTACACACTTCACAGCACTCACCAAAGCACATACCCTCCCCAATGTCCATAATCCCACCCCCTTCTCCCAAACCCCCTCCCCCCAACAACCAAGGTTTCTGATTCTTAAACGCATAGTAATGAGTCAATTTATATTTCTATGTAAATATTCTTTCTTTTGCTGCTTTAAACATACCTGTTTGATCAATAAAAACTTAACAATATGATACTCTTTAGGTTCACATAAAATACCTGTCAAGACATTAGGATTTCCTTATAACTTTAGTTTAACTAGTTATCTGTAGGAATCTAGTATATGCCACAGAAACACATTTACAAATAATTGGACCCCTGCCAATCTATGGTTGAGTGGATTATTTACAATATGCATTCCCAAAGAACTGCTCATTCTTGTGGGAAATGTATTTAATAACAATCTTTTTTTTTTAATGTATGAGATCAGTGCAATTTCTTCATTCATGCTGTTTTTTGAAACTATTGGCAATAAATGAGAGTAGAAATCTTTAATAGGACTGTTTAGTGATATTTTTAGGGGATATTCTAGCATAGTGTGACACACTTTCAAGAATGAGTACAAAGAACCAGGTTTGAGAACAGAAACAACATTTTCACTTTCCTTCTTCCTTGAAAATTCATCCCAAAACCCTGAGCAAAAAGACAACTGGGGAAAATGTGTTAGGGTTGGAACCAGAATTTTAAGACAACAGCAGCTTAACAGCACAACAATAATTAAACAATTTGTTGTAACACAGTAGCTGAGTGTAGTGGAAATAGCTCAATGAAAGGTAAAGTCCACACAAGACAGAGGACCTATAGCAGGTGACCCACTAGGGTATGGGGATTGATTACAAATAGGCAGCTGAGTCAATAGTTATTATACTGAAGATAACAGGAGACATATTTCTCCCTGTCGAAGAAGGGAGTTACAAATATGGAAAAGGGAAAAACTGAAAATGCATACTTTAGTGTTAACTTGGAATTATGAATATTAATGTGAGCTCATGGTTTCCAATATATGATGATAGATATAAAACAATTAAAATATAAATGCTGATTATAGGTATATATATATATACATTTCTAATTTCTGGTTTTGCTTTCAGAAAATCATTCTCCATTAAAAAGAATTCCTTAAAGAAAGGGATGATTAACCTGTAATAATTCATTCTGCCTGAAAATGAAGAAGTGTTCCAAGAATGTTTAAGATATGTCAAAAGAATTCAGAAGCCAATGTGGTTGATCTCTTACTTCCTAAATCTGGGGTGCTTTGAATATCAAAATAAAAAATGGTAGCAACAGACTATAATCTAGTAAATAAAAATAAGTCAAGCAGAGAAAGACAACTATCATATTATCCCCCTGATATGAAGAAGTGGTGATGCAACATGGGGGCTTAAGTGGGTAGGAGAAGAAGAAATGAAACAAGATGGGATTGGGAGGGAGACAAACCATAAGTGACTCTTAATCTCATAAAACAAACTGAGGGTTGCTGGGGGGAGGGGGTTTGGGAGAAGGGGGTGGGATTATGGACATTGGGGAGGGTATGTGCTTTGGTGAGTGCTGTGAAGTGTGTAAACCTGGTGATTCACAGACCTGTACCCCTGGGGATAAAAATATATGTTTATTAAAAATAAAAAATTTAAAAAAATAGTAACTCATAAATTTATACTAACATGAAATCAATGAATAAATAAACACAGAAAAGAGGATGCTCTTCCTCAGGATTTAATGCCAAATAATAAGTGTAAAACTAGCAGTGAAACTGGAAGTTAACAATTTTGCAACATTATAGAAATAATTGATTCTTATATGTTCTTAAAGTGTCTGTTCACAAAATGCTTGTTGAATATAAGGAAAAGTGTAGTGAAAACATCAATGAAGCAACATTTCTTCAAGTAATTGAAATTCAAAACACCTATAAAGGGGACACAGGTAAATTATGTGCAGCCTGCAATGGAACACCACATTGTTTCTGTTATAGTCCTGTCAAAGTATATAGCTTGAATCTACTCATGAGGAAACATGAAAAAGTTTCATATTAGGAGACTTTCTACAATGTATCTAATCTGTAATTGTCAACAATGCCATGGGTATAAAAGTCAATAAAAAGTCAGGAAATTTTTCCACATGGAAAGGAATTGGGAATATATGACCACTAAGTAATAATAGATGATTCCAAGTGAATTTTTTTGCAGTTAAGGATGTGGTTGGGAAATTAGATGAAACTTAGATGGTGGTAAAAGGTTTGTATTCATTTTCTGATTTTTGATGGCTATGTTGTGGTTATTTGTGGGAGACAAGCACTGAAGTACCTATGCATAGTGCAACATCATTTCTGTAACCCGATCATGGATGATTGAGGAAAAAAAATTACTAAAGGTATTATTGCAACTTTTTTGTAAGTTTGAAATTATTTGCAAATGTAAATAAAATAAATAATTCCATGCAAATATATGCATAAGCAACATGTTAGGGAGTGAGTGTGGATAGTATGGATAGAATGTGGATAGAGTGAAACAGGATAATAATGCAGAATAATCATACAGTGATAATGGTTGAAGTTGTTGGTAAATAAATGTGGTTTGTTTATAATATTCTATTTGCTTTTGTGTACATTTTCTTCATCAATTTGATTTTTCTGAGACAAGTACAATGGAAAAAATGCTAATTATATATATTTAAAGAGCTCAGTGTTTTTAGATATGTGGTGTGCTTATTATCCATTTTGGTTAATTAGTTTACTAAACTTAACTTGATGGCTTCTTCATCTTAGACAAGATAGACACATAGCAAATATGGGCTACTGGCCAAAATATAGGAAAGTCAGCTCTGTTCTAGCAACCAGCCACAAAGTACTATGCCAGGAGTCAAAGGTGTGCACTCTAGAAATTATTCACTTCTCTTCACCATTGCTGTTACTACTCTGGTCCAAGCCACAACCACTTTTGCTTAAATTATTGTAAAAGCAATCTAAAATTTCTTATTACAATCCCCTCCACACACCACTTACTTCACTTTCCACAGTATGTTTTCAATATAGTTGGCAGTAAAATCAACTCAGAACAAAGATGAAGCACCTAGAATACTCTAGAATACTCTATTGGTTCCCCAAGTAGTCAAAATGAAAATATAATCCTATATAACCTTCAGCACTTGACACAGAGGTAAATTTCTGATGGTGTCTCTTAATATTCTTATTCCACTCCTCCAACTACATGGGCATTTTTGCCATTTGTTTAACATACAAGTCAGGCTTATGCCTCGTAGACTTTACCCTCATTACTCTCTTCGCCTGGAACACTTTTCCATCTGATTTTCTTATGGATATTTCACTTTATTTAGGTCATGATTTAAATATTTAATTCCCAAACTACTGTATTTGAAATTGTTCCCTATCCCATTTTCATGCTATTTATTTAACTAAGGCACTGAATACTAATAACATAACATATTATATATTTTACTTGTTTATTATCTCTATTCCTTTGGTATAATACAAGCCTTCTGGGGTCAGGGATTTTTTTTTTTTCTGTTTTGTTCATTGCTGTATCTCTAATACCTGAAGTAGTTCTTGCCATATGGTGAATAGAATGATTAGTTTTATGTGTCAACTTGGCACATAAAAAAATTAAGTTTTCATTTATTTATTTGACAGACAAAGATCACAAGTACACAGAGAGGCAGGCAGAGAGAGAAGGGGGAAGCACGTTCCCTGCCTAGCAGAGAGCCCAATGTGGGGCTTGATCCTAGGACCCTGGGATCATGACCTGAGCCAAAGGCAGAGGCTTTAACCCAGTGAGCCACCCAGGCACCCCAGCAAGGTTATTACTGATGAGTACCTAATGAAAAAATATTGATTTGGTTGTCAAAACCCTTGTGAGAAATAAAACTCCAGGCATAAGTGGTTTCATAGGTAAATTATATCATATATTTAATGAAGACTTAAAGCCAATATAACATTATCTTTTTTTTTTTAAATCCAAACCAGGAATGTATTCTTTAACTTTTTAAAATGGAACAAGTATAATGAGAAGGATTTTTCAAAAAAAAAAAAAAAGAAAAGAAAAAGAAATTGAAGATTAATATTCACTATGAACAGTAGTGTGAACTCCTTAAATAACATATTTGCAAATTATACCCAGTAGTATATTAAAGAAAAAAATAATACATGTGACTAAGAACGTTTACCCTGGGATTTCAAAGTTGATTCATCATTAGAATAGCAGTCAATGTCATTCTCCACAATAGCACATCCAAGATTTTTACAGTAGATGTAGAAAATTCATTTGATAAAATTTAATAATCATTTATGGAAAAATCTCTCAGCAAACCAGGGATACAAGTAAATATCCTCAATCTGTGAAGTGGCACTTATGAAAAGAAAAAAAGAAAAACCTACATACATCATATTTAAAGGTTTAATATTGAAAACTTTCTGCTTTCACTTGGGAGCAAAGTAAAAAGCACTTTTATTCAATATTATAGCCAAGACATTAGCCATTTCAAAAAGACTAGATAAGGAAAAAAGGCATAAAGGCATAAAGATCAAATGGAATAAGCAAAACTATTCTATTTACAGAGGAAATGATCTTTTACTGAAAAAGTTTACTGAAGAAATTTACAAAGAATTAATACATAAAATTAAAGATAATATACAAGACTGCATATTTAAATATTTGCAGCTAGCAGTTAAAAGAAAGTTTAATTTTTCATTTACAAAAAGAATAAAAATCATCAAAAAATAATGTTAGTCCCATACTAGGTAAAAAAATAATAATAAATTTTAGTTGTATCAGGAAAAAAAAAACACAATTTGGCAGAAAAATTAAAGTACTTTGTACAATTATGTGGGTTATTTTATATATAGAGAGAGAGAAAGAGAGAGAGAGAGATCTTTTTTTGTTGTTGTATTTACTTTAGATTTTTTTAAAAAGAGTTTTATGAATGAAACTAGATTTTTAGGAGACATTTAGAATACATTATAAGGCTATTTAAAAAATATAAAACATTCATAAGCCTGTTTATATCATGGGTATTATGAAATAATCACATCACAGAGTAGTCATGACATGCCTTATATTTACACTGAAAAATGTGCACTTCCATTTTCTCTGAATTCCCACTCTCATCTAGCTGATGCAAACCTAATACATATTCTTACCCTCTCAAACTTTCATTTCTTTTACTATATATTTCCACTGTAGTTATAATCCTATATCTAATTTTGATTTTTATATCTATCTGCATGCTAGACATAGGTTTCTTGAAGCCACACAATGCATCTTTTATCCCTGGCAATGTTCATGATATCCACCACATAGGTGTTAGGGTAAATTTATTACATTTTCCACCAATCCATTATTGATGTGATCATCATTTATAACTATATTCTCCAATGTAGGTTTTACTTGAGAAAATGCATGTTCAAATGAACAAGCAAAAGGCACCAGGCACAAGAGCCAGAACAAGGTACTAAGTATTGTGGCTTATACTCTTGACTTTTCTTATGAGGAACATTGACCATGTTGAAAAAACCATCAGAGGAACATAAGGTGGTTCAAGATAGACCTGTAATATGAAGGAAAAAGGCCTGAGGCTGCTCTTACTCGTCCTTTACTGCCATGATAGCATCAAATTGCTAGTAGGGATGGAAACAAAGTGCTACAACTGCTCTTGATACTTTATTTTTGCATAGGTTGTGGTGGTCAGTTTTATAGCATTTATTATTAGGAACTTCCATTATTTCACAAAGCGAGATTTGGTTTGGTCATGGAATTGCTCCACCTACCTCACAAGATTGCTATGTTACAAGGGATCATGCACATGAATATATCTCTAAAACTACTTAAAGTTGTATAATTATAAATGAAGCCTAATTTGAATAATTACACTACTCACAGAACATTTTCTTGAATATCGGTACAGTATCAAGAGGATTAGACCAGAGGTCCAGCTAACCTAGTGTTTGTGTTTTTGACAATGGCTCCAGAGGATATTAGATAAGAATATGTCATAGTTTTCACCAGATAACATTAAAGTCACAAGCTTAAGAATGTTCATAGAATACTTTGCTCATACTTATAATCTTTCAAATAAGTAGAATAAGCTGTATTCTACTTCTTCAAATACATTAGTAATTTAAATGATGACTAACTTGTTTCTAGAGCAGTTTAATTTACAGTTTTAATGTGATGTTTTTGATGTTTATTTCCTCTTCCTCCTCAATTTAAAAGAAAAAAAAAAGAATACATATGATTTCAAAGGCTTTAGATATATGAATAATCCACTCACTTTAGCTCACTGACACAATAAGCCACAGAATTTCATTGTATGGACCATTGGCATGGCCAATGATACTATCTCCTGTGGAGCTATTGTGATCCATCTTGTGGATGGCAGCTTTCCCATTTTAAAAGTAATGCCCTCTATGTGGTCGCTGATCCAGAAAGTGTCTCAAAGAACAATAGAGAACTATGAATTGATTCTGACTTTTTTTATTCCATTGTGATCATCAGAAACTTCTAAAAGTCAACTCATCCTATTAGAATTTCATAACCCATAATAGATATGTATTTGAAGCAGTTCTGTTCAACACTTGTATTATTCAGCTTTTCCTTAAATGCACCTAACAAAACTAATAGAGAACAGCTGTTATATAACATATAAATGTTCAATTTGGAAACTCAGTTCTCAAGATGAAAAGATCAACACAAACAGCAAGAAAAACAAGCCAGTATTTCTCAGTTTATATCCACTATAAAACCACTTGGCATACTAGTAATTAGTACCTAATTTGGAAAAATTGCATCTGCAGTTTACCAGAAAAGCAGCAGCAGCAGCAGCACCTGGAAGTTTATTAAAGTTTAAATTCTTGGGCCCCATCCTAAGATCTACTAAATGGGAAACTCTGATTGTGGGTCCCATCAATATATGTTTTAACAAGGCTTCCAGGTGGCTCTGCTGAATTCCCATTCCATCCATATGGAGACAAAGTTTAAATTGCTATGAAATAGCAGTCTCTGCTAAAATAATTATATCTTCAGTGGAGGGATAAGTTTGGAAGCATTTGGCAATGAATCTGTAATCAACCTTTAAAAGTCAATCATAAACAAAACTAAAAATCAAAGTACAGAATAGGAGAAGATATTTGCAAATGTCTTATCAGATAAAGGGCTAGGATCCAAAATCTATGAAGAACTTATTAAACTCAACACTCAAAAAATTAAAAATCCAGTCAAGAAATAGGCAGAAGACATAAACAGACATTGACTTATGGGCATTAAGGAGGTACTTGATGTAATGAACATTGGGTGTTATAATGAAACTAATAAAAGTTGAATAAATTTTTAAAATTCAGTTTCTTAGCTAAGATATTTTAAATGCTCAAAGAACAGCAACATGTGGATAATAACTATTATATTAGACATTGAGGAGAGAGTATTTCTACAATCACAGATGGATACATGTTTTGGAGAATTCTGCTCCAGTTTCTTATGGGATTAAGGTCATGCCATATTCCACTTGAGATCACATCCTTGTTTAGCAGCATTCTCCCCTATGTCTTATTTCCCTCACTTCCTGAGACCATTCCCTGAATAAAGAACATGCAGTAGAATTCCTATTTGATCCTCTCCTCCCAGAGAACATGGTCAAAAGCCCTATCAATGTTCATTAGTCTGTCATTTCCAACATCACGATAGCTTCATTCCCCCTCATTTGCTCATCTTGCCTTGCCATTGGTGGCCTGTTCTAGTATATTTGAGGTTAGCTCAGAACTTGGGGACAGAAGCATTATTGAAGCACTAGCAATTCTTCCTAGCACTGTGGTTGTGGGAATTTTGTCCACTCTCAGGATTCACTCAGGAACTGGATATGGCAGAATATCTATCAATCTATCAATCTATCTATCTATTGTGCCATATCCAGTTCCTGAATCTATATATCGATCTATATCTATATCTATCTATTCATATAAATAATCAATGAATGTTACCTATGTGAAATATCTTAAAAACAGACATTATCTTAAGATATTTTGTCTTTACAATCTGTAGTTTGTATGCTGAGCATCTGATTTTGTGGAAAGAGGTATTGTCATCTGTGGAAAGAGTTATATGTCAGCATTGAGCACTTATAATAATGGCTCTATTACTTCATGTGTGTCACAACTAAACATTTAACTTCTTTCATTTGATGCTTGCTCTCTTAATTATTGTAAAATTGTGTCCTTGTAAGATGCTATTTCCTATTAGATTCTTTTTCAGATAATAATTATTACATAGAATGTCATCTTTTTTGTTTTGTAGAATCTATTTTTCTTTTATCTAATACATTTTCCCTCAATAAATAAACAAATAAATAAATTCCAATCATAAAATGCATTGATTATTTAAACTATGAGAGAAAATCTTCTATAAATTTATTTTCCTACTGACAAATTTGATCTTTAGCTTCAACTCATCTTTCTCATTCCACAGTGATTACCCAACATCATTCTGCCTGGTTCTACCTGGATACATACTTTTTAATTTCCTACATTTAGACGTCTAGTGGACATATAATACTGTGAGAATACTATGAAATGTTAAATAATAGAATATTTTCCATCAGTGTATCTCCAGCCCCCATCTGCATCTACCTTACTCATTTCTTATAAGCTGCTAATTTTCTAGGCTCTTCAACTATGAGATTCTGTTAAACTTTCTTTCTTTCTCTATCATGATATGTTTTGAAACCTTTCCTTTCTGACAAAGTCAAATTTGTCTTAAGTCCTATTCCCTCTGCATTCTAGGAAGAGATCAACTAATTCAAATATGTTAATGGATGATGAATTTCAATGTGTTATTCCAAAGTAATAGAATCTATATTTTGGCACTTGCCATTACCTCAAATCAACACAGTTATGAGCATCACAAATATTGTAAAGAATTTTGAAGGAGACACAGTTAGGTTATTAATCTTCATATCATAACACATAAGTGACTTTACTATGTTTTCATTAATTCAGTAAGTATATATTCCAAGTATTGTCCTAGTTTTAGAATTTAAGGAGTTTGGGACCCCCAAAATTTTATAGTCACATAAAAGAAAGAAAATGGCACTCTCCTTGTATTGCAATTGTTGTATTGCACATGTTCCTAAATCTAAAACAATATTTCAATATATGCAAAAATTCATTTAATCACACTAAGCAGGATCAAACAGTTAACTTTAAAAAGACCCCTTGGAAGGAAATAAAAAAAAAAAATCTGAGTCTTTCATCTCAAAATACCATCAAATTAATTGCCAGAATTATGGCTTGGGGTTACCTACACATTCTCTGAAACTCAGAGCATAAGCATTGTGGTGCCACTGATGAAATTACTACCTCAAATCTGTTTCACAATCAGTCCTGAGCTGGGTTTCTGTGGAATCATGTCAATTCCAGGAAAAGCACAGTTTTCAGTTAATGAGCAGAAAATAATTAACAAATGGATAAAACTTAGAAGGTCTCATTTACTTCATTTTTATTTTATTTTATTTTATTTTATTTACTTTTTAAAGATTTTATTTATTTGTTTGACAGACAGAGATCACAAGTAGGCAGAGAGGCAGGCAGAGAGAGAGAGGAGGAAGCAGGCTTCCTGCTGAGCGGAGAGCCTGATGCGGGGTTTGATCCCAGGACCCCGGGATCATGACCAGAGCTGAAGGCAGGGGCTTTAACCCACTGATCCATTGAGCCACCCAGGTGCCCCATTTACTTCATTTAAAAAATATATATTTTATTTATTTATTTATTTGTTTATTTATTTGACACTGTGTGTGTGTGTGTGTGTGTGTGTGTTGTGTACATGCAGGGGGAGCAACCAAAGGAGAGGGAGAAGAAAGCCGAACAGGGAACCCAATGCAGAACTTGATCCCAGGACCCTGAGATAATGACCTGAGCCAAAGGCAGATGCTTAACTGACTGAACCACCCAGGCACCCCTCCTTTAGTATCATTAAAAAAAGAAAAAAAGAGAGAGAGAGAGAAGTTGGCATCAATTGCTTCTAAAAGATTTTAAATAAGATTGTGTAAATTTGATGATGGAATTTTTTCAAGAAACTATCAAAAGTATCAGAGATTAAGAGTCACTTATGGTTTGTCTCCCTCCCAATCCCATCTTCTTTCATTTATTCTTCTCGTACCCACTTAAGCCCCCATGTTGCATCACCACTTCCTCATATCCCTGGGGATAAAAATATATGTTTATAAAAAAAAAGTATCAGAGATATCTGCAGAGACAGGTGGCAGAGTAGGAGGATTTTGAGCTCATGTCATCCCATGGACACAAGAAGAAAAAAACTACACTTACTGCAACTCAGTCCGAAAATGACCTAAAAGACTAGAACAGATTTTCTATAGAACACAAATCTGAATATGTCAACCCACAAACTAAAGGGATATTGCAGGTGTGGAAGAGGAAGAGGATCAAGCACCATATCAGGATCAACCCTGGCTCTGGGCACCTGCACAGGAAGATGAGTTCCATAACATCTGGCTTTGAAAAACAGTGGGGCTTAACTTTTAAAGGGTCATTGACCTAGATTACTTTGCTCAAGACAATCAAGAAACAGCAGTTTGAAAATCACCTGTATGAAGATTTATTGACTAGTTTTAGGACATATGCAGGGGGAGTAGAAAACTGCAGGAATGGAAATGCTCCAGGAATAGAAATGCTGACAGGCATCACTTTTCTTACCTTCCTTTAGACCTAGTTGACTAGATATTTGGAGATGCTAATTCTGCCACCTTCCATCTACCTTGCTGCTAACACCACTGTATCCCTTGTATTCCCTTACAGACCCCACTATACCTCCCCAACTTGTCCTACAAGGTGGCCTTTCAAAGTGGTGCCTTCCCTGCCACACGAACTGGCAGCCTCAGTCATGTCTGACATCCTCATCAACTACCACCCTGTCACATCTAGAAGGTAGCCCCAACTTGGACCAGCAAACCTCCAGAACAACTCCTGCATCAAGGAAGGGTGAAGTTAGCCTCACTCAACAGTATGTCTGCAGTAGCTACCGCTAGACCTCTCAGACATATAGGGCCAGCCCTGCCCACTAACACATCTGCAGCAGTTTTAGCCAAACCAAAACAGAAGGTAAGATGCAGCCCAGTCAGTGCTGGAGTGCCTGGAGTGCCTGGTTCTGGTGACCACAGGGACTTATGCCACTGGGTGCCACAGGATGGCTTACACAGAAAGCCACTATTTTCAAGACTGGGAGGTATAGTTCACTTACCTAATACATGGAATTACAGAGTCAAACAAAATGAGGAGACAAAGAAATATGTTTCTAAAGAAAGAACAAGACAAAATTATAGAAAAAGATCTAAAAAGGGAGATAAGCCATCTGATGAATAGTTTAAAGTAATAATTATAAACATACTCAACAGACTTGAGAGAAGAGAGGATGAACCCATTGAGAACTTCAACAAAGATATAAAAAATACTAAAAGGAATCAGTCTGAACTAAAAAAAAAAAATAAAATAAAATAATTGAAATTTTAAAAATACACTAGATGAAATCAACACCAGTGGAGAGGATACAGAAAAATAGATAAGCAACATAAAAGATAGTAATAAGTAGCAGCCAAGCACAGGAAAAAATATTTATATGAGCATAGATTAAAAAACTTCAGAGACAACATCAAGTGCACTAACATTTCAATTATAGCAGTCCCAGAAGAAGAAGAGAGAGAGGAAAGGAAAGAAATCACACTTGAAGGAAAATTAGCTGATGGGAGAAGATAATTTGCAAATGTCTTATCAGATAAAGGGTTAGTATCCAAGATCTATAAAGAACTTACCAAACTCAATACCCCTCAAAAATAAAACAAAATCCAGTCAAGAAATGGGGAAAAGATATGAACAGATCTTTCTTGAAAGAAGACATAACAAATGGCCAACAGAAACATGAAAAAATGCTCAACATCATTCAGTATCAGGGAAATACAAATGAAAAGCACAATGAAATATCACCTCACACTAGTCACAAAGGCTAAAATTAACAAGTCAGGAAACAAAATGTGTTTGCAAAGATGTGGGGAAAGAAGAAACCTCTAACACTGATAGTTTGAATGCAAGCTAGTACAGCCACTCTGGAAAACAGTATGGAGGTTCCTTAAAAAGCTGAAAATAGTACTAACCTCCCACAGCAATTTCACTACTAGGTATTTACCCAAAGGATGCAAATTAAGGACATGAAGGGGTACCTGAACCCCAAGATTTATAGCAAAAATGTCGACAATAGCCAAACTATGGAAAGAGCCCAGACATCCATCAACAGATGAATGTATAAAGACGATGTGGTATATAAGTAGTATGGAATATCACTCAGCCATCAAAAAGTGAAACCTTACCATTTGCAATGACATGGATGGAACTAGAGGGTATTATGATAAGTGAAATAAGTCAATCAGAGAAAAACAATTATACAATTTCACTCACATATGGAATTTTAGAAATGAAACAGAAAATCATAGGGGAAGGAAGGGAAAAATAAAGTAAGGAGAAATCAGAGGGAAAAACAAACCATAAGAGACTCTGAACTATAGGAATCAAACTGAGCATTACTGGAGGGGAAGTGGTGGAGGAATAGGATAACTGGATTATGGGCATTAAGGAGGACATGTGATATAATGAGTACTGGATGTTATATACAATGACGAATCTCTGAACTCTACCTCTGAAACTAATAATACACAATATAACAATTAATTGAATTCAAATAAAATTAAAAAAATTAAAAATAGCTGAAAATTTCCCTATCCTGGAGAAGGACATAGACATCCAGGTCCAGGAAACACATAAAGCCCTAAAAGTGATGAATCCAAGGAGCTCCAATCAAGACACATAATAATTAAAGTGTCAAAAAATTTAAATGGGGAAACCTGATTTTAAAACTTAAAATCAACAAGAGAAACTAAAACAGTTACAGATAAAAAGAAAATACGCATAGGGCAATTAGCAGATTTTTTTCAGCAGGGACTTTGCAGGTCAGAAGGGAGTGTCATGATACATTCAAAGTGGAAATGAAAAAATCCACACTCAATGATACTTTACTGGGCAAATTTATTATTCAGAATTTAAGGATAGATAAGCAGTTCCCCAGAAAAACAAAAGCTACAGGTTTCATCACCACTAAAATTTTAAGAAATGTTAAAGACACCTCTTTAGGGACACCTGGGTAGCTCAGTCATTTAAGGGTCTGCCTTCATCTCGAGCCATGATCCCAGGGTCCTGGGAGCATCATGCTCCTTGCTCAGCAGGACACCTGTTTCTTGCTCTTCCTGCTGCTACCCACCTCGTGTGCTTTCTCACACACATACAAATAAATAAAATATTTTAAAGAGAGAAAGAGAGGGAGAGAGACTTCTTTATATTAAAAAAAGGCCATAACAAAAAGTAAAACAATAATGAAACTGAAAAATCTCAATGGTAAAAGCACACATACAGTAAAAGTAGTAGATCAATTACATATAAAGCTAGTATAAAGATGAAAGTAATAAATATATGTTTATAAAAAATAAAAAATTTTAAAAAAAGATGAAAGTAATAAATTATATTTTAAGTGATGCACAGATTTTTTTTCAAATGTTAAATATAACATTATATACATAAATATAGAAGGGGTAAAATGTAGTGCTTTTAGACTACATTTAAATTTCAGTAAACCTCAACAATATGATTGTTATATAAACAGAATGTTATATATGATCCTCATGGTAACCACAAACCAGAACACCCATAACTAATATACAAACATAAAGAGAAATCAATCCAAGCATAATAATAAAGAAAGTCAGTGAGTCACAAGGGAAGAGAGCAAGAGAAGGAGAAAGGAACAGAGAAGAACTACAGAAACAACAGAAAGGTAATTAACAAAATGGCAAAAAGTATGTATCTATCCATAATTACCTTAAATGTAAATAAACTAAGTGCTCCAATCAAAAGACATAGGATGGATGAATGGATTTCAAAAATAAAAACAAGAACCATTTATCCTTTTCCAAAAGAGATTTGCTTCAGACCTAAAGATACATATAGACTGATAGGGCAAAGATGAAAAAAAGATTTTTCATGCAAATAGTGGTAAAAAAACAAAACAAACAAACAAAAAAAAAAACAAACCAACCAACCTGGGGTAGCAGTACTCAAATCTGACAAAATATACTTTAAAACAAAGACTGTAGGAGGAGACAGTGGAAGTACCTAATGCTAAAAAGATCAATCCAACAAAAGGATATAAAAATTATAAATATTTATGCATCCAACATGGGAGAACCTAAATATATGAAGCAGACAGAAAGGGGAGATATTCAGAGTAATACACTAATAGTAGGAGACTTTAATACCTACCTACATCAATGGATAGATCACCACATTAACAAAATGAAAAATAAAAACAATATAATCTTCTCAATAGATGCAGAAAAAAACATTTTACAAAACAATAACATTCATGACAAAAATTCGCAACAAAATGAGTATAGAAGGAACATACCTCAACATAAAAAAGACCATATCTGCCAAATTCATACCTAACTTCATAGTTAATAGTGAATATCTGAAAGGTTTTCCTCTAAGGTCAAGAACAAGACAAAGATATCCACTCTCACTTTCATTCAACACAGTAAGGGAAATCATGGACAGAGTAATCAGACAAAAATAATCAATTAAAAAAAATAAAAGGTGTCAAAATTTGGTAAGGAAGAAGAAAAACTAACTTTTTGCAGATGTTATGATACTATATGTAGAAAAACCTTGAGACTACCAGTAAAACAATTAGCCCTATTAAGTGAATTTAGTGAAGTTACAGTATACAAAATCAATATAAAGAAATTGGTTGTATTTCTATACATCATTAATGTAAAAATGAAAGAGCAGAAAGATAAATTAAGAAACAAATCTATTTACAACAGAATAGAAACCCCAGAAGTAAACCTTCAATTGTATGGTTAATTAATCATCAATAAACCAGAATATGGAATGGGTAAATGGAAGAATATGGAATGGGTAAAAGACAGTCTCTTCAATAAATGGTGTTGGGAAAACTGATCAGCTACATGCAAAGAGATGAAAATGGATTAGTTTCTTTCACCATATATAAGTGGATTAAACTAAAAAGGAATTTAAGACAAACGGATGAAAGAGCTAAATGTGAGACCTGAAACCATAAAAACCTTATTTGAGAGCACAGGCAGTAATGTCTTCGACATTGGTCATAGCAACATTTTTTCTGTATATGTTTTCTGAGGCAAGGAAAATAAAAGGAAAAATAAACTTTTGGAACTATTTCAAAATTAAATGCTCTGCAGAGTGAAGGAAATAATTAATAAAGCTAAAAGGAAACCCATGGGGGCACCTGGGTGGCTCAGCAGGTTAACCCTCTGCCTTTGGCTCAGGTCATCATCTTAGGGTCCTGGAACCAAGTCCCACATTGGGCTCTCTGCTTGGCAGGGAGCCTGCTTTCTCTTCTCTCTCTGCCTGCCTCTTGGACTACTTGTGATCTCGCTCTCTGTCAAATAAATAAATGAAGTCTTAAAAAAAAAAAAAAAAAAAAGGAAACCTATCGGATGGAAGAAGATATTTGCAAATGACATATCTAATAAATGTTTAGTATCCAAAATTCATAAAGAACTGGGTGAGTGATTTAAGATGGCAGAGTAGTAGGGGGATCCTATGCTTGCCTTGTCCACTGAACACAGATAGACAAATATCAGCTGAACACCCAAGAAATCAATATTAGGACTGAGAAAACAATCTGTACAACTAGGAGAAAAGATGCCAATGTTGTGGAACATAGGAGGTGCAGAGACATGACTTGGGAGAGAAAATAATCAAGACTGCTGCATAAGGGAGGGATCTCTGATTATGGAGAGATAAGGAAGAGAAAGTGAGAGAGACTGAAAGCAGTACATAGTGGATTGCATGAGAAAAACACATCACCAAAACCATTGATTGGGAAATGAGAGGGGCTGGTTATCTAAAGTTTTATAAGCAGTGGAGCTCAAAGACTAAAGTTTTATAAATCCATGCCATCCAAGGGTGGAACTTGTGCTCCTGTGCTCCTGTGGAGAAGGAAAGCAGAGGCCTAGGAGTGACAGCTTGGACTGAGGATCCCTGGGTCACCCTGGGAGAGACAGTTGTTCCCCTTCTAGGAGTGCATTTGGGAGATATGCCACTGTCTCTCAGGGGACAAAAGACCTGTCAGTGAGCATTGAGTGGCTCCATTAATTAGCAAAGAAGCAGAGGCACCTGCTCAGGGCAGGTAACCTAGAAACTGGCTTCTTTAAAAAAAAAAAAAATTATTTATTTATCTGAGAAAGAGAGAGAGAACATGAGTGAGGGGAAGGGCAGAGGGAGAGAATCTCAAGCAAACTCCACACTGAGAACAGATCCTGAATGTGGGACTCAGTCTCATGATGTTGATATCATGACCTGAGCCAAAACCAAGAGTTGGATGCTTAACCTACTGAGCCACCCCAGCGCCCACAGAAACTGGCTTTGAGCTGCACTATACCATGAACTGAAACCCGTGCAGATTTGTGCAACTGACCTACTAGGATAAACTTGAGCATGGCAAGAGCATGACAATACTCTCCCGCAGAGGATCAGCATAGGTTCATAAAATTTGGAGTTTTGAAAACCAGTTGGTGCATCTGAGATAAAACACATGAGCAGGAGGAGGCAAGATGGTAGAAGAGTAGAGGACCTTTTTCATCTGCTCCCTAGATAACTATCAAACCATTCTGAGCACCCATGAACTCAGCCTGAGATATAAGAAAAAAAAAATATTTGGAACTCTACAAATAGAAAAGCAACCACTTTTTGCAAGGTAGAAAGTACAGAGAAGGGAATCTGAGGGAAGATAACAGAAGATAAATGGAGGGGGGAGGGAGTCTCTGTAAGCCAGCTACTGGAAAGTAAGATGGTCCTGGAGGGGAAAATCAGAACCACTAGAAATCTGCTCCAGTGAGAAACATCCCTGCCTGAAAGGGGCTCAGAGGATAAACAGGCAGAATTCTAGGTGGGTCAGTGTCGTCTCAGGATTCCAGGAGTCACAGAACTAATGGGGGTGGTTAAATGAGTAGAGTTCCCAAGAAGTGGAGTGAGAAATTGGTTATGGTCAGTGAGTGCAGCAGGCAGATCTCTGCTCAGTTCACCATATACTTTGAGCTGGGACCAGTGGGGTGACCACTCTCTGCTTGGGCACCCTACAATGGAATGGAACATGGAGACCACCCTCCATGCCTGGGAAGAGCAGAACAGTACCACTCTTTGTAGGGCCACTTTCAGTGACAGGGCCCTACAAAGGACAGTAACATGGGACCTTAGGAATACCCCCTGGAGGATCACTGTGGGCACACACTGCAGGAGTCTGCAGAGTTTGGCACAAACAAAAGTGAAAACTGTTTTTCCCAGAAGGTTTACTGAAGGGAGGAAACTGCAATCTTTTGGCTCTGGGGCTGGAGATTTGGGCACAGCCATTTTTATTTGAATACTCTAAAGAGGCACAGAAAACCTTCAAGAAAACACACACACACACACACACACACACACACACACAAACAGAGCCAGCTTACACTGAGCTTAGTCCCCTGGCAAGGAGTGCAACTCTGCCCAGGCAAAGACCCCTGAGAAGCAACACAGTAGATCCCTCCTGCAGAAGACCTACTGGAAGAACAGGTGCACAAAACTTAACAGATCTCACAAGACTGTAAAACTCCAGCGGTAGGGGAAAATATTATAATGAACTGGAGGTTTATTCATGATTTCTTTTATCTGTTACTCTACAATTTCCCATTTCTTTTCTTTTCTTTGTTTTCTTTTTAACTAGTTTCTTACTTATCAAGGTTTTTAAGTCTCTTTTCAACTTATATTTTTTTACCTCTACATTTTATAGATATATGCTTCATTTTTTGATTCCTTTCATTCTATTCAATTTTATTTTTCTATATATGTAAGTTTTGCCTTCTTTGCAACTTTGGGAATTAGTGTCTTCCAACACACACACCAAAATACACTCAGGAACAAGTGGATCACCCTGTTTTTTCCACCCTGTGAGATTATATTCTCCCCCCACCTTTTGTTTTGTTTTGCTTTGTTTTCCTAACCTTTCTGTTTTTGTTTCTGATATCTTCCAATTTGTCTAGGGTATATTTTGTCTGGACAATGGTTGATATACTGAACTCTGCTGATTCACTCAATCAATTCTTTGTTGGGCAAAATGATTAGAAAGACGAATTCACAACAAAGGAAAAGAGCAGCAGTAATGTTCTCTGCTACAGTTCTAATCAATATGGATATAAGCAGGATGTCAGAGATGGAATTCAGGATAAAAATTATAAAGTTAGTAGCTGGGCTTTAGAAAAGCACAAAAGACATTAGAAAATTTCTTAGTGCAGAAAGAGGATCTAACCAGGCCAAACTTGAAAATGAGGTGCAGTCTAAATTGGATTCTCTACCAGCTAGTGTAAATGAGGCAGAAGATAGAGTAATTGATCTAGAAAACAGGCTGAAAAAAGGAAGGGAGTTAAGGAAAAGAGAGAAAAACAACTAATAACCCAAGAAGAGAGGTTTTGAGAAATTAGTGATGTGATAAAATGTAAAAATATCAGAATGGTTGGTGTGAGGGTGAAGTGAGAAAGAGGGCCAGAAAGTATATTTGAGCAAATCATAGTTGAGAACTTTGCTAAGCTGGGGAAGGAAACAAGCATTCATGTCCAAGAGGTAGAGAATACTCATCCCATAAACAATGAAAATAGATGAATACCCTGTCATATAATACTGAAGTTTTCAAACTTCAGAGACAAAGAGAAAAACTTGAAAGCAACTTGACACAAGAATCTCCTAAGCTACAGAGACAGGAATATCAGACTAACATCAGCCCTATCCACAAAGACCTGGCAGGCCAGAAAAGGCTGGCATATCTTCAGGATACCAAATGAGAAGAGCATGCAGCCAGCAAGTTTATCCAGCAAGGCTGTCATTTAAAATAGAAGGAGGTTCCATTGATCTATGTGTCTGTTTTTGTGCCAGTACCATGCTGTCTTGATGATGACAGCTTTGTAATAGAGCTTGAAGTCCGGAATTGTGATGCCACCAACGTTGGCTTTCTTTTTCAATATCCCTTTGGCTATTCGAGGTCTTTTCTGGTTCCATATAAATTTTAGCATTATTTGTTCCATTTCTTTGAAAAAGAAGGATGGACTTTGATAGGAATTGCATTAAATGTGTAGATTGCTTTAGGTAGCATAGACATTTTCACAATATTAATTCTTCCAATCCAGGAGCATGGAACATTTTTCCATTTCTTTGTGTCTTCCTCAATTTCTTTCATGAGTACTTTATAGTTTTCTGAGTATAGATTCTGTGTCTCTTTGGTTAGGTTTATTCCTAGGTATCTTATGGTTTTGGATGCAATTGTAAATGGGATTGACTCCTTAATATCTCTTTCTTCTGTCTTGCTGTTGGTGTAGAGAAATGCAACTGATTTCTGTGCATTGATTTTATATGCTGACACTTTACTGAATTCCTGTATAAGTTCTAGCAGTTTTGGAGTGGAGTCTTTTGGGTTTTCCACATATAGTATCATATCATCTGCGAACAGAATAGAGAGCCCAGAAATAGACCCTCAACTCTATGGTCAACTAATCTTCGACAAAGCAGGAAAGAATGTCCAATGGAAAAAAGACAGCCTCTTCAATAAATGGTGCTGGGAAAATTGGACAGCCACATGCAGAAAAATGAAATTGGACCATTTCCTTACACCACACACAAAAATAGACTCAAAATGGATGAAGGACCTCAATGTGCGAAAGGAATCCATCAAAATCCTTGAGGAGAACACGGGCAGCAACCTCTTCGACCTCTGCCGCAGCAACATCTTCCTAGGAACAACGCAAAAGGCAAGGGAAGCAAGGGAAAAAATGAACTATTGGGATTTCATCAAGATCAAAAGCTTTTGCACAGCAAAGGAAACAGTTAACAAAATCAAAAGACAACTGACAGAATGGGAGAAGATATTTGCAAACGACATATCAGATAAAGGACTAGTGTCCAGAATCTATAAAGAACTTAGCAAACTCAACGCCCAGAGAACAAATAATCCAATCAAGAAATGGGCAGAGGACATGAGCAGACATTTCTGCAAAGAAGACATCCAGATGGCGAACAGACACATGAAAAAGTGCTCCATATCACTCAGCATCAGGGAAATACAAATCAAAACCACAATGAGATATCACCTCACACCAGTCAGAATGGCTAAGATCAACAAGTCAGGAAATGACAGATGCTGGCGAGGATGCGGAGAAAGGGGAACCCTCCTACACTGTTGGTGGGAATGCAAGCTGGTGCAGCCACTCTGGAAAACAGCATGGAGGTTCCTCAAAATGTTGAAAATAGAACTGCCCTATGACCCAGCAATTGCACTATTGGGTATTTACCCTAAAGATACAAACGTGGTGATCCGAAGGGGCACGTGCACCCGAATGTTTATAGCAGCAATGTCCACAATATCCAAACTATGGAAAGAACCTAGATGTCCATCAACAGATGAATGGATCAAGAAGATGTGGTATATATACACAATGGAATACTATGCAGCCATCAAAAGAAATGAAATCTTGCCATTTGTGACAACATGGATGGAAATAGAGTGTATCATGCTTAGCGAAATAAGTCAAGCAGAGAAAGACAACTATCATATGATCTCCCTGATATGAGGAAGTGGTGATGCAACATGGGGGCTTAAGTGGGTATGAGAAGAATCAATGAAACAAGATGGGATTGGGAGGGAGACAAACCATAAGTGACTCAATCTCACAAAACAAACTGAGGGTTGCTGGGGGGAGGGGGTTTGGGAGAAGGGGGTGGGATTATGGACATTGGGGAGGGTATGTGCTTGGGTGAGTGCTGTGAAGTGTGTAAACCTGGTGATTCACAGACCTGTACCCCTGGGGATAAAAATATATGTTTATAAAAAATAAAAAATTTAAAAAAAAAATAGAAGGAGGTAAAGAACTTCCATGACAGATAGAAACTGAAAGAATATGTGACCACCAAGCCATCTCTGCAAGAATTTTTTTTTTTCTTTCTTAAAGCCTTTACTCTGAGACATGATGGAGAAATGCAACAGGTACATATGGAAAAGACATGATCACAGTTAAAAGTGAAGACAATCTAACCAGAAAGCTTTAATGCCTGTCAGCTAATATTGAAGCTTAAGTTCTGAGTGTGACATGCTGCAGGGCTGAAAGGAATGGTAATTAGTATTCCTCTCCTTCTTCTTCACCCTCTCCTTCAACAGAATCCACACCAACCTCCTCATAATCCTTCTCAAGGGCAGCCATGTCCTCACAGGCCTCAGAAAACTCTCCTTCCTCCATGTCCTCCCCCACATACCAGTGAACAAAGGCACGCTTGGCATACATCATGCCAAACTTGAGGTCCAGGAGAGCCCAGGCCTGTGATGGCTGTGGTGTTGCTCAGCATGCACACAGCTTGCTGGACTTTGGCCAGGTCTCCACTGGGCACCACAGTGGGAGGCTAGTAATTAATGCCCACTTTGAAACCAGTGGGGCACCAGTCCACAAACTGGATGCTGTGCTTGGTCTTCATGGTGGCAATGGTGGCATTGACATCTTTGGGAACCACATCACCACGGTACAACAGGCAGCAAGCCATTGTATTTACCATGGCGAGGGTCACATTTCACCATCTGGTTGGCTGGCTCAAAGCATGCATTGGTGATATCTGCTACAGAAAGCTGTTCATGGTAGGCTTTCTCAGCAGAGATGACAGGGGCATAGGTGGCCAGAGGGAAGTGGATACAGGGATAGGGCACAAGGTTGGTCTGGAATTATGTCAGATCAACATTCAGGGCCTCATCAAATCTGAGGGAAGCAGTGATGGAGGTCACAATCTGGCTAATAAGGCGGTTAAGGTTGTAGGTTGGGCATTCGCTATCAAGGTTTCTATGACAGATGTCATATACAGCCTCATTGTCTACCATGAAGGCACAATCAGAGTGCTCCAGGGTGATGTGGGTAGTGGGGATAGAGTTGTAGGGCTCAACTACAGCTGTGGAAACCTGAGGGGCTGGGTAGATGGAGAACTCCAGCTTGGACTTCTTGCCATAATCGACAGAGAGACATTCCATCAGCAGGGGGGTGAACCCAGAACCAGTTCCCCCTCCAAAGCTGTGGAAAACCAAGAAGCCCTGAAGACCTGTGCACTGGTCAACCAGCTTCCGAATTCGGTCCAAGACAAGGTCAATGATCTCCTTGCCAATGGTGTAGTGCCCTCGGGTGTAGTTGTTGGCAGCATCTTCCTTGCCTGTGATGAGCTGCTCAGGGTGGAAGAGCTGGTGGTAGGTGCCAGTGTGAACTTCATCAATGACTATGGGTTCTAGGTCTACAAACACAGCCTGGGGCACATGCTTGCCAGCGCCCATCTCACTGAAGAAGGTGTTGAAGGAGTCGTCTCCTCCCCCAATGGTCTTGTCACTTGGCATCTGGCCATAGGGCTGAACACCGTGCTCCAGGCAATAGAGCTCCCAGCAGGCATTGCTGATCTGGACACCAGCCTGGCCGACATGGATTGAGATACACTCACGCATGATGGCTACAGATTAGCAGGCACAGGCGACAGGAGCAGACACTGCGTCCCGGTTACCGTCCCTGACAAACTAAGAGTCGAGGTAAGTAACGCACTCCCCTGCAAGAAATACTAAGGGTACCCTGTAAGCAAAGAGAGAGTCCAAGAGTAATATAAACCAGAAACAAACTATCTACAGAAACAGGGACTTTACAGGCAGTACAATAGCACTAAACTCATATCTTTCAACAGTTACTCTGAATGTAAATGTGCCAAATGTTCCAATCAAAAGACATAGGGTATCAGATTAGATTAAAAAAAAAAAAAAGCATGACCCATCCATATGCAGTCTATAAGAGACTCATGTTAGACATAAAGACACCTCCAGATTGAAAGTGAGAGGGTGGAGAAAAATTAACCATGCTAGTAGACCTCAGAAGAAAGCTAGGGTAGCAATCCTCATATTAGATAAATATGATTTGTTTTGTTTTGTTTTGTTTTTAAAACAAAGACTGTAATAAGTGATGAAGAGGAATACAATACACTTAAAAGGTCTACCCACAGATCTAACAATTGTAAATATCTATGCTTCCATCATGGGAGCAGCCAATTATATACATCAATTAATAACCAAAATAAAGAAACACATTGGTTATAATACATTAATAGTAGGAGATCTCAATACTCCACTTACAGCAATGGACAGATCATCTAAGTAGAAGATCAACAAAGAAACAAGAGCTTTGATTGACACGTTGGACCAGCTGGACTTTATATACATATACAGAACATTCCATCTAAAACAACAGAATATTTTTTCTTCTAGTGTGTACATGGAACAGTCTCTAGAATAGATCACAAATTTGGTCAAAAATCTGTCTGCACAGATACCAAAAGATGGGGATTATCCACTGCATATTTTCAAACCACAATGCTTTGAAACTTGAACTCAAACACAAGAGGAGATTTGGAAGGAACTCAAACACTTGGAGGTTAAAGAGCATGCTGATAAAGAATGGTCAACCAGGAAATTAAAGAAAAAATAAAAATTCATGGAGACAAAAGACATAATTTTTAAAAATTCAACTGTTCAAAACCTTTGGGACACAGAAAAGCAGAAAGTACATAGCCATTCAAGCCTCTCTCAAAAAATTAGAAAAATCCCAAATGCACAAGCTAACCTTACACATAAAGGACACGGAGAGGGGCACCTGGCTGGCTCAGTGGATTAAGCTGCTGCCTTCAGCTCAGGTCATGATCTCGGGGTCCTGGGATTGAGCCCCACATTGGGCTGTCTGCTCAGCAGGGAGCCTGCTTCCCCCTCTCTCTCTGCCTGCCTATCTGCCTACTTGTGATCTCTCTCTCTGTCAAATAAATAAATAAATAAAATCTTTAAAGAAAAAAAAAAAAAGGACATGGAGGAAGAACAGCAAATAAAGCCTAAACCAAGCAGAAAAGAAATGATAAGGATTAGAGCAGAAATCAATGAAATACAACCAGAAAAAGAGTAGAACTGATTAAAAAAAAAAAAAAAAAGCAAGCAACTAAAAGCTCTTTCTTGGAAAGAATTATTAAGATCAATAAGCTTCTGGCCAGACTTATCAAAAAGAAAAGGTAAAGAACCCAAGTAAATAAAATCATGAATGAAAGGGGAAAGATCACGACCAGTACCAAGGGCATACAGACAGTTTTAAGGACATATTATGAGCAACAAGCAAAAAACAATCTGGAAGAAATGGATGCATTCCTGGAAACTTATAAACTCCCAAAACTGAAACAGAAAGAAATAGAAAATCTGAACTGACAAATAGCCAGCAAGGAAATTGAAGTGGTAATCAGAAATGTCCTACCAAATAAGAGTCCAGGGTTAGATGGATTCCCACTGGAATTCTACTAAACATTTAAAGAAGAAAGAGTACCTATTCTTCTGAAGCTGTTTTAAAAAATAGGAATGAAACAAAAGTTATTAAACTTGTTCTATGAGGCTAGCATTACCTTGATCCCAAAACCTGACAAAGACCCCATCAAAAAGGAGTATTGACCATTATCCCTGATGAAAATGGGTGCCTAAATACTCACCAAGGTACTAGCCAATAGGATCCAACAGAACATGAAAGGGATTATTCACCAAGTCCAAGTGAGATTTATTCCTGGGATGAAAGGGTGGTAAAACATTTGAAAATCAGTCAAATTACTAAAGGAAAAAGCAAGAACCACATGATCCTCTCAATTGAGGCAGAAAAAGCATTTGAGAAAATACGACATCATTTCTTCATTAAAACTCTTCACAGTGTAAGGATAGAAGGAACATACCTCAATATCGTAAAAGCTACCAATAAAAAGTGAACAGCAAATATCATCCCAATGGGGAAAAACTGAGAACTTTACTCATAAGGTCAGGAACATAACAGGGATGCCCACTCTTAACTGTTTTTCAACATAGTACTAGAAGTCCTAGTCTAAACAATCAGACAACAAAAAGAAATAAAAAGCATTCAAATTGACAAAGAAGTTAAACTCTCACTCTTCACAGATGACATAACACTTCCTGTGAAAAACCCCAAAGACTCCACCCCAAAATTGCTAGAACTCATTCTAGCAATTCAGCAATGTGGTGGGTTACAAAATCCATGCACAGAAATCAGTTGCATTTCTATACACTAACAACATGAGTGAAGAAAGGGAAATTAAGGAATCAATCTCATTTATGATTGCACCCAAACCCATAAGATATATAGGAATACACTAACCAAAGATGTAATCTAGAAACTACAGAATCCTTATGAAAGAAATTGAGGAAGACACAAAGAGATGGAAAAACATTCTATGCTCATGGAGTAGAAGAAGAAATATTGTTTAGGGGTGCCTGGGTGGCTCAGTGGGTTAAGCCTCTGCTTTTGGCTCAGGTCATGATCTCAGTGTCCTGGAATCAAGCCCCACATTGGGCTGTCTGCTTAGCAGGGAGCCTGCTTCCTCCTCTCTCTCTGCCTGCCTCTTTGCCTACTTGTGACCTCTGTTTGTCAAATAAATAAATAAAATCTTTTTAAAAACTTAAAAAAATAAAAAGTTTAAATAAAAAATATATATTGTTTAAAATGTCCATGCTGCAAGAATAATGAATACTGTTACACTGAAAATAAAAAAAAATAAAAAATAAATTTAAAAAAATATCTATGCTACCAAAAGCAATCTACACATTCAAGGCAATCCCTATCAAAATACCATCTATACTTTGCACAGAGCTGGAACAAACAAACGTAAAATTTGTATGGAACTAGAAAAGACTACAAATTATCAGGGAAATGTTGAAAAACTAAACCAAAGCTAATGCCATCACAATCGTAGACTTGAAGCTATATTACAAAGTTGTGATTATCAAGACAGCATGGTACTGGCATAAAAATGACACTTAGATCAGTGAAACAAAATAGAGACCCCCCAAATGGATTACCAGCTCTATGGTCAACTAATCAACAAATCAGAAAAAAATATCCAATGGGAAAAAGACAGTCTCTTCAATAAATGGTGCTGGGAAAATTGGACAGCTACATGCAGAATAAAACTGGATTATTCTATTATATAATACACAAGGATAAACTCAAAATGGATGAAAGTCTTCAATGTGAGACAGGGATCCATCACAATCCTAGAGGAGAGCACAGACAGTAACCTCTTTGACATTGATCACAGCATCCTCCTGCAAGACATGTCTCTAAAGTGAAAGGAAACAAAGGCAAAAATGAACCATTGATAGTTCATCAAGATAAAAAGCTTTTGCAAAGCAAAGGAAACACTCAAAAAAAACTTAAAGGCAACCTACAGAATTGGAGAAGATATTTTTAAATGATGTATCAGATAAATGGCTGGTATCCAAGACCTATAAAGTATTACTCAAACTCAATATCCAAAATATCAATAATCCAGTCAAAAAATGGGCAGAAGACATAAACAAGCACTTCAAATAAGACATACAAATGACCAACAGACACATGAAAAAAAAAAATGCTCTGCATCACTTGCCATTAGGGAAATACAAATCAAAACCACAGTGACCTTACACCAGTTAGGGTGTCAAAAATTAACAAGGTGGGAAGCAACAAATGTTGGTAAAGATGTGGAGAAAGTGGAACCCTCTTACACTGTTGGTGGGAACACAAGTGGTTCAGCCACTCTGGAAAACAGTATGAAATTTCCTAAAGAATTTAAAAATAGAGCTACCCTATGACCCAGGAATAGTACTACTGGGTGCCTCAAAGATACGGATGTAAAGAAACATAGGGTCACCTGCACTCCGATGTTCATAACCACAGTGTCCATAATATCCAAACTATGGAAGGAGTCAAGATGTCATTAAACAGATGAATAAATAAAGATGCAGTTTATATATACAATGGAATATTATTCAGCTATCAGAAAAGATTAATAGTAACCATTTATATCAACATGGATGGAACTCTAGGTATAATGCTAAGTGAAATAAGTCAAGCAGAGAAAGACAATTATCAAATGGTTTCATTCATATGTGGAATAAAAGAGATAGTGCAGAGGATCATAGGGGAAGGGAGCGAAAATTGAAAGGGAAAAAATCAGAGAGGGACACAAAACATGAGAGACTCTTGACTCTGGAGGAAAAGGCTGAGGGTTGCAGAAGGGGATTTCTTGGGGTTATGGGGCAACTGGGTGATGGGCATTAAAAATGGTGTGTGATGTGATAATCACTGGGTGTTATAAGCAACTTATGAATTACTGAACACTTCTTCAAAAACTAATGATATACTATATGTTGGCTAATTGAATTTAAGTAAAAAACAAACAAAAAACAGGATCACCATGCCACCACTGGTTGGACAGCTCAGTCACAGAGTGAAGACAGGGAAATGAGAGGTGTCAGGAACAAATTAGGTGAAACTGTTTGCTCTTCTGTGAGAGCTTCCTGAACTGCAGCAAGAGTGGTTTCTCTCCAGGAATGGGAGAATCAGCTGATGCCATATTTTCCCCCTGTCCATTAGCACTGATGGACTGACAGACTGACCCACAATAAAGGCTTGAACCACTTATACTAATACCTGGCTCCCTCCTCCCCCCAACCCTGTGTTCTGCAGGTGCTTTTTAAATAGGGCAAGTGTGCCTGACAGTCAGAGAAGCAGCAAGTTCCTCCCACAGAAGACCAACAAAAATCCCCCCAACACACACCAAATCTACTGACCATAGAATGCTGCAAAGATTCAGCTCTAGGGAAAATAGAATTTAGCCTGTTTTAACAAGCAGACCAAAACCCAGCTAGTTAAAATTTTCCACACTGGACAAGTTCCAAACACTGAAGGAACAAACAACCAAAACAGAACAGAACAGTGCACAATGCATACACCAGAAACACTTTCTGAAGTACCAGGCCTTGAGCAATATATGACCTCTTCTTAATATAGTCATTAATCTCAAGAGCAGGAAACAACAGAATTTCCTAACACATGGAAGTCAGAGTCCTAGACAAAACACCAGTATTGAGGAATTCATCCCAAAAGAGAGAAAAAGAAAAGCCAGGGATCTAGTCATACCATATGCTGAACCAGAATTTAAAACAACAATCATAAAGATAACAAACTAAGCTTGAGAAAAACATTAAAGACTTCAGAGAGTCTCTTACTGCAGGGGAAAAAAGACCTAAATAACTAGTCAAGCCAACATAAAAAAATGCCATACCCAAGATGCAAAACTGAACCGATGCAATGACAACAAGGATGGAAGAAGCAAAAGAATGAGGAAGGTAAAATTATGGAAAATAATGAAGCTGAAAAGAAGACAGAAAAATATTGGATCATGAATGTAGAAGTCAGTGATTCTAAAGCATAATATTTGTATCATAGAAGTGCCAGAGAATGAGAGGTTAAGGGGAGCAGGAGGTTTATTTCAGCAAATTATAGCTGAAAATTTCCCTAACCTGGGGGAGGAAACAGACAGCCAAATCCAGGAGGAGCAGGCATTCCCACCCAATCAACAAATACAATACCAAGACATATTGTAGTAAAATTTGCAAAATACAGACATAAGGGAGTAAAAATCCTGAAAGGAGCAGGGGAATAGAAATCTCCAACCTAAAAGGGAAGACAAAAAAGGTTAGCAGCAGATCAATCCACAGAAACTTGGCAGGCCAGAGAAGAGTTGCATGATGTATTCAACTTGTTAAGTGGTAAAAATATGCAGCCAAGAATATTTTATCTAGCAAGTCTGTCAGTCAGAATGGAAGAAAGATAAAGAGTTTCCCAGACAATAAAAACTAAAGGAGTTCATGACCACCAAACCAGTCCTGCAAGAAATATTAAAGCGGACTTTCTGGGAAAGAAAGACCAAAAGCAACAAAGACAAGAAAGGAAAAGAGAAACAACTTTACAGGTAATATCGTGGGACTAAATTCATATCTATCAATAATCATTTTGCAAGTAAATGGCTTAAATGATGCAATCAAGTGACAATATGTATCAGAATGGATAAAAAAAAATAAAAACAAGACCAATTTATATGCTGACTACAAGAGACTCACTTTAGACCTAAAAACACCTGAAGATTGAAAGTGAGAGGACAGAAAACATTTTGTCATGCTAATAGACATTAAAAATGTGGAATAGCCATATTTATATCATACAAACCAGATATTAAACCAAGGACTATAAAAAGAGATAAGAAAGAACTCTATACCATAATAAAGAGGTTTACCCCAAAAGATCTAACAATTGTAAACATTTATGCCCCCAACATGGGAGCACCCAAATATATAAATCAGTTAATAACAAAAATGAAGAAACTCATTGATAATAATACAATAATAGGAAGAGACTGTATCAGCTCACTTACAGGAATGGACATATTATCTAAGCAGAAAATCAACAAAGAAACAAATGACTTTCAATGTCACACTGGATCAGATGGACTAAACATGTATTCAAGCATTTCATGCTAAAGCAGCAGAATACATATTCTTTTCAAGTGCACATGGAATATTTTCCAGACTAGATTATGTGCTGGGTCACAAATCAAGCCTCAATAAGTACCAAAAACTGAGATTATACCATGTATATTTTAAGAGCACAATGTTTTAAAACGTGAACTTAATCATAAGAAAGAAAAAAAAAACTGGAAGGAATACAAATACATGGGGGTTAAAAGGCATCCTACCAATGAATGAGTGGGTCAACCAGGAATTAAAGAAGAATAAAAAAATAAATACATGGAATGAACCATGAGAGAACATGGACTCTGAGAAACAAACAAAAGGTTTTAGAGGGGAGGGTTTAGTGGGATGGGTGAGCCTGGTGTTGGGTATTAAGGAGGGCATGTATTGCCTGGAGCACCTGATGTTGTACATAAACAATGAATATTGGAATACTGCACCAAAAACTAATGATGTATTTTATGGTGACTAACATAACACAATAAAAAAAGAAGAAAAAAAATTAGCAAGACAGGAAACAACATGTATTGGAGAGGATGTGGAGAAAGGGGAACCCTCTTACACTGTTGGTGGAAATGTTAGTTGGTGCAGCCTCTTTGGAGAACAGTGTGGAGATTCCTCAAGAAATTAAAAACAGAACTTCCCTATGACCCTGCAATTGCATTCCTGCATATTTACCTCAAAGATACAGATGTCGTGAAAAGAAGGGCCATCTGTACCCCAATGTTTATAGCAGCAATGGCCACGGTCGCCAAACTGTGGAAAGAACCAAGATGCCCTTCAATAGATGAATGGATAAGGAAGATGTCGTCCATATACACTATGGAGTATTATGCCTCCATCAGAAAGGATGAATACCCAACTTTTGTAGCAACATGGACAGGACTGGAAGAGATTATGCTGAGTGAAGTAAGTCAAGCAGAGAGAGAGAGTCAATTATCATATGGTTTCACTTATTTGTGGAGCATAACAAAAAGCATGGAGGACATGGGGAGTTAGAGAGAAGGGGGTAGGGGTAAATTGGAAGGAGAGGTGAATCATGAGAGACTATGGACTCTGAAAAACAATCTGAGGGGTTTGAAGTGGCGGGGGGGTGGGAGGTCGGGGTACCAGGTGGTGAGTATTATAGAGGGCACAAATTGCATGGAGCACTGGGTGTGGTGAAAAAATACTGATACTGTTATGCTGAAAATAAATAAATGAAAAAAAAAATCTTCCTTAAAAAAAATAGAAGAAGAAGAAAAAGAAATAAAGAAAGAAAGAAAAACATGATGGTCGAAAAACTTTGGGATACAGTAAAAGCTGTCATACAGCAATACAGGCCTACCACAAAAAGCAAGAAAATTTTCAAATGTTCAAACTGAACTTAGAACTAAAGAAGCTGGAAAAAGAATAGTAAATAAAACATGGGGGCACCTGAGTGAATCAATCACTTAAGCATCTGTGAACTTGAAGTTCTGGAATCAAGGCCCACATGGGCTCCCTACTGAGTGGGGAGTTTGTTTTTCCCTATGCCCCTTCCCACCTCTCATCCCCTGCTTGCACTTTCTCAAATAAATAAATAAATAAATAATAAGCCTAAATCAAGCAGAAGAAAGGAAATAATAAAGATTAGAGCAGGAAAAAAAAGTGATATAGAAATAAACAAAACAAAAACAAAACCCAGAGTAGAACATACCAATGAAACTAGGAGCTTGTTCTTCAAAATAATTAGTAAAGTTTATAACCCTTAGCAAGACTTATTAAACAGAAAAGATAAAGGACCCAAATACATATAATAATGAAAGAGGAGAGATCACAACCAGCTCCAAAGAAATAAAATTATGACACTATTATGGAGAATCATATGCCAACAAATAGGCCAATCTGGAAGAAATAGATAAATTCCTAGAAACATATAAGCTACCAAAATTGAAACAGGGAGAAATAAAAAATTTGAATAGACCCATAACCAGCAAATAAATTAGTAATCAAAAAAATCTCCCAACAATGGTTTCCCAGGGGAATTCTACCAAACATTTAAAGAAGAGCTAATACCTATTCTTCTCAAACTGCTTAAAAAATAAATAAATAAATGAATAAATAAATAAATAAATAAATAAGAATGGAAGGGAAACTTCCAAAATCCTTCAATGAGGCCAGCATTACCATGATTCTAAAATGAGGCTAAAACCCCACTAAAAAAGACAACTATAGGTTAATACCTCTGGTGAACATGGTTGCAAAAATTCTCAACACAATACTAGCAAATTGAACCCAATAGTTCATTAAAGGAATTATTCACCACAATCAAGTGGGATTTTTTTTGGGGGGCGGGGGGTTGCAGGAGTTGTTTAATATTTGCAAATCAGTCAACATGATACACCACATTAATACAAGAAAGGATAAGTGCTATATGGTGCTCTCAAACAGATGCAGAAAAGACATTTGAAAAATGCAGCATTCTTTCTTGATAAAAACCCACAACAAATTAGGGATATAAGGAACATAACTCAACATCATAAAGATCACATATGAATGACCCACAGTTAATATCATCCTCAATGAGGAAAGACTGACAACTTTTTCTTGTCTTGTCATCCTGAATGTAAATTCAGGACAACAAGACAGGGATGTCCAGTCTCAACATTGTTATTTAATGTAGTACCAGAAGTCTTAGCCTCAGACAACAGCAATCAGACAACAAAAACAAATAAAACACGTCCAAATTGGCAAGGAAAATACCAAACTCTCACTATTCACAGATGGCATGATATTCTATGTTGACTCTACCAAAATAATCCAAAAGACAACCAAAAGATTGCACCAAAATACTGCTAGAACTAGTAAACAAATTCAGAGGAGTCACAGGATACAAAGTTAACATACAGAAATCTTTTGCATTTCTATACACTAATAATGAGACAACAGAAAGAGAAATCAAGGAATCAATCCCATTTACAATTGCATCAAAAATCTTAAGATACTTAGGAATACACCTAACCTAAGAGTTAAAATTTCTGTATTCTGAAAACTATAGTAAACTTATAAAGGAAATTGAAGAGGACACAAAGAGATGGAAAGCCATTCCATGCTCATAGACTGGAAGAAAAAAAAATATTGTTAAGATGTCTATACTACCTAAAGCAGTCTACACATTTAATGTGATTCCTATCAAAATATCACCAGCGTTTTCAGAGAATTAGAACAAGTAATCCTATAATTTGTATGAAACCAAAAACATCCCAAATAGCAAAACAATCTTGAGGAAGAACAGCAAAACTGGAGGCACCCAATTCCATAGTTCAAGCTATAGTGATCAAGAGAGTATGGTACAGGCACAAAAACAGACCAATAGATCAATGAAACAGAATAGAAAACCCAGAAATGGACACACAACCATATTGTCAACTAATCTTTGGCAAAGCAGGAAAGAATACCCAATGGAAAAAAGATAGTCTCTTCAACAAATGGTTGAATGAAACTGGATTGCTTTCTTCCACTATACACAAAGTAAATTCAAAATAGATGAAAGCTTTAAATGTGAAACAAGAAACCATCAAAATCCTGGAGAAGAACACAGAGAGTAACATCTTTGACTTTGGCCTTCTTACTTACTGTACATTTCTCAGGAAGCAAGGATGAGCTATTGGGACTTCATCAAGATTAAGTTTCTGCACAAGAAAGGAGACAAAGACAACCTATGAAAATGCGAAAAGATGCTTGCAAATTTTTAGTATCCAAAATACTAATTTTGGATACTAAAATGTTAGTATCCAAAAAATATAAATAACTTATTTTAACACCCAAGAAACAAATAATCCAGTAAGAAGTGACAAGGAAACATGAATAGACATTTTTCTAAAGAATACATACAAATGGGTAAGAGGTGCATGAAAATATTTTTAACATCACTTATCAGAGAAATACAAATCAACCACAATGAGATCTAACCTCACACCTGTCAGAAAGGCTACAGTTGACAACAGAATAATTAACAGATGTTGATAAGGATGTAGAGGAAATAGAACCCTCTTACAGGGTCTGTGGGAATGCAAACTTCTACAGCCTCTCTGAAAAACAGTATGAAAGTTCCTCAAAAAGTTAAAAATAGAACTACCTTAGGATTTAGCAATTGTACTACTAGATATTTAAAAAAAGGATACAAAAATATTGATTCAAAGAGGCACATATACCCCAATGTTTATAATAGCATTATCAACAATACTGAAATTATAGAAAGAGCCCAAATGTCCATTGACCAATGAATGGATAAAGAAGTTATAGTATAGGGGGAGACAAGATGGCAAGGAAGTAGGAGGAGGTGCCCTTTCAACCTGTACCCTAAAGTGATTACTTTCCAAAGGACTCTGGTCACACATGAAATCAGCCTGAGAACAGAATTATACACATCTGGATCTCTACAGGAGCAGAAGACACCAGTGGGCAGGTTAAGTGGGAACGTCAGACTGATATCAGAAGAAAAACAAAAGGGGAAGGGAGTCACCAAAGGTGACCCATTGGAAAGTGATATCCCAATACGAGAGTGCCCTGTGTCTGGGGACCAGCATTAACTTGGAGTCTGGTAGAAAGTACTCAGAAAGAGCAAAGGATCATGGGGGGGAAATTGTGGGAATAGGGGCAGTTAGGGACAGGAATTTAAGTCCCCAGACCCAGGACAGCCACCCCTGGCACAGAGCCAGAGAAAGTGCAGCAGAGAAACCAGGTCTTGGTCCTTGAGCCACCAGAGTGCCTGAGAGCATGTGAGGTCAGGCTCCCATGAGGGGCTGGGAGCCTCACAAGCCGGCAGAAGCAAGGCCTTTTTACAGTCCCCACGAGAGTGCCTTGCCGTGCTATCAGATTCTGAGTTGCGCCCCCTGCCCTCCCCTGAGAGGTGCCCATAGCGCCAGCCTGGTGCTCTCAGACCCAGAAAGACCAGGCATTCCCAGCCCTGGCCAGCAGGAAAATCTCAGTGTGCAATCGCTGCTTGGAACCTCTCTGGCGGTCTGGAGCTGCCAGACACCCACTGCTGCCATGGTTTTGGGTACAAGCAAAAAATCCTGCATCCCCATGGACTGCGACTCAGAACATACTCTGCCAGCGGCCAAGGGGGAATTTATTTGGACTCTTCAGCCAGACTGAGACTTCTCTCTGAGAGGGAGGTCAGGGTGCAGTTTGCTTTCCTCTAAACCTACAAAAACCATCAAAAGCGGTCAAGGTGAGAGAAAAAAAAAAAAAGAAGAAGAAGAAGAAATGAACAAACATAAAAACCTCTGGAGAACAAAAGCCTGAAAAAAACAGTTTCATCAGAGCCCAGCCCCTTGAGGGGGGCGGGAGGACTTAACTCAAAGAATATTATTGACTGAAAACCCACGTGGCAGGCCCCTCCCCCAAAAAACCAACCAGGAAAGGAAAAAAACAAAACAAAACAAAACAAAAAACACAAGAGAACAACCATCACTACTTCATAGGACAACTTTTATTTTTAATTTGTTCCCACTATTCTGGCTCATTTTTTTATATAGATAATTTTTAACCTATTTACCATGAGGGTGAGATGTCCAGTACAACAAATTCCATAATAACATTCTAACATGAATTTTTTGATACATACACCTGTGCTTTCTTTTGCATTTATATTTTTTAATTTCTTTTTTAAAATATATTTTCAGCAAAACAGTATTCATTGCTCCATGCAATCTGTGCCCTCTATAAGACCCACCACCTTTTACCCCAACCTCCCACCCCCCTGCACATCAAACCCCTCAGATTGTTTTTCAGAGTCCATAGTGTCTCATGGTTCACCTCCCCTTCCAATTTGCCCCAACTCCCTTCTCCTCTCTAACTCCCCATGTCCTCCATGCTACTTGTTATGCTCCACAAATAAGTGAAACCATATGATAATTGACTCTCTCTGCTTGACTTATTTCACTCAGCATAATCTCTTCCAGTCCCTTCCATGTTGTTACAAAAGTTGGGTATTCGTCCTTTCTGATGGAGGCATAATACTCCATAGTGTATATGGACCACATTTTCTTTATCCATTCGTCCATGGAAGGGCATCTTGGTTCTTTCCACACTTTGGCGACCGTGGCCATTGCTGCTATAAACATGGGGGGTACAGATGGCCCTTCTTTTCAAGACATCTGTATCTTTGGGGTAAATACCCAGGAGTGCAATGGCAGGGTCGTAGGGAAGTTCTATTTTTAATTTCTTGAGAAATCTCCACACTGTTCTCCAAAGAGGCTACACCAACTTGCATTCCCACCAACAGGTTAATAGGGTTCCGCTTTCTCCACATCTTCTCCAACACATGTTGTTTCCTGTCTTGCTAATTTTGGCCATTCTAACTGGTGTAAGGTGATATCTCAATGTGGTTTTAATTTGAATCTCCCTGATGGCTAGTGATGATGAACATTTTTTCATGTGTCTGATAGCCATTTGTATGTCTTCATTGGAGAAGTGTCTGTTCATATCTTCTGCCCATTTTTTGATATGATTATCGGTTTTGTGTGTGTTGAGTTTGAGAGTTCTTTACAGATCCTGGATATTAACCTTTTGTCTGTACTGTCATTTGCAAATATCTTCTCCCATTTCGTGGGTTGCCTCTTTGTTTTCTTGACTGTTTCCTTTGCTGTGCAGAAGCTTTTCATTTTGATGAAGTCCCAAAAGTTTATTTTTGCTTTTGTTTTCTTTTTCTTTGGAGACATATCTTGAAAGAAGTTGCTGTGGCTGGTATCGAAGAGATTACTGCCTATGTCCTCCTCTAGGATTCTGATGGATTTCTGTCTCACGTTAACGTCTTTTATCCATTTTGAGTTTATCTTTGTGTACGGTGTAAGAGAATGGTCGAGTTTCATTCTTCTACATATAGCTGTCCAGTTTTCCCAGCACCATTTATTGAAGAAACTGTCATTTCCATTGTATATTTTTTCCAGTTTTGTTGAAGATTATTTGCCCATAGAGTTGAGGGTCCATATCTGGGCTCTCTCCTCTGTTCTACTGGTCTATGTGTCTGTTTTTATGCCAGTACCATGCTGTCTTGGTGATCACAGCTTTTGTAATAATGCTTGAAATCAGGAAACGTGATGCCCCCAGTTTTATTTTTGTTTTTCAAAATTTTCTTAGCGATTCAGCATCTCTTCTGATTCCATACACATTTCTGGATTATTTGCTCTGGCTCTTTGAAGAAAACCAGTGAAATTTTGATCGGAATGGCATTAAAAGTATAGATTGCTCTAGGCAGTATAGACATTTTTACAATGTTTATTCTTCCGATCCAAGAGAATGGATTGGTCTTCCATCTTTTTGTGTCTTCCTCAATTTCTTTCATGAGTGTTCTGTAATTCCTCAAGTACAGATCCTTTAATTCTTTGGTTAGGTTTATTCCCAGGTATATTATGGTTCTTGGTGCTATAGTAAATGGAATCGATTCTCTAATTTCCCCTTCTGTATTTTCATTGTTAGTGTATAAGAAAGCCACTGATTTCTGTACATTGACTTTGTATCCTGCCACGTTGCTGAATTGCTGTATAAGTTCTACTAGTTTGGGGGTGGAGTCTTTTGGATTTTCCATATAAAGAATCATGTCATATGCGAAGAGAGAATGTTTGACTTCTTCCTTGCCAATTGGATACCTTTTATTTCTCCTTGTTGTCTGATTGCTGTTGCTAGGACTTCTAATACTATCTTGAACAAGGGTGGTGAGAGTGGACATCCTTGTCGTGTGCCTGATCTCAAAGGGAAGGCTGCAAGGTTTTTCCCATTGAGGATGATATTTGCTGTGGGTCTTTGATAGATAGATTTGATGAAGTTCAGGAATGTTCTTTCTATTCTTATACTTTGAAGTGTTTTAATCAGAAACGGGTGCTGGATTTTGTCAAATGCTTTTTCTGCATCGATTGAGAGGACCATGTAGTTCTTCTCACTTCTCTTATTAATTTGGTCTATCACACTGATTGATTTGCAAATATTGAACCATCCTTGTAGCCCATGAATGAATCCCATCTGGTCATGGTGGATAATCGTTTTAATGTGCTGTTGGATCCTGTTTGCTAGGATCTTGTGGAGAATATTAGCATCCATATTCATCTGAATCTTGGTCTGAAATTCTCCTTTTTGGTAGGGTCTTTGCCTGGTTTGGGGATCAGTGTAATGCTGGCTTCATAGGAATAGTCTGTAAGTTTTCCTTCTTCTTCCAAATTTTTGAAACAGCTTCAGGAGAATAGGTGTTATTTCTTTGAAAGTTTGGTAGAAGTCCTGAGGGACATCATCAAATCCTGAGCTCTTGTTTTTTGGGAGGTTTTTGATCACTGCTTCAATCTCGTTACTAGATATCGGTCTATTCAGGTTGTCAAATTCTTCCTGGTTCAATTTTGGGGGTGTATGGTTTTACAGGAATGCATCCATTTCATCTAGGTTGTTATGCCTATTGGCATATAACTGTTGATAATAACTTCTGGTGACTGTTTCTACTTCCTTGGTGTTAGCTGTGATCGCTCCCTTTTCATTCATAATTTTATGAATTTGGGCTTTCTCTCTTTTCTTTTGGATTAGTGTCCCCAATGGTTTATCGATCTTATTGATTCTTTCAAAAAAACACCTTCTAGTTTAAATTTCTTTTTTTTTTTAATTTTAGTTTAGTTTAATCTAGTTTATTTCTTCATTTTATTTTCTAATATTCATATAGAGTTCAACTTCAAGGTAATCGCCTTTCCCCAATCAATGCTACCCTTATAGGTAAACCATTGTTTATTCCCCGTTTATCTTAGGAAATTCGATTCCTTTAACAAAGATATCCAGATACATCCTGGAAGAATAAAAACAACCTTCCACACCTGTAACTGAGAATTTATAACCACTCAACCATCTTTTCTTCTCCCAATGTTTCTGTGATCTTGTGTTTGTCCTGATAGTACATAAATCTTACACTTAGGGTTCTTTTTGAAAGGTTCCTCCTATATTTGCATATATATATATATATATATATATATATATAATTTTTTCTCTTGTCATATACTTTTATCAGTCTTTTTGTTTGTCTGTTTTTGTTAGTATACTTCATCAATCATACCTTGGGGCCCATTTGGGCTGAACCTTCTCTTTTATCTTTGCTTTAGGTCCTGTCTCTCTCTCTTATTTTTTTTTCTTTTTACTTTCTTTTCTTTTTTCTCTCGTTTGGGTGGGGTATCTTGATTGCTTAGAAGCATTCCAGAATTCACCTGGACTGCACCACAGTTGATTCATACAGATATATCCATTCAGTCATCTCTCACCAAAATGACTATGAGGAGGAATGCCCAACAGAAGAAAAATAGAGAGTTTGGACCTTCTGCAACAGAGCTAGTGGCTATGTTGGACAATATGTCGGATAGAGAATTCAGGCTAACAATAGCCTAGGTTTGAGAAAGACATAGATGACCAAACGGAATTGATTAGGGCCGAACTAAAAGCGACCAGGGATAATGTTCACAATGCTCTCAATGAGTTCCAATCTAATCTAAATTCTCTCAAATCTAGGGTAACTGAGACAGAAGATAGAATTAGTGATCTGTAGGACAAACAGATAGGGAGAAAGGATCAGGAGGAAGCCTGGAACAAATAGCTTAGAAGCCATGAAAACAGAATCTGGGAAATAAATGATGCCATAAAATGTTCCAACATCAGAAGTATTGGAATCCCTGAAGGGGAGGAGAAAGAAAGAAGTCTAGAAGATAAAGTGGAACAAGTTCTTCATGAAAATTTTCCCAATCTCACGAATGGAACCAGCTTTCATGTACTAGAGGCCGAACGGTCTCCAAACAAGATTATAGATTCCAAAAAAACATCAAGACACATGAAGGTAAAATTGAGGAATCATAATTGTAGATATAATCTCTTGAAAGCCGCTAGGGCAAAGAGGCCCCTTACTTACAGAGGAAAGCCCATCAGAATAACGATAGAATTGTTCACAGAACCTGGCAAGCCAGAAAGGGCTGGCAAGATATATGCAGGGCACTAAATGAGAAGAACATGCAGCCAAGAATACTTTATCCAGCAAGAGTGACATTCAAAATGGATGGACAGATAAAGAGTTTCCAAGACCGGCAAGGCTTGAAAGACAATGCAACCACCAAGCCGACACTGTAGGAAATATTATGGGGGTTCTATAAAGAGGAAAAATCCTAAGAATAGAATTGAACAGAAATATAGAGACAACCTACAGAAAGAAAGACTTCAAAGGTAACACGATGTCAATAAAAACGTATCTATCAATAATCACTCTCAATATGAATGGCCTAAATGCACCCATAAAACAGCACAGGGTTCCAGATTGGATAAAACGATAGGACCCATCTATATGTTGTCTACAAGAGAACCATTTTGAACCTAAAGATACACCCAGAGTGAAAGTGAAGGGATGTAGAAGCATCTCCCATGCCAATGGGCCTCAAAAGAAGGCCAGGGTAGTGATTCTTATATCAGACAAACTAGATTTTAAACTAAAGACTGTAGTCAGAGATACAGTAGGACACTACATCATTCTTAAAGGGACTATCCACCAAGATGATCTAAGAATTGTAAATATCTATGCCCCCAATATGGGAGCAGCCAATTACATAAGAAAACTGTTAATCAAGATAAAGAGTCATATTGATATGAATACATTAATAGTAGGAGATCTTAACACAACTGTCTCAGAAATAGACAGGCCATTGAAGCAGAAAATCAATAAAGAAACAAGAGCATCGAATGACACTTTGGACCAGATATATACAGAACATTCCACCCACAAACAACAGAATACTCATTCTTTTCAAGTGCACATGGAACCTTCTCAAGAATAGACCACATACTGGGTCACAAATCAGAACTCAACTGATACCAAAAGACTGAGATTATTCCCTGAATATTTTCAGATCACAATGCTTTGAAACTGGAGCTCTTCACAAGGAAAAGTTCCGAAGGAACTCAAACACCTGGAAGATAAAGACCAACTTGCTTAAGAATGCTTGGATCAACCATGAGATCAAAGAAGAACTGAAACAATTCCTGGAAACCAATGAGAATGAAGACACTTTGGATGAAAACCTATGAGATACAGCAAAGGCAGTCCTAAGGGGGAAATACATAGACATCCAAGCCTCCTTCATAAAAAATTGAAAAATTCAGAACAGATTAGAGCTGAGATCAATGAGGTATAAACCAGAGATACAGTAGATCATATCAGTGAAACTAGAATGTGGTTTTTTGAAAGAATCAATAAGATTGATAAGATCTGATCAAATTCTACAGCTATTTTTCAAAGAGCTGGAGCAAATAATCCAAAAATTTCTTTGGAATCAGAAGAGACCCTGAATCGCTAGGAACATGTTGAAAAACAAAAATAAAACTGGGGGGATAACATTACCTGATTTCAAGTTTTACTACAAAGCTGTGATCACCAAGACAGCATGGTACCGGCATAAAAACAGGCATGTAGATCAGCGGAAAAGAGTAGAGAGCCCAGATATGGAACCTCAACTCTATGGTCAATTAATTTTCGACAAAAAAGGAAAAAATATACAGTGGAAAAAAGTCTCTTCAATAAATGGTCCTGGGAAAACTGGACAGCTATATGTAGAAGAATGAAACTCGACCATTCTCTTACACTATACACAAAGATAAACTCAAAACGGATAAAAGACCTCAATGTGAGACAGGGATCCATCAGAATCCTAGAGGAGAACATAGGCAGTAATCTCTTCGATATCAGCCACAGCAACTTTTTTCAAGATATGTCTCCAAAGGCAAAGGAAACAAAAGCGAAAATGAACTTTTGGGACTTCATCAAAATCAAAAGCTTCTGCACAGCAAAGGAAACAGTCAATAAAACAAAGAGGCAACCCATGGAATGGGAGAAGATATTTGCAAATGACAGTACAGACAAAAGGTTGATATCCAGGATCTATAAAGAACTCCTCAAACTCAACACACACAAAACAGACAATCATATCAAAAAATGGGCAGAAGATATGAACAGAAGATATGAACTTCTCCAATGAAGACTTACAAATGGCTATCAGACACATGAAAAAATGTTCATCATCACTAGTCCTCAGGGAGATTCAAATTAAAACCACATTGATATATCACCTTACACCAGTTAAAATTAGTAAGAGAGAAAACAACGTATGTTGGAGAGAATGTAGAGAAAGGGGAACCCTTTTACGCCTTGGTGGGAATGCAAGTTGGTGCAGCCACTTTGGAGAACAGTGTGGAGATTCCTCAAGAAATTTAAAATAGAGCTTCCCTATGATACTGCCATTGCACTACTGTGTATTTACCCCAAAGATACAGATGTAGTGAAAAGAAGGGCCATCTGTACCCCAATATTTATAGCAGCGATGGCCACGGTCGCCAAACTGTGGAAAGAACCAAGATGCCCTTCAATGGAGGAATGATAAGGAAGATGTAGTGCATATATACTATGGAGTATTATGCCTCCATCAGAAAGGACGAATACCCAACTTTTGTAGCAGCATGGACTGGATTGGAAGAGATTATGCTGAGTGAAATAAGTCAAGCAGAGAGAGCCAATTATCATATGGTTTCACTTATTTGTGGAGCATAACAAATAGCATGGAAGACAAGGGGATTTAGAGAGGAGAAGGGAGTGGGGGAAATTGGAAGGGGAGGTGAACCATGAGAGACTATGGACTCTGAAAAACAATCTGAGGGGTTTGAAGCAGCGGGGGGTGTGGGATGTAGGCGGAACCAGGTGGTGGGTATTATAGAGGGCACAGATTGCATGGAGCACTCGGTGTGGTGCAAAAATAATAAATACTGCTATCCTGAAAATTAAAAAAAAATGAAAATAAAAAGAAATATAAATAGAGCTTTCCTATCAGCCTTCAATTACACTACTGTGTTTTTACCCCAAAGATACAGATGTAGTGAAAAAAAGGGCCATCTGTACCCCAATATTTATAGCAGCAATGGCCATGGTCACCAAACTGTGGAAAGAACCAAGATGCCCTTCAACGGACGAATGGATAAGGAAGATGTGGTCCATATACACTGTGGAGTATTATGCCTCCATCAGAAAGGACGAATACCCAACTTTTGTAGCCACTTGGATGGGACTGGAAGAGATTATGGTGAGTGAAATTAGTCAAGCAGAGAGAGTTCATTATCATATGGTTTCACTTACTTGTGGAGCATAATACATAGCATGGAGGACAAGGGGAGTTAGAGAGAAGGGAGTTGAGGGAAATTGGAATGGGAAGTGAACCATGAGAGACTATGAACTCTGAAAAACAACCTGAGGGTTTTGAAGGGGCAGGGAGTGGGAGGTTGGGGGAACCAGCTAGTGGGTATTGGAGAGGGCACAGATTGCATGGAGCACTGGGTGTGGTACAAAAACAATGAATACTGTTACACTGAAAATAAATTAAAAAAAATTTTTTAAAAAGAAGTTATAATACATGTACACAGGGGAATATTACTCGGCCATCAAAAAGTATAAAGCCTTGTAATTTGCAAGGATTGAATTATAGTGCATTATGGAAGTGAATATGTCAGGTACACAAAGGCAAATACCATATGATATAAGTCATAGAAAGAATTTTAGAAACAATGCAGATGAATGTAGGGAAAGGAAAAAAAAAATAGGGAGGTGAACCATAAGGGACCCTTCTTTTTTATGTTTCATTTAAGTAATCTCTCTACCCAAATTGGGGGTTGAAATTATGACCCCAAGAGCAATAGCCCCTGGTCTTTTAACTGAGCTAAGCAAATTCTGCAAGAAAGTCTTAAATATAGAGAACAAACTGAGGTTTGATGGACTAGTGGTGGGTGGGAGATGGGCTAAGTGGGTGTTGGATATTAAGGAGGGCACTTGTGGGGAGCACTGGTGATTTTATGAAAGTTATGGATTACTAAATTCTACTTCTGAAACAAATATTACACTATATGTTAACTAACTGGAATTTTAAAAACAACTTAAACAATAAGAACTGGTATAACTCAACACCCAAAATAAAAATAGTCTAATTAAAAATGCACAGAAGACATTAACTGACATGTCTACATAGAAGATATGCCAGTGGGCCACAGGCACATGAAAAGATGCTCAACATCAGTCATCATAAGGAAATTCAAATCAAACCACAATGAGATGTCACCTCACACCTCTCAAAATGGCTAGAATCACTAGAAATGGGGATGCCTGGTTGGTTCAATTGGTAGAGCTTGTGACTCTTGATCTCAGGGTTTTAAGTTTGAGCCCCACATTGGGTATAGATCACTTAAAAGTAAAATATTTGGTGATTAACATAATACAATTTTAAAAAGTAAAATATTAAAAACAAAACCAAATAAAAACAGAAAAAAAAATTTTTAAGAGAAAAAAAAAAAGTCAAAAACAGCTAGTGTTGGCCAGGATATGAAGAATGGGGAATACTCTTGCACTGTTTGTTCAGCTACTGTGTAAAATAGTAACAAACAAACAAAAAAAACAAACACACACATACACACACACAAACTACCTAAGATCCAGCAATCACACTACCATGCATTTACCTCCCCCAAAAAAACACACACAAAAAAAATACTAAAAACTAAAATATCATATATAATGCAACAGTATTGTTTACAATAGCTACAGTATGGAAGCAGAGCAAATTTCCATCAACAAATGAATGGATAAAGAAGAAGGTATAAGAAGAATGAAATCTTGCCACTTGCCATGACATGGATGGAGCTAATAAGTACAATGCTAAGTGAAATAAGGCTGTCAGAGAAAGACAAATACCATATTATTTTACTCATATGTTCAATTTAAGAAAAAAAATGACCAAAGTTAAAGAGAGAAAGAGAGGGAGAGAGAGAGAGAGAGAAAACAAGAGACAGATCCTTGACTTTAGAGAACAAACTGATGCTTATAGGTTTGGAGGTGAAGTGATGTGAAATTTGTGGTGGGGATTAAAGAGTGCACTTGTTATGATGAGCAGTAGGTGATATATGAAATTGTTAAATTACTGTATTTTATACCTGAAACCAATGTTACACTCTGTGTTAACTATATTGGAATTAACATTTAAAAAGGAAACAATCCTATTTACAATAGCATCAAATGCATAAAATACCTAGGAATAAATTCAATCAATGTGGTGAAAGGCCTATACTCTGAAAATTATAAGACACAATGAAAGAAATTGAAGATGACACAAATAAGTGGGGAAATATAATGTGCTCATGTATTGCAAGAGTTAATATATTTAAAATGTTCATACTACCCAAAGCAATCTAAGATACAATGCAATCTTTACAATATATATATATATATATATATAGATAGATAGAAATAAAACAAATAATCCTAAAATTTGTATGGGATCACAAAAGACTTTGAATACTGAAAAGAATTTTAAGAAAGAAGAATAAAGCTGGAAAAATCATAATTCTAGACTAGATATACTACATACTTATATTAATCAAAGCCACCTGGTACCAGCACAAGACATTGACACATAGGTCAATGGAACAGAATAGAGAAACCCAGAGAACAAAGAAAGCAAGAATGGGAAAATACATTCTCTTCAATAAATGGCGCTGGGAAAACTGGACAGCTGCATGCAAAAGAATGAAACTGGACTAGTTTGTTATACCATATACAAAAATAAACTCAAAATGGATTAAAGATCTGAACATAGGACCTGAAACCACAAAACTCCTGCAGGAAAATGGGCGATATACTCTTGGGCATCATCCTTTGCAATATTTTCTGGATATGTTTCCCCCAACAAAGGAAATGAAACCACAAATAAACAATTAGGACTTCATCAAAAGCTTTTACACAGTGAAAGAAATCATTAACAAAATGAAATGACAACCTACTAAATGGGAGAAAATATTTGCAAATTTTATATTTAATAAGTGGTTTATATCCAAAATAAGCAAAGAATTAATAAAACTAGGGGTACCTGGGTGTCTCAGTTGGTTAAGTGGCTGCCTTTGGCTTAGGTCATGATCCCAGGGTCCTGGGATTAAGCCCCACATGGAGCTCCTGGCTCAGCAGAGTTGATACTTCTCCCACTCCCTCTGCCTGTTCCTCTGCCTACTTGTGCTCTTTCTCTATCTCTCTGAAAAAATAATTCATACAGCTAAATATCAGAACAATAAATAATCCAATTAAAACTAGGCAGAGGAAAAGGAATAGACATTTTTCCAAAGACAACTTACAGATCGGCAATGGATATCATGAAAAGATGTTCATCATTGATAAACATGAGTGAAATGCTAACCAAAACCATGATGAGATATCACCTCACATCAGTAAAATGGCTAGTATCAGGAAGAAAAGAAATAAGAAGTGTTGACAAGAATGTTGAGAAAAGGAAACAGGCATGCACTGTTGATGAAAATGTAAATATGTGCAACTAGTACAGAAGACATTATAGAAAGTTCTCAAAAAATTAAAAATAGAAATACCATATGACCCAGTAATTCTATTCTTAATATTTATCTGAAGCAAACAAAAACACTAATTTGAAATATATATATATATATTTATATACTTATATATATGTATACTTATAAATATATACATATATATGTATATACACACACATATATATTTATATATACACACTTATGTTTATTGCAGCATTATTTATAATAGTCAAGACAGGAAAACAACCTACATATCTACTGATAGATAAATATCAATATAAATATATAAATATATATACTATATACTATTTACTATATACTATATATACTATATATTGATATTGATATTGATATACTATAAATATCTGTCAAAAAATAAATAAAATTCTTTTTTAAAAAAGTATAAATTTAAAACTGTCAAAAGTAATGAACACTTGCTTGTGGAAAGGTAGGGATTAAGAATGGAGATTAATGAAGGGAGATAAAAATGAAGACAGATTTCTATTTTTAACTTCATACAAATTAATAAATTTTATTTTGTTTTACAATAAATGTAAGTTACTTTTTATATATTTAACCTATTTTAAACGTTTATTACCACCATTTTTATGATAACAAAAACACATTTGTCATATGACTACATTGTGTACTTGAGATGTGAAGAATTAGGACTCTTCTGTATAAGAAGTCTAAGAGAATTAAATAATGTGATTTAGCTCCGTGATCTCTATAAATAACAGAATAAGCCTACTCAAGAAGCAGAATTCTGAGACATTTGAAAAGATTGTCTGGACTATTCCTACAAAATTAGAATACTGCAATGAACAGAAATTCAAAGAAAAGGTGCATTTTCTTCTGAGACAAAGCTTTCCAAAACTGTAACCCAGACTAACAGCAGTGAATTACTCTTGCTTAAATGGCTCAGTGTATAAACAGTGAAGTTGACAATCTGTTTTAGATTTTATATTCCTGAAAATCAAGTTTTGAAAATTTCCTAAAAAAATATGAAGCCAAGAAGAAAACACACACATAAGTGTCTAGGACAAAAAATGAAATGGACTTCCTCCATTTTTATACATAACAAACTCCCAAATTCAGAGGTGATGGATCCTATTGCTTTTCTTAGTATTGTGGCTCACAGAACTTTTATAGAAAGAAGTAGAATATTATTAAATTCTTGGTTCAAACCTCTCTAAGGAGAAGTTATATGCCAACACACAGAGGTTTTTGTTTTTGTGTTTTGTTTTTTCTCTCTCCCTACATTGTAAGGATGAGAAACCCAGATGGGTTTTTACTTTCTTTATGTTTCAAAATATTTTGTCATTTTCTGCAGAACAGGGCATGCACCTTTACCAATGATATCTTCACTTCATTTTAAAAATTTGTTACCTTGAAAAAAATAAAAATATGTAAACTTGTATTACTTAATTTAAAAATATATAAAATTGGCATTTAAGAAGCAATTTCAACTCAAAAATAAAATCCTAAGTTAAAGGAAATGCTGCTTTCCACAAACTATACCATGACCCTTTGAAACTTAGTTGTGAATGTGGAAAGATTGGACTCCCTTCATAAATGTTTTTTTCTGTTTTCATTGATATTCAACCCCTCTTCCTGATAGCAATAATTGTGCCTCACCAGGAGATGTCATAATAGGGTGGGGTTTTGTCTTGTCTTATTTGTGAAAGGAATGTGGGAAACAGTTAAATTCATATCTTATGAAAAGAAGGACAGACTTTTGTAGAGACTAAAGATGGAACCACAAACCCATTTCCATTTTGGAGTATAAAACCAAACTATATTTGACATCTTTCTTGTGTGACCTTTTGACTGAGTTCTTGTTATTGGAAAAACAAGAGAAATAAGCATGATTTCTTAGTTTGTAAAAGATTTCACTATCAAATAATTTACAAATACAAAATATCTAAGGCATAAAAGTGATGATACATACATATGACACAATGCAAGAAACAGAACACTGTCAATATCTTTAAAGTATGTTATATTCCTTCTAATTTACAGAGAAATGTTGTCTTCAATTACATTTATAGTTCTCTTGCTTCTCTTTATATTGACAATGATTTCTGTGTGTTAAAACTAAATATTGAGTAGCTTTGCATGTTTCAAAATTTTAAATAGATTCAATTACCTTTTGTATAATGTGCCTTTATGTTTAAAACAATATTTTTAAGGTCATTTCACACTGTACATTTGTTTTTACTGTTGCAGAATATTTTATTTTATAAATATAATGCAATCACATTATTATATTTTTGTCAATGTGCAGGTGAGTTCCCCCAATATTCTTTTTCTATTAGATATAATTCAATATTTTATAATAAGAACTGAAGTTAACTGATGACTTCATGATTCAGATTACTATTAAAATTGAATATCTTCATATATGATTATGTAATTCATTATTTCCTCTTGAAAATGATTATTCATGCTACTGTCACATTTTTGATTACTGTAAAGGTCTATATCTTATATGAATGAAAATGTGCTTTGTGGTGTCTGTTTATAAACAGATTCACTTAATTATAATGAAGTTAAATTTATTAATCATGCTTCTTATCTAAGTATTTGGCAAACCCAGTTCCTATTTTTTTCTGCAGTTTTTGAGGCTTTCACTTCCCTACTTATTTATTTTTATTTATATTTTTATTTATTTATTTGTTTGTTTGTTTGCTTATTTCCTTCAGTTTTCCAAGATTCATTGTTTAGTCACCATACCCCATAATCCATGCAATACTTGTCCTCCTTAATACCCACCACCAGGCTCACCCATCTCCTACTCCCCTGCCTTCCAAACCTTCAGTTTGTTTCTCAGAGACTACAGTCTCTCATTTTTCTTCCCCTCTGATTTGTCCCAGCTAACTTCTCCTTTCCTTCTCCTAATGACCTCCATGTTGTTTCTTATGCTCCACAATTAAATCAAACCATATGATAATTGACTTTGTCTCCTTGACTTATTTCTCTCAGCATAATCTCCTCCATTCCCATCCATGTTGATACAAAAGTTGGCTGCTCATCCTGTCTGATAGAGATGTAATATCCATTGTATATATGGATCATATCTTCTTTAACCAGTCATCTGTTGAAGGACATCTTGGCTCTTTCCACAGTTTGGCCACTGTGGCAATTGCTGCTATGAACATTGGGGTTCCTGTGGCCCTTCTTTTCACTACATCTGTATCTTTAGGGTAAATGCCCAGAAATGCAATTGCCAGATCATAGGGTATCTCTATTTTTTATTTCTTAAGGAATCTCCACACTGTTTTCCGAAGTGGCTGCACCAACTTGCATTCCCAACAGTGTAAGAGGGTTCCCCTTTCTCCACAACTTCTTCAACATTTGTTGTTTCTTGTCTTGTTAATTTTGGCCATTTTAACTGTTGTAAGGTGCTATCTCAATGTGGTTTTGATTTGAATCTCCCCGATGGTTAATGATGATGAACATTTTTTCAGGTGTCTGTTAGCCATTTGTATGTCTACTTTGGAGAAGTGTCTATTCATGTATTCTGCCCATTTTTGAAATGATTATCTGTTTTTTGAGAGTTCAGTTTGAAGTGTTCTTTATAGATCTTGGACATCAGCCCTTTGTCTGTAGTGTCATTTGAGAATATCTTCTCCCATTCTGTGGATTGCCTCTTTGTTTTGTTGACTGTTTCCTTTGCTGTGCAGAAGCTTTGGATCTCGATGAAGTCCCAAAAGTTCATTTTGCTTTTGTTTCTTTGCCTTTGGAGACATATTCTGAAAGAAGCTGTTGTGGCAATAAGATTACTGCCCATGTTCTCCTCTAGAATTTTGATAGATTTCTGCCTCACATTCAGGTCTTTTACCCATTTTGAGTTTATCTTTGTGTATGGTATAAGAGAATGGTCAAGTTTCATTCTTTTATTCATATCTGACCAGTATTCCAGCACCGTTTATTGGAGAAACTATCTTTTGTCCACTGGAAATTTTTTTCTGCTTTGTTGAAGATTTTTTGACTGTAGAGTTGAGGGTCCCTATCTGGGCTCTCTACTCTGTTCCACTAGTCTGTTTGTACCAGTGGCATGCTGCCTTGGTAATCACAGCTTTGTAGTAAAACTTGAAATCAGGCAATGTGGTGACCTCAGTTTTGCTTTTCTTTTTCAACATTTCCTTAGCAATTTGGGGTCTTTTCGAGTTTCAAACAAGTTTTAGGATTGTTTGTTTCAGCATGGAATTTTGATTGGGACAGCATTGAAAGTGTGGGTTGCTCTGGGGAGTATAGACATTTTAACAATGTTTATTCTGATCCATGAACATGGAATGTTTTTCCATCTTTTTATGTCTTCTTCAATTTCTTTCATGAATGTTCTGTAGTTCTTTGAATACAGTTCTTTAACTCTTTGGTTATGTTTATTCCAAGGCATCCTATGGTTCTTGGTACTATAGTAAACGTAATTGCTACTCTAATTTCCCTTTCTATATTTTAATTGTTAGTGCATAAGGAAAAATCCTAATTTCTGCACATTGATTTTGCATCCTGCCACATTACTGAATTGCTGTATGAATTCTAGTAGTTTGGGGGTGGAGTCTTTGGATTTTCCATATAAAGCATCATGTCATCTGTGAAGAAGGAGGTTGAACTCATCATGTCATCTGTGAAGAAGGAGGTTGAACTTCTTCCTTGCCAATTTGAATACTATTTATTTATTTATTTGTCTGATAGGTGTTGCTAGGTCTTCTAGTACTATGTTGAATAGGAGTGGCAAGAGGGAGCATCCTTGTCATGTTCCTGATCTCAAAGGGAAGGCTCTCAGCTTTTCCCTATTAAGGATGATATTCGCTGAGGGTTTTTCATCAATAGATTTTAGGAAGTTGAGGAATGTTACCTCTATCCCTATACTTTGAAGAGTTTTCATCAGGAAACTATGCTGTATTTTGCCAAATGCTTTTTCTGCATCAATTGAGAACACCATCAGGTTCTTCTCTCTTCTCTTATTGATGTGTTCTATCACATTGATTGCTGCAAATGCTGAATCACCCTTGCATCCCAGGGATAAATCCTACCTGGTCATGGTGGATAATCTTCTTAATGTACTGTTGGATCCTATTAACTAGGATCGTGTTGAGAATCTTGGCATCCATATTCATCAGGGATATTCGTCTGAAACCTTGTTTTTAATGGTGTCTTTGCCTGGTTTAGGGATCAGGAAAATAGAAAAAGTCAGGGAGTTTTCCTTCTGTTTTTATTTTTTTGTAACAGTTTCAAGAGAGTAGGTATTATTTATTCTTTGAATGTTTGGTAGAATTCCCCTGGGCATCCTTCAGGTCCCAGGCTCTTGTTTTGGGAAGTTGGTCTATTCAGGTTGTCAGTTTCTTTCTGATTCAGTCTTGGAAGTTTATATATTTGCAGGAATGCATCCTTTTCTTTTAGGTTGCTTCACATATTAGCATATAACTGTTGATAATAATTTCTGATTATTTTTTTTTTCTATTTCCTTGGTGTTAGTCATAATCTCTCCCCTTTTATTCATAATTTTATTAAGTTGGGTCCTCTCTCTTTTCTTTTGGATTAGTTTGGTCAGTGGCTCATTGGAATTATTGATTCTTTCAAAGAACCAGCTTCTGGTTTCATTGATGTATTCTACTCTATCTCTAGCTTCTAACTCAATGATCTGAGTTCTAATCTTGATGATTTCCCTTCTTGTGCATGATGTTGGCTCAATTTCTTCTTGTTTGTCTATTTCTTTAAGGTGTAAAGAGAGCTGGTGTATTCTTGATTTTTCCTTTTTTTTTTTTGAGTGTGGCATGGATGGCTATGAATTTCGAATTTCACCCCTAGGGCAACCTTTGCTATATCCCATAGATTTTGGACCAATGTGTCTTCATTCTCATTGGTTTCCATGAATTGTTTAAGTTCTTCTTTGATTTCCTGGTGATCCAAACATTCTTATGCAGGTGGTCTTTAGCTTTCAAGAGTTTGAATCCTTCCATATCTTTTCTTGTGGCTGAGTTCCAGTTTCAAAGCATTATGGTCTGAGAATATGCAAGGAATATTATCAGTCTTTTGGTATCAGTTCAGAACTGATTTGTGACCCAGTATCTGGTCTATTCTGGAGAGAAAGTTCCATGTGCCCTCAAGAAGAATGAGTATTCTCTACTTTTAGAGTGGAATGTCCTATATATATCAATGAGGTCCATGTTGTCCAGTGTGTCATTCAAAGCTCTTGTTTCTTTGTTGATTTTCTGTTACTGAGAATGTCATGTTAAGATCCCCTAGTATTAATGTATTCATGTCAATATGGCTATTGTTATTAACATATGGCTTATGTAGTTGGCTGCTCCCATATTGGGTGCATAAATATCTACAATTGTTAGATTTTCTTGGTTGATAGAACCTTTAAGAATGATGTAGTGTCCTTCTTTATCTCTGATTACAGACATAATAAATTCCCCTGCCTTAACTAAGCTTGGGGTCCAAGTTCCCACTCTGCTATGTCAGGTATACTTGGGCCCAAGCTTAAGCTTGTTAAATAAACCCTTGTGTGATTGCATCGGTGTTGGCTCCTTGGTGGTCTCTCAGATGTGAAAACTCGGGTATAACAGTTCCAATGTCAATTATTGGGATCCCTGAGGGGTTGGGAAAAGAGAGAAGACTAGAAGATATACTTGAAAAAAGAATGGATGAAAATTTCTTAATCTGGGGAATGGAACAAGTTTTTGTGCCTGGAGAAGAAAGGATAGCCCCCAAGATCAATGAGTATAGACATCAAGACACTTAATTTTGAAATTCATGAATCTTAATTTCTGACAGGAAGTCTTAAGAGCACCTAGGGGGAAGAGATTCCTTCTGTACAGAGGAAGGTCCATCAGAATAATGTCAGACCTGTCCACAGAAACCTGGCAAGCCAGAAAAGACTGGCAAGACATACTCAGGGCACTAAATGAGAATAATGTGCAGCCAAGAATACTTTATCCAGCAAGACTAACATTCAAATTGGATGGAGAGATAAAGAGCTTTCAAGACTGGAAAGATTTTAAAAAGTCTGTGACCACAGGTGGGGAGAAGTCAAGATGGTGGAGAAGTAGCAGAATGAGACTACATCAGGCAGCAGGAGATCAGCTAGATACTTATCAATCCATTGCGAACACCTACAAGTCCAACAGGAGATGGAAGGGAAAAAGAGCAGCAATTCTAAAACAGAAAATGGACCACTTTCTGAAAGGTAAGACTGGTGGAGAGGTGAATCAAAAGTGAAGGGAAGATAGACTGTGGGAGGAGGGGCCAGCTCCCAGCAAGCAGCAGAGCAATGGAGCACAAAATTGGGACTTTAAAAAATCTGCTCCACTGAGGTACATCACTTCAGAGGCTAAACCAGGGTGAAACCCACATGGACCCAGGTTCCGTGGGGTCACAGAAGGATGGGGGTGTCTGAGTATCCCAGAGATTGCAGGTATTAGAGCAGGAAACTGGCTACAGAGACAAAGCCGAGGAGTGAGCTGTCATCTCAGGGTTACCTTGAACCGTCACAGGCTGGGTGAGCTTGGAGTGCAGCCATAGGCCAATGAGACAGAAGCGATTGAATGCTTTTCTCCAAGCGCAAACAGAGGCCCGAGAAACGGGAGTGATTGAGTGCTTTTCTCTGAGGGTGATCTGAGGAGCAATGGCCCTAGCTCTCTGCTCCTCTGGGCTGGAGATTGAGAGGCTGCCATTATCATTCCCATCCTCCGGAACTCTTCAGAAAGCATTCAAGGAACAAAAGCTCCTGAAAGTGAACGAGCAGATTACTTAGCCTGGCCCCTGGTAAGGGCAGGGCAATCTCCCTTCAGGCAAAGACACTTGAGAATCACTACAAAAGGCCCCTCCCCCAGAAGATCAACAAAAAATCCAGCCAAACTAAGTTCACTTACCAAGGAGAACAGCAGAATTCCAGAGGAGAAAGCAAAGCATAGAATCCATGGCTTTCTCCCCATGATTCTTTTGTCCTGCAGTTAACTAACTTTTTTTTTTCCTCTCCTGCTAAATTTTTTTTTAACTTTTACTTTTTCCTCTTTTAATGTTTTTAACTAGTTTATCTTAAGAATACCTTTCATAAAAATATTAATAATCTTTCTTTAACCTTCATTATTATAGTAATATTTTATCCTACATTGTATCTAACCTTATTTTTTGTATACACATAGGGTTTTTACTTCTAAAAAATTTAGGGTAAAACTTCTCCTAATAGATTAAAATATACCCTAAATCTAGCTCCAGGCTTGTTCTAGTCTCCAACCCAAGCAAATTCTCTCCACTTTCTTTTTCTTTATTCTCCCAACCAACTTACTTTATCAACTCCTTTTTTATAAATTAAATTTTTTTTTCTCATCTTTATAGGCATATCACATCCCTTCATTGTGTCTACCCTTATATATGTTTTTCATTCTTTAAAATTTGGGGATGTAGTTTCCTCTAAGAGACCCAAATACTCCCAAAATTAAGTGGGTGACCCTGTTATAGTCACCAGTCATATATATATATATATGTGTGTGTGTGTGTGTGTGTGTGTGTGTGTGTGTTTTCTTTTTTAATATTTTTTTCTTTATTTGTTTTCTTTTTTTAACTTTTTTTTCTGGACTTCTTTTTATACCCTTTCTCCCTCCCATGATTTGGGGACTCTTCTGATTTGGTCAAAACACATTTTTCTCCGATCTTTGCCACTCCTTTAGTATTTTATTCACTCCTTCATATATTCTTATCTAGACAAAATGGCAAGGCAGAAAAACTCACCACAAAAAAAAAAAAAAAAAAAAAAAAAAAAAAAAAAAAAAGAGGCAATACCAAAGGCTAGGGACCTAAGCAATATGGACATTGATAATATGTCAAATGTAAAGTTCAGAATGATGATTCTCAAGGTTCTAGCTGAGCTTGAAAATTGTATGGAAAATATTAGAGAAACCCTCTCTGGAGAGATAAAAGCCCTTTCTGGAGAAACATAAGAATTAAAATCTAACCAAGTTAAAATTAAAAAAAAAAAACTATTAATGAGGTGCAATTAAAAATGGAGGCTTTTACTGCTAGGATAAATGAGGCAGAAGAAATAATTAGTGATATAGAAGACCAAATGATGGAGAATAAAGAGGCTGGGCAAAAGAGAAGCAAACAAATACTGGACTACAAGGGAAGAATTCAAGAGATAAGTGACACCATAAAACCAAACAACATTAGAATAATTGGGATTCCAGAAGAAGGGGGGAGGAGAAGGTATATTGGAGAGAATTATTGTAGAGAATTTACCTAATATGGCAAAGGGAACAAACATAAAAATCCAGGAGGCACAGAGAGGCCCCCTCAAAATCAATAAGAATAGGTCCACACCCCATCACCTAATGGTGAAACTTACAAGTTTTAGAGACAAAGAGAAAATCCTGAAAGCAGTCTGGGAAAAGAAGTCTGCAACATATAATGGTAAAAATATTAGATTGTCAGTGTACTTATGCACAGAGACCTGGCAGGCCAGGAATAACTGGCATAATAAATCTCACAAAACAAACTGCTGGGGGGAGGGGGTTTGGAAGAAGGGGGTGGGGTTATGGACATTGGGGAGGGTATGTGCTATGGTGAGTGCTGTGAAGTGTGCAAACCTGGCGATTCACATACCTGTACGCCTGGGGATAAAAATACATAATATGCTTGTTTTAAATAAATAAATAAATAAATAAATAAATTTTTTAAAAAAAGAAAAGAAATGTTAAACTTCAGGATTGGATGGCTTCGGAACAAACAAACAAAAAGCATAATTTAGTAGTCCGTTATTACAAAAAAGCTCATGTTTGGGACTTGGCATGCTTTGTCAAAAGAGGAGTCAATGGAAATGAAATTAGTAACAATTTTAAGTGGTTTGTTCACTTAAAGTCGTTGGATTATGAAATTTAAGAAGTAGTTTATATTTTTAATGTTATAATAATAAGTAAATTTTGTTCTTTAATAAACTCCTGTTTACATAACAAAAAAGTAATAGAACTGGCATGATATATTCAGAGCACTAAAACAAGAAAAACATGCAGCCAAGAATACTATACCCAGCTAGGCTATCATTGAAAATAGAAAGAGAGATAAAAAGCTTCCAGGACATGCAACAGCTGAAAAAATTTGCAAACACCAAACCAGGTCTACAGGAAATCTTGAAAGGGGTCCTCTAAGCAAAGAGACACCCTAAAAGTAGTAGATCATAAAGGAATGCACACAATACGCAGTAACCATCACCTTACAGGTAATATAATAGCACTAAATTCAAATCTCTCAATAGTCACCCCGAATGTGAATGGGCTAAATGCCCCAATCAAAAGACACAGGGTATCAGAATGGATTAAAAAAATAAGAATAAAAAATTAAAAAAAAAACAAGTAAAGCAAAACAAAACAAAAATAACATCAATGTACTGCCTATAAGAAACTCATTTTAGACCCAAGACACCTCCATATTTAAAGTGAGGGGGTGGAAAACAATTTACCATGCTAATGGACATCAGAAGAAAGCTGGATTGGCAATCCTGATATCAGATCAATTAAACTTTAAGCCAAAAACTATAATAAGAGATGAGGAAGGACACTATATCATAGTGTCCTTGGACTCAAAGGGTCTGCCCAACAGGAAGCTGTAACAATTTTAAATATCTATGCCCCTAACGTGGAAGCAGCCAACTATATAAACCAATTAATAACAAAATCAAAGAAACACATCAACAATAATACAATAATAGTAACACTCCCTTCACTGAAATAGATCATCCAAGCAAAAGATCTACAAGGAAATAAAGGCCTTAAACGACACACTAGACCAGATAGACATCACAGATGTATTCAGAACATTCTATCCCAAAGCAGCAGAATACACATTCTTCTCTAGTGCACATGGAACCTTCTCCAGAATAGATCACATCCTGAGTCATTAATCAGGTCTCAACCAGTATCAAAAGATTGACATCATTCCCTGCATAGTTTCAGACCACAGTGCTCTGAAGCTAGAACTCAATCACAGGAGGAAATTTGGAAAGAACCCAAATACATGGAGACTAAACAGCATCCATCAAAAGAATGAATGGGTCAACAAGGAAATTAAAGAAGAATTGAAGAAAAGTCATGGAAACAAATGATAATGAAAACAAATTGGTTCAAAATATGTGGGACACAGCAAAGGCAGTCTGAGAGGAAAATAGTGACACAAGCCTTTCTCCAGAAACAAGAAAGGTCTCAAATATACAACCTAACCCTACACTTAAAGGAGCTGGAGGAAGAACAACAAAGAAAGCCCAAACCTAGCAGGAGAAGAGAAATCATAAAGGTCAGAGCAGAAATCAGTGAAATAGAAACAAATAAAATATAAAACAAACAAACTAACTAACAAAAAATTAGAACAAATCAATGAAACTAGGAGCTGGTTCTTTGAAATAATTAATAAGATTGATAACCCCCTGGCCAGACTTATCAAAAAGAAAAGAGAAAGGACCGAAAATAAATAAAATCATGAATGAAAGAGGAGAGATCACAACCAACACCAAAGAATTACAATTATAAGAACATACTATGAGCAACTCTATGACAACAAATTCAACAATCTGGAAGAAATGGATACATTTCTAGAGACATATCAACTACCACAACTGAACCAGGAAGAAATAGATAACCCAAACAGACCCATAACCAGTTAGAAGATTGAAACAGTCATCAAAAATCTCCAAACGAACAAAAGCCCAAGGCCAGATGGCTTCCCAGGGGAATTCTACCAAACATTTAAAGAAGAATTAATTCCTATTCTCCTGAAACTGTTCCAAAAAATATAAATGGAAGGAAAACTTCCAAACTCATTTTATGAGGTGAGCATCACCTTGATCCTAAAACCATGCAAGGATCCCATCAAAAAAGAGAATTACAGACCAATATCCTTGATGAACACAGATGCGGAAATTCTCACCAAAATACTAGCCAATAGGATCCATCAGTACATTAAAAAAATTATTCACCACGACCAAGTGGGATTTATTCCCAGGCTGCAAAGTTGTTTCAACACTCGCAAATCAATCAATGTTATACAATACATTAATAAAAGAAAGAACAAGAACTGTATGATACTCTCAATAGATGCTGAAAAAGCATTTAACAAAGTGCAGCATCCCTTCCTGATTAAAACTCTTCAAAGTGTAGGGATAGAGGGCACATACCTCAATATCATCAAAGCCATCTATGAAAAACCCACTGCAAATACCATTCTCAATGGAAAAAAAAAAAAAACTGAAAGATTTTCTGCTAAGGTCAGGAACATGGCAAAGATGTCCATTATCACCACTGCTATTCAACAAAGTACTAGAAGTCCTAGCCTCAGCAATCAAACAACAAAAAGAAATTAAAGGCACCCAAATCCGCAAAGAAGAAGTAAAACTGTCACTCTTTGCAGATGGTACAATACTATATGTGTAAAACCCAAAAGACTCCACTCCAAAACTGCTAGAACATGTAGAGGAATTCAGTAAGTGTCAGGATATAAAATCAATGCACAGAAATCAGTTGCATTTCTATACAGCAACAGCAGGACAGAAGAAAGAGAAATTAAGGAGTCAAGTCCTTTTACAGTCACACCCAAAACCATAAGATACCTCGGAATAAGCCTAAACAAAGAGGCAAAGAATCTATATACAGGAAAGTATAAAGTACTCATGAAAGAAATTGAGGAAGACACAAAGAAATGGAAAAGTGTTCCATGCACCTGGATTGGAAGAACAAATATTGTGAAAATGTCTATGCTACCTAAGGCAATCTACACATTTGATGCAATCCCTATCAAAATCTCATCCATTTTTTTCAAAGAAATGGAACAAATAATCCTAAAATTTATATGGAACCAGAAAAGACCTCAAATAGCCAAAGGAATATTGAAAAATAAAGCCAAAGTTGGTGGCATCACAATTCCAGACTTCAAGCTCTATTATAAAGCTGTCATCATCAAGACAGTATGGTATTGGCACAAAAACAGACACATAGATCAATGGAACAGAATAGAGAGCCCAGAAATAGAATCTCAACTCTATGGTCAACAAACCTTTGACAATGCAGGAAGGAATGTCCGATGGAAAAAAGACAGCCTCTTCAATAAATGGTGTTGGGAAAATTGGACAGCCACATGCAGAAAAGTGAAATTGGAAAATTTCCTTACACCACTCACGAAAATAGACTCGAAATGGATGAAGGATCTCAATGTGAGAAAGGAATCCATCAAAATCCTTAAGGAAACACAGGTAGCAACCTCTTCGACCTCAGCCGTAGCAACTTCTTTCTGGAACAATGCCAAAGGCAAGGGAAGCAAGGGCAAAAATGAACTATTGGGATTTCATCAAGATCAAATGCTTTTGCACAGCAAAGAAAACGGTTAACAAAACCAAAAGACAACTGACAGAATGGGAGGAAATATTTGCAAGTGACATATCAGATAAAGGACTATCATCTAAAATCTATAAAGGGCTCAGCAAACTCAATACCCAAGGAACAAATAATCCAATCAAGAAAAGGGCAGAGGACATGAATAGACATTTCTGCAAAGAAGACACACAGATGGCCAACAGACACATGAAAAAATGCCCCACATCACTCAGCATCAGGGAAATACAAATCAAAACCACAATGAGATACCACCTCACACCTGTCAGAATGGCTAAAATTAACAAGTCAGATAATGACAGATGCTGGCGAGGATGTGGAGAAAGGGGAACCCTCCTACACTGTTGGTGGGAATGCAAGCTGGTGCAGCCATTCTGGAAAACAGCATGGAGATTCCTCAAAAATCTGAAAATAGAGCTACCGTATGACCCAGCAATTGCACTACTGGGTATTTACCTAAAGATACAAATGTAGTGATCTGAAGGGGCATGTGCACCAAAATGTTTATAGCAGTAACGTCCATAATAGCTAAACGATGGAAAGAACCTAGATGTCCATCAATAGATGAATGGAATACTATGCAGCCATCAAAAGAAATGAAATCTTGGGGCACCTGGGTGGCTCAGTGGGTTAAGCCGCTGCCTTCGGCTCAGGTCATGATCTCAGGGTCCTGGGGTCGAGTCCCGCATCAGGCTCTCTGCTCAGCAGGGAGCCTGCTTCCCCTCTCTCTCTCTGTCTGCCTCTCCGTCTACTTGTGATTTCTCTCTATCAAATAAATAAAATCTTTAAAAAAAAAAAAAGAAATGAAATCTTGCTATTTATAACAACGTTGATGGAACTAGAGGGTATTATGCTTAGAGAAATAATTCAATCAGAGAAAGACAATTATCATATGATTTCCCTGATATCTGATATGAGGAAGTAGAGATACAACGTGAGGGTTTTAGGGGGTAGAAAAGAATAAATGAAACAAGATGGGATCGGGAGGGAGAAAAACCATTAAGAGATTCTTAACCTCACAAAACAAACTTAGGTTTGCTGGGGAGAGGGGGTTTGGGAGAGGGTAGTGGAGTTCTATTTTGAGTGCTGTGAAGTGTGTAAACCTGACGATTCAAAGGCCTGTATCCCTGGGGCTAATAATACATTATACGTTTATTAAAAAAATTAAAAATTAAAATAAATGAATAAATAAAAAGTATATATATATATATATGTAAAGTAACTATTACTAGAAAAGATACACTATTGCCATTTTTTAACTTTTTTATTAGCTTTGCAATTCTTTTATCTTTTTTCTCCTTGACGCCTTTTTTTGTTTTTTTGCTAAATTTTTGTATTAATGTTTGAATCCTTTCTCTTTTTCTTTTGTGTAACTCGTTTAGGTGTTTTCTTTGTGGTTACCACAGGCTTCTTATAGTCATAGCATTCCATTTTAAGCTGCTAACAACTTAAGTTAATTCTTTTAATATAAGTTAAGTTAATTTAAGTTAATTATTTTAATTCTCCCCCCTCCATATTTTGCTTTTGTTGTTGCAATTTACAACTTTTTATAACATGCATCTATTGTATTTTTGTTCTAGTTATTTTTAAAACTTTTGTCTTTTAATGTCTATTTTTTGAAATTTAGTATTTAGATTTAAGTACTTTGGTATATTTCTTAACCAACAGTTTCATTCTTTACTATCTTTGGATTTTTCCGGGTTTTTCGTTTGTTTGTGTTTTTGTTTTTCGTATCCCTTTGTTACCTTTACCATTTCTTGTGAGACAGTCTAGTGGCCATAAACTCTTTCAGAATTTTTTGTCTGAGTCTTTTCTCTCCACTTATAAAGAGTTGCTTTCTGAATATAGCATTTTTGATTGGTAAGTTATTTCTTTCTAAACTTGACAATATCATCCCATTCTCTTCTGATCTGCAATTTTTCTGCTGAAAATCTACTGAATATCTAAAGAGAGTCCCCTGTATGTGACAAGTTACCTTACTTGCAGAACTACTTTACTTTTGCTATTTTCAATATTCTCTGTGACTTCTGGTGATTAAATTATAATGTGTCTTGTGGGTTTGTTTGAGTTCATCTTAACTGGTGTGTTTTGGGCATCACGGATTTGGATGTCCAGATTTTCTTCCCCCAGTTTGGGGAGTTTTTAATACATTCTTTCCTTGAAGAGACTTTCTGGTTCTTTCCCTCCACCTTTTCATGCTGAGATGCTTGATTTCCCAAAATGCATATATTGTTCTTTTTAATTACGTCCCATAAATCCCTTAGTCTTTTCTTATTCTTTTTGTTCTATTTTTGTGTGTGTGTGTGTATCCCTGACTGAAATGCTTCCAATGACTTAGAGTCTGAATTCTTTCAGCATTTCTTTTGTTTGATCTAGTCTGATTTTGAATCCTTCTAGTGAATTTTTCATTTTAGGTATTGTGTTCTTCAATACTTTGATTTCTATTCTATCCCTGTTAAAATTCTCAGTTTGTTGAAACATTATATTTTTAAAGACATATTATTTATTTGAGAAAGAAAGAGAGCATGAGCGTGGTGGGAAGAGGGAGAGGGAGAGAGAATCTTAAGTGGTCCCTGAGATAATGACATAAGCAAAAAACAAGAGTTGGACATTTAACTGGCTGCACCATCCATGGGCCCCATTTTATGCATCATTTTCTTGAACTTGTTGAGTTTCTTTATGCCAATTATTTTGAATTCTCTATCAGGTAAATCATAAACATATAATCCCGTTTTATCAGTAGCAAATTCTGGAGATTTACCTTGTAATTTGGGGGAATATATTTATATATTTATTTATTTTTCTTGACTATTTGTGTTGGTTTCTGTGCAATAAACAAAGCATGCACTTTTCTTGCTGTTCACAGACTGAGATTTCTTACCCTCCCATTGGAGAAGCTAAAAGCTGAGTTATTTTCTCAACCATAGGGTTATATGCTAACATTAAGGATTCTGGCAAAAGTAGGTCCTATATCTCCCTACTGGCTTCATTCAGTAGGTTGGTTTTCATGTTTGCATGAGGTACTAGAGCCTTTCAATTAGTTTTTGGATTTTGAAACATTTTTGTCCAACTAATTCAAAGCTTTGTTTTTTCTTTGTTTTTTTTTTTCTTTTTTCATTACAAGAATCAAAGAAAAATACTCTGATTTGAGCTATCTTATTCATGAAGAGAAGTAATCTTAATCATGCAAGAAATGAGAGTTTATACAGTACTGTCTAAGTAAAAAAAAAATTGAAAAATCCACAACACACCAGCTGTTTCTGCACTTTAAAGAACTGGAGAATCAAAAACAAATCAAACCAACTCCACACATAAGAAGGGAAATAATCAAGATCAGAGCTGAGATCAATGAGGTAGAAACCAAAGATACAGTAGAAATTATCAATAAAACTGGAAGCTGTTTTTTTTTTGAAAGAATCAATAAGATCGATAAACCATTGGCCACATTATTCCAAAAGAAAGACAGAAAGATCAATTCACAAAATTATGAATGAAAAGGGAGAGATCACAATGAACACCAAGGAAGTAGAAACAATCATCAGAAGTTATTATCAACAGTTATATGCTAATAAGCTTAGCAACTAAGATGAAATGGATGCATTCCTGAAAAATTATGAACTCCCCAAACTGAACCGGGGTAGAAATTGACAACCTGAATAGAACAATATCTAGTAATGAGTTTGAAGCAGTGATCAGAAACCTCCCAAAAAACAAGAGCCCAGGACCTGACGAGTTCCCTGGGGTATTCTACCAAACATTCAAAGAAGAAACAACACCTATTCTCCTGAAGCTGTTTCAAAAAAATTGAAGCAGAAGGAAAACTTCCAGACTCTTTCTATGAAGCCAGCATTACCTTGATCCCCAAACCAGGCAAAGACCATACCAAAAAGGAGAATTTCAGACCAATATCACTGATTAATATGGATGCTAAGATTCTCCAAAAGATCCTAGCAAACAGAATCCAGCAGCACATTAAAAAGAATATCCAGCATGATCAGGTGGGATTCATTCCTGGGCTACAAGGATGGTTCAACATGTGCAAATCAATCAATGTGATAGACCAAATTAATATGAGAAGAGAGAAGAACTACATGGTCCTCTCAATTGATGCAGAAAAAGCATTAGACAAAATCCAACATCCGTTCCTGATTAAAAGGCTTTCAAGTATAGGGATAGAGGGAACACTCCTGAACTTTACCAAATCTATCTATGAAAGACCCACAGCAAATATCATCCTCAATGGGAAAAAGCTTGCAGCCTTCCTGTTGAGATCAGGAATGACAAGGAGGCCCACTCTCACCACTCTTGTTCAACATCATATTAGAAGTCCTATCAACTGCAGTCAGACAACAAAGAGAAAAAAAAAGGTATCCAAATAGGTAATGAAGAAGTCAAACTCTCTCTCCGCAGATGACATGATTCTTTTTCTGGAAAACCCAAAAGACTCTATCCCCAAACTACTAGAACTCATACAACAATTCAGCAATGTGGCATGATACAAAGTCAATGTACAGAAATCAGTGGCTTTCTTATATACTAACAATGAAAATACAGAAAAGGAAATTAGAGAATTGATTCCATTTACTATAGCACCAAGATAAGATACCTGGGAATAAACATAAAAAAGAGGTAAAGGATCTGTACTCGAGGAACTATAGAACACTCACGAAAGGAATTGAGGAAAAACATGGAAGACCATTCCATGCTCTTGGATCAGAAGAATAAACATTGTTAAAATGTCTATACTGCCTAAAGCAATCTATAATTTTAATGACATTCCGATCAAAATTCCACCATTATTTTCCAAAGAGCTGGAGCAAATAATCCAAAAATTTGTATGGAATCAGAAGAGACCCTGAATCACTAAGGAAATATTGAAAAACAAAAATAAAAGTTACCGGATTTCAAGCTTTACTACAAAGCTGTGATCACCAAGACAGCATGGTACTGGCATAAAAACAGACACATAGACCAGTGGAACAGAGTAGAGAGCCCAGATATGGACCCTCAACTCTATGGTCAAGTAATCTTTGACAAAAGAGGAAAAAATATACAATGGAAAAAAGACAGCCTCTTCAATAAATGGTGCTGGGAAAACTGGACAGCTATATGCAGAAGAATGAAACTCAACCATTCTCTTACGCCGTACACAAATACAAACACAAAATGGAAAAAGAGCTCAACATGAGATAGGAATCCATCAGAATCCTACAGGAGAAGATAGGCAGTAACCTCTTCAATATCAGCCACAGCAACTTCTTTCAAGATATGTCTCCAAAGGCAAAGGAAACAAAAGCGAAAATGAACTTTTGGGACTTCATCAGAATCAAAAGCTGATGCAAAGCAAAGGAAACAGTCAACAAAACAAAGAGGCAACCCACGGAATGGGAGAGGATATTTGCAAATGACAGTACAGACAAAAGGTTGATATCCAGGATCTATAATAAACTCCTCAAACTCAACACACACAGAACAGGCAATCATATAAAAAATGAGCAGAAGATATGAACAGACACTTCTCCAATGAAGACATACAAATGGCTATCAGACACATGAGAAATTGTTCATCATCACTAGTCCTCAGAGAGATTCAAATTAAAACCACATTGAGATACCACCTTACACCAGTTAGAATGGCCAAAATTAGCAAGAGAGGAAACAACGTATGTTGGAGAGGATGTGGAGAAAGGGGAACCTTCTTACACTGTGGTGGAAATGCAAGTTGGTGCAGCCACTTTGGAGAACAGTGTGGAGATTCCTCAAGATATTTAAAATAGAGCTTCCCTATGACCCTGCCATTGCACCACTAGGTATTTACCACAAAGATATAGATGTAGTGAAAAGAAGGGCCATCTGTACCCCAAAGTTTGTAGCAGCAATGGCCACGGTTGCCAAACTGTGAAAAGAACCAAGATGCCCTTCAATGGACGAATGAATAAGGAAGATTTGGTGCATATACACTATGGAGTTTTATGCCTCTAGCAGAAAAGACGAATACCCAACTTTTGTAGCAACATGGACGGGACTGTAAGAGATTATGCTGAGTGAAATAAGTCAAGCAGAGAGAGTCAATTATCATATGGTTTCATTATTTGTGGAGTATAACAAATAGCATGGAGGACATGGGAAGATAGAGAGGATAAGGGAGTTGGGGGAAATTGGAAGGGGAGGTGAACCATGAGAGAATATGGACTCTGAAAAACAATCTGAGGGGTTTGAAGGGGCAGGGGGTGGGAGGTCGGGGTACCAGGTTGTAGGCATTATAGAGGGCACAGATTGCATTGAGCACTGGGTGTGGTGCAAAAATAATGGATAGGATCTTGTGGAGAATCATAGCATCCATATTCATCAGTGATATTGGTCTGAAATTCTCCTTTTTGGTAGGGTCTTTGCCTGGTTTGGGGATCAGGGTAATGTTGGCTTTATAGAAAGAGTCTGGAAGTTTTCCTTCTGCTTCAATTTTTTTAAAGAGCTTCAGGAGAATAGGTGTTATCTCTTCCTTGCAAGTTTGGTAGAATTCCCCAGGGAACCCATCAAGTCCTGGGCTCTTGTTTTTTTGGGAGGTTTTTGATCACTGCTTCAATGTCGTTACTAGATATCAGTCTATTCAGGTTGTCAAAATCTTCCTGGTTCAATTTTGGGAGTTTATAGTTTTCAGGAATGCATCCATTTCATCTAGGTTGCTTAGCTTATTGGCATATAACTGTTGATAATAACTTCTGATGATTGTTTCTATTTCCTTGGTGTTCATTGTGATCTCTCCCTTTTCATTCATAATTTTATGAATTTGGGCTTTCTTTCTTTTGGATTAGTGTGGCCAATGGTTTATTGATCTTATTGATTCTTTCAAAATAAACAGCTTCTGGTTTCATTGATATGTTCTACTCTATCTCTGGTTTCTACCTCATTGATCTCAGCTCTAATTTGATGATTTCCCTTCTTATGTGTGGAGTTGGTTTGATATGTTGTTGATTCTCCAGTTCTTTAAGGTGTAGAGACAGCTGGTGTGTTCTGGATTTTCCAATATTTTGAGGGAGGCTTGGATGGCTATGTATTTCCCCCTTAGGACCGCCTTTGCTGAATCCCATGGGTTTTGGACCAAAGTGTCCCTCATTCTCATTGGTTTCCATGAATTATTTCAGTACTTTTTTTTAAGGTTTTTTTGTTTATTTGTCAGAGAGAGTGAGCACAGGCAGACAGAGTGGCAGGCAGAGTCAGAGGGAGAAGCAGGCTTCCCGCCAAGCAAGGAGCCCGATGTGGGACACTGGGATCATGACCTGAGCCGAAGGCAGCCGCTTAACCAACTGAGCCACCCACGCGTCCCGATCCAAGCATTCTTAAGCAAGGTGGTTTTTAGCTTCCAGGTGTTTGAGTTCCTTCAGAACTTTTCCTTGTGATTGAGCTCCAGTTTCAAAGCATTGTGATCTGAGAATGGGCAGGGAATAATCTCAGTCTTTAGTATCGGTTTAGTCCTGATTTGTGACCCAGTATGTGATCTGTTCTGGAGAAGTTTCCATGTGCACTTGAGAAGAATGAGTATTCTGTGGTTTTAGGGTGGAATGTTCTGTATCTATCTATGAGGTCCATCTGGTCCAGTGTGTCATTCAATGCTCTTGTTTCTTTATTGATTTTCTGCTTTGATGACCTGTCTATTTCTGAGAGAGGTGTGTTAAGATCTCCTACTATTAATGTATTCATATCAATATGACTATCTTGATTAACAGTTTTCTTACGTAATTGGCTGCTCCCATATTGAGGGCATAGATATTTACAATTATTAGATCATCTTGGTGGACAATCCCCTTTAGAATGCTGTAGCAGGCTGGGGACAAGATGGCGGAGATAGGAGGAGGCGCCTTTTCAGCCGGTACCCCAAAGTGAGCTGATTATTTACCAAAGAATCCGATCACCCATGATATCAGCCTAAGATCAGAATTATACACGTCTGGATCTCTACAGAGGCAGAAGACGCCAGTGGGCAGATAAAGCGGAATGGGAACGGTGGACTAATATCAGAAGATAAACAAAAGGGGGAGGGAGCCACCAGAGAGAGAGGACCGGTTGGAAAGTAATACCCCAATACGAGCGAGAGTGCCCTGCGTCTGGGGACCAGCATTAACTTGGAGACTGGTTGAAAGCACTCCAAAAGAGCAAAGGATCATGGGGGGAAATTGTGGGAATCAGGGCGGCTAGGGACAGGGGCTTAAGTCCCCGTCCCAGGACAGCTTCCCCCTCCCCAGGGCTGAGGCAGAGAGAATGTGGCGGAGAAATCAGCTTCTTGGTCCCTAAGCTGCCAGCGTGCCCAAGAATGGGTGGGTTCTAGTTCCTGTGAGGGGATGGGAGCCACGCTGGTCAGCAGAACGTGTGACCCCTACGACAAAGCTTGAGACATGCACACATGTCCCTCATGCTCCCCTGAGTTACAAAGGCCCGGCCAGCGCTCTTTGACCTGCGCCATTGTTTCAAAGCCTAAGCCGCGCACCCCAAACTCTCCCCTGACAGAGGTGCGCAAGAGCCCAGCCTGGTCTTATGGACCGGTGCCCTGTTCTGAGTGCCCGAGATGCGTGCTGCCTCTGAAAGAGGTGCGCACAAGCCAGGCACTCTCAGCCCTGGCCAGCGGCAAAATCACAGTGTTTGATTGCTGCTTGGAGCCACTCTGGTGGTCGGGAGCTCCCAGACAGCTGCCACTGCCTTGGCTTTGGGTACAAGCAAAAGATCCTGTGCCCCCAGGGTCTGCAACTTGGAACCTCCTCTGCCAGCGGCCAAGGAGCAATTTATTTAGGCTCTGCACCCAGACTGAGGCTTCTCTCTGAGAGGGAGATCAGGGTGCGGTTTGTTTTCCTCTAAAACTAAAAAAACCATCAAAGGCGGTCAAGGTGAGAGAAAAAAAAAAAGTAAACAAGCATAAAAACCACCAAAGAACAAAAGCCTGAAAAAAAACCAGCTTCATCAGTGCCCACCCCCTTGAGGGGGACGGGAGGACTTAACTCAGGAAAGATCATTGACTGACAACCCACGTGGCAGGCCCCTCCCCCAGAAAACAAATGAAGAAAGAAAAAAAAAAAGAGAGAAAATAAAAGGACTACAAGAGAACAACCACTACTTCATAGGAAAACTTGTATTGTTCACTCGTTCTCACTATTCTTGTTCATTTATTTTTTCTTTTTTACACATAGGTAATTTTTTTAACCTATTTACCATCACAGCGAGTTGTACAGTACATCAAATTCCTTAATACCTTTCTAACATGAACTTTTTGATACATACACCTATGTTTTTCTTTTGCATTTTTATTTTTTGAATTCCTTTTTTAAAATTTTAGTTTAGTTTAGTCTAGTTTATTCCTTTTTATTTTTATCCTCTAATATTCATATAGAGTTAAACTTCAAAGTAATTCCCTTTCCCCAATCAACACTACCTCTATAGGTAAACCAATTTTTAATTCCCTTTATCTTAGGAAAGTTGAGTGCTTTAACAAAGATACCAATTTACATCCAGGAAGAATCAAATCAACCTTCCTCGCACACACTGAGAATTTATAAGAACTCTCCCACCTCTTCCACCAGTGTTTCTGTGTTTTTTGTGTTTGTTCTGATAGCATATAAATTTACACTTGTGGTTCTTTTTGACGAGGTTCTTTCTTTATTTGTATATATATATATATATCTACATATATATATATATGTAGATATATATATATTCTTTTTTCTCTTGTCGTATACTTGTATCAGTCTTTTTATCTCTTTTTGTTTGTCTACTTCATAAATCTTACCTTGGGGCTCATCTGAGCTGAAACTTCTTTTTCATCTTCCCTTTCATTTCTGTCTCTCTCTCTCTTTTTTTTTCCCTTCTTTTCTTTTTTTCTTTTTCTTTTCTTTTGTCTCTCGTTTGGGTGGGGAATCCTGATTGCTCAGAAGTGTTCCAGGGTGCACCTTGACTGCACCACTGTTGATATATCCAGCTACAACTATTCAGTCATCTCCCACCAAAATGACTAGGAGGAGGAATGCCCAACAGAAGAAAAATACAGAGGATGGACTTTATGCAACAGAGCTAATGGCTATCAACATAGACAATATGTTGGAAAGAGAATTCAGGCTAACAATTAAAGAGGCAATAGCTAGGTTGGAGAAAGCCATGGATGACCAAACAGAATTGATTAGGGCCGAACTGAAAGCGGAGATGTTAAGGCAGAGCTTAAAGCTACCAGGGAGGAGGTTCACAATGCTCTCAATGAGTTCCAATCTAATATAAATTTTCTCAAAGCTAGGGTAACTGAGACAGAAGATAGAATTAGTGATCTGGAAGACAAACAGATAGAGAGAAAGGATCAGGAGGAAGCCTGGAACAAACAGCTTAGAAACGACAAAAACAGAATCAGGGAAATAAATGATGCCATGAAACGTTCCAACGTCAGAATTATTGGAATCCCTGAAGGGGAGGAGAAAGAAAGAAGTCTAGAAGATATAGTGGAACAAGTCCTTCATGAAAATTTTCCCAATCTCACGAATGGAATAAGCATTCGTGTACTAGAGGCTGAACAGTCTCCACCCAAGATTGTACATTCCAAAAAAACATCACAACAACTGATAGCCAAATTGAGGAATTATAATTGTAGGTATAATCTCTTGAAAGCTGCCACGGCAAAGAGGCTCCTTACTTACAGAGGGAAGCCCATCAGAATAACGTCAGACCGGTCCACAGAGACCTGGCAAGCCAGAAGAGATATATTCAGGGCACTAAATGAGAAGAACATGCAGCCAAGAATACTTTATTCAGCAAGACTGACATTCAAAATGGATGGAGAGATAAAGAGTTTTCAAGACCGGCAAGGCTTAAAAGAATATGGAACTACCAAGCCGACACTGCAGGAAATATTAAGGGGGGTTCTATAAAAGAGGAAAAATCTCAAGAATAGCATTGAACAGAAATATAGAGACAGTATACAGAAAGAAAGACTTCAAAGGTAACTCGATGTCAATAAAAACATATCTATCAATAATCACTCTCAATGTGAATGGCCTAATGCACTCATAAAATGGCACAGGGTTGCAGATTAGATAAAACGACAGGACTCATCCATATGTTGTCTACATAGACCCATTATGAACTCAAAGATACACCCAGACTAAAAGTGAAGGGATGGAGAAGCATCTTTCATGCCAATGGGCCTCAAAAGAAGGCTGGGGTAGTGATTCTCATATCAGATAAATTAGACTTCAATCTAAAGACTGTAATCAGAGATAGCGTAGGACACTACATAATTCTTAAAGCGACTATCCAACAAGATGATCTAACAATTGTAGATATCTATGCTCCGAATATGGGAGCAGACAATTACTTAAGAAAACTGTTAATCAAGATAAAGAGTCATATTGATATGAATACACTAATCGTAGGAGATCTTAACACACCTCTCTCAGAATTAGACAGATCATCGAAGCAGAAAATCAATAAAGAAACAAGAGCATTGAATGACACACTGGACCAGATGGACCTCATAGATAGATACAGAACATTCCACCCTAAAACAACAGAATATTCATTCTTCTCAAGTGCACATGGAACCTTCTCCAGAATAGACCACATACTGGCTTACAAATCAGGACTCAACCGATACCAAAAGACTGAGATTATTCCCTGCACATTCTCAGATCACAATGCTTTGAAACTGGAGCTCAATCACAAGGAAAAGTTCTGAAGGAACTCAAACAACTGGAAGCTAAAGACCACCTTGCTTAAGAATGCTTGGATCAACCATGAGATCAAAGAAGAACTAAAAAAATTCATGGAAACCAATGAGAATGAAGACACTTAGGACCAAAACATATGGGATACAGCAAAGGCGGTCCTAAGGTGGAAATACATAGCCAATCAAGTCTCCCTCAAAAAAAAATTAAAAAATCCAGAACACACCAGCTGTCTCTACACCTTACAGAACCGGGCAATCAACAACAAATCAAACCAACTCCACACATAAGAAGGGAAATCATCAAGATTAGAGCTGAGATCAATGAGGTAGAAACCAGAGATACAGTAGAACCTATCATATCAATAAAGCTAGAAGCTGGTTTTTGAAAAGAGTCAATAAGATCAATTAACCACTGGCCACACTAATCCAAAAAAAAAAAAAAAAAAAAAAGAGAGAGAAATCCCAAATTCATAAAATTATGAATGAAAAGGGAGAGATCACAGCGAACACCAAGGAAGTAGAAACAATCATCAGAAGTTATTATCAACAGTTATATGCCAATAAGCTTAGCAACCTGGATGAAATGGATGCATTCCTGGAAAAATATAAACTACCAAAATTGAACCAAGAAGAAATCGACAACGTGAATAGACTGATATCTAATAAAGAGATTGAAGCAGTGATAAAAACCTCCCAAAAAACAAGAGCCCAGGACCTGACGGATTCCCTGGGGAATTCTCCCAAACCTTCAAAGAAGAAATAACACCTATTCTCCTGAAGCTCTTTCAAAAAATTGAAGCAGAAGGAAAACTTCCAGACTGTTTCTATGAAGCCAGCATTACCCTGATCCCCAAACCAGGCAAAGCCCGTACCAAAAAGGAGAATTTCAGACCAATATCACTGAAGAATATGGATGCTAAGATTCTCCACAAGACCTTCACCAACAGAATCCAAAGGCACATTAAAAAGATTATCCACCATGATCAGGTGGGATTCATCCCTGGGCTACAAGGACAGTGCCACATTCACAAATGAATGTGATAGAACACATTAATATGAGAAGAGAGAAGAACCACATGGTCCTCTCAATTGATGCAGAAAAAGCATTTGACAAAATCCAGCATCCGTTCCTGATTAAAATGCTTCCAAGTATAGGGATAGAGGGAACATTCCTGAACCTCATCAAATCTATCTATTAACGACCCACAGCAAATATCATCCTCAATGGGAAAAAGCTTGCAGCCTTCCCGTTGAGATCAGGAACAAGACAAGGATGCCCACTCTCACCACTCTTGTTCAAAATAGTATTAGAAGTCCTAGCAACAGCAATAAGACAACAAATAGAAATAAAAGGTATCCAAATTGGTAATGAAGGAGTCAAACTCTCTCTCTTCACAGATGACATGATTCTTTACATGGAAAACCCAAAAGACTCCACCTACAAACTACTAGAATTCATACAGCAATTCAGCAACGTGGGAGGATATAAAGTCAGTGTGCAGAAATCAGTGGATTTTTTATATACTAACAATGAAAATACAGAAATGGAAATTAGAGAATTGATTCCATTTACTATAGCACCAAGAACCATAAGATACCTGGGAATAAACCTAACCAAAGAGGTAAAGGATCTGTACTCGAGGAACTACAGAACACTCATGAAAGAAATTGAAGAAGACACAAAAAGATGGAAGACCATTTCATGCTCTTGGATTGGAAGAATAAGCATTGTTAAAATGTCTATACTGCCTAGAGCAATGTATACTTTTAATGACATTCCGATCAAAATTCCACCAGTATTCTTCAAAGAGCTTGAGCAAATAATCCTAAAATTTGTACGGAATCAGAAGAGACCCCGAATCGCTAAGGAAATGTTGAAAAACAAAAATAAAGCTCGGGGCATCACGTTACCTGATTTCAAGCTTCATTGCAAAGCTGTGATTACCAAGACAGCATGATACTGGCATAAAACCAGACACAGAGATCAGTGGAACGGAGTAGAGAGCCCAGATTTGGACCCTCAACTCTATGGTCAATTAATCTTCGACAAAACAGGAAAAAAATATACAGTGGAAAAAAGACAGTCTCTTCAATAAATGGTGCTGGGAAAACTGGACAGCTATATGTAGAAGAATGAAACTCGACCATTCTCTTATACCATAAACAAAGATAAACTTAAAATGGATAAAAGACCTCAACGTGAGACAGGAATCCATCAGAATCCTAGAGGAGAACATAGGCAGTAATCTCTTCAATATCAGCCACAGCAACTTCTTTCAAGATTTGTCTCCAAAGGCAAAGGAAACAAAAGCGAAAATAAACTTTTGGGACTTCATCAAAATCAAAAGCTTCTGCACAGCAAAGGAAACAGTAAAAAAAAAAAAAAAAAAAAAAAAAAAAAAGAGGCAACCCACGGAATGGGAGAGGATATTTGCAAATGACAGTACAGACAAAAGTTTGATATCCAGGATCTATAATGAACTCCTCAAACTGAACACACACGAAACAGGCAAACATATCAAAATTGGGAAGAAGATATGAACAGACACTTCTCCAATCAAGATATACTAATGGCTATCAGACACATGAAAAAATGTTCATCATTAACCCTCAGGGAGATTCAAATTAACACCACATTGAGATATCACCTTACACCAGTTAGAATGGCCAAAATTAACAAAACAGGAAACAACATGTGTTGGAGGGGATGTGGAGAAAGAGGAACCCTCTTACACTGTTGGTGGGAATTCCAGTTGGTGCAGCCTCTTTGGAGAACAGTGTGGAGATTCCTCAAGAAATTAAAAATAGAGATCCCTAGGACCCTGCAATTGCACTTCTGGGTATTTTCCCCAAGGATACAGATGTCATGAAAAGAAGGGTCATCTGTACCCCAATGTTTATAGCAACAATGGCCATGGTCACCAAACTATGGAAAGAACCAAGATTCCCTTCAACGGACAAATGGAGAAGGAAGATGTGGTCCATATACACTTTGGAGTGTTATGCCTCCATCAGAAAGGATGAATACCCAACATTTTTAGCAACAAGGACGGGACTGGAAGAGATTATGCTGAGTGAAATTATTCAAGCAGAGAGAGTCAATTATCATATGGTTTCACTTATTTGTGGAGCATAACAAATATCATGGAGGACATGGAGGACAAGGGGTCTTAGAGAGGAGAAGGGAGTTGGGGTAAATTGGAAGGGGAGGTGAATCACGAGAGACCTTGGATTCTGAAAAACAATCTGAGGGGTTTGAAGTGGCGGAGGGCGTGGTGGGAGATTGGGGTACCAGGTGGTGGGTACTATAGAGGGCACGGGTTGCATGTAGCACTGGGTGTGGTGAAAAAATCATGAATACTGTTTTTATGAAAATAAATAAATTGACAAAATTTAAAAAAAAAAGAATGATGTAGCATCCTTCTGTATCTCTGACTACAGTCTTTAGTTTAAAATCTAATTTGTCTGTTAAGAGACTCACTTCCCTGGCCTTCTTTTGAGGCCCATTGGCATGAAAGACACTTCTCCATCCCTTCACTTTCAGTCTGGGTGTATTTAGGTTCAAATGGGTCTCTTGTAGAAAACATATGGATGGGCCCTTTCGTTTTATCCAATCTGGAACCCTGCTTTTATGGCGCATTTAGGTCATTCATATTGAGTGTGATTATTGATATATATGTTTTTATTGACATCGTGTTACCTATGAAGTCTTTCTTTCTGTAGGTTGTCTTTCTATTTCTGTTCAATGCTATTCTTAGGATTTCTCCTCTTTTATAGAACCCCCCATAATACTTCCTGCAGTGTCGGCTGGTGGTTGCATGGTCTTTTAAGCCTTGCTGGTCTTGGAAAGTCATTATTTCTCCATCCATTTTGAATGTCAGTCTTGCTGGATAAAGTATTCTTGGCTGCATGTTCTTCTCATTCAGTGCCCTGAATATATCTTGTCAGCCCTTTATGGCTTGCCATGTCTCTGTGGACAGGTCTGACGTTATTCTGATGGGCTTTCCTCTGTAAGTAAGGAACCTCTTTGTCCTAGCTGCTTTCAAGAGATTATATCTACAATTCTGATTCCTCAATTTGACTATCAGGTGCCTTGATTTTTTTTGGAATCTATAATCTTGTGTGGAGACCGTTCGGCCTCTAGTACTTGAAAGGTGGTTCCATTCGCGAGATTGGGAAAATTTTCATGAAGAACTTGTTCCACTTCATCTTCTAGAGTTCTTTCTTTCTCCTCCCCTTCAGGGATTCCAATACTTCTGATTTGGAATGTTTCATGGCATCATTTATTTCCCTGATTCTCTTTTCGTGGCTCTAAGCTATTTGTTCCAGGCTTCCTGCTCATCCTTTCTCCCTATCTTTTTGTCCTCCAGATCACTAATTCTATCTTCTGTCTCAGTTACCCTAGATTTGAGAGAATTTAGATTAGATTGGAACTCATTGAGAGCTTTGTGAACATCATCTCTGATTGCTTTCAGTTCGGCCCTAATCAATTCCGTTTGGTCATCCATGGCTTTCTCCAACCTAGGCTATTGCCTGGATAATTGTTAGCCTGAATTCTCTTTCCAACATATTGTCTATGTTGATAGCTGTTAGCTCTGTTGCAGAAGGGCCATCCTCTGCATTTTTCTTCTGTTGGGCATTCCTCCTCCTAGTCATTTTGGTGAGAGGTGACTGAATGGATATAGCTGGATGTATCAACTGTGGTGCAGTCCAGGTGCGTCCTGGAATGCTTCTAAGTAATCAGGATTCCCCACCCAAACAAGAGAAAAAAGAAAATAAAAAGTAAAAAAGAGAGAGAGAGAGAGAGGAAATAAAGGGATGATATAAGAGAAGGTTCAGCACAAATGGGCCCCAAGGTAAGATTGATGAAGTATACAAACAAATACAAACAAAAAGACTAGTAAAAGTATATGACAAGAGAAAAAAAAACAATATATATATATGATATATATATTTAATATATATCATATATATATAATATATATTATATATATATAAGCAAATAAAAGAAGAACCTCATCAAAAAGAACCCCAAGTATAAGATTTATATTCTATCAGGACAAACACAAAAACACAGAAACACTGGTGGAAGAAAAATATGGGAGAGTGGTTATAAATTCTCAGTGTTGTCAAGAAAGGCTGTTTTGATTCTTCCTGGACGTATCTTGATATCTTTGTTATAGGAATCAACTTTCCTAAGTTAAAGGGGGATTAAAAATTGGTTTACCTGTAGGAGTAGTATTGATTGGGGAAAGGAGAATACTTTGAAGTTTAACTCTATATGAATATTAGAAAATAAAAATAAAAAATGAATAAACTAAACTAAACTAAACTAAATTAGAAAAAGAAATTTAAAAAATAGAAATGCAAATGAAAAACACAAGTGTATGTATCAAAATGTTCAGGTTAGAAGATTATTATGGAATTTGTTGTACCGGACATCTCACTGTGATTGTAAATAGGTTAAAAATTATATATATATATATATATATATATATATATATATACAGAACAGTGAGAACGAGTTAAAAATAAAAGTTGTCCTATGAAATAGTGGTTGTTGTTCTCTTGTAGTCTTTGTCTTTTTTTTTTTTTTTTTTCTGGTTGGTTTTCTGGGGGAGGGGCCTGCTACATAGGTTTTCAGTCAATGATGTTCCCAGAGTTAAGTCCTCCCGCCCCCCTCAAGGAGTGGACTCTAAGGAAACCAGTGTTTTCAGGCTTTTGTTCTCTGGCGGTTTTTATGTTTGTTCACTTTTTTTTTCTTCTATCACTTTGACCGCTTTTATTGTTTTTTGTAGGTTTAGAGGAAAGCAAACTGCACCTTGACCTCCCTCTCAGAGAGAAGCCTTGGTCTGGCTGCAGAGCCCAAATAAATTCCCCTTGGCCGCTGGCAGAGCAGGTTCCGAGTCATGGTCCCTGGTGATGCAGGATCTTCTGCTTGTACCCAAAACCACAGCAGCAGCAGCTGTCTGGGCAGCTCCAGACCACCAGAGAGGTTCCAAGCAGTGATTGCACACTAAGATTTTCCTGCTGGCCCTGGCTAGGAGTGCCTGGTCTAAGAGCTCTGGACTTGCGCATGCCTCTCTCAGGGGAGGCTGTGGGTCGCACGCATATCTCAGGCTCTGCTAGCAGGGCATGTGTCTGAGAGCACCAGGCTGGGCCTTTGTGCACATCTCTCAGGGGAGAAAGGGCGCATGCATGTCTTAGGCTCTGAAACAATGGCGCAGGTCTAAGAGCACCGGGTGGGCCTTCACGCACCTCTCTCAGGGGAGGGTGAGGGGCGCGTGTGTCTCAGGCTCTGTAGCACAGCTTGGTGTTCTGCCATCTGGCCAGGCTCCCAGCCCCTCACAGGAGCCAAACCCCATGCAATCTTGGGTGGGCTGGTGGCTCAGGAACCAAGACCTGGTTTCTCCATCTCATTCTCTCTGGCTCAGCGCCATGGGAGGCTCTCCTGGGACCAGGGTTGTAAGCCCCTGTCCCTAGCTGCCCCAATTCCCACAATTTTCCCCCCACGATCCTTTGCTATTTTTGAGTGCTTTCAACCAGTCTCCAAGTTAATGTTGGTCCCCAGATGCAGGGCACTCTCGTATTAGGGTATTACTTTCCAATAAGTCACCTCTGGTGGCTCCCTCCCCCTTTTGTTTATCTTCTGATATTAGTCGGATGTTCCCACTCCACTTTACCTGCCCACTGGCATCTTCTGCCCCTGTAGAGATCCAGACGTGTATAATTCTGATCTCTGGCTGATTTCATGGGTGATCAGAGTTCTTTGGTAGGTAATCAGCTCACTTTAGGGTACAGGTTGAAAAGGCGTCTCCTCCTACTTCCCCGCCATCTTGTGTCCCCCCCTTCCCTCTATATATTAATGTCCATTTAGAGAATATAAGTATTCTATCACCTTCCCTCATAATAGATTTTTCATAATATTTGTTTTTCTCAAAGTAGTAGAAATAATTCATATCTTATATTTGTATAACTCTTATGATTATCAAATTAACCAAAATTCATTACTTTATTTGTGGAGAATATGATTAATCATATCCCAATGTCACTATGTTATAATAATTGCACAAAAAGATAAATAATATGGACTTTGTGAATACATTTGCCAAATTATTATATTATTATAGAAGCAATAAAATAAAAATGCAAGTCTTTTTAAATATATGATCTAGATTTTATCTTTTAAAAATATTTTATTTATTTATTTATTTGAAAGAGAGAAATGGAGAGAGAAATCAGGGGGAGGCCTAGGGAAAAACAGGCTCCCCTCTTAGTAGGGAGCATGAGAACATGGGGCTCAGCCCCAGGACTCTGAGATTATGGCCTGAGCTGTAGGTCGAGAGTTAACCAATAGGCACCCAGGCACCTGAGATTTAATCTTTAATTAACATCAAGCAAAAGTTATGAGTAATGGTCTCAAATTTTACCTCTTTCAACTAAACTTGTATGACCTTGGTAAGGCACCTAATCTCTATAACTTCATCTGTCTTATGCACACTGGGGATAACAGTGTGTAATTTATAGAAGAACAATGAGGATTAAATAAGATAATGAGCCCAGAAAACTGCCTGTAGTAGATCCCTAGTAAATGCATAGAAATTTTTAACATACAAAAAAAAAAAAAAACTAAGAAAATATAAAGTGAAAAAGTGAGTTAAAGAAAGGACAAACAACTCACAAACTTCACCTTTCTAAATCAGTGTTCTATAAATCCACATATCAGATAATTCTGGCTAATTTACTCTATCATTGTATTTAATGTCTCCCATTCTAAAATTCATTTCAACCCAGAATTACTTTTAAAACTTTTTTTTTAATTCCTGTGTAAGTAACTCTGTAACTCTTCCTCCTAAAAAGCTGGCATTTTATTTGTTTACATAAGAAGACTTTCAAGACCATGACAGTGTTTATAAAGGCTGGGTTTCCTTTTGGTTGATATCTTGACAACATAATGCCTGCAATGGTTTTGTAGATTTTTTTTGTACCCACAAATTTTCCTTTTCCAAATCCAATATGTATTTGATTCTTGTTTACCTTTCAGTGTTTACCTATGAAAAAAATATATATATACTTTAAAAGGAGGACATTTATAAATTACAATACCGTCAGAGAGCTATTGGAAATCTCTTTTTCTTTTCCATTTAATATGATCTATATTCCCACAATACTATGGGTAGAACAGAGGATAAAGGCAGAAGGGAATATTTTTAAAAGATGACATAAATTTTTAGTATTCAAGTTGAGCAATGTCTTGTTCTGGAAGATTTACATAAAAAAAGACCCCTCCTTTTCCTCAGCAATTCATTCCCTGCCTAATAGCACAAGGGAGTTAAAATCTCTCCCTCAAAACTTAGTTTGGTTTCTATAAATCTATCATATTTTTCTTATTAGTTTGTGATGTGTACATGTAGAAAGTATAATACAATGTGATAAATATTGCAATGGTGATAAAACCAACAAAACTACATCACAAAACAAAGACAAAATATAGTCATAAGGAATAGTCAACATTATAATATTATAATAGCAATGTAACAGGACAGGTGGTAGCTACATTTGTGGTGAACATAGCATGATGTATAAACTTGTCAAATCACTAAGTTGTACACCTGAAACTAATGTACCATTGTGCGTCAACTATACTCAAACAAAATTTTTTGTTTGTTTGTTTAGGAAAAAATGGTCACCTTATACTTTATTTCAATTATATTAATACTGGTTTGCACCCACATGTCAAAATTGCTATAAATCCATTATCTCTATGTCGCATTTCTCTATCTCCTAAATGCATCAAAGGTCAAAGAGATTTCTACAGTCTAAATGTGGGGGTGCTGCTCTACTTCACAACCATGGTGAGACACAGATCTGCAAATAGAATTTATTATTCAGAAAAAGGATGTGGCTATTGACAATGCATCCTGTGCATCTTGACTGTTGATTCTTTTATTCACTCAACAAGTATTATTAATTGATGTTATATTTCAGGTACTGTTTTAAATGCTGGAAATACAGCACCTAGAAAAACAATGGTGTTTGTTTTTACAAAACTTACATTCTAGTGACAATAACATTTAACATCAAATACTATGTATATTTATATAGATTGATACTCTTTCCAATGAAGAAAAATTATTATCCCAAAGTTATAAATGAGCAAAGTGAAACACAACCAGGTTAAATAATTTGTTCAGTTTTCCGTAGCTAGTAAGGGGTTAACTTGAACTCACACAATCTAGTTCTAGAATAAATGAGTATAACCATTATAGTATGATGTTTTGCTCCTTTAACAGTTCTGTTCAGAATTTTTCCTTTGAGGCCAGTTACTAAGGGGGGGGGGGCACTCTGCCATCCAGAGACTTCAGTGGGAAACAAATCTCTTCCTTAGAAGCCAAGGGAGGTCAAAAACAAGCAGATGTCTGGTTTTGTGTCTCTTAGTACCCACTTCTAGAGGCACCAGCTCCACCAGGGCCACTGGTTTTACATTGGTTTGGATATCCATTCCTTGTGGCTCTTTTCCCCCTAGATGATCTGCATAAGATGTACCAACCTTTTAAGCAGAACTTACCTTGTAAAATAGAATATCTATCACAGCACTTAATGTCAATATCCCTTATGTTCCCAGGAGGCCCCCTTATGTCCCTTATGAACCCACAGGTCATAAACAGTACAACCTCTCTCATTTTCTAAATGGTAAACTATCTTCAATGTCTCATGGTAACTTTGTTTTCTTAGGGGTTAAGCAATGATTTTCTTTAATTTTCTCCATATAAATAAAAACAAATAAAAGAGTAGCAGGACATCTCTGCAAACTGTTGTGTTGTGTAGTAAAAAAAGCATAGTTGAAGTTGATTACAGCATCAAGATAAAACCTGTAGGGAAAGAAATCTTTGACCATGGACTTGGAGGATAAATAAGAATTTTCAGTTTGTAGAAGTAGGGGAAGCAAAAAAGGTCCATAAAGACAATAAGTCATCATGGCTGGTCAATAGTCTGACAAGACTTTCTCCTTTGTTTCTGCACACTGTATAAATGTCTTTATTATAAAAACTACAAAATATATGTATTTATTAAGTTATCAGCTTAGTATAATCTCACATAATGGGATCAAAGATTATAACTTTATTATTTTCCTAAATGAAAGCCAGGCAAATAGGCATGCAGTAAACATTTGTGTTAAAGGCTGAATAAATTGATATTACTAAAGTATACATAGTATGGTAAGAGATACAGAAGAATAATGGATAGAAATAGTTCTGAATAAGAAGACCTGAAGGGGTTGTGAAGTACATTATAGCAAGAATTTTTGTCTCCTAAGCCAGTGATTCCCAAAGTCTTTGTGGTGTCACAGGGCTTTTTGAGACCCTTTCAAGACATTCATGACATCGAAACTATTTTTGCAATAATGCTAAAACAATATATTAATCTTTCCTCTTCTTCTCTCATGAGAGCCAGTGAAGTTTTCCAATCTACATGACCTGCAATGAAATCATTATTATGATGAGAAATGCAATGTGAGTTTATGTATTCTTATTTTAAGAATGTCTTCAATTTTACAATTTAACATAGTACATGGAGTTAGACACACATAATATGTATGAGCAAAAGTTGCTTGAGTTCCTCAATAATTCATAGAAGCATAAGATTCCTGAAACCAAAAATGTTGAGTATTATTGTTGTAGGTAAGTGATTAAATTTTTGAAATGGGGTGATAATATAATATGTCAATCCTATTTTCCTATGAAGTTATGAGTCTAAAAAATCTACTATCTATATATTTTTATGTCTTAATGATATAGTTACATTTTATTTGTTTTTAAAGAAAATTCAATATGATCATGTTAGATGCACTTTGAAATAACATCCATGATGATAAACTCAAGTGAAGTAAACATTTGGCCATTATGTATGGATTAAATTTCATTTATTTTTCCCTTAAAATAGAATAAAAATTTCCTTTATTCTATGTGACTCTGGGTAAAGAAGGTAATTATCTATACTCATAAGTACTACATTGAACTATATATGTTTTATGGTAACAAAGGAAGCTGGTCATATATTTAGCTGCCCACATTATAGCATTTATGAGTCTTGCTATCCTGTCTGAACAAATTAAAAGTACTTTGCAACAGTTATGCAAAAGTGCTTTATGCCCTCTGGCGTCATTTGAAACTTTGTGGTGTTTTTGTTTTTGTTTTTGTTTTGATAGATTCCTTACCTCAGAACTTTTTATATTCAGTTAACTTTGAATAAGCAGAATCTAATTTTAAGTGCTATCATATTTTGGCTGCTGTTTGGGAACTTCTTAGCCTGATAACAATAGGGTGCTTGCTATATAATATTCATTTCCTGAACTCATTTTCACCTCACTTGGATACTTTTAATTTTCCATTTTCTCTTAATGTATGAGTCAAAGGTGCCATCCAAGTCAGAATCAAGAAGGCAGAGAAGACTCCCTGTTGTGAAGATGTTTTAAATCAGTAGAAAGTGTATTATCAAATTTCTACTTTCATTTATAACAAACCTCCAAAAAGAAAAATTAAAAAAAAGCATAATGAACACTACAGTAATTACACAGCCATGATAAATTATTGTTTATTGAGACACTGATTGATGTCTATGCTTCTCTATTTTTCTGGGCTCAACAGAGATAGCACTGATTACCAAATGCTCATCTTAACATATGTTATAATCTGCTTATACCCTGAAAGCTTCCCAGGTGGTTTATCAACTTTACCAAAATATTCACGAGTAATTAACCTAAGAATGTCTTTTTTAAAAGACTTTATTTGACAGAGAGAGAGATTACAAATTCAGAGAGGCAGGCAGAGGAGGAGGGGCGGGCTCCCTGCTGAGCAAAGAGCCCGATGCAGGGCTCAATCCCAAGATCCTGAGATCATGACCTGAGCTGAAGACACAAGCTTAACCCAGTGAGCCACCCAGGCATCCCTTAAAAAAAGTCTTCCTAAAGTTTACATTCAAAACAGAAGTATCAATTTGGCCTCTTGAGTTTTCATATCAGTGTCACTGTCCATGTTCATGGAATGACTAGCTACAAAAGACAATAGATTTATGCTTCAAGGCTCTTGTTAATGAGAGATTAAATTCATACTATTGATTACAAGCATATTGACATTTTTTATTTTTAATTAATCAATTTATCCATTCCACATCCTTTGAGTTTAGTACGACTGCAAGTCATTTTCTATCTCACTGGTAGATAGAATCTAAGCATTAAATTACAAAATATTGTCTCTCGTTTTTTCCCACATTCTCTTATTATTTTTTTTTAAAGATTTTATTTATTTTTTTGACAGAGATCACAAGCAGGCAGAAAAGCAGGCAAAAAGAGAGAGTGGGAAGCAGGCTCCCTGCTGAACAGAGAGCCCAATGCGGGGTTTGATCCCAGGACCCTGGGATCATGACCTGAGCCAAAGGCAGAGGCTTTAACCCACTGAGCCACCCAAGAGCACCATTCTCTTATTATTTTGAAGTAAAAAGTGATGAAGCATTGCATGAGATAATTTAGCCTTTAACATCTGAGAGTCTTCACATACTCTAAGTTTAAATTGAATTATTATATATGACAGATACAGTAAAATAAAAAAGAAGTACCTAGGATTCTTGAGAATAAAGATATCTTGATTATTTTCCCACCTAAATTAATAATTAGTAAATACCTTTGCAAAATGTATAAGATGTTGTAAACATGATATCATTTTTTAAAAGAAGACATTAAGGAATAAATGTTTGAAGACGTGTCCAAATCTATCAAATTTTCAAGAAAAAATTAGAATCTCAGGTCTTCTGAATCTGTGCTTTATGTTCAAACAACTCAACAATTATTTTCTTTAAATTTTAAAAATTAGTATATTGACTATATCTTTCAGTCTTCTTTCTTTCTCCTCCCCCTAAGGGATCCCAATAATTATGATGTTGGAACATTTCATGGCATCATTTATTTTCCTAATTCTGTTTTCATGGCTTCTAAGGTATTTGCTCCAGGCCTGCTCCTGATCATTTCTCTCTATCAGTTTGTCCTCTAGATCACTAATTCTATCTTCTGCCTTGGTTACCCTAGCTGATAAGAGTATTTAGATTGGACTGGATCTCATTGATAGCATTTTTAAACTTCTTCCCAGGTGGTTTTCACTTCTGCCCTAATTGATTCCATGTTGTCATTAATGATTTTCTCCAACTTAGCCATTGCCTGGATAATTGTTACCCTGATTTCCCTTTCCAACATATTGTTTATGTCCATATCCAATGGCTCTAATGGATAGGGCACAGTCTCTGAATTTTTCCTCTGTTCAGTGTTCCTCAGTAGTCATTTTGGTGAGAGGTGGTTGAGGGAATGTGTAGCTAAATATATCAACTGTGATCCAGGCAAGGTGCACCCTGGAATGCTTCAACAACAAAAAGAAAGAAAAAAGGAAAAAAAAAAAGAAGGCCCAATCAGAATGGCCCCCAAAGGTAAGATTTATAAGGTATACAAACAAAAACGGACAAAGAAAAAGGCTGACAAAAGTAAATAAGAAAGAAAGAAGAAGAAGAAGGAGGAGGAGGAGGAGGAGGAGAAGAAGAAACCAGCCAAAATAAACACCAAGGATAAGATTTATATAATACCCAAACAAAAACAAATAGAAAAACACAGACAGAAGAGAAAGATGGGAAGGTGGTTATATAAATCCTCAATGTGGTTGAAGAAGGTTATTTTGATTCTTCCTTGGTGTATCTTGATATCTTTGATAAAGAGCTCAACTTTCCATAGATAAAGGGAGATTAAAACTCATTTATATATAGGAGTAGTATTGATTACCTTGAAGCTTGTATCTATATGTATATAAAAATAATAGAAAAAAGGGAAAAAAGCACAGGTATATGTATGAAAAAAGTTCAAGTTTAAAGGTTATTATGGAATATGTTGTATTAAACCTCTAGTTATAATGGTAAGTAGGTTAAAAAAATTAGAAAGAATAAGAACAGTGAGAATGAATTAAAAATAAAAGTTGTGTCTGTGGAATATACAGGTTTTAGGGCAATACCATGAGCTTAATATACTGTTTTTCCTTGATGTTTGAGTTTTACAGTTTTATGGGAACCCTGTGGTGGTTGTTCTCTCATTCTTTAGGCTGGCTTTCTGGGGGAGGGGCCTGTCTCATTGTTTTTCATGCAGTCTTGCTTGGGTTGAGTCCTCTTGCCCTCTATCAAGGGGCTGGACTCTGTGAAAACTGGTTTTTCAGGATTTTGTTCTCTGGAGGGTTTTTTTTTCCCTTCGCAGATTTTTGTGGCTTTTAGGAGTTTTAGTGGAAAGCAAACTACACCCAGACTTCCACCTCAGAGAGAAGCCTCAGTATCCTACCCTCTGGGTGGTCCAGAACACACAGACTCCCCCTCCACAAACTCTGCTGAGCCGCACAAACTCCCACAGGCAGAACATATCTCCAGCCACCATCTCAGGGGTCACCCGAAGCACCCACTTGTCCCTGCCCCCCTGTGCTACTAAAACCATGAGCAATATTGGTCCAGGGAGCCTGCTTCAGGTGGCTGCCTTTGCCAGTACTGCTGGGGTCCAGACCTCAGATTGCCACCACAGGAGATTGCACTGAGTGCCTTTCCACATGAGCTGGGAGAGTCCAGACCTTCAGAGGGTCTGAGAGATCTCCAGCTAGTTCTAGATGGAGCTTTCTCAGGCACCAGTAGGGAGTGGGTCAGACCCTGGTCAAGCAGTGTGTGAAAGTTCTAGGGAAAGCAGGCTGGCACTATTACTAGACTCCCTCATGAGGGGGCAGGAGTGCGCCCAGCCCAACCATGATGCAAAATGCACGACCCCGCGGGTTCCATCATGCTCTCCCTAGGATGGGTGGTCGACTGCAGTGGCCATTTGGGACCATGGGTTTAGGTCCGTGCCTGTGACTGCCCAATTCCACCAGTTGCCCCTTAAGATCTTTTGGTCTTTTTCAGTGCTTTTAACCAGACTCCAAGTTAATGCTCATCCCCAATCACAAGGCACTCTCATATTGGGATAATACTTTCCAATGGGTCACTTCTGGTGGCTCCCTTCCCCTTCTGCTTATCTTCTGATATCAGTCCGATCATTCCCACTCCACTTTACCTCTCCACTGGAGTCTTCTGCCCCCATAGAGATCCAGGAGTGTATCTGAGGCTGATTTCATGGGTGTTCAGAGTGTTCTGGTAGATAATTAACTCATTTTAGGGGACCAGTTGAAACAGGGTCTCCTACTTCTCTGCCATCTTGCCCCTCCAAAAAAAATTAATATATTGAGATTTTTGGAGAAGTTCTAGGATCACAGCAAAATTGAGCACTACATACAGAGAGAGTTCCCATGATCCCTGTCACATAAATACACAATCTCTTCCACCATCAACATTCCAAATCAGGGGTGGTACATTTGCTGCAATTAGAGGATGAATATTCACATGTTATTCACCATAGTTCATAGTTTCAAATTGAGCTCAAACTTGGTGTTGTACTTCTTTAGAGGTTTTAAGAAGTTCACAATAGCATACAGAATAGTTTCCCTTTCCTAAAACTCCCCTGTGCTCCATCAGTTCATTCTTATCCCCTACCACCACTTCCCAAAAAAATATAGACCACTAATCTTTTTACTGCTTACATAGTATTATTTTCTTTCCTAGGATGTTATACAGTTGGGATCACATAGTGTGTAACTTTCTCAGTTTTTTTTTTTTCTTCACTTACATTTAAGATTTTTCCATGTTCTTTTTAGGTGGCTCATTTCTATTCAGCACTAAATGATTTATTTTACTTTATTGATGAATACCACAGTTTAACCATTCACTGGTCAAAGGACATATTTGTTGCTTTTAAATTTTGACAATTATAAATAAAACTGCTATAATGGTGCTTGTGCAGGTTTATAAGTGTGCATTAGTTTCCAAATAATTTGGATAAATGCCAATGGCAAAATTGCAGGATCCTATGGTGACAATATGTTTGATTTTGTAAAAAAAAAAAATGCTGAAGTGTCTGTTCATGTCTTTTGCCCATTTTTTGATGTGATTATCTGTTTTGTGCATGTTGAGTTTGAGGAGTCTTTATAGATCTTGGGTATCAGCCCTTTGTGGTGTCATTTGCAAATATCTTCTCCCATTCTGTGGGTTGACTCTTTTTTGTTGTTGTTGTTGTTGACTCTTTTCTTTGCTGTGCAAAAGCTTTTGATCTTGACGAAGTCAATAAGGGCTGTCTGTACCCCAATGTTTATTGAACAGCAATGGCCACAGTTGCCAAACTATGGAAAGTGTCAAGATGCCCTTCAATAGATGAAAGGATAAAGAAAATACAGTCCATTTACAATGGAATACTATGCCTCCATCAAAAAAGGATGAATCCCCAACTTTTGTATCAACATGGATGGGACTAGAAGAGATTATGCTGAGTGAAATGGGTGAAGCAGAGAAAGTCAGTTATCATGGTTTCACTTACTTGTGGCATATAAGCAATAACATGGAGTTGGAGAGGAGAAGTGAGTTGGGAGAAATTAGAGGGTGAGAAAAGGCATGAGAGACTCTGGACTCTGAGAAACAAACTGAGGGTTTTGGAGGGGAGGCCAGTGGGGGCTTGGGTGAGCCTGGTGGTGGGTATTATGGAGGGTATGTATTGCATGGAGCACTGGTTATGGTGCATAAACAATCTTGAAACACTGAAAAACAAATAAAATTTCCAAAAGAATAAAAATAAAAAGGAAAATAAAATGAGAAAGTGCCCTCCCCACCCAAAAATGTGCCAAAGTGTCTTCCGAAGTGGCTGTACCATTCTGAATTCCAACCAGCAATGAATTAGAATTTCTGTTGACCATACCTTCACCAGATTTTGGTGCTAGCAGTGATTTGAATTTTAGTCATTCTAATACATTTATATCTAAGACATATAATAAAACATATATAGTTTTAATTTGTAATTCCCTAGCAATGTATGGCATTAAGAATCTTTCCATTGTCAAGGACTTCACAGCAAATGAAAATGGAACAATGAGCTCCTGCTTATGGAAATCACTGTTTTTGCTAAGTTTCCCACTATTCAAAGTAGCTAGCTTCATAAAATGGTGGATTAGCCTTTTGAAAATTCAGTTACTGCATTACCTAAATTATTGCACTAATATATAAATATATACGCATACATATGTGTGTGTGTGTGTGTGTGTATATATATATATATATATATATATATATATATATACAATTTCCTAAAACCTAGTTATAATTACTTGTTAGTTTCAAGAAGTTAATTTTTTTTCTTTAATGCTTTCATATTTTGAACATTGACAATCATGCCAAGTGTGAACAAAAAGTTTTGTTTTCCTTCCTAATCTTTATAATTTTCTTTTTCCTTTTCTAGTTTTATTGCATTGGTTTGAACTTCTCATATAGTGTTAACATAGAAGTGTTAAGAGGGAACATCATTGTTTTGTTCTGGATCTTAATGAGAAAGTGTCTAGTTTCCTACCATTAAGTATGATGTTTAACTGTAGTTTCCTATCATTAAGTATGATGTTTGTAGAAGTTCCTTTTATTTTTTAAAGATTTTATTTACTTATTTGACAGAGAGAGACCATGAGAGATGGAACACAAGCAGAGGGGAGCTGGAGAAGGAGAAGCAGACTCTGCACTGAACAGGGAGCCTGACACAGGGCTCCATCCTAGGATGCTGGGATCATGACTTGAGACAAAGTCAAATAGTTAATGACTGAGCCACTCAGGAACCCCTAGATGTTCTTTTTAATGTTAAGGATCCTCCTCTCTAGTCCTACTTTGCTGAGAATTTTCATCATGAATTGATGTTTGTCAAATGTTTTTTCTACATATATTGATATGATCATAGTTTTCCTTTTTTAACCTGTTGATTTGATAGTTTACTTGATTTTTGAAAGTTGAACCAGCTTGAGCACCTAAGTTAAATCTCACTGGTTATGTTGTAGAATTCTTTTTGTACAATGTTGTATTTAATTTATAAATATTTTATTGAGGATTTTTATATCTTTATGAGATGTCTTAGGTTCAGTTGATGTAACAAGTTATAAACTGGATGAATTAAACAACACATTTATTTCCCACAGTTCTAGAAGATGGAAATCTAATATCAGGGAGTAAGCATAGTCAGTTTCTGAGAAAGACCCTCTTCCAGGTTGCAGATAGACTGTTTTTCCTTGTATGCTCTTTTGATACAAAGAGGATGAAAACTCTCCCTTGGGTGTTCCTTTTATGAGGGAATTAATACTATTCGTGGAAGTTTCATGCTCATAATCCAATTGACTCCCCAAAGCCTCACTTCTTTCATCATCAATTTAATGATTAGACTTTCAACACATGAATTTTGGGGGATGAGAGCATTCAGTTTATAACATGAATGATATTGGCCTATAGTTTTCTTTTCTGATAATGTCTTTGTCCCGTTTTGGTATTAGGGTAAGCCTGACTACATAGAATGAGATAGTATTTATTCTGATTCTATCTTCACAAAATATAGTAAGGAATTAGAATAATTTATTACTTAACTGTTTGACAGAATTCACCAGTGAACCCATTTGAGTCTGGCGCCTTCCTTTTAGGAAGGTTACTAAATATTGATTCAGTTTCTCTAACAGTTCAGGTTATTTCTTTTTGAGTGAGTATTGATAGGTTGTGTTTTTCAAGAAATTGACCAATTATATCTAGGTTATCAGATTTGTGAGCACAAAGTTGTTCCTAATATTTTATTATCCTTTTAATGTCAAAAATATTAGTAGTGATGGTACCACTTCTATTTCTCATATTAATAATAACAGTTATTATTTATATATAATTTTATATCATTATCTGTGTATTTATTATTTATCATCCATTGTCATTATTTATATTAATATATAATTTATATTATCATTATTTATATATAAATATATATTACTTATTATTTATATATGAATATATATCATTATATATATCATTATATATATGCACAATATAGTGATTCAATAATTCCATACATCCCTTAGTGCTCAATATGACAAGTGTATTCCTTAATCCCCATCATCTATCTTAAATATCCCCTTACCCACCTCCCCTCTGGTAAATATCAGTTTGTTCTCTCTGTAGTTAAGAGTCTGTTTCTTGGTTTGTCACTCTCTCATTCTTTCTTTTTTTTCCTTTGCACAATTGTTTTGTTTCTTAAATTCCACATATGAGTGAAATCATATGGTATTTGTCTTTCTCTGACTGACTTATTTTTCTTAACATTATACATTCTAATTCTATTCGTATCATTGCAAATGGCAAGATTTCATTCTTTTTATGGCTGAATAATATTTCATTGTATATGTTTATATATCACATCTCTTTTATGCATTCATCTATCATTAGGCACTTAGGCTACTATATGTTGGCTATGGTAAATAATGATCTTATGAACATAGGGATGGATTTTTCTCTCTGAATTACTGTTTTTGTATTCCTTAGGGAAATAATCAGTAATGCAATTGCTGGATCATAGGGTACTTCTATTTTTAATGTTTAAAATTAAACACTGTTTTCCACAGTGGCTACTGAAGTTTGCATTCCCACCAACAATGCAAGAGGGTTCCTTTCTCCACATTATCACCAGCACCTTTTGTATGTGTTGATTTTGTTATTGTAACAAGTGTAACTGTAGTTTTCATTTGCATTTCCCTAATGATCAGTGATGTCTTTTTGACATATGAATGTCTTCTTTGAAAAATGTCCATTCTTGTCTTCTTGCCATTATTGATTGGATTATTTTAGGGGTATTAAGTTTTATAAGTTCTTTATATATTTTGAATACTAATACTTTTTAAAAATTTTTATTTTATTTTTTTCTGTGTTCCAAAATTCATTGTTTATGCACACACCCAGCACACCATGCAAAACATGCCCTCCATAATCCCCACCACCAGACTCACCCAAACCCCCTTCCCCTCCAGAAACCTCAGTTTGTTTCTCAGGGTCCACAGTCTCTCCTGATTTGTTTGTCTCCCCCTCCCATTTCCCCCAACTTACTTTTCCTCTTCATCTCCCCACGTCCCCCATGTTATTCCTTATGCTCCTAAGGAAAACCATATGATAATTGACTCTCTCTGCTTGATTTATTTCACTCAGCATAATCTCTTCCAGTCCCATCCATGTTGATACAAAAGTTGGGTATTCATCCTTTTTGATGGAGGCATAATACTTCATTGTATATATATAGACCATATCTTCTTTATCCATCTGTCCACTAAAGGGCATCTTGGTTCTTTCCAGTTTGGTGACTGTGGCCATTGTTGTTATGAACTTTGGGGTACAGATGGACCTTCTTTTCACTACATCTGTGTCTTTGGGGTAAGTACCCAGTAGTGCAATTGCAGGGTGATAGGGAAACTCTATTTTAATTTCTTAAGGAATTTCCACACCATTTTGCAATGTGGCTGCATCAAATTGCATTCCCACCAACAGTGTAAGAGGGCCCCCCTTTCTCCACATCCTCTTCAACGCATGTTGTTTGCTGTCTTGTTAATTTTTGCCATTCTAACTTGTGTAAGGTGGTATCTAAATGTGGTTTTGATTTGAATCTCCCTGATGGCTAATGGTCATAAACATTTTTTCATGTGTCTGTTAGCCATTTGTATGCCTTCTTTGTAGAATCATTTATTGGTTATGTCTTTCACAAATACCTTCATCTATTCAGTAGGTTCCCTTCTAGTTTTGTTGATTGTTTCATTTATTGTGTATAAGCTTCATATTTTGACATAGTCCCAAACTTTTCTTTTGCATTTGTTTCTCTTTACTCAGGAAACAAATCTAGAAAATGTTGCTATGAACAATATCAGATATATTACTGCCTGTGCTTTCTTCTAGGATTTTGACAATTACAGGTGTCACATTTAGATCTTTAATCCATTTAGAGTTTATATTTGTGTATTGTGAAGGAAACTGGTACAGTTTCACTTTTTTAGACTTTTCTCATATTTCAGTTATATGATTTCTTAATTTCTCTTTCTGCTGCTTAATTATTAGTTGTCTATAGATATGCAACAGATTTGTACACTTTACTTTTGTAATCCATAACTTTACTGAATTTGTTCACCAAGGTTTTCAATTGTAGAGTATATGTTATCTGGGAAGAGTGAAATTTTGACATAGGCATTCCTTTGGATGCTTTTTATTTCTTTTTGTGATATGATTGCTGTAGTGAGATTTCCAGTACTCAGTAAAACTGAGAGCTTTTCATCTCAGGTCAGGAACAAGACAAAAATGTCTATTCTCACACCTTTTATTCAACAGTTTTACTCCTGTGAGTGTGATGGTGGCTGTGGGTTTTTCATATATGGTCTTTATTATGTTGAAGTATGTTCAATCTATACTTATTTTGTTGAGGGCTTTTATTATGAATGAATCTTATACTTTGTCAATTTTTTTTTTCTGCATCTAATGAAATGATCATATGGTTTTTATCCTTCTTTTATTGATGTGATGTATCACATTGATTAATTTGTGAATATTGAACCACCTTTATATCCTGGGAATAAATCCCACTTAATCATGGTGAATAAATTTTTAAAATATTGTTGACTTTGGTTTGATTTTTTTGTTGTTGTTATATCATCTTAGTCACCATACAGTACATCATTAGTTTTTGATGTAGTGTTCCATGATTCATTTTTTGTGTATAACACCCAGTGCTCCATGCAGTACATGCCCTCCTTAATACCCATCACCTGGCTAACCCATCTCCCCACACCCCTCCCCTTTAAACTCTTCAGTTTGTTTTTTGAAGCCCACAGTCTCTCACGGTTCATCTTCCTCTCTGATTCTCCCTCTTACTTCATTTTCCCTTCCTTCTTCTAATGTCCTTCATGCTATTCCTTATGTTCCCAAAATAAATGAAACCATATGATAATTGACTTTCTCTGCTTGACTTATTTCACTTAGCATAATTTCCTCCAGTCCCAACCATGTTGATGAAAAAGTTGGATATTCATCCTTTCTGATGGCTGAGTAATATCCATTGTATATATGGACCACATCTTCTTTATCCAATCAACTGTTGAAGGGCATCTCCTCTCTTTCCACTGTTTGACTATTTTAGATATTGCTGTCATGAATATTAGAGTACATATGGCTCTTCGTTTCACTACATCTGTATCTTTGGGGTAAATACACAGTGGTGCAATTGCCAAGTCAGAGGATAACTCTATTTTTAATTTTTTGAGGAACCTCCAAACTGTTCCCAAAGTGGTAGTACCAACTTGTATTCTCATCAACAGTGTAAAAGTTTTCCCCTTTCTCCACAGCCTCTTCAACATTTGTTGTTTCCTGCCACATTAAGGTGTAAGGTGTATCTCAATGGTGTAAGGCTGTATCTCAATGTGGTTTTGATTTGAATTTCCTTGATGGATAATGATGAAGAACATTTTTTCATGTGTCTGTTAGTCATTGTATGCATTCTTTTGAAAAGTGTCTGTCCATGTCTTCTGCTCATTTTTTGACTTGTTTGCTATTATTTTTGAGGGGTTTTGCATCTATATTCATCAGAAACATTGACCTGTAGTTCTTGTTTTTGCATCATGTCTTTATCTGACTTTGCTGTCAGAGAGGTATTGACCTCATAGAATGAATTTGGAAGTTTTTATTCTTCTATTTTTTGGAATAAGTTGAGAAGAACAGGTATTGACTCTTTTTTAAACATTTGGTAGAATTCAAGCCATCTGGTCCTGGAATTTTGTTTGTTGGGAGTTCTTTTATTAGATTATTGATTTAGTCTCCTTGCTGGTAAATGATCTGTTCAAATTTTCTATCTTTTGTCTTGATATTTTTTTCTGTTTGTTTCTAGAAATTTATCCATTTTCTATAGGTGGTCTGCTTTGTTGGCCTATCATTTTTTCTTAATATTCCCTTACAATTTTTTTGTATTTCTGAACTGTTTGTTGTTATTTCTGTTCTTTCATTTGTGATTCTATTTAAATACTGTCTCTCTCCTTCTCTCTATTTCATTCTCTTTTTAAGTGTCTGTGTGGAAACTTAACAAGTTTGCTGAATTTATCAAAGAATCAACTCTTGGTTTCAGTAATTCTATTTTTTTTCCTTGTCTCTGTACCATTTTTTCTCTCTTATTTATTATTCCATTCCTTCTGCTTGTTTTAGTTTCATTCATTTTTCTTTTTCTAAATCTTTTGGTAGAAGGTGTTTATGTGATATTTGTCTTATTTCTTGAGCTAAGCCTCTATTGCTATAATCTTTCCTTTTAGAACCGTTTTTGTTTCCCCCCAAAGGTTTTTTGGATTGTTGGGTTTTCATTTTCTTTTGTTGCTGTGTATTTTTTGATTTCTTAATTGATATCTTGGATGACCTGTTCATTATTTAGTGACATATTATTTAACCTCCTTGTATTGGTTGTCTTTCCAGATTTTGTTTATTTTATTTATTTTATTTTATCTTGTGGAATAATTATAATAATAATTATAATAATTGTGCTCAGTAAAGATGCATGTTATGACTTCAATCTTCTTGAATTTGATAAAGTTTGTTTTCTGGCCTAATATGTGATCAACTCTGGAGAATGCTCCCCATGCACTTAAAAATAATGTGTATTTTGCTATTTTAGGATGGAATGTTCTGCATATATCTGTTAAATCCATCTGCTCCAGTATGTCATTTGAAGTCAATGTATTCTCATTAATTTTCTTTTTGGATGATCTGATCATTAATCTAAGTATGGTGTTAAAGGCTCCTACCATTATTGTATGACTATTGATGAGTTCCTTTATGTTTTTTACTAAATGTTATATGTATTATGCTTCTCCCATGTTAGTGCATAAATATTTACAACTATTATATCCTCTTGATGGATTGTCATCTAATTTTTACATAATGTTGTTCTTTATCTTTTGTTACAATCCTCGTTTTAATGCTGATTTTATCCAGTGAGAAGATTACCATCCTTGTCCCATGCTTACAACTAAGTATCATCCACATCCAAGTCAATACACCAGAAAGAATGATCCAAACTGACAGGACAAACTCCATAATTAAATAGAAGAAGCTGGATCTGCAAGGTTAGGAAGGTTAGAAAAATGGAGGAAGACTGTCCATATGATGGAGGGAGCTTTACAAAGAGTGGGCAGAGGAATGGGCAGTCATACCAGAAAGATGACATGGGGAAAACTCATTTCTATAATGTATGGATTGAAAAACCAACGGAGCTGAATTTCATGTGTTTCTAAAACACCAAGACTTGGAGCCTAAAGATTTAAAAGTTAGTTGACTCAGCACTCAATGATCATTAAGGGCAAGAGATAGCTTATTGCCACCCTAAAAAAGAGAGCAGCCTAAGCTGAGAGAACATCATTAAAATGGCAGTGTACACAGTGTCAGGGAAAATGACAGATTTTTTTTTCTTTTCATACAGATTTCAGAGCATGCTTAAGAACTTTGCTGAAAACATGAGAACTTGAAGGCACCATTTACTTCCTCACCCTCAAGCCTAAACATAGAGCCAATTATAGGAGGTGAAACTGGAGAGATGTTTGCAAGCTAAGCTGGTAACAGTGTGCCATGTCCATGATTGTGCCATGCCAAATAAATTCACCCACTCAAAGCCTGCTACCTGTAGTTCTATACTCTGGTCAAATTTTGTTAACATGCACCATGCCAAGCCACCAAAACATGCCCAGTTGTGTGCAACTAACCACCTCACTCCTAAGTTCACAGCTGGCCTGCCTGGGTTCCAATGACACCACAGAAAACAGGTACATATGACACACAGAGATCCAGTGAAGATGACTGCATTAAGAGGAAAAGTGACTCAGACAAAACAGTAAGGTATAAGTAACACACGTAGGATACCCTATTAAGTTTTGCTGAACAGACAACACTGCATTGCAGGGCACTTCAGGATCTCTTTATAAAACTACTACTTTTGGGGCATCTGGGTGGCTCAGTGAGTTAAAGCCTCTGCTTTCAGCTTAGGTCATGATCCCAGGGTCCTGGGATCCAGGCCCACATCAGGTTCCCTGCTCAGCAGGGAGCCTGCTTCCCCTCTCTCTCTGCCTGCTTACTTGGATCTCTCTCTGTCAAGTAACTAAATAAAAACTTAAAAGAAAAACTATTACTTCCAAGAGCAGAAAATATAGTTGATTTCTCAACATACAGAAACAGACACAGAGCTGCAGACAATGAGAGGACAGAAATTTATATCCAATGAAAGATCAAGACAAGGTGACAACCAGAGATAAAAGCAATAAGCCTGATAGAGAATTTAAAGCAAGAAACACAAAAACAGTAAGAGCATACTCACTGAATTGAGAAAAGAATGGAAGCCATGAGTGAAATACTTAACACTAAGATAGTGAATGACATAGAGCAGATAAAGGGCTCAATAAATGAAATGAGAAACATGTTTGATGGAATTAACAGCAGGATGGAAGAAGAAGAGGAATGATTATTGACCTACAAGACAGAGTAATGGGAAGTAATCAAACTGAACAAGAGAAAAAAGAGTTATTCAAAATGAAGAAAGACTTTGGAAACTCAGTGACTCCAGCAAATGTAATAGCATTCACATTAGAGGTGACCGAGAAGAAAAAGAGAGAAGATGGCAGATCATTTATTTGAAGAAATAATAGCTGAACACCTCTCTAACTGAAGTAAGAAACACATATCCGGATTCAGGAGGACCAGAAAACTCCTATCAAAATCAACAAAAGCAGACCCATACCAAGGCAAATTGTAATTTAATTGGCAAAATATGGCAATAAAGAAAAAAAAAAAGAAGTAGCAAGACAAAGAAGTCATTAGCTTACAAAGAAAAACCCTTTGTAAAGAGAGATAAATTTCCCAGAGAAAGATAAACTATAGGATTTCATGACCACTAAATCAACCCATCAAGAAACATTAAAGGGGACTTTGAATGGAAAGGAGAGACCAAATGTGACAGTATTGACATAAGAAACACAAAAACAGTAAGAGTGAATATTTCTGTAAAAAATCAGTGAAGAAGCTTACCAAAATATAATAGCATACACCTAAAACATGGGGAAGAAAGGAGAAAAGAATGGGTTCAAATTTAAATGACCATGAACTTAATATAGACTGATATATGCAGAAAATGTTATGTATAATCCTAATGGTAAATATAAATAAAAACCACTGATAGATATGCAAAGAATAATAAAAATGAATCCAAGTATATCTCTAAATAAAATCAGCACACCATGAAATAAAGACAAGAGAATATCACAGAAAAGCTAAAAAGAAAAAAGAAAAACACAAAAAAGGCGATAAAATGTCAATATTTTCCCCCCTGTTGACATCTAGTTTTACACAGTTGTGATCAGAAAAGATGCATGGTATAACTCTAATCTTCATGAATTTCATGAGTTTTGTCTTATGGCCTAATACTTGATCCATGATGGAGAATGTTCCACATTCACTTAAAAAGAAAGTGCGGGAAGGAGAGACAGGATAGCAAAGAAGTACAAGACTCTGTTACAACTGAGGAGAGTGGAGAAAGAGAGAAGACTAGAAGAAATACTTGAACAAATTCTGGATGAAAATTTCCCCAATCTGGGAATGGAACAACTGTATGTGTCCTGGAGGCAGAAAGAACACCTACAAAGACAAACAAATCTACAAAGACACCAAGACACTTAAGTGTGAAACCCATAAATCATAATATTTGACCACAGCTTCTGAGTACAGCTAGGGGGAAGAGATTCCTTACATACAGAGGAAATTCCATCAGAATAATGACAGACCTGTCCACAGAAACCTAGCAACCCAGAAAAGGCTGGCAAGACATATTCAGGGCATTAAAAGAAAAGAATGTGCAGCCAAGAATACTTTATCCAGCAAGGCTGACATTCAAAGTGGATGGAAAGATAAAAAACTTCCAAGACTGGCAAGGTATAAAAAAGTATATGACCACCAAGCTGGCACTACAAGAAATCTTAAGGGGGAGATTCTATAAAAGAAGGAAGAACTCAAGAGTGACATCGAACAGAAATGTACAGAGACAATCTATAGAAACAAGGACTTCACAGGTAACATGAAGTCAATAAAAATGTAACTTTCAATAATCTCTCTCAATGTGAACCACCTAAATGTTTCCATAAAACAGCACAGGGTTGCAGATTGGATAAAACAACAGGACCTGTTCATATGCAGTCTACAAGAGACGTATCTGGGACCTAAAGATACATCCAGACTAAAAGTGAAGAGATGGAGAAACATCTTTCATGTCAATGGGCCTCGAAAGTTGGGGTAGTGATTCTCATATCAGACAAATTATATTTTAAACTAAAGATTAGGCTCCATAGTTCAGGGGTTAAAGCACTGGTCTTGTAAGTAGAGATAAATAAAGACAGTACATCATTCTTAAAGGGTCTATCCACCAGGAAGATGTAACAATTATAAATATTCCCCCAACATGGGAGCAGCCAAGTACATAAGCCAACAATGAATCAAAATAGTCATATTGACAAGAATACATTAATACTAGGGAATCTTAACATGACACTGTCAGTAATAGATCATCAAGCAGAAAATCAAGAAAGAAATAAGATCTTTAAATGATATATTGTACCAGATGGACCTTAGAGGTATACACAGAACATTCCACCCTAAAACAACAGAATACTCATGCTTTTCAAGAGTACATGGAACTTTCTCCAAATAGAAAACATACTGGGTCACAAATCAAGCCTCAACTGATACCAAAGATTGAGATTATTCCCTGCATATTCTCAGACCACAATGCTTTGAAACTGAAACTCAGCCACAAGAAAAAGTTTGGAAGGAATTCAAACACTTGAAAGCTAAAGACCACCCCAATCAGCCAGGAAATAAAATAAGAACCTAAAAATTTCCTGGAATACAATGAGAATTAAGACACATTGGTCCAAAACCTATGGGATATGGCAAAAGCACTCTATGAGGAAATACATAGCCATTCAAACTTCACTCAAAAAAAATTTGAACAACCCCAACTATACCATCTTTACACCTTAAAAAGCTGGAAAATCAACAACAAATTAAGCCAACCCCAAGCACAAGAAGGAAAGTAATCAAGATTAGAGCAGACATCAATAAGGTAGAAACTAGAGATACAGCAGAACACATTGATGAAATCAGAAGCTTGTTCTTTGGAAGAATCAGTAAGACCAATAAAATACTGGCTGAACTAATCAAAAAAAAAAAAAAAGAGAGAGAGAGAGAGAGGGACCAAAATTAATACAATTATGAGTAAAAGGGGAGATATCATGACTAATATCAAGGAAATAGAAAAAAATCATCAGAAGCTGTTTCAAAAAATAGAATCAGAAGGAAAACTTCCAGACTATTTCTATAAAGCCTACATTACCCTGATCCCAAAACCAGGCAAAGACCCCATTATAAAGGAGAATTTCAAACCAATATCCCTGATGAATATGGATGCCAAGATTCTCAACAAGATCCTAGCTAATAAGATCCAATGGTACATTAAAAAGATTATCCACTATGACCAGGTGGGATTAATCCCTGGGATGCAAGTGTGGTTCAACATTTGAAAATCAATCACTGTGATAGAAAATCAGAAAAGAGAAGAACCGGATGGTGTTCTCAATTGATGCAGAAAAAGCATTTGACATGATACAGCATCTGTGCCTGGTTAAAATGATTCAAAGTATAGGGATAGAGGGAACATTACTCAACTTCATAAAATCTATCTATGAAGAACCCACAGCAAATATCATCCTCAATGGGAAAAGCAGGCAGCCTCCCATTGAGATCAGGAACATGACAAGGATACCCACGCTTGCCACTGTTCTTTAACATAGTACTAGAAGTCCTAGTAACAGCAATCAGACAACATAAAGAAATAAGACATTCAAATTGGCAAAGAAGAAGTCAATCTGTCTCTCTTCACAGATGAAATGATACTTTATATGGAAAATGCAAAAGACTCCACCCCCAAAATATTAGAACTCATACAGCAATTCATTTATGTGGCAGGATATGAAATCAATGCACAGAAATCAGTTGCTTTCTTATACAGTAACAATGAAAATATATAAAGGGAAATTAGAAAATTGATTCTATTTACTATAACACTGAGAACAATAAGATACCTGGGATAAACCTAACCAAAGAGGTGAAGAATCTGTACTTGAGGAACTACAGAACACTCCTGAAAGAAATTGAAGAAGACACAAGAAGATAGAAAAGCATTCCATGCTCAAGGATCATAAGAATAAACATCGTTGAATTGTCTATACGGCCCGGAGCAATCTATACTTTTATTGCCATCCCGATCAAAATTCCACCGGCATTTTTCAACGTGTTGGAACAAACAATCCTAAAGTTTGTATGGAACCAGAAGAGATCCCGAATTGCTAAGGAAATGTTGAAAAAGAAAAACAAAACTGGGAGCATCACATTGCCTGATTTCAAGTTTACTACAAAGCTGTGATCACCAAGACAGCATGGTACTGGCACAAAAAGACACATAGTCCAGTGGAACAGAGTAGAGAGCCCAGAAGTGGACCTGAAACTCTAAAGTCAAACAAACTTTGACAAAGCAGAAAAAATATCCAGTGAGAGAAAGACAGTCTCTTCAATAAATGGTGCTGGAGAAATTGGACAGCTAGGTATAGAAGAGTGAATCTAGACCATCCTCTTACATTGAACACAAAGATAAAATTAAAGCAAATAGAAGACCTCAATGTTAGGCAGGAATCTATCAAAATCCTAGGACAGAACAAAAGCAATAACCTCTTAAACATTAGCCACAGAAACCTCTTTCAAGACATGTCTCCAGAGGAGACAAGATAGCAGGGAAGTGGAGACAAGATGGGGAGAAAGTAGGAGGAGGCGCCTGTTCAACCTGCACCCTAAAGTGAGCTGATTACCTTCCAAATATCTCCAATCACCCATGAAATCAGCCTGAGATCAGAATTATACACATCTGGATCTCTACTGGAGCAGAAGACGCCAGTGGGCAGGTAAAGCAGAGTGGGAAAGTCGGACTGATATTGGAAGATAAACAAAAGGGGGAGGGAGCCACTAGAGGCGACCCACTGGAAAGTAATATCCCAATACAAGAGTGCCCTGTGCCTGGGGACCAGCATTAACTCAGGACTCTGGTAGAAAGCACTCAAAAAGAGCAAATGATCATGGGGGGTGGGGAATGCGGGAATCAGGGTGTTAGGGTCAGGGGCTTAAGTCCCCAGACCCAGGACAGCCACCCCTGGTGCAGAGCCAGAGAGAGTGCACCAGGGAAACCAGGTCTTGGTCCCTGAACCACCAGCACCCCTGAGAGTGCTTGGCGCCCAGCTCCCCTGAGGGGCTGGGAGCCTTGCCAGCCAACAGAAGCACAGTCTTTTTGCAATCCCCAAGCAAGTTCCCTGCCAGGCCATCAAAGTCCAAGTCATGCCCTGCGCCCTCCCCTGAGAGAGGTGCACACAAACAACAGCCCGGTGCTCTCAGACCAGAAAGACCAGGCACTCCCAGCCCAGGCAAGCAGGGAAATCTCAGTGTGTGACCACTGCTTGGAACTTCTCTGGCCATCTAGAGCTGCCCAGACAGTCACCACTGCCATGGTTTTGGGTACAAGCAAAAAATCCTGAGTCCCCAGGGACCGCCACTGGGAACCTGCTTTGCCAGCGGCCTAGGGGGGATTTATTTGGGCTCTGCAGCCACTGAGGCTTCTCTCTGAGAGGGAGGTCAGGGTGCAGTTTGCTTTCCTCTAAACCTACAAAAACCATCAAAAGCGGTCAAGGTGAGAGAGAAAAACAAAAGTGAACAAATATAAAAACCTCCAGAGAACAAAAGCCTGAAAAAACAGTTTCCTGAGAGCCCACCCCCTTGAGAGGGGCGGGAGGACTTAAATCAGAGAACATCATTAACTGAAAACCCACCTGGCAGGCCCATCCCCCAGAAAACCAACCAGGAAAGGATAAAAAAAAAAGTCTACAAGAGAACAACCACAACTATAACATAGGACAGTTTTTATTATTAATTTGATCCCACTATTCTGGCTCATTTTTTTATATAGTTAATTTTTTATTATTATATCGATAATTTTTTAACCTTTTTACCATCACAGTGAGATGTCCAGTACATCAAATTCCATAATAACTTTCTAACCTGAACTTTTTGATACATACATCTGTGTTCTCCTTTTGCATTGCTATTTTTTAATTTTTTTAAATTTTAGTTTAGTTTATTCCTTTTTTTAAATTTTATTTTCTAATATTCATATAGAGTTAAACTCCAAGGTAATCCCCTTTCCCCAATCAATGTCACCCCTATAGGTAAACCAATTCCTAATCCCCCCTTATCTTAGGAAAGTCGAGTCCTCTAAAAAAGATATCAAGATACATCCAGGAAGAATCAAAACAACCTTCCTCGCCCACACTGAGAATTTATAACCACTCTCCCATCTTTTTCTTCCACCAGTGTTTCTGTGTTTTTGTGTTTGTCCTGATAGTATATAAATCTTACACTTGTGGTTCTTTTTGACAAGGTTCTTCCTTTATTTGAATATATATATGCAAATATATATATTTTTCTCTTGTCATATACTTTTATCAGTCTTTTTGTTTGTCTGTGTCTGTTTGCATACTTCATAAATCTTACCTTGGGGCCCATTTGGGTTGAACCTTCTCTTTTATCTCACCTTTCTTTCCTGTCTCTCTCCCTCTCACTTGTATCCATTTCCTTTTCTTTTTCCTCTCATTTGGGTGGGGAACCCTGATTGCTCAGAAGCGTTCCAGAGTGCACCTTGACTGCATCACAGTCGATAAACCCAGCTACACCCGTTCAGCCATCTCTCACCAAAATGACTAGGAGGAGGAATGCCCAACAGAAGAAAAATATAGAGGATGGACCTTCTGCAACAGAGCTAATGGCTATCAACATAGACAATATGTCAGAAAGAGAATTCAGGCTAACAATTATCCAACCAATAGCCGGGTTGGAGAAAGCCATGGGTGACCAAACAGAATTGATTAGGGCCGAACTGAAAACGACCAGAGATCATGTTTTCAATATTATGGAAGAGCTGAAAGCTACCAGTGATGAGCTTCACAATGCTCTCAATGAGTTCCAATCTAATGTAAATTCTCTCAACGCTAGAGTAACTGAGACAGAAGATAGAATTACTGATCTGGAGGACAAATAGATAGAGAGAAAGGATCAGGAGGACGCCTGGAAAAAACAGCTTAGAAGCCATGAAAACAGAATCAGGAAAATTAATGATGCCATGAAATGTTCCAAGTCAGAATTATTGGCATCCCTGAAGGGGAGGAGAAAGAAAGACGTCTAGAAGATATAGAGGAAAAAGTTCCTCATGAAAATTTTCCAAATCTTGTGAATGGAACCTGCGTTTATGTACTAGAAGCCGAAGGTTTCACCCCAAGATTACAGATTCTCGAAAGCCCTCTAGACACCTAATAGTAATAATGATGAATTATAATTGTAGGCAGAACCTCTTGAAAGCAGCTAGGACAAAGAAGATCCTTACGTACAGTGGAAAGCCCATCAGAATAACGTAAGACCTGTCCACAGAGACCTGGCAAGCCAGAAAAGGCTGGCGAGATATATTCAGGGCACTGAATGAGAAGAACATGCAGCCAAGAATACTTTATTCAGCAAGACTGACATTCAAAATTGATGGAGAGCTAAAGAGTTTCCAGGACCGGCAAGGCTTAAAACACTATGCAACCACCAAGCCAATACTGCAGGAAATATTAAGGGGGCTTCTTGAAAGGAGGAATAAGCCCAAGAATAGCATTGAACACAAATATAGAGACAATCTACAGAAATAAAAACCTCAAAAGTAACAAGATGTCAATAAAAATGTATCTATCAATAATCACTCTCAATGTGAATGGCCTAAATGCGCCCATAAAATGACACAGGGTTGCAGACTGGATAAACGACAGGACCATATATTGTCTACAAGAGACCCATTTTGAACCTAAAGATATAACCAGACTGAAAGTGAAGTGATGGAAAAGCATCTTTCATACCAATGGGGCTCAAAAAAAGGCTGGGGTAGCGATTCTCATATCAGACAAATTAGTATTTAAACTAAAGACTATTGTCAGAGATCCAGAAGGACACTACATCATTCTTAAAAGGACTCTAGACCAAGATAATCTAATAAATGTAAATATCTATGCCCCCAATATGGGAGCAGCCAATTACATAAGAAAACTGTTAATCAAGATAAAGAGTCATATTGATATGAATACACTAATCATAGGAGATCTTAACATGACTCTCTCAGAAATAGACAGATTATCGAAGCAGAAAATCAATAAAGAAACAAGAGCATTGAATGACACATTGGACCAGATGGACCTCATAGATATATACAGAACATTCCACCCTAAAACAACAGAATACTCATTCTTCTCACGTGCACATGGAACTTTCTCCAAAAGAGACCACATACTGGGTGACAAATCAGGACTCAACCGATACCAAAATACTGAGATTATTCCCTGCACATTCTCAGATCACAATGCTTTGAAACTGGAGCTCAATCACAAGGAAAGGTTCCGAAGGAACTCAAACACCTGGAAGCTAAAGACCACCTTGCTTAAGAATGCTTGGATCAACCAGGAGATCAAAGAAGAATTGAAACAATTAATGGAAACCAATGACAATGAAGACACTTCTATCCAAAACCTATGTTATACAGCAAAGGCTGTCCTAAGGGGGAAATACATAACCATCCAAGCTTCCTTCAAAAAAATTGAAAAATCCAGAACACACCAGTTGTTTCTACACCTTAAAGAACTGGAGAATCAACAACAAATCAAACCAACTCCACACATGACAAGGGAAATCATCAATATTAGAGCTGAGATCAATGAGGTAGAAACCAGAGATACAGTAGAACATATCAATGAAACTAGAAGCTGGTTTTTTGAAAGAATCAATAAGATTGATAAACCATTGGTGACACTAATCCAAAAGAAAAGAGAGAAAGCTCAAATACATAAAATTATGAATGAAAAGGGAGATATCACAACGAACCCCAAGGAAGTAGAAATAATCATCAGAAGTTATTATCAACAGTTATATGCCTATAAGCTTAGCAACCTAGATGAAATGGATGCATTCCTGGAAAACTATAAACTCCCAAAATTGAATCAGGAAGAAACTGACAACCTGAATAGACCAATATCTAGTAACGAGTTTGAAGCAGATATCAAAAACCTCCCAAAAAACAAGAGCTCAGGACCTCATGTATTCCCTGGGGAATTCTACCAAACTTTCAAAGAAGAAATAACACCTATTCTCCTGAAGATGTTTCAAAAAATTGAAGCAGAAGGAAAATTTCCTGACTCTTTCTATGAAGCCAGTATTACCTTTATCCCCAAGCCAGGCAAAGACTCAACCAAAAAGGAGAATTTCAGACCAATATCACTGATGAATACAGATGCTAAGATTCTCTACCAGATTGTAGCAAACAGGATCCAACAGCATATTAAAAAGATTATCCACCATGACCAGGTGGGATTCATCCGTGGGCTACAAGGATGGTTCAACATTCGCAAATCAATCCATGTGATAGAAAAAATTAATAAGAGAAGAGAGAAGAACCACATGGTCCACTCAATTGATTCAGAAAAAGCGTTTGACAAAATCCAGCATCCGTTCCTGATTAAAACACTTCAAACTATATGGATAGACGGAACATTCCTCAACTTCATCAAATCTATCTATGAAAGACCCACAGCAAATATCATTCTCAATGGGAAAAAGCTGCGTCCTTCCCGTTTTGATCAGGCACATGACAAGGATGCCCATTCTCACCACTCTTGTTCAAAATAGTATTAGAACTCCTAGCAACAGCAATCAGACAACAAAGGGAAATAAAAGGTATCCAAATTGGTAATAAAGAAGTCAAACTCTCTCTCTTTGCAGATGACATGACTATTTATATGGAAAACCCAAAAGACTCCACCCCCAAACTACTAGAACTCATACAGCAATTCAGCAATGTGGCAGGATACAAAGCCAATGTACAGTTATCAGTGCCTTTCTTAAACACTAACAATGAAAATACAGAAAGGGAAATTAGAGAATCAATTCCATTTACTATAGCACCAAGAACCATAAGATACCTGGGAATGAACCTAACCAAAGTGGTAAAGGATCTGTACTCGAGGAACTACAGAGCATTCATGTAAGAAATTGAAGAAGACACAAAAAGATGGAAGACCATTCCATGCTCTTGGTTCGGAAGAATAAACATTGCAAAAATGTCTGTACTGCCTAGAGCAATCTATACTTTTGATGCTATTCCGATAAAAAATCCACCGGTATTTCAAAGAGCTGGAGCAAATAATCCAAAAATTTGTATGGAATCAGAAGAGACCCCGAATTGCTAAGGAAATGTTGAAAAACAAAAATAAAACTGGGGGCATCACGTTACTTGATTTCAAGCTTTACTATGAAGCTGTGATCATGAAGACAGCATGGTACTGGCATAAAAACAGACACATAGACCAGGGGAACAGAGTAGAGAGCCCAGATATGGACTCTCAACTCTATGGTCAATTAATCTTCAACAAAACAGGAAAAAATATACAGTGGAAAAAAGACAGCCTCTTCAATAAATGGTGCTGGGAAAACTGGGCAGCTATACGTAGAAGAATGAAACTCGACCATTCTCTTACACTGTACACAAAGATAAACTCAAAATGGATAAAAGATCTCAAAGTGAGAAAGGAATCCATCAGAATCCTAGAGGAGAACATAGGCAGTAATCTCTCAATATCAGCCACAGCAACTTCTTTCAAGATATGTCTACAAAGGCAAAGGAAACAAAAGCAAAGATGAACTTTTTGGACTTCATCAAAATCAAAAGCTTCTACACAGCAAAGGAAACAGTCAAGAAAACAAAGAGGCAACCCACAGAATGGGACAAGATATTTGCAAACGACAGTATAGACAAAAGGTTGATATCCAGGATCTATAATGAACTCTTCAAACTAAAAACACACAAAATAGACAACCTTATCAAAAAATGGGCAGAAGATATGGACAGACACTTCTCCAATAAAGACATACAAATGGCTATCAGACACATGAAAAAATGTTTATCATCACTAGCCATCAGGGAGATTCAAATTAAAACTACATTGAGATATCACCTTACACCAGTTAGAATGGCTAAAATTAGCAAGACAGGAAACAACATGTGTTGGAGAGGATGTGGAGAAAGGGGAACCCTCTTACACTGTTGGTGGGAATGCAGGTTGGTGCAGCCTCTTTGGAGAACAGTGTGGAGATTCCTCAAGAAATTAAACACAGAACTTCCCTATGACCCTGCCATTGTACTCCTGGGTATTTACCCCAAAGATACAGATGTCGTGAAAAGAAGGCCCATCTGTACCCCCATGTTTATATCAGCAATGGCCACGGTCGCCAAACTGTGGAAAGAACCAAGATGCCCTTCAATGGATGAATGGATAAGGTAGATGTGGTCCATATACACTATGGAGTATTATGCCTGCATCAGAAAGGAGGAATACCTCACTTTTGTAGCAACATGGACGGGACTGGAAGAGATTATGCTGAGTAAAATAAGTCAAGCAGAGAGAGTCAATTATCATATGGTTTCACTTATTTGTGGAGCATAACAAACAGCATGGAGGACATGGGGAGTTAGAGAGAAGGGAGTTGGGGTAAATTGGAAGGGGAGGTGAATCTATGGACTCTTAAAAACAGTCAGAGGGGTTTGAAGTGTGTGGGGGGGCGATTCGGGTACCAGGTGGTGGGTATTATAGAGGGCACGGATTGCATGCAGCACTGGGTGTGGTGAAAAAATAATGATACTGTTATGCTGAAAATAAACAAATGAAAAAAAATTATTAGAAAAAATAAAAGACATGTCTCCTAAGGCAAAGGGAACAAAAGCAAAAATGAACTCTTGGGACTTCATCAAGATAAAACCTTCTGCACAGCACAGTAAAACAAACAAACAAAAGCCCAAGAGGCATCCCATGGAATTGGAGAAGATTTTCACAAATGACACTACAGACAAAGGGATGATATCCAAGATCTATAAAAAGCTCCTTGAACTCAACACTCAAAAAAACAAATAGTCACATCAAAAAATGGTCAGAAGACATGAACAGATGCTTCTCCAAAGAAGACATACAAGTGGCTAACACACACATGAAAAAATGTTCTTTATCATTAGCCATCAGGGAGATTCAAATGAAAACCACATTGAGATACCAACTTACACCTGTTAGAATGGCCAAAATTAACACGACAGTAAACATGTGTTGGAGAGGATATGGAGAAGGGGAAGCCTCTTACACTGTTGCTGGGAATGAAAGATGGTGCAGCCATTTTGGAGAACATTGTAGAAATTCCTCAAGAAATTAAAAATAGAGCTACCCTATGACCCTGCAATTGTACTACTGGTTATTTACCCTAAAGATACAGATGTAGTAAAGAGAAAGGCCAATTGTTCTCAGTTTTCATAGCAGCAATGGCCATAGTCATCAAACTGTGGAAAGAACCAAGATGCCCTTCCACAGAAGAATAGTAAAGATAGAGTCCATATATACAATGGAGTATTATGCCTCCATCAAAAAGAATGAATACCCAACACTTGTATCAACATGAATGGGACTGGAGGAGATTATGCTGAGATTATATCAAGCAGAGACAGTCAATTATCATATGGTTTTGCTTATTTGTGGAGCATAAGAAATAACATGGAAGACATAGGGAGATGGAGAGGATAAGGGAGTGGTGGAAATTGGAGGAGGAGATGAACCATGAAAGACTGTGGATTCTGAAAAGCAACCTTGGAGGGGTGGTGGTAGGAGTTTGGATGAGCCTGGTGGTGGGTATTATGGAGGGCACACATTCCATGGAACACTAAGTGTGGTGTATAAATAAATTCTAACACTGAAAAGAAATTTAAAAAATAAATAATTTTTTTAAAGATTCATCAATATGTTGCCTGCAAGATACTCATTTTAGTTCTAAAGCCATCCACAGGTTGAATGTGAGGGAATGGAGAAACATGCATTGTGCTAATGGATGTCAAAAAAAGTGGTGTAGCAATATTCCCAACAGACAAAATAGACTTTGAAATAAAGACTGTAAAGAGAGACAAAGAAGGACATTATATAATAATAAAGAGGATAATCTATCAAGAAGATATAACAGACATTAATATTTATGCATCCAAGATAAGAGCACCAAAATACATAAAAAAGCTAATAAGAAAGATAAAAGAAGGTTCAGCCCAGATTGGCCCCAAGGTAAGATTTATGAAGCATACAAACAAAAAAAGAGAAACGAAAAGACTGATAAAAGTATATGACAAGAAAAAAAATATATATATATATTTGCATAAAAATATATGCAAATAAAGGAAGAATCTTGTCAAAAAGAACCCCAAGTGTAAGATTTATATACTATCAGGACAAACACAAAAACACAGAAACACTGGTGGAAGAAAAAGATGGGAGAGTGGTTATAAATTCTCAGTGTGGGCGAGGAAGGTTGTTTTGATTCTTCCTGGATGTATCTTGATATCTTTGTTAGAGGACTCAACTTTCCTAAGATAAGGGGGGATTAGGAATTGGTTTACCTATAGGGGTGGCATTGATTGGGGAAAGGGGATTACCTTGAAGTTTAACTCTATATGAATATTAGAAAATAAAAATTTAAAAAAGGAATAAACTAAACAAAACTAAAATAAAAAAAGAAATTTAAAAAATTAAAAAATACAGGTGTTTGTATCAAAAAGTTCAGGTTAGAAGGTTATTATGGAATTTGATGTACTGGACATCTCACTGTGATGGTAAATAGGTTAAAAATTATCGATATAATAATAAAAAAATTATCTATATAAAAAAATGAGCCAGAATAGTAGGAACGAATTAATAATAAAAATTGTCGTATGATGCAGTGGTGGTTGTTCTCTTGTCGTCTTTTTTTTTTTTTCTTTCCTGGTTGGTTTTCTGGGGGAGGGGCCTGCCACATGGGTTTTCCATCAGTGATGTGTTCTGAGTTAAGTCCTCCCGCCCCCTCAAGGGGGTGGGCTCTGAGGAAACTGGTTTTTTCAGGCTTTTGTTCTCTGGAGATTTTTATATTTGTTCACTTTTGTTTTTCTCGCTCGCCTTAACTGCTTTTGATGGTTTTTGTAGGTTTAGAGGAAAGCAAACTGCACCCTGACCTCCCTCTCAGAGAGAAGCCTCAGTCTGGCTGCAGAGCACAAATAAAGCACCCCTTGGCCTCTGGCAGAGCAGGTTCCCAGTGGCGGTCCCTGGGGACTCGGGATTTTTTGCTTGTACCCAAAAACCACGGCAGCAGCAGCTGTCTGGGCAGCTCCAGACTGCCAGAGAAGATCTCACACTGAGATTTTCCTGCTGGCCCAGGCTGGGAGTGCCTGGTCTTTCAGGTCCCAGAGCACTGGGCTGGCACCTCTCTCAGGGGAGGGCACAGGGCGCTACTAGGACTCTGATGGCATGGCAGGGCACTCAGGGGGAAACTGCAAAAAGGCTGTGCTTCTGTTCGTGAGGCTCCCAGCCCCTCAAGGAAGCTGGGCCCCACAGGCTCTCAGGTGCGCTGGTGGTTCAGGGACCAAGACCTAGTTCCTCTGGCGCACTCTCTCTGGCTCTGCCCCAGGGGTGGCTGTCCTGGATCTGGGGAATTAAGCCCCTGTCCCTAACAACCCAATTCCCACAATCCTCACCCCCCCCCCCCGTGATCCTTTGCTCTTTTTGAGTGTTTTCCCACATTAATGCTGGTCTCCAGAGGCTGGGCACTCTTGTATTGGGATATTACTTTACAATGGGTCACCTCTGGTGGCTCCCACCCCGTTTTGTTTATCTTCCAATATCAGTCTGACTTTCCCACTGCGCTTTACCTGCCCAGTGGCATCTTCTGCTCTGGTAGAGATCCAGATGGGTATAATTCTGATCTCAGGCTGATTTCATGGATGATTGGAGTTCTTTGGAAGGTAATCAGCTCACTTTAGGGTACAGGTTGAAAGGGCGCCTCCTCCTACTTCCCTGCTATCTTGTCTCCTCATCTATTCTCTCACCTTTCGTTCCAGTCTCTCTCTCTCTCTCTTTTTTTCTTTTCCTTTTCTTTTTTCTCTCATTTGGGTTGGGAACCCTGATTGCTCAGAAGCGTTCCAGGGTGCACCTTGACTGCACCATGTGCGATACACCGAGCACACCTTTTCAGCCATCTCTCACCAAAATGACTAGGAGGAGGAATGCCCAACAGAAGAAAAATACAGAGGATGGGCCTTCTGCAACAGAGCTAATGGCTATCAACATAGACAATATGTTGGAAAGAGAATTTAGGCTAACAATGATCCAAGCAATAGCGAGGTTGGAGAAAGCCATGGGTGACCAAACGGAATTGATTAGAGCCAAACTGAAAATGACCAGAAATCATGTTTTCAATATTAGGGAAGAGCTGAAAGCTACCAGGGATGAGTTTCACAATGCTCTTAATGAGCTCCAATCTAATCTAAAATTTCTCAAAGGTAGAGTAACTGAGACAGAATATAGAATTAGTGAACTGGAGGACAAACAAATAGAGAGAAAGGATTAGGAGGAAGCCTGGAACAAACAGCTTAGAAGCCATGAAAACAGAATCCGGGAAATAAATGATGCCATGAAAACTTCCAACGTCAGAATTATTGGAATTCCTGAAGGGGAGGAGAAAGAAAGAAGTCTAAAAGATATAGTGGAACAAGTTCTTCATGAAAATTTTCTGAATCTCGTGAATGGAACCAGCGTTCAGAGGCTGAACGGTTTCCTCCCAAGATTACAGATTCTCGAGAGTCCTCGAGATACCTAATAGTAAAAATGAAGAACTATAATTATAGGCAAAACCTCTTGAAAGCAGCTAGGACAAAGATGCTCTTTACATACAGAGGAAAACCTATCATAATGAAGTCAGACCTGTCCACAGAGACCTGGAAAGCCAGAAAGGGCTGGCAAGATATATTCAGGGCACTGAATGAAAAGAACATGCAGCCAAGAATACTTTATCCAGCAAGACTGACATTCAAAATGGATGGAGAGATAAAGAGTTCCCAAGACCGGCAAGGCTTAAAAGACTATGCAACCACCAAGCCAATACTGCAGGAAATATTAAGGGGGGGGGGGTTTTTAAAGAGGAAAAAGCCTAAGAAAAGCATTGAACAGAAATATAGAGACAATCTACAGAAAGAAAGACTTCAAAGGTAACACAATGTCAATAAAAATATATCTGTCAATAATCACTCTCAATGTGAATGGCCTAAATGCGCCCATAAAATGGCACAGGGTTGCAGATTGGATAAAACATGCCTCTCTCAGAAATAGACAGGTCATTGAAGCAGAAAATCAATAAAGAAACAAGAGCATTGAATGACACATTGAACCACATGGACCTCATAGATAGATACAGACCATTCCACCCTAAAAAACAGAATATTCATTCTTCTCAAGTGCACATGGAACCTTCTCCAGAATAGACCACATACTGGGTGACAAATCAGGACTCAACCAATACCAAAAGACTGAGATTATTCCCTGCCCATTCTCAGATCACAATGCTTTGAAACTGGAGCTCAATCATAAGGAAAAGTTCAGGAGGAACTAAAACACCTGGAAGCTAAAGACCACATTGCTTAGGAATGCTTGGATCAACCAGGAGATCAAAGAAGAACTGAAACAATTCATGGAATCCAATGAGAATGAGGACACTTTGATCCAAAACCTATGGGATACAGCAAAGGCAGTCCTAAGAGGGAAATACATAACCATCCAAGCCTCCCTCAAAAAAAAAAAATGAAAAATCCAGAACACACCAGCTGTCTCTACACCTTAAAGAACTGGAGATTCAACAACAAATCAAACCAACTCCACACATAAGAAGGGAAATCATCAAGATTAGAGCTGAGATCAATGAGGTAGAAACCAGAGGCACAGTAGAACGTATCAATGAATCTAGAAGCTGGAAGTTTGAAAGAATCAATAATATCGATAAACCATTGGCCACACTAATCCAAAAGAAAAGAGAGAAAGCCCAAATTCATAAAATTATGAATGAAAAGGGGCGATCACAGCTAACACCAAGGAAGTAGAAACAGCCACCGGAAGTTATTATCAACAGTTATATGCCAATAAGCTTAGCAACCTAGATGAAATGGATGCATTCCTGTAAAACCATAAACCCCTAAAATTTAACCAGGAAGAATTTAAAAACCTGAATAAACCGATATGTAGTAACGAGATTGAAGCAGTGATCAAAAACTTCCCAAAAAACAAGAGTCCGGGTTTTGATGAGTTCCTTCGGGACTTCTACCAAACTTTCAAAGAAGAAATAACACCTATTCTCCTGAAGCTGTTTCAAAAAATTGAAGCAGAAGGAAAAATTCCAGACTCTTTCTATGAAACCAGCATTACCCTGATCCCCAAACCAGGCAACGACCCTACTAAAAAGGAGAATTTCAGAACAATATCACTGATGAATATGGATGCTAAGATTCTCCAAAAGATCCTAGCAAACAGGATCCAACAGCACATTAAAAAGATTATCCACCATAACCAGTTGGGATTCATCCCTGAGGTACAAGGATGGTTCAACATTCACAAATCAATCAATGTGATAGAACAAATCAATAAGAGAAGACAGAAGAACCACATTGTCCTCTCAATTGATGCAGAAAAAGCATTTGACAAATCCAAGCATCCGTTCCTGATTAAAATGTTTCAAAGTATAGGGATAGAGGGAACACTCCTGAACTTCATCAAATCTATCTATGAAAGACCCACAGCAAATATCATCCTCAATGGGAAAAAGCTTGCAGCCTTCCCTTTGAGATCAGGAACATGAAAAGAATGCCCACTCTTACCACTCTTGTTCACATAGTATTAGAAGTCCTAGGAACAGCAATCAGACAACAAAGGGAAATGAAAGGTATCCAAATTGGTAATGAAGAAGTCAAAAACTCTCTTTGCAGGAGGAGTCAAGATGGCGGAGAAGTAGCAGGCTGAGACTACTTCAGCTAGCCAGAGATCAGCTAGATAGCTTATCTAAAGATTGCAAACACCTGAAAATCCATCGGCAGATCGAAGAGAAGAAGAACAGCAATTCTGGAAACAAAAACAACCACTTTCTGAAAGGTAGGACTGGCGGAAAAGTGAATCCAAAGCTACGAGAAGATAGACCCCGAGGGGAGGGGCCGGCTCCCGGCAAGCGGCAGAGCAACGGCGCACAAAATCAGGACTTTTAAAAGTCTGTTCCACTGAGGGACATCACTCCAGAGGCTACCCAGGGCAAAGCCCACGCGGGGTCAGCAGGGTCCCCGCAGGGTCACAGAAGGATCGGGGGTATCTGAGTATTGCGGGTATTGGAACGGGAAAGTCGGCTACGAGACAGAGCCGACAGTAAGCTCACAGCTTGTAGTTACCCTGAACCTGTCACAGGCTCAGTGAGCTCGGAGCACGGCCGGTCAGGCAGACGGGGGTAACTCGGTGCTGTTCTCTGAGGGCGCACTGGGGAGTGGGGCCCTGGGCTCTCGGGTCCTCCAGGCTGGCGACCAGGAGGCCGCCATTTGTATTCCTGTCCTCCGGAACTCTACGGAAAGCACTCAGGGAACAAAAGCTCCTGAAAGCAAACCCCAGCAGATTACCCACCCCGGCCCCTGATAAGGGCGGTGCAATTCCACCTGGCACAAAGACACTTGAGAATCACTACAACAGGCCCCTCCCCCAGAAGATCAACAAGAAATCCAGCCGAGACCAAGTTCACCTACCAAGTAGTGCGGTTTCAATACCAAGGAGAGCAGCAGAATTCCAGAGGAGGAGAAATAAAAGCACGGAACTCTTGGCTTTATCCCTGTGATTTTTTTTAGTCTTGCAGTTAATTAAATTTTTTTCTTTATCATTTTTTGTTTTTTTTACCCGCCTTCTGGTAACATTTTTTTTTAACTTTTACCTTCTTCTTTTTTAACGTTTTTTAGCTAGTTTATCGAATATATATATTTTCTTTTTTATATTTTTCTTATTTGTTTTATTTTTTTAAATTCTTTTCTTTTCTTTTTTTTTCTTTTTTTTTCTTTCTTCCTTTTTGAACCTCATTTTATCCCCTTTCACCCCCCTAAGGATTTGGGATCTCTACTAATTTGGTTAAAGCATATTTTCCTGAGGTTCTTACCACCATTTTAGTATTTTACTTGCTCCTTCATATACTCTTATCTGGACAAAATGACAAGACGGAAAAATTCAACACAAAAAAAAGAGCAAGAGGCAGTACCAAAGGCTAGGGACCTAATCAATACAGACATTGGTAATATGTCAGATCTAGAGTTCAGAATGACAATTCTCAAGGTTCTAGCCGGGCTCGAAAAAGGCATGGAAGATATTAGAGAAACCCTCTCGTGAGGTATAAAAGCCCTTTCTGGAGAAATAAAAGAACTAAAATCTAACCAAGTTGAAATCAAAAAAGCTATTAATGAGGTGCAATCAAAAATGGAGGCTCTCACTGCTAGGATAAAAGAGGCAGAAGAAAGAATTAGTGATATAGAAGACCAAATGACAGAGAATAAAGAAGCTGAGCAAAAGAGGGACAAACAGCTACTGGACCACAAGAGGAGAATTCAAGAGATAAGTGACACCATAAGATGAAACAACATTAGAATAATTGGGATTCCAGAAGAAGGAGAAAGAGAGAGGGGAGCAGAAGGTATACTGGAGAGAATTATTGGGGAGAATTTCCCCAATATGGCAAAGGGAATGAGCATCAAAATTCAGGAGGTTCAGAGAACGCCCCACAAAATCAATAAGAATAGGCCCACACCCCGTCACCTAATAGTAAAATTTACAAGTCTCAGTGACAAAGAGAAAATCCTGAAAGCAGCCCGGGAAAAGAAGTCTGTAACATACAATGGTAAAAATATTAGATTGGCAGCTGACTTATCCACAGAGACCTGGCAGGCAAGAAAGAGCTGCCATGATATTTTCAGAGCACTAAACGAGAAAAACATGCAGCCAAGAATACTACATCCAGCTAGGCTATCATTGAAAATAGAAGGAGAGATTAAAAGCTTCCAGGACAAACAAAAACTGAAAGAATTTGCAAACACCAAACCAGCTCTACAGGAAATATTGAAAGGGGTCCTCTAAGCAAAGAGAGAGCCTACAAGTGGTAAATCAGAAAGTTACAGAGACAATATACAGTAACAGTCACCTTACAGGCAATACAATGGCACTAAATTCATATCTCTCAATAGTTACCCTGATGGTATTGGGATAAATGCGCCAAACAAAAGACACAGGGTATCAGAATGGATAAAAAAACAAAACACATCTATATGTTGCCACCAAGAAACTAAATTTAAGCCCGAAGACACCTCCAGATTTAAAGTGAGGGGTGGAAAAGAATTTACCATGCTTAGGACATCAGAACAAAGCAGGAGTGGCAACACTTATATCAGATCAATTCGATTTTAAGCCAAAGACAATAATAAGAGATGAGGAAGGACACTATATCATACTCAAAGGGTCTGTCCAACAAGAAGATCTAACAATTTTAAATATCTGTGCCCCCAATGTGGGAGCAGCCAACGATATAAACCAATTAATAACAAAATCAAAGAAACACATCAACAATAATACAATAATAGTAGGGGACTTTAACACTCCCCTCACTGAAATGGACAGATCATCCAAGCAAAAGATCAGCAAGGAAATAAAGGCTTTAAACAACACACTGGACCAGATGGACATCACAGATATATTCAGAACATTTCATCCCAAAGCAAAAGCATACACATTCTTCTCTAGTGCACATGGAACATTCTCCAGAATAGATCACATCCTCGATCCTAAATCAGGACTCAACCGGTATCAAAAGATTGGGATCATTCCCTGCATATTTTCAGACCACAATGCTCTAAAGCTAGAACTCAACCACAAAAGGAAGTTTGGAAAGAACCCAAATACATGGAGATTAAACAGCATCCTTCTAAAGAATGAATGGGTCAACCAGGAAATTAAAGAAGAATTGAAAAAAATCATGGAAACAAATGATAATGAAAATACAACAGTTCAAAATCTGTGGGACACAACAAAAGCAGTCCTGAGAGGAAAATATATAGCGGTACAAGCCTTTCTCAAGAAACAAGAAAGGTCTCAGGTACACAATGTAACCCTACACCTAAAGGAGCTGGAGAAAGAACAAGAAAGAAACCCCAAACCCAGCAGGAGAAGAGAAATCATAAAGATCAGAGCAGAAATCAATGAAATAGAAACCAAAAATACAATAGAACAAATCAACGAAACTAGGAGCTAGTTCTTTGAAAGAATTAATAAAATTGATAAACCACTGGCCTGACTTATCAAAAAAAAAAAAAAAAAAAGAGAAAGGACCCAAATAAATAAAATCATGAATGAAAGAGGAGAAATCACAAGTAACACCAAAGAAATACAAACTTTATAAGAACATACTATGAGCAACACTACGCCAACAAATTTGACAATCTGGAAGAAATGGATGCATTCCTAGAAACATATAAACTACCACAACTGAACCAGGAAGGAATAGAAAGCCTGAACAGACCCATAACCAGTAAGGAGATTGAAACAGTCATTAAAAATCTCCAAACAAACAAAAGCCCAGGGCCAGACGGCTTCCCGGGGGAATTCTACCAAACATTTAAAGAAGAACTAATTCCTATTCTCCTGAAACTGTTCCAAAAAATAGAAATGGAAGGAAAACTTCCAAACTCATTTTATGAGGCCAGCATCACCTTGATCCCAAAACCAGACAAGGATCCCATCAAAAAAGAGAGCTATAGACCAATATCCTTGATGAACACAGATGTGAAAATATTCAACAAAATACTAGCCAATAGGATTCAACAGTACATTAAAAGGATTATTCACCACGACCAAGTGGGTTTTATTCCAGGGCTGCAAGGTTGGTTCAACAGCGGCAAATCAGTCAATGTGATACAACGCATCAATAAAAGAAAGAACAAGAACCATATGATACTCTCCATAGATGCTGAAAAAGCATTTGACAAAGTACCGCATCCCTTCCTGATCAAAACTCTTCAAAGTGTAGGGATAGAGGGCACATCCCTCAATATCATCAAAGCCATCTATGAAAAACCCACCGCAAATATCATTCTCAATGGAGAAAAACTGGAAGCTTTTCCGCTAAGGTCAGGAACACGGCAGGGATGTCCATTATCACCATTCCTATTCAACATAGTACTAGAGGTCCTAGCGTCAGCAATCAGACAACAAAAGGAAATTAAAGGCATCCAAATCAGCAAAGAAGAAGTCAAATTATCACTCTTCGCAGATGATATGATTCTATATGTGGAAAACCCAAAAGACTCCACTCCAAAACTGCTAGAACTTGTACAGGAATTCAGTAAAGTGTCAGGATATAAAATCAATGCACAGAAATCAGTTGCATTTCTCTACACCAACAGCAAGACAGAAGAAAGAGAAATTAAGGAGTCAATCCCACTTACAATTGCACCCAAAACCATAAGATACCTAGGAATAAACCTAACCAAAGAGACACAGAACCTATACTCAGAAAACTATAAAGTACTCATGAAAGAAATTGAGGAAGACACAAAGAAATGGAAAAATGTTCCATGCTCCTGGATTGGAAGAATAAATATTGTGAAAATGTCTATGCTACCTAAAACAATCTACACATTTAATGCAATTCCTATCAAAGTACCATCCATCTTTTTCAAAGAAATGGAACAAATAATTCTAAAATTTATATGGAACCAAAAAAGACCTCGAATATGCAAAGGCATATTGAAAAAGAAAGCCAACGTTGGTGGCATCACAATTCCCGACTTCAAGCTCTATTGCAAAGCTGTCATCATCAAGACAGCATGGTACTGGCACAAAAACAGGCACACAGATCAATGGAACAGAATAGAGAGCCCAGAAATAGACCCTCAACTCTACGGTCAACTCATCTTCGACAAAGCAGGAAAGAATGTCCAATGGAAAAAAGACAGCCTTTTCAATAAATGGTGCTGGGAAAATTGGACAGCCACATGCAGAAAAATGAAATTGGACCATTTCCTTACACCACACACAAAAATAGACTCAAAATGGATCAAGGACCTCATGTGCGAAAGGACTCCATCAAAATCCTTGAGGAGAACCCAGGCAACAACCTCTTCAACCTCAGCCGCAGCAACATCTTCCTAGGAACAACGCCAAAGGCAAGAGAAGCAAGGGCAAAAATGAACTATTGGGATTTCATCAAGATCAGAACCTTTGCACAGCAAAGGAAACAGTCAACATAACCAAAAGACAACTGACCGAATGGGAGAAGATATTTGCAAACGACATATCAGATAAAGGACTAGCGTCCAGAATCTATAAAGAACTTAGCAAACTCAACACCCAAAGAACAAATAATCCAATCAAGAAATTGGCAGAGGACATGAACAGACATTTCTGCAAAGAAGACATCCAGATGGCCAACAGACACATAAAAAAGTGCTCCATATCACTCGGCATCAGGGAAATACAAATCAAAACCACAATGAGATATCACCTTACACCAGTCAGAATGGCTAAAATCAACAAGTCAGGAAATGACAGATGCTGGCGAGGATGCGGAGAAAGGGGAACCCTCCTACACTGTTGGTGGGAATGCAAGCTGGTGCAGCCACTCTGGAAAACAGCATGGAGGTTCCTCAAAATGTTGAAAATAGAACTGCCCTATGACCCAGCAATTGCACTATTGGGTATTTACCCTAAAGATACAAACGTAGTGATCCAAAGGGGCACGTGCACCCGAATGTTTATAGCATCAATGTCCACAATAGCCAAACTATGGAAAGAACCTAGATGTCCATCAACAGATGAATGGATCAAGAAGATGTGGTATATATACACAATGGAATACTATGCAGCCATCAAAAGAAATGAAATCTTGCCATTTGCGACAACATGGATGGAACTAGAGCGTATCATGCTTAGCGAAATAAGTCAAGCAGAGAAAAACAACTATCATATGATCTCCCTGATATGAGGAAGTGGTGATGCAACATGGGGACTTAAGTGGGTAGGAGAAGAATAAATGAAACAAGATGGGATGGGAGGGAGGCAAACCATAAGTGACTCTTAATCTCACAAAACAAACTGAGGGTTGCTGGGGGGAGGGGATTTGGGAGAAGGGGGTGGGATTATGGACTTTGGGGAGGGGATGTGCTTTGGTGAGTGCTGTGAAGTGTGTAAACCTGGTGATTCTAGACCTGTACCCCTGGGGATAAAAATATATGTTTATAAAAAAAAAAAGAAGGTAATCTTTCTGCCCTTCAACAGACGAATGGATAAGGAAAATGTGGTCCATATACACTATGGAGTATTATGCCTCCATCAGAGAGGATGAATATCCAACTTTTGTAGCAACATGGATGGGACTGGAAAAGATTATGCTGAATGAAATAAGTCAAGCAGAGAGAGTCAATTATCATATGGTTTCACTTACTTGTGGAGCATAACAAATATCATGGAGGACATCAGGAGTTGGAGAGGAGAAGGGAGTTGGGGGAAATTGGAAGGGGAGGTGAACCATGAGAGACTATGGACTCTGAAAAACAATCTGAGGGGAATGAAGTGGTGGGGGGGGTGGGAGGTTAGGGTACCAGGTGGTGGGTATTATAGAGGGCACAGATTGCATGGAGCACTGGGTGTGTTTCAAAAATAATAAAAACTGTTATGCTGAAAATAAATAAATTTAATTAAAAAAAACTCTCTTGGCAGATGACATGATTCTTTATATGGAAAACACAAAAGACTCCACCCCTAAACTACTAGAACTCATACAACTGTTCAGCAATGTGTCAGGATACAAAGTCATGTACAGAAATCAGTGGCCTTCTATATAATAATAATGAAAATACAGAAAGGGATATTAGAGAATCGATTCCATTTACTATAGCACCAAGAACCATAAGATACCTGGGAATAAACCTAACCGAAGAGGTGAAGGATCTATACTCGAGGAACTACAGAACACTCGTGAAAGAAATTGAGGAAGACACAAAAAGATGGAAGACCATTCCATGCTCTTGGATCAGAAGAATAAACATTGTTAAAATGTCTTACTGCCTGGAACAATCTAATCTTTTAATGCCATTCTGATCAAAATTCCACAGGTATTCTTCAAAGAGCTAGAGCAAATAATACAAAATTTGTATGGAATCAGAAGAGACCCTAAAATGCTAAGGAAATGTTGAGAAACAAAAACAAAACTGGGGACATTATGTGACGAGATTTAAAGCTTTACTACAAAGCTGTGTTCACCAAGGCAGCATGGTACTGGCATAAAAACAGACACATAGACCAGTGGAACAGATTAGAGAGCCCAGATATGGACCCTCAACTCTATGGTCAATTAATCTTCGAGAAAACAGGAAAAAATATAGAGTGGAAAAAAAGACAGCCTCTTCAATAAATGGTGCTGGGAAAACTGGGCAGCTATATGTATAAGAATGAAACTCGACCATTCTCTTACACCATACACAAAGATAAACTCAAAATGGATAAAAGATCTCAAAGTGAGAAAGGAATCCATCAGAATCCTAGAGGAGAACATAGGCAGTAATCTCTCAATATCAGCCACAGCAACTTCTTTCAAGATATGTCTCCAAAGGCAAAGGAAACAAAAGCGAAGATGAACTTTTGTGACTTCATCAAGATCAAAAGCTTCTGCACAGCAAAGGAAACAGTTAAGAAAACAAAGAGGTAACCCACGATATGGGAGAAGATTTTTGCAAATGACAGTACAAACAAAAGATTGATATCCAGGATCTATAAGGAACTCCTCACACTCAACACACACAAAACAGACAATCATATGAAAAAATGGCAGAAGATATGTACAGACACATACAAATGGCTTCAGACACATGAAAAAATGTTCATCATCACTAGCCCTCAAGGAGATTCAAATTAAATCCGCATTGAGATATCAACTTACATCAGTTAGAATCCCAAAATTAGCAAGACAGGAAACAACATGTGTTGGAGGGGATGTGGAGAAAGGGGAACCCTCTGACACTGTTGGTGGTAATGTTAGTTGGTGCAGCCTCTTTGGAGAACAGTGTGGAGATTCCTCAAGAAATTAAAAACAGAACTTCCCTATGACCCTGCCATTGTACTCCTGGGTATTTACCCCAAAGATACAGATGTCGTGAAAAGAAGGCCCATCTGTACCCCCATGTTTATATCAGCAATGGCCACGGTCGCCAAACTGTGGAAAGAACCAAGATGCCCTTCAACGGATGAATGGATAAGGAAGATGTGGTCCATATACACTATGTAGTATTATGCCTGCATCAGAAAGGAGGAATACCTCACTTTTGTAGCAACATGGACGGGACTGGAAGAGATTATGCTGAGTAAAATAAGTCAAGCAGAGAGAGTCAATTATCATATGGTTTCACTTATTTGTGGAGCATAACAAATAGCATGGAGGACACGGGAAGATAAAGAGGAGAAGGGAGTTGGGGGGAATTGGAAAGGGAGGTGATTCATGAGAGACTATGGACTCTGAAAAACAATCTGAGGGTTTTGCAGGGGTGGGGGGTGGGAGGTCAGGGTACCAGGTGGTGGCTATTATAGAGGACATGGATTGCATGGAGCACTGGGTGTGGTGCAAAAATAATGAATACTGTTTTGCTGAAAATAAATAAAAAATAAATAAATAAAAAAGAAAGATAAAAGAACTAATGTGTAATAATAAAATAATTGTAGTGAACTTTAAGAGCCTAATTACATCAAAGGGCATATCTTTCAAAAAATGAATAAGGTTAAAGTGGTTTAGGATAGCACACTAGAACAAAAGGATCCAACAGATATATTCAGGACATTTGATTTTGTTATTTTTATAATATTTATTTATTTATTTTAGAGAGAGAGTGTGAGCAGAAGGAGTATAGATGGAGAATCTCCAGTACACTCCCTACTAACTGTAGAGCCTGATGTGGGGCTCAATCTTATTATTGTAATCTTGACCTGAGCCAAAAATCAAGTGTCTGAGTCACCTTGCTCCCCCAGAACACTTTTTTTTTTTAAAGATTAATTTATTTGACAGACAGAGATCACAAGTAGGCAGGAAATAGGCAGAGAGGGAGGGGGTAGCAGGCTCTCCACCGAGCAGGGAGCTCGATGTGGGGCTCGATTCCAGGACCCTGAGACCACAACCCGAGCTGAAGTCAGAGGCTTCAACCCACTGAGTCACTCAGGTGCCCAGAACACTTGATTTTAAAACAGGAGAATACACATTCTTTTTAAGTGAATATGGGACTTCTCCATCATGGATCACATATTAGGCCACAAAAGAAGACTCACTAAATTCAAGATTAGAATCATACCATGAATCTTTTTTGTCCACAACTCTAAGAAACTAGAAGTCAACCAAGAGAAGAAAAAAAATCTGGAAAGATCACAAATACTTCAAATTTAAATAATACACTACTGAGTAATGAATGGGTCAAACAGGAGATAAAAGAAGTAATAAAAAATACATGGAAACAGTTAAAACAAAAACACAATGATCCAAAATCTTTCAGAGACAACAAAAGCAGTTCTAAGAGGGGAGCGGTAGCAATATAGGCCTACTCTTTTTTTTTTTTTTAAGATTTTATTTATTCATTTGACACATAGAGATCACAAGTAGGGAGAGAGGCAGGCAGAGAGAGAGGAGGAAGCAGCCTCCCTGCTGAGCAGAGAGCCTGATGTGGGGCTTGATCCCAGGACCCTGGGATCATGAGTCTTGGGATCATGACCTGAGCTGAAGGCAGAGGTTTTAACCCACTGAGACACCCATGAGCCCCAATATAGGCCTATTTTAAGAAACAAGAGAAATTTCAAATAAAGAACTAATCTTTATACCTAAAAGAAAAAGAACAACAAACGAAACTAAAACCAGCAGAAGGAATGAAATGATAGTTAAGAGGAAAATAAATAATATACAAACTAAAACTTAAAAACAACAACAACAACAAAACAATAGAACAGATCACTTAAACCTGCAGCTGGTTTTATGACAAAAAAAAAAAATCAGTAAATTGATAATCCTCTAGTCAGAATTATGAAGAAAAAAAAGAGAGAAGACTTTTAAAATCACTAATAAAATTGGAGAAATAAAACCAATGCCACTAATACATAATTAATTATGAAAAATATTATGAAAACCATATGCCAAAAATTATGACAGCCTAAATGAAATGGAAAAATTTCCAGGAATATAAAAACTATCAAATTTCCTATTTCTTCTTGTTTCAGTTTGATAGTTTATATATTCCTTCAAGCAAAAAAAAAGTCCAAGACCAGGTGGCTTCAGGATGAATTCTACCAAAATTTTAAAGAAGAGTTAATACCTATTCTTCCAAACATCTCAAAAAATAGTAAAGGAAGGAAAATAAAATTCATTTGATGAGGCTAGAATTATATTTATACCAAAACTAGATAAAGACACATTTGAAAAAGATAAATATAGGTCAATATATCTGATGAACATAGATACAAATGTTCTCAGTAAAGTAATAGCAAACCAAATTCAACAATATATTTTTAAAAACTGTTTATCATGATCAAGTGGGATTTATTCCTGGGATGCAAGGGTGGCTCAATATTTAGAAATCAATTAATGTGATACATCACATCAGTAAGAGACACGGGTAAACATTACAAAGTACAACATCGATTCATGATAAAAACCCTCAATAAAGTAGGTTTAGAGGTAACGTGACCCAACATAATAAAGTTGAGTATAAAATAAAATAAAATCAATAAAATAAATTCAGTATAAAAATTCTGTATAAAAAATCCACAGCTCACACGATCTGCAATGGGGAAAAATATGAGAGCTTTTCTTCTAAGGTCAAGAAGAAGACAAGGATGTCTACTCTCGCCATTTAATTAAACATAGTACTGGAAGTGCTGGTTACAGTAATAAGACAACACAAAGAAATAAAAGACATCTAAATCAGTAAGGAAAATTTAAACTTTCATTATTTGCAGCTAACATAATTCTGTATTAACAAACCTAGAATCCTCCACCATATGCTGCTACATCTGATAAATGAATTCTGTAAAGACACGATATAAAAAAAAATAATGTACAAAAATATGTTGCATTTCTGTACTCCAATAATGAATAAGCAAGAGGAGAAATTAAGAAAATAATTCCTTTTGAAATTGCACATAAAATAATAAGATACCCAGGAATAAACCTAACTAAGGAGGTGAAAGAACTATACTCTGGAAACTACAAAATGCTGATGAAAGACATTAAGCTGAAAGAAAGGGAAAGACAGTCCATCCTCATAGACTGGAAAAACAAATATTGTTAAAATGTCTATACTATCCAAAGCAATCTACACATTTAATGCAATCCCTATCAAAATACCAACACTATTTTTTCACAGAGCTAGAACAATTCTAAAAAATATCCTAGATAGCCAAACTGTTTTTTGAAAAGAAAAGTAAAGCTGGAGGCATCACAATTCCAGACTTTCAGCTTTATTACAAAGCTGTAGTAATAAAAATATTGTGGCACTGTCACAAAAACAGACAATGGAGCAGAATAATAATGGAACAGAATAAAAACCCAGAAATGAACCCATAACTATATGGTCAAGTAATCAACAAAACAGGAAAAGTACAATCTCTTCAATAAATGGTGTTGGGAAAACTGGACAGGAACATGCAAAAGAAAGGAATTGCACCTCTTCCTCACACCATACGTTTTCATAAATTCAAAATGTATTAAAGACCTAAATATGGACCTGAAACCATAAAAATCCCAGAAGAAAACTTAGGCAGTAATCTGTCAGTGGCCATAGTCATTTTTTTCAAGCTATGTCTCCTGAGATAGGGGAACCAAAAGTAAAAATAAACTATTAGAACTATATAAAAATAAAAACTTCTATACAATGAAGGAAATAATCAACAAAACGAAAAGGCAATCTACAGTATTGGAGAAGATATTTGCAAATGATGTATCCCATAAAGGGTTTGTATCTAAAATGTATAAAGAAATTATAGAATTTATAAATATATAAAATAAATTCACAATTACATAAACTATATAAAGAACATATAAAATTCAACATACCAATAACAAATAATCCATTTAAAACATGGGTAGAAGCCATTAACAGACATTTCTCCAAAGAAGACATTCAGATGGCCAACAGAGACATGAACATATGCTCAAAATCACTGATAATCAGGGAAATGCAATCAAAACTACAATGAGATATCATCTCAGAATGTCAGAATGGCTAAAAACAGTAACAGGTGCTGACCAGGATGTGTCAAATGGGAACCATCTTTCACTGGTGGTGGGAATTGCAAACTGCAGCAGCCACTGTGGAAACCGGCATGGAAGTTTCTCAAAAAGTTAAAGATAAAACTACCCTATGATCCAGCAATTGCACTATTGGGTATTTATCCAAAGAATAGAAAAGCACTAATTCAAAAGGATAGATGCACCACTAGGTGTATAGTAGTATTATTTACCATAGCTAAGATATGGAAGCAACCCAAATGTCCAACAATCAATGAATGTATAAGGAAGATGTGGTATAGGTAGATAATAGATGATTGATACATAGATAGATGATAGATAGAGATACATGTTATATTATATATATATAATATATATATAATAAATATACTTATATAACATTCCATTATATCTATAATTAGTCATCCAAAAAAAAAAAGAACTAATTCTTGCCATTTGCAATGAATTGGATGGAGCTAGAGTATAATGGTAAGCAAAATAAGTCAGAGAAAGACAAATACCATCGATTTCACACAGATGTAATTTGAGAAAATAGGAACAAAGATAAAGGAGAGAAATTCAAACCAAGAAACTGACTTAATTATACAGAACAAACAGATGGTTACCCAAGGGGAGGTGGCTGTGGGAGATGAGTGAAATAGATGACAGGGATTAAACAGTGCACTTGTCATGATGAGCACTGGGTGATGTATGCAATTGTTGAATCACTCTGTCATACAACTGAAACTGGTATAACACTGTAGGTTAACAGGAATTAAAATCAAAACTTAAAAAAATAAAGTCCATTTTGTCTGATATAGGTATTGCTCTTACAGCTTTATTTTGATATCCATTTGCATGATAAATGATCTTATACCCTCACTTTCAATTTGCAGAATGAATTTCCCACAGGTAGCATATTCATGAGTGTTGTTTTATTCATTCATTCATTCATTCATTCATTCATTTTGAGGGGTATTGTTTTTTATTCATACTGACACTATGTCTTTTGATTGAGCATTTTAGCCCACTTGCTTTCAAAGTCATTATAGACAAATACCTATTGACATTTTATTATTTGTTTGTGGTTGTTTTTGTAGTTTTTCTCTGCTCCTTTCTTGTCATTGCCTCTTTCATGGTTTACTGTTTTTATTTAGTGTTACACTTGGATTCTTTTCTCTTTATTTTTTACATATCTATTAGTGTTTTTTTAATTTATTTTTACCATTAAGTTTGTATGTAATATCTTCTGCATATAGCAGTCTATATAAGATGATGAATGCTTAAGTTCAAACCCATTCTTTTTTTTTTGTGGATTAGAAGAATAAATATTGTTAAAATGTTTATGCTAACCAGAGGAAGCTATACTTTCAATGCCACATGATCAAAATGTGAACAGCATTTTTCAAAGTGCTGGAACAAATCACCCTAAAATTTTTCTGGAACCAGAAAACACCCTGAATCACCAAGGAAATGTTGAAAAAGGAAAACAAAGCTGGGGGATCACATTGCCTGATATCAAATGCATTACAAAGCAGTGATCATCAAGACAGCATGGTATTGGCACAGAAATAGATGCATAGACTCACGGAACAGAGCAGATAATCCAGATATGGACCCTTAACCCTATGGTCAAATAGTTTTTAACAAAGCATGAGAAAATATCCAGTGGAAAAGAGACAGTCTCCTCAATAAACTGTGCTGGGAAAATTGGACAGCTATGTGTAGAAGAATAAAACGAGACCATTCTCTTCAAAGATAAACTTGAAGTGGATAAAATACCTCAAGGTAAGGCAGGAATCTATCAAAATCATAGAGGAGAACATAGTAACCTTGTTGACATTGGCCACAGCAACCTCTTTCAAAACATGTCCCCAAAGGCAAAGCATACAAAAGCAGAAATGTACATCTGGGACTTCATCAAGATCAAAAGCTTCTGCAGAGCAAAGAAAACAGTCAACAAAATAAAGAGGAAACCCATGGAATCTGGGAAGATATTCACAAATGACAGACGAAGGGCTTATATCCAAGTTCTATAAAGAACTTCTCAAACTCAACACCCAAAAAACAAATAATCAAGTCAACAAACGGTCAAAATACACGAACAGACACTTCTCCAAGGAACACATTCAAATGTCTACAAGACACATGAAAATATCTTTGTTATCATTAGCCATCAGTGAGATTGAAATCAAAACCAAATTAAATAAGATAGCACGTTACATAAGTTAGAATGGCCAAAATTAACAGGACGGTAAACAACATGTATTGGAGAGGTTGTGAATAAAGGGGAACCCTTTTACACTGGTGGTAAGAATGCAAGATAGTACAATTACTTTGGAAAACAGTATGGATATTCCTTGAAAAATTAAAAATAAAGCCATCCTATGATGGCTCTTGAACTAATTGAATTGAACTAATAAATATTTATTTCAAAGATTCAGATGCAGTGAAAAGAAGGACCCTATGTACCCCAATGTTCACAGCAGCAATGTCGACAATAACCAAACTGTGGAAAGAGCCAAGATCCCCTTCAAGAGATGAATGGATAAAGAAGATATATATATAAAATATATATAAAGATAATATATATATATATCATATCTTCTTATATACCATATATATATACCATATATATCATATATATATATACACACACACCATATATACCATACCATATATATATATACCATATACCACACACACACACACACACAATGGAATATTACATCTCCATCATAAAGGATGAATAATCACCTTTTGTATCAACATGGATGGGACTGAAGGAGATAATGCTGAGTGAAATAAGTCTAGCAGAGAAAGCCAATGATCATATGGTTTCACTTACTTGTGGAGCCTAAGGAATAACATGGAGGCCATGAGAGAAGGAAAGTAAAAGTGAATTGGGGTAAATTAGAGGGGGAGATGAAGCATGGGAGACTGTAGAACTCTGAGAAACAAACAGGGTTTTGGAAGGGAGTTTGGGGGCTTGGCGAGTCTGGTGGTGGGTATTAAGGAGGGCATGTATTGGAGAACTGGGTGTGGTGCATAAATAATGAATCTTCGAACACTGAAAAAAAATAAAATAAAATGAAGTAAAATAATAAAATAAAATAAAATAAAACTAAATAGATAAATAAATTTGATTAGCCAAAAAAAGCAACAATGAATAAAATATAGAAGTTGAAAACCAAAAAGACATAGCCACACTCCCATATAAGGCAAAAATTTCCATTGTAAATAAATCAATCTAAAACATAAAAATTTGTCAAATTGCTGGTGTCTGCCTTATTGAGTTTGGGAGCAGGATTTGGCAGTGACAGTGTGTTTATATCCCAGAGACTGTTGCCCTATGTGTGTCATTACAATGTTTTGGTGAATATCTTTATGCATGTGTACAGGTGTATTCGTGCAAGAATTTCTGTAGGGATTATAACTAGCAGAGAAATTGCTGGGTCATTGGGACAAGACACATTTTGAACATTTCCAGGCAGTGTTAAATTCGTTTTCAGATTATAACAATTTGTGCTTCTACTAGTACAGTTAGGAGAATTTTGAGCTCTCCATGTCTTCCCAGCATCAGTTGTCAGACACAAACCCCTCAACTACTACATACATGTGGTATTTCATTATTTTCATCTGCATGCCCTTAGTTGCTGAGACTGAATCTGGTTTCATTTTAAAATGGGTATTTTGTGTTTCATCTGTAAACTTGCCTATTTATACTGTTGTTAATTTTTCTATTGGTATGTTTTGTGTTTTTATTTTTAGGGGTTTCCCATATATTTTTCTAAGTTCCCTTCTGACTACTGTACTAAAACTGCTTCCTACTTTCAAATCCCACATTCAATTCTTGATTCTTATCCTACTCGATGTTTCCACATTACTCATAGAGATGACCACTCCCTTGTCTTTGTTAATTTCTTCTCTCTTGGATTTTGTTTCTTACTCTCTTCATGTTTCTTAGAGATTATTTGTTTTCATTTCTTAATTGCCAGTGCCAAGAACATTGCCCAGCACAGATTAGATATTTAATAATGTTTCAGTATACAGTTTCTAGTGAATAGTTTCTTGTAGGATCAAGATACATATTTCAGGTCTGGTTCTTTCTCTTTCTTACGAGCTAGCAGAACACCTGTGCAAAATCATAGGGTTTCACCCAGTTTTACTTCCAAGTACTCTTCACAAAGCATTGTTCCTCCACTTCCTCTAACTGTAATTCACTGTATGTTGCAATCAGTAACATTTTAAAATGAACTTTTATCCTGACACTTGGTGACATTTATTCCAACAAGCTAGGGTGCAGAAAGCAGAAATTGTGTTAGATTATGAAGTATGTGATGTGATAAAATAATATCTAGAAAATGTCATTACATTCACTTTCTGTGATGAGTACTGTAGTATTTGAAGCCAGCTAGTCAGAGGTAAATAGTTATTATGTTACTTATTGGATGATTCCTCAAACCTGAACTGGAAATTAAAATAAAATAAATAAATTAAGAATTTTACAAAGTGTAAAATATTTTAAAGGGATAAACTCATTTTTATTTTAAAATATCAAAATATTATAATATATGAGAAAATATTTCCCAATTTGTATTAAGTAAATGATTATGAATCACCAGTATCAGAGATTTAGAAATTACTTCAGTAGTAAGGAAATTGAAAACTCCACATTGATCTTTCATGACTATAAATTAATAAAAAGTTCAATTTTTTTCCTAAAAAGCAAATATAACAAATAAATCTGCTTTTAAAAGAAATAAAATAAACATACATGTCTATTATGATGAATGGAAAGGTCAATATAATTTCTATCTTTAGAATATAACTTGATTTATAATGATCTAAACTAATTACAATTTAACCATGAAATGGAACATATAATAATAAAAAAATAGAATAGATTGGAATATGAACCCTTTCTTTCAAATATTCCTTCTCATCTCTTCCCTCACAACTCACTCAAAAGAGTGTTGAGTGAAAGGATTTCTTCTCCTGTGTATAGAAAATGATTACATGTATTAGAGACTAAAATAAATCATTTGCATGGACTCCACTGTTATATTTTTGGGGAAGAAAAGACACTGACATTTAATAAAACACTGATTTTCTTTGTGCTCTATGGAAAAGTAATTGTGGGAAGTATGATGATGAAACGGCCAGAAAAGGAGCAGCAATATTTAATGAGAATGGTTGGGAACTCTCAATTTTCCTAGTTTGTGTCCCACCAAAAAAACACATTTTTTTTTTTTTTTAGAATTGGGGTTAACAGTGGGGAAGTAAAAACAAACAAACAAACAAACAAAAAAAACCACCTCACTTTTTAATATTTTATTTCTTTATCATCAATGAAGTAAAGTAATGGTGAATTAGTGGAGGCAAACCCTGTAATACAGGGAATGCTTTTTTCTTGTCCTTCATGTCTGTTAGGCCCCCTACAGTTTTCATTACTGAATGAATTACATGCAGATTACTTCTTCTGACTTACCCCCGTCCAATACCTTCTATAATACAATCAAAGCCATGTGAACTCAAAGTCATGACCATATGTTGGTATGCAAAGATACAAGAAGAGAAAAACTTTAGATTTTAGTTGGTGAGGAGAACAGCTCCTTAAAAATATGTTACTCCACAGAAACAAAAGATGTCAGGTGACTCACTTGAGGCAAATAGAAGAGTAAGAGGAGGTATGTCATACTTACAGGAAGACATGGTATTGAGATTAAGTGTAGTCTAAGTGGTTTCTAAGAAAATCTATGGCCCATTCATATTGTTTTATGTTTATTAGCGGCATGAACATCACCCTTTAAAAAGCTCTAGGTTGGGTCCCTGGGTGGCTCAGTGGGTTAAGCCACTGCCTTCGGCTCAGGTCATGATCTCAGGGTCTGGGATCGAGTCCCACATCGGGCTCTCTACTCAGCGGGGAGCCTGCTTCCTCCTCTCTCTCTCTCTCTGCCTGCCTCTCTGCCTACTTGTGATCTCTCTCTGTCAAAAAAATAAAATAAAATAAAATAAAATAAAATAAAATGAAATAGCTCTAGGTTTTGCATTTACATCAGAGATCTCCCACACTGAAAATGAAGGGTGACTTACAATAATGGAACTTAGTTCTCAACAAATGTAAAACTCACATTTTGAATGAATTATTTAAATTTTTAAATTAACCATTTAGAAAGGTTTTGCAGGAGGAGTCAAGATGGTGGAGAAGTAGCAGGCTGAGACTACTTCAGCTAGCAGGAGATCAGCTAGATAGCTTATCTAAAGATTGCAAACATCTGCAAATCCATCAGCAGATTGAAGAGAAGAAGAACAGCAATTCTAGAAACAGAAAAACAACCACTTTCTGAAAGGTGGGACTGGCAGGGAAGTGAATCCAAAGTGACGGGAAGATAGACACTGTGGGGAGGGGCTCGCTCCCGGCAAGCGGCGGAGCAACAGAGCACAAAGTCAGGACTTTTAAAAGTCTGTTCCGCTGAGGGACATCACTCCAGAGGCTAAACCGGGATGAAGCTCACTCAGGGTCAGTGTGGCCTCAGGTCCTGCAGGGTCACAGAAGGATCAGGGGTGTCTGAGTGTTGCAGAGCTTGCAGGTATTGGAATGGGAAAGCCGGCTACAGAGACAGACCTTACAGTAAGCTCACATCTCGGGGGTACCTTGAACTGGTCACAGGCTCGGTGAGCTCGGAGCGCAGCTGGAGGTCAGGCAGACGAGAGTAACTGGGCGCTGTTCTTTGAGGGCACACTGAGGAGTGGGGCCCTGAGTCCTCGATTCCTCCAGGTCAGAGGCCAGGTGGTTGCCATTTGTATTCCCGTCCTCCACAACTCTACAGAAAGCGCTCAGGGAACAAAAGCTCCTGAAAGCAAACTCGAGTGGATTACTCAGCCCAGCCCCTGGTAAGGGGGTGCAATTCCGCCTAGGGAAAAGACACTTGAGAATCACCACACCAGGCCCCTCCCCCAGAAGATCAACAAGAAATCCAGCCAAGACCAATTTCACCTAACAAGGAGTGCAGCTTCAATACCAAGGAGAGCAGAAGAATTTCAGAGGCAGAGAAAGCAAAGCACGGAACTCATGGCTTTCTCCCTGTGATTTTTTAGTCTTACAGTTAATTTAATTTTTTTTTCATTTTTTTTATCTCTTCTTCTGCTAAATTTTTTTAACTTTTACCCTTTCTTTTTTAACGTTTTTTTAACTAGTTTATCTAATATATATATTTTTTCTTTTTTATACTTTTCTTCATTCGTTTTCTTTTTTTAATTCTTTTCTTTTCTTTTCTTTTTTTCTTTCTTTCTTTTTGAACCTCTTTTTATCCCCTTTCTTCCCACTCACGATTTGGGATCTCTTCTTATTTGGTTAAAGCATATTTTCCTGGGGTTGTTGCCAACCTTTTAATATTTTACTTGCTCCTTCATATACTCTTATCCGGACAAAATGACAAGGCGGAAAAATTCACCACAAAAAAAAGAACAAGAGGCAGTACCAAAGGCTAGGGACCTAATCAATACAGACATTGGTAATATGTCAGATCTAGAGTTCAGAATGACAATTCTCAAGGTTCTAACCGGGCTCGAAAAAGACATGGAAGATATTAGAGAAACCCTCTCGGGAGATATAAAAGCCCTTTCTGGAGAAATAAAAGAACTAAAATCTAACCAAGCTGAAATCAAAAAAGCTATTAATGAGGTGCAATCAAAAATGGAGGCTCTCACTGCTAGGATAAATAAGGCAGAAGAAAGAATTAGTGATATAGAAGACAAAATGACAGAGAATAAAGAAGCAGAGCAAAAGAGGGACAAAGAGCTACTGGACCATGAGGGGAGAATTCAAGAGATAGGTGACACCATAGACGAAACAACATTAGAATAATTGGGATTCCAGAAGAAGAAGAAAGAGAGAGGGGAGCAGAAGGTATACTGGAGAGAATTATTGGGGAGAATTTTCCCAATATGGCAACGGGAACGAGCATCAAAATTCAGGAGGTTCAGAGAATGCCCCTCAAAATCAATAAGAATCGGCCCACACCCCGTCACCTAATAGTAAAATTTACAAGTCTCAGCAACAAAGAGAAACCCTGAAAGCAGCCCGGGAAAAGAAGTCTGTAACATACAATGGTAAAAATATTAGATTGGCGGCTGACTTATCCACAGAGACCTGGCAGGCCAGAAAGAGCTGCCATGATATTTTCAGAGCACTAAACGAGAAAAACATGCAGCCCAGAATACTATATCCAGCTAGGCTATCATTGAAAATAGAAGGACAGATTAAAAGCTTCCAGGACAAACAAAAACTGAAAGAATTTGCAAACACCAAACCAGCTCTACAGGAAAGATTGAAAGGGATCCTCTAAGCAAAGAGAGAGACTACAAGTGACAGATCAATAAGAAACAGAGACAATATACAGTAACAGTCACCTTACAGGCAATACAATGGCACTAAATTCATATCTCTCAATAGTTACCCTGATGTTATTGGGCTAAATGCCCCAAACAAAAGACACAGGGTATCAGAATGGATAAAAAAACAAAACACATCTATATGTTGCCTCCAAGAAACTCATTTTAAGCCCAAAGACACCTCCAGATTTAAAGTGAGGGAGTGTAAAAGAATTTACCATGCTTATGGACATCAAAACAAAGCAGGAGTGGCAATCCTTATATCAGATCAATTAGTTTTAAGCCAAAGACTATAATAAGAGATGAGGAAGGACACTATATCATACTCAAAGGGTCTGTCCAACAAGAAAATCTAACAATTTTAAATATCTATGCCCCCAACGTGGGAGCAGCCAACGATATAAACCAATTAATAACAAAATCAAAGAAACACATCAACAATAATACAATAATAGTAGGGGATTTTAACACTTCCCTCACTGAAATGGACAGATCATCCAAGCAAAAGATCAGCAAGGAAATAAAGGCCTTAAACGACACACTGGACCAGATGTACATCACAGATATATTCAGAACATTTCATCCCAAAGCAACAGAATACACATTCTTCTCTAGGGCACATGGAACATTCTCCAGAATAGATCACATCCTTGATCCTAAATCAGGACTCAACTGTATCAAACGTTTGGGATCATTCCCTGTATATTTTCAGACCACAATGCTCTGAAGCTAGAACTCACCCACAAGAAGAAGATTGGAAAGAACCCAAATACATGGAGACTAAGGAGCATCCTTCTAAAGAATGAATGGGTCAACCGGGAAATTAAAGAAGAATTGAAAAAAATCATGGAAACAAATGATAATGAAGATACAACAGTTCAAAATCTGTGGGACACAACAAAGGCAGTCCTGAGAGGAACATATATAGCGGTACAAGCCTTTCTCAACAAACAAGAAAGGTCTCAGGTACACAAACTAACCCTACTCCTAAAGGAGCTGGAGAAAGAACAAGAAAGAAACGCTAAGCTCAGCAGGAGAAGAAAAATCATAAAGATCAGAGCAGATATCAATGAAATAGAAACAAAAAAAACCAATAGAACAAATCAACGAAACTAGGAGCTGGTTCTTTGAAAGAATTAATAAAATTTATAAACCCCTGGCCAGACATATCGAAAAGAAAAGAGAAAGTACCCAAATAAATAAAATCATGAATGAAAGAGGAGAGATCTCAATTAACACCAAAGAAATACAAATTATTATAAGAACATACTATGAGCAACTCTACGCCAACAAATTTGACAATCTGGAAGAAATGGATGCATTCCTAGAAAGATATAAACTACCACAATTGAACCAGGAAGAAACAGAAAGCCTGAACAGACCCATAACCAGTAAGGAGATTGAAACAGTCATTAAAAATCTCCAAAGAAACAAAAGCCCAGGGCTAGATGGCTTCCCAGGAAAATTCTACCAAACATTTAAAGAAGAACTAATTCCTATTCTCCTGAAACTGTTCCAAAAAATAGAAATGGAAGGAAAACTTCCAAACTCATTTTATGAGGCCAGCATCACCTTGATCCCAAAACCAGACAAGGATCCCACGAAAAAAGAGAGCTATAGACCAATATCCTTGATGAACACAGATGCGAAAATTCTCACTAAAATACTAGCCAATAGGATTCAACAGTACATTAAAATGATTGTTCCTGACGACCAAGTGGGATTTATTCCAGGGCTGCAAGGTTGGTTCAACATCCGCAAATCAGTCAATGTGATACAACACATCAATAAAAGAAAGAACAATAACCATATGAAACTCTCAATAGATGCTGAAAAAGTATTTGACAAAGTACAGCATCCTTTCCTGATCAAAACTCTTCAAAGTGTAGGGATAGAGGGGACATACCTCAAAATCATCAAAGCCATCTATGAAAAACCCACCGCAAATATCATTCACAATGGAGAAAAACTGAAAGCTTTTCGGCTAAGGTCACGTACACGGCAGGGATATCCATTATCACCACTGCTATTCAACAAAGTACTAGAAGTCCTAGCCCCCGAAATCAGACAACAAAAGGAATTTAAAGGCATCCAGATCAGCAAAGAAGAAGTCAAATTATCACTCTTAGCAGATGATATGATACTATATGTGGAAAACCCAAAAGACTCCACTCCAAAACTGCTAGAATTTGAACAGGAATTCAGTAAAGTGTCAGGATATAAAATCAATGCACAGAATTCAGTTGCATTTCTCTACACCAACAACAAGACAGAAGACAGAGAAATTAAGAGTCAATCCCATTTACAATTGCACCCCAAACCATAAGATACCTAGGAATAAACCTAACCAAAGAGGATAATAATCTACACTCAGAAAACTACAAAGTACTCATGAAAGTAATTGAGTAAGACACAAAGAAATGGAAAAATGTTCCATGCTCCTGGATTGGAAGAATAAATATTGTGAAAATGTCTATTCTATCTAAAGCAATCTATGAATTTAATGCAATTCCTATCAAAGTATCATCCATCTTTTTCAAAGAAATGGAACAAATAATCTTAAAATTTATATGGAACCAGAAAAGACCTCGAATAGCCAGAGGAATATTGAAAAAGAAAGCCAACGTTGGTGGCATCACAATTCTGGACTTAAAGATCTATTACAAAGCTGTCATCATCAAGACAGCATGGTACTGACACAAAAACAGACACATAGATCAGTGGAACAGAATAGAGAACCCAGAAATAGACCCTGAACTCTATGGTCAACTAATCTTCACAAAGCAGGAAAGAATGTCCAATGGAAAAAAGACAGCCTCTTCAATAAATGGTGTTGGGAAAATTGGACAGCCACATGCAGAAAAATGAAATTGGTCCATTTCCTTACACCACACACAAAAATAGACTCAAAATGGATGAAGGAACTCAATGTGAGAAAGGACTCCATCAAAATCCTTGAGGAGAACACAGGCAACAACCTCTTCGACCTCTGCCGCAGCAACATCTTCCTAGGAACATCACCAAAAGCAAGGGAAGGAAGGGCAACAATGAACTATTGGGATTTCATCAAGATCAGAAGCTTTTGCACAGCAAAGGAAACAGTTAACAGAATCAAAAGACAACTGACAGAATGGGAGAAGATATTTGCAAACGACATATCAGATAAAGGACTAGTGTCCAGAATCTATAAAGAACTTAGCAAACTCAACACCCAAAGAACAAATAATCCAATCAAGAAATTGGCAGAGGACATGAACAGATATTTCTGCAAAGAAGGCATCCAGATGGCCAACAGACACATAAAAAAGTGCTCCATATCACTCGGCATCAGGGAAATACAAATCAAAACCACAATGAGATATCACCTCACACCAGTCAGAATGGCTAAGATCAACAAGTCAGGAAATGACAGATGCTGGCGAGGATGCAGAGTAAGGGGAACCCTCCTACACTGTTAGTGGGAATGCAAGCTGGTGCAGCCACTCTGGAAAACAGCATGGAGGTTCCTCAAAATGTTGAAAATAGAACTGCCCTATGACCCAGCAATTGCACTATTGGGTATTTACCCTAAAGGTACAAATGTAGTGATCCAAAGGGGCACATGCACCCGAATGTTTATAGTAGCAATGTCCACAATAGCCAAACTATGGAAAGAACTTAGATGTCCATCAACAGATGAATGGATCAAGAAGAAGTGGTATATATACACAATGGAATACTATGCAGCCATCAAAAGAAATGAAATCTTGCCATTTGTGACAACATGGATGGAACTAGAGCATATCATGCTTAGCGAAATAAGTCAAGCGGAGAAAGACAACTATTATATGATCTCCCTTATATGAGGAAGTGGTGATGCAAAATGGGGTCTTAAGTGGGTAGGAGAAGAAGAAATGAAACAAGATGGGATTGGGAGGGAGACTAACCACAAGTGACTCTTAATCTCACAAAACAAACTGAGGGTTGCTGGTGGTATGGGGGTTGGGAGAAGGGGTTTGGGGTTATGGACATTGGGGCTGGTATGTGCTTTGGTGAGTGCTGTGAAGTGTGTAAACCTGGCGATTCACAGACCTATACCCCTGGGGAATAAAATATATGTTTATAAAAAAATAAAAAAGAAAAAAGAAAGGTTTTGCAATCATAGTAGTACTGCTATTACTTGAAGTATTTTCACAACTTTTTGCAGTGTTCCTATGATAATATTCTTACTCTTATAATTTTTTTAAAGATTTTATTTATTTATTTGACAGAGATCACAAGCAGGCAGAGAAGCAGGCAGAGAGAGAGGAGGAAGCAGGCTCCCTACTGAGCAGAGAGCCCAATAAGGGGCTTGATTCCAGGACCCTGGACCCTGGGATCATGACCTAAGCCAAAGGCAGGGGCTTTAACCCACTGAGCCACCCAGGTGCACTCATAAATTTCTCATTCTTTGGGAAATAACTTCATTTTTAAATAGCCAAATCAAATTTTAAGTATCATTCTATGAATTTTTAAGTAAATTTTAAAAAATAATCATGTAATAATTAATGGCTTATAAGAAAATTAAAATAACTATCACTATTATTTGATCAAATGCAATATCAATATTGACATTAGTCAATAGCATCAGAAGGTGGATACATAGAGGTGCAGCATTTATTTTAGTGTGTGTATATATATATGGACATTCATATAAAATATAGTCACTTTATTTTATTTTGTATTTTATTATTTTATATTTTTAAATTTTATTTAAATTCAATTAATTAACATATAGAGTATTATTAGTTTCAGAAGTAGAGTTCAGTAATTCATCAGTTGCATATAATACCCAGGGCTCATTATATCAAGTGCCCTCCTTAATTCTATCAGCCAATTTTATTATCCCTTCTCCCCAGACACTTTCCCTCCAGCACCCTCAGTTTTTTTCCTATAGTTAAGATTCATTTATAGTTTGTTTCCCTCTCTGATTTCATCCTTTTTTATTTTTCTTTCCTTTCCTCTATGATCCTCTATTTTGTTTCCTAAATTCCACATATGAGTGAAATCATATGACAAATGTCTTTCTTTGATTGACTAATTTCACTTAGCAAAATACCCTCTAGTTCCATCCACATTATTGTAAATGTAAGATTTCACTTTTGAAGGCTGAGCAATATTACATATACATATATATATATATCTATATATATGATATATATGATATGATATCTATCTATATAGATAGATAAATAGATATAGATATAGATATCATATGATATCATATGATATCTATATCTATATCTATATATATGATATCTAGATATATATATATATATATATCTATATATATATATACACACACACACACACATACAGCACCACATCTTTTTTTTTTAAAGATTTTATTTATTTATTTGACAGACAGAGATCACAAGTAGGTAAAGAGGCAGGCAGAAAGAGAGGGAGAAGCAAGCGTCCTGCAGAGCAGAGAGCCCAATGTGGAGCTCGATCCCAGGACCCTGGGATCATGACCTGAGCCAAAGGCAGAGGCTTTAACCCACTGAGCCACCCAGGTGCCCCTTCAGCACCACTTCTTTATCCATTCATCTGTTGATAAACATCTTGGCTCTTTCCATAGTTGGCTCCTGTGGATATTGCTGTTATAAGTATTGGGGTTCAGGGGCCCCTTCAAATCACTATGCTTGTATCCTTTGTGTAAATACCTAACAGTGCAAATTCTGGGTCATAGGTAGGGTTTTTTTTTTTTTAACATTTTGAGGAAACTCAAATTTAGCCATTTGATATTTTCTGAGGGTCCTGAGGACGGTGAATGAAATGAAAACACAACATTGTATTTGTAATTCTATTCATTAAAGTCAAATTAATAAACTGAGGCAAAGAAAGCTTTTTTATTTAAACCCTTAGCATGTTCCATTAATTTTGTGGGTAAACTGGAAAGCATCATTTTTTTTTTAATTTCTTTTCAGCATAACAGAATTCATTGTTTTTGCACCATACCCAGTGCTCCATGCAATACATGCCCTCCTTAATACCCACCACCTGGTTCCCCCAACCTCCCAACCCCATCCCCTTCAAACCCCTCAGGTTGTTTTTCAGAGTCCATAGTCTCTCATGGTTCACCTCCACTACCAATTTCCCTCAACTCCCTTCTCCTCTCCATCTCCCCATGTCCTCCATGTTATTTGTTATGCTCCACAAATAAGTGATACCATATGATAATTGACTCTCTCTGCTTGACTTATTTCACTCAGCATAATCCCTTACAGTCCCATCCACGTTGATACAAAACTTGGGTATTCATCCTTTCTGATGGATGCATAATAATCCATAATGTATATGGACCACATCGTCCTTATCCATTCTTCTGTTGAAGGGCATCCTGGTTCTTTCCACAGTTTGGCGACCGTGGCCATTGCTGCTATAAACATTGGGGTACCGATGGGCCTTCTTTTCACTACATCTGTATCTTTGGGGTAAATACCCAGTAGTGCAATTGCAGGGTCATAGGGAAGCCCTATTTTTAATTTCTTAAAGAAAGCATCATTTTAGATTTTTAAAAACACCTCTTAATGAAAACTCAGAGGCTAATTCATAAACTTGTTCTTTCATGTATAAAATTGATAGTGCTAACCGTCTTGTCAATAAGACTTGGTCTCTCAGTTGTTTTTACACATCAGTGATGGATTTATCCCAGGCCTTTGATAACCTGTCTTGTCCCTTTATAACCTATAACACAAATTTTCCAGATATCTGTTGAACACATAGCAAATTGAACTACACAGTATTATGCAACAGTTTGGTACTAAATTTCTATAAGATTATCTGTGATGCTTATTTGAAAGCAAAGTTTACCACTTTTGATAATATCACATGCAGGAGCTTGTCCTCTTGGTTTACTACTCTAATGACCAAATAGGAGAGTGAGAGAGGAAAAATCTCTTATCCAGGCCAATCATGTAAATCAGGAGTTCATAAATTCATGTAAACCATGTAATCATGAATTATTACTTTATCTTTGTAAAAGAGTAAGAACATTCCTTGGTAGTGTCCATTCTTAGAGTTAGCAGCATATAGAAGAAATACAATCTATATGAGAAATGCATTAGCAAGAACATTAATATTTTATAAGCATCTTAGCTATTGTATCTACTCTATCCTGTACTGGGATTTTTTCTGATTTATCCTTTGAATAATCTCTATAACTGCAGGTTGAAGTATTTGAGTACTTTTCCATAAAGTTTATAATTTAATGTAAGGCATTTTAATTTTCTATAGATTTTTAAAATCTTGGTGTTACAAAGCTTCATCTAAGAAATAGTCTTGAGGACGACTACAAAATGAAATGGCAATTGTACAGCTGGAAACACCCCCTTCAGAAAGAAGAAAAGCATATGTCAGATTGACTTAACTATAGATCCTAGAGGCAAAATTCATCTTTCTTTTGGCACAGTCAAGAACTTGAATACATCAGGGATAAAATGGGTTAAAATGTCAGGATTCACTGAGGCTGAGAAAAACCTACTACCTTTCAACATTTCAGTAAAATATTAACCATTTTACCCCCAATTCCTCATGTATTAATACAGGGAAGAAAATGGTTTCATAATTACTGAAAGAGATTGGCAAATTGCCAGGAGACTAGAACAATTTCATGAGATTAAACTGGGTGATATAAGTTATCTTGCTAAAAGGTTTTAAGTCTCTGTTTATTTATAGAAATAATCCCTTTTGCTGTGTTTTGTCATTCACTTTTTCTAAAACTAACCATTTGGATGGCAATTTATATTATTATGGCTTTTTAAAATGCATTGTTATTTTAAATCACCAAATTGCATGTGACTTGGTGAATTTCAATAGAAAATCATTGTCTAAGTTTTGTAAGCAACGTGTTAAAACTAGGAAATTGCTAAACCCAGAAAGACAGCCTAGGGCTAAAGACATTTGTTGGGTCATTGATCAATAGTGACAGCAAATACTGACCTCACACCAACTGAATGTAAACTTCCAAACTCATTGATAGCATTCCTGACTTGGGGTTAGAATTTATGTTCTCTCTCTATAAACTGTTTGACTTACACGATGAATTATGGTTAAGGTAATAGCAGCACAGCTCTGATGAAAATGCAAGTCGGGTTTGGGTTATTTTAAGTCTTTTTTATTTTTTTTAAGGTCACTGTAAATGTCTTATATTCTATAAAAATACTAGAATTGCCTTGTCTTATTTTAAGAAGGAAAATACATTTTACCAGATATTTAGTGAAAATAATTATTAGCTTCCAATTTTGCTTTTCTTTTTAATTTGATAAATTTGGATTTTAACCACTTATAGTTTCCTTTACTATTTAAAGAAAAGTCAACATGTGAGATATGAAAAGTATATTCCCATTTAACATATTTCAAGATCTTCAAAGTGAGAAATTAGTTTTTCAGGAATAGTTGAGTCTTACTAGTTAAAAAAAAATGAGCTTAGCTACTATTCATGAAAAAAGGCATAAGAAGATTTTTTTAGAACACTTCTATAAAAAAAAGAACATTTTTACTTGTTATACTATATATATACTTTTTTTCTACTTCAAAGTCATAGTCTTTTTTTTTAATTAAATTATTTATTTTCAGCATAACTGTTTTCATTATTTTTTCACCACACCCAGTGCTCAATGTAATCCGTGCCCTCTATAATACCCACCACCTGGTACCCCAACCACACACCCCCTGCCACTTCAAACCACTCAGATTGTTTTTCAGAGTCCATAGTCTCTCAGATTCACTTCCCCTACCAATTTACCCCAACTCCCTTCTCTATAACTCCCCATGTCTTCCATGCTATTTGTTATGCTCCACAAATAAGTGAAACCATATGATAATTGACTCTCTCTGCTTGACTTATTTCACTCAGCATAATCTCTTCCAATCCCATCCATGTTGCTACAAAAGTTGGGTATTCGTCCTTTCTGATGGAGGCATAATACTCCATAGTGTATATAGACCAGATCTTCCTTACCCATTCGTCCGTTGAAGAGCATCTTGGTTCTTTCCACAGTTTGGCGACCGTGGCCATTGCTGCTATAAACATTGGGGTACAGATGGCCCTTCTTTTCACGACATCTGTATCTTTGGGGTAAATACCCAGGAGTGTAATGGCAGGGTCAAAGGGAAGTTCTATTTTTAATTTCTTGAGGCGTCTCCACACCGTTCTCCAAAGAGGCTTCACCAACTTGCATCCCCACCAACAGTGTAAGAGGGTTCCCATTTATCCACATCCCCTCCAACACATGTTGTTTCCTGTCTTGTTAATTTTGGCCGTTCTAAGTGGTGTAAGGTGATATCTCAATGTGGTTTTAATTTGAATCTCCCTGATGGCTAGCGATGATGAACATTTTTTCATGTCTCTGATAGCTATTTCTATGTCTTTATTGAAGAAGTGTCTGTTCATATCTTCTGCCCATTTTTTTAGAGGATTGCCTGTTTTGTGTGTGTTCAGTTTGAGGAGTTCATTATAGATCCTGGATATCAACCTTTTGTCTGTACTGTCATTTGCAAATATCTTCTCCTATTCCGTGGGGTGCCTCTTTGTTTTTTTCACTGCTTTCTTTGCTGTGCAGAAGCTTTTGATTTTGATGAAGTCCCAAAAGTTTATTTTCGCTTTTGTTTCCTTTGCCTTTGGAGACATATCTTGAAAAAAGTTGCTGTGGCTGATATCGAAGAGATTACTGCCTATGTTCTCCTCTAGGATTCTGATGGATTCCTGTCTCACGTTGAGGTCTTTTATCCATTTTGAGTTTATTTCTGTGTCTGGTGTAAGAGAATGGTCAAGTTTCATTCTTCTACATATAGCTGTCCGGTTTTCCCAGCACCATTTATTAAAAAGACTGTCTTTTTTCCATTGTATATTTTTTCCTGTTTTTTCAGAGATTAATTGACCATAGAGTTGAGAGTCCATATCTGGGCTCTCTACTCTGTTCCACTCGTCTATGTATCTGTTTTTATGCCTACCACGCTGTCTTGGTGACCACAGCTTTGTAATAAAACTTGAAATCTGGTAACATTTTGCCGCCAGTTTTATTTTTGTTTTTCAACATTTCCTTAGCATTTTGTGGTCTCTTCTGGTTCCATACAAATTTTTGGATTATTTGCTCCAGCTCTTTGAAGAATATCAGTGGAATTTTGATTGTAATAGCATTAAAAGTACAGATTGCTCTAGGCAGTATAGACATTTTAACAATGTTTGTTCTTCTGATCCAAGAGCATGAAATGGTCTTCCATCTTTTTGTGTCTTCTTCAATTTCTTTCATGAGTGTTCTGTAGTTCCTCAAGTACAGATGCTTTGCCTCTTTGGTTAGGTTTATTCCCAGGTAGCTTATGGTTCTTGGTGCTAGAGTAAATGGAATCAATTCTCTAATTTCCCTTTCTGTATTTTCATTGTTAGTGTATAAGAAATCGAGTGATTTCTGCACATTGACTTTGTATCCTGCTAAGTTGCCTAACTGCTGTATGAGTTCTAGTAGTTTGGGGGTGGAGTCTTTTGGGTTTTCCATATAAAGAATCTTCATCTGTGAAGAGAGAGAGTTTGACTTCTTCATTTCCAATTTGGATACCTTTTATTTCTCTTTGTTGTCTGATTGCTGTTGCTAGGACTTCTAATACTATGTGGTATTAGAGTGGTGAAATTGGGCATCCTTGTCTTGTTCCTGATCTCAAAGGGAAGGCTGCAAGCTTTTTCCCATTGAGGATGATATTTTCTGTGGGTCTTTCATAGATAGATTTGATGAAGTTCAGGAATGTTCCCTCTATCCCTGTCCTTTGAAGCGTTTTAATCAGGAACAGATGCTGGATTTTGCCAAATGCTTTTTCTGCATCAATTGAGAGGACCATGTAGTTCTTCTCTCTTCTCATATTAATTTGTTGTATCACATTGATTGATTTTCGAATGTTGAACCATCCTTATAGCCCAGGGATGAATCCCACCTGGTCATGGTGGATAATCTTTTTAATATGCTGTTGGATCCTGTTTGCTAGGATCTTGTGGAGAATCTTAGCATCCATATTCATCAGTGATATTGGTCTGAAATTCTCCTTTCTGGTAGGTTCTTTGTCTGGTTTGGGGATCAGGGTAATGCTGGCTTCATAGAAAGAGTCTGGATTTTTTCCTTCTGCCTCAATTTTTTGAAACAGCTTCAGGAGAATAGGTGTTATTTCTTCCTTGAAAGTTTGGTAGAATTCCCCAGGGAATCCATCAGGTTCTGGGCTCTTGTATTTTGGGAGGTTTTTGATCACTGCTTCAATCTCGTTACTATATATTGGTCTATTCAGGTTGTCGATTTCTTCCTAGTTTAAATTTGGGATTTTATAATTTTCCAGGAATGCATCCATTTCATCAAGGTTGCTAAGCTTATTGCCATTTAACTGTTGATCATAACTTCTGATGATTGTTTTTACTTCCTTGGTGTTTGTTGTGATTTCTCCCTTTTATTTAATAATTTTATGAATTTGGGCTTTCTCTCTTTTCTTTTGGATTAGTGTGGCCAGTGGCTTATCGATCTTATTGATTCTTTCAAAAACCAAACTTCTAGTTTCATTGATATGTTCTACTGTATCTTTGGTTTCTACCTCATTGATCTCAGCTCTAATCTTGATTTCCCTTCTCATTTGTGGAGTTGGTTTGATTTGTTGTTGATTCTCCAGTTCTTTAAGGTGTAGAGACAACTGCTGTGTTCTGAATTTTTCAGTTTTTTTTTTTTTTTTTTTAGGGAGGCTTCGATGACTATGTATTTCCCCCTTAGGACTGCCTTTGCTATATCCCATAGCTTTTGGACTGAAGTGTCTTCATTCTCATTGGTTTCCATGAATTGTTTCAGTTCTTCTTTGATCTCCTGGTTCATCCAAGCATTGTTAAACAAGGTGGCCTTTAGCTTCCAGGTGTTTGAGTTCCTTCGGAACTTTTCCTGTGATTAAGCTCCAGTTTCAAAGTATTGTGATCTGAGAATATGCAGGGAATAATCTCAGTCTTTTGGTATCTATTTAGTCCTGATTTGTAACCCAGTATGTGGTCTATTCTTGAGAAGGTTCCATGTGCACTTGAGAAGAATGAGTATTCTGTTGTTTTAGGGTGGAATGTTCTGTATTTATCTATGAGGTCCATCTGGTCCAATGTGTCATTCAATGCTCTTGTTTCTTTATTGATTTTCTGCTTTGATGACCTGTCTATTTTTGAGAGAGGCATGTTAAGATCTCCTACAATCAGTGTATACATATAAACATGGCTCTTTATCTTGATTAACAGTTTTCTGATGTAATTGTTCCCCAATATGGGAGCATAGATATTTACAACTGTTAGATCATCTTGGTGGATAGTCCCTTTAAGGATTATGTAGTGTACTTCTGTATCTCTGACTACAGTCTTTAGTTTAAAATCTAATTTCTAAAATCTAAAATCTAATTTAGTTTAAAATCTCTTATATGAGAATCGCTACCCCAGCCTTCTTTTGAGGCCCATTCACATGAAAAATGCTTCTTTATCCCTTCACTTTCAGTCTGGGTATATCTTTAGGTTCAAAATGGGTCTATTGTAGACAACATATGGATGGTTCCTGTCGTTTTATCCAATCTGCCACCCTGTTGCGTTTCATGGGAGCATTTAGGCCATTCACATTGAGAATGATTATTGGTAGATACGTTTTTGTTGACATCGAGTTACCTTTGATGTCTTTCTTTCTGTAGACTGTCTCTATATTTCTGTTCAATGCTATTCTTAAGATTTTTGCCCTTTTATAGAACCCCCCTTAATATTTCCAGCAGTGTCGGCTTGGTGGTTCCATAGCCTTTTAAGTCTTCCCGGTCTTGGAAACTCTTTATCTCTCCATCCATTTTGAATGTTAGTCTTGCTGGATAAAGTATTCTTGGCTCCATCTTCTCCTAATTTAGTGCCCTGAATATATCTTGCCAGCCTTTTCTGGCTTGCCAGGTCTCTGTGGACAGGTCTGATGTTATTTTGATGGGCTTTCCTCTGTATGTAAGGAGCCTCTTTGCCCTAGCGGCTTTCAAGAGATTATACCTACAATTATAATTCCTCAATTTGACTATCAGGTGTCGTGATGTTTTTTTGGAGTGTGTAATCTTGGGTGGAGACCATTCAGCCTCTAGTACATGAACGCTGGTTCCATTCGCGAGATTGGGAAAATTTTCATGAAGGACTTGTTACACTATATCTTCTAGACTTCTTTTTTTCTCCTCCCCTTCAGGGATTCCAATATTTCTGATGTTGGAACGTTTCATGGCATCATTTATTTCCCTGATTCTGTTTTCGTGGTCTCTAAACTGTTTGTTCAGGCTTCTTTCTGATTCTTTCTCTCTATCTGTTTGCCTTCCAGATCACTAATTCTATCTTCTGTCTCAGTTACCCTAGCTTTGAGAGAGTTTAGATTAGATTGGAACTCATTGAGAGCATTGTGTACCTCCTCCCTGGTAGCTTTAAGCTCCGCCCTAACATTGTGAGCATCATCTCTCATCGCTTTCAGCTCAGCCTTAATCAATTCTGTTTGGTCATCCATGGCTTTCTCCAACCTAGCTATTGCCTGGGTAATTGTTAGCTTGAATTCTCTTTCCGACATATTGTCTATGTTGATAGTCTTTAGCTCTGTTGCATAAGGTCCATCCTCTGTATTTTTCTTCTGTTGGGCATTCCTTCTCCTATTCATTTTGGTGGGAGATGACTGAACAGATGTAGCTGGATGTATCAACTGTGGTGCAGTCAAGGTGCACCCTGTAACACTCTGAGCAATCAGGATTCCCACCCAAATGAGAGACAAAAGAAAAGAAAAAGAAGAGATAGAAAGAGAGACAGGAAAGAAAGGAAAGATGAAAGAGAAGGCTCAGCCCAAATGGGCCCCAAGGTACGATTTTTGAAGTAGACATACAAAAACAGACAAACAAAAAGACTGATAAAAGTAAATGTCAAGAGAAAAAAATATATATATATATGCATAAAGGAAGAACCTCGTCAGAAAGAACCCCAAGTGTTAGATTTATATACTATCAGGACAAACAGAAAAACACAGAAACACTGGTGGAAGAAAAAGATAGGAGATTTGTTATATATTCTCAGTGTGTGCAAGGAAGGTTGTTTTGATTCTTCCTGGATGTATCTTGATATCTTTGTTAAAGGCCTCAACTTTCCTTAGATAAAGGGGGATTAAAAATTAGTTTACCTATAGGGGTAGTATTGATTGCAGAAAGGGGATTACTTTGAAGTTTAACTCTATATGAATATTAGAAGATAAAAATAAAAAGGAATAAACTAGACTAAACTAAACTAAATTTTTAAAAAAAAGGAATTCAAAAAATAGAAATGCAAAAAAAAAAAAAAACCACATAGGTGTATGTATCAAAAAGTTCAGGTTAGAAGGTTATTATGGAATTTGATGTACTGTACAGCTCGCTGTGATGGTAAATAGGTTAAAAAATTACCTATATTTAAAAAAAAATGAACCAGAATAGTGGGAATGAATGAAAAATAAAAGTTTTCCTATGAAGTACTGGTTGTTCTCTTGTAGTCCTTTTTTTATTTTTTTCTTTCTTTTTCTTTCTTGGTTTGTTTTTTGGGGGAGGGGACTGCCACGTGGGTTTTCAGTCAATGATATTCCCTGTGTTAAGTCCTCCCAACTCCCCTTAAGGGGTGGGCTCTTTTTTTTTTTTTTCCAGGCTTTTGTTCTCTGGCAGTTTTTATGTTTGTTCACTTTCTTTTTCTCACTTTGACCGCTTTTGATGGTTTTTGTAGTTTTAGATGAAAACAAACTGTACCCTGATCTCCCTCTCAGAGAGAAGCCTCAGTCTGGCTGCAGAGCCTAAATAAGTTCCCCCTTGTCGGCTGGCAGAGCAGGTTCCAAGTCGTGGTCCCTGGGGACACAGGATCTTTTGCTTCTACCCAAAGCCAAGGCAGTGGCGGCTATCTGGGCAGCTCCAGACCACCAGAGAGGTTCCAAGAAGCAATTGCACACTGAGATTTTCCCACTGGCCCGGGCTGGGAGTGCCTGGTCTTTCTGGGTCTAAGAGTGCCCGGCTTGTGCACACCAATTTCAGGGGAGGCTGAGATTTGTGTGCAGGTCTCAGGCTCTGAGAACGGGGCGCAGGTCCAACAGCACCAGGCTGGCCCTTTGCGCACCTCTCTGGGGGGAGAGTTTGGTGCAGGCTCTGAAACAATGGCCTGTATCAAAAGCCACAGGCTGGGCCTTTATACCTCCCCCAGGGGAGTATCTCAGGCTCTGCTGCCTGTAGTGGCTCCCATCCCCTCACAGGAAATGGACCCCAAGCGTTATCAGGCAAGCTGGTGGCTTAGGGACCAAGAGCTGGTTTCTGGGCCTCACTCTCTCTGCCTCAGCACCGGAGAGGCTGTCCTGGGACCAGAGACTTAAGCCCCTGTCCCTAGCCATCCCGATTCCCACAATTTCCTCCCGGAGATCCTTTGCTCTTTTGGAGTGCTTTCAACCAGTCTCTAAGTTAATGCTGGTCCCCAGACCCAGGGCACTCTTGTTCCTATTGGGGTATTACTTTCCAACTGGTCACCTCTGGTGGCTCCCTTCCCCTTTTGTTTATCTTCCGATATCAGTCCACTGTTCCCACTCTGCTTTATCTGCCCACTGGCATCTTCTGCCCCTGTAGAGATCCAGACATGTATAATTCTGATCTCAGGCTGATTTCATGCGTGATCGGAGTTCTTTGGTACGTAATCAGCTCACTTTGTGGTACAGTTTGAAAAGGCGCCTCCTCCTACTTCCCCGTCATCTTGTCCCCCCTATATACTTGTTTTTAAACACACACACACACACACACTCTCATATATATATATATATATATATATATATATATATATGATACAGTGTGAAAATTTTTAGATTGGTGAATTTTCCAAAATTTTCCAAGTTACCATTTCAAAAGAATATTTTTCTTACCTCAAAATAGTCCTTCTTTTATTTATTTATTAATTTTTAATTCTAACAACATGAAGTTCTTGCATTTAATTACATAATATGCCCATAGATCCTATTATATGATATGGTATAGTAAAAATGGGGAAAAAAGGGGATTCATACAAATATTAAAGGTATACAAATAATTATATGTATGTACTTTCACAAAAATATATGCACTCCTTATTGAGCAACTGGTAGTAATGTGCAATGCATTTTTCGAATCCTATAATGTAATTCACATCTCTGCAAGGCTGGAGGTTCTATAGACCTATGCTGTAGAAACCTTTTTAGACCCTCTATTTCCTTATAGATGAGTAAACTGAGGCTAAAATATGAGCCTTCAAAGGCAAAAGCATAGTAAGTGGTATATTCATTCAAATAGAGGCCATGAGAAAGTCAGAAAGGAATACATATAAACTTAAATACTAGATGATATAGGAAATCAGACAGACATGATAAAATGACTGTATCTTTTTTATTATTTGTTTATTTGAGAGAATTAGTGGGGGAGAGAAGCAGACTTCAGAGAGAGAGGAGAACAGACTCCCCAGTGAATAGGAAGCCTGATGCAGGGCTCAATCCCAGGCCTCTGCGGATCATGACATGAGCTGAAGGCAGACATTTAAATGACTGAGCCACCCAGATGCCCCTCAATGTCTCTTAATAAAGGTTTGGGATGGAAATCACTTAGTCTGACCTACACTCACTGGCTTCCTTGCTTTTCCAAGAACTCATCTCCCCAGGCCTGGAACATACCTCCATCAAATACATGTGGGGCCTGCCTCCTCATACCATTTAGATCTCTTCTTAAATGTCACCATGTTAAAGATTCCTACCCTGACCCCCCCTGTAGCAAATAGTCCTTTTCTGTAGATCATTCTCAGAAGGACTACCATATTTTGTGGTGCTAGTTGTGCCTGACAGGTACCTGAAGCAGGAAGCAAGCCAGGACTGGAGGCTGCTCCTGCTCTGCTAGCCAAGTGCTATTTTTTAGCTCCATGGTAAGTCAACACAGAGAAAGAAGACCTTTTTAAATTTTTTTGTTCTGAAGAGGAACCTTTAAAGTACTCCCAAAGAGGCCATACATAGACACATATATACACACATATGTAAATATACACATATATGAAATATGCATAAACATATTTATATATACAAATTATACAGATATATACAAATTATACATATTGTTATGTATATAATCTCTTTTCCCAACCTACCCCATCTCCCACTACAAGAATGTAAGCTTAATAAGAACAGACTTAGCTTGCTCTCTTCTGGGTCACCCAGCCCCTGAAATAATGCCTAGCACACAGTAAGGTTAATATATACATGTATATATTACATATATATTGAATTAAAAGATAAATCAAAAGAAAAATTAAAAAATAAATCAACAGATGAATTAGTTTATGTGTTTATGGGAAAGAATGTCACAAAGGTGAACATAAAAATTTGAAAATTATTTAAGATTTTCAGATGCTGGACACCTGGGTGGCTCAGTGTGTTAAGCCACTGCCTTCGGCTCAGGTCATGATCTCAGGGTCCTTGGATCAAGTCCCACATCGGGCTTTCTGCTCAGCAGGGAGCCTGCTTCCCTTCCTCTCTCTCTCTGCCTGCCTCTCTGCCTACTTGTGATCTCTCTCTGTCAAATAAATAAATAAAATCTTTTAAAAAAATTAAAAAAAAGATTTTCAGATGCTGTTATAAGACTTAAACAAAAGACACAAGAAATGAAGATTTCGGTTAGATATTGGATTAATTTAGAAACAGTAGTGTGTTATGTGTTTATTGAATATGGTTGAAAAAGAGAGGTTTTAATTACCTTTAGGCTTTAGCCGCCCATATTAATTCAAGGTAAGTACTTTTAAAAATGTCCCAAGAAGGTATGTTATAAAAAGGTTGACTTATCTTAAACATGTTTAACCAATATAGCCAAAGAAAAGAGGATTTTTTTTTTTTATCTCATAGTGAGAGCCAAAGAGATTTCATCCCTTTGTCTCAAACTTTATAATTGGCGGTGAAGTAAAGGAGTAACTCATTTCTTGAAAATATGGGAGAGTTCTTACATTACACAATCAATAAAACCTAAAGAATGGTATTATAGATAGTCAAACCAAAATCCAAAAAACTCAAATGATTTGCCAAATTTATATAGGAAGTAGGGAGTAGAATGGATTTGACTGAGTCTACTATTCTTTTGACCACAGAATAATGTTTCTTCTTAGGTGGAACAAATGCTACTGCTCACTGTTTGTACAAAATATTTCACAATTGTAGAACTTCAACCACATACTTCATCTGTTTCCTCCAACCTGTGACATTTGGAGAAATAAAAAATCATGATATACAGCAAATAGGAAACCACTTTCCATGGACACTTTTCCCGTTGTGTCTGTTTACTTTCTGATATTAATGGCCAAGAAAGTGCCAAGGACAGATCTTCTCCTCACTATTGTTTATTTCTTGGCTTCAATATTTATAAAGATAAACCTAAATTGAATCTTTATTTCCTGTTTTAATTCCGTACTGTGTAGTGAAAACTACTATTCTTTCATGGGTCAGCACAGATGCTTAGTTGGTAATCTGTATCAATGGTGTCATCTTTCAAATGAAACAGAGAAATATATATATTTGGCTGTGATTTCTCAAGAGCTACCTTAACCTTCTCTTAACTATCACACACACACACACACACACACACACACACACACACACACACACTTCAATTCTCACTGGCACTTGTGAACAGGAAGCTTAACCTTCATTAAGCTTTAGCAGAAGAAGAGCATGCTTGGCTATAACAGGTCTTCCTGATTTGGTTTTAATCCCTCAGAAATCTCATACTGACAAACCATGAATGTTTTACATCAGTAGCAGGAAGAAGGGGCTTTTTTGGAGCTATAATTAAGAGACTATATCACACATTTAATTATGTGCTCTCTATTAGTGGTTCTTAAAGGTGCTAAGTTGAGGCAGCACCTAAATAAGTGGCATGATTTTGATGCAATAAGCTCTAACTGCTGAGGATAGCAAAGTTTACCGATTTTATTAATTCCACAATTAACCCTCTTTGTATGCCTTGCTCACTACAGGTGCACCTGCAGAAAGTGTTCAGTTTGTTAACAGCCAATCCCATTATATAGCAGACCTTATCATAGCTGAAGAAGACATGCCTACCACATATGCTTTGGTTTAGAGAAGAGGTGGTTGCCTAATTCATTTGAGTACAGTGTCTTCAGCAACAGAAGATAAACAAGAGGTGAACCATACACAATCAATGTGATTTCCAGTTTTGCTGGTTTCCACAGTAATGTACTGATTCTTACAGCTGAAGCCCATTAGTTACTATATCCTAGAATGCCAAGTCAGACCCCACTCTACTCCACCCCAAAAATCACAACCCTAGGCAAGAAGAACATAAGATGTCCTGGGTGAATTAGGTTAGCAATATAATGGGTTTTATACTGAAATTTTACCTCCTTTGGCCAAATGCCTTCAAATTCTGTCTTCACCATCCTATGTCAGCCCTTGAAATCATAAACTTTATATGAGACTATTTTCCTCGTTCTTAGGATTATGCTTAGTGGTGGTGTTGGTATGATATCACCTGAGCATAGTACCTTTCTTATTTCATTTGATTTTTATCATTGCTGCTTGTTGTTGGAGAAATAGACATACGTTTACCTAACCTAAAGCATGCTCTAAGAACAAAGTTTTCTTAATTTGATTGTCAAATGTGTAAGTAAGATTAAGTGGATCTCACAGATTGACATTTAAAAATTATTTTATCTTTTGTTATTAAGAGCTTTCCCTTCAGCCCAATTTTCCTGCTGTATTGGACTTGTCTTTCTTACACGTGGAGAATGAGGCACATTCCTAACTGTGCCACATCCACACCCATCACTGAAGAAGGCCAATTGAAGTTGACAGGCTGTGATATTGGAGCTCTTGACTTGCTGAGAAATGAGCGCAGTGAGCTTGAGAGTAGATATTCTCCAGTAAGAGGAATCAGATTTGGTGGTTAGTGAGTCAGATTTTGGTCTACCAATATTCCTTTTACCTCCACCAACTTTACTGGGGTAAATCCATGAGTCAGCACAAAGTGTTACTTCTTAATTTGTCTTAGACTTTCTGGTCTTAGTCAATGAAAAACAGTCATTTTCACACTGTTGGCTTTCACAGCCAGTGAGGTTTATTCCCCTGATTACTGCAAAGTGATAAGTTGAGCTATGTGATTAACATATGTATATGCATATTTTCAGAACACAGTGTTTGAAACCTGGAGTCAACCATGAAACAAAATTTGGAAACCTCTCAAACCATGGAGGTTGAAGAACATCCTACTAAAGAATGAATGGGTCAACCAGGAAATTAAAGAAATTTTTTAAAAAATCCATAGAAGCAAATGAAACTGAAAGCACGACAGTCCAGAATCTTTGGGATGCATCAAAGCTGATCCTAAGTGGGAAATATATTACTATATGGGACTACCAAGAACCAAGAAAAGTCTTAAATACACAACCTAACATTTCTCCTAAAGTAGCGGAAAAAGAACAGCAAATAAAACTTAAATCCAGCAGGAGAAGGTAAATAGTAAGGATTAGAGCAGATGTCAATGGAACAGAAAGATCAACCAGGAAACAAGGGTTTTGAATGACACACTGGACCAGATGGACATATATAATAAATAAATAAATAAATAAATAAACAAACAGTATTTGAATAAATACAGTATTTAAATAAATAAAAAACAGTAAACATTAAATTAAAAAAACAGTATTTAAATAAATAAAAAATAAATAAATAAACAGTAAAACAGATCAGCGAGACTAGAAACTGGTTCTTTGAAATAATTAATATGTCTGATAAACCATGAGCCAGACTATCAAAAATAAAAAAAGAAAGAACCCAAATTAATAAAATCATGAATGAAAGAGAAATCACTACAGAAATACAAACATAAATTATAAGAAAATACTATGATCCAAAGTATGCAAACAAATTAGGCCATTTGGAAGAAATCGATGCATTCTGAAAAACAAATTAACAACCAAAACTGAAATAGGAAGAAGTAGAAAACCTGATCAGACCCATAACAGCAAAGAAATTGAGTCAGTAATCAAAAATAGCCAAACAAACGATAGTCCAGAACCAAATGCCTTCACAGTGGAATTCTACCAAACATCTAAAGAAGAATTAATACCTATTCTTCTGAACATGTTCCCAAAAGTAGAAATGGAAGGAAATATTCCAAATTAATTTTATAAGGCCAGCATTACCCTGACCAAAAAACCAGAGAAAGCTCTCACTAAAACAAATTACAGACCAATATCCCTATTGAACATGGATGCAAAAATTATCAACTGGCTAATCAGATCCAGCAGTACATTAAAAGGATTATTCACCATGACCAATTGGGATTTATTCCTGGGTTGCAGAGGTGGCTCAATATCCACAAATCAATCAAGGTGATACAACACATTAATAAAAGAAAGAATAAGAACCTATAATCCTCTCAATAGATGGACAAGAGCATTTGACAAAACACAGCATCCTTTCTTTGATAAAAGCCTTCAACAAAGTGGGGGTAGATGGAACATAACTCAACATCATAAAGGCCATATATGAAAGACAATGCTAATATGATCCTCAATGGGGAAAAACTGAAAGTCTTTCCCCTACTGTCAGGAACAGGACAGGGATGTCTACTCTCACCATTACTATTTAACATATTATTGGAAGTCTTAGCCTCACTAACCAGCCAACAAAAAGAAATAAAAATCATCCAAGTAGGCAAGGAAGAAATCAAACTTTCACTATTTGCAGGCAACATGATACTCTATGTAGAAAACCCAAAAGTTTCCACAAAAAAATTGCTAGCCCTAATTCATGAACTCAGAAAAATCGCAGGATATAAAATCAATGTGCAGAAATCAGTTGCATTTCTTTACACCAATAATGAAGCTCCAGAAAAATATATACATATATACATACACACACACACACACACACACACACACACACACATATATATATATACATATATACATATATAATGGAATATTATTCAGGCATCAAAAAGAATGATATCTTGCCATTTATAATGACATGGATGGAGCTAGTGTGTATTGTGCTACGTGAAATAGTCAAAGAAAGACAAATATATAATCTCACTCATATATGGAATTTAAAAAGGAAAACAGATGGACATATGAGAAGGCAGGGAGAAAGGGAGAGGGGTAAATAAACAATAAGGGACTCTTAACAATAGAGAACAGGTTAAGGGTTGAATGAGGGAAGTGCATGGGGCAATGTGGTACATGGGTGAAGAGTAATAAGGAGGGAATTTTTGTGATGAGCACTGGGTGTTCTATACCTGTGCTGAATCTCTGAATTCTACTCCAGAAACCAATATCACACTGTATGTTAGCTAAGTAAAATTTAAATAAAGTTTTAAAAAATTTAAGAAAAGAAATGAGGAAACATAATTGTATAACACAAAGAAATTAAGAGGATACTATGTATAACTTTATGCCCACAAATTCAGTAACTTAAATAAAAAGCATGATGTTCTTGAAAAGTACAAATTGCTAAAACTTGGTAGAGAGGAGAGTACCTAAAGAGACATATCTAGTACAGTGAATGGATTTGTAGGTAAGATCATTCCAACATAGATATCCCCAGATGAGATGATTTTATTGGTGAATTCTTTTTTTTAAGATTTTATTTATTTATTTGAGAGACAGTGAGAGAGAGCATGAGCGAGGAGAGGGTCAGAGGGAGAAACAGACTCCCCCTGGAGCTGGGAGCCTGATGCAGGACTTGATCCCGGGACTCCAGGATCATGACCTGAGCTGAAGGCAGTCGTCCAACCAACTGAACCACCCAGGTGCTCCTTATTGGTGCATTCTACTACACATTTTTAAAAAGAAAAGTATATAATACCAACAATACAGAATCTCTTAGAAGTTTGAAGTAAAAGATATAGTTTTAATTCATTTAATGAGGCAAGCACTTCATACTAAAAACAAACATATTAGAATAAAAATTTACAGACTAAAAACTAACATTTTTCATAAACATAATTGCAAAAATAATTCAGAAATTATTAACAACTCAAGAGAGGAGCAGGGGACCCCATTTCCACTGGTCCCCTGAATTTAGCTGGATATCTATCAATCCATTTTGAACATCCACAAATCAGCCCGAGATGTAAGAATATACATCCGAATATCTACAAGTAGAAGGTGATATAACAATGGAGCTCAAAACCTTAGAAAACTGCTCTAGTGAAAGACATCCCTCTCTGAAAGGGACTCTGGAAATGAAAAGGCAGAATTCTAGGTAGGGCATGTGGTCATGGGATATGCGGAGCTACAGAGCAAAATGGGGTCCCGGAAGTGTAGAGTGCATGAGCGGTGGATCCAGGAAGCGGATATGGTCAGCAAGCCCAGTAAGGGACTCTCAGATCACTTCACCATGAACTGTGAGCCAGCCAGTGAATAATCGCTCTTCTCTTGAGCAACCTGAAAAAATCTGTTCTGTGCTTGTGACTAAGCAAAAGCTCAGAGAGCACTAGCGGCACAGAAAGGGCTTTCGAGTGGCGCCCAGACATGATTTAGGAACTTCAGATGTATGCTAAAGCCCACAGCCACTCGAGGTTTTAGACAAACAAAGGGCAGACGTACTCCTGGGTCCCTGAGATTATCTCTGAGAGAGTTGCTGTGGGCATGCACCATGAGAGGCTGAAGATTTTTGGCAATAATGAAAGTGGAGACTATTTGTCCTGGAGGGTTTATAAAAGAGGGCAGACTGAATTTTCTGCTCTGGGCCAGAGGATTGGCTGCAGCCATTTTTGCTCTGATCCTCTGAATAGGTGGAGAAAAGCCCCAGGGGGGGAAAAAAAGCCACTCTGAGGACCAGTTTCCACTGAATCCTTGCCCCTGAAAAGAAGTAGGGCAACTCCACCCAGGTAGGCTTATCTGAGAAACAGGCCCCTCCCCCAGAAGTCAGACCGGAAGAACAGGTGCACATCAATCCTATGGATCCAGTAAGACCAGAAAATGCCAAAGCCAGGGGAAAATTGTATGTTGAGCTCTAGGTCTGGCCACACAACTTGTTTATTTTCAACATAAAATTCTCTTTTTTTTTCTTTTCTTTTTCCTATGCTCCCCCCACCACCTTTTTGGGTTGCTGTTCCTTTTACCCTCTCCTCATTTCAACTAGATGTTTATTATATCAAATTACATTTCATAGGTACTTTTTAAATTGTGTTTTTACAACCCTATATTTTTTATAGCTATATGCATTATTTTAGGCCTTTTTGTACTCTATGCAATTTTACCTTTATATATATACAAGTTTGAATTTCCTTGTAATTTTAGGACATACCATCACAGACCAAAGACACCCAGGAACAACAGAAACACAGTGCTTTGCCCACACTGAGATATTATAGCACCCTCCCCGTTTTTAATTTTTAATTTTATTCTTGTATTTCATTTTGGCATTTTTTTTTAAGTGGCTTCTGACCACTCTGGATATTGCTAGGGGGCATCTTGCTTGTGTCAGACTTGACATTTTGGACTCTGCTCAATCACTCAAACTATCCCTCAACAGAATTAATATGAGGAGGAACTCAAAACAAAACAAATCAAAAAAAGAAACAGAGACATGTCCACTGATGCAGAACTAGTCAAAATGGATATAAGCAAGATATCACACTTAGATTTCTGTATATCAATTTTTTAATTAACACATAATGTATTATTTGTCCCAAGGGTACAGGTCTGTGAATCATCAGGCTTACACATTTCACATCACTCACCATAGCACATACCTTCCCCAGTGTCCATCACCCAGCCACCCTATACCTAACCACCAACCCCCCAGCAACCCTCAGTTTGTTTCATGAGATTGAGTCTCTTATGATTTGCCTCCCTCTTCATCCCATCTTGTTTCATTTTTTCCCTCCCTACCCCACACGATCCCCCACCCTGTCACTCAAATTACTCATATAAGAGAGATCATAATTGTCTTTTTCTGATTGACTTAGTTCACTCAGCGTAATACCCTCTAGTCCCATCCATGTCATTGCAAATGGCAAGATTTCACTTCTTTTGAAGGCTGCATAGTATTCCATTACACACACACACACACACACACACACACACACCCCACATCTTTATTCATTCATCTGTTGATGGACATCTAGGTTCCTTCCATAGTTTGGGTATTGTGGACATTACTGCTATAAACATTGGGGTGCATGTGCCCCTTTGGATCACCACATTTGTATCTTTAGGGTAAACACCCAGTAATGTTATTGCTGGGTCATAGGGTAGCTCTATTTTCAACTTTTGGGGGAACCTTCATACTGTGTTCCAGAGTGGCTGCACCATTCCCACCAACAGCTTAGAGAGTCCCCTTTCTCCACATTCTTGCCAAAATCTGTCATTTCCTTACTTGTTAATTTTACCCATTCTGACTGGTGAGAGGTGGTATCTCATTGTGGTCTTGATTGGTATATCCCTGATGGCAAGTGATGTTTAGCACTTTTTCATGTGTCTGTTGGCTATCTGGATGTCTTCTTTTTAGAAACGTCTGTTCCTGTTTTCTGCCCATTTCTTGATTGTATTATTTGTTCTTTGGGAGTTGAGTCTGATAAGTTCTTTATAGATTTTGGATACTAGTCCATTACATGATATGTCATTTGTGAATATCTTATTCTATTCTGTCACTTGTCTTTTGGTTTTGTTGATTGTTTCCTTTGCTGTGCAAAACCTTTTGATCTTGATGAAGTCCCAGTAGTTCATTTTTGCCCTTGCCTCCCTTGCCTTTGGCGATGTTCCTAGGAAGAAGTTGCTTTCAAAGAGACTGCTGCCTGCATTCTCCTCAAGGATTTTGATTGATTCCTGTATCACATTGAGATCTTTCATCCATTTTGAATCTATTTTTGTGAGTGGTGTAAGAAAATGGTCCAGTTTCAGTTTCATTCTTCTATATGTGGCTGTTTCCCAACACCATTTGTTGAAGAGACTGTTTTTTGTTTTCCACTGCATATTCTTTCCTGCTGTAGCTGACCATAGAGTTGATGGTCCATTTCTGGGCTCTTGTGTTCCATTCATCCATGTTTCTGTTTCTGTGCCAGTACCATACTATCTTGATGATTACAGCTTCATAATAGAGCTTGAAGTCTGGAACTCTGATGGCACCACACAAAGTCCTCTGGCTATTTGGGGCCTTTTCTGATCCCATATAAATTTTAGGGTTATTTGTTCCATTTCTTTGAAAAAAAAAATGATGGTATCTTGATAAGGGTTGGTTTAAATGTGCAGATTGCTTTAGGTAGCATAGACATTTTCACAATATTTATTCTTCCAATCCATGAGCATGGAATGTTTTTCCATTTCTTTGTGTCTTCCTCAATTTCTTTCATGAGTACTTTATAGGTTTCTCAGTACAGATCCTTTGTCTCTTTGGTTAGGTTTATTCCTAGGTATCTTATGGTTTTGGGTGCAATTATAAATGGGATCAACTCCTTAATTTCTCTTTCTTCTGACTTGCTGTTGGTGTATAGAAATGCAACTGATTTCTATGCATTGATTTTATATGCTGACACTTCACAGAATTCCTGTATGAGTTCTGGAAGTTTTGGAGTGGAATCTTCTGGGTTTTCCACATAAAGTATCATATTACCTGCAAAGAGTGAGATTTTGACTTCTTCTTTGTCAATTAGGATGTCTTTTATTTATTTTTGTTGTCTTATTGTTTAAGCCAGGACTTCGAGTACAATGTTGAATAGCAGTGGTGATAGTGGACAGCCCTGCTTGTTCCTGACTGTAGGGGAAAAGCTCTCAGTTTTTCCCCATTGAGAATGATATTCACTGTGGGTTTTTCATAGATGGATTGGATGATATTGAGGTATGTGCCTTCCATCCCTACACTTTGAAGAGTTTTGAACAAGAAAGGATGCTGTACTTTTGTCAAATATTTTTCAGCATCTATTGAGTGGATCATATGGTTCCTGTTCTTTCTTTTATTGATGTATTGTATCACATCAATTGATTTGCAGATGTTGAACCAACTTGCAGCCCAGGAATAAATCCCAGTTGGTCATGGTGAATAATCCTTTTAATGTACTGTTGGATCCTATCGGCCAGTATTTTGGTGAGAATTTTTGCATCTGTGTTCATCAAGGATATTGGTTTGTAATTCTCCTTTTTGATGGGGTCTTTGTCTGGTGTTGGGATCAAGATAATGCTGGCCTTATAAAATGAGTTTGGAAGTTTTCCTTCCATTTCAAGTTTTTGGAACAGTTTCAGGAGAATAGGCATTATTCTTATTTAAATGTTTGGTAGAATTCCTCCTGGCAAGCCGTCTGACCCTGGAATCTTGTCTGTTTGGAGATTTTTGATGGGTGCTTCAATCCCCTTACTGGTTATGTGTCTGCTCAGGTTTTCTATTTCTTCTGGCTCAGTTTTGGTACTTTGTATGTCTCTAGAAATGCATCCATTTCTTCCAGATTGTCAAATTTCCTGGTGTATATAATGTGTTCTTATAATTGTTTGCATTTCTTTGGTATTGGTTGTGATCTCTCCTCTTTCATTCATGATTTTATTAATCTGGGTCCTTTCTCTTTTCTTTTGGAGAAGTCTGGCCAGGGGTGGATCAATCTTATTAATTCTTTCAAAGAACCAGCTCCTCGTTTCATTGATTTGCTCTATTGTTCTTTTGGTTTCCATTTAATTGATTTCTGCTCTGATCTTCATGATTTCTCTTCTCTGGTTGGGTTTAGGCTTTCTTTCCTATTATTTCTCTAGCTCCTTTAGGTGTAAGGGTTAGGTTGTGTATTTGAGACCTTTCTTGTTTCTTGAGAAAGGCATGCACCGCTATATACTTTCTACTCAGGACCGTCTTCGCTGTGTCCCAGAGATTTTGAAGAGTTGTGTTTTCATTTTCATTTGTTTCCATGAATTTTTAAAATTCTTCTTTAATTTCCTGGTAGACCCATTTGTTCTTTAGTAGGATGCTCTTTAGCCTCCATGTATTTCAGTTCTTTTCAACTTTCCTTTTGTGATTGAGTTCTAGTTTCAAAGAATTGTGGTCTGAAAATATGCAGGGAATGATCCCAATCTTTCGGTGCCAGTTGAGACCTGACTTGTAACCCAGAATGTGGTCTATTCTGGAGAATGTTCCATGTGCACTAGAGAAGAATGTGTATTCTGTTGCTTTTGGATGGAATGCTCTAAATATATTTGTAATGTCCATCTGGTCCAGTGTGTCACTTAAAGCCTTTATTTCCTTGTTGATCTTTTGCTTACATGATCTGTCCATTTTAGTGAGGGGGGTATTAACGTATTAACATCCTGTACTATTATTGTATTATTGTTTATGTGTTTCTTTGATTTTGTTATTAATTGGTTTATATAGTTGGCTGCTCCCATGTTGGGGCATAAATATTTTAAATTGTTAGATCTTCTTGTTGGACAGACCCTTTGAGTATGATATGGTGTCGTTCCTCATCTCTTATTATAGTGTTTGGCTTAAAATGTAATTTATATGATATAAGGATTGCCACCCCAGCTTTCTTTTGATATCCATTAGCATGGTAAATGGTTTTCCACCCCCTAACTTTAAATCTGGAAGTGTCTTTGGCTCTAAAATGACTTTCTTGTAGATAGCATACTGATAGATCTTGTTTTTCTAATCCATTATAATACCCTGTGTCTTTTGATTGGGGCATTTAGCCCATTTACATTCAGGGTAACTCAATTCATATTGAAAGATATTAATTTAGTGCCATTGTATTGCCTGTAAGATGACCGTTACTCTCAGTTGTCTGTTTTCCTTTCCAGTCTGTTACTTTCAGGCTCACTCTTTGCTTAGAAGACCCCTTTCAATATTTCCTGTAGGGCTGGTTTGGCGTTTACAAATTCTTTTAGTTTTTGTTTGTCTGGAAGCTTTTTATATCTCCTTCTATTTTCTAAGACAGCCTAGCTGGATATAGCATTCTTGGATGCATATTTTTCTCATTTAGTGCTCTGAATATATCATGCCAGTCCTTTCTGGCCTGCTCGGTCTCTGTGGATAGATCTGCTGCCAATCTAATTTTTCTGCCATTGTATGTTACAGACCTCTTGTCCTGAGCTGCTTTCAGGATTTTTTCTTTGTCACTAAGACTTGTAGGTTTTATTATTTGATGATGGTGTGTGGACCTATTTTTATTGATTTTGAGGGGGATTTTCTGTGCCGCCTGGATTTTGGTGCTGGCTCTCATCACCAAATTAGCAAAGTTCTCCGCTATAATTTGCTCCAATATACCTTCTGCCCCTCTCTTTCTTTTTCTGGGATCCCAATTACTCTAATATTGTTTCATCTTATGGTATCACTTTTCTCTTGAATGCTCCCCTCATGGTCCACTACATGTTTGCCTCTCTTCTGCTCAGCTTCTCTATTCTCTATCATTTGGTCTTCTATATCACTAATTTTCTCTTGTGCCTCATTTATCCTAGCAGTAAGAGCCTCCATTTTTTATTGCACCTTATTAATAGCCTTTTTTTTTTAATTTCAACTCGGTGAGATTTTAGTTCATTTATTTCTCCAGAAAGGGATTCTCTAGTATCTTCCATGCTTGATTTGAGCCCAGCTAGCACCTTGATAATCACCATTCTGAATTCTAGTTCTGACACATTACTAAACTCCATATTGATTAGGTCCTTAACTAACCTCTTGTTTTGTCTTTGGTTTTATTTATTTATTTATTTATTTATTTTTGGTGGTGTTTATCCACCCTGTCATTATCCAGATAACAACAGATGAGTGAGAGAACAAAATACTAGAAGGGTGCCAAAGACCCTAGAAAATTATACACTAACAAAATCAGAAAAGACCCAAAACTGGCAGGAGAAGAAAGGAAGATAAAATAAAATATACATATTCATTAGCCTGGTCAATAGAACAAAGCCACATGCTTAATTTTGTGTGTATTTTGGTCTATTAGAAGAGACCACCTCCCAAGATTTTAAAGAAAGAAAGACTTATAAATATACAAAAGTAGGAGTAAACATAAAGGGATGCAATATGACTTTTAAATGAAAATTTAAAAAAATATTCTAAAAAAGGAATTAATAAGATAAGTTGGTTGGGAAAGAAAAGAAAAAGAGGAGAGAATGTGATCAAGCTGCAACCAGAACAAAGCTATATGCTAGATTTGGGGCATATTTGATCTATTAGAAGAAAGTTTATCCCAAAATTGTAAGGGAAAAAAAAAAAACAACTCTATATGTATACAAAAAAATAAAACAAGCTTAAATACAATGAAGTGATAATACATAACAATGATAATTTTAAATTTTTAGAAATGTATTGATAAGATAAAATAGTTAAAAATCATTAAAATAAAAAAGAGGAAAAGTTTAAAATTAGAATAAGAAAAAAATAAAATTAAAAAAATTAACTTTGAAAGACTAAAGGGTCATTGGAGAAAAGTGATGAATTCTATATGTTGCTTTCCTCTAGCTTTGGATTTCTTTTTTTTTTTTTCAATGCTTTATTTTATGATAGCTGTATTTTATTTTTTTTTAGAACACGTTAAATTGCTATCCCAATTAATTATACATTTTAAATCCTACCAGAAAGTTATGAATGGTCCAGTTTCTCCACATTCTTACCAGCAATTACTGTTCTTACATTTTTGTTTTGTTTTGTTTTGTTCTGGTCATCCATATAAGTATGAAATGATAGCTCTTATGACTTGTGATATTGCCTTATATGGCTGATGATGTTGAAAACATTTTCATCTCTATATACTCATCAGTGAAATATCTTTTCACATCCTTTTGCTCATGTTCTAATTAAATTTTTAAAACCTGTTGAAAGTTGAGACTACTTAATTTTTTTTGAGAGAGAGAAAGTACATCCAAGTGTGTGTGCAAGTAAGGGGGGAGTATAAAAGGAGGGAGAGAGAGAGAATCATAAGCTGACTCCATGCATGGTGCAGAAATCCATAGGGGTCTCAATTTTATGGCTCTGAGATCATGACCTGAACTGAAATCAAGAGTTGAATATTTAACTGACTGAGGCACCCAGGTACCCTGAGAATTCTTTTTTGTTGTTGTTGTTCTAAATAATAGCTGTTTATCAGTTATTGATTGTTTCCCAGATATAGGGTTGGGAAATACATTTTCTCATTCTGTATCTTTGTTATCCAGCTTTTTAACATATTCATTCTTAGAGCAAAATATTTTTTATTTTTGTCAAAGTTCTCTTTAGCAATTTTTCTTTTTATTGATTATGGTTTTGTGGTGTCAAGTCTAAAACTCTATCTTTATCCCTATATACTAAAGGTTTCTTTATCCTCTTTTTAATGAATAGTTTTATAATTTTACATTTATATTTTAAAATAATTTGTGCATAATATGTGAAACCTAGCTTAGAGTCTATTAAAAAATTGCCAAAGCGGAGAGGGAGACAAGATGGCGGGGAAGTAGGAGGAGGCGCCTTTTAAACCTGTACCCTAAAGTGAGCTGATTACCTACAAAAGAATTCCGATCACCCATGAAAACAGCCTGAGATCAGAATTATATACGTCTGGATCTCTACTGGGGCAGAAGACACTAGTGTGCAGGTAAAGCAGAGTGGGAACTTCAGACTGATATCGGAAGATAAACAAAAGGGGGAAGGAGCCACCAGAGGCAACCGATTGGAAAGTAATACCCCAATTCGAGAGTGCCCTGCACCTGGGGACCAGCATTAACTTGAAGTCTGGTTGAAAGCACTCAAAGAGAACAAAGGATTGCAGGGGGAAATTGTGGGAATCGGGGTGGCTAGGCACAGGGTCTTAAGTCCCAGAACCCAGGAGAGCTTCCCCTGGCGCTGAGCCAGAGAGAGTGCAGCGGAAAAACCAGGACTTGGTTCTAAGCCGCCAGCGTGCCTGAGATCCCATGGGGTCCAGCTCCTGTGAGGAGCTGGAAGCCTCATCAGAAAGCAGAGGCCCCAGAGCCAGAGGGCAGGTGCTACACAGCCCGAGATGCCCCCCCACACCCTCCTTCTTAGACCCGCGCCATTCCACCAGAGCCTGAGATGCAGGAATGTGCCCCACACACTCCCCAGAGAGAGGTGCACAAAGGCCCAGCCTGGTGCTCTCAGACTAGTGCCATTGCACCAGAGCCTGAGATGCGTGCACGCATGCCCCACACACTCCCCTGAGAGAGGTTGTGTGCAAGACTGGAGCTCTTAGACCCAGAAAGACCAGGCACTCCCAGTCTGGGCCAGTGGGAAAATCTCAGCGTGTGATTGCTGCTTGGAACATCTCTGGCAGTCTGGAGCCGCCAAGACAGCCATCGTGACCATGGTTTTGGGTACAATCAGAAGATAATGCATCCCCAGGGACCGCGACTAGGAACCTGCTCTGCCAGCAGCCAAAAGGGAATTTATCTTGGCTCTGCAGCCAGACTGAGGCTTCTCTCTCAGAGGGAGGTCAGGTTGCAGTTTGCTTTCTCTAAACCTACAAAAACCATCAAAAGCGGTCAAGGCAAGGAAAAAAAATAAAAAGTGAACAAACATAAAAACCTCGAGAGAACAAAATCCTAAAAAAATCGGTTTCTGCAGAGCCCACCTCCTTGAGGGGGGCGTGAGGAATTAACTCAGAGAACATCATTGACTGAAAACCCACGTGGCAGTCCACTCCCCCAGACACCAACCAGGAAAAAACAAAAAACAACAAAAAAGACAAGAAAACAACCAACACTACTTCATAGAACAACTTTTATTTTTAATTCATTCCCACTATTCTGGTTCATTCTTTTTATATACATAAATTTTTAACCTATTTACCATCACAGTGAGCTGTCCAGTACATCAACATCCATAATAATCTTCTAACCTTAACTTTTGATACATACACCTGTTTTTCTTTTGCATTTCTATTTTTTAATTTTTTTAAAAAATTAGTTTAATCTAGTTTATTCCTTTTATATTTTTATTTTCTAATATTCAAGTACAGTTAAATTTCAAGGTAATCCCCTTTCCCCAGTCAATGCTACACCTATAGGTAAACCAAATTTTTATAACTTTTTTAATTTATTTATTTTCAGCATAACAGTATCATTATTTTTTCACCACACCCAGTGCTGCATGCAATCTGTGCCCTCTATAATACCCACCACCTGGTGCCCTGACCTCCTTCCCCCCCACCACTTCAAACCCCTCAGATTGTTTTTCACAGTCCATAGTCTCTCATGATTCACCTTCCCTTCCAATTTACCCCAACCCCCTTCTCTCTAATCCCCATGTCCTCCATGCTTTTTGTTATGCTCCACAAAAAGTGAAACCATATGATAATTGACTCTCTCTGCTTGACTTATTTCACTCAGCATAATCTCTTCCAGTCCTGTCCATGTTGCTAAAAAGTTGGGTATTCGTTCTTTCTGAGGGAGGCATAATACTCCATAGTGTATATGGGCCACATCTTCCTTATCCATTCATCCGTTGAAGGGCATCTTGGTTTTTTCCACAGTTTGGTGACCATAGCCATTGCTGCTATAAACATTGGGGTACAGATGGCCCTTCTTTTCGTACATTGTATCTTTAGGGTAAATACCCAGGAATGCAATGGCAGGGTCATAGGGAAGCTCTATTTTTAATTTCTTGACGAATTTCCACACTGTTCTCCAAAGAGGCTGCACCAACTTACATTCCCACAAATAGGGTAAGAGGGTTCCCCTTTCTCCACATCCTCTCCAACACATGTTGTTTCCTGTCTTGCTAATTTTGGCCATTCAAACTGGTGTAAGGTCATATCTCAATGTAGTTTTAATTTGAAACTCCCTGATGGCTAGTGAAGAAGAATATTTTTTCATGTGACTGAGAGCCATTTGTATGTCTTTATTGGAGAAGTGTCTGTCCATATCTTCTGCCCATTTTATGATATGATTGTCTGTTTTGTGTGTGTTGAGTTTGAGGAGTTTATTATAAATCCTGGATATCAACCTTTTGTCTGAACTGTCCTATGCAATGTTTGCAATAACTTATGCCATTCGATGGGCTGCCTCTTTGTTTTATTGACTGTTTCCTTTGCTGTGCAGAAGCTTTTGATCTTGATGAAGTCCCAAAAGTTCACTTTTGCTTTTGTTTCCTTTGCCTTTGGAGACATATCTTGAAAGAAGTTGCTGTGGCTGATATCGAAGAGATAACTGCCTATGTTCTCCCCTAGGATTCTGATGGATTCCTTTCTCACGTTGAGGTCTTTTATCTATTTTGAGTTTATCTTTGTGTATGGTGTAAGAGAATGGTCGAGTTTCATTCCTCTACATATAGCTGTCCAGTTTTCCCAGCACCATTTATTGAAGAGACTGTCTTTTTTCTACTGTATATTTTTTCATGTTTTGTCGAAGATTAATTGACCATAGTGTTGAGGGTCCATGTCTGGGCTCTCTCCTCTGTTCCACTGGTCTATGTGTCTGTTTTTATGCCAGTACCATGCTGTCTTCGTGATCACAGCTTCTTACTAAAGCTTGAAATCAGGTAACGTGATGCTACCAGTTTTATTTTTGTTTTTCAACATTTCCTTAGCGATTCAGGGTCTCTTCTGATTCCATACAAATTTTAGGATTATTTGCTCCAGCTCTTTGAAGAATACCAGTGGAATTTTGATCGGAATAGCATTAAAAGTACAGATTGCTCTAGGCAATATAGACATTTTAACAGTGTTTATTCTTTCGACCCAAGAGCATGGAATGGTCTTCCATCTTTTTGTGTTCTTCAATTTCTTTCATGAGTGCTCTGTAGTTCCTTGAGTACAGATCCTTTACCTCTTTGGTTAGGTTTATTCCCAAGTATCTTATGTTTCTTGGTGCTATAGTAAATGGAATCGATTCTCTAATTTCCCTTTCTGTATTTTCATTTTTAGTGTATAAGAAAGCCACTGATTCCTGCACATTGACTTTGTATCCTGCCACGTTGCTGAATGGCTGTATAAGTTCTAGTAGTTTGGGGGTGAAGTCTTTTGGGTTTTCCATATAAATAGTCATGTCATCTGCAAAGAGAGAGAGTTTGACTTCTTCATTACCAATTTGGATACCTTCTATTTCCCTTTGTTGTCTGATTGCTGTTGCTAGGATTTCTAATACTATGTTGAACAAGAATGGTGAGAGTGGGCATCCTTTTCATGTGCCTGATCTCAATGGGAAGGACATAAGCTTTTTCTCATTGAGGATGATATTTGTTGTGGGTCTTTCATAGATAGATTTTATGATGTTCAGAAATGTTCCCTCTATCCCTATACTTTGAAGTGTTTATACAGGAACAGATGCTAGATTTTGTCAAATGCTTTTTCTGCATCAATTTAGAGGACCATGTGGTTCTTCTCTCTTCTCTTATTAATTTGTTCTATCACATTGATTGATTTGCGAATGTTCAACCATCCTTGTAGCCCATGAATGAATCCTACCTGCTCATGATGGATAATCTTTTTAATGTGCTGTTGGATCCTGTTTGCTAGGATATTGTGGAGAATCTTAGCATCCATATTCATCAGTGATATTGGTCTGAAATTCTCCCTTTTGGTAGGGTCTTTGCCTGGTAGTCAGAGATCCAGAAAGACACTACACCATTCTTATAGGGACTATCCACCAAGATGATCTAACAATTGTAAATATCTATGCCCCCAATATGGGATCAGCCAATTACATAAGAAAACTGTTAATCAAGATAAAGAGTCATAATGATATGAATACACTAATTGTTGGAGTTCTTAACATGCCTCTCTCAGAAATAGACAGATCATTGAAGCAGAAAATCAATAAAGAAATGAGAGCATTGAATGACACATTGGTCCAGATGGACCTCATAGATATATACAGAACATTCCACCCTAAAACAACAGAATACTCATTCTTCTCAAGTGCACATGGAATTTTCTGAAGAATAGACCACATACTGGGTCATAAATCAGGACTCAATGGATAGCAAAAGACTGAGATTATACCCTGAATATTCAAAGATCAACATGCTTTGAAACTGGAGCTCAATCACAAGGAAAAGTTCCAAAGGAACTCAGACTCCTGGAAGCTAAAGGCCACCTTGCTTAAGAATGCTTGGATCAGCCAGGAGATCAAAGAAGAACTGAAACAATTGATGGAAAACAATGAGAAGGAAGACACTTTGGTCCAAAACCTATGGGATACAGCAAAGGCGGTCCTAAAGGGGAAATTCACAGGCATCCAAGCCTCCCTCAAAAAAATTGAAAAATCCAGAACACACCAGCTGTCTCTACACTTTAAAGAACTGGAGTATCAAGAAAAAATCAAACCAACTCTGCACATAAGAAGGGAAATCATCAAATTAGAGCAGAGATCAATGAAGTAGAAACCAGAGATACAGTAGAACACATCAATGAAACTAGAAGCTGTTTTTTTTTAAAGAATCAATAATATCGATAAACCATTGGCCACAGTAATCCAAAAGAAAAGAGAGAAAGCCCAAATTCATAAAATTATGAATGAAAAGAGAGATATCACAACTGACACTGAGGTAGGAGAAACAATCATCAGAAGTTATTAACAACAGTTATATGCCAATAAGGTAAGCAACTAGATGAAATGGATGCATTCCTGAAAAGATATAAGCTCCCAAAATTGAATGAGGAAGAAACTGAAAACCTGAATAGACCGATATCTAGTAATGAGACTGGAGCAGTGATCAAAAACGTCCCAAAAAACAAGAGGGCGGGATCTGACGGATTCCCTGGGGAATTCTACTAAACTTTCAAAGAAGAAATAACACCTGTTCTCCTGAAGCTGTTCCAGAAAATTGAAGCAGAAGGAAAACTTCCTGACTCTTTCTATGAAACCAGCATTACCCTGATCCCCAAACCAGGCAAAGACCCTACCAGAAAGGAGAATTTCAGACCAATATCACTGATGAATTTGGATGCTAAGATTCTCCACAAGATCCTAGTAAACAGGATCCAACTGTACATTAAAAAGATTATCCACCATGAGCAGGTGGGATTCATCCCTGGGCTACAAGGATGGTTCAACATTCGCAAATCAATCAATGTGATAGAACAAATCAATAAGAGAAGAGAGAAGAACCACATGGTCCTCTCAATTGATGCAGAAAAGGCATTTGACAAAATCCAGCATCCCTTCCTGATTAAAATGCTTCCAAACATATGGGTAGAGGGAACATTCCTGAACTTCATCAAATTTATGAAAGACCCACAGCAAATATCATCCTCAATGGGAAAAACCTTGCAACCTTCCTGTTGAGATCAGGAACACAACAAGGATGCCCATTCTCACCGTTCTTGTTCAACATAGCATTAGAAGTCCTAGCAACAGAAATCAGACAACAAAGAGAAATAAAAGGTATCCAAATTGACAAGGAAGAAGTCAAACTCTCTCTCTTTGCAGATGACATGATTCTTTATATGGAAAACACGAAAGACTCCACCCCCAAACTACTAGAATGCATACAGCAATTCAGTAACGTGGCAGGATACAAAGTCAAGGTGCAGAAATAACTGGATTTCTTATACACTATCAATGAAAATACAGAAAGGGAAATTAGAGAATCGATTCCATTTACTATAGCTCCAAGAACCATAAGATACCTGGGAATAAACCTAACAAAAGAGGTAATGGATGTGTACTCGAGGAACTACAGAACACTCATGAAAGAAATTGAAGTAGACACAAAATGATGGAAGACCATTCCATGCTCTTGGATCGAAAGAATAAACACTGTTAAAATGTCTAAACTGCCTAGAGCAATCTATACTTTTAATGACATTCTGATCAAAATTCCACCGGTATTTTTCAGAGAGCTGGAGCAAATAATCCTAAAATTTGTATGGAATCAGAAGAGACCCTGAATCGCTAAGGAAATGTTGAAAAACAAAAATAAAACTGGCGGCATCACGTCACCTGATTTCTAGCTTCATTACAAAGCTGTGATCACCAAGACAGCATGGTACTGGCATAAAAACAGACACATAGACCAGTGGAACAGAGGAGAGAGCCCAGATATGGACCCTCAACTCTCTGGTCAGTTAATCTTCGACAAAACAGGAAAAAATATACAGTGGAAAAAAGACAGTCTCTTCAATAAATGGTGCGGGATAACTGGACAGCTATATGCAGAAGAATGAAACTCGACCATTCTCTTACACCATACACAAAGATAAGCTCAAAATGGATAAAAGACCTCAACGTGAGACAGTAATCCATCAGAATCCTCGAGGAGAACATGGGCAGTAACCTCTTCGATATCAGCCACAGCAACTTCTTTCAAGATATGTCTCCAAAGGCAAAAGAAACAAAAGCGAAGATGAATTTTTCAGACTTCATCAAGATCAAAAGCTTCTGCACAGTAAAGGAAACAGTCAAGAAAACAAAAAGACAACCCACGAACTAGGAGAAGATATTTGCAAATGACAGTATAGACAAAAGGTTGATATTCAGGATCTATAAAGAACTCCTCAAACTCAACACACACAAAACAGTCAAACGTATCAAAAAAAAAAATGTGCAGAAGATATGAACAGACACTTCTATAATGAAGACATACAAATGGCTCTCAGTCACATGAAAAAAATGTTCATCATCACTAGCCATCAGGGAGATTCAAATCAAATGCTCATTAAGGTACCACCTTGCTAATTTTGACCAAAATTAGCAAGACAGGAAACAACATGTGTTGGAGAGGATTTGGAGAAAGGGGAACCCTCTTACACTGTTGGTGGTAATGCAAGTTACTCAACCACTTTGGAAAACAATGTGGAGATTCCTCAAGAAATTAAAAATAGAGCTTCCCTATGACCCTGCCATTGCATTCCTGGGTATTTACCCCAGAGATACAGATGAAGTGAAAAGAAGGGCCATCTGTACCCCAATGTTTGTAGCAGCAATGGCCACGGTCACCAAACTGTGGAAAGAACCAAGATGCCCTTCAACAGACGAATGGATAAGGAAGTGTGGTCCATATACACTATGGAGTATTATGCCTCCATCAGAAAGGATGAATTCCCAACTTTTGTAGCAACATAGATGGGACTGGAAGAGATTATGCTGAGTGAAATAAGTCAAGCAGAGAGAGACAATTATCATATGGTTTCACTTATTTGTGGAGCATAACAAAAAGCATGGAGGACATGGGGAGATGGAGAGGAGAAGGGAGTTGAGGGAAATTGGTAGTGGAGGTGAACCACGAGAGACTATGGACTCTGAAAAACAATCTGAGGGGTTTGAAGGGTTGAGGGTTGGGAGGTTGGGGGAACCAAGTGGTGGGTATTGGAGAGGGCATGGATTGCATAGAGTACTGGGTGTGATGCAAAAATAATCAATACTGTTATGTTGAAAAAATTTTAAAAAATTAAAAAAATAAAATAAACAAACAGAAAAATTGCCAAAGCATGTCCAAATGCTTCAGCACTATTTGTTCAAAAGACCATCTATTCTTTTATTTTTCTTCTAAGTAGATTTTGTACTTATAGTTCCATTTCTGGGTTCTCTTCTTTATTCTTTTACATTGATCTATATATCAATCATTCTGCCAAAAGCACATTCATTTTACTAGTTATTTAGTGTCTTGATATTGAGCAGACTACATTTTCACACCTTACTCTTTTTTTATCAGAATTGTTTCAGATGTAATAGTTCTTTCACCTGCTCATATGACTTTTAGAATAATCTTGTTTGTATCTTAAGTAAAATATTTGTCTGCACCCACAGACCCGGGACTTGACTGCCACCACAGCCACTGATACCACTCTCATGGACCAGGATCATTTGAAGTTTTGGAAGCACAAAGGACACGTGGGGGTCTGAGCCAAATGCTGACAGGGTCACTAGGGTGTGTACCTTCTGTGACAAGCTGTGGTTTTTAGAGTTGCTTACAGAAAAGGAGACTGTATGTTCTGGAGGGTTCAGAGAGGAGTGGACTATGACTTCTCTGCTTTAGAGCAGAAGCCCAGATGTGGACATTCTCCTATTCCTTGACTCTTTAAAAAGGCAAGATGTGAAAAGTTGCCAGAGAACAAAATCACCCACAGAACAAAAGCCCAGAAAACCAATTTCCATGGAACTCAGCCACCTGATGGGGGTTATCTGAAAAACAATGCAGCAGGCCCCTCTCCTAGAAGGCAAGCTAGAAGAACAAGAGGATGACAACCCTAAGGTCCCTATAAAACTGTAAAGCCCCAACACCAGGGAAAAATAGTACATTGAGCTCCTGGTGTTCCTTCATGGCCTGTATGTTTCTCAGATACAACTTTTCTTTAAACACAACTCTTTCTCATGTTTTCTTCTCTGTTTTCTCTTTCTCATTTCAATTCGATGTTTAATACAATATATTTCATAGTAGCTTTTTAATTTGTACTATTTCACACACACACACACACACACACAGAAATATACATATACATATAAGCAACAAAATAGTCCTTTTTTTCCTATTCAATGCTATATATATATATATATATATATATATATATATATATATATATATACCAGTTTTAATTTCCTTGTAACTATGGGAAATAGTGTTCTCTAACAAGGAGAAAAAGATACAACTATGAAGAACTGAAACGCCTTACCTTGACAACATTGAGCACCCCCTCTCTAAACCGACCTCTTTTTTTTCTTTTTTTAACTTTATAAATCTCATTCTTAGGTTTCATTTTGGTTGTGTTTTTTCAGTAGTGGTTTCCAACTGCTGAATTTTCCCAGGGTGCATCTTGCCTAGATTGTGGTTGATTCCCTCAACCAACCCTCAACAGAATGACTGGGAGGAGGAACACTCAGCAAAGAAAAAGCCAGAGACAATGGCTACTCCCAAAGACCTAGTGAATATGGATATAAGCAAGATATCAGACATAAACTCCAGGGTAACAATTATGACTATAGGTAGGCTTGAGAAAAGCACTAGCAGCAACATAGAATCTCTAATGGCAGGAATAAGAGCTAACCATGCTGAACTAAAAATACTATGAATGAGATGCAGTCTAAACTGAATACTTTAACAACTAAGGTAAATGAGACAGTATGAATTAGTTATATAGAAGATTAACTGATAGGAAGGAAGGAACAGGAGGAGGCCTGGGACAAACAGTTTAAAATCCATGAGAACAGACTTAGAGAAATAAATAACACCATGAACAACTCCAATGTCAGAATTACTGGGATCCCTGAGGGGGTGGAGAGAGATAGAGAGAGAGAGTATATCTTAAGTATAAGATATTTTTAAGCAAATTTTAGTTGAGAATTTCCCTAATCTGGAGAAGGAAACAGACGTTTATGTCTAAGAGGCAAAGAGGAAAAGAGGACCCCTCCCAAGATCAAGGAGAACAGACCACTGTCCTGGCATGTAATAGTAAAACTTGTAAATCTTAGAACAAAGGAAGCCATCCTGTGAGCAGCTAGGGGAAAGATTCCTTATATACAGAGGGAGGAACATCAGAATAACATCAGACATGTCAACAGAGACCTAGCAAGCCAAAAAGGGCTGGCAAGACACATTCATAGTACTGAATGAAAAGAACATGCAGCCAAGAATACTTTATCCAAAACGGCTGTCATTCAGAATTGGTGGAGAGATTCCAAGAGCTTCCAAGACTGGCAAAGACTAAAAGATATATCACCACCAAGGCAGTACTAAACAAGAAATATTAAGGGGTATTCTATAAAAGGAGAAAGAGCCCAAAAGTAATATAGGCCAGAAATTTACTGAAATAATCCGTAGAAACAGGACTGTAGAGACAATAGGATGAGAATAAATCTATATCTTTCAGTGTTAACTGTCAATGTGAATGGCCTAAATGCTCCCATGAAATGGCATAGGGTTGCAGATTGGATACCAAGACAGGATCCATCCATATTCTGTCCACAAGAGACTCATTTTGAACCTAAAGTAACCTCCAGATTGAAAGTGAGGGGGTGGAGAACAATTTATCATGCCAACACACCCCAAAAGAGAACTAGACAATTCTTATATTGGACAAATGAGGATTTAAACCGAAGACTGTGATAAGAGATCCAGAGGGACACTATATCATATTTAAAGGGTTCATCTAACAAGGGAATCTATCAATTATAAATGTCTATACTCCCAACATGGGAGCAGCCAATTTCATAAACAAGCTTTTAAACAAAATAAAGAATTAGATAAGCAATAATACAGTAATAGTAGGAGATTTTAACACTCCACTCACAAAATTGTACAGATCATCCAAAAAGAAGATCAACTAAGAAACAAGAGCTTTGAATGACACATTGGACCAGATGGACCAGATATACACAGAACATTTCACCCTAAAACAACAGAATACTCATTCTTCTTGAGTGCATATGGAACTTTCTCCAGAATAGATCACATACTGGGTCACAAACCAGGTCTCAGATAACACCAAAAGACTGAGATTATTCCTTGCATGTCATCAGAACACAGTGCCTTGAAATTGGAACACAATCACAAGAAAAAAAAAATTGGAAGGAATTCAAACCCATGGAAGTTAAAGAGCATCCTGCTAAAGAATGAATGAATCGGGCGACTGGGTGGCTCAGTGGGTTAAGCCGCTGCCTTCGGCTCAGGTCATGATCTCAGAGTCCTGGGATCGAGTCCCACATCAGGCTCCCTGCTCAGCATAGAGCCTGCTTTCCTCTCTCTCTCTCTGCCTGCCTCTCCATCTACCTGTGATTTCTCTCTGTCAAATAAATAAATAAAATCTTAAAAAAAAAAGAAATTATAAGAATGAATGAATCAACCAGGAAATTAAAGAATATAAACAATTCATGGAAAGCAATGAGAGCAAAAACACTTCAGTCCAATCCTACGGAACACTAAAAAGACAGTCTTAAGGTGGAAATACATAGCCAGCCAAGCCTCTCTCAAAAAGTAGAAAAATCCCAAATGTGCAAGCAAACCTTACACCTAAAGAAGATGGATAAAAACAGCAAAAAAACCCTAAACTAACCAGGAGAGGAGAAATAATAAATATTAGAGCAGAAATCAGTGAAATAGAAATGAGGATAACAGTAAAACTGATCAATGAAACTAGAAACTGTTTTTTTTTTTTAAGAATTAGCAAGACTATTAACAGACTTATCCAAAAGAAAAGAGAAAGGACCCAAATTAATAAAATTATGAATGAAAAGGGAGAGATCATAACAAGCACAAAGGAAATATAAAAACAACTATTGTAAATTATTACCAGCAACTACATGCCAACAAATTAAGGAACCTGGAAGAAATGGATGTCTTCCTGGAAACTTACAAACTATCAAGACTGAAACAGAGTGAAATAGACAATCTGAATAGACCAATATCCAGTAACAAAATTGAAGCAATAATCAAGAACCTCCTAAAAACCAAAAATCCAGGATGGCTTCCCAGGGGAATTCTATAAAACATTTAAAGAAGAAATAATACCTATTTTTTTTTAATTTTTTATTTTTTATAAACATATATTTTTATCCCCAGGGGTACAGGTCTGTGAATCACCAGGTTTACACACTTCACAGCACTCACCAAAGCACATACCCTCCCCAATGTCCATAATCCCACCCCCTTCTCTCAAACCCCCTCCCCCCAGCAACCCTCAGTTTGTTTTGTGAGATTAAGAGTCACTTGTGGTTTGTCTCCCACCCAATCCCATCTTGTTTCATTGATTCTTCTCCTACCCACTTAAGTCCCCATGTTGCATCACCACTTCCTCATATCAGGGAGATCATATGATAGTTGTCTTTCTCTGCTTGACTTATTTCTCTAAGCATGATACACTCTAGTTCCATCCATGTTGTCGCAAATGGCAAGATTTCATTTCTTTTGATGGCTGCATAGTATTCCATTGTGTATATATACCACATCTTCTTGATCCATTCATCTGTTGATGGACATCTAGGTTCTTTCCATAGTTTGGCTATTGTGGACATTGCTGCTATAAACATTCGGGTGTACGTGCCCCTTTGGATCACTACGTTTGTATCTTTAGGGTAAATACCCAATAGTGCAATTGCTGGGTCATAGGGCAGTTCTATTTTCAACATTTTGAGGAACCTCCATGCTGTTTTCCAGAGTGGCTGCACCAGCTTGCATTCCCACCAACAGTGTAGGAGGGTTCCCCTTTCTCCGCATCTTCGCCAGCATCTGTCGTTTCCTGACTTGTTGATTTTAGCCATTCTGACTGGTGTGAGGTGATATCGCATTGTGGTTTTGATTTGTATTTCCCTGTTGCCGAGTGATATGGAGCACTTTTTCATGTGTCTGTTGGCCATCTGGATGCCTTCTTTGCAGAAATGTCTGTTCATGTCCTCTGCCCATTTCTTGATTGGATTATTTGTTCTTTGGGTGTTGAGTTTGCTAAGTTCTTTATAGATTCTGGACACTAGTCCTTTATCTGATATGTCGTTTGCAAATATCTTCTCCCATTCTGTCAGTTGTCTTTTGATTTTGTTAACTGTTTCCTTTGCTGTGCAAAAGCTTTTGATCTTCATGAAATCCCAATAGTTCATTTTTCCCCTTGCTTCCCTTGCCTTTGGCGTTGTTCCTAGGAAGATGTTGCTGCGGCTGAGGTTGAAGAGGTTGCTGCCTGTGTTCTCCTCAAGGATTTTGATGGATTCCTTTCGCACATTGAGGTCCTTCATCCATTTTGAGTCTATTTTCATGTGTGGTGTAAGGAAATGGTCCAACTTCATTTTTCTGCATGTGGCTGTCCAATTTTCCCAGCACCATTTATTGAAGAGGCTGTGTTTTTTCCATTGGACATTCTTTCCTGCTTTGTCGAAGATTAGTTGACCATAGAGTTGAGGGTCTATTTCTGGGCTCTCTATTCTGTTCCATTGATCTATGTGTCTGTTTTTGTGCCAGTACCATGCTGTCTTGATGATGACAGCTTTGTAATAGAGCTTGAAGTCCGGAATTGTGATGCCACCAACGTTGGCTTTCTTTTTCAATATCCCTTTGGCTATTCGAGGTCTTTTCTGGTTCCATATAAATTTTAGAATTATTTGTTCCATTTCTTTGAAAAAGATGGATGGTACTTTGATAGGAATTGCATTAAATGTGTAGATTGCTTTAGGTAGCATAGACATTTTCACAGTATTTATTCTTCCAATCCAGGAGCATGGAACATTTTTTCATTTCTTTGTGTCTTCCTCAATTACTTTCATGAGTACTTTGTAGTTTTCTGAGTGCAGATAATTATCCTCTTTGGTTAGGTTTATTCCTAGGTATCTTATGGTTTTGGGTGCAATTGTAAATGGGATTGACTCCTGAATTTCTCTTTCTTCTGTCTTGCTGTTGGTGCAGAGAAATGCAACTGATTTCTGTGTGTTGATTTTATATCCTGACACTTTACTGAATTCCTGTATAAGTTCTAGCAGTTTTGGAGTGGAGTCTTTTGGGTTTTCCACATAAAGTATCATATCATCTGTGAAGAGTGATAATTTGACTTCTTCTTTGCCGATTTGGATGCCTTTAATTTCCTTTTGTTGTCTGAGTCTAGGACCTCTAGTACTATGTTGAATAGCAGTGGTGATAATGGACATTCCTGCCGTGTTCCTGACCTTAGCGGAAAAGCTTTCAGTTTTTCTCCATTGAGAATGATATTTGCGGTGGGTTTTTCATAGATGGTTTTGATGATATTGAGGGATGTGCCCTCTATCCCTACACTTTGAAGAGTTTTGATCAGGAAGGGATGCTGTACTTTGTCAAATTCTTTTTCAGCATCTATGGAGAGTATCATATGGTTATTGTTCTTTCTTTTATTGTTCTATCACATTGACTGATTTGCAGATGTTGAACCAACCTTGCACCCCTGGAATAAATCCCACTTGGTCGTGGTGAATAATCCTTTTAATGTACTTTTAAATCCTATTGGCTAGTATTTTGTTGAATATTTTCGCATCTGTGTTAATCAAGGATATTGGTCTATAGCTCTCTTTTTTGATGAGATCCTTGTCTGGTTTGGGGATCAAGGTGATGCTGGCCTCATAAAATGAGTTTGGAAGTTTTCCTTCCATCTCTATTTTTTGGAACAGTTTCAGGAGAATAGGAATTAGTTCTTCTTTAAATGTTTGGTAGAATTCCCGCGGGAAGCCGTCTGGCCCTGGGCTTTTGTTTGTTTGGAGATTTTTAATGACTGTTTCAATCTCCTTACTGGTTATGGGTCTGTTCAGGCTTTCTATTTCTTCCTTGTTCAGTTGTGGTAGTTTATATGTTTCTAGGAATGCATCCATTTCTTCCAGATTGTCAAATTTGTTGGCGTGGAGTTGCTCATAGTATGTTCTTATAATTTGTATTTCTTTGGTGTTAGTTGTGATCTCTCCTCTTTCGTTCATAATTTTATTTATTTGGGTCCTTTCTCTTTTCTTTTTGATAAGTCGGGCCAGGGATTTATAATTTTATTAATTCTTTCAAAGAACCAGCTCCTAGTTTAGTTGATTCTTGTTCTGTCTCCAGCTCCTTTAGGTGTAGGGTTAGGTTGTGTACCTGAGACCTTTCTTGTTTCTTGAGAAAGGCTTGTACCGCTATATATTTTCCTCTCAGGACTGCCTTTGTTGTGTCCCACAGATTTTGAACAGTTGTATTTTCATTATTATTTGTTTCCATGATTTTTTTCAATTCTTCTTTAATTTCCCGGTTGACCCATTCATGCTTTAGATGGATGCTGTTTAGTTTCCATGTATTTGGGTTCTTTTCAAAATTCCTTTTGTGGTTGAGTTCTAGCTTTAGAGCATTGTGGTCTGAAAATATGCAGGGAATGATCCCAATCTTTTGATACCAGTTGAGTCCTGATTTAGGACCGAGGATGGGATCTATTCTGGAGAATGTTCCATGTGCACTAGAGAAGAATGTGTATTCTGTTGCTTTGGGATGAAATGTTCTGAATATATCTGTGATGTCCATCTGCTCCAGTGTGTCCTTTAAGGCCTTTATTTCCTTACTGATCTTTTGCTTGGATGATCTGTCCATTTCAGTGAGGGGAGTGTTAAAGTTCCCTACTATTATTGTATTGTTGTTGATGTTTTTATTTGATTTTGTTATTAATTGGTTTATATAGTTGGCTGCTCCCACGTTGGGGGCATAGATATTTAAAATTGTTAAATATTCTTGTTGGACAGACACTTTGAATATGATATAGTGTTCTTCCTAATCTTTTATTATAGTCTTTGGCTTAAAATCTAATCGATCTGATATAAGGATTGCCACTCCTGCTTTCTTCTGATGTCTATTAGTATGGTAAATTCTTTTCCACCCCTCACTTTAAATCTGGAGGTGTCTTCGGGCTCCAAATGAGTTTCTTGGAGGCAACATATAGATGGGTTTTGTTTTTTTATCCATTCTAATACCCTGTGTCTTTTGACAGGGGCATTTATCCCATTAACATTCAGGGTAACTAAGGAGAGATATGAATTTAGTGCCATTGTATTGCCTGTAAGGTGACTGTTACTGTTTATGGTTTCTGTTCCTTTTGGATCTACCACTTGTAGGCTCTCTCTTTGCTTAGAGGACACCTTTCAATATTTCCTGTAGAGCTGGTTTGGTGTTTGCAAATTCTTTCAGTTTTTGTTTGTCCTGGAAGCTTTTAAGCTCTCCTTCTATTTTCAATGATAGCCTAGCTGGATATAGTATTCTGGGCTGCATGTTTTTCTCGTTTAGTGCTCTGAAAATATCATGCCAGCTCTTTCTGGCCTGCCAGGTCTCTGTGGATAAGTCAGCTGCCAATCTCATATTTTTACCATTGTATGTTAGAGACTTCTTTTCCCGGGCTGCTTTCAGGATTTTCTCTTTGTCGCTGAGACTTGTCAATTTTACTATTAGGTGATGGGGTGTGGGCCTATTCTTATTGATTTTGAGGGGCGTTCTCTGAACTTCCTGAATTTTGATGCTCGTTCCCTTTGCCATATTGGGGAAATTCTCCCCAATAATTCTCTCCAGTATACCTTCTGCTCCTCTCTCTCTTTCATCTTCTTCTGGAATCCCAATTATTCTAATGTTGTTTCGTCTTATGGTGTCACTTATCTCTCAAATTCTCCCCTCGTGGTCCCGTAGCTGTTTGTCCCTCTTTTGCTCAGCTTCTTTATTCTCTGTCATTTGGTCTTCTATATCACTAATTCTTTCTTCTGCCTCATTTATCCTAGCAGTGAGAGCCTCCATTTTTGATTGCACCTCATTAATAGCTTTTTTTATTTCAACTTGGTTAGATTTTAGTTATTTTATTTCTCCAGAAAGGGCTTTTATATCTCTCGAGAGGGTTTCTTTAATATCTTCCATTCCTTTTTCGAGCCCGGCTAGAACCTTGAGAATTGTCATTCTGAACTCTAGATCTGACATATTATCAATGTCTGTATTGATTAGGTCCCTAGCCTTCGGTACTGTCTCTTGTTCTTTTTTTTTTTTTATGTGTTGAATTTTTCCGTCTTGTCATTTTGTCCAGATAAGAGTATATGAAGGAGCAAGTAAAATACTAAAAGGTTGGCAACAACCCCAGGAAAATATGCTTTAACCAAATTAGAAGAGATCCCAAATCGTGAGGGGGGAGAAAGGGGATAAAAGGAGGTTCAAAAAGGAAGAAAGAAAAAAAAAAGAAAAAGAAAAAAAAAAGAAAAGAAAAGAATTAAAAAAAGAAAACAAATAAGAAAAATATAAAAAAGAAAATATATATATATTAGATAAACTAGTTATAAAACGTTAAAAAAGAAAAAGGTAAAAGTTAAAAAAAATTTAACCAGAAGGCGAGAAAAAAAAACAAAAAATGAAAAAGAAAAAAATTAAATTAACTGCAAGACTAAAAAAAATCACTGGGAAAAAGCCATGAGTTCCCTGCTTTGCTTTCTCCTCCTCTGGAATTCTGCTGCTCTCCTTGGTATTGAAACCGCTCTACTTGGTAGGTGAACTTGGTCTCGGCTGGATTTCTTGTTGATCTTCTGGGGGAGGGACCTGTTGTAGTGATTCTCAAGTGTCTTTGCCCCAGGCGGAATTGCACCACCCTTATCAGGGGCCGGGGTGAGTAATCCCCTCGGATTTGCTTTCAGGAGCTTTTGTTCCCTGAGGGCTTTCTGTAGAGTTCTGGAGGATGGGAGGACAGGAATACAAATGGTGGCCTCCTAGTCTCCGGCCCAGAGGAGCCGAGAACCCAGGGCCCCACTCCTCAGTGCGCCCTCAGAGAACAGCGCCCAGTTACTCCCATCTGCCTGACCTCCGGCTGCACTCCGAGCTCACTGAGCCTGCCACCAGTTCAGGGTAACACCTAGCTGTGACCTTACTGTCAGCTCAGTCTCTGTAGCCAGCTTTCCCATTCCAATACCCACAAGCTCTGCGACATCAGACACCCCCCGATCCTTCTGTGACCCTGCGGGACCTGAGGCCACGCTGTCCCTGCATGGGCTTCACCCCAGTTTAGCCTCTGGAGTGATGTCCCTCAGTGGAACAGACTTTTAAAAGTCCTGGTTTTGTGCGCCGTTGCTCCGCTGCTTGCCGGGAGCTGGCCCCTCCCCCCGGGGTCTATCTTCCCGTTGCTTTGGATTCACTTCTCCGCCGGTCCTACCTTTCAGAAAGTGGTTGTTTTTCTGTTTCCAGAATTGCTGTTCTTCTTCTCTTCGATCTGCGGATGGATTTTCAGGTGTTTGCAATCTTTAGATAAGCTATCTAGCTGATCTCTGGCTAGCTGAAGTAGTCTCAGCCTGCTACTTCTCCACCATCTTGACTCAGACAGTACATCATTCTAAAGGGTCTATCCACCAAGAAGATCTAACAATTATAAATATTTATGCCCCCAATATGGGAGTAGTCAACTACAAAACACAACTGTTAATCAAGATAAAGGGTCATATTGATATGACTGCATTAATAGTAAGGGAACTAATATGCCACCATCAGTAACAGACATATCATCCAAGCAGAAAATCAATAAAGAAACAAGAGCATTGAATGACACTTTCGAGCAGATGGTCCTCAGAGATATATACAGAACATTCCACCCTAAAACAACAGAATGCTCATTCTTCTTGACTGTACATGGAGCTTTCTCTAGAATAGAACACATATTGTGTCACAAATCAAGGCTCAACAAATATCAAAGATTGAGATTATTGCCTGCATATTCTCAGATCACAATGATTTGAAACTGGAACTCAACCACAAGAAAAAGTTTGGAAGGAATTCAAACACTTGAAAGCTAAAGACCACCCTGCTTAAGAATATTTGGATCAACCAGGAAATCAAAGAACTTAATCAACTCATGGAAACCAATGAGAATGAAGACACTTCAGTCAAAAACCTATGGGATAGAGCAAAGGCAGTCCTAAGGGGAAAATACATAACCATCCAAGCCTCCCTCAAAAAAAAAAAAAAATCCAGAATACACCAGCTGTCTTTACACCTTAAAGAACTGGGGAATCAACAACAAATTAAGCCAGTCCCACACACAGTAAGGGAAATAAGACAAGAGTAGAGATCAATGAGTTGGAAATCAGAGGTAGAGAGAATATCTTACAAAACTAGAAACCGGTTGTTGGCAGAAATTGATGAGATTGGTAAAACCTCTGGCCAGACTAATCCAAAAGAACAGAGCAAGGACTCAGATCAAGAAAGTTAGGAATGAAAGGGGAGAGGTCACGACTAACACCAAGGAAATAGAAAGAATCATCAGAAATTACTACCAACAGGTATATGCCAATAAGTTAAGCAGCCTAGAAGAAGTGGATGAATTCCTGGAAGCCTATAAACTTCCAAAACCAGGAAGAAATTGACAACCTGAATAGACCAGTATCTAGCAATGGGATTGAAGCAGTGATCAAAAACCCTCCAAAAAGCAAGAGCCCAGGACCTGATAGATTCCCTGGGGAATTCTACCAAACATTCAAAGAGGCAATAATACCTGTCCTCCTGAAGCTGTTTCAAAAAATAGAAACAGAAGGAAAACTTCCAGACTCTTTCTATGAAGACAGCATCATCTTGAGCCTTAACCAGGCAAAAACTCCATGAAAAAGGTGAATTTTGGATCAATATCCCTGATGAACATGGAAGCCAAGATTCTCAACAAGATCTTAGCTATTAGGGTCCAGCAGTACATTAAAAAGATTATCCATCAAGACCAGGTGGGATTCATCCTGGAGATGTAAGAGTGGTTCAACATTTGCAAATTAATGAATGTGAGAGAACAAATCAATAAGAGAAGAGAGAAGAACCAGATGGTCCTCTCAATTGATGCAGAAAAGCATTTGAGAAGATACAACATCTGTTCCTGATTAAAACGATTCAAAGTATAGGGGCACCTGGATGGCTCAGTGGGTTAAACCTCTGCCTTTGGCTCATGTCATGATCTTAAGGTCCTGATATCGAGCCCTGCATCAGGCTCTGCTCAGTGGGGAGCCTGCTTCCTCCTCTCTTTCTCTCTCTCTCTCTCTTCCTGCCTCTCCACCTACTTGAGATTGAAATAAATAATATCTTAAAAAAAATGATTCAAAGTATAGAGATAGAGGAAACATTCCTTAACTTCATAAAATCTATCTGTGAAAAACCCACAACAAATATTATCCTCAATGAGGAAAAGCAGACAGCCTTCCCTTTGAGATCCAGAACACAATAAGGATATCCACTCTCACCACTGTTGTTCAACATAGTAATATGAAAAAAAAAATGGTATTCAAATTGGCAAAGAATAAGTCAAACTCGCTCTCTCTTTGCAGATGACATGCTGCCTATATGGAAAACCCAAAAGTCTCACTCATACACCTATTCAGTAATAATACAAAGGATGGATACAAAATCAATGTACATAAATCAGTTGCTTTCTTATATGCTAACAATGCAAATATAGCAAGGGAAATTAAAGAATCAATTCCATTTACTATGGCACCAAGAACGATTAGATACCTGGGAATAAACCTAACCAAAGAGGTAAAGGATCTGTACTCAAGAACTACAGAACACTCATGAAAGAAAATGAGGAAGACACAAAAATATGGAAGAACATACCATGTTCTTGGATCGGAAGAATAAACATTGTTAAAATGTCTATACTGCCTAGAGCCATCTACACTTTCAATGCCATACAGATCGAAATTGCACCAGCAATTTCCAATGAGCTGGAACAAGCAATCCTAAAATTTGTATGGAACCAGAAGAGAGCCCTAATTTCTAAGGAAATATTGAAAAAGAAAAACAAAACTGGGGGCATCACGTTGCCTGATTGCAAGCTTTACTACAAAGCTGTGATCACCAAGACAGCATGGTACTCGCACAACAACAGACACATCGACCAGTGGAACAGAGTAAAGAACCCAGAAATGGACCCTTCAGTTTTATGGTCAGTTAATCTTTGACAAAGCAGGAAAAAAATATCCAGTGGAAAAAAGACAGTCTCTTCAATAAATGGTGCTGGGAAAATTGGGCAGCTATGTTACTGTGACTGTGACAGCTATGTGACTACTTGACCATTCTCTACACCATACACAAAGATAAACTCAAAATGGATTAAGGCCTCAACGTGAGGCAGGAATCCATCAGAATCCTAGAGGAGACTGGAAGAGATTATGTGAGGGAAATAAGTCAAGCAGAGAGAGTAAATTATATGGTTTCACTTACTTCTGGAGCATAAAGAATAACATGGGGGACATTGGGAGATGGAGCAGAAGTGAGTTGGGTGAAATTGGTGGGGGAGATGAAGCATGAGAGACTGTGGACTCTGAGAAACAAACTGAGGGTTGGAGGGGAGAGGGGTTGGGGTTGTGTTAGCCTGGTGGTGTGTATTATGGAGGGCATGTATTGCATGGAGTACTGGGTGTGTTGCTAAACAATGAATTTTGGAACACTGAAATAAAATAAAATAAGATTTAGAAAAATTGGGGTTAATCTTTTTTTAAAGTTTTCATTCAAGTTCTAGCTAATATACTGCGTAATACTAATTTCAGATATAAAATATAGCACCTGGTGCTCATCACAACAAGTAGATTCCTGAATCCCCATCACCTACTTTACCCACTTCCCCACAACTTCCCCTCTGGCAACCATCTGTTTGTTCTCTATAGTTAAAAATATGTTTCTTGGTTTCTCTCTCTCTTTCCCCCTCTTTGCTCATTTATTTTGGTTCTTAAATTACACATATGAGTGAAATCATATGGCATTTAACTTCTGACTGCCTTACTTCACTTAGCATAATACTCTCTAGCTCCATCTATGTTGTTGCAAATGGCAAGATTTCATTCTTTTTATGGCTGAATAATATCCCATTATATTATAATACTCCATTGTATATATATAATATCTCATTGTATATAAATTCCATTATATATATAAACATCCCACTATATAGATAGATATGAATATAGATGAAATAGATGTAGATATAGATATAGATAGATTCACATCTTCCTTTCCATTCATCAGTCATAAGACTCCTGGACTTCTCCCTTTATTTAGCTATGGTATATAATGTTGTTATAAACATATAAACATCAGGGTACATGTATCCCTTTGCATTAATATCTTTGTATTCTTTGGGTAAATCTTTAGTAGTGCAATTGCTGAATTGTATGGTAGTTTTAATTTTAAATTTTTGAGGAACCTTCATACTGTTCTACAGTGTCTGCACTGGTTTGCAAAACTGAAATAGGAAGAAATAACAAATTGAATAGATTAATAACCAGTGGGGAAAAATGAATCAGTAATCAAAAAACTCCCCCAAAATAAGACAGCTTCATTGGCAAATTCTACCAAATACTTAAAGAGTTAATACATGTTGTTGTTGTTGTTGTTGTTTGATAAATGTTTTTACAAGTATTTTATGTTTTTTGATGCTATAGAAAATGGAAGTTAAATTATTTATTTTCTAATAGTTTGCTGTTAATATAAAAAATATAATTAATTTGTGTGCCTGGATGGCTCAGTCAGTTAAATATCTGCCTTCAGCTAAGATCATGATCCTGGGGTCCCTGGATTGAGCCACTCACTGGGCTCCCTGTTCATTGGGGGTCTGATTCTCAACCTCTCCATCTGCCTGACATCCCATCTGCTTGTGCTTTCTCTCTCTCAAATAAATACATATAAAATAAACAAAATACAATTAATTTTTATATAGTCGTCTTGTATGGTATGACCTTGGTAAATTATTTTACTAGTCCTAATGGCTGAAGATATTCTAGTCTTTCCCACATACTCACATAATTTACAAATAGAGACTATTTTACTTCTTTTCTAATCTTTATGTCTTCTTTTTTAAAAAATATTTTCTTTTATTTTTTCTTCAGTTTTCCAAAGTTCATTGCTTATACACCACACCCAGTGCTCCATGCAATACATGTCCTCCATAATACCTACCACCAGGCTCACCCCCCCACCCAAAACCCTCAATTTGTTTCTCAGAGTCCTCAGTCTTTCATGGTTTGTCTTCCCTCCGATTTTCCCCTACTCACTTCTCTTCTTCTTCTCCCAATGTCTTGCATGTTATTCCTTATGCTCCACAAGTGAAACCATAAGATAATTGACTCTTTTCCTGATATTTCATGTTGAGTTAATACCTATTCTTATTAAACAATTCAAAAAATAGTAAAGGAAGGAAAAATTTCAAATTCATTTTATGACGCCAGCATTGACACCAAAGCCAGGAGAACTACAGACCAATATGCTTAATGAACAGAGATGCAAAAATTCTCAATAAAATACTACCAAACCAAATACAGCAATACATGAAAAGAATCATTTATTACCATCAGGTGGAGTTTATTCTTGGGTTCTAGGGTGGTTCAATATTTACAAATTAATCAATGTGATATATCATATTAATAAAAGAAACTGTAAGAAACATATGATCATTTCAATAAATGCAGAAAAAGCATTTGACAAAGTGCAACATTCATTCATGATAAAAACTGTCAACAAAGTAGGTCTGGAGGGAACATACCTCAACATAATAAAAGTCATCTATGAAAAATCCACAGCTAATATCATCCTCTACAGTCAAGAACAATGCAGGGATGTTTACTCTTATCCACTTTAATTTAACATAATGCTGAAAGTCCTTGCTACAGCAATCTGACAACAAAAAGAAACACAATGATTCATATTGGAATGGAAGAAGTCAAACTTTCACTATTTGCAGGCAACATGATGCTCTATGTAGAAAACCTGGAGGAATACACCAAAAAATTTCTAGAACTTCTTAATAAAGTTGCAGCATACAAAATCAACTCTGGAAATCTGTTGTATTTCTATATATAAATAATGAAGTAGCAGAAAGAGAAATTAAGGGATTAGGTTTTTTTGAAAAAAATTAGAATTCTTTAGTGAAATCATATGGCAATAGATTTGCTTTTTTGGGAGTCTTTCAATTAAAATTCAATGTGCTTAATAGTTATAGGGCTATACAAATTATCTATTATAAGTAGTTATATTCATAAGGTGAGTTGTAGTTTGTGTTTTTTAAGGAACTGATTTATTTCATCTAAACTGTCAAATGGTATATGTAGTTTTATTGTATTCCTTTTGATGTCTGCAAGATATATAAGTAATATTCCCTGTTACCTACAGATTTAATAAGACAATAAAAGAGAGGAAACACAAATGTTAATATCGGGAATATAGATATGTCTTCTTAAAGAGCTGGATCTTTGTTTCATTAAGTCTATTTTTTTTTGTTTTGTTTTGTTTTCAATTTTGCTGAGTTCTGCTCACATCTTTTTATTTCCTTTCCTTTGCTTCCTTTGAGTTTACTTCTTCTTCTTTTTCACGGTGCTTGAAATGAGAGTTTAGATTATTGATTTGAGAGGAAAGTCTCAAATCAATATACATTTAAATATATATTATATTATTAAATTATATATTAAATACACATTTAATGTTATAGATTTTACCTTTAGCACTGCCTACCTGTGTAGTATAAGTTTTAATTTATTACATTTTCATTTTCATTTAGTTTAATGAATTTTACAAATTCTCCTTTGAGTGTTATTTTACCCATGGATTATATAAATGTACTACGCACTTTCCAAGTGCTTAGATATTTTCTTGTTATCTGTCATTCATTTCTAGTTTTCCCTTTCTGGTCAAAGAACACAGTCTGTATGATTTCAGTTCTTTTGTAGTTGCTCAGAATATGATCTATATTGGCATATTGCCCAGAATATGGTCTATATTGTTATGTATTTTTTTGGTTCTAGGAATGTATTTGGTTGATGTGGGTTGGAGTGTCCTATAAGTGTCTTTAGATCTTGCTGGTTGAAGGTATTTGCTGTGTTCTTCTAGTTACTTGATCTTTTTCTGCAGTGGTCTATCAATAAATGTGAGAGGAGTATTGAGGTTTTCAAGAATAATTGTGTTTTTCTTTTTTTCTCCTTTCAATTCTATCAGTTTTTGCCTTGGGTGATTTGCACCTTTTTTGTTTAGTTCCTATGCATATATGATTGCTATGTATTCTTCGTGGATTGATATTTTTATCAGCATATAATGTTCCTCTTTGTTTTTGTTAGTCTACTTTGGCTAATGTTAATATAGTTATTTCTGCTTTGTTTTCATTTTTGAGTGTTTACTAGATATACACATATGTATATGTATATTTTAATTCATTCCATTTCAACCTGTCTATATTGTTAATTTGGATTGAGTTTCCTATAGATGGCATATAGATGAATCATGATTTAAAAATCCACTCTGCCAATTTCTTTCTGTTAAATAATGTATTTAGACAATTTAGAGCTAATGTAATTACTCTTGTGTAAGGGTTAAGTCTTCTGATTTACCTGATAATTTTTTAGTTTATTTTTTTCTTTTTAAAAAATTTTTATGTACTTATTTGAGAGAGAGGCAGAGAGTGCAGAAACAAGTGGAGGGGCAGAGGGACAAGCCAACTCCCCACTGAGCACAGAGACTGATGTGGGGTTCAATCACAGAACCCTGAGATCATAACCTGAGCTGAAGCTGGACACTTGACTGGCTGAGCCACCCATGCCCCCCAAAGCTGTATTTTTTTTTAAGCAGTTTTAGGTTCTTAGCAAAATTGAGGTAAATGTATATATATATATCTCCCATGTAATTCCTGACCCCAAACGTGCACATTCTCTTCTACTATCAACATCCTCTACCAGAGTGGTACATTTGTAGCAGTTAATGAATATACACTGGCACATCATAATCATTCTAAGTCCATAGTTTACATCATGGCCTTCTGTTGTTGTTGTACATTCAATGTGTTTGAGTAAATGTATAAAGACTTACATCCACCATTATAGTATCTTACACAATGTTTTTACTGCCCTAAAAGCCATCTGTGCTCCATCTACTTATCCTTCTTCACCCTCCCAAATTCCTGGCAACCACGGATCTTCTTGTCTTCATAATTTTGCCTTTTCCAGATTGTCATATAGTTGGAATCAGACAGTATGAGGTCTTTTGTAACGGCATTATTTCACTTAGTAATGGTAATTATAAACAACATTGCTATAAATACCCATAGGCAGATTTTTGTGTGGACATAAGTTTCAACTCCTTTGGCTAACTACCAATGAGTGTGGTTGTTGCACCATACAGTAAGAATATGTTTAGTTTTATAAGAACTCAACAAACCAGTTGTAAAGTAGTATACCATTTTGCATTCCCACCAACAATGTATTTGAATTCTTGTTGCTTCATATCCTCACCAATCAGTGTTCTAGATTTTGGCTATTTAAACAGATCAAACAGATATTGCAATTTTACTTTATATTATTTTTAAAATATTTTATTTATTTATTTGACACAGAGAGAGATCACAACTAGGCAGAGAGGCAGGCAGAGAGAGATAGAGAAACAAGCTTCCTGCTGAGCAGAGGGCCCAATGTGGGGCTTGATCGAGGACCCAGAGATCATCACCTGAGCTGAAGGCAGAGCCTTAAACTACTGAGCCACCCAGGAGCCTCAAATATTACAATATTAAATATGCATTTGCCTGATGACAAATGATATGGAGAACCTTTTAATAGTTTATTTTCCATCTGAATATCTTCTTTGGTGAGGTGCCTGTTAAGGTCTTGGCTTATTTTTTAATTGAACTATTTGTTTTCTTATTGTTTAGTTTTAATTCTTGTATAGTTTGGATAGAAGCCTTTTATCAGATACAGTTTTTTGAAAACATTTTCTCACAGTATGTGGCTTACCTTCTCATTGTGTCAACATTTTCTTTTGCAAAGCAAATGTTTTTATTTTTAATGAAGTACAGCTTATCAATTATTTCTTTCATGGATTATGCCTTTGATTTTGTATCTAGTAAGTGATCACCATACCCAAGGTCATTGAGCATTTACTCTATGTTAGCTTTTAGTAATTTTATAGTTTTACATTTTACATTTAGGTCTGTGTCCATTATGAGGTATTTTTGTGAAGGGTGTAATATCTGTGTCTTTTGTATGTGAATGTCTAATTTCGGTAACCATTAGTTGAAAAGGCTATTTTGATATATTTTATTGCCATTGCTAATTTTGATACATTATACTGTCACTTTATCAAGGATCAATTTATGCAAGTCTACCTTTTGTCTTTCTATTCTAATTCATTGATCTATTTTTCTCTTCTTTCACAAATACTACATTGTCTTGGTTACTGTAGTTTTTTAATGAGTGTTAAAATTACGTAATGTTTATCCTCCAAATTTATTTTTCTTCAATATTGTGTTGGATATTATTTTTTGTTGTTGCCTCCCTATATAAACTTTGGTATCAGTTTATCAATAGACTCAAAATAACTTGATAGGATAACATTAATTGCAACTATGTTGAATTTATAGATCAATTTGAGAAGAAAGAACATCTAGATAATAGTGAGTCTTCCTATCTATGAACAAGGAACATCTCTCCGTTAATTAAGTTCTTCTTGATTTTATTCATCAGATTTTTGTAGTTTTCCTCCTATAGATTTGTATATACTTTGACATATACCTAAGTATTTCTTTTCAGGGTGTGGATGTAAATGTTATTGTATTTTTAACTTCAAATTCCACTTGTTAATTGCTGCCATATAGGAAAGAAATTGACTTGTATATTATCATGGAACCCTCCTATATTTGCTGATTGGTTTTATAATTTTTTAAGCTAATTCCTTCTGATTTTTCTACACAGATTATCATACCACCTGCAACAAAGGTAGTTTTATTTCTTTTCTCCCAATCTGTATGTATTTTCTTTTCTTTTCTTATCTTATAGGATTAGTAGGAATTTCTTTATGATTTTGAAATGCCATGGTGTGAGGGAATATCTTTACCTTGTACCTGCTCTTAGCAGAAAAGCTTCATGTTTCTTACCATATAATATGATGTTAGCTATAATTATCTGTGGATGTCTTTTATTAAGTTTAGGTAGTTCCCCTTTACTTCTAGTTTATTGAAAATATTTGTCACAAATAGATGTTAGATTATTTTGCCAAGGATCTTTGGTTCTATGACCTTAAAGATATTGCTTATAGTTTTCTTTTCTTGGAAGGTATTCATCTGGTGTTGTTACTAGGATAATGCTGTACTTACAGAATGAGTTAGGATCTATTTCCAGTTCTATGTTCCAGAAGGAATTGTAAAAAAATCAGTATAAATTCTTTCTTAAAAATTTGGTGGACTTCACCAACTAAACAATTATAGATTCAATTTCTATAAAGCATACAAGTCTGGGAAGCTTATATAATTCTTGTTCTGTATTTTGATAGATTGTTCTGTTCAAGGACTTTATCCATTTAATCTAGTGGATAGTGGGTATAAAATTGTTTATAAGATTATTTTAGTGTCCTTAATGTATATGAGATCAATAGTGATGGCCCTATTTCATTTCTGTATTATGAATTTATATCTTTTCTCTTCTATTAGTTAACTGGCTAGAAGTTTATTAATTATACTGATCTCTTTCAACCACCTTTTTATTTCACTGATTTTGTCAATGAATTACTTGCTTACATTTTCATTGATTTCTGCTCTAATTTTTATTATTCATTTTTTTCTGACTTTGGTTTTCACTTGTTCTTTTTTCTAATTTCCAATGTTGGAAGCTTATTAATATTAAAAGCTTATTAATATTAAAAATCAGCTATATTTAAATATAAACTGTGAAAAGTTAAAATATACAATGAAATCATTAGATACACGGTATATTGAAAATGTTTACTACAATTAGGTTAGCTAACACAGCCTTCATCTACCTTAATTACCATTTTATTCTTGTTTTTTTGGTGAAAACAATAAAGCTCTACTTTTATAACAACTTTCAAGTATACAATACAGTATTTTTTAAAAGATTTTATTTATTTGATGGAGAGAAACATAGCGAGAGAGGGAACACAAGCAGAGGGGATGGAAGAAGGAGGAGCAGGCTACCCATGGAGCAGGGAGCCTGATGTGGGGCTCGAACCCAGAACTCTGGGATCATGACCTGAGCCAGAGGCAGACACTTAAAGACTGAGTCACCCAGGGACTCCCAATACAGTATTGTTAACTATAGTGTTCATACTGTACATTTGATCTTTGGAACTTATTCATATTATAACTTAAATTTTGGATCTTTTGAAAAATATCTCCCCCACCATATTTTGAAAAATATTTTTCCCACCATTCAGCCTCTAGTAACCACCATTCCATTCTCTGATTCTACCAGTTTGATGCTTTTAGATTCCACATTTAATTGATATCCTGCATACTAGTTTTTCAAAATGGCTATACAAATTATATTCCCACAACCAGTGCAAAATTGTTACCCTTTCTCCATATCCGTGCCAACACTTCCTATCTCTTACCTTTTTGATACAGCTAAACAACAGGTGTGAGGCAATGTCATATTTGCAGTTTTGAATTGAAGTTTCCTGGTAATTACTGACATTAAACTTTTTTGTTTTCTATGTATCTATTGACCTTTAAATATGTTGTCTTTGGAAAATTGTCTATTCAGTTCCTCTACCCATTGTTTAGTCAGATTTTTTGTGTTCTTTTTGCTATTGAGTTGTATAAATTCCTTATGGATTTTGATTATTAACCTTTAAAGGATATATGTTTTTCAAATATTTTTTCCCATACTGTAGGTTGCCTTTTAATTTTGTTGATTGTTCCTTGTGCTGTGCACACCTTTTTAGTTTGATATAGTAGCACTTATTTAATTTGCTTTGTTGCTGTGCTTTTGGTGCCATACTCCAAAAAATCATGGTCTATACCAATGCCCAGCTTTTCTTTAAGGTGTTTTCTTCAAGGTGTTTTACAATTTGAGTCTTATGTTTAACTGATTTTGAGTTAATGTTTTTTAGTTGTATAATATAGGGGTCCAATTTCATTCTTTTGCATGTGATTATCTAGTTTTCCTAACACCATATATTGAACAGACTATCCTTTATTGAATTTCATGCATCCCTTGTCAAATATTAGTTGACCATATATGTGACAATTTATTTCTGGGCTCTCAATTCTGTTCCATTAGTCTATGTGTATATTTTTGAGGTAGTTTCTGACTGTTTTGATTACTATAATATTGCAATACAGTTTAAAATCTGGAAGTGTGATGTCCCTAGCTTTATTCTTCTTCCTCTGGATTGCTGTGGCTATTTGGGGTCTTCTGTGGTTCACAAAAATATTACGATTACTTTTTTATTTCTGTAAAAAGTGCTATTAGAACTTTGAATCTATGCATAGCTTTGTATAGTATGGACACTTTAACAAAAATCATTCTTCTGATTCATAAATGTAGGAAACTTTGTACTTATTTCTGTTTCAATATTTTTGTCATTGTCTTACAATTTTAGTAGACAGATATTTTACCTGCTTTGTTCAGTTTGTTCCTAAGTATTTTATTTTGTTAATTTATTACAAACAGGATTTTTTTCTTGTTTCATATTTAGAGAGTTTATTTGTAGAGTATAGAATTGCAAATGACTTTTGGATGCTGATTTTATACTCTTAAAATTTACTAAATTTATTACTTCTAACATTTTTTTCAGGTGTTTCAGGATTTTACATACAAAATCATGTCACCAATAGAGATAATTTTACCTCATGTTGATGATTTTTATTTCTTTTTCTTGTCAAATTGCTCCAGTTAAGACTTCCAGTGTATGTTGAATAGAAGTGAGGGTGCGCACCCTTGTCTTGTTCCCCGACCTTAAAGGAAAACCTCTCAATCTTTCACTATGAGTATACCTTTTATGTAATGTGTTATGTTATGTATTATGTTATGTATGTCTTGTGTATGTATTATGTTGAGTTATATTCCTTTTTCACCCAGTTTGTCAAGAGTTATTATAAAGGAATGCTTATTTTTGTCAAAAGCTTTCTATATACCAAGTCATATAATTTTTCTCTTTCATTCTATTAATGTATCACGTTTAGAGTTACATACATTGAACATCTTTGCTTCTCAGGGATAAATCCCACTTGGTCATAGTATATAATCCCTTTAATGTGCTGTCAAATTTTGTTTACTAGTATTTTTGAGAATTTTTGCATCTATATTCATGAAAGCATTGGCTCTAGTTTACTTCCCACCTCCCTCTCTCCTTTTTTGCTACTTCCTTCCTTCCTTCCTTTCTTCCTCCCTTTAATTTTCTTTCTTTCCTTCCTTCATGCCTGCCTGCCTTTCCTTTCTTCCTCTTTCCCTCCCCCCTTTCTTCCTTCAATTTTCCCCCTTCCTTCCTTTCCTTTTCTCTTCCTTCTTTTCTTTCCTTCCTTCCTTCCCTTCTCCCTCCCTTCCTCCCACTCTTCCTCCCTCTTTCTCTCCTTTTTCCCTCCTCCCTTCCCTTTTCTCTTTCTTTCCTTCTTTCCTTTCTTCCTTCATTTCTTTCTTTCTTCTTCCTTCCTTCTTATTTCCCTCCTCCTCTTATTTATCTTTTAAATCACTAATTCTTTTTTACTTGGACATGTCTGCTGTTGATATTTTCTATTAAATTCTCCAGTTCAGTCAGTGTATCCTCCTGTTCCAAAATTTTGATTTGGTTTATTTGCATATTCTCTCTCTCTTTGTTAAATTTTTTTGTTTTTGTTTTTGTATGGTCTTCCTGATTTTTATTGTTTATTTGTGTTTTCTTGTGTCATCTTTAGAAAATTTAGTTTGAATTCATGTTGGGCAATTCATATATCTCTATTTCTTTGAGGTCATTTGAATTTTACTGTGTTCCTTTGGTAGTATCAGGTATCTGTGACTATTTGTGATCTTGGTAAGCTTGTGGAAGTTTCTGCACATTTGAAGTAACAGTCACTTCTTTCAAAATTTATGGACTAACTATAATACAAAAAGATGTTTATCTGCAGTTGAAGGCAAGGTGGAGCATTGTGTGATACCAGGGCTAATGGTGAAGAGCCCCAAATGCAGGGGCATTTAAAAACTCCAGGTCCAAAGCTATGTGATTTATTTTCTTTCAGGTTGCTGGTTTCCACAGCATTGACAACTGCATGGTCATTTGTGTCAGTCTGAGATTTTGTCAGTCTGATGATTTGCAGGGACTACACGGACTTTTAAGTCTTCAGCAGTTTTCCAAGATTCTATGTCTATGGATCAGGACAGACAAGAGCAGTGACCAGAGTCGGTGGTATACACACAATCAGCTATAAAGACCGGCAGCATTTTCCTGTGTAGTGGCAGGTCTGATATGTGTAGTGGCAGGGCCAAACTGGGCCTACAAAGGGCTGTGATAGCCTTAGCCCTTTGGCTGCAGGGTTTTGCCATAAGTATATGGCAGCAGAATCCAGTAATATGGTTGGGTCAGGAGCATGCAAGTGCACAGCTGGAGGGGTTAACTGTAGATCAACCCAGTGGTACAGAGCAGCAACCGAATACAGCAGATTCAGAGCCCCAAGTAGCTATGGGGGGGGGGTGGTCTTGGCTGTTGCCAGGCACCTATGTGGCTGCTAGCTCAACCATAGTCCCATCAATAGTATTAGAAGGTGGTAACTCAGGGTCAGACTGGCAAGTGCATAGTTGAAGGTGCTAGTTCAAAGCATACTCACAATGGTGTGCTCAGCCACAGGGGCCTAGACTTTTATGTCTTACACATTTACAGATGCAGAGATTGGGCTTACTGAAAGTGCAAGTGGTGGATTCTTGCTGGTGCAGAGGGTAGGAGACAGGAAGGAGCAGGGAGGAACTCAGCTGGCATTTTCAAAGGCAAATATCTGTGAGGTGAAAATCAGTGAAATCTGCAGGAAGTTCATTGTAACTATGTTGGCCTTTACTTTTCTCAATGGCAAGAACTCCTGGGGTCATCTGAAGACCAGGTTGCTGGGAACCATTTTCACTCCAGTTCTGTGGTTGATGCTGGTAGCTTTGACTCTTCTTCCTTGCTGTCAGCTATATCTATATGTCTTAGCTTTATTGGTCTCTGTCAGGGGCGGGGGTTGGTTTGAAATCAAAGTGGGTTTATATGAAATTTTCTGAAAGACTGGGGTAACTGGATGCACACCTAGTTCTTCTTTCCTTGACCAAGGGAACATTTTCTAGCTGGAGAACTCCCTCTTTACATGAAGCAGTACAGTTTAGGGTGTGAGATAGTCCAGGAAAAATTAACTTGTTTATCCTTCAATTTTTTATGGAGTTATTATCATGTGTTTGTTTTTCTTTCCCAACAGTATAGTTTAGATTCCTGAGCTCTTCTAGGTCACTTAGTTCATGAGTAACTGTCTAATTGTTGATCTTGTGAGAAGATTGAAGAGTCTCCTGCCTCACCATCTTGGTGGTTTCTCCATCTATTATTGGTTTTATGTCTTTCTTCTTTCCTGATACCTGTAGTCACTGTTTATTTACTTTTGAGCACTGTTTTTGCTGCATCCCACACATTATTATAAGTCTTATTTTTATTTTCATTTTGTTTTACATATTTTTAATTTCTCTTAAAATTCCTTCTTTGAGTCATATTTTATTTATAAGTGTTTTGTTTGCTCATTGAGTTTGTCTTTTCAACTGTATTTCTCTTACTAAGTTCTAGTTTAATTTTATTATGATCTGAAAGCATACCTTAAATAGTTTCTGATTTTTTAATGTATTAAGATGTTTTGTGAACCACAATGTGATCTTAGAGAATATTCCATGTAAACTTGTCAAGAATGTTTATTGTGTTGTTGATGAAAGAAGTATGCTATATATATACCAGTTACATACAGCTGATTGATGGTACTATTCAGACCTATTTTGTTCCTCCTGATTTTCCGCTTGCTGGACCTGCCAATTACTGATAGAAGGCTGTAAAGTTCTCCAACTCTAGTAGTGGATTTATGTATTTCTCTTTGCATTTCTATCAGTTTTTTTTTTATCTTATGTACACTAATGTTATGTTGCTAGGTGCATACACACTAAGGATTCTTAGATCTTCTTAGAGATTTGACCCCTGTGTTATTTTGTACTGCACCATCTTTATCCCTGATAATTTTCCCAATTCTAAGTATACTTTTTCTTAAATTAATATAGCTACTTTAGCTTTTTTTAAATTACTGTTAGTGTGGCATTTCTTCTCCATCCCTTTACTTTTAATCTTTTGTGTCATTTTATGTAAAGGGTGTTTATTGTAGACAATGTATAGCTTGGTCTTGTTTCTCTACTTTGACAGTAATATGTTTACAGATTTAACATTTAAAATGATTAACACTATAACACTTCATAAGGCAAGTAACTTTTTAAAAAAAATAGTTTATTTATTTGTTTGACAGAGGTCACAAGTAGGCAGAGAGGCAGGCAGAGAGAGAGTGAGAAGCAGGCTCCCCACTGAGCAGAGAGCCTGAAGTAGAACTCAATCCCAGGACCCTGAGATCATGACCTGAGCTGAAGGCAGAGGCTTAACACACTGAGCGACCCAGGTGCCCCAAAGCAAGTAACTTTTACAAAGTATTCCTAAGTCCTCCTTCCCACCCCTTATAACATTTTTGTCATTCATTTTACTTATTCATAAGCTATAATTACCAAAAGCATTATTGCTATTACTACTTTAAACAAGTTGTCATCTGTTAGAAAAACTAAGAATAAGATAAAATATGTTATTTCCCATTTATTTGTTTGTTCTCTAGTGCTCTTCCTTCTTTATGTATATCCAAATTTCTAGCATATTATTTTCTTTTTGAAGAGTTTCTATTAACATTTCTTGCAAGACACATCTACTGGTGGCATATTTCTTTTTCATTCTTTCTTTCTTTCTTTTTTTTTCTGAGAAACTTTTTATTTATTCTCAATTTTGATAATTACATATCAAGCCAGGTGAAGACCCCTAGGTTGGTAGACTTTTTTCCCTCAACATTTTATATATTTTACTCTACCTTTTTTTTTCTTTTTTCTTTCTTTCCTTTTTTTTGGCTTCCATGGTTTCTTTCTATATATTAAGATGTTTCTTTTCTTCTGCTTTATTCAATATTTCCATTTTGTCTTGGATTTTCTGCAGTTAATATATGATATGTGTGGGTAGAGAGATTTTAGTATTAATCCTGCTTGATGTTCTATGAATTTCCTGAATTTTTGTTTTGATATCCATAATTATGTCTTTATTATTTAAAATATTTTTCCCATCAGGGTCCCTGGGAGGCTCAGTGCATTAAAATATTTAACCTTCACTCTTCACCATTTATTTTTTTAATTAATTTATTTATTTCAGAAAAAACAGTATTCATTATGTTTTCACCACACCCAGTACTCCATGCAATCCGTGCCTTCTATAATACCACCAAGTGGTACCCCAACCTCCCACCCCTGTCCCTACAAAGCCCTCAGATTGTTTTTCAGAGTCCATAGTCTCTCATGATTCACCTCCCCTTCCAATTTACCCCAACTCCCTTCTCCTCTCTAACACCCCTTGTCCTCCATGCTATTTGTTATGCTCCACAAATAAGTGAAACCATATGATAATTGACTCCCTCTGCTTGACTTATTTCACTCAGCATAATCTCTTCCAGTCCCATCCATGTTGCTACAAAAGTTGGGTATTCATCCTTTCTGATGGAGGCATAATACTGCATAGTGTATATGGACCGCATCTTCCTTACCCATTCGTCCGTTGAAGGGCATCTTGGTTCTTTCCATAGTTTGGCGACCGTGCCCATTGCTGATATAAACATGGGGATACAGATGGCCCATCTTTTCTTACATCTGTATCTTTGGGGTAAATACCCGAGTGCAATGGCAGGGTCATAGGGAAGCTCTATTTTTAATTTCTGAGGAATCTCCACACAGCTCTCCAAAGAGGCTGCACCAACTTGTATTCCAACCAAAAGTGTAAAAGGGTTCCCCTTTCTCCACATCCTCTCCAACACATATTATTTCCTGTTTTGTTAATTTTGGCCATTCTAACTGATGTAAGGTGATATCTTAATGTGGTTTTAATTTGAATCTCCCTGATGGCTAGTGATGATGAACATTTTTTCATGTGTCTGATAGCCATTTGTATGTCTTTATTGGAGAAGTGTCTTTCCATATCTTCTGCCCATTTTTGTTGATATGATTGTCTGTTTTGTGTGTGTTGAGTTTGAGGAGTTCATTATAGATCCTGGATATCAATCTTTTGTCTGTACTGTTATTTGCAATGACAGTCATTTCATTTCCCATTCCATGGGTTGCTTCTTTGTTTTTTTTTGACTGTTTCCTTTGCTAGGCAGAAGCTTTTGATTTTGATGAAGTCCCAAAAGTTCATTTTCACTTTTGTTTCCTTTGCCTTTGGAGACATATCAGACATATGGCTGATATGTTCTCCTCTGGGATTCTGATGGATTCCTGTCTCACATTGAGGTCTTTTATCCATTTTGAGTTTATCTTTGTGTACGGTGGAAGAGAATGGTCGAGTTTCATTCTTCTACATATAGCTGTCCAGTTTTCCCAGCACCATTTATTGAAGAGACTTTTTTCCACTGTATATTTTTTCCTGTTTTGTCAAAGATTAATTGACCATGGAGTTGAAGTTCCATATCTGGGCTCTCTACTCTGTTCCACTGGTATAAGTGTCTGTTTTTATGCCAGTAAAATGCTGTCTTGGTGATCACAGCTTTGTAATAAAGTTTGAAATCAGGTAACGTGATGCCCCCAGCTTTATTTTTGTTTTTCAACATTTCCTTAGCGATTCCAGGTCTCTTCTGATTCCATACAAATTTTTTGGATTATTTGCTCCAGCTCTTTGAAGAATACCAGTGGAATTTTGATCGGAATGGCATTAAAAGTATAGATTGCTCTAGGCAGTATAGACATTTTAACAATGTTTATTCTTCGGATCCAAGAGCATGGAATGGTCTTCCATCTTTTAGTGTCTTCTTCAATTTCTTTCATGAGTGTTCTGTAGTTCCTCAAGTACAGATTCTTTACCTCTTTGGTTAGGTTTATTCCCAGGTATCGTATGGTTCTTGGTGCTATAGTAAATTGAATCGATTCTCTAATGTCCCTTTCTGTATTTTCATTGTTAGTGTATAAGAAACCCACTGATTTCTGCACATTGACTTTGTATCCTGCCACGTTGCTGAATTGCTGTATGGGTTCTAGTAGTTTGGGGGTGGAGTCTTTTGGGTTTTGAATGTAAAGAATCATGTCATCTGCGAATAGAGAGAGTTTGACTTCTTCATTACCAATTTGGATACCTTTTATTTCTCTTTGTTGTCTGATTGCTCTTGTTAGAACTTCTAATACTATGTTGAACAAGAGTGGTGAGAGTTGGCATCCCTGTCTTGTTCCTGATCTCAATGGGGAGGCTGCAAACTTTTTCCCAATGAGGATGATATTTGCTGTGGGTCTTTCATAGATAGATTTGATGAGGTTCAGGAATGTTTTAATCAGGAACAGATCCTGGATTTTTTCAAATGCTTTTTCTGCATCAATTGAGTGGACCATGTGGTTCTTCTCTCTTCTTCTATTAATTTGTTGTATCACATTGATTGATTTGTGAATTTTGAACCATCCTTGTGGCCCAGGGATGAATCCCACCTGGTTATGGTGGATAATCTTTTTAATGTGCTGTTGGATCCTGTTGGCTAGGATCTTGTGAAGAATCTTAGCATCCATATTCATCAGTGATATTGGTCTAAAATCCTCCTTTTTGGTAGGGTCTTTGCCTGGTTTGGGGATCAGGGTAATGTTGGCTTCAAAGAAAGTGTCTGGAAGTTTCCTTCTGCTTCAATTTTTGAAACAGCTTCGGGATAATAGGTGTTATTTCATCATTGAATGTTTGGTCGAATTTCCCAGGGAATCCGTCAGGTCCTGGGCTCTTGTTTTTTGGGAGGTTTTTGATCACTGCTTCAATCTCGTTATTAGATATTGGTCTATTCAGGTTGTTGATTTCTTCCTCATTCAATTTTGGTTTTATAGTTTTTCAGGAATGCATCCATTTCATCTGGGTTGCTAAACTTATTGGCATATAACTGTTGATAATAACTTCTCATGATTGTTTCTACTTCCTTGGTGTTAGTTGTGATCTCTCCTTTTCATTCATAATTTCATGAATTTGGGCTTTCTTTCTTTTCTTTTGGATTAGTGTGGCCAATGGTTTATTGATCTTATTGATTTTTTCAAAAAACTTCTAGTTTCATTGATACATTCTACTGTATCTCTGGTTTCTACCTCTTTGATCTCAGCTGTAATTTTGATGATTTCCCTTCTTATGTGTGGAGTTGGTTTGATTTGTTGTTGATTCTCCAGTTCTTTAAGGTGTAGAGACAGCTGGTGTGTTCTGGATTTTTCAATTTTTTTGAGAGAGGCTTGGATGGCTATGTATTTCCCCCTTAGGACCGCCTTTGCTGTATCCCATAGGTTTTAGACAGAAATGTCTTCCTTCTCATTGGATTCCATGAATTGTTTCAGTTCTTCTTTGATCTCCTGGTTGATCCAAACATTCTTAAGCAAGGTGGTCTTTAGCTTTCAGTTGTTTCAGTTCCTTCAGAACTTTTCCTTGTGATTGAGCTCCAGTTTCAAAGCATTGTGATCTGAGAATATGCAGGGAATAATCTCAGTCTTTTGGTATTGGTTGAGTCCTGATTTGTGACCCAGTATGTGGTCTATTCTGGAGAAGGTTCTATGTGCACTTGAGATAATGAGTATTCTATTGTTTTAGAGTGGAATGTTCTGTATATATCTATGAGGTCCATCTGGTCCAATGTGCCATTCAATGCTCTTGTTTCTTTATTGATTTTCTGCTTTGATGACCTGTCTGTTTCTGAGAGAGGCGTGTTAAGATCTCCTACAATTAGTGTATTCATATCAATATGACTCTTTATTTTAATTAACAGTTTTCTTAAGTAATTGGCTGCTCCCATATTGGGAGCATAGATATTTACAATTGTTAGATTGTTAGATCACCTCGGTGGATAGTCCCTTTAAGGATTATGTGATGTCATTCTGTAATTCTGACTACAGTCTTTAGTTTAATGTCTAATTTATCTGATATGACAATCGCTACCCCAGCCTTCTTTTGAGGCCCATTGCCATGAAAGATGCTTCTCCATCCCTTGACTTTCAGTCTGGGTGTATCTTTAGGTTCAAAATGGGTCTCCTATAGACAACATATGGATGGGTCCTGTCATTTTATCCAATCTGCAACCCTGTGTGATTTTATGGGCACATTTAGGCCATTCACATTGAGAGTGATTATTGATGGATACGTTTTTATTGACATCGAGTTACCTTTGAATTCTTTCTTTCTGTTGACTGTCTCTATATTTCTGTTCAATGCTATTCTTAAGAGTTTTCCTCTTTTATAGAACCCCCCTTAATATTTCCTGCAGTGTCGGCTTGGTGGTTGCATAGTCTTTTAAGCATTGCCGGTCTTGGAAACTCTATCTCTCCATCCATTTTGAATGTTAGTCTTGCTGGATAAAGTATTCTTGGCTGCATGTTCTTCTCATTTAGTGCCCTGAATATATCTTGCCAGCCTTTTCTGGATTGCCAGGTCTCTGTGGACAGGTTTGACGTTATTCTTATGGGCTTCCCTCTGTAAGTAAGGAGCCTCTTTGCCCAGGCAGCTTTCAAGAGATTATACCTATAATTATAATTCCCCAATTTGACTATCAGGTATCGTGTTGTTTTTTTGGAATGTATAATCTTGGGTGGAGACTGTTCAGCCTCTAGTACATGAGTGCTGGTTCCATCACGAGATTAGGAAAATTTTCATGAACGACTTGTTCCACTGTATCTTCTAGACTTCTTTCTTTCTCCTCCCCTCAGGGATTCCAATAATTCTGACATTGGAATGCTTCATGGCATCATTTATTTCCCTGATTCTGTTTTTGTGGTTTCTAAGCTGTTTGTTCCAGGCTTCCTCCTGATCCTTTCTCTCTATATGTTTGTCTTCCAGATCACTAATTCTATCTTCTGTCTCAGTTACCCTAGCTTTGAGAGAGTTTAGATTAGATTGGAACTCATTGAGAGCATTGTGAACCTCCTCCCTGGTAGCTTTCAGCTCTGCCCTAACATTGTGAACATCCTGTCTGTTTGATTTCAGTTCAGCCCTAATCCATTCCATTTGGTCATCCATGGCTTTCTCCAACCTAGCTATTGCCTGGATAATTCTTAGCCTGAATTCTCTTTCCGACATATTGTCTGTGTTGATAGCCGTTACCTGTGTTGCACAAGGTCCATCCTCTGTATTTTTCTTCTGTTGGGCATTTGAGCATTCCTCCTCCTAGTCATTTTGGTGGGAGATGACTGAACAGACGTAGCTGGATGTATCAACTGTGGTGCATTCAAGGTGCACCCTGGAACACTTCTGAGCAATCAGGATTCCCCACCCAAACGAGAGACAAAAAAAAAAAAAGAAAAAAGAAAAGAAAAGATAAAAGAGAGGGGGAGAGACAGGAAAGAAAGGGAAGATGAAAGAGAACATTCAGCCCAGATGGGCCCCAAGGTAAGATTTATGAATTAGACAAACAAGAAGAGACAAAAAGACTGATACAAGTATATGACAAGAGAAAAAAAATATATGTGCAAATAAAGAAAAAACCTCATCTAAAAGAACACCAAATATAAGATTTATATGCTATCAGGACAAACACAAAAACACAGAAACACTGGTGGAAGAAGATGGGAGAGTTCTTGTAAGTTCTCAGTGTGTGCGAGGAAGGTTGTTTTGATTCTTCCTGGATGTATCTTGGTATCTTTGTTAAAGGACTCAACTTTCCTAAGATAAAGGGGATTTAAAATTGGTTTACCTATAGGGGTAGTATTGATTGGGGAAAGGGGATTACTTTGAAGTTTAACTCTATATGAATATTAGAAGATAAAAATAAAAAGGAATAAACTAGACTAAACTAAACTAAAATTTTTAAAAAAAGGAATTCAAAAAATAGAAATGCAAAAAAAAAAAAAAACATAGGTGTATTTATCAAAAAGTTCAGGTTAGAAGGGTATTATGGAATTTAATGTACTGTACACTCGCTGTAATGGTAAACAGGTTGAAAAAATTACCTATGTGTAAAAAAACAAAAAAAAAAATAAAAACGGAATAGTGGGAACGAGTGAACAATACAAGTTTTCCTATGAAGTAGTGGTTGTTCTCTTGTAGTCCTTTTTTTTCTTTCCTTTTTAATTTTTTTCTTCCTTGGTTTGTTTTCTGGGGGAGGGCCCTGCCACGTGGGTTGTCAGTCAATGATATTTCCTGAGTTAAGTCCTCCCACCCCCCTCATGGGGGTGGGCTCTGAAGAAACTGGTTTTTTTCAGGCTTTTGTTCTCTGGCGGTTTTTATGTTTGTTCACTTTTTTTTCTCTCATCTTGACCGCCTTTGATTTTTTTTTTTAGATTTAGAGGAAAACAAACCGCACCCTGATCTCCCTCTCAGAGAGAAGCCTCAGTCTGGCTGCAGAACCTAAATAAGTTCCCCCTTGGCCGCTGGCAGAGCAGGTTCCAAGTTGCAGACTCTGGGGGCATAGGATCTTTTGCTTGTACCCAAAGCCAAGGCAGTGGCGGCTGTCTGGGAGCTCCGGACCGCCAGAGAGGTTCCAAACAGCAGCTGCACACTGAGATTTTGCCGCTGGCCTGGGCTGGGAGTGCCTGGTCTTGCTGGGACTAAGAGTGCCCGGCTTGCACACACCTCTTTCAGGGGCGGCTATGGGTTTAGCGCGCATCTCAGGCACTGAGAATGGGGCTCAGGTCCGAAAACACCAGGCTGGGCTTTTGTGCACCTCTGTCAGGGGAGAGTTTGGGGTGTGCAGCATAGGCTTTGAAGCAATGGCACGGGTCAAAGAGTGCCGGCCAGGCCTTTGTAACTCTCTCAGGGGAGCATGAGGGACGTGTGCACTTTTCTCAGACTTTGTAGCAGGGCTCGCGTGTTTTGCCCACCGGCATGGCTCCCATCCCCTCACAGGAGCTAGAACCATCCCACGCATTCTTGGGCACGCTGGCGTCTTAGGGACCATGACCTGGTTTCTCTACCACACTCTCTGCCTCAGCGCCGGAGAGGCTGTCCTGGGACCAGAGACTTAAGCCCCTTTCCCTAGCCGCCCTGATTCCCACAATTTCTCCCCGCGATCCTTTGCTCTTTGGAGTGCTTTCAACCAGTTTCCAAGTTAATGCTGGTCCCCAGATGCAGGGCACTCTCGCTCGTATTGGGGTATTACTTTCCAACCGGTCACCTCCCCCTTTTGTTTATCTTCTGATATCAGTCCTCCGTTCCCACTCCACTTTACCTGCCCACTGGCGTCTTCTGCCCCTGTAGAGATCCAGACGTGTATAATTCTGATCTCAGGCTGATTTCATGGGTGAATGGAGTTCTTTGGTAGGTAATCAGCTCACTTTGGGGTACCGGCTGAAAAGGCGCCTCCTCCTACTCCCCCACCATCCTGTTCCCCCCACTCTTCACCATTTATACTTTTATTACGTGCATATTATATCTTTTGTAGTTGTCCTACATTTCTTTGTTTTGATGTTCTGTCCTTTTGCATTTTTATTTCCCTCTGCATTCCAATTTGGGAAATTTCTATTCACATTTCTTTAATGATTTTATTTATTTATTTGACAGAGAGAAATCACAAGTAGATGGAAAGGCAGGCAGAGAGAGAGAGAGGGAAGCAGGCTCCCCACTGAGCAGAGAGCCCGATGTGGGACTGGATTCCAGGACCCTGAGATCATGATCTGAGCCGAAGGAAGTGGCTTAACCCACTGAGCCACCCAGGTGCACCCTATTCACATTTTTTTTTAAGTTTATTGAATCTTTATTCATTGCACCCATCTCATTGATGGTTCCATCAAGTTTTTATGTATGTTTCAGTGTTGTTGTTGTTTTTTTTATTTCTGACATTTCTTTTTTGACTTTTTCTTAGGACTTTCATCTTTCCCTTTGCATTACCTGTGCTCTTTCATGCTGTCTATCTTTTCTATTAGAGACCTTAACTTATTAATCAGTTTTAAAATCCAGGCTTGACAATTTCAACATCATTGCCATCTCTGAAAGTTGAGATATTTATTTTGTTTCTTCAAATTTTGTTCTTTTATTATGACTTTTAATGTTTTGTTGTCAGAGACTGAATATAATGTACTGAGTAAAAGGAACTGAGGTAAATAGGCCTTTGGTATGAAATTTTATACTTATCTGGCTGTGTTAGGTAAAATCTAGATATGAGTAGTAGAAGGAACACCTGAGGCAGACTCCTAAGTCCTTGAGGGGAAGATCATACAGATATGAGCTGTAGGCAAGGATGGTGATAAATAGATAACACTTTAGAAGCCTGGGCACACAGCACCCTGATTTTGTGGCTTTCAAGACCTTAAGCTGACATATCAAGAGCCACAGGTGCAGAGCTTTCACTGACCTCTTCCACCTCTGTCTCAGGGTAACCCCTAGACTCATAAAAATACATTCCCAGTGCAGTTATAGCCTCTCCATGGAGAAAGACTGCCATGATGGTTCTAGTACAAACTTTGTAGGGTCAAAAACTCCACCTCCAAGTCTGTGGAAGGAGTCCCCCAAATGACTGGAAGAAGCCTCTGTTAAAGACTGCCACACTGTACATCACAGATGTACACATCACAGATGTACCACATCACTGTACATCACTGTGCATCCCAGAAAGAACTAATAATATCCAAAATAACAACAAACTCATTAAAAATTGAAAGCAAGGTATCAAAGAGATACATTTATGTTGATAGGAGCATTATTCAAAACAGCTAAAATGTAGAAGCAGTTCAAGAGTCCACTGATGGGTAAATGAATAAGTGATGTTCAGCCTTAAGAAGAAAGGAAATTCTGACATATGCTACAATGCAGATGCACCTTAAATACATATGCTAAGTGAAATGTAGCATTCACCAAAAAAACTGTATAATTTCATTTATATTAAGCACTTGTGCAGTCAAAATCATAGAGATAGAAAGTAGAATGGTGGTTGACGGGGCCTGGGAAGAGAGTAGATGGGAAGTTATTGTTCAACGGGTATAGAGTTCCAGATTTGCACGATGAACAAAGTTCTGGTGGTTGGTAGCACAATAGTATGAAACTACTTAATACCACTGAACTGTATTCTTTTTTTTTTTTAAGATTTATTTGTTTGTTTGTTTAGAAGAGAAAGTGAGCACACAAGAAGGGGTAGCAGCAGAGGGAGAGGAACTCGACATGGGGCTCAATCCCAAAACCTTGGGATTATGACCTGAAGGCAGATGTTGTAACCAACTGAGCCACCGGGCACCCCTGAACTACTCTCAAAGTTGGTGAAGATAGGAAATTTTATGTATGAATATTTTATCACAATAAAAATACACTAAATTCTTTAGTTTTACATGGTAAAAAAATAGTTTCAAATTTTATTATTTATTAAAAATTAGTGCATGCAATTCTAATCTATGCAAAGTTGATTACTATTAACTGTTTTTAAGAACACAAATATGAAACATCAAAAACACATACAGCTAAATATACATTAAATTTCTAAAGGGAATTACCATGGGAGGGCTTTTTTAATTATTCAAAGTGATGTTTCTTTAGAATAAAACTTATTTATCCTTTCTAAATTCCTCAATTGGAATTATGATTGTTTAATTATACTAATAGTGCTTTATTTTAGTATTATATTTAGTATTTATTTTAGTATTATATTTATAAATCATATAATTAAAATTATAAATGCAAATTTTAAATTTCAAACTTCAAACTTAAGAAGCATCTAAACTTTGAGTTGGCAAGCCAAGAGAGCACAGAGGGGCAAAATACTAAGATATTTAAATTTTATTTCTTCATTTCCCTATTTTCTGCATCATTATCATTATGGATCCTAAGAAATGTATTGAATACTCATGTCAACAATTTTTTTATGTATACCTTTAGAAGCATCTCTTTTCTTTTTTTTATATTTATATTTTATTATGCTATTAAGATTCTCATTCATCACTTATATGTTCATTATTTCAAAATATATGAGATGAAGTTTGACACCTCATTAAATTAAGAAAAACTCCTTTTTATAGTTTACAGAGCATTATCTTAATGTCACACAAATTAAACACATATGTATTTGATTAAATGATATATGCACTCTTTGCAGTCGAAATAAAGTTAAATGTTAATATATTGAAAATACAGAAGAAAGCAAATTAAAATATATGTTCCTTTTTTAAACATTTTATTTATTCATTTGACAGAGAGACTTAAATTTATTCATTTGACAGGCAAAGAGGAAGGAAGAGAGAGAGAAGGGGGAGAATCAAGCTTCCTGCTGAGCAGAGAGCCTGATATGGGACTGGATCCCAGGACCCTGAGATTATGACCTTAGCTAAAGGCAGAAGCTTAATTCATTGACCCACCCAGGCATCCCATAAAATATACACTCCTTTTAAATGAACCTCCTAAAAGAGAATTCAAGCTAGCATACTTAATCCTAATTAAATATATTTGAAAGTGAAAACAAGTTTTAACATATAGTCTCAAGGAGAAATGAGGTAAGCCTAAAAGTATTCCTCGCAGTCCTTAGTACCAGAGAGATATGAAACAGAATATACCTTATAGTACTACCAATCCTTGGTAAATCCTTATACTGTCACACCTATGAGACAGTCAGTACTCAAGCTGTGTTGGTTTATTTTTTGATACACAATTTATTTCATTATTAATTAAATAATTTTTAAAATTGATTAAATTTATTTATATCGGTATGTATTTATATTTACTGTCCATTCTCATTAGTATAATGCAATTTTAAACAGATATTATGTTTAACGATCTTGTCTATTGTATTCCACCCATTTTTATGTATATTTGATTTCACAGACAAGGCTTGGCAATCATTCTACAACAAAGTTCGTTTCTTCTCTTCCTCTACTTCAATTCCTGCTGTGTTATAACTTTTATGTTATTTTCAGCTTAAGTTTCTGGGTATTCCTGTGCCACTTCTAAGAAGCATTACTAGGCTACTTCTGTGAAGTAGTAATTAATAATGACTTTGTGTCATTTAACAAATATTCTATTGATTACATTTCACATGCCAGGCTTTGCTTTTTATACTGTGGTCACTAATCAAGGCAGCTACAATTCCAGAAGTTGCTGTGAACAATTCTTCTGTACAGCAGTTCAAAGAATGCAAGTTTTAGAGAATGACCCTACTCTTGGGGAACTTTGAATGTACTCAAGACTCACAGTTCTATTTTATGTTATTTGTGGAGGAAAAGATGATACATTAAAAAAAAAAAAACCTGAAAATTCACTAGCAATGAAAAATATTTTTAAACAAAATCAATCTGCTTTGATTACTTGAGGAAAATACCTATCCTCATTCTTTTCTTTGCCTGGCTACCATAGAGTACATTATTTTCATTTTCAGCCTTCCATGACCTTTACACAGGAGAAGTAAGAAAATCTAACTATTCAATACAATCATGGGTGGCTAATTGTTAAGTCTAATAACATGTATATGTTTTTAAAGTCTCTTTTTTGTGTAAAATGCGTTATCTCACAAGAGAAAATGACTGGAGCAAAAAATAGTGGATATAATTAAAAATATATATTTCAGACAAATATTTGATTTGAATTTAATCCTTAAAGACAATCTTTCTAGCTCAAGTAGGGTTATTTTTATTTAGTGTTACTGAATATAAAGGGAAACTTTTATTAAATTCTTTGTCTTTAGAAACAAAGGAAAACAAAGTACAAAATTCTTAGAATCAGAAATTACACAAGTAAACAACGATTATTTTTCCTCTCCCTTACTAGTACAGATTTTAACTTTATTTAAAATTTCCATGTGCTATACAACAGCTTAAAATATCATGTTAGATGTAGCAAATGAAAACAGTTGTTTTTCCTTTTATTTGTTATTTCTTTATAAAGAGCCCCTTGATGTTATTCTGTTCCCATTTCTTATACATTTACTTAAAAAGAAAATATGTATGCTACATAATATCCTTTTTTAATTTATAATGATATTTTCCTTACCTTGTCAGTCAAAATTATTGTTTATTATTGAGGGTGAATGGGTTATTTTAGACTTTTTTTTTTTTTGCAATGAGTTAAGCTCTACTAAGAAGCATTTTACTCAAAACAGATCTAATTTTACATAATAAAAACAATACTCAAGCCAAAATATTAATTCATTTATTAAGTGTATATTGGATGTTTCCTGTCTTTGCTGCTAATAGCTGAGAACATGAAGAGTAATAAGACATATGCCCTTTCCTTAAGATATTTTGGGTTACGTAGTGAGAAGAGAATGAAAATGCCTACATGTGTTATAAATTTTGGCGATTTCCAGATTCGCATCTTCAGCCTACACTTCTGCCATGAATTTCAAGATTATATATTCAACCACATATTAAATATTTTGACCTGCAGGTACTATGTTATCTCCAGCTAAGCAAAATCACTGAAGCAAGAAAAAAACCTGAACATCTTTCTCCCTCTTCTATTTCTGTCCTTTTTCCAAGCCAGCGAAATAATCATGAAGTCTTACTAATTACAACTACTATTTTTTTTTTTTTAATATGGCACTCCTCTCCATCCTTGCAGTTTTCTAAATGGTCTTATTATCCATCTTCTCCCACTGCAATACAACTATCATATAGCTACCATTTTAACTAGGATGTTTCGGAATGTCAGTGGCTATATATATATATATATTTTTTTTAATTTTTATTTTCATCATAACAGTATTCCTTTTTTTTTGTACCACACCCAGTGCTCCATGCAATCTGTGCCCTCTATAATTCCCACCACCTGGTTCCCTAAAATCCCACCCGCCACCAATTTGAAACCCTCAGATTGTTTTACAGAGTCCATACTCTCTTGGTTCACCTCCCCCTTCCAATTTCCCCCAACTCCCTTCTCCTCTCTGACTCACCTTGTCCTCCATGCTATTTTTTATGCTCCACAAATAAGTGAAACCATATGATAATTGACTCTCTCTGCTTGACTTATTTAACTCAGCATAATCTCTTGCAGTCCCATCCATGTTGCTACAAAAGTTGGGTATTCATCTTTTCTGATGGAGGCATAAAAATCCATAGTGTATATGGACTACATCTTCCTTATCCATTTGTCCGTTGAAAGGCATCTTGGTTCTTTCCACAGTTTGGCGACCGTGGCCATTGCTGCTATAAACATTGGGGGTAACAGATGGCCCTTCTTTTCACTACATCTACACATTTGGGGTAAATATGCAAGAGTGCAATGGCAGGGTTATAGGGAAGCTCTATGTTTAATTTCTTGAGGAATCTCCACACTGTTCTCCAAAGTGGCTGGACCAACTTGCATTCCCACCAACAGTGGAAGAGGGTTCTCCTTTCTCCACATCCTCTCCAACACATGTTGTTTCCTGTCTTGCTAATTTAGGCCATTCTAACTGGTTGAAGGTGGTATCTCAATGTGGTTTTAATTTGAATCTCTTTGATGGCTAGTGATGATGAACATTTTTTCATGTGTCTGATAGCAATTTGTAGGTCTTCATTGGAGAAGTATCTGTTTATATCTTCTGCCCATTTTTTGATATGATTGTCTGTTTTGTGTGTGTTGAGTGTGAGGAGTTCCTTATAGATCCTGGATATCAATCTTTTGTTTGTACTGTCATTTGCAAAAATCTTCTCCCATATCGTGGGTTACCTCTTTGTTTTCTCGACTGTTTCCTTTGCATGCAGAAGCTTTTGATTTTGATGAAGTCCCAAAAGTTTATTTTTGCTTTTGTTTCCTTTGCCTTTGGAGACATATCTTGAAAAAAGTTACTGTGGCTGATATCAAAGAGATTACTGCCTATGTTCTCCTCTAGGATTCTGATTCCTGTCTCACGTTGACATCTTTTATCCATTTTGAGTTTATCTTTGTGTATGGTGTAAGAGAATGGTCGAGTTTCATTCTTCTACATATAGCTGTCCAGTTTTCCCAGCACCATTTATTGAAGAGACTGTCTTATTAACACTGTATATTTTTCCTGTTTTGTCAAAGATTATTTGACCATAGAGTTGAGGGCCCACATCGGGGCTCTCTCCTGTGTTCCACTGGTCTATGTGTCTGTTTTTATGCCAGTAACATGCTGTCTTGGTGATCACAGCTTTGTAGAAAAGCTTGAAATCAGGTAACATAATGCCCCCAGTTTTATTTTTGTTTTTCAACATTTCCTTAGCGATTCGGGGTCTCTTCAGGTTCTATACAAATTTTGGGGTTATTTGCTCCAGCTCTTTGAAGAATACCAGTAGAATTTTGATCAGAATGACATTAAAAGTATACATTGCTCTAGGCAGTATAGACATTTTAACAATGTTTATTCTTCCGATCCAAGAGCATGGAATGGTTTTCCATCTTTTTGTGTCTTCTTCAATTTCTTTAATGAGTGTTCTGTAGTTCCTCGAGTACAGATCCTTTACCTCTTTGGTTAGGTTTATTCCCAGGTATCTTATAGTTCTTGGTGCTATGGTCAATGGAATCGATTCTCTAATTTCCCTTTCTGTATTTTCATTGTTAGTGTGTAAGAAAGCCACTGATTTCTGTACATTGACTTTCTATCCTGTCACGTTGCTGAATTACTGTATGAGTTCTAGAAGTTTGGGGGTGGAGATTTTTGGGTTGTCCACATAAAGAATCATGTCATCTGAAAATAGAGAGAGTTTGAAATCTTCCTTGTCAATTTTGATACATTTTATTTCTCTTTGTTTTCTGATTGCTGTTGCTAGGACTTCTAATGTTATGTTGAACAAGAGTAATGAGAGTGGGCATCCTTGTCGTGTTCCTGAATTCAATGAGAAGGCTGCAAGCTTTTTCCCATTGGGGATGATATTTGCTTTCATAGATAGATTTTATGTAGTACAGGAATGTTCCCTCTTTCCATATACTTTGAAGCGTTTTAATCAGGAACGGATGCTGGATTTTGTCAAATGCTTTTTCTGCATCAATTGAGAGGACCATGTGGTTCTTCTCTCTTCTCCTATTAATTTGTTCTATCACATTGATTGATTTGTGAATGTTGAACCATCCTTATAGCCCAGGAATGAATCCCACCTCGTCATGGTGGATAATCTTTTTAATGTGCTGTTGGATCCTGTTGGCTAGGATCTTGTGGATAATCTTAGCATCCATATTCTTCAGTGATATTGGTCTGAAATTTTCCTTTTTGATAGGGTCTTTGCCTGGTTTGGGGATCAGGGTATTGCTGGCTTCATGAAAAGAATCTGGAAGATTTCCTTCTGCTTCAATTTTTTTGAAACAGCTTCAGGAGTATAGATGTTATTTCTTCTTTGAAAGTTTGGTAGAATTCCACAGGGAATCCGTCAGTTCCTGGGCTCTTGTTTTTTGGGAGGTTTTTGATCACCGCTTCCGTCTCGTTACTAGATATTGGTCTATTCACGTTGTCAATTTCTTCCTGGTTCAATTTTGAGAGTCTATAGTTTTCCAGGATTGCAGCCATTTCATCTAGGTGGCTTAGCTTTTGGCATATAACTGTTGTTAATAACTTCTGATGATTGTTTCTACTTCCTTGGTGTCAGTTGTGATCTCTCCCTTTTCATTCATAATTTTATGAATTTGGACTTTCTTTCTTTTCTTTTGGATTAGTGTGGCCAATGGTTTATTGATCTTATTGATTCTTTCAAAAAACCAGCTTCTAGTTTTATTGATACGTTCTACTGTATCTCTGGTTTCTAAATTATTGATCTCAGCTGTAATCTTGATGATTTCCTTTCTTATGTGTGGAGTTGGTTTGAATTGTTGTTGATTCTCCAGTTTTTTAAGGTGTAGAGACAGCTGGTGTGTTCTGGATTTTTCAATTTTTTTGAGGGACTAGGATGGCTATGTATTTCCCCCTTAGGACCTCCTTTGCTGTATCCCATATGTTTTTGACCAAGGTGTCTTCATTCTCCTTGGGTTCCATGAATTCTTTCAGTTCTTCTTTGATCTCCTGGTTGATCCAAACATTGTTAAGCAAGTGGTTTTTAGTTTCCAGGTGTTTGAATTCTTTCTGATCTTTTCCTTCTGATTGAGCTCCAGTTTCAAAACATTGTGATCAGAGCATATTCAGGGAATAATCTCAGTCTTTTGGTATCGGTTGAGTCCTGATTTGTGACCCAGTATGTGGTCTATTCTTGAGAAGGTTCCATGTGCACTTGAGAAAAATGAGTATTCTGTTGTTTGAGGGTGGAATGTTCTGTATATATCGATGAGGTCTATCTGGTCCAATGTGTCATTCAATGCTCTTGTTTATTGATTTTCTGCTTCGATGATCTCTCTATTTCTGAAAGAAGTGTGTTAAGATCTCCTGCTATTAATGTATTCATATCAATATGACTCTTTATCTTGATTAAGAGTTTTCTTATGTAATTGGCTGCTCCCATATTGGGGGCATAGATATTTACAATTGTTAGATCATCTTGATGGATAGTACCTTTAAGAATGATGTAGTGTCCTTCTGTATCTCTGACTACAGTCTTTAGTTTAAAATATAATTTATTTGATAAAGGAATTGCTACCCTGTCCTTCTTTTGAGGCCCATTGGCATGAAAGATGCTTCTCCATCCCTTCACTTTCAGTCTGGGTGTATATTCAGGTTCAAAATGGATCTCTTGTAGACAACATATGGATGGGTCCTGTCATTTTATCCAATCTGAAACCCTGTGTCATTTTATGGGCACATTTAGGTCATTCACAATGAGAGTGATTATGGATATATACGTTTTTATTAAACTGATAAGAACAGATACTACGCTTGATCTTAGGACATCGTTGTACCTTTGAAGTCTTTCTTTCTGTATATTGTCTCTATATTTCTGTTCACTGCTATTCTTAGGATTTATCCTCTTTTATAGAGCCCTCCTTAATATTTCCTGCAGTGTCGCCTTGGTGGTTGCATAGTCTTTTAAGCATTGCCGGTCTTGGAAACTCTTTATCTCTCCATCCATTTTAAATGTCAGTCTTGCTGGATAAAGTATTTTTGGCTGCATGTTCTTCTCATTTGGTGCCCTGAATATATCTTGCCAGCCCTTTCTGGCTTGCCTGGTGCCTGTAGACAGGTCTGACGTTATTCTGATGTGCTTAACCTCTGTAAGTAAGGAGCCTCTTTGTCCTAGCACCTTTCAAGAGATTGTATCTTCAATTATGATTCCTCAATTTGACTATCAGGTGTCTTGATGTTTTTTTGGAATCTAGATTCCAAAAAACTAGACCCTTTGTCCTCTAGTACATGAAAGCTGGATCCATTCATGAGACTGGGAAAATTTTCATGACAAACTTGTTCCACTTTATCTTCTAGACTTCTTTCTTTCTCTTCCCATTCAGGGATTCCAATACTTCTAACAATGGAACGTTTTTTTCTTTTTTTTAAAGATTTTTTATTTTATTTATTTGAGAGAGAGACAGTGAGAGAGAGCATGAGCGAGGAGAAGGTCAGAGAGAGAAGCAGACTCCCCGTGGAGCTGGAAGCCTGATGTGGGACTCGATCCCGGGACTCCAGGATCATGACCTGAGCCAAAGGCAGTCATCCAACCAACTGAGCCACCCAGGCGTCCCTAACAATGGAACGTTTAATAGCATCATTTATTTCCCTGATTCTGTTTTCGTGCCTTCTAAGCTGTTTGTTCCAGGATTCCTCCTGATCCTTTCTCTCTATCTGTTTGTCCTCCAGATCACTAATTCTATCTTCTGTCCCAGTTACCCTAGCTTTGAGAGAATTTAGATTGATTTCAACTCATTGACAACATTGTGAACCTCATTCTTGGTAGCTTTTAGCTCTGCCCTAACATTGTGAACATCAACTCTGGTCACTTTCAATTAAGCCCTAATCAATTCCCTTTGTTCATCAATGGCTTTCTCCAACCTAGCTATTGCCTGGATAATTGTTAGCATGAATTCTCTTTCCGACATATTGTCTATGTTAATAGCCATTAGCTCTGTTGCAGAAAGTCCATCCTCTTTATGTTTCTTCTGTTGGGCATTCCTCCTCCTATTCTTTTTGGTGAGAGATGACTGAACAGATGTAGCTGGATGTATCAACCATGGTGCAGTCAAGGTACACCCTGGAACGCTTCTGAGAAATCAGGATTCCCCACCCAAACGAGAGAAAATAAAAGAAAAAGAAAAGAGAGAGAGAGACAGGAAAGAAAGGGACGATAAAAGAGAAGGTTCAGCCCAAATGAGCCCCAAGGTAATCTTTAGGAAGTATACATGAAAAACAGACAAACATAAAGACTGATAAAATTATATGACAAGAGGAAAATATATATATATATATACATATATATATGTATATATATATATACATACACCTCTCTCAGGGGAGAATTTGGGGCACATGTCTCAGGCTCTGAAACAATGGCGCGGGTCTAAGAGCGCCAGGTGGGCCTTTGTACCCCTCTCTCAGGGGAGGGTGAGGGGCATGCGTGTCTTAGGCTCTGTAGCAGGGCTTAGCGTTCTGCCATCTGGCGTGGCTCCCAGCCCCTCACAGGAGCCGGACCCCAAGCAATCTTGGGCGCAGTGGTGTCTCAGGGACCAAGACCTGGTTTCTCTGCCTCACTCTCTCTAGCTCAGTGCCAGGGGAGGCTCTCCTGGGTCCAGGGACTTAGGCCCCTGTCCCTAGCTGCCCTGATTCCCACAATTCCCACCCCCCCCCCGTGATCCTTTGCTCTTTTGGAGTGCTTTCAACCAGTCTCCAAGTTAATGCTGGTCCCCAGATGTAGGGCACTCTCATATTAGGGGTATTACTTTCCAATCGGTCACCTCTGGTAGCTCCCTTCCCCTTTTGTTTATCTTCTGATATCAGTCCAACATTCCCATTCCGCTTTACCTGCCTACTGGCATCTTCTGCCCCTGTAGAGATCCAGACATGTTTAATTCTGATCTCAGGCTGATTTCATGGGTGATAGGGGTTCTTTGGTAGGCAATCAGCTCACTTTACGGTACAGGTTGTAAAGGCGCCTCCTCTTATTTCCCCTCCATCTTGTTTCCCCTATGTCAGTGGCTTTTGTAATCTATAGGATAAACTTCTAATTCATTATAAAAGGAAAAATTGTTATATCTTATCTATTCTTAACTTCATCTCCAGCCTCATCACTGGTGACTCCTGATAAACTTGTAGCAGTACCAAACACTTCATACCTTTTTGACTACTTCTGGATCTTACATGATATGTGTTTTCTTCTTTTCCCTCTATTAGTTTCTACTCAATTGAGAATTTATTTCAGCTATTACTTCTTCCAAGAAATATTCCTGATTAGTTACACTTCCCCACCCATGCTGATTTAGGGGTTGCATACTGATGTCCATTGCACTTCTGCATTGTTTTATTAATGTTCTAGGATTGCTGTAACAGATTATTACAACACCGGTGGTTTAAAATAATTTAAACATATTTTTTTCACAGTTATGGAGGCTAGCAGTACAAAATTAGGTGATAGATCCTTCCAAAAACTCTAGGTGGGATCTGTCCTTTGCTTCTTCCAGTATTTGGGGGCTGCCTATACTTCTTGGCTTTTCATGATTTGTAGCTACATTATGCCAGTCTTCATTTTAATGTTCAAATTGTGTTCTCTGTATGTGTCTATTTCTAACCTTCTGCCTCTCTTTATAGGAATATACAGTCCACCTAGGTAACCCAGAATAAGCTCCTCCTCTCAAGCTTCTTGAATTAATCACACATTTCATAATTTAAGATAATACTCATGTGTTCCTAGGGATTACAGAGTGAGTATCTCTTTAGAGGTCTATTTTTCCACCAACCACAATATTTTTTGACAACCTTTCCTAGTAGACTATTCCTCATTCTCTTTGTGTTTTCAGTGCCAATCATATACTGATTGCTTTGTGAAATATAATGCTTTGTGGAATAAATAAATACCATTATGTCTATTAGAAGTCTACTAAAATCATGGCAAGATGGGAAGAAGTAAAAGTTTTGAGGCAATGTAACATCTAAGATTAATTTTAAATTTTGATTTGTTTGGCAAGATGGGTGCAGGACATCCAAACCAAGAGAGGGTGGGAACCATGATAAAATTGGGTGAAAATGGAACAAGCCAAAGAGAATATAAAAAAGCTGTTATACTGAGGAGAATTATGTCCAGTCTTTATTTTAGACATAGAACTTCAGCAACAGATGGAAGGAGAAGTGTGAGGTAGAGTCAGTAAGCTATAAAATTTGAGGTAAGGGCTTACATTACCTGTTCAGCCAAGTCAAAGGAATTGAGTTATTAAGGAGATGAGTTTGATAGAAAATTGTCAGAGCCTTCATATAGGTGGTTTTCCCTGAGAAAGGGAGTCTGAAAAAAGGAAATGTATTAGAAAAATTAAACTTACTGAGAATAACACTTAATGAGTACTTACTCTGTCAAGTACTATTGTAGGTTTTATATTTGAAATTACCCTGTTGATATCACAATAACTTCACGAGGTAGTTGATATTATCATCTATAGTAGTCTGAATAATGCCCCCAAATAAAAAACAAAATAAACTGAGTTGTATAATCAATCATTTTAAGAAGGGTATGCTAGGGTGCCTGTGTGGCTCAGTGGGTTAAGCTGCTGCCTTCTGCTCAGGTCATGATCTCAGGGTCCTGGGATCGAGTCTCACATTGGGCTCTCTGCTCAGCAGGGAGCCTGCTTCCCTCTCTCTCTCTGCCTACCCCTCTGTCTACTTGTGATCTCTCTGTCAAATAAATAAATAAAATCTTTAAAAAATAAAAAGGGTATGCTAGCCTTAGAATAATGATGCCAACAAGCATATAATGTCCTAATAACCAGAATCTGTGGATATTACCTTATTTTGAAAAATACTATTTAGAGGTATGATTGATACAAGGATTTTAAGTGGGGAGATAATCCTGGATTGTCCTCGTGCCCCAAATGCCATCACATTTATTCTTATAAAGGAGAGACAAAGGACTTTGACATAGAGTGAAGTAGTGTGTCCATGGAGGCAGAAATTAGAGTGATCACAATGGTCACCAGTTAAGGAATGTCAGCAACCATCAGAAGTTGAAAGAAAGCAAAAAACAATTTTCTTATAGAACATCTGGAAGGACTGAAGCCATGCTGACATCTTGATTTTGTTCCAGCAATAGTGATTTTAGAATTCTGGCTTCCAGATCTATGAGAAAATAAATTTCTGTTTATTTTAACCTACCAATTTTATGGCCATCCCTTAGATCAGCCACAGAGAAAAAAAATGTATATGCACTTATAGTAAAAAGGGAAACATTGATATCAAATGGCTTGTTCAAGATCACATCTAATCAGTAAAATGCTAGGACTTTAACACACCCAGTCTCCTTCTAAAACTCATAGCATTGTGTTGATAGTTTGGCTGTGTTATGCTTGAAGTATTTATGAAACACCAAGTTGGAGAGAGCTATGGCAGTTAGAGTTATGGGAATGAATAAGACTACTCTGAAGAATATTAAGGTTTTTATGAAAAAGATCCAAAAAAGAAAAAGATGCAAGGAGAGAATCTGGAGGTACACACTTAGGTCATAATAATATGAAGAAAGGGGAGAAAAAAAAAAGAAGGAAAGAATGGACAAAGGAAGACATAGATTTTCATATATTAAAAAAAAAACTAATTTAATTATATATTTGGTACCCATGCAAGTTTCTATACATGTGTTATATTTTAATAAATATTTACTTATAAAATATTATATTAAACATAAGGAAGATAACTGAAAATGGTGCATCAGATTATCAGTTGAAAGCTACTAGTGATGCTAGCAGACAGTTTAGAGTCCTGCAGGGGTAAAATCCTGAATGTCTTAGGATAAAGATAAAAGTAAAGGGGAAACAGCAGGACAAGCATAATTTTTCCAAGGACATTTTTATTGACTTCTTAAAGTCTGTAAAAAGGAAGAATGTAAAATGTAAAATGTAGAATGTAAAATGTATAAAATGTATAGATAAATTATTATTTATTATTATTTATCTATTTATTATTTATTATTATTATTATGTATAGATAAAAAGGATACTAGTAGATCGAAGTCCTTGAAAGTAATATAAATTATATCAATAGCAAAGGCTAAAGGACATGCCTTGGCCAGAAGAACTGAAGATTCTCCTGGGTTGCAGGAAAGAAGAGTTTGAGATAAATGTGTAGGCATGGAATAAAAGATGGAGGAAGCTCCTGGTTCTATAGGCACTTCTTTTGCACTCTTTATCAACTAACTTCTATAAAATAATCTTTGCTCCCTTACAACTCTATTGTCAGTAGTATAATTGCCTCATGAAGAATCATTGCCATGATTTTTATGCACTTCTTTTGAATTTTTTTTAAGACTGGGTTTGAGACCAACATGCAATTTTCATGTGAATTTAATCTTACAATGTGTTTTAAACCAATTATTATTAACAATAGTCTCAGTGAAAAGGCTGTGAATCATTAGGAATCAATGATTAAAAAAAAATCAGGCCTAGTAAAATTTACCCATAAGTTTTCCTATAAATATCAAAATTTTATTTTCTACTTAGTATTATAGGCATCTATCTACAGAAGATATAGGCAAAGAAACTATGATATTGAATATTAAAATTTTTTATGCATACTCATTTCATGGAATATGAAGTAAAGCATAAAATGCCAAATTTGTACATACAGACTAATGGCAAAGGAAGATGAGGAATGAACTATATTATAGTGACTCAGGATGGTTCTAACAACTTTATGAAGGAGAAAGTTTTGAATGGAAGGAACCTGAACATTTAGAAGAAGGAATGACTATTCCTCATGGGCAAGTGAATAGATAAAACTTGCTTAAACATAATGTAGGTATCAGGTGTTCTAAGTGTTTATGTAAACATAGTTTAAAAAAAACAAACAAACAACAATGAAGTTTTCCTTCACAAATCTATGGAGACACAGGTGGCATTAAAAATATTAAAAAAGAATAAGTTTTCCAGAGTGGCTGCATCAGTTTGCATTCCCCTTTCTCTGCATCCTTGCCAACATCCGTTATTTCCCATGTTGATAATTTTAGCCTTCCTGACAGTTGTGAGGTAATATTGCATTGTAGTTTTCATTTGTATTTCCCTGATGGTGACTAAGGTTGAGCATCTTTTCATGTATCTATTAACCATCTGTATGTCTTCTTCAGGAAAAAAAAAAAAAGTCTGTTCATACATTCTGCCCATTTCTTAACTTTATTGTTTTTTAGGTGTTGAATTTTATAAGATTTTAGATACTAACCCTTTATTACCTTTATCAGCTGTGTCGTTTGCAAATATCCTCTCCCATTCAGAAGGTTGTCTTCTAGTTTTGTGAATTGTTTCCTTCACTGTGCAGAAGCTTGTTATCTTGATGAAACCCCAATAAGTCATTTTTTGCTTTTGTTTCCCTGTCCTCTGGAGATGTGTCTAGTAAGAAGTTGCTATGGCCAAGGTCAAAGGGGTTACTGCCTATGTTCTCTTCTAGGCTTTTGATGGTTTCCTCTCTCACATTTTTGTCTATCATCCATTTTTTAATTAATTTTTGTCTATGGTGGAAGAAAGAGGTCTATTTTCATTTTTCTGCATGTTGCTGTCCAGTTTTTCCAACACCATTTGTTGAAGAGACTACCTTTTTTTGTTTCTAGTGGATATTCTTTCTTGCTTTGTCAAAGATTAATTCAACATATAATGGAATATTACTCTGTCACAAAAAATAATGAAATCCTGCCATTTGTTATAATATGCATGAATCTAGAGTATATTAGCTAAGTGAAATAAGTCAATCAGGGAAAGACAAATACCATAGGATTTCACTCATGTGTGGAATTTAAGAAATGAAACAAATGAACATAGAGGGGAAAAGAGAAAGGCAAACCATAAAACACACCTAACTATAGAGAACAAACTGAGGGTTGTTGTTATTTCAAAGAACCAGCTCCTAGTTGCATTGATTTGTTCTATTGTTTTGTTTGTTTTGTTTGTTTGTTTCTATTTCATTAATTTCTGCTCTGATCTTTATGATTTCTCTTCTCCTGATGGGTGTAGGCTTTCCTTCTTGTTCTTTCTCCAGCTCCTTTAGGTGTAGGATTAGGTTGTGTACTTGAGACCTTTCTTGTTTCTTGAGAAAGGCTTGTACCACTATATATTTTCCTCTCAGGACTGCCTTTGCTGTGTCCCACAGATTTTGAACCGTTGTGTTTTCATTATCATTTGTTTCCATGAATTTTTTCAATTCTTCTTTAATTTCCCGGTTGACCCATTCATTCTTTAGAAGGATGCTGTTTAGTCTCCATATATTTGGGTTCTTTCCAAATTTCCTCTTCTGATTGAGTTCTAGCTTCAGAGCATTGCGGTCTGAAAATATGCAGGGAATGATCCCAATCTTTTGGTGCCAGTTGAGACATTACTTGTAATCCAGGATGTGATAAATTCTGAAGATTGTTCCATGTGCACCAGAGAAGAGTGTGTATTCTGTTGCTTTGGGATGAAATGTTCTGAATATATCTGTGATGTCCATCTGGTCCAGTGTGTCATTTAAGGCATTTATTTCCTTGTTGATTTTTTGTTTGGATAATCTGTCCATTTCAGTGAGGGGAGTGTTAAAGTCCCCTACTATTATTGTATTATTGTTGATGTGTTTCTTTGATTTTTTTTATTTATTGGTTTATATAGTTGGCTGCTCCCACATTAGGGGCATAGATATTTAAAATTGTTAGATATTCTTGTTGGACAGATCCTTTGAGTATGATATAGTGTCCTTCCTCATCTCTTATTATAGTCTTTGGCTTAAAATCTAATCAATCTGATATAAGGATTGCCATCTCTGCTTCTTCTGATGTCCAATAGAATGGTAAATTGTTTTCCACCCCCTCACTTTAAATCTGGAGGTGTCTTCAGGTCTGAAATGAGTTTCTTGTAAGCAACATATGGGTTTTTTTTTTTTTTATCCATTCTGATACCTTTTGTCTTTTGATTGGGGCATTTAGCCCATTACCATTCAGGGTAACTATTGAGAGAGATGAATTTAGTGCCATTGTATTGCTTGTAACGTGACTGTTACCGTATATTGTCTCTGTTCCCTTCTGATCTACTACTTTTAGGCTCTCTTTGCTCAGAGGACCCCTTTCAATATTTCCTGTAGAGCTGGTTTGGTGTCTGCAAACTCTTTCAGTTTTTGTTTGTCTTGGAAGCTTTTAATCTCTCCTTCTATTTTCAATGATAGCCGAGCTGGATATAGTATTCTTGGCTGCATGTTTTTCTCTTTAAGTGCTCTAAATATATCATGTCAGTTCTTTCTGGCCTTCCAGGTCTCTTTTAATAAGTCTGCTGCCAATTTAATAGTTTTACCAATGTATGTTACAGACTTCTTTTCCTGGGCTGCTTTCAGAATTTTCTCTTTGTCACTAAGACTTGTGAATTTTATTATTAGGTGATGGGGTGTGGAGCTATTCTTGTTGATTTTGAGGGGGGTTCTCTACACCTCCTGGATTTTGATGCTTGTTCCCTTTGCCATATTAGAAAAATTCTCGCAAATAATTCTCTCCAATATACCTTATGCTCCTCTCTCTCTCTTCTTCTTCTTCTGGAATCCCAATTATTCTAATGTTGTTTTGTCTTACTGTCACTTATCTTTGTGTCACTTATCTTATCTTACTGTGTCACTTATCTCTCAAATTCCCCCCTTGTGGCCAGTAGTTGTTTGTCCCTCTTTTGTTCAGCTTCTTCATTCTCTGTCATTTGGTCTTCTATATCACTAATTCTTTCTTCTGCCTCATTTATCCTAGCAGTAGGAGCCTCCATTTTTATTGCACCTCATTAATAGCTTTTTTTATTTCAACTTGGTTAGATTTTAGTTCTTTTATTTCTCCAGAAAGGGGTTTTATATCTCCCAAGAGGGTTTCTCTAATATCTTCCATGCCTTTTTCAGGCCCAGCTAAAACCTTGAGTATCATCATTCTGAACTCTGGTTCAGACATATTACCAATGTCTATTTTTTCTGCCTTGTCATTTTGTCCAGATAAGAGCATATGAAGGAGCAAGTAAAGTACTAAAAGGGTGGCAAAGACCCCAGGAAAATACGCTTTAACCAAATCAGAAGAGACCCCAAATATTGGGGAGGGTAGAAAGGGGATAAAAAGAGGTTCAGAAAAAAAAATTTAAAAATGAAAATGAATAAAGAAAAAATGTAAAAAAGAATATATATATATATATTAGATAAACTAGTTAAAAACGTTATCAAAGAAAAGAGTAAAAGTTAAAAAAAATTTTAGCAGAAGAAGAAAAAAATTGAAACAAAAAAATACAAATTAAATTAACTGCAAGACTAATGAATCATGGGGAGAAAGCCATGAGTTCAACACTTTTCTTTCTCCTCCTCTGGAATTCCTCTGCTCTCCTTGGTATGGAACCTGCACACCTTGGTAGGTGAACTTGGTTCTGGCTGGATTTCTTGTTGATCTTCTGAGGGAGGGGCCTGTTGTAGTGATTCTCAAGTGTCTTTGCCCCAGGTAGAATTGCACTGCCCTTACCAGGGGCCAGGCTGAGTAATCTGCTTAGGTTCTCTTTTGGGAGCTTTTGTTCCCTGAACCCTTTCTGTAGAGTTCTGGAGGATGGGAATGAAAATGGCAGCCTCCCAGTCTCTGGCCCAGAGGAGCAGAGAGCTCAGGGTCACACCCCTCAGTGAACCCTCAGAGAATAGAGCCCAATAACTCCCATCTCCCTGGCCTCTGGCCGTGCTCTGAGCTCACCCAAGCTGTGACCACTTCAAGGTAACCCGGAGCTGAGAGCTCACTCCTCGGCTCTGTCTCTATAGCCAGCTTCCCTGTTCTAAAACTTGCAAGCTCTGCAACACTCAGACACCCCTGATCCTTCTGTGACCCTGCAGGATCTGAGGCCATGCTGACCCTGCATGGGCTTCACCCCGGTTTAGCCTCTGGAATGATGTCCCTCAGCGGAACAGACTTCTAACAGTCCCAATTTTATGCTCCATTGCTCTGCTGCTTGCCAGGAGCTGGCCCCTCCCTCTGCGGTCTATCTTCCCGTCGCTTTGGATTCACTTCTCCGCCAGTCCTACCTTTCAGAAAGTGGTTGATTTTCTGTTTCTGGAATTGCTGTTCTTTTTCTCTTCAATCTCCTGTTGGATTTTTAGGTATTTGCAATGTTTAGATAAGCTATCTAGCCGATGTCCTGCTACCTGATGTAGCCACAGCCTGCTACTTCTCTGCCATCTTGACCTCTAACCCCCAGAATAAACTTTCTTACTCAAAGGAAAATAAATTCTCATATAATGTTTGAAAGTCAGTGTGACTGCTCCATTATATAATATACTGTTCATGTGAAGTAATTATGGAAAAATAATACAAGACAAAATGGCAAAGGCTTATTTTTTTGTTATTCATTTGCTATCACCTAAGAATTGAATATAATAGACCTTTGAAAACATGGATTTGAACTGAGTGGTTCCACTCATATGGGAATTTTTAAAATAAATATTTTGGAAAAGTTTTGGAGGTTTGCAACAATTTGAAAAAAAAACATCAATGAGCTATATAGCCTAGATATAGGAAGAAAGAAAGAAAGAAAGAAAGATGGAAGAAAGAAAGAAAGATGGAAGAAAAAAAAAGAAAGTTATGTCCTAAATCTAAAAATATATGTAGATATTTGTCTGTTTTATCATTTGCTATCATAAAAATATACTCAAGTCTATAATAGAAAGTTAAAATGTATTAAAAATTATGTACAGAAACAGAGACATGGTGTCATTTGCAGTTCAGAGAAATATAAGCAGACATAAAGATCAGTATTAAATTAGAGCGTATAAATTAACTGTATGTACTACTGTAATATTTTTGTAGACACCTCTTGTTGCTATTGTGGTGAGATCAATTGCTATGAGTATTCATTTAAAAGTTTATTCTCTCATTTAAAAAAATCCCATGTGCCATGGAGGAACAATTCCTCTTTTCAGGCAATTACAGTTAATATTCTATTTTTCACTGAGAAAGAATTAAAAATAAACATGCTATATGTTTTAGATTTCTTTCCTAAGCAAACACTAGCTAACAGCTAACACAGAAAAGCTATCTGGTGATCTGTTTGTATTTGATAAGACAATTATCTTCTTTTTCTGCTGTTATCAAGCCCATGACTTCTATTTCTCTGCACTCTACTCCCTCATCATGACAGATAAAGGAAATAGGACACTGTGTTAGGAATAAAAAAGACACTGATTGGTTTTACAGATCAAAACCACATTGAGATACCACCTTACACCAGTCAGAATGGCTAAAATTAAAGGCAAGAAACAAAAAAAATGTTGGAGAGGATGTGGAGAATGGGCAACTATCTTACACTGTTGTTAGGAATGCAAGTTGGTACAGCCACTTTGGAAAACAGTGTGGCTGTTCCTCAAAAAGTGAAAAAATAGAGCTATCCTGTGACCCAGAAATTGCACTACTGGACATTTACCCCAAAGATATAGATGTAGTGAAAAGAAAGGCCATATACATTCCAATGTTCATAACAGTGTTGTCCCCAATAGCCAAACTGTGGGAAGAGCTGAGATACCCTTCAACAGATGAATGGATAAAGATGATGTGGTCTATATATACAATGGAATAGTACTCAGCCATCAGGAGGATGAATACCCAACTTTTGCATAAACATGGGTGGTCCTGAAGGAGATTATGCTAAGTGAAATAAGTCAAGCAGAGAAAGACAATTATCATATAGTTTCACTTACTTGTGGAACATAAGGAATAGCATGGAGGACATTAGGAGAAGGGAGAAAAAAATGAAAGGGGGGAAATCGAGGGGGAGATGAACCACGAGAAACTGTGGACTCCAAGAAACAAACTAAAGATTTTAGAGGGGAGGGAGGTAGGGGGATGAGTTGGCCTGGTGATGAGTATTAAGGAGGGCACATATTCCATGAAGTACTGGGTATTATATGTAAACAATGAATCTTGGAACACTGCATCAAAAACTAATGATGTACGGTATGGTGACTAACATAACATAATAAAAAAATAATAAAATGAAATGTTATTCTGCTAAGTGAAATAGCTCAAACAGGAAAAGACAATTATCATATGATGTCACTTATGTGTGGAATTTAAGAAACAAAACAAAGGAGGTGAAGGAAGGGAAAAATAAAAATAAAATAAGATGAAATCAGAGAGTGAAACAAACTGTAAGAGACTCTTAACTATAGGAAACAAACTGAAGGTTGCTGGAGGGGAGGTGGGTAGAGGGATAGGGTAATTAGGTGATGGGAATTAAGGAGGGCTCATGATGTAATAACCACTGGGTGTTCTATGAAACTAATGACTCTCTGAACTGGACTTCTGAAATTAGTAATACACTATAAATTGATTAATTGAATTTAAAATTAAAGTAAAATGTTATCTCCATCTTCTCCTGTGTTTTAAACACCTCAATATTAAATGCTGGATTTAAACACACACACACACACACACACACACACACACACACACACACACACCATTATATTGCTTAAAACAGGTTAAAAATGTATACATTGAAACTATTTCCTTCAGTAATTCTAATATCAATATACTCTCATTGTTCTCGTACATACTAATTACAAGATAAAGCATTAGAAGAATGGAAAAAGTGTAACTATAATGAATTAGAATAAAACAGTCTGGCAATGAATTTTATCTTCTCTCAAATTTCCAAAACAGTACAAAATCTAAATAAAACATATACCTATTAAAAATTAATTAAAATTTTATAGCAATGTCAGAATCAATCCAATAGCAGTCAAAATCCAAAGACGATGTCTTCTTTTATTAGATTACTTATTTATTTATTTGACAGAAAAAGATCACAAGTAAGCAGAGAGGCAGGCGGGGTGGGGGTGGGGCGGGAAGCAGGCTCCCTGCTGAGCAGAGTCCAATGCTGGGCTTGATCCCAGGACCCTGAGATCATGACCTGAAATGAAGGCAAAGGCTTAACCCACTGAACCACCCAGGTGCCCCTGATGTCTTCTTTATTTGATGAGACCATTTAGATAGTTTGCATCTAAAAATTACTCTCTCTCTCTCTATCTATCTATCTATACATATATACACACATATTATGTATATATACATATACATATACACATATATTTCCAAGTATTATATCCAAGTAGAGGTTGTTTTATAATCAGTAATCAAGATAAAAATTACATACTATTACCAAATGAACAGAAAGCGCTTGATTAAAGTGCTTTAAAATTCCTTTCTATGATAAATGTAATAAAGTATTACAACATATCTTTAATTAACACAAAGGGAAAAAATACAATTTACCCTTTAACAACTCAGGATTTAGAGGTGTGAACCCTCCACACAGTTGAAAATTTGAGTATAACTTTTGACTCTCCAAAAACTTAACTATTATAGCCTACTGTGGACGGAAAGCCTTAAAATAACATAAAAAGTTGATCAGCACGTATTTTGGATGTTATGTGTATTATATACTGTTCTTACAATAAAGTAAGCCAGAGAAAAAATATTAAGAAAATAAGGAAAATAAGTACATTTATAATACTATACTGCATTTATTGATAAATTTATATTGTCTAAACAGATAAGATGAATCATCTGTCAATACCTACATCAATATTGTGTATTATATGATACAAAAGACTGTAGATTTTATACATCTTACTAACACTAAGCATCAAAGATGAAAAGATAACAAATGTAAAGATAATGTGAAAAAGAAATTTATATTTATTTATAGCTATAATAGTTTGTGTATTGATGATGACAAAACAATAGTGTAATTGTTTCACTGTAGTCTCACTATAGACTTATAAATGAACCATAAAATATTTATATTAGACAGAATTATAGTTATATTCATAATAGAGTATTGGAAGTATTATTATGTAAAAAAGAAAGCATCTGTAATGATACACTGATACACAGTTTCTCCAGTTACGGGCTGGAAAGGCATACTGTATGGTAAGGTATTTGAAAACAAAGTCATAAAATAGTAAGAGAACTAACACATTAGTAATTTTATGTTAAATATCACTCATCTTATGTCTCTGTAAAGAGACTCCATACAGGTTTTGCCCATGATGCTCTACAGAATGAATACTTAGGCAATGATGATAATGACAGAAAAAAAGTCTCTATGCTTCTTATTGTACAGTTGTTAGACTTTCACACAAAAACACTCACACACATCCACAACCAGTAAGCTTTCTAACTGTATAACATAACAATTATTTACTATTATTAAGTGGAAAAGGATCATCACAAAGGTATTAATTTACCTCATCTTCACATTGAGTCGGCTGAGGAGGAGAAGAATAAGTTGTTTTTGTCTCAGGGGTGAGATGCAGGAGGTGGAAGGGCAGGTAGGAGAGGCAGGCACACTTGGTGTAACTTTGCAGAAATGCATTGAAATTTATGTCAGACTTTTTTTTTTTTTTTTTGCTTTTTCACTCTCTAAAAATGTTTCTATACAATGACAATCCTTATTCTGTCACTTGCTTTAGTGCCATTGCATATATCATAGAAGTTTCTATGTTGTACAAGAAGTCAAAAGCATTCTTGAATAATCAGAACCCTTCTGCTAGATTGTCTACCACCAATTTCTTTTCTGGTACTCCTTCATCTACATTTTCTTCCTCATTGTCTGGTATTCTTTCAGATGCATGAATCTCCATCAAGTCATCTTCTGTTAATTCCTCTGTTAGACTTGAATTTCTCCAAGATCCCTATCTTGAAACACTTCACTCCCTACCTTTTATGCCATATCTACAACTACTTTTATTATTTCTTTGACTGGATCTATTGTAAATCCTGTGAAGTCATGCACAACATTTGGACACAGTTTTATCCAGCAGGAATTTATATTTTAGGTTTGATGGCTTTCGTGGCTTTTTCTTTAACAATGATAGCATTTCCCATGGTGCAATCTTTCCTGATTTTCATGATGTTTTCTTTATCAAGGTTCTCTTCCATAGCATTGACAAGTCTTTCCATAGAATACCATGTGTAATGAGCCTTAACGGTCCTTGTGAACTTCTGCTCTAGAGGTTAAGTTAGAGACAATGTGTTTGGAGGCAAGTAAACCACTTCCATGCCTTCAGTGTTAAACTCATGGGGTTTTGGGTGGCCAGGGGCATTGCCCAATATAAAAATAACTTTCAAAGGCAGTCCCTCACTGGCAAGGAACTTCCAACTTAAGGGATAAAGTATGGATGGAACCAATTCTGAAAAAGTGTTCTTGTTGTCCAGGACTTCTTGTTGCACAACCAAAAGACTGGTAGCTGCTGTTTGGTTTTTTTTCCCTTTAAGGCTCACAGGTTAGTGGTTTCTCAGGGCAGTCCTGATTATAAATGTGACTGCACTTCCACAAAATGGTACAGGTATCTTATCCCATCCTATCTTAAATCACGGTGGTCCCTTCTCTTCCTTACTAATAAATGCTTGTTGTGGCACCTTTATCCAGTTTAGGGCACTTTAACTTTCATTAAAAACTTGTTCAGGTGGATACCCTTTCTCTTCCATGACTTTCTTAATGACAGCTCAGAACTTCTTTCCTGCCTCTTGGTTGGCAGAAGCTGCTTCTCCCAGTTAGCTTGACATGTTTTTAAAGAGCCAAACTTTTTCTAAAATTATCAAACCATCCTTTATTGGTATTAAGTGCTCCAGGAGTAGATCCTTCACCTTCCCTTTGCTTTAAGTTGTCATATAATAACTCTGATTTTTGTCAAATCATATTACAATCTATAGGTATGCCTTCCTTATAGCAATCTTCTACCCACATAAATACTGCAATTCAATATGAGATTAAATGGTATTTCATGAAAAGTGTGAGTTTTATACACTTGGTGACATAACTGCAGTGACAGCTTCATAAATTTTCTTTTCTTCTTTTGCAATTATCTTTATGTTGTATTCATTTATCTTAAAATGACAGCTCCTGCTGCAGACCTCAATCTATATAGTACATATCAAGCAATTCAGCTTTTTCTTATAATGTCATGACTTCTCTGATTTTGGGAAGCACTTGCAGCATATGTACTTGTGATAAGCACCAGGTGTTGTATGTAAATGTTGAATCACTAAAGTTAATACACCCACAACTAATATTACACTGATAAATAACTGAAATTTAGATAAAAACTTTGAAACAAGGAAAATAAGACTGTTATTATTTGCCAAAAATAACAATGAGTTAAGAAAAAAGAAAGTCAAAGGATATTATGACTTTACCCATTTCAACATGTAAACTACTTTATTTTTTAAAAGACTTTTTTTTTTAGATTTTATTTATTTATTTGACAGACAGAGATCACAAGTAGGCAGAGAGACGGAAGCAGGCTCCCCACCGAGGAGAAAGCCTGATGTGGGGCTCGATCCCAGGACTTTGGGATCATGACCTGAGCCGAAGGCAGAGGCTTTAACCCGCTAAGCCACACAGGCGCCCCATTTTTTTAAAAAAGATTTTTATTTATTTATTTGAGAGAGAGTGAGAGAGAGCATGAGCAGGGGGGAGGGGCAAAGGGAAAAGGAGAAACAGATTCCCCACTGAGCAAGGAACCCAATGCGCGGCTCAATCCTAGGACCCTGAGATCATCACCTGAGCTGAAAGCAGACACAGCAAACTGAGCCACCCAGGCACCCAAGGTGTAAACTACTTTAAAAAATGCATAATTTGGGGGGGCCTGGGTGGCTCAGTGAGTTAATGCTCTGCCTTGGGCTCAGATCATGATCTCAGGGCTCTGGTATCAAGCCCCACATTGGGCTCTCTGCTGGGCAGGGAGTCTGCTCCCCCCTCTCTCTCTGTCACCTCTCTGTCTGCTTGTGATCTTTCTGTCTATCAAACAAATAAAATATTTTAAAAATGTATAATTTTCTCTGGATATTTGTGGAGTTTTCATTTCTGTCCTGTTATATGCCTATTTATAGGACCTGTCAAATTAGATTTATCAAATTGTTTTAAAAAGTTTAAGTTCTTCTAGAAAATAACATTATATTTAAAATAAACTCATGGGATTTCCTAAAATTAATAATTGGAGAAAGTGTCAGGGAGGGGAGATAAATGATCTGAGTCATGGGTGGACACAAGGAAAACCCAAAGATTTTCAAGCAAGAATCCAGGGAGTTAATTAGGCCATCAGTAGTACAGAGAACACACTGTTATGGAAGGCTATTAGCCTATTGACACCAGAGACTTTAGTCAAATATTATTTCTTTCTCTTAAGAAAGATCATAATCATAATATGTTCATAACCATAACTTCAGTCTTGTCATATATTAAAAAAGTAAACAGATCAGGCATTACTTCATCCCATTGTGTAATTTTAAGAAAATCATAAATTTTTAATTTAAGATATGTATACATATGTACATATATATGTAAATATGCATACATAAGTATACATGCCTTAAATTAATAATGTAACTCATATAAATATATATATTAAAATTTAACTCATATATATGAGTTAAATTTTTTTGAAGATTTTATTTAGTTATTTGACAGAGAGACAGAGAGATAAAAGGTAGGCAGAGGGGCAGGCAGAGAGGGAGAGGGAAAGCTGGCTCCCCACTGAGTGGAGAGCCTAATGCGGGGTTTGATCCAAGGACTCTGCAACCATGACCTGAGCTGAAGGCAGAGGCTTAACTCACTGAGCCACCCAGTCTTCCCTATATGAGTTAAATTTTTAATAATAAATGTCAGAATACTGTTATATTTTCTAATTCAATATTTGCCTGGTAACTATTTAGAGAAAAAAAATAAAAATATTCTGAAATTTTCTTTTTGATTAACCAGTAAAAGATTCTTTGGCTAAAGGTGATATCCATGATCAGCAGAAGGAAGAAGAAAATCTAATTTTAAGCTTTACATTTTATATATGAAATATATTTTAGTCTTTTATTAACTTTTTGATATTAGATATCATTTCTTTTGAAAGGATCAATAAACTTTAGATCCTGAGTATTTATTTGTGCATATCTAAATACTATAGCTAATTTTACTCCTAAATATGAAGTTAGAAAATTTTTATACTTTGAATTTTATGTTATAATGGCATATATTATTAAGAAACAAAAATGAAAAAGTAACTTATTTCTGTATGTTGGTTTTGTATCCTGCCACATTACTGAATTGCTGTATGAGTTCTAGTAGCTTGGGGGTGGAGTCTTTTATGACCCTGCAATTTCACTACTGGATATTTACCCCAAAGATACAGATATAGTGAAAAGAAGGGCCATCTGTATTCCAGTGTTCATAGCAGCAATGGTCACAATTGCCAAACTGTGGAAAGAACCAAGATGCCCTTTAGTGGATGAATAGATAAAGAAGATATGGTCCATATGTACAATGGAATATTATGGCTCCATCAGAAAGGATAAATACCCAACTTTTGTATCAACATGGACGGGATTGGAGGAGATAATGCTGAGTGAAATAAGTCAAACAGAGAAAGCCAATTATTATATGGTTTCATTTACTTTTGGAGCATAAGTAATAACATGGAGGACATTAGGAGAAGGAAAGGAAAAGTGAATTAGGGAAATCATAGGGGGAGACAAAGCATGAGAGACTGTGGACTCTGAAAAACAAACTGAGAGTTTTTGAGGGGCAGTAGAAGGATGGGTGAACCTGGTAGTGGTTATTAAGGAGGGCATGTATTACATGGAGCACGTGGTGTGGTGCATAAAAAATGAATCTTGAAATACTGAAAAATAAAATAAAATAATTTTAAAAAATAAATATAAGTTGTGTTACCATTTTCATTATCCATTCTCACTCTAGAAGAAAATTCAGCTTCTCTTTATCCACTGTTTTAACATCTATTGAAGGAGCTGTTGCAGCCTTATCTCAAGGTGCATGGTTATGAAGCACTTTGGCCAAGATGAAGCCAACTGTATTTGAGAAATTTTAGCCTTTTTTGAGACTGGAGAGAAACTAGGAGCAAGTTAGTAGAGGTTTATGCTTTAACCAGATATGATGAGAGTACCATTCTTGAATAATAGCATCCAAGTACAGATAGTTGGGTCTAGCACTTCATCACAACTTCCTGTAAGTAAAACAAAAGCAAAGACGACCTCCTATGGACAGAAGTCTGTACCACCATAATCTTTCCCTGATACCTCTTAAACCAGAATTCATGTATGATTATATGTAGGGGATAAGAAAAATCTAAAATGACTGACATTAAATTTGCTAACATCCTACTAGATTAAACCTCAGAGAAATTTATATTTAATTCAGAGTTCTATGGAAATGTGATATTTTTTCAATGCACATTGCCCTGATCAAACTTTATATACCCTGAACTTATAATAGTGGATGTAGTACTATATAGACTACGTTGAAACATCTTTTTTCTGTATTTTGATATATAATTAATATTTAAATAAATATTAATTAAATAATAAATAATAATATTTAAATAATTATAAAGTCATAATTAAATTAAATATTGATTAATTTAATTTAATATTAATTAAATTAAATATTTAATTTAATTAAATATTGATTAAATTAAATGTTTAATTTAAATTAGAATTAAAACTAATTTTAACAGGAAAATTTTGACAAATTGGGTATTTAAAGAGCTAGTATACTTATAAAAAATACTCAATTTTATTAGTTACCAGAAAAATGCAAATTTAAATATAATTTATCTGTATTATTATCAACATGGACAACATTTAAAAAAATCATATAATAGGGTAAGTATTGAAAGTGGAGTAACTGAAATTTGCATATGCTATTTATTGGAGTACAAATTTGGATGAGTACTAGAAATATCTACCAGACATGTCCTAACCCAGCAATTACTCCCATAGTCGTCTGAGGAAAATGTCCAAGAGTATGTGTACATAACTTTCAACAAAAATATGTTTAAAAAAAATAGTATCAACCTGAAATGAGAAACTACCCAAATATCCGTTGGGAGAACAATGGGTTAACTACATTCACATGGAAAAATCATAAAGCTGTGAAAGTGAAAAAAATATAACTGTTTACAACATAATTAATGGATTTTACAAACAAAAGGTTGAGTGAAAGGAGTCAGGTATAAAAAAGTACTACTGTATTTTTCCATTTTTAAGAAATTTAAAACAGGAAAAACAAACCTATTGTGTTAGAAATCAGGATATAGTTTTGGAGTGAGGCAGAGATTGAAGCTGGGTGAGAGAGAGAGGAATGTTAATGCTGTGTCTTAATCTATGCTGTTTGCATAGGTGTGTCACTTTCTAAAAATTATTTGATCTGCACACTTATAATTTATATATGTTCTTGTGTTTAGGTTTTGCTTTACTTAAAAATATAATTATCTTTAAAATATTGTTTATTCTCTCAGCTATTAACCAAGTTTTAATTTGTAAATCTATAAGGGGGATTTATTTTTACAAAACAATATATCAAAATTATCTATTTAAAGTTACCCTTTTATTTCTGTTTTGGGTACTCTGAAGTATTCTCTTCCATCAAAAAATTTTAATATAATCTACTTGAATAATATATCTCTAGTTATTGCTGAGTCATGGAAATAATTAACTCCTACTTTCAAGTAAAACTGTCTAGCTGATCACCCAAGAAGTATTGTTCCTCAAGCAAGAAACTAGGGAGTTAATTAGGCCATCAGTAGTACAGAGAATCTGTCTAGCTGATCACCCAAGAAGCATTGTTCCCCCAACCTCCCACCCCCCCTTCAAAACCCTCAGATTGTTTTTCAGAGTCCATAGTCTCTCATGGTTCACCTCCCCTTCTAATTTCCCTCAACTCCCTTCTCCTCTCTAACTCCCCTTGTAATCCATGCTATTTGTTATGATCCACAAATAAGTGAAACCATATGATAATTGACTCTCTCTGCTTGACTTATTTCACTCAGCATAATCTCTTCCAGTCCCATCCATGTTGCTACAAAAGTTGGGGATTCATCCTTTCTGATGGAGGCACAATACTATATAGTGTATAAGGACCATATCTTCCTTATCCATTTGTCCGTTGAGGGCATCTTGGTTTTTTCCATAGTTTGGTGACCGTGGCCATTGCTGCTATAAACATTGGGCTACAGATGGCCCTTCTTTTCACTACATATATATCTTTGGGGAAAATATCCAGTAGTGCAATGGCAGGGTCGTATGGAAGCTCTATTTTTAATTTCTTGAGGAATCTCCACACTGTTCTCCAAACTGGCTGGACCAACTTACATTCCCACCAACAGTGGAAGAGGGTTTCCCTTTCTCCACATCCTCTCCAAAACATGTTGTTTCCTGTCTTGCTAATTTTGGCCATTCTAACTGGTTGAAGATGGTATCTCAATGTGGTTTTAATTTGAATCTCTTTGATGGCTAGTGATGATAAACATTTTTTCATGGTCCGATAGCCATTTGTATGTCTTCATTGGAGAAGTGTCTGTTCATATCTTCTGCCCATTTTTTGATATGATTGTCTGTTTTGTGTGTGTTGAGTTTGAGGAGTTCTTTGTAGATCCTGGATATCAACCTTTTGTCTGTACTGTCATTTGCAAATATCTTCTCCCATTCCATGGGTTGCCTCTTTGTTTTGTTGACTGTTCCCTTTGCTGTGCAGAAACTATTGATCTTGATGAAGTCCCAAAAGTTCATCTTTGCTTTTGTTTCCTTTGCCTTTGGAGACATATCTTGAAAGAAGTTGCTGTGGCTGATATCAAAGAGGTTACTGCCTATGTTGCCTATGGTCTCCTCTAGGATTCTGATGGATTCCCGTCTCACGTTGAGGTCTTTTATCCATTTTGAGTTTATCTTTGTGTATGGTGTAAGAGAATGGTCGAGTTTCATTCTTCTGCATATAGCTGTCCAGTTTTCCCAGCACCATTTATTAAAGAGACTGTCTTTTTTCCACTGTATAATTTTTTCCTGTTTTGTCGAAGATTAATTGACCATAGAGTTGAGGGTACATATCTGGGCTCTCTCCTCTGTTCCACTGGTCTATGTGTCTGTTTTTATGCCAGTACCATGCTGTCTTGGTGATCACAGGTTTTGTAGTAAAACTTGAAATCAGGTAGCATGATGCCCCCGGTTTTATTTTTGTTTTTCAACATTTTCTAAGAATTTTCTTAATGGATTTTGGTTGCCCAGTACTATGATAGAGATTATAGTGTAGAAAGCATGCAAAATACAACCATATTTATCCAAAATGTACAAATGTCAAAAGGAAGACAGTGTGTACATATGTGTACAATTTGCTAAGGCAAGGCAAAAACTAAATACTAAAAGTGTATTATTCAAATGATTCCACTCAAATGGAATTTTAGGAAGGATAAAGGCTAGGGATTTTAGAATGAAGTTTCGGGGTAAAAAAATCTAGAACTTAAGATGTATCTGTTAAGACCTAACAGAATTTGGAAGTTGAAAGGACTATAATTTCTAGAAAAGTGTAATTTCATCTTGCCTCTGATTCTTAAACATTATATTCACTATGCATAAAAATACACTTATTTCTGCATTTCTAACTTTATTACACAATTCCATCTCTATCTAAATGTACACTAGATTTTAGGTACAAAATGTAATTTATCCAGGAAGACCATATTCAGTTCCCTAGGATCATTATGTCATCATAGTTATCTAAATTTTATTACACAGCATATTTTTGCATTTTTAAAAAATGTTAATCTCTTACCTGAATGTGTGTTCTATGAAGATACAGACTGTCTTATTCAATATACTTAATATCATATTTGTGATTAAAAATGCATAAATAATTTACATGTTAACAGATTACATATGCCGTTACCTTTATACCAGTGAACATGAAATGGCAGGTTTCACAGAATGGTGTACAGAGCTGATATTACAATTACATCTGCAGACTTCCACCCAATGTTCTTTGTACTCCAGCATGATGTCTCACCTATATTACACAGAGAAAGGGATGATGCAAAGGAGAGAGTCTTGTAGAGAAATAAATGTGCATGGCTTATCAGAGAACTGTGAAAGATATGTTCTTTTTTAGGACATTAGACACTTACAAGGGATCAGCATAATGCTTTAAGTGTGCTTTCCAACATGAACTTCAGCCATCATTTTCCATTATCATCTTCAGATTGTCCACCACACCTTCCTTTAATACCTATATCAGATTCCATTGTACATGGGAATACAGTCTTGCTGTTATTAAGACCTTGTATTATAATTATTGAAAAGTTCTCAAATACATATTCTTGTAGTTCATTCAATGTCATTATTTTGAGAATAAAACAATATATCTTGAGATAAATTGTTCTAAAAACATAGTTTATTTTTGCCAGCTTTAGTAAAACATAATTGACATTTGGCATATGTAAGGTTAAGGTGTACAATGTGATGATTTGATATAAATATATATTGCAGATGTTTACCAAATTAAGTTAAATACATATCCCTCACCTCACATTATTACCATTTTTCTAGTTTTTCTAGATGGTGGGAACACTAAAATCTTAATGTCATAACAACTATTAAGCATACAATAAAGTATTGTCAAAGATAGTCTCTATGTTGTATATTCAATCTCTCAGAACTTACAGAATATTTGTACTTTTTGCCCAACGTCTCCCCATTTCCCTACATCTCCACCCCTAGAAATCATGATTCTTCTTGCTGATTTTTAGATTTTATATATAATTGACATCATACAGTACTTGTCTTTCTCTGTCATGTTTCACTTAGCATAACATACACAATGTCCATCCATGATGTCACAAATGGGAGAATTTCCTTGTTTTTAATGACTGAATAATATTCCATTATCTATATAGATTAGATAGATGATAGGTAGATACATAGGGATACAGAAAGTATTTTTTTTTCTGTTTGTTTTATTTTTTGCTTTTTGTTCTGAAGAACTGCCATATCCTTTTCCATAGTAGCTACATCAATTTATTTCACCACCCCAAAAGCAAGAGTCCAGAGCAAAATGGATTCCAAGGGGAACTATAACAAACATTTAAAGAAGAAATAATACATATTATACCGAAGCTGTTTCAAAAAATAGAAATGGAAGAAAAACTTCCAAACTCTTTCAGTAAGGCCACCATTACCCTGATCCCAAGACCAGGCAAGACCACAGCAAAAAGAAGCAGTATAGACAAATGTCCCAGATGAACATGAATGCAAAAATACTCAATAATATCCTAGTCAATAGGACCCAACAGTACATTAAAAAGATTATTCACCATGGCTAGGTGTGACTTGTTCCTGAGCTGTAAGGAAAACTTACAATTAATTGGTATTAATTTTCCTTTAAATGTTTGTAGAATTAACATTTGAAGCCATGCAATCATAGATTTTTCTTATGTTTGGCAGTTGTTGTTGTTTTTAACTGATTCAATCTCCTTTCTGGTTATGAATCAATTCAGATTTTCTCTTTCTCTATGTAAGGATGGTTCACCATTCACAAATCAATCAACATGATAGAGCACATTAATTAAGAGACAAGAACCATATGATCCATATGGTTTCCCCCATTCACTTTCCCCTTTCTTCTCCTAATGTCTTACATGCTATTCGTTATGTTCCACATATAAGTGAAACCATATAATAATTGCTTTCTCTGTTTGACTTATTTCACTTAACATAATCTCCTCCAGACATGTTGATGACTGAGTAATATTCCATTGTATATATGGACCACATCTTCTTTATCTATTCATCTGTTAAGGACATCTCAGCTCCTTCCATAGTTTGGCTATTGTGGACATTGCTGTTATGAACATTGGGGTGCATATGGTCCTTCTTTTCATTACATCTATAACTTTGGGGTAAATACCCAGGAGTGCAATTGTTGGGTCATAAGGTAGCTCTATTTTTAAATTTTTGAGGAGGCTCCACAATGTTTTCCAAAGTGACTTGTTTTCCCACCAACAGTGTAAGAAGGTTCCCCTTTCCCCACAACTTCTCCAACATTTGTTGTTTTTGTATTGTCGCTTTTTGCCATAATACCTCATTTAAGATGGTATCTCTTCTATTTTTAATGTTTTAACTGTTTTCCAAAGTGGCTGCACTAATTTGCATTCTTACCAACAATATCAGCACCATTTATTGAAGAAACAATCTTTTCCCTCATTTAGTATTTTGGCTCCCTTGTCATGTATTAGTTGACCGCATATATGGATTTTTTTCTGACCTCTCAGTTCTGTTCCATTGATCCATTTGTCTTTATAATCAAACAATAATATTTGGATTGCTATAGCTTTGCAGTATGGTTTGAAATCAGGAATTGTGATGCCTTCAGATTTGTTCTTTTCAAAATTAATTTGGCTATTTGTTGTTCTTTTTTTTTTGTCATACCATGTGAATTTTAGCCTTTTTTTCTATGTCTGTGAAAAATGTCATGGGAATTTTGATAGAAAATACATTAAATCTACAAATTGCTTTGGGAAGTAAGGGCATTTTAACAATATTAACTCTTTTGAACATGGGATATCTTTCCATTTATTTGAGTCTTTTTCAATTTTCTTTTACTATTGTCATGCAGTTTTGATTAATAGATCTTTTACTTTTTCAGTGTAAATTTATTACTAAGTATTGTTTTTCAGTTTTACTACAAATGGAACTGTTTCTTTATTTCTTTGCAGATAGTAAATTGTTAGTATATAGATATGTGCCTGATTTTTCTATGATGAATTTGTATTCTGAAACTTTCTCGAATTTGTTTATTAGTTCTAACAGTGGAATCTTTAAGATTTTCTATATACTTCCAAAGAAATTATTTTCTATATTCTATGATCACATCATCTGCCATTGGAAACAATTTTACTTCTTCCTTTGCTCTTTGAGTGTTTTATTTATCTTTCTTGCTAAATTACTCTGGCTAGTGCTTCCAGAACTATGTTGAGCAGGAGTAATGAAAGTGGTCACCATGTTCCTTATCTTAAAGAAAAAACTTTCAGCTTTTCACCACTGAGTGTGATGTTGGATGTGGATTTGTCATTCACAGCCTTTATTATATTGAATATATTTCTTCTATATCCAATGTGTTGAGCATTTTTCTCACGAAAGGATTGTATATTTTGTTAATGCTTTTTCTACATCTAATGTTATATTTTTGCTTTTCAATTTATTAATGTGATATATCACATTTATTGACTTGCATATGTTGAACTATCCATGCTTCCCAGGGATAAATCCCACTACTATTGTGTTGTTGAATTTGTTTAGCATTTTGTTGACAATTTTTGTATCTATATTCATTAGAAATATTAACCCATAATATTTTTTCTTGTAATGTCCTTATCTGTTTTGTATCAGAGTAATGCTATTCTCACAAAATAAATTTATGAATGTTCCCTCCTTTTCAATTGTATGGAGGAGTTTGAGAAGAATTGGTATTAATTTTCCTTTAAATGTTTGTAGAATTAACATTTGAAGCCATGCAATCATAGATTTTTCTTATGTTTGGCAGTTGTTGTTGTTGTTTTTAACTGATTCAATCTCCTTTCTGGTTATGAATCAATTCAGATTTTCTCTTTCTCTATGATTTAAACCCAGTAGCATTTCATGTTTCTAGGAATGTATTCAGCTCTTCTACATTTCCTGTTAGTGGTATAAATTATTCATAGTAGTTTCTTATTATCCTTTGTACTTTTCTGGTGTCAGTTGTAATGCCTCATTTTTATTTACTATTTTATTTATTTGAGTCCTCTATTTTTTCTTGGCAAGCCTAGATAAAGATTTGTGAAATTTGCCTATCATTTACAAAAAAAAAAAAAAAAAAAAAAAAAAAAAAAAGTTTTACTTTTCTTGTTCTTTTCTATTGTTTTACTATTGTTTATTTCATTTCTGTTCTGATCTTGTCATGTCTTTCCTTCTACTAAATTTCGGCTTATTTCGTGCTTATTTTTAAAATTTCTTAAAGTGCAAATTTAAGTTGTTTATTTGAGATTTTTAAAAAATATATAGACATATATGCTGAGTGAAATAAGTCAAGCAGAGTCAATGATCATATGGTTTCACTTACTTGTGAAGCATAAGGAATAACATGGAGGACATTGGGAGAAGGAGAGTTGAAGTGAGTTGAAATCAGAGGGGGAGATGAACCATGAGAGAATGTAGACTCTGAGAAACAACCTGCAGGTTTTGGGGGGTTGGGTGAGCCTGGTGGCAGGTGTTAAGGAGGGCATGTATTGCATGGAGTATTGTTTGTGGTACACCAAAACTGAATCTTGGAACACTGAAAAAATAAAATAAAATTTAATATTAAAAAAATAGACATTTATCACTATAAATTTCCCTTTCATTTTGCTTTTACTGCATCACCTAAGTTCTGGTATGTTGTATTTTCATTTTCATTTGTTTCAAGATTTTTTTTTAAATTTCCCTTTTGATTTCATCTTTGACACATTGGTTGTTTTGAGTGTGTTATTTAATTTCTACATATTTGTAAATTTTTCAGTTGTGTTCATGTTATTGATTTCTAATTTCAAACCATTGTAGTTAGAAAAGATATTTAGTATGATTTCAATCTTTCAAGACTTGCTAGGACTTTGTTGTTACCTAGGATATAATGTATCCCACAGAATACATTTACAATAGAGCAGAATGTGAATTCTCCTTCTATTGAAATTTCTTTATATGCCTATTAGGTTCATTCGATGTTAAGAGTAGTTCAAGTCCAGTGTTTCTTTGATTTTTCTGGATGATTTGTTTATTGTTGAAAGTGGAATATTAAAATCCCCTATTATTAGTGAATTGTCATCTATTACTTGCTTCATATCTGTTAGTATTTAATTAGCATATTTAAATATTCTGATGTTGGTGAATATATATTTACAATTTTTATATCCTCTAGATGAATGACCACATTATCACTATATAATAATCTTCTTTGTCTTTTATAGTTTTTGATTTAAAGTGCATTCTTTCTGATATAAATATTTGTATCTCTGCTGCTCTCTTGTGATTTCCATTTGTGTGGAATGTATTTTCAGTCATTTTCCTTCTAGTCTAAGTATGTTCTTTTTTTTTTTTTTTTCTCATATTTTTTTTTTGTTCTTGAAGCTGAAGTAATTTTTCTGTAGGCATAATGTGTAGGTGTAACCATTTTATTCATTCAGCCATTGTTTGCTTTTGATTGGAAAGCTTAATCTATTTACATTTAAGTAATTACTATCACCATCTTCATTATTTTCTGAATGTCTGGTACTTACTTTGCTCCTTTCTTCTTGTCTTGTTGTCTTTCTTTGTGAATTAATTATTTTTCATTGTGGTATGCTTTGATTTACTTCTCTTTATCTTGTATGTATCCAATATAGATGTTGTTTTGTGGTTACTCTATGGTTTACTTGAAATATGCTATTGAAATGACAGTCTGTTTCAATCTTCTCATTTAACTTCAATTATGTACAAAAACACCACAAAAGACATACAAAAATGTGTTTTCTACATTTTTTGATGTTACAATTTACAATTTTTTATACTGTGTTACCATTAACAAATTATTGGAGGTCTAGGGGTGATTGAGTGGCTCAGTCAGTTAAGCACCTGGCTATTGGATTTGGCTAAGGTTATGATTTCATAGGTCCTGGGATCAATCCCCATGTCAGATTTGGTGCTCAGTGGGGAATCTGCTTGAAGATTCTCTCTCTCTGCCCGCCCTCTGTACTCTCTCTTGCATGCTCTCTCTGACTCTCTAAAATAAATAAATAAATCATTAAAAATTATTATAGCTATAGCTATGTTAGTATCTTTTTTTTTTAATAAATCTTTCAACTCCATACTGGAGTTAAGTGGCTAACACCACCATATTACAGCATCTAAGTATTCTGAATCAGATTATATATTTACCTTTACCAGTGTTACATATACTCATAAGTTTTCATATTAGTAATTAGTGTTTTTTGTTTGTTTCAGCTTAAATAACTTTTTTCAGTATTTATGTAAGGTGGGTGTAGTGGTGATGAACTTCAGTTTTTACATTTTGGGGTAAGTCTTTATTGCATCCTTACTTCTGAAGGACAACTTTACTTAGCAAAATATCCTTTGGTTGGCAGTTTTTTCTTTCAGCACTTTGCATATATCATCTCACTCTCTCCTGGACTGAGAAGTCACTGTTAAGAAATTTATAATAAGGAGGTTTCCTTGTATAAGAGAATTTTCTTTTTGTTGTAGAATTCTTTCTTCACCTTGGATTTTAGAGACTTTTATTATAGTGTGTCTTGGAGAAGACTACTGTATTGAAAATTTTAAAACACCTATTAACTTTGTAATCTTGGATGTCCAAGTCTCTCCCCAAGGTTGGAAAGTTCTCAATTATTATTTAAATAAGCTTTCTGCTCTTTTTTTCTTGCCCTCTTCTGTGAGCCCAGTGATGCATAGTTTAATTCTTTCAGTATTATCCTTAAGTTCTGTAGACTTTCTCCATTCATTTTCATTCTTTTTTTTTTTTTTTTCTCCTCTGACTGGATAATTTCAAATGATCTGCCCTCAGACTTATATATTTTTTCCCCATCTGCTTGGTCCATTATGCTCTCAAAGCTCTTTATTAGATTCTCCAGGTCAGTCTTTGTATTCTTTACCTTTAAAAAGTACATTTTTTTTTTTTGGTATTTTCTATATCTTTGTTGAATTTCTCCCTTTGTTCTTGTATTGTTATCCTGGTTTGTTAAATTGTTTATCTATGTTATTTACTAGCTTTCTAAGCATCTTTAGAATAATTATTTTGAATTCTTTATGTGACAATTCATGGATCTATTTATTTGGGGCTGGTCACTGAAAACTTACTGTGCTTCTTTAATGGTGTCATGTTTCCCTGATTCTTCATTATCTTTATGGCCTTGGGAGGGTTATCCATACATTTGAAGAAGCAGTCATTTCTTTCAGAAGTTTTGACTGGCTTAGATAAGGGAATATCTTCTCTTAAGGGGGCATACTGAATCATGCTGTGATTTTGGATCTAATTCTGCAGGCCTCAAGCCTGGAAGAATTTGGTTGGTCTGCAGAGGCACAATTTTGTTTGTGTGTCCACAGAATTGATAATTTTGTGGTCCTTGGTGAGTGTAGGATATCTGTAATTGTTGCAAGGGGTGTTTGGATCCTCAACACACCTGCAGGTTCAGTGACTATGGACCAGGGCTGGCAGTGGTGGTGGCCAGAGTGGTGGTGTTCACATAATAAATTGTGGGGACCACATGCATTTGCCTTGTAGAGTCAAGGTCTGGTTGCACACATACACAAATACACATAGTATTTGGGGCCAGTGCCAGCAGCAAAGACCAGTGTCAGCCACACACACACTGGAGGTTTTAGGGACCATGGATTTTCATATGTACTGTATTGATTCATGGTTTTCCTATGGTAGAGCTCACAGCAGTGGAGGTCAGTGACAGAAATCAGACTGAGGGAATACTGGTGCACAGCTGGAGGAGCTGTCCCCAAACATACACATGACAGTAGATGTCAAACATGAGTGAATAGACCGGTATGTTGTTACAGAGTCCTAGGTTGACTGTAAGCATAGATTCCTGTCTCTGAGAGGCAGAGGATGAGCAGGAAGGGGCTCAGGTTACCAGCTTCTGAATATGTGAATGCTGAGGGACAAAAAGCAATAAAATATACAGGAAATACATGGCTGCTCTGCCAGGCATTGATATCTTCAGTGACAAAATCTTCTTGGTCATTGGCAACTTTTACCACTTTTATTGTGGGGATGATACTGATAGCCCCTGGTTTTCTTCCTTGTTCTTTGCTATCTCTATATTTTCCAGTTTTGCTGATCTCTGGTGGGGTAAAACTAAAATGGGTCCTTCTAGAGGTGCCCCAAAGTCTAAGGAAGTTGGTGGCTCACCATAGACTCCCTTTCCTACCAAGAGGCTACGTTTCTCTTGGGGGAATTCTCTTTTGGTTTTGACAAATGTCAGTTTGGGGATGAGATGGTTCAAGCAAAATGAAACTGCTCTTTATTCCTTTTTGTATGGTTAGTCTCAGTTTTTGTTATTGTTGTTGTTGTTGTTGTTGTTTGTTCCACCATGTTATTCAAGTTTCTTTAAGTGGGCTCCTGAGCTTCCACAGAAATGTTTTTGCTTATGGATAGCAGTCTGCCTGTTAATTGTTATCAGGGGATGGAGGCTAGGGGCTCCTAATTCTCCATTTTGGTGGTATCACCCAGCTTTTGTTTTTAAAGATAAGTTAAGCATAGAGAATTTTAAGATCACTTGGAAGTTGAAAATAACTAGAAATTACTAATAAAGGATGTGCTAAAATATCACAAGTTCAAAACAAAAATGTTTTTTTTTCTTTTAGTTGTTCCTGAAATAGTTTTTAAAAAATGCTTTGAGTTTGTATAGTTTAAACAATTTAAAAGAAGATATACAAGTGAAAATACAATTTAAACATATTAGTAAGAAGCAAGAAAAATTTCAAGAGCTTTAAACAATGCATAAAACCCAAACTTTTCATCTAAATACAGAAACAATATGTAAGTGAATGAACATGTTTATGGACTCTCCACATTTTACATATGCATTTCTTTTCTTTGTTCCTCCAAGTATCATAAACCTTACATTGATACCATCTTGAGGGAAAATGCTATGTCACCATGAACAGAATTGCAGAAAAAAGAAAGGAAGGCATAAGAAAGGTGATAATAAATGATGTCTTTTTTCAAACTGATCAAAATGTTCATACATTTGCTTTTCTAGTTTGACCTAGAAGTATTAAAAGAAACTAAAAGAAAATAAAATACTCTGCTCATGAGGTTAATCTGACTGAAAGAAATATAGCTCTTTTATGAATTCTTAAGTCATTCTTTTTTAGGGGACATGATTTTCTCTTGTATAAGTAAAACAAGTGTGCCCAAATGTCATATGCAACACATAAGGGGTGTGTACTGGTCTGTGGAAGAATGAATGAGAGTAGAAGTGAGTACCTCCTGGAAATGAGGAGTAGTAAGTATTCTCAAGGCAAGCTTTTGGTGAATTTTCCAGTGTGCCATTGTAACACATAATATTAGGCCAAAAATGATGAAATTAACATCAAGCCTTAAATTTATGCCTTCCATTACAGAAAATAGAGAAACAGGATGAGATGTAATCGTATACCACTAGACTGAGTTATATGTGATGTATGCAAGATGTAGATATCCAATCTGGAATGTATGATGACAATGCTAACTTTATGGCTATGAATGTAAGAATAGTTAGTATGTGCCTCACTTGTTTTTTCATTCAGTAAGAATTTAAGGAAAGCTTACTGTACCTAAACCACTGTAAAAAATCCTCATAGGAAAAACAAATATTACACCAAAAAGTGCCTGACTGCAGATTTGTGATAAATTGGTTTTTCCCAGGTAAATACAATGCACTCTCTAGAATGAAAACATGCACTTTGAAAGTGACTCATTAGTTTAATTATACTCTTCTATGCCCAATTCCCATTTTAAACAGATTTTTTTCTTTGAAAATTTTTTATTTAAATTGTAGTTAGTTAACATACAGTGTAATATTGGTTTCATGAGTAGAACTAGCTCCTTGTTTCTTTGACTTTTTTCTTACTGTTTCTATTTCATTGATTTCTGCTCTGATTTTTATGGTTTCTCTTCTGCTGGGTTTAGGATTTCTTTGTTGTTCTTTCTCCAATTCTTTTAGGTGTAAGACTATGTTGTGTACTTGAGACCTTCCTTGTTTCTTGAGAAAGTCATGTATTGCTATATACTTTCTTCTCAGGACTGCCTTTGCTGTCTCCCAAAGATTTTGAGCAGTTGTGTTTTCATTTTCATTTATTTCCATATTTTTTTAAATTATTCTTTAATTTCCTGGTGGACCCATTCATTCTTAGGATGCTCTTTAGCTTCCATGCATTTGACTTTTTTCCAACTTTCCGCTTTTGATTGAGTTCTAGCTTCAGAGCATTGTGGTCTGAAAATATGCAGGGAATGATCCCAAACTTTTGATACCATTTGAGACCTGATTTGTGACCCAGGATGTGATCAATTCTGGAGAATGTTCCATGTGCACTAGAAAAGAATGTGTATTCTGTTGCTTTGGGATGGAATGTTCTAAATATATTTGTGATGACCATCTGGTCCAGTGAGTCTTTTAAAGCCTTTATTTCCTTGTTGATCTTCTGTTTAGATGCTCTGTCCATTTCAGTAAGGTGGGTGTTAAATTTTTGTATTGTTGCTGATGTGTTTCTTTTATTTTGTTATTAATTGATTTATATAATTGACTGCTCCCATTTTAGGGGTATATCTATTTAAAATTGTTAGATCTTCTTGTTGGACAGGCCCTTTAAATATGATATTGTGTCCTTCCTCCTCTCTTATAGAGTCTTTGGCTTAAGTCTAATTTATCTGATATAAGGACTGCCACCCCAGCTTTCTTTTGATATCCATTAACATGGTAAATTATTTTCCACCCCTTCACTTTAAATCTGGAAGTGTCTTGGCTCTAAAGTGAGTTTCTTATAGACAGCATATTGATTTTTTTAATCCAATCTGATACCCTGTGTCTTTTGATTTGGGCATTTATCCCATTTACATTCAGGGTAACTATTGAAAGATATGAATTTAATGCCATTGTATTACCTATAAGGTGACTGTTACTCTCAGTTGTATCTGTTCCTTTCTGGGTCTGTTACTTTTAGGCTCTCTCTTTGTTTAGAGGACCCCTTTCAATATTTCCTGTATGACTGGTTTGATGTTTGCAAATTCTTTTAATTTTTGTTTGTCCTGGAAGCTTTTTATCTCTCCAATTTTCAATGTCAGCCTAGCTGGATATAGCATTCTTGTCTGTGCATTTTTCTCGTTTAGTGCTCTGAATATATCATGCCAGTCCTTTCTGGCCTATCCAATCTCTGTGGATAGGTCTGCTGCCAATCTAATATTTCTACCATTGTATGTTACAGACCTCTTGTCAAGTTGCTTCCAGGATTTTCTCTTTGTCACTAAGACTTGTAAGTTTTACTATTTGATGATGATCTGTGGACCTATCTTTATTGGTTTTGAGGGGGATGCCATGTACCTCATAGATTTTGATGCCTGTTCCCTTCCCCAAATTAGGGAAGTTCTGCATTATAATTTGCTCCAATATACCTTCTGCACCCTTCTATCTTTCTTCTTCTGGGATACCAATTATTCTAATACTGTTTCATCTTATGGTATCACTTATCTCTTGAGTCTCCTCTCATGGTCCAGTAGTTGTTTGTCTCTTTTTAGCTCACATTCTTTATTCTCTATCATCTGGTCTTCTATGTCCCTAATTCTCTCTTCTGCTTCATTTATCCTAGCAGTAAGAGCCCCCATTTTTTATTGCACCTCATTAGTAGCCTTTTTTATTTTAACTTGGTTAGATTTTAGTTCTTTTATTTCTCCAGAAATGTATTCTCTGGTATCTTTTAACCTTGTTTTGAGCCCTGCCAACACTTTGATAATCATCATTCTGAACTCTAGTTCTGACATATTACTAATGTCCATATCGATTGGGTCCCTAGCCATTGGTACTGCCTCTTGTTCTTTTTGTTGTTGTTGTGAGTTTTTCCATTTTGCCTTTTATCCAGGTAAAAATAGAGGAATGAGAGAATAAAAACTGAAAGGGTAGCAATGACCCCAGAAAAATATACACTAACTGGGGAGAGAAGAAAGGGAGAAAAAGATTATATATATATTTACCCCCTCCCTTCTTTTTCTCCCTTTCTTCTCTCCCCAGTTTTGGGTCTCTTCTGATTTGGTTATATATTTGGTTATATATATATATAATATATATATTTGGTTATATATATTAGAGTGGCTAATAAAAAAGAGCCACACACTTGATTTAGGGTGTATTTTGGTCTGTTAGAAGAGACTATCTCCCAAAAATTTAACTTTGAAAGACTAAAGGATCATGGGGATAAAAGTTATGAATTCTATGTGTTGCTTTCCCCTAGCTCTGGAGTTACACAGTTCTCATTTATGGGTGAACTTGGTCTTGGCTGGATGATCTTATTGATCTTCTGGGGAAGGGGCCTATTGCAGCGACTCTCAAATATCTTTGCCTGAGGCAGAATTGCCTGCACTTGCCAGGGGCCAGGCTAAGTAATCTGCTCGGATTTGCTCTTGGTACCTTTAATTTCCTGAACAATTGCCATTCAGTTTTGGAGGGTGGGAATGAAAATGAAGTCCTCCCAATCTCTGCCCAATAGAAGCCAAGTGAGCAGGGCCCACGCCTCAATGCACACTCATAGAAAAGCAGTCAGTCACTCCTATCTCCCTGATCTCCCACCACACTCTCAGCTCACTTGGCCTGTGACTAAGTGTTTCAATCTCTGGTTCATGGCCCCATTTCGAGCCTCCAAACCCAGCATATTTCTGCAACATGCTCCTGTGTTGCTCCTCCTGGAGGAGGAAGGTGAGTCTCCCCAGATCTGCTGCTTGTAGGGTCCTTGCTCAAAGACCAGGTCCTTGCTCAAAGACCAATGGCCTCTAATCATGGTTAAGGTGACTCCAAGCTGAGAGTGCACTCCTTGGCTCCATCTTGCAGCCAACTTCCCAGCTCCAAGGCCTAGGGGCTCTGCCACACTCAGGAACTCCTAGTCTTTTAGTCTCCCTGTGGGTCCTCAGACCATACCATTCTCATGAGGCCTCCACCCCCCACTTAGCCTCTGGAGTGATGTCTCTCAGTGGAGCAGACTTCTAAATGTGATTTTGTGCTCTGCTGCTCTGTGGCTTCCCAGGACCCCTCACACAGTGGTCTATCATCCCGTTGGTTCAGCTTCACTTCTCCACACATCCTACATTCTGTAAAATGGTCAGTTTTCTGTTCCTAGAATTGCTTCTCTTCTTCTCTTCTATCTACTGTTCAGTATGTAGGTGTTCAGAATGGTTTGGTAACTATCTAGCTTAAATACTGGGACCTGATGACATTTTGGTCTCCAATTTCTCTGCCATCTTGCTCCTTTTCCCTAACCAGTACATTTTTAAAGGAGGCTAGGAAAAGTAAAAGTGAAATGTATGGCCTCTTATGATGAAGAAATATATAGCAGATTGGAAATTAAGATGTCCACAAAAAGTTTAGGGTTATGTAAAACACTATATATCAGCCACGATACCTTGTGGTTGGCAATGACAGAAACTCAAATAGATGTACTTCAGACAAAAAGGAGAGTTTATTTGCCTGCAAAATACCGCAAAAGAATTGAACTACTAAGGGCAGGGAAAATGGGATTGTCAGAACATCAGGAAAGACTTGAACTGTGGACTCAAATGCTGAGAGTGCTGTCTTCCTCTCTTCTTGATTAGTTTTTCTTTGCATATGAAACTCAATTTCTTATATGCTTTTTTCATGTTGTTGAAAACATAAACATTGGATATTATCAATTTTATATTCTATAGTTTAAACCACCAAACTAATTATCTAAGTTAAAACACACACACAGAGAGAGAGAGAGAGAGAGAAATAAAATAGATTTCATCCAGGTTCCTTCACATCCAAAGACTTTGGATAATCAAGTAAAAACAAGCAGATTTCACTTGGAGCTGAGAAAGAAGCAGTTCCTCAAGAAGAGGTTGATGGCAATAAAACCATCTGCCAGAAATCTTAGAATTAAATTAAAACATAGTCAATAATCAACTTACTCTGGATCATATAAATATTTTCCACTGTTTTATATAATATTTCTTACTTTTTTTTCAATTATTATGTTTTTTACTATTTTTCTCTATGCTTTTTAAAAAGATAATTCCTTTGAATGTTTTGGATACAGATGAAGACCAAAAAATACTCAACAAATCATTCAAAACATTAGACTTATAGGCACTACATTTGCTAAGATAATTCTGTTGAAAATAGTAAAGGATATTTATCACACTTTCAAAAGTATGACAAAATGCATTATCGAAGATGTGTGGATGTCTTCTCCCTGATTTTGGTACTGGGAAGAATTTATTTATTTACTTATTTATTTTTTAAAGATTTATTCATTTGAGGGGTGCCTGGATTGCTCAGTTGGTTAAGTGTCTTCCTTCTGCTCAAGTCATGATCCCAGGGTTCTAGGATGGAGTCCTGCATTGGGCTCTCCGTCCACAGGATTCTGCTTCTCCCTCTCCCTCTGTATGCTGCTCTCCTACTTGTACATGCACTTTCTGCCAGATAAATAAATTAAATCTTAAACAAATAGATTTATTTATTTGAGAGAAAGAAAAAGAGAAAGTGTGTGAATGGGGGAGGGATAGAGGGTGAAGGAGAGAAGCAGACTCCCTGCTGAGCACAGAGCCCCACGTGGTGCTTGATCTCAAGACCCATGAGATCACAACCTGACCCAAAACCAAAAGTAGGCCACTTAACTGACTGAGCTACCCAGGCATCCTGATACTGGAAAATATTTAAATATAACCACCAATTCTCTTCTAATACAAGAGTAGAAATTTCCCTACAAAAAAAGACTGTGCTTTAGTTGTCAAGAAAACAGTAATGATATTAGAGGAAAGCTAAATAAGGTAAAAGCAACGAAAGGACTATTGGGACAACTATCTTGGTACATAGTGGTCCTCCCCATCATGTGCTTAATTTTAGTAGTTGATTTTTCATTATAAATGACCAGGAATGTATATTGCTTCCTGCTTTACTGTAATCATAATAAAAACATTCCTTCCAAATCTCAGCTAGCAGGTCTATATAGCGATGAATGGATTGAAATTAGAAAATTTTAGAATTCAGATTTTAGATTTTAGAAAAGAGAAGAATATCTTCAGATGCAGAATTTTTCCTTTAAGCTTGCTATGTTTCTTGATAAAATGGCTCATATTGCTGACTTTCTTCACATTAGGGTTAGATTATAAGTGGTTCTGAAAAGACTGTTGATGACTATCTGCATTATCAATAATAAAATAAATTTATAATAAATGAAATATTGTTTAACAATTGACCCAAAGTGTCATTTTAAAAGTTAATCAATCTATGTTTTTATTCCAAAATAAAGGTGGTTTTAGTGTTTGATTTGAAAAAACGATGTAATTATTCTAAAGAAAATCCTTTAAATAGAGCTTAATGTTGTTGATACTTTGCAGTAATTTGTCGAGTTGCACAGAATTGTATAAAAGAAAATACTAGACATCCTCTTATATGTGATGAGTGACTTGGATTTCTCATAATTTACTGGACTTTAGGTTTTGATCCACAAAAATATCATTGTACCAAAACCATAAAACAGTTTCTTTATAATATTCAGAAATTATTTAGACTTGTAGTATAGCTATCTGTATAAATTTTTAATTCCTGATAAGTTTCAAATGGCATGTTGCTAGGTTACACTGGTTGTTTTTAGCAATTGGTAGGACTATGAGACAACATGGTGGCACAAAATTAGGAATTAGGATTCCAGCTCAACCTTTGTATAACTGGAGGGTTTTTTTTTTTTTTTTTGACTCTTAACTTCTAGTCTCAAAAGTTTCACAAAGTTACTTCTGCCTCCATTATAAATCATTACAAAATCATGAAGACAAGTATAGATTTAATAAGTTAATAAAACTATATCACTTCTTGATGAGAGGCACTGCAAACTGTGGTGGAGTATGTTCTCACTCTAACCACAATTCTTATTCTCTTCCACTTATAAAATATGTTCACTACCCATTATCGTATGACATAAGCTTGGGCTAATTCATGTATATACACTTATCTGATAGGTCAACTGAGGGGTTGTATTTTATCTTTATACTATTGATTTATTTTTAAATTCAGGGAAATAATATAACCAGATTTGCACTTAAATAGTAAACAACTATTGTAGCTTAGAGGTTGTGGAAAATATTTTAAAATTTAGTAGTGTTTAGGTGGTAAAATCAGAAGCTTTTCGTGATAATGTAGAGACATGCATTGAGGATTAGGAGTGGGGAGAAACCTGGTGTGGCACTCAGTATTCTGAGTTAGCAAATAGGATGATATTTTCTAAGGTGAGGGATAGTGTTTTCTAAGATGAAGAACATGTTACATTTGAGAAACTATGCAGCAGCCAACTGAAAGTTAGCTCTGCTAATTTTTTTCCAACCATCATTTTATGATATCACTGAGGGAGATTGCATAGACTGAGTAGAAAAAGGGTCCAGGATAGTACCCTAAAGACAGGCAATATGAAATAGGTGCAAATAAAAGGTCAAGGAGACCAAGAATAGTAGTTAATAAGCTGGGAGAAACATTTAAAGACAGTAGTGTGAAAAAACAAAGCAAACATCAGACACTTCATGTGAAGAAAGAGTAAGAAGAGAACACTATCAAGTGCATCAGAGAAATCAAGAACTATAAGAAATAAAATATAAGTGTGACATCTTAGAATATCTGAAATACAAAGCACAATTTTGCCTATAAAATTTATAGTATAGCATAGTGTATTAAAATATATAGATAATAAGTTTACATTAGCATGCAATACTCTGTAAACATTATTGAAAAGTAGATTAGTTATTGTAGCTTAAATATCTTCTATGTACTTCACCCAATGAATTGAAAAATTGCAAAAGATGAATTATTTTTATCAAGGTATCTTGGATACTAACAAAGACTGAGAGATAGAAAAACACAAAGACAAGTGAAACTTCAGTTTAGTAAAGGAAATGAGGAAGACTAAATTGTACAGTTTCTGTTATCAATTCTCTGCTTGACTCGGGTGTCACACTCTCATACACACACACCAAAATGCACATCCAACAAGGTTAAGATCATTGATAGTATGTAGGTAAGAACATGGGTAGAAGCGGAACTGAAGTGACAGAAGTTCTTAACCAAGAAATCTCTATAATGTCAAGCAGTGGTAAGTAGCATTGGAAGTGTTAATTGCTCTGGTTAGGACAGACATTTTAACAATTTTTTTCTTTCCAATCAATGAACATGGAATGTTTTTCCATCTTTTTGTGTCTTCTTTAATTTCTTTCATAAGCGTTCTGTAGTTTCTAGAGTATAGAAATTTTATGGCTTTAGTTAGGTTTATTCTTGAGAATCTTATGGTTTTTGTTGCTATTATGAATGGAATTGATTCCTTAATTTCTCTTTCTACAGTTACATTGTTATCATAGAGAAAAGCAATTGATTTCTGTGCATTGATTTTGTATCCTGTCACATTGCTGAATTGCTATATGAGTTCTAGTAATTTGGGGGTGGAGTCTTTTGGGTTTTCCACATAAAGTATCATATCTGTGAAGAGGGAGACTTTGACTTCTTGGGAAATTTGTATGCATTTTATTTCTTTTTGTTGTCTGATTGCTGAAGCTGAGACTTCTAGTATTATGTTGAACAATAGTGGTGGGAGTGGGTATCCTTGTTGTCTTTCTGATCTTAAGGGAAAAGTTCTATTCTTTTCCCCATTGAAAATGATATTAACTGTGGGATTTTCATAGATGGTTTTTTATGACATTGAGGGATATTCCCTATCTCCCCATACTGTGAAGAGTTTTAATCAGGAATAGATGTTGCACTTTGTCAAATGCTTTTTCTGCATCACTTGAGAGGATCATATGGTTCTTTTCTTTTATTGATGTGTTCCATTACACTTATTGATTTGCAAATGTTGATTAAAATATCATTGGCATTTTTTAAAGAGCTGGAACAAACAATCCTAAAATTTGCATGGAACCTGAAAAGAATTGAATCATCAAGGGAAAAATGAAGAAGAAAAACAAAGCTAAAGACATCACAATGCCTGACTTGAAGCTATATTACAAAGCTTCAAGACAGCATGACACCAAGACAGCAATGGTATGGGCACAAAAACAGACACATAAACTAATGGAACCAATGAAACAGAATAGAGACCCCAGAAATAGATCCTCAACTCTAGGGTCAGCTAACCTTTGACGAATCAGGAAAAAATATACAATGGAAAAAAGACAGTCTCTTTAATAAGTGGTGCTGGGAAAATTGGATAGCTACATATAGGATGAAACTGAACCATTCCATTACACCATACACAAGGATAAACTCAAAATGGATAAAATATCTCAATGTGAGACAGGAATCCATCAAAATCCTAGTGGAGAACATAGGCAATAACCTCTTTGACATTGGCCACAGTAATTTCTTTCAAACATGTCTCCAAAGACCAGGGGAAAAAAAGCAAAATGAACTACTTGGACTTCAAGGAGATAAAAACCTTCTGCACAGCAAAGGAAATAGTCAACAAGAATAAGAGTCAAATCAAAGAATGAGAATGACATTTGCAAATGACATTACAAATGAAAGGCTGATATCTAAGATCTATAAAGAATTTATCAAACTCAACACTCAAAAAACAAATAACCCAGTCAAAAAATGGGCAGAAGACATGAGCAAACACTCATTCAAAGAAGACATACAAATGGCTAACAGACACATGAAAAATGCTCCATATATCTAGCCATCAGGAAAATTCAAATCAAAACAACACTGAGATACCACTTTACACCACTGAAAATGGCAAAAACTAACAAGGCAAAAACAACAAATGCTGGAGAGGATGTGGAGAAAGGGGAACCCTCTTACTCTGTTGGTGGGAATGCAAGTTGGTCCAGCCATGTTGGAAAACGGAGTGTGGAAATTCCTTAAAATGTTACAAATAGAGCTACCTTATAACCCAGCAATTACTCTACTGGGTATTTACTCCAAAGATACAGATGAAGTGGAAAAAGGTGTACATGCACTCCAATGTTCATACAAGCAATGTCCTCAACATCCAAACTGTCAAGGGAGCCAAGATGCCCTTCAACAGATGAATGGGAAAAGATGTGGTACATATATACAACAGAATATTATTCAGGCATCAGAAGTGAATACTTACCATTTTCACTGACATGGATGGAACTGGAGGGAATTAGGCTAAGTGAAGTAAGTCAAACAGAGAAAGACAATTATCATATGGTTTCACTTAAATGTGGAAAATAAGCAATAGCATGGAGGATCATAGGGGAAGGAGGGAAATCCAAAGGCAGAGAAATAATAGAGGGAGAGGAACCATGAGAGACTATGGACCCTGGGACACAAACTGAGGGTTTCAGAGCAGAGGGGATTGGAAGGGAGGGGGTAACAGGTGTATGAAGGAGGGAATGTGCTCTGATGAACAGTGTGTTATACATAACTAATGAATCATTGAAGACTTTATCAAAAAATAATGATGTACTACCCAGTGGCTAACTGAACATAAATAAATAAGTGATAAGTAGTTTTTCAAATTTACTTTCCTAATGGAGACATGTTGAATATGTTAGAAGATGTTAACTGTGCCATTTATTTACAAGTTACTAAACCATGAGAAGCCACATTGAGACCTGACTCAAATTCAAACTAGTTTGAGCTGACTTTATGATACCTACATGTAGGAATTTTTAATATGACCTTGCAAATCAAATCAAAGATAGAGATCAAGCACTGGAAACAACAACAACAGCAACAACACAATTCCACAGAAAATGTAGGAATTGAAAATTGATATTAAGAAAAGTTGGATAAATTGTATCTGCCCTAATACAAGAGGAAAAGCCTACAATTATGCCACAAGCTCTAGACTACATGTAGTTGAAGGAAATATAATTAGTCACTTATATTTCAGGCAGTTAAACAGTGATTCATATGCAATTAGTTGGCACAGGAGTTATATTTCAATGTCATAAAGATATAAAAACATAAAAAGCAAAACTTACTGATTCAAAGATTAGCCTATAAACACATGTGTCCATGAGCTGAATACACATATACAAGAAACACAGAGAAATAGAAATATATATATATTTTAAAAACAAATCTTTGTATTTGTCAGAGGAGCTTAATCCTAAATCAAATGTGATCATTATAAATCTACAGTGAAATTTATTAGAGTTCTATAAGTTATAACCCAGAGAGAGTCAGCAATCTCTTCAGTGACACCTGCCACAGTATGGGCAGCATGAGGAGTTTATTTGTCCTTTGAATGACTCTCTTAGGTTGAGAAGGTTCCAGTAGGTGGAATGGACCTCACATATATGGATAATTCTTCCTATCTTCCTCACTGCTTCACACACACACACACACACACACACACACACACACAATTTTGTTCTATTATTCCTCCCATAAGATGTCTAGATAAGACTATAAAATCTTCTTTCTTTTTTTTTTTTAAGATTTTATTTATTTTTGACAGACAGAGATCACAAGTAGGCAGAGAAGCAGGCAGAGAGAGAGAGGAGGAAGCAGGCTCCCTCCTGAGCATACAGCCCGATGTGGGGCTTGATCCCAGGACCCTGGGATCATGACCTGAGCCGAAGGCAGAGGCTTTAACCCACTGAGCCACCCAGGCGCCCCATAAAATCTTCTTTCATTAGAGAAATAAAAAAAATACTTTTGTTCCCTGACTCCTTGTTCCTTGAATTCTTATATACTCTGTTGAGACTGTCATCCAGAGGCTTAGAACTCAAGAGAATCTAAATTATTCTATCTTCTAGAATATAATTCTTTCAGTTTTATGTGTAATGTCAATAAACACAAAGTGTTACTGTGCTCTGATGAACAGTGCATTCAATAGTTGCTGAAGGCAACTTAGCAAAGATAGTTACTCTGCTTGTCCTTATATTAATTCTTTATTTTTATATTTATTATATAGATCTATTTATTTATTTATTTAATAAAATTAATTTCACTCTGAATTAATTTTACCCTATTGGCCCTCTATGTTTGGAAAATTATGTTATTCTTTAGCAAATGTATCTTATCTATCTGTGATCACTTAAAATTTCTACTTGGTGAAATTCTCATTATTCTTGAACTACAGGAAGTTGAAAGGCTAGTTTTATAGCATCTCACTATTGAGCCCGGTATACCAGTCTATAGACTAAATGTTATTGGTTGAATTATATCTACTCCAAATTCATCTTATCTTCTCTATCTAATTCATCAAATATCTGAAGTAAACAGATTTAAAAAATACTAATAATGATGTTTCCTCAACCTGAGTATAACTTATACTTGAGAGAGTTTACCAGGGGTCTCAACTTCTTGAATTACCTTAAACTCACACTTTTACTATCAGTAATTGATGTCTTTGGCTAACACATTCTCTGACATCCTGGAGGAACCAACACCAGCTCATACTTCAGTTTCTCTTGAAACAGTAAACCAATCTTAATGCTTTGTTTGCCTGACCCACAATGAAGGTCAAGCTTGCATAACTAGGAAACAAAAAGTGAATTGTTGGTATTACCAAGGAATAGGAGTCATAAGAAGTGATCCTTCCTGAGATTTTAGGGAAATATTTTTTAAAATATTTTTATTTACTTATTTGACAGAGAGATAGAGAGTACAAGTAGGCAGAGTATCAGGCAGAGTGAAAGGGAGAAGCAGGCTCTCCATGGAACAGGGAGCCTGATGCGGGGTTGTATCCCAGGATGCTGGGATGACCTGAGCCAAAGGCAGACGCTTAACTGACTGAGCCACCCAGGTACCCCAGGGAAAATTTTTTAAAATCAATGAATAAATAATAAATTATCAAAGACAACCAGAAAACATTTGACCAAAGTAGTTTTTGTTCTTACGTATTGGAAACTAAATCATCCATAGAAAATGTATTCTGTTCTTCACTTCAATATGACTATTCACATTTCAATTCACCAAATTACTCATTTCAGTGTTATCTGAGGCAGTTGTTCAGGAGTCAGGATGGAAACCAGAGAAACACATGCTTTTTTTTATTTGCTTTTTATGTCAAATTGTCAAATTATTAATTCATGTGCCCTCTGGATACTTAATTATGTATATTTTATATCTGTGTATTATATTTAAATGAAGAGTTAGAAGAGGGAGAAGTGTGGGGAAGGAAGTAAAAGAGGAATAAGGACAGAAGGAAAAACTGAAGTAAAGGGGAAGAAATGAAAGAATTAAGAAAACTTAATTTAAAATACAAATTTTATTAGTTCATCAATATTGTAGAATGCCTTCAACCATTCAAACTAAAATGGTAAGTGCCACCTCCAAAAATATGATTAAATGTATTCAACATTAATTTTCTGAATATGTCTGTAATATTAAATCCTCAACAAATATTTTTCAGTAGCTTACTTCTCATTGGTGATACCAGTATATACCTCTCTGAAACATAACACCTGAAAAGTCCCAATTCCCCAAAATGACAGAATGTAACCATGAGAATTCTGGAGAAAGTGACAAGGGGTATCTTCTAGTCCATGTGGCTGAGTTTTAATGAGTCTAAGAGGAAAATCCAAATTTAGAAATATAAAATGCTTAATACTCCCAAAGCCATTAACTTGACACCTTCCTGAAAAAGAAATGAACTAATATAAATAAGTACTCAGCAGTTTGAGTTGAATCATGCTGTCAACCACCCTGCTCTCTGCATGCTGTGATATACTGTGCCTATTACTAGTTTGATACAGGGATCATCCCAAATCTCACCCTGCTCTTATATTAGAAATATCATACAAAGATGTTTCTGCACATTAGCCTATCTTCTAAGGATGGGAAAAATTATTTATGTTATTCATTCTTTCAAGGAAAAATATTTGTCTCTAATATGTATAAGTCTTTGTAAGAGTATTGTAGATAATGAAATGAGTAAGTGTTGCCCTTATCTCACCCTGTAAAAAAGACTAATATCTATTTAGCATTTACTATAAACTAAAGACTGTGGTAAGTGCTGGGGTCAGATAATTCCTGAATTTATAGAAATCAAATAATGTAAAGAGAGTCATTAATTAAATTTACATATAAGTGTAACAAATGTATAAATGAGAATTACACAGTGTTGCAAGATTTTATATCGAGTCATTAAACTATAGCCCATGGTCCAAATCCACCCAACTGTTTACTTTTGTACAAACCATGTGGTAAGAAAGTCTTTTAAATAAAATTTTTAAATTTTAAAATATTTAAAATAAAATAAAAATAATTATATTTCATTTTATTATATTATATATTTTATATATTTATATATTATGTATTCATTTATATATTTATTAGTTATATATTTTATATTTTATTTATTTAATTTTATATTTTATATTTATCTTTAGTATATTTAAAAATATTTTAAATATTTAATATTTAACTATTTAAATATAAAATAATTAAAATAAAAAAGAATCATTTAAAATAATGATTTCATTTCAAGTGGTTATGTAGGTGTCTACATAATTATATTTCTGATTTTTTTCTGTTGGAACACAGTGTCTAAAATATTATCTATTTGGTCTTATGCAGGAAAAACTTGAAGATTCCTATTCTGTATTATAGAAATTTGACCTAGTTGGTTAGTAAATAGAGACCAAGTAAATATAGACCAACTAAAAATTACAAATGTCTATGAATTAAAATTGTTACATAAACAATCAAAATTAATCTCAAAGTATATTACATAAAGATACATTGAATATGTGACTGAGTCAATGATAATATTGGGTTGTTTCTTCAGGTGATATGGGATTTGGATATTGGACTTTTCTATATGTATCTGTTGCAGGGAAATTTTTTATAGAGAAAAATTCCTATAGTGAGAAAATGTCTCTGGGACAAAGACACTTAATCCTACCCTATCCTCAAGAGTAGATTATAGAGTACAATTAAAATGTGAACTGGGGCAAAGTTAATAGAAGTTATAGAAGGAAAAATAAGTTTTATGTTTGCTTTCTTGTTAGAAAAATCAATGAAAATTTATAATATACTTGAAGGTTGCAATGGGAGATGAGAAGATTTTTGTATATTTTCAATCAGTCAAAATATGTAACAACAACAAGACTGGCTGAATGCAAGACAGGGGACTTTAGGTTGGCAAAGACTGATTTTCTGCCTTCTATATGTTACTGCTGATTTAAAATTATAAAATTTAAAATTTTTTCAGTGTGAACAGAATCAGATTATCAGGATTATAAATCAGTAAGTAAGGAAAATAATAAAAGCTACAATGATATAATTGAGGATATTCAGAGCAAGTCTAAGCTTTTTAAGCCAGCCCTGAACAAGTAAAGATTATTATCTTTGAGGTCCTGATCTGCTCACTGACATTAACTTCATTGGTTTTTTTTTAATCATTAGGTTTAAGCAGATCCTTTTCAATGCCTTCACTGCTCCAAAATTAAGACCTGACATGTCTATATGGGTAAGAAATGGCTTCTGACTCTATATTACTGAGGTCAGTGAGATAGTTGATACCAGAGTTTTAGCAATAAATATGTAATATCTGTAACTTGCAAAAAAAAAAAAAAAGCAATACTTTCAGGATGATGAAAACAGAACAAGAATGACACCAATAGCAATGCAAATGAATAATTCTTTTATTTCAAATAGGATGTATTTCCAGAGGAAGTTAAGTAAAAAAACAAATTTTAAAGTAGTTAATATCACAAATAATAATTGTTAAATACAGTTTTACTTGTTTTATTTGTAATTGCTCACTTCACTTTTATTGTAAACCTTGCCAACTTTTCAGTACTGTATGCACAAAATATATATTGTAGTATCTTTAATCTCAGGCCCTGAGCTGAGGTGGGGGCACAGCAAATATTTGTACACAAAAGGAAATCAAAGATAACTTTAATCTCAGAATCTTAACAATATAGTGAATAGATTGATAAATAAGCTGATTAAAAGGATGTTCAAAAGAACTGTAAAAAATTAACATATAATGAAACACATACTAGTGAAGGACAGACTTAAAAACTATTGTACAAGTAATAACTTCCAAAATAGTTGCAAATTCCAATGCTTCTAGAGACTAAAATGCAAGTAGTACATTTAGCTGTGCATCCTTACATAAGTGGTTCAATGAATCTGGAGGGCTTGGGGGCCAGGTCTCTGTGGACAGAGGCCTGAGAAGCCAATCTAGAGTTAGGTTTAGGGCCTAGAGGCATGGCAGGCCCATTCTGTTTTGTTTTCTCTTGATATCATTGAGGATATTTTGTACAGAAATATAATATCTTCTTTATCATAATACAGAGCAGATATATATTTTTTGTCTCAGATCTCATTCCCAGTTAGGTCTTTTTAGCAAATACTTTGCTATCTAAAAATTTGATTCTGTGAATTTCTGAGTTGATTGTATTTCCTCTTCAGGCTGGTAGCTCACACTAATTCTAATTTAGCATGAATGATGTCTAATGGCTACAGTAAATTCCTGTTAAGATATAATTTAATGGAAGCCAAGAAAGTTATCTTCATCATCTGCCTCATTGGGTAAGTGCTAATAGACACATAAAAATCCCTCAATAAATATTAGCATATTTAAAAAAAAATGGATAGATGAATAGGTCCAGACAATATATAAGATTTTATGGCCCAACATTTTACTTTAGTTTTTATCTATACATTAACTTTTTTTATTCTGACATTTTTTTAAAATATTTTATCCATTTCTTTGATAGAGAGAGATTATAAGTAGGCAGAGAGGCAGGCAGAGAGAGAGAGAGGAGGGGAAGCAGGCTCCCTGCTGAGCAGAGACCCCGAGGTGGGGCTCGATCCCAGGACCCTGGGATCATGACCTGAGCTGGAGACTGAGGCCCAACCCACTGAGCCACCCAGGTGCCCCTTTTTATCCTGACTTTTAAAATTATAATTTCCTGACTGTTTTTTTTAAGATTTTTTAATTTATTTATTTGACACAGAGAGATTACAAGTAGGCAGAGAGGCAGGCAGAGAGAGAGAGGAGGAAGCAGGCTCCCCGCTGAGCAGAGAGCCTGATGCGGGACTCCATCCCAGGACCCTGAGATCATGACCTGAGTCAAAGGCAGTGGCTTAACCCACTGAGCCACCCAGGCACCCCTGACTATTTTTAAACTATTTGTCCACTCTTTATAATCCTTGACTGACAAAGGTGTAAAGATATTATTTGTTTGTTTGTCCATTTATTTGTTTATCAGAGAGAGATAGAGAGTACAAGCAGGAGGAATGGCAGGAAGAGGGAGAAGTGGTTCCCAACTGAGCAAGGAGACCAATGCAGGACTCAATCCAGGACCCTGGAATCAGGAATTGAGCCAAAGGCAGAGGCTTAACTGAGCCACACAGGTGTCCCCAAAAAGGGAACGAATAGATTATAAAGTCACATCTAAATACTTTAATACTTAGCATTTAGAATAGGAGAGAAAGAAAGAAAAAATGTTCTCCAGTACTTAGCATGGCTTGATTTTTTTTTCCTTCTGTGATGTGAATGTCAGTTGCTAGAATGGAAATGAATCAGTACATTCTAATAGTGAAAATCTTCAAGTTCAATTTAGGAACCAATAAGCTAAGCACCTAGTACTGTATCCATCTCTGGACTGGTGCATCTATTTTCTTTCTATTTCAGATAAATACTGCCCAATAAGATTGAGAAGGTGATCCAATAAATAACATTCAGATATTTGAGTACTTTAAAAAAACATTGTATATAGAACATAGATATCAACTGAGAAGCTGAGATAAATGAACAGGTCAGGACTTCAAGACTGATTGCCTCACCGGTGAAGACACAATTAACTCTAAACAGTTTGATTTAATAAGAATAATAAGGAAAGTAGTTTTTTTTTAAACCTGTCTAAATACTTCCAGTTCACTTGTTATAAGATCTAAAACTAAGATTCATAGCATTTACTATTTCTGAAGCTTTCCATTCTTCATTGAAAACAATCTCAGTTTATTAGCTCCTTAGAATTTTAGATCATCCTTCCCAACATGATCTCCACAAAAGCGTTAAATATGGCACTGTTTGTTTGTAAATAAGTAAATAAAATGTCTCACAATTTGTATGCCCACTCTCAGATCACTGATAAGAAGAGAAAGTACACATAAAACAGTGGATTTTACATTGACGTAATTATAAGAAAACCTTTAAAGTTGAGTACTTATTGATCAAACAGAAGAGTCTGAGATGAGGTTGCTTTAGTTTTTGTTTTGTTTTGTTTTTTCATTTGACGGAGTAATTTGCTTGTGAAGTGTTGGTAATTTATATACCAAGTTGACTGGATCATGGGATACCCAGAACTTTGGCTAAATATATTTTCTGGATATGTCTATGAGGATGTTTCTGAATAAGATTAACATTTTAATCTGCAGATTGTCTAAAGCAGATTGCCCTCTCTAGTGTGGGTAGACATCATCTAATCCACTGAAGGCCTGTCTAGGGCAAAAAAGTAGAGGAAGAGATAATTTGCTTTCTGTGCTTGACTGTTTGAACTGGAACACCAATTTTCTTCTGCCCTTAGATTAGAAATTACACCATTAGCTCTCCAGGTTCTCAGACTTAGACTGAAGTACACCATTGGCTTTCCTGTGTCTCCAACCTATAGATGCTAAATAATGGGGCTTTTCATCTTCTAAAGGCATGTGAGCTAATACATTATAAAACTATCTCTCCCCCTCAGTGTGTGTGTATATCTGTGTGTGTAAAATTGGGTTTGTTTCTCTGGAGTTGTGAAGTTGGAAAAATACAGGGTTTTGTTGAGTATGTGCATAGAAATTTTCTAAAAAAGGTATTTGGATCGAGTTCTAGAGTTCTACATCAGACTCCTTGCTCAGCAGGGAGCCTGGTTCTTTCTTGGCCTGCCACTGTCCCTGCTAGTGCCTGCTTTCTCTCTCTGACGAATAAATAAACAAAATCTCAAAAAAAAAAAAAAGAAACAAATGGAATGACACTCCATGTTCATGTATTATAAAATTAATTTTGTTAGAATGTTTATATTTCCCAAAGCTACCTATAGATTCATTGTAGTCCTTAACAAAATTCCAATGACATTTTTCACAGAAGTAGAAAAAAAGAAATCCAAAAATTTATATGGAACCACAAGGGTCCCTGAATGGCCAAAGCAATCCTGAGAAAGAACAACAAATCTGGAGGTATTACACTTTCTGATTCCAAACTTTATTACAAAGTTTCAGTAATCAAAACTGTATGGTATTCACATAAAAATAGACATGCAGATCAATCAAACAGAATTGAGAGCCTAGAAATAAACATGGGTATGGAAGGTCTACTAATATTTGACAAGTGAGCCAAGAACACTCAATAGGAAAAAATAGTATCATCCATAAAGAGTTTGGGAAAAGTGGATATTCACATGCGCAACAATAAAATTGAACGCTTCTTTCTATACCACTTACAAAAATTCATTTGCAATGGATTAAAGACTTAAATGTAAGACCCAAAACTTTAAAACTACTACTAGAAATACAGGAAAAATTTCCTTGACATTAATCTTGGCAATGTGTTGTGTTTTGTTGCTGTTGATTCAGAAAAAACAAAAAGCACACCAAGAAAGTATAAACAAAGAGTCAAACAAATATAGAGGAAGATATCAAGCTAAAATCTACACAGCAGAGCAGAGGGTCAACAGAATGAAATGGCAACCTAGAGAATGTGGAAAAATATTTGCAAACTCTCTGATTAGGGGTTAATATCCAAGGAACTCATTAAATAACCCAATTAAAAATAGGCAAATAACCTTAATAATCATTTTTACCAAAGCAGACATAGAAATGATGAACAGGTACATGAAAACATGTTCCATGTCAGTAATTGTCAGGGAAATGCAAATAAAATCATAATGAAATTTTGCCTCATACCAAATAGGATTTCTGTTGTCAAGACAAACAACAGATGTTGCTAAGGATATGATAAAAGGGGAATCTGTGTACAGAATTGGTGGAAGTGTAGATTGTTGCAGCCACTGTGAAAAACAGTCTGGGTATTTATTTTAAAAAAATGGACTGCCTTATGGACCAACAATCCTACTTTGGGTATATATTTGAATGATAAAAATCTATATCTTGAAGAAATATCTTCAGCCGCATGTTTTCTGCAGCATTATTCACAATAACCAAGATATTAAAACAACTTAGATGTCTGTTGACTAAGGAATAGATAAAGAATATGTTTTGGATATATACAATGAATTATTATTCAGACATAGAAAGTGTAGAAAATCCTTTTGCAAAACATGATTGGATATTGAGGATATTATATTAAGTAAAATAAGTCAAAAGTGAAACAGAAATAATTTATGTTTTCACTTTACATGAAATCTAAAGTAGCTGAACTCTTTTTTTTTTTTTTTTTTTTTTTTTTTTTTTTAAAGATTTTATTCATTTATTTGACAGAGAGAGAGATCACAAGTAGGCAGAGAGGCAGGTAGAGAGAGAGAGAGGAGGAAGCAGGCTCCCTGCTGAGCAGAGAGCCCGATGCGGGACTCGATCCCAGGATCCTGAGATCATGACCTGAGCTGAAGGCAGCGGCTTAACCCACTGAGCCACCCAGGCTCCCAGAAGTAGCTGAACTCTTTAAAATGAGAGTAGAATGATGGTTAGCAGAGGTTGGAAGGTGGAACAAATAGGAGATGTTGAGTACAAACTTCCAGTTATATGACTAATAAGTTTTGGGGAACTAATGCACAGCATGGTGATTAAAATTCACAAACAATTGTTGTTAAGAGAGTAGATCTTAAATGTTATTATCAGGGAAAAAAGTATGATTATGTGAGGCATTGGAGGTGTTAACGGACTTTATTATGATAATTATATAATGATATATATATGTATCAAAGCATTATGTTGTATACTTAAACTTACATATGTTATATGTCAATAATATCTCAAGAAAGCTGGAAAAAAGAGCCTTTTTTAAACTGTAAACATTATGTACTTGGTCTTAACTTTTCCTTTATATAAATTTTGAACACAGCAAAATATTTTTAAGAGGTAAAGTGCTCATAAAGCAAAAGAAAATAGGCTATATTTTAGAAGAAAAATAATCAATACAAGTAGATCAACTTATGACTCATATGTTGGGATTATGACAGGAACTTTAAAATAGCTATAAGTATGTTAAAGAATAAAGCAGAAAAGGTTAAGAGATAACAGATGAGAAATTTTAGGAAAGAAATAGATGAAGGATATAATTCTTGAAAGGAATGCAACATAAATATATACAAATGAAATAAAATATCTAAATAGAAGAAAGACTGTATCCACCTTGAAAGATATATATGAGGTATTGATATTTCTGACGATTCATTTTTGTGTAAAAATCTATCAGCCTTGTACTGAGTGAGAATTACTGACCCAGAAGTATGAAATCATAGACAGAGTTAAATGTCGACATTTTGGCCAAAGTCAGTTATCAGGAGCCACATTTTCCATTAAAATGGAGTGGGATTCATGATTTTATAGAAAAGTATAATTCTGGGATTACTGTTATTCATCTATCTGTATTTTCTTAGTCTCTATCAACTTCATATGAGCAAATTACCATAACTGATGAATAGGATAAATGCAGAAGGTCAACATGAAATGGAAAAGAAAAATGGTTATAGGTAAAAAATAAAAAAATCTGAAATGTATTATCTTACCAGGATAAGGATTTATTGTTTTCCTTAATCTAGAACTGAAAGACATGATAATAATATGAAAAGCCTAGCTCTGCTTCTTGGAATTTGAGGATGAATACTTGACTTAATATCTATATACTTCAATTCTCCCATGAAAAATAAACTTAGATAATTAGGTTATAATAAACCAAAGCACTTTTTAGCTCTAAATTCTTTGACTACAGGAATTTAAATAATTAACAATGGAGATCCTGGCAACAGACATCAAAACATTATAGAGTAAGAATCACATCTCAAAACTCTTTGGATATCCACTTGAAAAATCAATGGAGATGATTAAAACTGTCATGATATTAAAATGATTTACAAAATGGAAATGTCTTCCCATCGTAAACAATCCATTGATTTATTTTTTCTGTGGAGTAAATGAAATAAAAGGAAATAGAATGTTAAGTTATAGGTAGAAGAATTAAGTGTTTACACTCATAATAAATTTTGAATTCATTACTAAGTGTGTTTGTTCTTGGAAAATCTACCTAAATTAGGTGAGCCTCAGCTTACCCAAGTATAGTATAGGAATAATAAGTCAACTCTTATTGGTGTCTTAGCTGTTAATCATCTGCCTTTGGATCAGGTCATGGTTCCAGGGTTCGGGAATTGAGTCCCACATCAGGACTGCTCAGCAGATCACTTAAAACAAATAAACAAAAAAAGAAAAAGAATAAAAGTAAGAAAATGAGGAAAGAATTAAGGAAGGAAAAATAGAAGGAAAGGGGACTGTCAAAAAAAAAAAAAAAGAAAGAAACATGGCAGGACAAATGTAGGAATAATACTAATTATGACCTTAAGATAAAAAATGTTCCCATATGCTGATACAACTTGCTAGTATTCTTACTTCTTCAATGAAATCTCAGTGTCCACATGGCAAACTCATCTTATTGCTAGTTATATGAATTGGTTATTTCAAAGAAGTTTTGCAATAACATCCACCACCAGCATAAGAATATACACACTGATATTTAAAATGAATTCCATTAAATTTATTTTTATTTAACTGAATTGAATAAAGGATAATGAGAACTGCTTTAATTTTTCAAAAAGTACACACATATTTAAATAAGAGACTTATTTTTATCATGTTCATACTTAAGTAAGACAAAATAAATTTCACATTCTACATTAAAAGAAAAGATAAAAGAAATTCTGGGGAATTTCTGGGGAAAACCACAAAGTTGGAGGATCCTAAACTTACCTCATCAACTAGATAACACTCTCTGCAGAATAAACACCCAAGAAAAGAACTCAGACTGGCTGAAAAAACCCACAACTTAATGTAACTTTGAGGTGACACTTAAGAGTAGGAAGGGCAATGACTTCTTGGAAAGCAAAGCCCCATGGCTCTAACCACTGGAGAAGGGGGTCATAGATATGAAGAAGAGCCAGAAACATTGAAGTATATCAGGAAGCCTATAAAGGGAAGAGAAATGCCCATAGCATTTGTTTTTGAAAATCAGAGGGGCTGAATTTCATGAGTGCATATAACTAGTAGGACTTAAAATTGGAACATTAAAATCAGTGGGTGCCCCCCTCGCTCGCTCGCGCTCCCTGCTCCCCGCTTGCCGCCCACCACCCACCGCCCGCAGTCCTCCATGGGTTCTCTCATTAGTGTGCTGCAGTCTCCTTAGCCACCCACCCGTCTCCGAGCTTGCGACTCGCGGACAGGCATCCTCAGCCCAGAGAGACGGGACTGCGAGTCGTCGCCTAAGTGCCTTTCATCTGAGAAATTCAAGGCACTTGTAGAACTTCTGCCGCACAGACCGTGGGTCTTACAGCACATTTGTAAGCATGGCTGTCATCCAGAAGAAACTGGTGATTATTGGTGATGGAGCCTGTGGCAAGACTTGTTTGCTCATCGTCTTTAGCAAGGACCAGTTCCCAGAGGTGTATGTACCCACAGTGTTTTAGAACTATGTGGCAGATATGGAAGTTGATGGAAAGCCGGTAGAGTTGGCTTTGTGGGATACAGCTGGGCAGGAAGATTATGACTGCTTGAGGCCTCTCTCCTATCCGGACACTGATGTTATACTGATGTGTTTCTCCATTGACAGCCCTGATAGTTTAGAAAATATCCCAGAAAAAAATGGACCCCGGAAGTCAAGCACTTCTGTCCCAACGTGCCCATCATCCTGGTTGGGAACAAGAAGGATCTTTGGAATGATGAGCACACAAAGCGGGAGCTAGCCAAGATGAAGCAGGAGCCGGTGAAACCTGAAGAAGGCAGAGATATGGCAAACAGGATCGGCGCTTTTGGATACATGAAGTGTTCAGCAAACACCAAAGATGGAGTGAGGGAGGTTTTTGAAATAGCCACGAGAGCTGCTCTGCAAGCCAGAAATGGGAAGAAAAAATCTGGGTGCCTTGTCTTGTGAAACCCTGCTGCAAGCACAGCCCTCATGCGGTTAATTTTGAAGTGCTGTTTATTAATCTTAGTGTATGATTACTGGCCTTTTTCATTTATCTATAATTTACCTAAGATTACAAATCAGAAGTCATCTTGCTACCAGTATTTAGAAGCCAACCGTGATTATTAATGATGTCTAACCCACCTGACCACCGGGGTCCTTCTGACACCGCTCTAACAGCCCTCCTCTGCACTCCCACCTGACACACCAGGCGTAATTCAAGGAATTTCTTAACTTCTTGCTTCTTTCTAGAAAAAGAAACAGTTGGTAACTTTTGTTAATTAGGCTGTAACTACTTTATAACTAACATGTCCTGCCTGTCATCTGTCAGCTGCAAGATACTATAGTGAGTCCCTACTTCAGAGCTTTACTCCTTAACAGATTTTATTGGCATAACTCTGTGATGGGCATCCAGTTTTTTGAAAATGCTCATCCAGAAAGGCCCAAGTCTATGCAGCTGTGGCAGTTACAGTTCTGTGGTTTCATGTTAGTTACTTTATAGTTACTGTTTAATTAGTGCCACTTAATGTATGTTACCAAAAAATAAATATATCTACCCCAGACTAGATGTAGTATTTTTTGTATAATTGGATTTCCTAATACTAATATTTGTCATCCCTGCAGAAAGTGTATTGGTTTTTTTTTTTTTAAAGAAAGTGTATTTGAAAATAAAGTCAGATTGAAAATTCATTTTTAAAATTCCCATTTTGTCAGTTTCTCTGATAAAAGATGGCCCATATCACCTGTTCTCGGTCCCACATATCCAGTACCCCCTCCCCAGAGCTGGGCTAAATAAATAGGAATTTGGTTTCATGCCTGAGGCACTTAGACACTTCAGCAAGTGGCATGACTTGTCTCACCTGGACTGCAGGGTCTGGCTCTAGTTCACAGTGCTCCTTTTCCTCACTGTATCCAGGTTCCCTCCCAAAGGAGCTGTCCGTTCTGTTGAGTGGCACTCACTCTCCTCTCCAGCTTTTTTTCTGTACCAGTTAATTTTTCCAACTACTAATAGAATAAAGGCAGTTTTCTAAAAAAAAAAAAAAAAAAAAAAAAACAGTGGGTCCCACTCCAAGAGAGCCCAGAAGGAAATTTTCTCTGAGCCTCTGCCCTTAAAGAGATAGCACAGCAAAGAGACTGCAGAGATAATTGGTAGCAACAGTTTGAAAGACAGCTGGGGCTTATGGGAGGGTGAGTTAAAATCTCAGAATTACCTGAGGGACTTCTCTGGGAACAAAGATGTTAGGACCTATTCCCCTCTCCTGTCCCTCATCATAAAAACAGCCATTTTCAGGAGCCAGTGTGCCACCTGCAATCACTACCTAACTTGCTTTCACAGCACTCAGCCTATCCAGCTACACCTGACTCAGTTCTGGTGTTGCAGATCTCTTCCTTCAGAAAACTGGGCAGACCTTGACAACATTGTCTCCTGATCTCCCATGGAGGATGCATGCACCTTATGCATGCAGATAAAACTGCACCCCAAGCCCACTTTCACTGTGAAGAATGGCCAAAGTTTACCTCAGTCTCAGTAGCAGGTACATGTCCCCCGTAGAAGAGGACCAGCACCATCAAGTTAAAAGTACATGACCCATGCACTACTTTCAAGAGCAAGAGACATGGTAGACTTTCCTTAACACATAGAAACAGAGAGCTAGGCAAATTGAGAAGACAGAATAATATGTCAAAAATGAAAAAAAAGGGCAAACCACAGCAAGAGACCTAAGGAAAATGACATTAAGTAACATGCCTCATAGAGAATTTAAAATAATGATCATAAAGATACTGACTGGACTTGAGAATAGAGTGGTGGAAACCAGTGACACCGGTAACACAGAGATAAAAAAGAACCAATTAGAGATGAAGAACACAATAAGGGAAGTTATGATCACCCTTGATGGAATAAATAACAGACTAGAAGAAGCAGAGGAACAAATTAGTGACAGAGTAATGGAATATAATCTAGATGAACTAATAAGAGGAAGAAGAATTATACAAAATGATAATAGACTTTGGTAACTCAATGATCCATCAAGAATAATAATATTCACATTGTAAGGATCCCAAAAGAGAAGAAAAAGAAAAAGGGGGCAGAAAATTTATTGAAGAAATAATAACTGAACATTTCCATAGTCTGGAGAAGGAAAGAGATATCCAAATCCAAGAGGCACAGAAATCCCCCAAGAAAATCAACCTAAGGAGGTCCACACCAACGCACATAGTAGTCAAAGTGGCAAAAAAATGATAAGGAAAAAAAAATTAGAATCAGCTTGCAGGAATAAGACAGTTACATATGAGGAAAACCCCAAAAGGGTTTCAGAGGATTTTTCAGCAGCAACTTTGCAAGCCAGAAGAGAGTGGATTAAAAATTCAAAGTGCTGAAAGAAAAAAATCTACAGCCAAAACTACTCTGTCTAGTAAGGCTGTCTTTCACAATAGAAGGAAAGATTTTTTCAGAAAAAGAAAAACTAAAGGAGTTCATGATCACTAAACAAGTTGTACAAGAATAATTTAAGGGGATTCTTTGAGAAGAAAGGAAAGACCATAAGTAAGATTAAAAACAGGGAAATACAAAGGCACTTAAAAAAAATACGTCTGGGATGCCTGGGTGTCTCAGTTGGTTAAACATCTAGTTTTGGCTCAAGTCATGATCTCATGATCCTGGAATCAAGTCACACATTGGGTTTCTTGCTCAGTAGGGAGTCTGCTTCTCCCTCTGCCTGCACTCCCCTTACTTGTGTTTGCTTTACCTCTCTCTTTCTTTCTGACAAAGAAATAAAATCTTAAAAAATAAAAAAAAATTAAATATTTCGGTGAGAATCAGACAAGGGATTCCAAAATAAAGAATGTAAAATATGACACCATATATTAAAAAGGTGTGATGGGCAGAAGAGAAGTAAGAATGGGTTTGAGGGGCACCTGAGTGGCTCAATGGGTTAAAGCCTCTGACTTCAGCTCAGGCCATGATCACAGGGTCCTGGGATCGAACCCCTCATCAGGCTCTCTGCTCATTGGGGAGTCTTCTTCCTCCTCTCTGCCTCTCTGGCTGCCTCTCTGCCTACCTGTGGTCATTGTCTGTCAAATAAATAAATAAAGTCTTTAAAAAATTTATAAGGTAAGAATATTATCATAAGGAACACTGCAAAAAGTTGTGAAAATACTTCAAGTAATAGCAATACTACTATGATTGCAAAACCTTTCTAAATGGCTAATTTAAAAATTAAAAAAAATCATTTAAATGTGTGAGTTTTACATTTGTTGAGAACTATGTTCCATTATTGTAAGTCACCCTTCATTTTCAGTGTGGGAGATCTCTGATGCAAATGCAAAACCTATAGCTTTTTAAAGGGTGATGTTCATGCCGCTAATAAACATAAAACAATATGAATGGGCCATAGATTTTCTTAGAAACCACTTAGACTTCACTTAATCTCAATACCTTGTCTACCTGCAAGTATGACATACCTTCTCTTACTCTTCCTATTTGCCTGGAGTGAGTCACCTGACATCTTTTGTTTCTATGGAGTAACACATATTTTTAAGGAACTGGTCTCCTCACCAACTAAAATCTAAAGTTTTTCTCTTCTTGTATCTTCACATACCAACATATGGTCATGAGTTCGAGTTCACATGGCTTTGATTGTATTATAGAAGGTATTGGATGGGGGTAAGTTGGAAGAAGTAATCTGCATGTAATTCATTCAGTAATGAAAACTATAGGGAGCCTAACAGACATGAAGGACAAGAAAAAAGAATTCCCTGTATTACAGGGTTTGTCTCCACTAATTCACCATTACTTTACTTCATTGATGATAAAGAAATAAAATATTAAAAAGTGAGGTGGTTTTGTTTGTTTGTTTGTTTGTTTTTACTTCCCCACTGTTAACCCCAATTCTAAAAAAAAAAAAAAAAAAAAAAAAAGTGTTTTTTTTGGTGGGACACAAACTAGGAAAATTGAGAGTTCCCAACCATTCTCATTAAATATTGCTGCTCCTTTTCTGGCCGTTTCATCGTCATACTTCCCACAATCACTTTTCCATAGAACACAAAGAAAATCAGTGTTTTATTAAATGTCAGTGTCTTTTCTTCCCCAAAAATATAACAGTGGAGTCCATGCAAATGATTTATTTTAGTCTCTAATACATGTAATCATTTTCTATACACAGGAGAAGAAAACCTTTCACTCAACACTCTTTTGAGTGAGTTGTGAGGGAAGAGATGAGAAGGAATATTTGAAAGAAAGGGTTCATATTCCAATCTATTCTATTTTTTTATTATTATATGTTCCATTTCATGGTTAAATTGTAATTAGTTTAGATCATTATAAATCAAGTTATATTCTAAAGATAGAAATTATATTGACCTTTCCATTCATCATAATAGACATGTATGTTTATTTTATTTCTTTTAAAAGCAGATTTATTTGTCATATTTGCTTTTTAGGAAAAAAATTGAACTTTTTATTAATTTATAGTCATGAAAGATCAATGTGGAGTTTTCAATTTCCTTACTACTGAAGTAATTTCTAAATCTCTGATACTGGTGATTCATAATCATTTACTTAATACAAATTGGGAAATATTTTCTCATATATTATAATATTTTGATATTTTAAAATAAAAATGAGTTTATCCCTTTAAAATATTTTATACTTTGTAAAATTCTTAATTTATTTATTTTATTTTAATTTCCAGTTCAGGTTTGAGGAATCATCCAATAAGTAACATAATAACTATTTACCTCTGACTAGCTGGCTTCAAATACTACAGTACTCATCACAGAAAGTGAATGTAATGACATTTTCTAGATATTATTTTATCACATCACATACTTCATAATCTAACACAATTTCTGCTTTCTGCACCCCAGCTTGTTGGAATAAATGTCACCAAGTGTCAGGATAAAAGTTCATTTTAAAATGTTACTGATTGCAACATACAGTGAATTACAGTTAGAGGAAGTGGAGGAACAATGCTTTGTGAAGAGTACTTGGAAGTAAAACTGGGTGAAACCCTATGATTTTGCACAGGTGTTCTGCTAGCTCGTAAGAAAGAGAAAGGACCAGACCTGAAATATGTATCTTGATCCTACAAGAAACTATTCACTAGAAACTGTATACTGAAACATTATTAAATATCTAATCTGTGCTGGGCAATGTTCTTGGCACTGGCAATTAAGAAATGAAAACACATAATCTCTAAGAAACACGAAGAGAGTAAGAAACAAAAGCCAAGAGAGAAGAAATTAACAAAGACAAGGGAGTGGTCATCTCTATGAGTAATGTGGAAACATCGAGTAGGATAAGAATCAAGAATTGAATGTGGGATTTGAAAGTAGGAAGCAGTTTTAGTACAGTAGTCAGAATGTGGGATTTGAAAGTAGGAAGCAGTTTTAGTACAGTAGTCAGTAGTACAGTAGTACAGTTTTAGTACAGTACATATATTTAGAAAAATATATGGGAAACCCCTAAAAATAAAAACACAAAACATACCAATAGAAAAATTAACAACAGTATAAATAGGCAAGTTTACAGATGAAACCCAAAATACCCATTTTAAAATGAAACCAGATTCAACCTCAGCAACTAAGGGCATGCAGATGAAAATAATGAAATACCACATGTATGTAGTAGTTGAGGGGGTTTGTGTCTGACAACTGATGCTGGGAAGACATGGAGAGCTCAAAATTCTCCTAACTGTACTAGCAGAAGCATAAATTGTTATAATCTGAAAACGAATTTAACACTGCCTGGAAATGTTCAAAATGTGTCTTATCCCAATGACCCAGCAATTTCTCTGCTAGTTATAATCCCTACAGAAATTATTGCATGAATACACCTGTACACATGCATAAAGATATTCACCGAAACATTGTAATGACACACATAGGGCAACAGTCTCTGGGATATAAACACACTGTCACTGCCAAATCCTGCTCCCAAACTCAATAAGGCAGACACCAGCAATTTGACAAATTTTTATGTTTTAGATTGATTTATTTACAATGGAAATTTTTGCCTTATATGGGAGTGTGGCTATGTCTTTTTGGTTTTCAACTTCTATATTTTATTCATTGTTGCTTTTTTTTGGCTAATCAAATTTATTTATCTATTTAGTTTTATTTTATTTTATTTTATTATTTTACTTCATTTTATTTTATTTTTTCAGTGTTCGAAGATTCATTATTTATGCCCCACACCCAGTTCTCCAATACACGCCCTCCTTAATACCCACCACCAGACTCGCCAAGCCCCCAAACTCCCTTCCAAAACCCTGTTTGTTTCTCAGGGTTCCACAGTCTCTCATGCTTCATCTCCCCCTCTGATTTACCCCAATTCACTTCTACTTTCCTTCTCTCATGGCCTCCATGTTATTCCTTAGGCTCCACAAGTAAGTGAAACCATATGATCATTGGCTTTCTCTGCTAGACTTATTTCACTCAGCATTATCTCCTTCAGTCCCATCCATGTTGATACAAAAGGTGGGTATTCATCCTTTATGATGGAGATGTAATATTCCATTGTGTGTGTGTATGTGTATGGTATATGATATATATATATATGGTATGGTATATATGGTGTGTATATATATATATACACACGCTTGGGTGGCTATGTATTTCACCCTTAGGACTGTCTTTGCCATACCGCAGAGGTTTTGGAGCAATGTGTCTTCATTCTCATTGGTTTCCATGAATTGTTTAAGTTCTTCTTTGATTTCCTGGCTGATCCAAACATTCTTGAGCAGGATGGTCTTCAGCTTCCAAGTATTTGAATTCCTTCCAAACTTTTTCTTGCGGTTGAGTTCCAGTTTCAGAGCAAATTCTCAAAGTCTGAGAATATGCAAGGAATAATCTCAATCTTCTGGTATCAATTGAGGGTTGATTTGTTACCCAGTATGTGGTCTATTCTGTATACTCAGTATATATATATGGTATATAAGAAGATATGGTATATATATAGATAGATAGATATAGATATCTAGATAGATATCTATATATATCTTCTTTATCCATTCATCTCTTGAAGGGCATCTTGGCTTTTTCCACAGTTTGGCTATTGTCAACATTGCTGCTGTGAACATTGGGGTACATAGGGTCCTTCTTTTCACTGCATCTGAATCTTTGAAATAAATATTTATTAGTTCAATTCGATTAGTTCAAAAGCCGTCATAGGATGGCTTTATTTTTAATTTTTTGAGGAATCTCCACACTATTTTCCAAAGTTATTGCACTAACTTGCATTCCTACCACCAGTGTAAGAGGGTTCCCCTTTATCCACATCCTCTCCAGTACATGTTGTTTACTGTCCTGTTAATTTTGGCCATTCTAACTTGTGTAACATGCTATCTTATTTAATGTGGTTTTGATTTCAATCTCACTGATGGCTAATGATAACGAACATTTTTTCATGTATCTCATAGACATTTGAATGTGTTCTTTGGAGAAGTGTCTGTTCATGTATTCTGACCATTTGTTGACTTGATTGTTTTTTGGGTGTTGAATTTGAGAAGTTCTTTATAGAACTTGGATATAAGCCCTTTGTCTGTAGTGTCATTTGTAAATATCCTCACAGATTCCATGGCTTTCCTCTTTATTTTGTTGATTGTTTTCTTTGCTGTGCAGAAGTTTTTGATCTTGATGAAGTCCCAGAAGTTCATTTCTGCTTTTGTAACCCTTGCCTTTAGAGACATGTTTTGAAAGAGGTTGCTGTGGCCAATGTCAACAAGGTCACTATGTTCTCCTCTATGATTTTGATAGATTCCTGCCTTACCTTGAGGTATTTTATCTACTTCAAGTTTATCTTTGTGTATGGTGTAAGAGAATGGTCTAGTTTCATTCTTCTACACATAGCTGTCCAATTTTCCCAGCACAGTTTATTGAAGAGACTGTCTCTTTTCCACTGGATATTTTTTCATGCTTTGTTGAAGACTATTTGACCATATCTGGACTATCTGCTCTGTTCCATTAGTCTATGCATCTATTTCTGTGCCAATACCATGCTGTCTTGGTGATCACAGCTTTGTAATGCATCTTGATATCAGGCAATGTGATTCCCCCAGCTTTGTTTTCCTTTTTCAACATTTCCTTGGTGATTCAGGGTGTTTTCTGGTTCCAGAAAAATTTTAGGGTGATTTGTTCCAGCACTTTGAAAAATGCTGTTCATATTTTGATCATGTGGCATTGAAAGTATAGATTGTTCTGGGCAGCACACACATTTTTTTTTAATTTTTAATTTTTTTATTTTTTATAAACATATAATATATTTTTATCCCGAGGGGTACAGGTTTGTGAATCGCCAGGTTTACACACTTCACAGCACTCACCAAAGCACATACCACCCCCAATTTTTAAAATTTAAAAAAATTTTTTAAATTTATTTTCAGCGTAACAGTATTCATTGTTTTTGCACCACAACCAGTACTCCATGCAATCCATGCCCTCTATAATACCCACCACCTGGTTCCCCCAACCTACCACTCCCCACCCCTTCAAAGCCCTCAGATTGTTTTTCAGAATCCATAGTATCTCATGGTTCACCTCTCCTTCCAATTTCCCTCAACTCCCTTCTCCTCTCTAATTCCCCTTGTCCTCCATGCTTTTTGTTATGCTCCACAAATAAGTGAAACCATATGATAATTGACTCTCTCTGCTTGACTTATTTCACTCAGCATAATCTCTTCCAGTCCTGTCCATGTTGCTACAAAAGTTGGGTATTCCTCCTTTCTGATGGAGGCATAATACTCCATAGTATATATGGACCACATCTTCCTTATCCATTTTTCCATTCAGCACACACATTTTAACAATATTTATTCTTCCAATCCACAAGCATGGAATATTTTTCCATCATTTTGTGTTTTCTTCAGTTTCTTTTATAAGTGTCCTATGGTTTCTAGAGTATAGAGACTTTATCTCTGTGGTCAGGTTTATTCCAAGGTATTTTATGGTTTTTGGTGCTGTTGCAAATGGAATGTATTCTCTAATTTCTCTTTCTACAGTTTCATTGTCACTGTATAAGAAAGCAAATGATTTATGTGTATCAATATTGTGTGCTTCCACATTACTGGATTACTGTATGAGTTCTAGTAGTTTGGGATGGAGTCTTTTGGGTTTTCCATATTAAGTATTATGTCGTTGTCAGAGAGAAACAGTTTGACACCTTCTTTGCCAATTTGAATACCTTTCATTTCTTTATGTTGTCTGATTGCTCTTGCTAGGACTTCTAGTACTATGCTGAACAACAGTGGTGAGAGGGGGCATCCTTCTTATGTTCCTGATTTCAAAGAGAAGACTGCTTTTGCCCACTGAGAATGACATTTTCTCTGGGTTGTTCATAGATAGATTTTATGAAGTTGAAGAATGTTCCCTCTATCCCTATATTTTGAAGCATTTTAATCAGAAATGGATGCTATATCTTGTCAAATGCTTTTTATGCATCAATTGAAAGGACTATGTGGTTCTTCTTTATTACTATTATTGATGTGTTCTATCACATTGATTGACCTGCAAATGTCAAACTACCCTTGCATCCCAGGGATAAATCCCACCTGGTCATGGTGGGATAATCTTTTTAAGGTACTGTTGGATCCTGTTAGCTTGGATCTCTTTGAGAATATTGCATCTATATTCATCAGGAATACTGGTCTGAAATTCTCCTTTTTGAGGGTGTCTTTGCCTGGGGAGGGGATCAGGGTAATGCTGTCTTCATAGAGTCTAGAAGTTTTCCTTCTCTTTCTATTTTTTGAAAGAGCTTCAGGAAAATAGATATTATTTCTTCCTTGAATGTTTGGTAAAATTTCCCCAGAGAATCTGTCAGGACCTGGGCTCTTGCTTTTTGGGAGGTTTTTGATCACTGCTTCAATCTCGTTACTAGACATCGGTCTATTCAGGTGGTCAATTTCTTCCTATTTTAGTCTTGGAAGTTTATAGGTTTCCAGGAATGCATCCATTTCTTCTAGGTTGCTTAACTTATCAGCATATAGCTGATGGTAATAAATTCTAATGATTGTTTCTATTTCCTTGGTGTTAATCATGATCTCTCTGTTTCCATTCATAATTTTATTAATTTGGGTCCTCTCTCTTTTCTTTTGGATTAGTTTGGCCAGTGGCTCATCGGAGTTATTGATTCTTTCAAAGAACTGGCTTCGAGTTTCACTGATGTGTTCCCCTGTGTCTAGTTTCTAACTCAATGATCTCTGCTCTAACCTTGATTTTTTCCTTTATTGTGCATTTGTTGACTTAATTTGTTGCTGACTGTCCAGTTCTTTAAGGTGTAAAGAGAGCTGGTGCAATCTGAATTTTCCAATTTTTTTGAGTGAGGCTTGAGTGGCTATGTATTTTACCCTTAGGACTGTCTTTGCCATACCGCAGAGGTTTTGGAGGAATGTGTCTTCATTCTCATTGGTTTCCATGAATTGTTTAAGTTCTTCTTTGATTTCCTGGATGATCCAAACATTCTTGAGCAGGATGGTCTTCAGCTCCCAAGTATTTGAATTCCTTCCAAACTTTTTCTTGTGGTTGAGTTCCAGTTTCAGAGCAAATTCTCAAAAGTCTGAGAATATGCAAGGAATAATCTCAATCTTCTGGTATCAACTGAAGGTTGATTTGTTACCCAGTATGTGGTCTATTCTGGAGAAAGTTCCATGAGTGCTTGAGAACAATGACTATTCTGTTGTTTTAGGGTGGAATGTTCTGTATATATCTATGAGGTCCATGTGGTCCAATGTGTCATTCAAAGCTCTTGTTTCTTTATTGATTTTCTGCTGTTTTTTTGCTGAGAGTGGCATGTTAAGATCCCCTACAATTAATGTGTTCATATCAATATGACTCTTTATTTTGGTTAACAGTTGGCTTATGTCATTGTCTACTTCCATATTGGGAGCATAAATATTTACAATTGTTAAATCTTCTTGGTAGATAGACCCTTTCAGAATGATATAGTGTCTTTCTGTATCTCTGACTACATTCTTTAGCTTAAAATCTAATTTATCTGATATGAGATTCACTACCCCAGAATTCTTTTGAAGTCCATTGGTGTGAAAGATGGTTTTCCATCATTCATGGAATTCATTTTCCATCTTTCATGGAATTCATTTTCCATCTGGATGTAGCTATTAATTCAAATGCACCTCTTGTAGACAGCATATGGACGGGTCCTGTTGTTTTATCCTGTCTGCAGCCCTCTGACATTTTATGGAGGCATTTAGGGCATTCCCAATGATTATTGAAAAATAAGTTTTATTTGCAGCATTTTTCCTGAGAAGTCTTTGTTTCTATACCTTGTCTCTGTAAATTTATGTTCTGTGTCACTCTTGAACTCTTTCTTTTTTTTTATAGAACTCCTCCTAATGTTTTTTGTAGTGCCAGCTTGGTGGTCACAACCTCCTAAACCTTGCCAGTCTTAGATGCTCTTTATCTCTTCATCCATTTTGAATGTCAGCCTTGCTGGATAAAGTATTGTTGGATGCACATTCTTCTCATTTAGTGCCGTGAATATGTCTTGCCAGCCCTTTCTGACTTGCCAGGTTTCTGTGGATAGTCTGATGTCATTCTGATGGATTTTCCTCTGTGCATAAGGAATCTCTTCCCCTTAGCTGCCCTTATGGCCTCTTGTCTAAAATTATGATTCGTGAATTTCACAATTAAGTGTCTAGAGGTCTTCACAGTCTCATTGATCTTGGGGGTGTTTTTTCTTTCTCTAGGAATGAACACTTGTTCCATTCTCCAGACTAGGTTAATTTTCATCCAGAATTTGTTCCAGTATATCATCTAGTCTTCTCTCTTTATCCTTTTAGGGATCAAAATAATTCTGATGCTGAAACGTTTCATGGTGTCATTTATTTCCCTAATTTTGTTTTTATGGCTTCTAAGCTGTTTGTTCCAGGCCTCCTCCTGATCCTTCTTTTCTATCAGTTTGTCTTATAAATCACTAATTCTGTCTTTTGCCTCAGTTACCCTATCTGTTAGAGTTTTTAAATTAGATTGGATCTCATTGATAGCACTGGCTCTCACTGATAGCATTTTTTAGTATTGCCAGATCTAGCCCTCACTTCTGCCTTTAGAGTTGCTATGTTGCCACTAATTGTATTCTACAATCTGGCCATTGCCTGGATAATTGATGGCCTGAATTCCCTTTCTGACATATGGTTTATGTCTATATTCAATAGCTCTGTGGCAGAGGGCACAGTCTCTGAATTATTCCTCTGTTGGGTGTTCCTCTTCCTAGTCATTTTGGTGAGAGTTGGTTGAGGGGATGTATAACTGAATATATCAACCACAATCCAGGCATGGTGCACCCTGCAAAGTTTCAGAGCAACCAGAAGTCACCACCAAAAAGAAAGAGAAAAAAAGAGAGAGAGAGAGAAAAAAAAACAGCCAAAATAAGCCCCAATAGTAAGAATTATAAGGTATATAAATAAAAATGAACAAACAAAAATAACAACAAAAGTAAAAGACAAGGAAAAAAAAAAAAAAAAAAAGTAAAACCCAGCCAAAATGAACCTCAAGAATAATATTTATGTAGTACAAAACCAAAAACAAATACACAGAAGCACTAACAGAAGAATAAGATGGGAAGATGGTTAGAAAACCTTGATGTGGGCGAGGAAGGTTATTTTGGTTCTTCCTGGATGAATGTTGTTATCCTTGTTAAAGGACTCAACTTTCCACAGATACAAGGAAACTAAAACTGGTTTATATATAAGGATAATATTGAAAAGAAAGAAGGATTACCCTGAAGCTTATAACTATATGTATGGAAAAAAAAAAAAAAAAAGAAAGAAAAAAAGGAAAGAAAAGGAAACACAGGTATATGTATGAAAAAAGTTCAAGTTAAAATTTTATTATGGAATATGTTGTATTAAACCTCTAGTTGTAATGGTAAGTATGTTAAAAAAAATTAAAAGAACGAGAATCGTGAGAATGAACTTTTAAAAAGGAAGGAAAGAAAGAAAATAAAGTTGTATCTATGAAATATACAGGCTTTGGGACAATACTGGGAGCTTAACATATTGTTTTCCCCTAATGCTGGGGTTTTACATTTTTATGGGGAACCTGTGGTGGTTGTACTCTTGTTCTTTTGGCTTGTCTTCTTGGGGAGGGGCCCTCTGCATTGCTTTTCAATCAGTCCGCTGTCGAAACTGGTTTTTCAGGCTTTTGTTCTCTGGAAGTTCTTGTTCTTTGGTGGCTTTTTGAGGCTTTTTGGAGGTTAAGTGTGAAGCAAACTATCTACACCCAGGCCTCTGCCTCAGAAAGAAGCCTCAGTCTATTCCCCTCTGGGTGGTCCAGAACACACAGACTCCCCTTCTGCAAACTCCATTGAACACTGCAACACCCTAGAGGCGGTGTGCACCTCTAGCCACTGTCTCAGTGGCAACCTGAGGCTCCTGCTTGTCTCTGCACCCTTGTGCCACTAAAACCGTGAGTGATATTGGTCCAGGTGAGCCCAAACCTGGGTGGCTGCCATTCTTGGGAAAGCCGTCTGGGGTCCACCCATGCCCACATCCAGTGCACTTGCCCCCAGCTGAGGTCATGGAAGGCTGCTGGCCAAAGGACCCCACACTAACACTGTGCCAGTTTCTCTCAGGTGCAGGCTGGATGCACTCAGACCCTACAGCCATGCTTGTCACAGAAGGCTGAGGGCCCAGAGACCACAGGCCACTCCCCACATCAGGCTCTTTCAGGTGTGGATGGGAGTGCACCCAGCCATGAGATGATGCAAGAAGTGCAAAGCCATGGGCTCAGGGAACATGGACTGGACTCCCTGCTGGGCTCTTTCTGGCATGGGTGGTCACTGGCAGTAACCATCTTGGGACTTTGGGCTTAGGCCTGTGCCCATAACTGCCTAATTCCGCCAGTTGCACCATAGGTCTTTTGTTCTTTTAACCAGTCTCCAAGTTAATACTGGTCCCCAATCACAGGGCACTTCCCAATGGGTCAATTCTGATGGATCCCTTCCCCTTCTGCTTATCCTCCAATTTCAGTCTAAGCATTCGCACTCCATGTTACCTCTCCACTGATGTCTTCCATCCCTGTAGAGATCCAGAAGTGTATAATCTCACATCTCAAGCTGATTTCATGGGTGTTCTGGTAGATATTTAGCTCACTTTAGGGGACCAGTTGAAACAGAGACAACTACTTTTCCACCATCTTACCCCTCCTCAGCCCATTGTTGCTATTTTTTATCTTTACCAAAGATACTTTACCAAAGTACCAAAACTATATTTTAAATATATAGATTCACTCAAAAATTGGGTAAATGTCTCTGTGGACTAAAAATTGAATACAAAAATATAGTAGAAGGGGAGGTTGAAGATGCATATTCACTGTTATGTAGGTCCAGAAATAGGAAGACATGGCCTGAAATTCAGTTTTTGTGGGAATAAGTGATCGGGTGTCCCTCATATATCTTGTGAGTTCAAAACTTGGCTCACTGTGAAACTGGAGATCAAGGCAAATCATTCCAATGACAAATAGGGTTTAAAAGTTTGGCTGAGGCTGGGGCCAGCAAAGACCTTGTCCCTAGTGTGGTGAAATAAAAAAGAAATATACACACATATATGCACACACATGCATATACACATGGACGGTCAGAATCAAGTCTAACATGACATGACTCTGTTCAGAGACTCAGAAGTGAAGAAAAGAATATCATCTTTGGGATATGTTGAACCCTTTACTGGGCTGAAATGTAGAGTTTATAATGGGCACAAACTGATGGTTTTAAATTAAAATGGGCATTATTATAATTTTATTTTTCTCTGAGTGACCTAGTCAGCTTGGGCTGCCATAACAGAGTATGATAAGCTGAGTGGCTTAAATGACAGAAATTTATGTTTCACAGTTTGGAATCTGGGAGTCTCTGTCTTCATGCCTTGTAAATAGTGGCTTTTTTACTGTGTCATCTCACAGGGGAGACAGAGAGCAGATTTTCTGGTGTCTCTTTACAAACACACTGATCCCATCAGACCAGGGCCATACTATTATTACCTTGTATAATCTAATCACTTCCCAAAGGCCCTATCTCCAAATATCATTACATTGGGTGATAGGATATCAATATATGGTTATTGGAGGGACACAAATATTCAGTCCATAATGCTTGTTATGCTGATTTGATTTGATATCCCAATTCTACAAAACAGTGGAAAGTTAATTTCTTTTTTTTTCTTTTTTTTTAAGATTTTATTTATTTATTTGAGAGAGAGACAGTGAGAGAGAGCATGAGTGAGGAGAAGGTCAGAGGGAGAAGCAGACTCCCCATGGAGCAGGGAGCCTGATGCGGGACTCGATTCCAGGACTCCGGGATCATGACCTGAGCCGAAGGCAGTCGTCCAACCAACTGAGCCACCCAGGCGTCCCTGGAAAGTTAATTTCAATCAGTTTTAAGTAATCTCTGTCTTCTTATGGTATGTATCCCTTCATTCTCTATTCTGGGTCTAATTTCCAAGTACTTTCATAGTCCCAGAGCATTAGAGAAGTGAAGATCTCTCTCTCTCTTTCTCTCTCTCTTTCTCTCTCTCTTCTCTTCCCTCCCTTCAATCCCCATTCTGCTCAATAACACCTAAACTCCTTTTTACTACACATCATAATATGGTTATACCCCATTAATTTTAGATACAGAGAACCGTGCACTCCCCCAAGGCTTTTCTACTGCCTGTAGTTATCTCTGCACTACCACCGCTCTCAATATGTTTTGGGCTTCTTCAAATTCTATAAAGTTTGCCTCCACCCAGAGCCCATTCAGGGAATCAGATTATTTATCTCTTAGATTTTCTTGGAGCAGCTGTACAGTTTATAGAGGCTGAGCATAAAATGAAAATTCAGAGTCCTGTTTTTTAAAATTACTAAAAATTTAAGACAGTAATAGCAAATCATTAAAATAAGTGTAGAGTACTTCTGAGAGCATGACCTTGTGCTATTTAATGCCTGTGAAGACAATCTTGATGTTTCTGTTGTTTCACTATACTCTCAATAATCCTACACACATGTACACACACACACACCACTCAGTGTGATTCAACTTTGAGAAAGAGAACATGACTCAAGCTCAGGAAATTACTAGTGATGTGGGAAACAAAGGCAGGAAAAAATTATTAAATTTTCTTATATTCTAAAGTCCACTGACAAGTCCTTGAAACAGGCAGAGTGGCATTCCTTTGGGGACTCAACAGACACCATGTCGAAACTTTGCTAAGGGCAAGAGACAATCCTAGCCCACCCCCCCACCACCCTAATCCCGTAAGTCTACTTTAACATATAAAAATTCGTTTGTAAGCTTCCTTTTTCTCTAAACCCCCAAGACACATGTTGGTAATCATCTCCAAGTATATGGACTACTGATATGCATCTGAAGGATTTCAAGACTAAGGTTTTATTAGACCAATATACCAATATACCAATATACCAATAATGGGTAATCCCCTCAAGGTCCTGGAAACCTTGCTTCCAACATTCCTTAGAGACTTATACTATCTCTAATCCCCTCTCACCTTGAGAGTATATAATGGGCCACTCCCCATTACCCTGATGCAGCTCTTTTTGCCCATGGTTCCTGTCCCTGTGCTTTAATAAAAATCATCTTTTTGCACTAACACCTCAAGAATTCTAATATCTCTCCACACCACTAGTAGTTAAATTCTCTTTCCCTCTCATTCCTGTATGTTGTCTCCTCAAATTAGGGACTCAATAGAGGAGGAAGATTTTACAGCAATTACAGGGAAGTTGGAAGACCTGCAATATTCTTCCAAAGTTTTTTCTGTTAAGTGTCTCCACAGCTATTTTAAATTAAGAGTTGAGATATTTTTAATTTATTTTTCCCTCTTTATTTTGTTATTACTTCCCTGGATTAGAAATTTGAAAAGTGTTAGAGAATAAAGTCATGGGAGGCAAGCCACTACTGAAAGGAGTGCTTCAATTAATAACTCAAAATATATTTTGTTATATTTTCAAAACTATGAGAGAAGGTGGCATGAGATAAAAAGAAGGGGAAGGAAAATCTAGCAGACTTCTCATCTTTGCTTCAACATGTAAGAGTGTGGAAGTCCTCCCTCTCATTTATATAACAGAAAAAAGAAAGTTAAGCAAACTGAATATAAACAACTATTCTTGGACCCATGAGAAAAATAAGGCACAAGACACACTGCCACATTGAAATATGAAGAGATAGGAGGATCCCAAAAGTCAAAGCTGAGATCTACTTACCTAGAGCAGAAGCTATTGGAGCCATTGGTAGAACTTTTTAAAAGGTCATTTTTAAAAATTGTTGGAGATTGTGTGGACTAGTTGGAGAGTAGAAAACTCTTGAAGTTACAGTTTTAACTGAGCCCCCACATTTACTCCCAAGCTCCTCTTGAGAAGACAGGAAATACTTCCTCTTGACCCTGACAGAAGAGAGGAAAGAGTAATCCTTGTGAAGTGCACCAGACTTCTCCATTACAAAGGCTTATCCTTTAAAGCTAGAGCTTCATTCCATTAGAGGGAAAGGAATTCTTTCTATCCCAGTCCCCTCCAGCTATCCTAAAAACAAACCAAAACCAAAACAAAACAAAAAAGCAGCCAACAAACAAAAATAGGGATTCAGCCTCTGTGAAGATGCAATAGACATGTTTTCACATATTATTCCTGCTAAATATATCTATCAACTCTGGAAGGTGCATATAAAACAAATGTAAGGAGACTCTAAATATGAAGAAAAGAAGGCTGGTCAGCTAGGGAACTCAAGACACAGGGAATGACACGGTGGTGAATTCCTAGGTTTGCTTTTTTCCTCATATAATCAAGACTTGGACATGAAGGAACTAGTAATATGGAAATGCCAAGAGGCACAACAACCGAAGCTCCAAAGGAAGCCTACTCTTAGCCAGAGGACCACAAAAGGGACAACATAATATGACAGGAAACCTTCAGATAATACTTCTTTATTCTCTGCAAACACTATAAAAACAAACAAACAAGAAAAAAAACAAAAAAACACATCTGGTCCCAACCCTAACCAAAAAAAGCCAAGTGGAGAGTCAATATTTTCAACTTTATTGAGTTGTGATGAGGTGCTCCAACATCCTTGACTTTGTAATATCAGAAAAGACCAAGTAGTGAGCCATGACATTCTTCCCCACCTGTTGGTAACAATCCCTCCTACATCATGATGTTTATGGAGACCACATAAGAAGCCTACACTTCTACCTCACCCAGCAGTGACAAGGCATTCTTTACCCTCTGTGATATATTGGTGTACGGAGTGGACCATAAGAGATTCAGGACATTTTCTATTGTCAAGTGGTACTGAAGCCAAACCCTCTGTCATGTGAATGGGGACAATATGGGAAGCTAAAACTCTCACAATTACCTACAAGGTAATGCAGGAAAGAACCCCCTATCCCCACCTCTGTGTGATGGTGTCTAAATGATGAACCTGAACTTCTATCTCCATGTGGAAGTAATGAAATGGTGACTTCCTTTACTCCTGAAAAGCTAGTATCCGAAAAATCCAATTAAAACAGGAAGTTTAAATAAAATACAGAGTCTCGTAAGACAAAATGTCCAGTCTTCAATATGAAATATGAACAAAAAAAAAGGAGAGTCAACAGATGTCAACATCAATATTACACATGTGATGAAACTACCTGATAAAGATTTTAAAGCAGTCATAATAGAAATACTTCAATAAGGAAATACACACATTTTAAAGAAATGAATAATCAAAAGGCCTCAGCAAAGAATAAGATACAAGAAGAACCAAAAAAAATTTAAAACTGAAAAATACAATTACGTAAAAGTTCAGTGAATGCAGCAGAATGAAAGGAATAGAGGAAAGAATCAGTGAAGTATGAGAGAGAAATCTATGTTATCCTATAGAAACAATGGAAAGAAAATCAAATTTTGTTTAAAAAATAAACAGAGCCTAAGGAAACTGTGGGACTATAAGAAAAGATATGAAATTCATGCTACTGAGGTTCCAAAAAGAGGAAAAGGAGGGTCTTAATGCACTTAAAAATACATACTTGAAAGAATAATGGCTGAAAACATCCTAGCTCTGGATAGATGCATAAATACATAGCCGAGTAGTCACCAAACAGGGTAAGCCCAAAGACATCTATATCTAAACACATCATACTTAAATTTTTAAACATTAAAGACATAGGGAAAATCTTGAAAACCGCAAAAGAGGAATTCTATCTTACCTATGAGAAAAAGCATTTTGAGTAATGGCAGATTTTTTTTTTTTTAATCAGAAACCACAGAGGATAGAAGGAAGTAGCATATTTTCCAAATGCTAAAGGAAAGACCTGTTATCCTGGAATTCCTCATCCAAAAAAGATAATCTAGGAATGAAGGGGAAATGAAGGCATTCTCGGATAAAAAAAAAAAAAAAAACATGATAATTTGTCAATATAAGACCTACCCAAAATAGAATAGTTGAGGGAAGTCCTCTTAAATACAATAAGCAAAGAAACCCTGGAATATCAAAGAGGAACTAAGAATGAACTATGCAAAATTATGGATAAATAATGAGGATTCTGGTTTCTAGTAACTAAATCTATTTGTGATATTTCAGTCCTTATCATAGGCAATTACTTGGAAGGCCTCATGGAGTAAAGCATACCACTTACCCTAGGCTTGGTGCACCGACACTGCACTTCTATTTCTAAAGAGAACTGAAATCAGGGAGTCAGTCTTCCATTGCTGGCCATGCTTTCAAACACATTTTCATTCCTGGCCCAGGCATCTTTATTTGTAGTTTCTTTTATCTAAGGCCATGGGAAGAAATCTTCTTCAGAGGCCTATGTGAAGGCTTCTTATCAGAAGGAGGAGGGGGAAATTTAAAGACACTTTTCTCATCTTGGTACTCAGTACTAGCCCTTCCTCATCCCTGCCTGAAAACAGTCTCAGGGCCCATAAAATCACATTAAAATTTATTTGAGATAACCCCCATATCTCTGTGATCCACTTGACCCTCAACCAGTGCACCACTGAATAGGGGAAAATACACTTGGGGGAGATTTGGTGTGTTGTTTTAGACTCTTGCTTATACCTTCACAGTAAGTAAAGACCATTGAGACTTTTATTTTTATCTCATTATTTTTAATGGCTACTTTGACATCTGACAGCTTAGCTGTCTCTGGCTCAGCTGGACTCCTGACAAATATAATAGACTGTCTTTCTTCACTTGACTATTCTAAATTATATTGATCAAAGAAAGAATTCTTACACTTTCTGATATGTTTCCAAAATAAATGTGGAAGAAATATTTAAGACAGTTATAAACAGGGAAGGGCAAGGGATGTAAAGTTTCTATATTTCATTTGAACTGGTAAAATGACAACAGAAGACTGTAACAAAAACAGATATATAATCTAAAAACTAAAGCAACTATTTTAAAGTGCTATATAGAGAAATACATTAAAAAAAACTATAGTCAAATCAAAGGAGAATTCTAAAAAATGCACAAGTAACTTAGAGAAAGATAACAAAAGAATCAAAGAAACAATAAACAGAACAGACAGAAGACAAAAAATAAAAGGGAAAACGTAAGTATTAAAATATCTTAATCACATTAAATAAAAATGGTCTAAATGTAGCAATTAAAAATATAATTTATCGTAGTAGTCAAAAGCTTAAGAGAACTAAAACAAAAAAAAAAGGGAGCAACTGCGTGACTCAGTCAGTTAAGTGTCTGCCTTTGGCTCAGGTCATGATCCCAGAGTCCCTGCTCATTGGGGAGTCTGCTTTACCTTTACCCCTCACCCAGCTCATGCTCTCTCTCTCCCTCTCAAAAAAAAATAAAACAAAACAAAAATGACTGAGCTATTTACTACCTACAAGACATTCAAATCAAATGTAATGATAAAGGCAGATAGAAAATAAAAGAATAGAAAAATATATATTATGCAGAAATTAATAGAAAATTCAAATTAGCTATATTAATATCAGATAAGATATTAATAAACTTACTAGAGATGAAATGGTCAATTTGCAAAGAAGACATAGCAATCTTAAATATGTATGCACCAAACAAAAAGGATAAAAAATATATGAAGCAAAAACTGATAGAACACAAAGGAAAAATAGACAAATCAATAATTATACTTGGAGGTTTCAACATCTTTTTTCCAATAATTGCTAAAATAGCTAGACAGAAAATCATCAAGAATATATTAAAAGTCAATTCCATCAACAGACAGGATCTAATCAATGTTTACTGAATGCATTAAATAACAACAGAAGTACTCATGTGATATGTATTAAGATAAATCATGTCTAGGCCATAGGCAAACCTGAACAAATTTAAAATAATTGAAATTATGAAGGATGTTCTGTGAATGCAATGAAATAGAACTCAAAATTAAAAACAGAAAAAAAAAAAATCTCCAAACACTTGGGAACTGAAAAGCACTTTGCTTAATAATAACTTTGTCAAATAGGAAACCTCAAGGAAAATAAAAATAAAAATGCAAGTTTAGAAAAACAATTATATGTTAGGAATCAGTCTACTTTATTTCAAAACTACTATGCATCTATAGTAATGAAGACTGTGTGTAATTGCTGGGAAGGATAGATACACAAATCAATGGAAAAAAATATAAAGAACCCAGAAATTGGCACACCTGGGTGGCTCAGTAGGTTAATGACCCCAGAGTCCTGGGATGGAGCCCCACATCAGGCTCCCTGCTCAGGTGGAAGTCTTCTTCTCCCTCTGCTACTCCCCCTGCTTGTTATCTCCCTCTATCTCTGTCAAATAAAAAATCTTAAAAAAAAAAAAGTAAAGAACATAGACCTTCACATTGATAAGCCCAACTAATTTTTGACAAAGTTTGTAAAAAGCAATTCAATAAAGGAAAGAATCTTTTCAACAAATTGTGCTAGTGTAGTGGATATCTCTAGGCAAAAAGATGAACCTCATTTTAAGAGTCTCATGCTCTACCGACTGAGCTAGCCAGGCAGATAAACCTCATTTTAGTCTTGCACTTTATATAAAAATTAACTCAAAATGTATCATAGATTCAAATGTAAAATTATAGAATGCTTAGGAAAAATTACAGGATTAAATATTTAGGACATTGGATTAGGCTCTTAGACTTTACACAAAAAGCATGTCCTAAAATAGAAAGGAAAAACTTTATAAATTGAATTTCATAAAATTAAAAATTTTGCTCTATGACAAAGATGTAAAGGCAAGCTGTGGAATGGCAGAAATTATTTGTAAACCACATATCAGTCACAGGACTAGTATCTTGATCTACAAAAATTTTCACAAATCAACAACAAAACAAATAAACAAAAACAAACTGAACACAGACATGAGATATGACAGGACATTTAACCGAAGAAGATAAAGATGACAAACAAATACATGAGAAAATGTTTATTAATTGTGAGAGCAATACAAATTAAAATAGGAAACCACTACATTTATAATTTATTTATAATTAAAATAAGATACCATTATATTTTATACCATATATATATATATATATATGCTGACAAGGGTGCAGAGAACATGGATTATTATTCATACATTTCTGCAGAGAATTCAAAATGGTATAATCATTCTGGAAAACAATTTTAAGAAAGAAAGAGGAAAGCAAACAAAGCAGAGCAAAGAAAAGGGAAGAAAAAAGAGGGGAGTGAGGAGAGAAGAGAAAAAGTTACAGGGAAAGAAAATTAAGCAGGCAACTAACTACCTTATGACTCAGAAGTTGTACTCCTGTGCATTATCCCAGAGGAATGAGATTTGTGTGAACACAAAAACCCATACACCAACATTAGTCACAATCTTTATTTATAATAACAAAAAATCTATCACTTCTCGGCCTTTTGGCTAAGATCAAGTGTATAATAACTAAAAATCTGGAAAGAATGCAGATGTTCTTCAATTAAGTAAATGGTTAAACAAGCTGTGGCACATTTAAATCATGGAGTAGGACACTAGTAGGCAATAAAAACTTAAAAACTATTCATACATCCTACAACCTGGAGTAATTCCCAGAAAATTATACCGAGTGAAAACTGCCAAATGCTAAAAGTTATATACTTCATGATTCCATTTATGTTATTTTGTATTGGTTTTATTGAGATATAATTCACATATCATACAGTTCACTCATTTAAACTGTGTAGATCAATGGCTTTCAGGATGTATACAAAGGTGTGCATCTATCACCATAATCAACTTTAAAGTATTTTCAATACTACCCAAAAAACCCTGTGCTCACTAAACATTAGCACATTAATCAACATCCCCCAAATTCTCATCTCTTCTTGCCCTAGTGAACCACTAATCTATTTTTCTGTTTCTCTAGATTTACTTACTCTGAATATTTTATATAAATGAAATCATAGGGCACCTGGGTGGCTCAGTCATTAAGTGTCTGTCTTTGGCTCAGGTTATGATCCCAGGGTTCTGGGATTGAGTCCAACTTTGGGCTCCCTGATCAGCAGGGAGCAGGATCAGCTTCTCCCTCTCTCTCTGCCCCTCCCCACTGCTCATCTCTCACTCATGCTCTGATATAAGTAAATAAAACATTTAAAAATAAATAAATAAATAAATAAATAAATAGTATATCATCTTTTATGACTATATTCACTTAGTATAAATCAACTCTCATTGATTTAGTAGCATTCTTATTATTTCATTTTTTATGGCTGAATAATTTTCCATTGTATGAGTATACCACATCTTATTCCAATTCTATTAAGAAAAAATTGATGTGCATTATTATATAAGAAGTGAAGACAAAAAAGGGAAAAAAAAGGTATGATGAGAAGTCCTAGGATTTACTCTCTTAGTAACTTTCCAGTATATTATACAGCAGTGTCAACCTATAATCATTATGCTGTATATAACATCCTTACGACTTATTTATCTTGAAGTATGTACTTTTTGACTAGGTTCCTTTAATTCCTTACTCTCCCACCTTCCACCTCTGATAGTCACAGGTCTGATCTCTTTTTCTATGAGTTTTTGAGTTTCTTTGATTCTAGTTTTTTTTTCTTTAGATTCCACATATAAGTGAGATAATAAAGAATTGTCTTTCTCTGTCTTATGTCACTTAGCATATTGCATCTAGGATTCATCCATATTATCACAAAGCGTAGGCATTCCGATTTTTTTATGGCTGGATAATATCCCATTCTTTATATATACTACAACTTCTTTATCCATTCATCCATCAATGGATGAATAGGTTTTTTCCATGTTTGTGATATTATAAATAATTATGGGATGAACATGGGAGTGCAGATATCATCTCAAGGTAGTGTTCCTTTTTCCTTTGGTCGTGTTCCCAAAAGTGGAATTGCTGTATCAGATGTTTGTTTGTTTGTTTTGTTTTGTTTTGTTTTAGGATTCCTCCATACTGTTTTCCACAGTGGTTATACCAATTAACAATCTCACCAATAGATATGTTCCATTTTCACAACATCCAACTAGGATTTGTTCTCTTAGATTTTTGGATGATAATGCCTATTCTAACAGGTGTGAGATTATTATATTATAGTTTGGATTTTCATTTCTTTAATGAGTAGTAATGTTGAACATTTTTCATATGTCTGTTGATCTTTTGTACATCTTCTTTGGAGAAATGTCTATTTAGATTGACCATTTTTAAATAGATTATTTGGACATTTTTGCTAATGAGTTGTATGAATTCTTTATGTATGTTGGATAGTAGCCCTTACCAGATACATGGTTTGCAATATATTTTTTTTTCTAATTCTTTAGGCTGTTTTTTTCACTTTGTTGATTTCTCCATTTGCTATGCAGAAGCTTTTTAACTTAGCGTAGTCCCACTTGCTTATTTTTTATTATGTTGCTTATGCTTTAGGTATCATAGCCCACATCAGATAGTTTGTTCTTATGTTTTCTTCTATATTTTTCACATTTTTAGGTCTTGCATTTACGTCTTTAATCCATTTTGAGTTAATATTCATTAGTGGGATAAAATAAAGACCAACTTTCATTTCCTTACATGCAAATATCCAATTATCCCAGCACCATATATTAAAGAGGCTGTCTTTTCTCCATTGAGTATCCTTGGCTCTACTATTGTATTCTTGTTAAGTATTAGTTGACCTTATATGCTTGGATTAATTTTAGGCTCTCAGTTCTGTTCCATTAGTCAGTTTGTTTGTTTTTATGTTAGTACCATATATTTTTGATGACTCTAGCTTTATAGTATAACTTCAAATCAGGAAATATAATGCTCCTTGCTTTCTTTTTATTCCTCAAGATTTCTTTTGATTTTTCAAAGTCCTTTGTGGTTCCATTTAAATCTCAGAATGTCTTTTCTACTTTTGTAAAAATTTCCCATTGGAATCTTCAATCTATACCTACCTGGCTTTGGTAGTATTGACATTTTAACAATATTAAGCCTTCCAATGAACACAGGATAACTTTCCATCTATGTGTGTCTTCTTTTATTTCTTTTATCAAAGCAAGTTTTCAGAGTACAGATATTTCAACTTCTTAAACAAATTTATTCCTAAGATTTTACTGGTTTTGATGCTTTTTTAAATGGAATCAATTTCTTTATTTCTCTTTTAAAAAGTTTTTTTAATGTGTAAGTAGTTTATACACTACTAATCTTTTTATATGAATTTTGAGTCACACATTTTACTAAATTTGTGGATTAGATCTAATTTTTGGTTGAGTCATCTGGATTTTTTCTGTATATGAAATTAGTAAAACAAAAAATAAAGACAGAGTTACTTCTTTCTTTCCAATCCTGACACCTGTTATTTATTTTTTTTGCCTAATTATTCTAGTTAGGATTTCTTTTCTTTCTTTCTTTCTTTCTTTCTTTCTTTCTTTCTTTCTTTCTTTTTGTTATTTATTTGACACAGAGAGAGAAGGAGAGGGATCACAAGTAGGCAGAGCAGCATGCAGGGGATGGGGTAGCAAACTCCCTGCTGAGCAGAGAGCCTGATGTGGGGTTTGATCCCAGGACCCTGAGATCATAACCTGAGCTGAAGGCAGAGCCTTAACCCACTGAGCCACCTAGGGGCCCCTCTAGTTATAATTTCTTATACTATTTTGACTGTGAGTGGTGAAAAGAGAGAAACTCTTGTCTTGTTCCTGAACTTAAAGGAAAAAAACTTTCAACATTTACTATTGAGAGTGCTGTTAGCTGTGGGTTTGTCTTGTATGGCCTTTTATGTTGAAATATGTTTATTCAGTGCCTAATTTGTTATGAGGTTTTTTTTTAAGATTTTATTTATTTATTTGACAGAGAGAGATCACAAGTATGCAGAGAGGCAGGCAGAGGGGGAAGGGGAAGCAGGCTCCCTGCTGAGCATAGAGTCCGATGCAGGACTCGATCCCAGGACCCTGAGATCATGACCTGAGCCGAAGGCAGCGGCTCAACCCACTGAGCCACCCAGGCGCCCTGTTATGAGTTTTTGTCATGAATAGATGCTGAATACTATCAAATGCTTTTTGCATTTACTGAGATGATAATATGATTCTTCCCTGTCATTCTATTAATGTGATGTATCACATACTTGGATCCTCAGGATAAATCTTACTGGATCATAGTGAATGATAACATGCTGCTTGTTGTGCTGTTCAATTTGTCTTGGTAGCATTTTATTAAGAATTGTTGCATCTATATTCAGCAGAAATATTAGCTGGTAATTTTTTCCTCTGGTAGTATCTTCTTTGAGTTTTAGTTACCAGAATAATGCTAGCTTTGTAAAATGAATCTAGGGGAGTTTATTAACCTTCAATTTTTTGAAGTTTGAAAAAGGTTGTTGTTAATTCTTCCTTAAATGTTTAGTTAAATCCAAGAGTGAAGCCATCTGAACCCGTGCTTTTTATCATTGGGAGATTTTTGTTAACCAATTCAGACTCCATACTAGTAATTAGCCTATTTAGGTTTTCTACTTCTTCCTGATTCATTCTTGATAAGTTAGAGATTTCCAAGAATTTTCCATTTCTTCTCACATGTCTAATTTGTTGGTGTATATTAGATTTATTGTTATAAAATTATTGAATGATCTCCCTACTCATACCTCATGACCACACCAGCATGGGGTCCAACATAGTCATATTGGATTATAGCTTGATTATAACTGTATAAGATACAGACTGTTTCTGAGTTAATGTATTAGAGTATCCCAAGGTCAAGAGCAGAGACAAAAACGCAGACACAAGAATTTGAAGCTTCTAGTCCCCAAATCATTACCAATTAAGTGTTAATGGCTCCTAGCCAAATTAATATTTATTTTTATGCTAAATACCTACATACAACAGCTCTTATTACCCAATACACAATGTCTGGGTTTTAACAACAACAAAATTATAAGACATGTTTATATTCAAGAAAAAAACACATTCAGAACCAGACTCAGATGGAGCCCAGATTGTCAGAATTATCACACAGGAAATTAAAAACATAATAATAACATATCTTAAGGGCTATAATGAAAAATACATATATACTATATATATGGTTATTATATACATATACAATGCTCATTACATATACATGTAATGAAAAAAAGAAATGAAAACTCTAAAAATGAATCTTAAAATATTTTAAATTATACACAAATAATAAAAGCTATTGGGGCACCTGGGTGGCTTAGCGGGTTAAAGTCTCTGTCTTTGGCTCAGGTCATCATCCCAGGGTCCTGGGATTGAGCCCCATATCGGGCTCTCTGCTCAGCAGGGAACCTGATTTCTTCCTCTCTCTCTCTCTCTGCCTGCCTCCCTGCCTACTTGTGATCTCTCTCTGTCATATAAATAAATAAAATCTTTAAACAAAAGTTATTTTGATAGGTTTGTCAGTATACTGTACACAGCCAAGTAAGTAATAAGTGTTCTGGAAGAAAGATTAATACAAACTTCCCAAAATGAAATCCAAAGAAGAAACAGAATAAAAATAAGAGAACAAAACTTCAGTATCATGGAAAAGTTTCTAAAGGTGTGTTGAAATAATGGGAATATCAAAAGGAGGTGAAAAAGAGAATAAAGCAGAATAAATATTTGAAGTGATAATGACTGAGAACTTTCTAAAATCAATGATAGATACCAGATTACAGATATGGAAATCTAAAGAGCACCAAAAAAAAAAAAAAAAAAAAAAAAGACTTCTATACCCCACCCTGAAAGAAAGAAAGAAAAAGAAAGAAAGAAGAAAATAAAAGAAGAAAGAAAATATATAGGTGTATTATAGCTCAACTGCAAAGAGAAAAGTTTGAAAGAAAGCAAAGCAAATTAAATAAAGGAACACAGAAAAGCATTACAACAGATTTCCACTAAAAACAAACAAAAGGAGAGTGTCGTAAATATTTAAAGTGTTTAAAAAAATTCACCAATTTAAAATTGTATATCTAGTTTATCTTCTTACTAAAAAGTAAGGAGAAATAAAGATTGTCTTAGGAAAAAAAAAAGTGTTGGGGGCAGTGCTTTGCTCTGCAAAGTAGGGTTAAAAGAAATTTTTCATGTAGGAAAAAAGAGAAAAAAAAAAAAAAACACCAAAACAAAACAAACAAAATTTTCTTGGATCTAACCTAAGGAAGGGAAATGCATCAGAAAAGTAGTATATGAAAATAAAACAAAATCATTAATATTTTTAATTTTTTAATTGATTTAAAAGGTAACTGAAGCAATAATAGTAACTGTATTTGGTGGTGACAACACATCAATAAAAGTAAGAACAAGAACCATATGATACTCTCAATAGATGCTGAAAAAGCATTTGACAAAGTACAACATCCCTTCCTGATCAAAACTCTTCAAAGTGTAGGGATAGAGGGCACATACCTCAATATCATCAAAGCCATCTATGAAAAACCCACCGCAAATATCATTCTCAATGGAGAAAAACTGAAAGCTTTTCCGCTAAGGTCAGGAACACGGCAGGGATGTCCATTATCACCACTGCTATTCAACATCGTACTAGAGGTCCTAGCCTCAGCAATCAGACAACAAAAGGAAATTAAAGGCATCCAAATCGGCAAAGAAGAAGTCAAATTATCACTCTTCGCAGATGATATGATACTATATGTGGAAAACCCAAAAGAATGCACTCCAAAACTGCTAGAACTTATACAGGAATTCAGTAAAGTGTCAGGATATAAAATCAATGCACAGAAATCAGTTGCATTTCTCTACACCACCACAGCAAGACAGAAGAAAGAGATATTAAGGAGTCAATCCCATTTTTACAATTGCATCCAAAACCATAAGATACCTAGGAATAAACCTAACCAAAGAGACACAGAATCTATACTCAGAAAACTATAAAGTACTCATGAAAGAAATTGAGGAAGACACAAAGAAATGGAAAAATGTTCCATGCTCCTGGATTGGAAGAATAAATATTGTGAAAATGTCTATGCTACCTAAAGCAATCTACACATTTAATGCAATTCCTATCAAAGTACCATCCATCTTTTTCAAAGAAATGGAACAAATAATGCTAAAATTTATATGGAACCAGAAAAGACCTCGAATAGCCAAAGGGATATTGAAAAAGAAAGCCAACGTTGGTGGCATCACAATTCCGGACTTCAAGCTCTATTACAAAGCTGTCATCATCAAGACAGCATGGTACTGGCACAAAAACAGACACATAGATCAATGGAACAGAATAGAGAGCCCAGAAATAGACCCTCAAATCTATGGTCAACTAATCTTCGACAAAGCAGGAAAGAATGTCCAATGGAAAAAAGACAGCCTTTTCAATAAATGGTGCTGGGAAAATTGGACAGCCACATGCAGAAAAATGAAATTGGACCATTTCCTTACACCACACACAAAAATAGACTCAAAATGGATGAAGGACCTCAATGTACGAAAGGAATCCATCAAAATCCTTGAGGAGAACACGGGCAGCAACCTCTTCGACCTCTGCCGCAGCAACATCTTCCTAGGAACAACGCAAAAGGCAAGGGAAGCAAGGGAAAAAATGAACTACTGGGATTTCATCAAGATCAAAAGCTTTTGCACAGCAAAGGAAAAAGTTAACAAAATCAAAAGACAACTGACAGAATGGGAGAAGATATTTGCAAACGACATATCAGATAAAGGACTAGTGTCCAGAATCTATAAAGAACTTAGCAAACTCAACACCCAAAGAACAAATAATCCAATCAAGAAATGGGCAGAAGACATGAACAGACATTTCTGCAAAGAAGACATCCAGATGGCCAACAGACACATGAAAAAGTGCTCCATATCACTCGGCATCAGGGAAATACAAATCAAAACCACAATGAGATATCACCTCACACCAGTCAGAATGGCTAAAATCAACAAGTCAGGAAATGACAGATGCTGGCGAGGATGCGGAGAAAGGGGAACCCTCCTACACTGTTGGTGGGAATGCAAGCTGGTGCAGCCCACTCTGGAAAACAGCATGGAGGTTCCTCAAAATGTTGAAAATAGAACTGCCCTATGACCCAGCAATTGCACTATTGGGTATTTACCCTAAAGATACAAATGTAGTGATCCAAAGGGACACTTGCACCCGAATGTTTATAGCAGCAATGTCCACAATAGCCAAACTATGGAAAGAACCTAGATGTCCATCAACAGATGAATGGATCAAGAAGATGTGGTATATATACACAATGGAATACTATGCAGCCATCAAAAGAAATGAAATCTTGCCATTTGCAACAACATGGATGGAACTAGAGCGTATCATGCTTAGCGAAATAAGTCAAGCAGAGAAAGACAACTATCATATGATCTCCCTGATATGAGGAAGTGGTGATGCAACATGGAGGCTTAAGTGGGTAGAAGAAGAATAAATGAAACAAGATGGGATTGGGAGGGAGACAAACCATAAGTGACTCTTAATCTCACAAAACAAACTGAGGGTTGCCGGGGGGAGGGGGTTTGGGAGAAGGGGGTGGGATTATGGACATTGGGGAGGGTATGTGATTTGGTGAGTGCTGTGAAGTGTGTAAACCTGGTGATTCACAGACCTGTACCCCTGGGGATAAAAATATATGTTTATAAAAATAAAAAATTAAAAAAAAAAAAAAAAAAAAACACGCTAAAGTAAAGGAAGTGAAAAAGATGTCACAAACTAACACTCATTAAAAGAAAGCTGGGGTATCCATACTAATTTTAGACAAAGCAGTCTTTAGAAAAGGATATTATTAGGGATAAAGAAAGGCATTATATAATGATAAAGGGTCAATTCTTGATGAATATCTATCAGTCTTACTTAGGTATGCATCAAACAACACAGCATCAAAATACAAAAAGCATAATTACAGTTAAAACTGAAAGAACTCATAGAAGTAGATAAATTACACTCCTACAATTGGAGATTTCAGCAGCACCTTCAGTGATTGATAGATCAAGCAGCCAGAGAATCAATAAGGATATATTTGATGTGAATAGCAGTGTTAATCAATTTGTTCTTACTGGCATTTATAAAAAGCCTATCCAACAACAACAAAATACAAATCATTTTTAATTTTTTTTTCCATTTTATTTTATTTTTTTTCAGTGTTTTAGCATTCACTGTTGATGTACTACACCCAGTGCTCCGTGCAATACGTGCCTTCCTTAATACCCACAACCAGGCTCAACCAAACCCCCACCCTCCTCCCCTCCAAAACCCTCAGTTTGTTTCTTGGAGATCACAGTCTTTCATGGTTTGTTTTCCCATCCAATTTCCCCCAACTGACTTCTCGTCTCCATTTCCCAATGTACTCTGTGTTATTCCTTATGCTCCACAAGTAACAACTTTTCTATCAACATAGACAGGGCTGGATAAGATTATGCTGAGTGAAATAAGTCAAGCAGAGAGAGTCAAGTATCACAAAATACACATTCTTTCAAGAGCCCATGGAACATTAATCAAGAATACATTCTCAGACATAGAACATTATTTAGCAAATTTGAAATAATAGAAATCATACAAAGTGTATTAATTAAAATTAAACTACATAAAACTACATACAATTTAACTACAAATCAGAAAAATAAAATGAGCTGATAATATCTGGAAAATTTTGGATTTAATATTCAGAAATTAACAGACTTCTAAATAATTTGCCATCAGACTTCTCAAATTAAATTTTAAAAACTTTGAACTAATTGAAAAATTAAAGTGTAACATCAAAACTTTTAATACGTAACAAAAAGAGTTAAGGTAAAATTTAGAAGTCAAATTATAACTCTTTGCAGATGATATAATACTATATGTGGAAAACCCAAAAGACTCCACTCCTAGAACTGCTAGAACTTATACAGGAATTCAGTAAAGTGTCAGGATATAAAATCAATGCAGAGAAATCAGTTGCATTTCTCTACACCAAAAACAAGACAGAAGAAAGATAAATTAAGGAGTCAATCCCATTTACAATTGCACCCAAAACTATAAGATACCAGGAATAAACCTAACCAAAGAGGCTAAGAATCTATACTCAGAAAACTATAAATTACTCATGAAAGAAATTGAGGAAGACACAAAGAAATGGAAAAATATTCCATTCTCCTGGATTGGAAAAATAACTATTGTGAAAATATCTTAGCTACCTAAAACAATCTAAACATTTAATGCAATTCCTATCAAAATACCCTCCATTTTTTTTTCAAAGAAAAGGAACAAATAACCCTAAAATTTATATGGAATCAGAAAAGACCTCGTATATAGCCAAAAAAGAAATATAGAAAAAGAAATCCAATGTTGGTGGCATCACAATTCCGGAATTCAAGGTCTATTACAAAGCTGTCATCATCAAGACAGCATGGTACTGGCACAAAAACAGAAACATAGATCAATGGAATGGAATAGAGAGCCCAGAAATAGACCCTCAAATCTATGTTCAACTAATCTTCGACAAAGCAGGAAAGAATGTCCAATGGAAGAAAGACAGCCTCTACAATAAATGGTGTTGGGAAAATTGGACAGCCACATGCAGAAAAATGAAATTGGACCATTTCCTTACACCACACATGAAAATAGACTCAAAATGGATGAAGGACCTCAATGTGAGAAAGGAATCCATCAAAATCCTTGAGGAGAACACAGTCAGCAACCTCTTCGACTTCAGGCACAGCAACATCTTCCTAGGAACATCAACAAAGGCAAGAGAAGCAAGGGCAAAAATCAACTATTGGGATTTCATCAAGATCAAAAGCTTTTGCACAGCAAAGGAAACAGTCAACATAACCAAAAGACAACTGACAGAATGGGAGAAGATATTTGCAAATGACATATCAGATAAAGGGCTAGTGTCCAAAATTTATAAAGAACTTAACAAACTCAAAACCCAAAGAACAAATAATCCAATCAAGAAATGGGCAGAGGATATAAACAGACATTTCTGCAAAGAAGACATCCAGATGGCCATCAGACACATGAAAAAGTACTCCGTATCACTCGGCATCAGGGAAATACAAATCAAAACCACAGTGAGATATCACCTCACACCAGTCAGAATGGTTAAAGTTTACAAGTCAGGAAATGACAGATGCTGGCGAGGATGCGGAGAAAGGGGAACTCCCCCATACTGTTGGTGGGAATGCAAGCTGGTGCAACCTCTCTGGAAAACAGCTTGGAGGTTCCTCAAAATGTTGAAAATAGAACTACCCTATGACCCAGCAATTGCACTATTGGGTATTTACCCTAAAGATACAAATGTAATGATCCGAAGGGGCACGTGCACCTGAATGTTTATAGCAGCAATGTCTACAATAGCCAAAGTATGGAAAGAACCTAGATGTCCATCAACCGATGAATGGATCAAGAAGATGTGGTATATATACACAATGGAATACTATGCAGCCATCAAAAGAAATGAAATCTTGCCATTTGCGACGACGTAGATGGAACTAGAGGGTATCATGCTTAGTGAAAGAAGTCATCAGAGAAAGACAACTATCATATGATCTCCCTGATATGAGGAAGTGGAGATGCCTCATGGGAGATTAAGGGGGTAGGATAAGAATGAATGAAACAAGATGGGATTGGGAGGGAGACGAACCATAAGTGACTCTTAATTTCACAAAACAAACTGAGGGTTGCTGGGTGGAGGAGGTTTGGGAGATGGGGGTGGGGTTATGGCCATTGGAGAAGGTAGGTGCTATGGTGAGTGCTGTGAAGTATGTAAACCTGACAATTCACAGACCTGTACCCCTGGGAAGCCGTCTGGTCCTGGGCTTTTATTGGAGATTTTTGATGACCGTTTCAATCTATTTACTGGTTATGGGTCTGTTCAGGCTTTCTATTTCCTCCTGTTTCAGTTGTGGTAGTTTATGCATCCATTTCTTCCTGATTGTCAAATTTGTTGGCATAGAGTTGCTCACAGAATCTTCTTATAATAGTTTGTATTTCTTTGGTGTTAGTTGTGATCTCTCCTCTTTCATTCATGATTTTATTTATTTGGATCCTTTCTCTTTTATTTTTTATAAGGCTGGCCAGGAGTTTATCAATCTTATTAATTATTTCAAAGAACAAGCTCCTAGTTGCATTGATTTGTTCTATTGTATTTTTGGTTTCTATTTCATTGATTTCTGCTCTGATCTTTATGATTTCTCTTCTCCTGTTGAATGTAGGGTTTCTTTCTTATTCTTTCTCCAACTCCTTTAGGTGTAGGGTTAGGTTGTGTACTTGAGACCTTTCTTGTTTCTTGAGAAAGGCTTGTACTACTATATATTTTCCTCTCAGGACTGCCTCTGCTGTGTCCCACAGATTTTGAACCATTGTGTTTTCATTATCATTTGTTTCCATGATTTTTTTCAATTATTCTTTAATTTCCTGGATGACCCATTCATTCTTTAGAAGGATGCTGATTAGTCTCTGTGTATTTGGGTTCTTTCCAAATTTCCTCTGTGGTTGAGTTCTAGCTTCAGAGCATTGTGGTCTGAAAATATGCAGGGAACGATCCCAATCTTTCGATACTGCTTGAGACCTGATTTGTGCCCCACAATGTGATCTATTCTGGAGAATGTTCCATGTGCACTAGAGAAGAATGTGTATTCTGTTGCTTTGGGATGATATGTTCTGAATATATCTGTGATGTCCATCTGGTCCAGTGTGTCATTTAAGGCCTTTATTTCCTTGCTGATTTTTTGCTTGGATGATCTGTCCATTTCAGTGAGGGGAGTGTTAAAGTCCCATACTATTATTGTATTATTGTTGATGTGTTTCTTTGATTTTGTGATTAATTGGTTTATATATTTGGCTGCTCCTACCTTAGGAGCATAGATATCTAAAATTGTTAGATCTCCTTGTCGGACAGATCCTTTGAGTATGATATAGTGTCCTTCCTTAACTCTTATTATAGTCTTTGGCTTAAAATCTAATTGACTGATACAAGGATTGCCACCCCTGCTTTCTTCTGATGCCCATTAGCATGGTAAATTCATTTCCACCCCCTCACTTTAAATCTGGAGGTGTCTTCAGGTCTGAAATGAGTTTCTTGTAGGCAACATATAGATGGGTTTTGTTTTTTTATCCATACTGATACCATCTGTCTTTTGATTGGAGAATTTAGCCCACTAACATTCTGGGTACTATTGGGAGATATGAATTTAGTGCCATTGTATTGCCTGTAAGGTGACTGTTACTGTATATTGTCTCTGTTCCTTTCTGATCTGCTACTTTCAGGCTCTCTCTTTGCTTAGAGGACCCCTTTCAATATTTCCTGTAGAACTGGTTTGGTGCTTGCAAATTCTTTCAGTTTTTGTTTGTCTTGAAAGCTTTTTACCTCTCCTTCTATTTTCAATGATAGCCTAGCTGGATATAGTATTCTTGGCTGCATGTTTTTCTCGTTTCGTGCTCTGAATATATCATGCCAGTTCTTTCTGGCCTGCCAGGTCTCTGTAGATAAGTCTGCTTCCAATCTGATATTTTTACCAATATATGTTACAGACTTCTTTTCCTGGGCTGCTTTCAGGATTTTCTCTTTGTCACTAAGACTTGTAAATTTTACTATTGGGTGATGGGGTGTGGACCTATTCTTGTTGATTTTGACGGGGGTTCTCTGCACCTCCTGGATTTTGATGCTTGTTCCCTTTGCTATATTAGGGAAATTATCTCCAATAATTATCTCCAATATACCTTTTGCTCCCCTCTCTCTTTCTTCTTCTTCTGGAATCCCAATTATTCTAATGTTCTTTCATCTTATGGTTTAACTTATCTCTGAAATCTCCCCTCGTGATCCATTAGCTGTTTGTCCCTCTTTTGCTCAGCTTCTTTATTCTCTGTCATTTGGTCTTCTATATCGCTAATTCTTTCTTTTGCCTCATTTATCCTAGCAGTGAGAGCCTCCATTTTTGATTGCACCTCATTAATAGCTTTTTTGATTTCAACTTGGTTAGATTTTATTTCTTTTATTTCTCCGGAAAGGGCTTTTATATCTCCCGAGAGGGTTTCTCTAATATCTTCCATGCCTTTTTTGAGCCTGGCTAGACTCTTCAGAATTGTCATTATGAACTCTAGATCTGACATAGCATTCGGCACTGCCTCTTGTTCTTTTTTTTTTTTTTTTTTTTTTTTGTGGTGAATTTTTCCGCCTTGTCATTTTGTCCAGATAAGATTATATGAAGGATCAGGTAAAATACTAAAAGGGTGGCAACAACCCCAGGAAAATATGCTTTAACCAAATCAGAAGAGATTCCAAAACGTGAGGAGTGAGAAAGGAGTTAAAACATATATATATATATATATATATATATATATATATATATATATATATGTTAAACTAGTTAAAAATGTTAAAAAAGTAAAGGGTAAAAGTTTAAAAAATTTTAGCAGAAGAAGAGAAAAAAATGAAAAAGAAAAAATTAATTAACTGCAAGACTAAGGAATGATAATGAGAAGGCCATGAGTTCTGTGGTTTGCTTTCTCCTCCTCTGGAATTCTGCTGCTCTCCTTGGTATGGAAACTGCACTCCTTGGTAGGTGAACTTGGTCTTGGCTGGATTTCTTGTTGATCTTCTTGGGGAGGGGCCTATTGTAGTGATTCTCAAGTGTCTTTGCCCCAGGAGGAATTGCACCGCCCTTAACAGGGGCTGAGCTGAGTAATCCTCTCGGGTTGGCTTTCAGGAACCTTTTCTCCTGAGCACTTTCCGTAGAGTTCTGGAGAATGGGAATACAAATGGCAGCCTCCTGGTCTCTGGCCCAGAGGAGCGTAGAGCCCGGGGCTCCACTCCTCAGTGAGCCCTCAGAGAACAGCGCCCAGTAACTCCCGTCTGCCTGACCTCCAGCCACACTCTGAGCTCACCGAGCCTGTGAACAGTTCAAGGTAACCCTGAGCTATGAGCTCACTGTCAGCTCTGTCTCTGTAGCTGGCTTCCCCATTCTAATACCTGTAAGCTCTGGGACACTCAGACACCCCCAATTCTTCTGTCTCTGCAGGACCTGAGTCCACACTGACCTCGCATGGGCTTCACCCCGGTTTAGCCTCTGGAGCAATGTCCCTCAGCACAACAGACTTTTAAAAATCCTGATTTTGTGCTCCATTGCTCTGCCGCTTGCTGGGATCCAGCCACTCCCCCCGTGGTCTATCACCCCATCGCTCTGGATTCACTTCTCCGCCAGTCATATCTTTCATAAAGTGGTTATTTTTCTGTTTCTAGAATTGCTGCTCTTCTTCTCTTCAATCTGCCGATGGATTTGTATGTGTTTGCAATATTTAGATAAGCTACCTAGTTGATCTCCTACTAGCTGAAGTAGTCTCAGCCTGCTACTTCTCTGCCATCTTGACTCCCTCTTTCATATACTCTTACCTGGACAAAATGACAAGGTGGAAAAATTCACCACAAAAAAAAGAAAAAAAAGAATAAGAGGCAGTACCGAAGGCTAGGGACCTAATAATACAGACATTGGTAATATGTCAGATCTACAGTTCAGAATGACAATTCTCAAGGCTCTTGCCGGGCTCAAAAAAGGCATGGAAGATATTAGAGAAACCCTCTTGGGATAAATAAAAGCCCTTTCTGGAGAAATAAAAGAACTAAAATCTAACCAAGTTGAAATCAAAAAAGCTATTAATGAGGTGCAATAAAAAATGGAGGCACTCACTGCTAGAATAAATGAGGCAGAAGAATTAGTGATATAGAATACCAAATGACAGAGAATAAAGAAGCTGAGCAAAAGAGGGACAAACAGCTACGGGACCACGAGAAGAGTCCTAAATCAGGACTCAACCAGTATCAAAAGATTGGGATCATTCCCAATCTTTTGTTGTTTTCAGACCACAACGCTCTGAAGCTAGAACTCAACCACAAAAGGAAGTTTGAAAAGAACCCAAATACATGGAGACTAAACAGCATCCTTCTAAAGAATGAATGGGTCAACCGGGAAATTAAAGAAGAATTGAAAAAATTCATGGAAACAAATGATAATGAAAACACAAGGGTTCAAAATTTGTGGCACACAACAAAAGCAAGCCTGAGAGGAAAATATATAGGGGTACAAGCTTTTCTCAAGAAACAAGAAAGGTCTCAGGTACACAACCTAACCCTACACCTAAAGGAGCTGGAGAAATAACAAGAAAGAAAGCCTACACCCAGCAGTAGAAGAGAAATCATAAAGATCAGAGCAGAAATCAATGAAATAGAAACCAAAAAAACCATAGAACAAATCAATGAAACTAGGAGCTGGTTCTTTGAAAGAATTAATAAAATTAATAAACCCCTGGCCAGTCTTATAGAAAAGAAAAGAGAAAGGACCCAAATAAATAAAATCATGAATGAAAGAGAAGAGATCACAACTAACATCAAGAAATACAAACTATTATAAGAACATACTATGAGCAACTCTATGCCAACAAATTTGACAATCTGGAAGAAATGGATGCATTCCTAGAAACATATAAACTACCACAACTGAACTAGGAAGAAATAGAAAGCCTGAACAGACCCATAACCAGTATGGAGATTGAAACGGTCATTAAAAATCTCCAAACAAACAAAAGCCCAGGGCCAGAGAGCTTCCCGGGGGAATTCTTCCAAACATTTAAAGAAGAACTAATTCCTATTCTCCTGAAACTGTTCCAAAAAATACAAATGGAAGGAAAACTTCCAAACTCATTTTATGAGGTGAGCATCACCCTGATCCCAAAACCAGACAAGGATCCCATCAAATTAGAGAGCTATAGACCAATATCCTTGATGAACACAGATGCAAAAATTCTCACCAAAATACTATCCAATAGGATTCAACAGTACATTAAAAGGATTATTCACCACGACCTAGTGAGATTTATTCCAGGGCTGCAAGGTTAATTCAATATCCGCAAATCAATCAGTGTGATACAACACACCAATAAAACAAAGATCAAGAACCATATGTTTTTCTCAATAGATGCAAAAAGCATTTGACAAGGACAGCATCCCTTCCTGATCAAAACTCTTCAAAGTGTAGGGATAGAGGGGACATACCTCAATATTATCAAAGCCATCTATGAAAAAACCACCACAAATATCATTCTTAATGGAGAGAAACTGAAAGCTTTTCCGCTAAGGTCAGGAACATGGCAGGGATGTCCATTATCACCACTGCTATTCAACATAGTACTAGAAATCCTAGCCTCAGCAATCAGACAACAAAAGGAAATTAAAGGCATCCAAATCAGCAAAGAAGTCAAACTATCACTCTTCGCAGATGATATGATACTATATGTGGAAAATCCAAAAGACTCCACTCCAAAACTGCTAGAACTTATACAGGAATTCAGTAAAGTGTCAGGATATAAAATCAATGCACAGAAATCAGTTGCATTTCTCTACACCAACAGCAAGACAGAAGAAAGAGAAATTAAGGAGTCATTCCCATTTACAATTGCACCCAAAACCATAAGATACTTAGGAATAAACCTAACCAAGAGGCACAGAATCTATACTCAGAAAACTATAAAGAATTCATGAAAGAAATTGAAGAAGACACAAAGAAATGGAAAAATATTCCATGCTCCTAGATTGGAAGAATAACTATTGTGAAAATGTCTATGCTACCTGAAGCAATCTACACATTTAATGCAATTCCTATCAAAGTACCATCCATATTTTTCAAAGAAATGGAACAAATAATCCTAAAATTTATATGGATTCAGAAACGACCTCGAATAGCCAAAGGAATATAGAAGAAGAAAGCCAACGTTGGTGGCATCACAATTCAGGACTTCAAGCTCTATTACAAAGCTGTCATCATCAAGACAGCATGGTACTGGCACAAAAACAGACACATAGATCAATGGAACAGAATAGAAAGCCCAGAAATTGACACTCATCTCTATGGTCAACTAATCTTCGACAAAGCAGGAAATAATGTCCAATGGAAAAAAGACAGCCTCTTCAATAAATGGAGTTGGGAAAATTGGACAGCCACATGCAGAAAAATGAAATTGGGCCATTTCCTTACACCACACACAAAAATAGACTCAAAATGGATGAAGGACCTCAAGGTGAGAAAGGACTCCCATCAAAATCCTTGAGGAGAACACAGGCAGCAACCTCTTCCACCTCAGCTGCAGCAACATCTTCCTAGGACCATTGTCAAAGGCAAGGGAAACAAGGGCAAAAATGAACTATTGGGATTTCATCAAGATCAAAAGCTTTTGCAGAGCAAAGAAAACAGTTAACAAATCCAAAAGACAACTGACAGAATGGGAGAAGATATTTGCAAATGGCATATCAGATAAAGGACTAGTGTCCAAAATCTATAAAGAACTTAACAAACTCAACACCCAAAGAACAAATAATCCAATCAAGAAATGGGCAGAGGACATAAACAGACATTTCTGCAAAGAAGACATCCAGATGGCCATCAGACACATGAAAAAGTGCTCCATATCACTCGGCATCAGGGAAATACAAATCAAAACCACAATGAGATATCACCTCACAACAGTCAGAATAGCTAAAATTAACAAGTCAGGAAATGACAGATGCTGGCAAGAATGTGGAGAAAGGGGAACCCTCCTACACTGTTTGTGGGAATGCAAGCTGGTGCAACCACTCTGGAAAACAGCGTGGAGGTCCCTCAAAATGTTGAAAATAGAACTGCCCTATGACCCAGCAATTGCACTACTGGGTATTAACCCTAAAGATACAATGTAGTGATCTGAAGGGGCACGTGCACCCGAATGTTTATAGTAGCAATGTCTACAATAGCCAAAGAGTGGAAAGAACCTAGATGTCCATCAACAGATGAATGGATCAAGAAGACGTGGTATATATACACAATGGAATACTATGCAGCCATCAAAAGAAATGAAATCTTGCCATTTGCGACAACATGGATGGAACTAGAGGGTATCATGCTTAGCGAAATAAGAATGGAAAAAGACAACTATCATATGATCTCCCTGATATGAGGAAGTGGTGATGCAACATGGGGGGTTAAGTGTGTTGGAGAATAAATGAAACAAAATGGGTTTGGGAGGGAGATGAAACATAAGTGACACTTAATCTCACAAAACAAACTGAGGGTTGCTGGGTGGAGGGGGTTTGGGAGAGGGTGGTGGGGTTATGACCATTGGAGAGGGTATGTGCTATGGTGAGTGCTGTGAAGTGTGTAAACCTGGCGATTCACAGACCTGCACCCCTGGGGATAAAAATACTATATGTTTATAAAAAATTAAAAATTAAACATTAAAAAAAAAAGGCACACACACAAAAAGAGTATATGAAGAAGCAAGTAAAATACTAAATGGGTGGCAACAACCCAAGGAAAATACACTTTAACCAAATCAGAAGGAACCCCAAATCATGGGCAGGGGGAGAAAGGAGATACAAAGAGTTTCAGAAAAAAAAAAAAAAAAAAACAATTAAAAAAAGAAAGGAATGAAGAAAAAATATAAAAAAGAAATATATATAGGGAGGAGTCAAGATGGTGGAAAAGTAGCAGGCTGAGACTACTTTAGCTAGCCAGAGATCAGCTCGATAGCTTGTCTAAAGATTGCAAACACCTGAAAATCCATCGGCAGATTGAAGAGAAGAAGAACAGCAATTCTGGAAACAGAACAATTCTGTTCTGTTATAACAGCAATTCTGTTATTCTGTTGAATAACAACCACTTTCTGAAAGGTAGGACCGGCAGAGAAGTGAATCCAAAGCGATGGGAAGATAGACCCCGGGGGAGGGGCTGGCTCCTGGCAAGTGGCGGAGCAACGGCGCACAAAATCAGGACTTTTAAAAGTCTGTTCCGCTGAGGGACATCGCTCCAGAGGCTAAACCGGGGCGATGCCCACACGGGGTCAGCGTGGCCTCAGGTCCCACAGGGTCACAGAAGGATCAGGGTGTCTGAGTGTCGCAGAGCTGGCGGGTTTTGGAATGGGAAAGCTGGCTACAGAGACAGAACCGACAGTAAGATCACAGATCGGTGTTATCTTGAACTGGTCGCAGACTCGGTGAGCTTGAAGCGCGGCAGGAGGTCAGGCAGACGAGAGTAACTGGGCGCTGTTCTCTGAGGGCGCACTGAGGAGTGGGGCCCTGGGCTCTCGGCTCCTCCGGGCCGGAGACCAGGAGGCCGCCATTTGAATTCCAGTCCTCCGGAACTCTATGGAAAGCGCTCAGGGAACAAAAGCTCCTGAAAGCAAACCCGAGCGAATTACTCACCCCAGCCCCGGGTAAGCGCGGTGCAATTCCGCCTAGGGCAAAGACACTTGAGAATCACTACAACAGGCCCCTCGGCAGGAAGATCAACAAGAAATCCAGCTGAGACCAAGTTCACCTAACAAGGAGTGCGGTTTCAATACCAAGGAGAGCAGCAGAATTCCAGAGGAGGAGAAAGCAAAGCACAGAACTCATGGCTTTTTCCCTGTGATTTTTTTTTAGTCTTGCAGTTAATTTAATTTTTTTCTTTTTCATTTTTTGTTTTTTTTCTCACCTTCTGGTAAATTTTTTTTTAACTTTTACCTTTTTTTTTTTTAACGTTTTTTAACTAATTTATCCAATATATATATTTTTTCTTTTTTATATTTTTCTTATTTGTTTTCTTTTTTTTAATTCTTTTCTTTTTTTTTCTTTTTTCTTTTTTTTTTTCATTCTTCCTTTTTGAACCTCTTTTTCTCCCCTTTCTCCCCCCTCACTATTTGGGATCTCTTCTAATTTGGTTAAAGCATATTTTCCTGGGGTTGTGGCCAAACTTTTAGTATTTTACTTGCTCCTTCATATACTCTTATCTGGACAAAATGACAAGACGGAAAAATTCAATGCAAAAAAAAGGACAAGAGGTAGTACCGAAGCCTAGGGACCTAATCAATACAGACATTGGTAATATGTCAGGTCTAGAGTTCAGAATGACAATTCTCAAGGTTCTAGCCGGGCTCGAAAAAGGCATGGAAGATATTAGAGAAACCCTCTCGAGAGATATAAAAGCCCTTTCTGGAGAAATAAAAGAAATAAAATCTAACCAAGTTGAAATCAAAAAAGCTATTAATGAGGTGCAATCAAAAATGGAGGCTCTCACTGCTAGGATAAATGAGGCAGAAGAAAGAATTAGTGATATAGAAGACCAAATGACAGAGAATAAAGAAGCTGAGCAAAAGAGGGACAAACAGCTACTGGACCACGAGGGGAGAATTCGAGAGATAAGTGACACCATATGATGAAACAACATTAGAATAATTGGGATTCCAGAAGAAGAAGAAAGAGAGAGAGGAGCAGAAGGTATACTGGAGAGAATTATTGGGGAGAATTTCCCCAATATGGCAAAGGGAACGAGCATCAAAATTCAGGAGGTTCAGAGAACGCCCCTCAAAATCAATAAGAATAGGCCCATACCCCGTCACCTAATAGTAAAATTTACAGGTTTCAGTGACAAAGAGAAAATCCTGAAAGCAGCCTGGGAAAAGAAGTCTGTAACATACAATGGTAAAAATATTAGATTGGCAGCTGACTTATCCACAGAGACCTGGCAGGCCAGAAAGAGCTGGCATGATATTTTCAGAGCACTAAACGAGAAAAACATGCAGCCAAGAATACTATATCGAGCTAGGCTATCATTGAAAATAGAAGGAGAGATTAAAAGCTTCCAGGACAAACAAAAACTGAAAGAATTTGCAAACACCAAACCAGCTCTACAGGAAATATTGAAAGGGGTCCTCTAAGCAAAGAGAGAGCCTACAAGTGGTAGATCAGAAAGGAACAGAGACCATATACAGTAAAAGGCAATACAATGGCACTAAATTCATACCTCTCAATAGTTACCCTGAATGTGAATGGGCTAAATGCCCCTGTCAAAAGACACAGGGTATCAGAATGGATAAAAAACCAAAACCCATCCATATGTTGCCTCAAAGAAACTCATTTTAAGCCCGAAGACACCTCCAGTGTCTTAAAATGAGGGGGTGGAAAAGAATTTACCATGCTAATGGACATCAGAAGAAAGCAGGAGTGGCAATCCTTATATCAGATCAATTCGATTTTAAGCCAAAGACTATAATAAGAGATGAGGAAGGACACTATATCATACTCAAAGGGTCTGTCCAAAAAGAAGATTTAACAATTTTAAATATCAATCCCCCCAACGTGGGAGCAGGCAACTATATAAACCAATTAATAACTAAATCAAAGAAACACATCAACAATAATACAATAATAGTAGGGGACTTTAAGACTCCCCTCACTGAAATGGACAGGTCATCCACGCAAAAGATCAGCAAGGAAATAAAGGCCTTAAACGACACACTGGACCAGATGGTCATCACAGATATATTCAGAACATTTCATCCCAAATCAACAGTATACCCATTCTTCTCTTGTGCACATGGAACATTCTCCAGAATAGATCACATCCTCAGTCCTAAATCAGGACTCAACCGGTTTCAAAAGATTGGGATCACTCCCTGCATATTTTCAGACCACAATTCTCTAAAGCTAGAACTCAACCACAAAAGGAAGTTTGAAAGGAACCCAAATACATGGAGACTAAACAGCATCCTTCTAAAGAATGAATGGGATAACCGGGAAATTAAAGAAGAATTGAAAAAAATCATGGAAACAAATGACAATGAAAATACAACAGTTCAAAATCTGTGGGACACAACAAAGGCAGTCCTGAGAGGAAAATGTATAGTGGTACAAGCCTTTCTTAAGAAACAAGAAAGGTCTCAGGTACACAACCTAACCCTACACCTAAAGGAGCTGGAGAAAGAACAAGAAATAAACCCTAAGCCAAGCAGGAGAAGAGAAATCATAAAGATCAGAGCAGAAATCAATGAAATAGAAACCAAAAAGACCATAGAGCAAATCAATGAAACTAGGAGCTGGTTCTTTGAAAGCATTAATAAAATTTATAAACCCTGGCCAGACTTATCAAAAAGAAAAGAGAAAGGACCCAAATAAATAACATCATGAATGAAAGAGGAGAGATCACAACTAACACCAAAGAAATGCAAACTATTATAAGAACATACTATGAGCAACTCTATGTCAACAAATTTGACAATCTGGAAGAAATGGATGCATTCCTAGAAACATATAAACTACCACAACTAAACCAGGAAGAAGTAGAAAGCTTGAACAGACCCATAACCAGTAAGGAGATTGAAACTGTCATTAAAAATCTCCAAACAAACAAAAGCCCAGGGCCAGATGGCTTCCCGGGGGAATTCTGCCAAACATTTAAAGAACTAATTCCTATTCTCCTGAAACTGTTCCAAAAAATAGAAATGGAAGGAAAACTTCCAAACTCATTTTATGAGGTGAGCATCACCCTGATCCCAAAACCAGACAAGGATCCCATCAAAAAAGAGAGCTATAGACCAATATCCTTGATGAACACAGATGTGAAAATACTCAACAAAATACTAGCCAATAGGATTCAACAGTACATTAAAAGGATTATTCACCATGACCAAGTGGGATTTATTCCAGGGCTGTAAGGTTGGTACAACAACCGCAAATCAGTCAATGTGATAGTACACATCAATAAAAGAAAGAACAAGAACCATATGATACTCTCAATAGATGCTGAAAAAGCATTTGACAAAGTACAGCATCCTTTCCTGATCAAAACTCTTCAAAGTGTAGGGATAGAGGGGACATACTTCAATATCATCAAAGCCATCTATGAAAAGCCAACTGCAAATATTATTCTCAATGGAGAATAACTGAAAACTTTTCTGCTAAGGTCAGGAACACGGCAGGGATGTCCATTATCACTACTGCTGTTCAACATAGTACTAGAGGTCCTAGCCTCAGCAATCAGACAACAAAAGGAAATTAAAGGCATCCAAATCGGCAAAGAAGTCAAATTATCACTCTTCGCAGATGATATGATACTATATGTGGAAAACCCAAAAGACTCCACTCCAAAACTGCTAGAACTTATACAGGAATTCAGTAAAGTGTCAGGATATAAAATCAATGCACAGAAATCAGTTGCATTTCTCTACACCAACAGCAAGACAGAAGAAAGAGAAATTAAGGAGTCAATCCCATTTACAATTGCACCCAAAACCACAAGATACCTAGGAATAAACCTAACCAAAGAGGCACAGAATCTCTACTCAGAAAACTATAAAGTACTCATGAAAGTAATTGAGGAAGACACAAAGAAATGGAAAAATGTTCCATGCTCCTGGATTGGAAGAATAAATATCATGAAACTGTCTATGCTACCTAAAGCAATCTACACATTTAATGCAATTCCTATCAAAGTACCATCCATCTTTTTCAAAGAAATGGAACAAATAATTCTAAAATTTATATGGAACCAGAAAAGACCTCGAATAGCCAAAGGGATATTGAAAAAGAAAGCCAACATTGGTGGCATCACAATTCCGGACTTCAAGCTCTATTACAAAGCTGTCATCATCAAGACAGCATGGTACTGGCACAAAAACAGACACATAGATCAATGGAACAGCATAGAGAGCCCAGAAATAGACCCTCAACTCTACAGTCAACTAATCTTTGACAAAGCAGGAAAGAATGTCCAATGGAAAAAAGACAGCCTCTTCAATAAATTGTGCTGGGAAAATTGGACAGCCACATGCAGAAAAATGAAATTGGACCATTTCCTTACACCACACACAAAAATAGACTCAAAATGGATGAAGGACCTCAATGTGCAAAAGGAATCCATCAATATCCTTGAGGAGAACACATGCAACAACCTCTTTGACCTCAGCCGCAGCAACATCTTCCTAGGAACAATGCCAAAGGCAAGGGAAGCAAGGGCAAAAATGAACTATTGGGATTTCATCAAGATAAAAGCTTTTGCAAAGCAAAGGAAACAGTTAACAAATTCAAAAGACAACTGACAGAATGGGAGAAGATATTTACAAACGACATATCAGATAAAGGACTAGTGTCCAGAATCTATAAAGAACTTATCAAACTAAACACCCAAAGAACAAATAATCCAATCAAGAAATGGGCAGAGGACATGAACAGACATTTCTGCAAAGAAGACATCCAGATGGCCATCAGACACATGAAAAAGTGCTCCATATCACTTGGCATCAGGGAAATACAAATCAAAACCACAATGAGATATCACCTCACACCAGTCAGAATTGCTAAAATCAACAAGTCAGGAAATGACAGATGCTGGCGAGAATGCGGAGAAAGGGGAACCCTCCTACACTGTTGGTGGGAATGCAAGCTGGTGCAGCCACTCTGGAAAACAGCATGGAGGTTCCTCAAAATGTTGAAAATAGAACTGCCCTATGACCCAGCAATTGCACTATTGGGTATTTACCCTAAAGATACAAACGTAGTGATACTAAGGGGCACGTGCACCCGAATGTTTATAGCAGCAATGTCCACAATAGCCAAACTATGGAAAGAACCTAGATGTCCATCAACAGATGAATGGATCAAGAAGATGTGGTATATATACACAATGGAATACTATGCAGCCATCAAAAGAAATGAAATCTTGCCATTTGTGACAACATGGATGGAACTAGAGGGTATCATGCTTAATGAAATAAGTCAAGCAGAGAAAGACAGCTATCATATGATCTCCCTGATATGAGGAAGTGGTGATGCAACATGGGGGCTTAAGTGGGTAGGAGAAGAATCAATGAAACAAGATGGGATTGGGAGGGAGACGAAACATAAGTGACTCTTAATCTCACAAAACAAACTGAGGGTTGCTGGGGGGAGGGGGTTTGGGAGAAAGGGGTGGGATTATGGACATTGGGGAGGGTACGTGCTTTGGTGAGTGCTGTGAAGTGTGTGAACCCTGTGATTCACAGACCTGTACCCCTTGGAATAAAAATATATGTTTATAAATAATAAAAAATTTTAAAAAAAGAAATATACTAGTTAAAAAACATTAAAATGTAAAGGGTTAAATTAAAAAAAAATTAGCAGAAGATAAAAAGAATTGGAAAAAAAATCCAAAAGAAAACAAATTAAATTAACTGAAAGACTAATGAATCCTGGGGAGAAAGCCACGAGTTCAGTACTTTGCTTTCTCCTCCTCTGGAATTCTGCTGCTCTCCTTGGTATTGAACCTGCACTCCTTGGTAGGTGAACTTGGTTCTGGCTGGATTTCTTGTTGATTTTCTGGTCGAGGGGCCTGTTGTAGTGATTTTCAAGTGTCTTTGTCCCAGGCGGAATTGCACCGCCCTTACCAGGGGCCAGGCTGAGTAATCTTCTCAAGTTCTCTTTTGGGAGCTTTTGTTCCCTGAACCCTTTCTGTAGAGTTCTTGAGGATGGGAATGAAAATTGCAGCCTCCCAGTCTCTGGCCCAGATGAGCAGAGAGCTCAGAGTCACAGTCCTCAGTGAGCCCTCAGAGAATAGCACCCAAAAATTCCCATCTCCCTGGCCTCCGGCCATGCTCTGAGCTCACCCAAGCTGTGACCACTTCAAGGTAACCCGGAGCTGAGAGCTCACTCCTCAGCTCTGTCTCTATAGCCAGCTTCCATGTTCTAATACCTGCAAGCTCTGCGACACTCAGACACCCCCGATCCTTCTGTGACCATGCAGGACCTGGGGCTACACTGACCCTGTGTGGGCTTCACCCTGGTTTAGCCTCTGGAGCAATGTGCCTCAGCAGAACAGACTTTTAAAAGTCCCGATTTTGTGCTCCATTACTCTGCCGCTTTGGGAGCCAGCCCCTCCCCCCGCTGTCTATCTTCCCGTCGCTTTGGATTCACTTTCTGCCAGTCCTACCTTTCAGAAAGTGGCTGATTTTCTGTTTCTGGAATTGCTGTTCTTCTTCTCTTCTATCTCCCATTGGATTTGTAGGTGTTTGCAATGTTTAGATAAGCTATTTAGCTGATCTCCTGCTACCTGATGTAGCCTCAGCCTGCTACTTCTCTGCCATCTTGGAGAATCCCTCAGTTTATTATTCCTAATTTTTTGGGTATATATGTGTATATTCATGGCATACAAAGAACAGTTTTGTTTGTTATTTCTTCTTGAGCTTTTAATTTGTAATTATTAAAAGAAAATATTCATATTCCTAATAGGCCCTGGCATTTCAAAGCTTTCCAAAATTATGATGTAGAGACACATTCATATGTTCATATTACCAGTAAAAATCAACTCTTCCATGTTCCATTTGTTTGCTAAATTAGGTAGTTTGGTTTCTATCTGGTTTAGTTGAACTTGTTATATGTCATTCACATATCCAGACCTTATTCATATCATCACTATAAAATTTGGTGGCTGGAGATTTGTTTCTGTGTGTCCTGGTAGCCAGAAATCAAAAATAATGATTCTGTGTTCTTGATTTCTATTGTCCCCAACAATTGTGTGATCATAAAGGAAGATGGTGCGTAAGAGAAGTAGAAATAGAATACTACACATATTGGCACATTACTGCCTGGACATTCTAGCACCCTTCTTCTTGTGACAGTAAACACATATTGTCATGTGCACAACATGCTATTGCAATGATTATAGGGCTCACACTGAACCCAATCTAATATTATTTTGCTTTTGAACTATTTGTACAATTTTTATTGTTTTAATTTTTTTGTTTTCACCACACTTATTTTGTTTATAATTTTTAAAAATTTTTATTTTTTTAATTTCTTATCAGTGTTCCAGTATTTATTGTTTATGTACCACACCCAGTACTCATGCAATACATGCCCTCCTTCTAGTCATTTTGGCTCAGGGACTGAGACCTGGATGCATGGCACTGGCAGTGCCCATCCTGGGTCTGTGGGCTTAAGCCTGTGCCCCTAACTGCCCAATTTCACCAATTCTCCCTTAAGATCTTTTGCTCTTTTTGAGTGATTTTAACCAGACTCCAAGTTAATGTTGGTCCCCAATCACAGGGCACTGTTGTATTGGGGTATTACGTTCCAATGGGTTGCTTCTGGTGGCTCCCTTCCCCCTTTTGTTTTCTTCCCGTATCAGTCCAACATTCCCTCTCTGCTTTCCTGTCCACTAGTGTCTTCTGACCCAGTAGAGATCCAGAAGTGTGTATTCCTACATCTCAGGCTGATTTTATGGTTGTTCAGAGTGTTTTGGTAGATAATCAGCTCACTTTAGAGGACCAGTTGAAGCAGCATCTCCTATTTCTCCACCATCTTGCCCCCCTCCTCCATATGAAGCATTCTAAAATGCTTCATGGAAGAAATAGTACTTTTAGTTTTAGTAGTATGTAAGTAAAATAAAGTTTTTTGCTTACAAAAACACACTTCATTTTTATCCTTTTTATTTTTCTTACAAATAGTACTTGAATATTTTAAGATTAATGTTTTGAAAAAGAAATCACAAATTTTTAACTCAACATTTCAATAAAAATGAAAGTCTAAGTCCAATTCTAATTCCATTTGCTTGAAAAACTATAATTCTTACTTGGTATAAATTTTTTTGAAGATTTTATTTATTCATTTGACAGAAAGAGAGGCAGAGGCAGGCAGAGAGAGAGGAGAAAGCAGGCTTCTCACTGAACAGAGAGCCCAATGTGGGACTTGATCCCAGGACCCTGAGATCATGACCTGAGCCAAAGGCAGAGGCTTTTACCCACTGAACCACCCAGGCACCGTCGGTATAAATTTATTTATATGGGTATAATGCTTATATTTAAAGAAATACAATAAATTCATTGTCAAATTGGGTAAAATGAATGTTTAAAAAATAATGAAAGCTTATACTACTTGTGCATACATATATTACACACTCACACATATATATGTACATATATACACCATTAGAATACCAGTGAAGATCTATCATTTGAATGCAATACATAAAGACAAAATCAGAGAGGACACTTAAATGCAAGCTTAATATCCCTGAGATGAATTGTTTCTGAATTCTTAGAGGATATGGAGAAATTTAAAAATATTTTGTAATCAACTGCTTTCTTATTAGGAGATCCTTATAAGAAAAGTAAATGGAGATATTCTCTCACTAAAACTTTTCATCAATAGTCATGATGGTTCAAATGGCAGATTCACAGCCAAATATGAGGGGGATTTGTGGCCCATTTTTGTTTTTAATTAAACACAAACCACTCATATCTGCTAAAACAGAAGCTAAAGAGGCGAGTGGAGGAAAACATGCTCTAGACCAAAGTGAAGGTGCCAGATCTGTTAAAGGGTTTACCATGACACCCACACAGTCATAGATTTCAATCAAAGTGGCTTAGTCCTTCAGGAAATTGGTTCCAACATCCAACTCATTAGCTACTCATTTTCTTCTTTCTAAAAGACATAACAAACATAAAAACAAAATATCCTCCACTATGGTTTTTGAAAGTTAAAAAAAAGTGATTTGAAATGTTTAATAAAAGATGTAGGAAGTAACCTACTAATACATTTGTTCATTTTTGAGTTTTACAATTCTTATAAAGAAAGCCAGGAGAGGGACTAAAGTAGCTTTCATGTTGTAGTCTCTTCCACAGAAACAATGAACCACATGTACATCAAGAAGACAAAGCCACAGAAGGATTTAGAAAAAAAGGAAAGAAAAAAAATATGTTATTTAACTTACCTAAGTATTTATTAAATTCTGAATGATAGGTGATCATTTTCATATTTATTTCTTATTTATTTTTAAAGATTTTATTTATTTATTTGACAGAGAGAGCACAAGTAGCCAGAGTGGCAGGCAGAGGGAGAGGGAGAAGCAGACTCCCCACTGAGCAGGGAGCCCAATGCTGGGCCTGATCCAAGGACCATGGGATCATGACCTGAACCAAAGGCAGATGCTTAACCAACTGAGCCACCCAGGCATCCTTCATATTAATTTTTAATAGAGAAATGAAATATAATTTACACATACAAATATATTATATTATATTATTATATTACAAATATAATCTACAATTAGTAGATTTTAATATGATAATATTTTTATATACTAATTTTAAAAACATGATTTGCATAATGTGCAATTATTTCAAATATGATGATGGAAATAAAGGAAATTGGTTTTCTTTAGATTCTGTTAATTATTTCTTTCCCAGAATAATTAGTTATATTTATAATGATATAGATTATTGTCAAATTTTCACACTTTTAGAGATTTTAAATAATATGGGAGATTAGCTCATTGTTAGCTCTTCTATTTAATAGAACAATTAACTTCTATGTAATAGAGCTCAACTACTTTCAGAAAGACTCTAATTCTGTACTTTAGACTTGGACATTTGTTTTTACTTTTTGATATAAATCCTTTTGTGATATATATGTATATATATTTTTTTTAACATATTTTTTTACAATTACAGATTTGCTATTTACCAGGGACAGTTACAGTTGTATATGTTAAGTTCTACAACAGAGGAAGTTATGTGGTAATCTAGAAGTTTAAAAAAAAAAGAGGTAAAAATGATCTTATCTTTTTAATCAGATAAATTCTTCATAAAATTGAAAATATTTTCTTTTTTTAAAGACTTTATTTATTTATTTGACAGACAGAGATCACAAGTAGGCAGAGAGGCAGGCAGAGACAGGGGGGAGACAGGCTCCCTGCTGAGTAGAGAGCCCATTGTGGGGCTTGATCCCAGGACCCTGAGATCATGACCCAAGCTGAAGGGAGAGATTTAACCCACTGAGCCCACCAGGCACCCCCAAAAATATTTTCATTGAGGAATGCATGAAAGTTGATAGAATAAGTTAAGAATGGCCAAAGCAGAAGGAATAGAAAATATAAGAGTAGAGTTGTACAAAAGAATATGGAACTTTGACAGAACATAATCATTTCTGTGTCTGACTACAGTATGGCTTTCTGGATGAAAGTGGTAGATAACTGAGGAAAATGTCCCTGAATATCAGTGAGTTTGTATTTCACCTTCAGATGATGGGAAATAAATAAAACAATTTTCCAAGAGTACTATATATATATATATATATATATATATATATATACATATATATATATACTTTTGCATTCTAGATGTCTTTGGGATCTATTTAGAAAAAGAAGACAGAAAGAAATAGCACAACCCTGATGTTATGAGTGTCTGAATTAAAACATCTGCAGTTATACAGAAGAGAAATGATGTATTTGCAAAATAATTCAGGGTAGAAGTGACTAAATTTAATAATTTGATTTAAAAGGGTGAAGGAATGCTCAGATGTTTTTGGTGACTGGTTTGATATTATCATTAGCTGAAATGAGCAATACCTTAAAAAAAGAATGGGCTTATTTGCCAACATATATAATTTGTTCAAGAATATGTTATACTTGAGGTGTATGCAGTAAATATAGTTAGAAAGACAGCCAGTAATTAAAATATCGGTGTGGAGCCTACAAGAGAAATCTGGAATAAAAATTTAAGTCACAGGTCAGAGGAAATATTGGAAATGTTGGGATGGATAAGAATCAAACAGAAACAAAACAAAATAAAAACAATAATGTTTAGAACATTGTTTCTCAAAGTGTTATGAATTTCACATACACATACACTCACTCATAAACATGCAAATATTTCATGGTCAAAAAATTTAGGAAACTTTTGATTAAACACAGTTAATAATATTTCTTTACTGCAACATTTCTTGGAGACTTTTACATCACATTCAAAGTATATAGTATATAACACTGCCCAAAGTTATCAGAGAACTGCATTTTGTGAACACATTTCAGTAAAATTACTCTTGATTTGGGAAGCACTGTTGCAGAATAATAAAATAAAAAAATACCTGTCAAGAACAGTATTTACACAGTGGGAATAAATAGATGATAGCAAGGAGAGAAAGTTGTTTAATGGAGCCAGAATTGAATGTTCTTAAGGAAGTTAAAATGGAAGAAATTTTCAGAAAGAAAATAAGAGAAGCAAAATGTTTAGAAGGGTCAATTAGGAAGATCACATAAAAATTCTCCCTGTATCCTATGAGGAATTCATTGATAATGTCAACAATATTATTCAAACAAGTGATAGTTGTTGAAAAAAATTGCAGCGAGTTAAAGATTTTAAAAAGAAGTTAAGATGTATTTAATAAGATAGCAATGGAAACAAGTTGAAGAAAAGATAATTTATTATTGTGATTATTGGCTTTGAATGGAAAAGATACTGTACCAATGAAATTCAACTTTTGAACACATAAGAATCTGGAATCCTCAAATAAATAAATAAATAAATAATCTTAAAAAAAAAGAATTTGAAATCCATGTTAAAAAAGCATACTGATATACATATATTATATCATGGGTGCAAACATATAGATGTGCAATATTATATATATAAATATTATAATATTTGTTATAATAATACCATAAATACTTTATTGATGTAGATATAGATATATAAATATCTTAACAGTGGTTAAGCATATGTTCTGTGAACCCAGGGTATCTGGACTGGGAAATGAAACATTTCCACTTTCTGGCTGTGTGACTTCTTCCACTTTCTGGCTGTTTGACCTTGCACAGAATATTTCGACTTTTAGTGTTCCAGTTTCCCCCACATGTAAAATGAGAATAATAATAGTAACTTGCTTTATGGTTACTGTGAGGACTAAGTGGGTACATGTAGGGTACATGTAAAGTACTTTGTGGAGTTCTTGGATTAGTTTTTAAACAGATTCTAGATCCCTTAAGATTCTGATTGGGTAGGTATGGGACAGATAGTATCAGAAGTCTGCATTCTTAATGAACCTCCCCATAGGTAATTGTCATGCACATGACCTTGGGACCACACTTCAAGAAACCTAGTGCAGATAGATGTAGGTTCATTCAAGGAAATATTTAGGAAATAACTAGGAAATTTTTGATATTGCTTCAAAGAAGAATTAAGATGTGTACTTTCTCTAGGGTTGTTGTGATTAAGTACCACAACTTAAAACAACAGAAATTTATTCTCTTACAGTTCCAGAGGCTAGAAGTTTGAAATCAAGTGTCAGCAGCATTATGCTCTTTCTGAAGGCTCTAGGAAAGGAATTTTTCCTTGCTTTTTATAGTGTCTGGTAGTTGCTGGCAATCCTTGCATTCTTTGACTTGTAGATGCATTACTCTGATCTCTGTCTCCTTCCACACATGGCCTTCACTTCCATGTTTCAATATCTCTTCCCCTTTCTTAAAATTATATTAGTTATATTGGACTATGGCCCACCCTAATCAAATATGACATCATCTAAATTATATCTTAATTACATCTGCAAAGACCTTATTTCCAAATACAGTCATATTTACAGGTTTCAAGGACAAGGACTTCCACATATCCTTTATGAGGGTACAATTAAATCTATAACAGAAGGGAAGGATATTAAGGTAAGATACTAAATAATTCTAGTAAGAAGATAATATGCTTTAAAAATAGTATATCAATCTTTACAAATGTTAGATGACTGATTAGATAAGTGTTGTTTAAGAGATAGATTATTTGTGGCCTTATCTGGCATTTACCTGAAATTAAACTATAGCAATATGCATTATCATCAGTGGTTGTAGGCTTTGGGTCAGCATTTACATACTACACATACATAACTTCATCCCAATCTACTGTCTACTGTAGGCTTAGGTAAACATTTACATATTGTACATATATTATATCTACTGCCAATTCTACTGTTAGGGCAAACAATAAAACCTCTGCATGAATAGTTTTTTATAGAAAATGGTAAATGAAATTCTACACCCTTGAATGATTTCTATTCTGCCCAAGTAGGGATATTACATGATAGATTTCTAGTCCATGGCCACAGATTATGAGGGGATACCTGAAATCCAGTCATTTTTCCTCTTTAATCATCCAGTTAGAAGCAACTCTCTTTGTCACCAAGCGTATAAGAGGAAGGGTGGCAATGTATCAGGAGTAAGCATGCTGGAAATGAGTGTAACCTGCTCATTAAATTGTGCCTTGGGAATTGCTCAGACACATAACACTATGCACAACTTTCACTTGAAGATGGAAGGCTGCTTTGAAGTTAATTTGATTATTTAGTGCTCCTATCATGATAGTTTGCCCTTATTTCATGATCAGGCATTCCTTTTAATCATTGATCAAGTGCCAAACTGCTTCTCAAAAAGAAGGCAGGTTTGTTTTTTGTTTTTTTTTTTTTTTGCCAAAAGGGATTTTGCTCCAAAATCAAGTGTCTTTCATTGTATTTATCCTCTGAGGACTTGCTAAGGCTCCAGATCGCAATTCTATTAACCATAGGTACCTGAATCATTGGTCGACTTAAAAGTAACACCAATAATAATTAATAATAATAGTAACATATTTACTTTATTGCAATCTTTTATAGCCCAAAACGATTCTCTTTCTCTAAGTCCCACTCATAGTTAACATCATTCTTAGTGTCTATATGTAAATTAGGAGACAAATACAAATAATTTATATGTTACCTCTAACATTCAAAACATGTCATGCATGTTTCCAAGTTATCTAAGGTACACTTTACTTGTCTCTAGAGCTCCAGAACTCATCTACCTGTTGCCATACATGTAACATAGTAAGGTTATATCCCTTGGGAGAGGTAGCCAGGGTTTCCAAGAATCAAATTGTGACACAGTGAAAGAGAGTTACACCTCTAAAGCTGGAAGTAAAAATGTTTTATGAGTTTAAATCATTTCAGATGTTTTCTAGCTGTGGAGATAGAGAAAAATAATTTGCCTAGCTGTGAAACAGGTAGCAGAAGCTAAATGTATCTACTACAGCAAATAGACTACATCTGAATTTTTAATTTCCTTTTTATTAAGGTTATTATCCTATTACTTTCTAGTATCCAGTCCTTGCACATTAACCAAAATAAAGGCTTAAATAGGAATATGGGAGGAATCATCACATCAGCACTTTCCAAATAGTTGATGATGATATTCTCTGTAAATCCCACAGATAGTACTGTGGTGGTGGTGGTGGTGGTGGTGGTGATGATGATGATAACAACAACAAAAAGCATTTATCAAGCATTTACTATGTAACAGTTACCAATCTAAGCATGTTATATATATTATCTCCAGTGGCATTGCTGATGACTAAATAGAGTAATAAAGAGGTCTATAATGACTATTACTGAACCCTTTCTATAATAATATTGTTTCCCATATCAGACAGGATCAGTGTGGGGATTCTTCCATTCCATGAGGGATTCGAATCTTGTCTGTTTGGCAATCTAAGCTGGAGAAATAACCACTGATTGGGGGAGACATTCCCAGAAATCCTTGATTAATATTATTCAACTCTTGGTCCTTGCTGGTAGTAATCTTTGTGTTGCCTCAGCTCTTTGTATTCTTAGATTCTATTACCTCTGTAACTCCTTATATTGTAAATGTTTCTGAAGATTTATTTTTCCTGCTTAGACCATGACTAATATAGGACCAAATAATTGATTAGACCTTACCAAATCTTTCTGTAGATGAGACGATGTTTATTGTCATGCTGGCCCTTAAACCATTATTTTGATAATACCTAATATTGGCCTTCTATTGGACTCTGCCACTTACTTATCCATAGCCACTCAAATCATGTGGACAAATTTATTCTTCAGTGCCTACAGAAAAATGCCAATACAGTTTTGAAAGATACATGGGGGTCCCATACATATTTATTTCTTAAGGCCTTAATAGAGAAATTATATTCCAGAGCCACATTGTTGACATGGTCATTGTGTGGATGAGATTATACTTGATAAATTTATTTCAATATTTCTAACTCTCCAAGATTTTGGGTGTCCTTTTCTACATCTTACTAAGGTAATATAAGCATGTCAGTTTCATTTAGGTTAAGTCATTAATGTGCTCAAATTTTATTTGACGAACCATGAAAATAATGAGAATCATGCACATTTGCCTAAATGGAGAAATAAAGAGATGTATTATTCTTTACCCCAGTATCATGGAGACAGCCATAACAGTTTTTTTGTAATAAAGGAATTAATATTTTCTTCTATTTTTTAAGGTATTGGACTTAAAGATATTAACCAAATAGCTCATCCTATTGACATTTTTATAGCTGGATCCTATCAATGAATTTAGCCAAATCTAAAAGTATGCCCTTTCTTTACCTGGTCTACCATGCATAAGATCCATAAGATCTACTTTCCCTCCCCAATGTCCATAAAATATATGTTTATAAAAAATAAAAAATATTAAAAAAAGATCTACTTTCACACAATTTTTAGATATTTGTCAATATAAATTGTCAAAATCTTTTGAGGCATTAACTTTCTATTCTAAGGTTTGCACAGAGTTGGCAGTAGTTACCGATCTGGAAATAGGAAAAGGTTTGTGGAATGATGCAAAATAATGACTTCTTGTTGTAAAATAATTCCTTAGGGAAAGGTAAATACAGAGACCTTAAGCAAGGCAAGGATGACATCAAGCAATGGCCTTGATTGTCTGCTTCAGCTGGTAAGGCAGACCCAAGAGGTTCAGGGAGTTAGGAGTACCCTCAGCTATCTAAATCCTCCCATATACCTCCCTCCTCCAGATTCTCCACATTTAATGTTTGTCCAATTGTGCTAAAGCTTCCACATAATGATTTGGGGAGGCTTTACTTTAAATAAGTTGTTTTTATTTAAATTTAAATAAATTGTTATTTCTACAATCAACAGATTCTGTTTTCATTTGGCTCTTGGTAAGACCAACCCTTGTCTACAAGAGAAAAAATTATTTAACAAAACCATAGAATGCCTCTGCGTTTTGAACCAAGACTTGTGAAATTTAAGTTAGTCATTTTCTGTTACAGTGCTGTGAAGAATTGGGTTTCAGGCAGGAGAACCTTGGAGAAGTGAGAGGAATTTAGAATTAGTTACTCAACCAAGTTGGGACTATTAGAAGGGAAAATATTTATTTGGAGATGAGATTCTGTCAGCTCATGGCATATAGTCATGAATGTTGGTCATAATATCAATGGACAATATTTATAAATTGCCCATTGAATGATGTACCCAAGTAGCAAGAGGAAATCATGGACAGTCTAAAATAAGAAAATTATTAACTCAAATTCCACAAAGGATTTAGGGGTCCTAGACAAGCATGAACAATGCACAAATCTACAGTGAGATCATGAATATTAGGAACAGAAGTGTCAGAGATGAAGATTGACTTAGAAAGGGAAGCTTTCCAGTGTTGGGGAGAGGTGGTGCTTAAATTTCCAGAATTCAGTTATAAGCTTAAAATGGGCTGATACTGGATTTCTCTTTTATCTTGGCAGGTGATATGTTTAAATCAGTTATGATTAGAAATAGAAAAGTAATGTGCTTTTCCTTATAGAATTTATAACAGATATTTTTTAATAAAAAAAAATTCTCTCTTCTTCTAGCTGCTAATTATTGGAGGCATATACCAATAGCTCATTTTATTTCTGAAATTTTGTTTTTGTTCTCCCTGTGTCAGAAAAAAAAATGCAGACTAGCTGAGTCAAAGTTAGCCTATTTGACTATAAATAAACTGTTTCAGTCTGCTTTTACAATTAATAAATATATTTCTTGTATTACTTCTCACAACTTCATCTTCTGGTTTTATAAAATACATAAGGAAGAAATAGTGTTTTCAGAGTTCTCCATCCTCAACCAGGAAAAGACTTTCTCTGTGTACCTTTAACTGGGTATTCTACTCTAGAGGGAAATTGGAGAATTGGAGCAAGGCAATTTAAATTCTGTTTCCAACATTACTGTGCACAAATTAAATCAGACTAAATGAGCTATAGGGTATTTATTACAGTGTTATGATACTAAATAATTAAAAATAAGTGCCTCACTACAAGGTAACTTGTCAACTATAACAAGTATTTACAATTTAATATTATTCACCCATTTTTAGGGAAATGGTTTCTTGACAGCTTAGAAATATAACTAAAATATATAAAATGTAAAATATAAAATAACTAAAAAATATAACTAAACCATCCTAAAATGCATTTTAAAAGAATATATGTCAAAATAATATTGGTGTTGATTTTTGATGATGGAATTATTGTCATGCTTTTTAAATTTTCTCTGCTTTTTAAAAAGTATTTGGAGTACTTTTCTAAATACTCTGATTTATGCCAAAATTTTATCAAAAAAATCAAGTGAAATCTGCAAATCAGAAAATGCCATTTGCAAAAAGAAGACTGAAGAAATAAATTTGGTGCTCTATTAGTATAGTTGAGAATCAGTAAACAACCAAAAGCAAAATAGGAACAGCAGCATACACACCACTCCTTATTATAAAGGTACCAGGTGGTGGGTATTATAGAGGGCACGGATTGCATGGAGCACTGGGTGTGGTGAAAAAATAATGATACTGTTATGTTGAAAATAAATAAATTTTAAAAATTATATTAAAGAAAAGGTAAATGAAACTCCAAAGAATTTCCAAACTTGGAAGTCATACATTTCAAGTAAATTCTTGGTCAAATCATACCATTAAAAAATATTCTTAATTCCGATTAAAATGCTTATTAAAGAAAACATCCTATCAATATTAAAAGATAAATGTGGTGACAGAAAGCATTTAATTACTAAGTGTAGTAGTTATAGAAAGGGAGAAAACACCAATTCTTTTCTTAATGTTGCTTTAATTTAAAATAAGACTAGATTTCCTTAGATGTAAGGTACAAGTTGGCAAAAATATTGATCTGCGGAAGAATAAACATTGTTAAAATGTCTATACTACCTAGAGCAATCTCTACTTTTAATGCCATTCCGATCAAAATTCCACCAGTATTCTTCAAAGAGCTGGAGCAAATAATCCTAAAATTTGTATGGAATCAGAAGAGACCCCGAATCCCTAACGAAATGTTAAAAAACAAAAATAAAACTGGGGGCATCACGTTACCTGATTTCAAGCTTTATTACAAAGCCATGATTACCAAGACAGCATGGTACTGGCATAAAAACAGACACATAGACCAGTGGAACAGAGTAGAGAGCCCAGATATGGACCCTCATTTCTATGGTCAATTGATCTTTGACAAAACAGGAAAAAATATACAGTGGAAAAAAAACAGTCTCTTCAATAAATGGTGCTGGGAAAACTGGACAGCTATATGTAGAAGAATGAAACTCGACCATTCTCTTACACCATACACAAAGATAAACTCAAAATCGATAAAAGACCTCAACATGAGACAGGAATCCATCAGAATCCTAGAGGAGAACATAGATAGTAATCTCTTCGATATCAGCCACAGCAACTTCTTTCAAGATATTTCTCCAAAGGCAAGGGAAACAAAAGTGAAAATAAACTTTTGGGACTTCATCAAAATCAAAAGCTTCTGCATAGCAAAGGAAACAGTCAACAAAACAAAGAGGCAACCCATGGAATGGGAGAAGACATTTGCAAATGACAGTACAGACAAAAGGTTGATATCCAGCATTTTTAATGAACTCCTCAAACTCAACACACATGAAACAGGCAATCCTATTAAAAAATGGGCAGAAGATATGAACAGAGACTTATCCAATGAAGACATACAAATGGCTATCAGACACATGAAAAAATGTTCATCATCATTAGCCCTCAGGGAGATTCAAATTAAAACCATATTGAGATATCACCTTACACCAGTTAGAATGGCCCAAATTAGCAAGACAGGAAACAACATGTTTTGGAGGGGATGTGGAGAAAGGGGAACCCTCTTCCACTGTTGGTGGGGATGCAAGTTGGTGCAGCCTCTTTGGAGAACAGTGTGGAGATTCCTCAAGAAATTAAAAATAGAACTTCCCTATGACCCTGCCATTGCACTCCTGGGTATTTACCCCAAAGATACAGATGTTGTGAAAAGAAGGGTCATCTGTACCCCAATGTTTATAGCAGCAATGGCCATGGTCGCCAAACTGTGGAAAGAACCAAGATGCCCTTCAACGAACGAATGGATAAGGAAGATGTGGTCCACATACACTATGGATTATTATGCCTGAATCAGAAAGGATGAATACCCAACTTTTGTAGCAACATGGACAGGACTGGAAGAGATTATGCTGAGTGAAATAAGTCAAGCAGAGAGAGTCAATTATCATATGGTTTCACTTATTTGTGGAGCATAAAAAATAGCATGGAGGACAAGGGGTGTTAGAGAGGAGAAGGGAGTTGGGGTAAATTGGAAGGGGAGGTGAATCATGAGAGACTATGGACTCTGAAAAACAATCTGAGGTGTTGGAAGTAGCGGGGGTGTGGGAGGTTGGGGTACCAGGTGCTGGGTATTATAGAGGGCACGGATTGCATGGAGCACTGGGTGTGGTGAAAAAATAATGAATACTGTTTTTCTGAATATGAATAAATTTTAAAAAAAAGTCAAGTGTGAAGTTCATACACACATGAGCACAATTCTCAAAGTTTTATTGTCCAAAAGGCATTTACCCATATTCTTTTTTGTGTTCTGAATTCTGAATGAGTTTACAAACATCATGGAAATGGGAGCAAATATGTTTTAAAAAATAGAGACAAGTGGTTTTTTGAAGGTTATTGAGTGGTAATTGGCTACTACATATATCCAGAACCACAGTCACTTGAATATACCTTTGCAGGAGCTGCCTTAGCTAATTATTGACCAATAAGAATGCCAAAGCTACCCCAGCCTATGATGAAGTGTGGAGATAAAGATGTCACATTCATTTTCTTTGCATTTTAAGGAATTTGGGACAAGTATCTTTGGGAGAGAGTACAAAAAATAGTGGAATCATTGTTACTATGGCCCATCTTGAAAAACATCTTAAGATTAATTTTCCTTGGAAAGAAATGGAAGATACTAAGCATGTAATCCTGATTTATTCTTTTTTTCCAAAGCTGAAAAACATTAGAAATTTGATTCCACCAGTCACCGTTATGAATTAGAAAATAGATATTAAATAAAATTATATAATTTACACTCATGTTGCAATAATTCAAAATTGGAAATTATTACTATTACTATTTTGTCAAATTTTCATATATATGCACATATATATCACACTCATACATACACAAATACTCATAGACATATATATATGGAAAAAGTAATCTATTTACCTATCTATCTAGAGTTTTACATTAGGTTTCCATTGAATAATTTGAAAATATTCTCCCAATTTCTTATTAATAAAAACAATTATGAAAATAAAAAAAATAAATACTGATCTGTTGGGTCAATGGGTGGCTCAGTCAGTTAAGTGGCTGCTTTCACCTCAGGTCATGATCCCAGAGTCTTGGGATTGAACCCTGCATCACATCCAGCTCCTTGCTCAGCTGGAGCCTGCTTCTCCTGCTGCCTCTATCTGCTGCTTCCTCTAATTGCTGTCCCTATCAAATAAATAAATAACATATTTTTTTAAATCTTAAAAAGTATTGATTTGTTACCTACAATAACTGTAATAAAACACAAAGATAGTTCTTTATGTTAAGAGTAAATGATTTTTTAAAATCATAAATTGTGAAGATAATAAATTTCCATTACATTTGTGGGAAAACAGCTCAAACCCCAGCTGGATAATTCATTATTTTAATGACCCCCTTGCTTTACTACATAACCCCATCTTCATTTGGTATTGATAGTTTGATATCCTGTTAAGGATTTAGGCTTAAAATGAAACTTCTATAAACTTCCAGATCTTTGTCATGCTGGCATGTAGGTCATTCTCCTTTAGGAATAATAAGGAGGCTGGAAAGCAGTTGTTCCAAGGGAAAGAAATATCTTTTTAAGTCCAAGCTGTCCAAGCATCACTGTGAAATAGAATGAGCTACTAACTCAGGGTGTGACAGAAGCAGCCACTGAGCAGAATCAAATCTACAAACCCTTCTCTCAGGTCTTTCCCAGCAGGTGTCACTAAAAGGTAATCAGTGGGCCTCTTGTTCTCCTGATTGAGCTCTAGAGGGAAGAGGAAAGGATAAAGACCTAGAGCTTCACTCAAAGGAGAGATTGGGGTTTTCTTAGCATATTTTCCCTCTTGCTTCCACCCCTGTATTTCTAATAGCATATTGATTTGGACTTATATCAATGATGTACGAAAGACTTTGGGTTTGAAGCCAAAGTCCAAGAAAAAATTCTTGAGAGACATCTTTAGTGTGAAAAGGTAGTTTTACTAAAGCATGGGAACAGGACCTATGGGCTGAAAGAGCTCCAATGGGGTCTAGAGGGGTGGTGATTATATACCTTCAAGGTGGGATGAGGTTAGGGAGAGCATAATTGTCTAAGAAATTTTGGAAATAAGGGTTCCAGGATCTTTAGGGGGCCAACTATTGTTAGGAAAATGTCATTTATTACCATCTAATAATATATCAGATGTATATTGGTGGGTCATATCCTTGGGAGATGATTGCCAATACATATCTTGGGGGATTTAGAGATAAAGAAAATTTCCAAATAAATTATTGTATGTTAAAGTAGATGTACAGGATGCCGAAGGGTCAGATTAAAATTGCCTTTTGCCCTTAGCAAAGTGTCAACATGGAAACAATTGAGACCCCAGAGGAATGTCACTCTGTTTTAAGGACTTGTCAGTGGGCTGTAACTAATAAGGGAAATTAATAATATTTTAATAATTTTTCATCTGCCTTTGTGTTTCATATTATTATCAAATAACAATTATTACTGTTATTTCTTTTCACACATAGTATGTGGCTTTATATTTATGTTCCTGATCCGATATTGTCTAGACATGTACTTAAAGTGACCTAAATGCAGCTGACCATTATCTGACCACATGTCTACTGTGAGAAAAACTTGGAAATAATGGAAAGAGTAGTCCCTGCAAGTAGAGAAAGCATTAACTATTTGTATTTAAGATATATGTTAATTAAATGGCAATGTGAGAAGCAGGGAAAGAAAAACCCTTCAAAAAGAAATCTTACAAGAATAACTAAGTTTCAGGCACCTGCGTGGCTCAGTGGGTTAAGCCCCTGCTTTTGGCTCAGGTCATGATCTCAGAGTCCTGGGACTGAGGCCTGCATCAGGCTCTCTGCTCAGCAGGGGAGACTGCTTCCCCACCCCCTACCTGTGCCTGCCTCTCCGCCTACTTGTGATCTCTGTCTGTCAAATAAATAAAATATTAAAAAAAAAAGAATAACTAAATTTATTAGTCAAAGAAAGACTTTACTTGATTTACTAAGTGGATAGCCTTGAGAACCTCTAGGACCCTGTTTTCTCTGCAATGGAAATAATAATACCTATATCACAGTGGGTGTTACAATGATTTAATGGGCCTATACATGAAAAAAACTCAAAATAATACTAGCATATTTGTAGCTATGTAAAGGTAACTTTAATATATTTTTATTGGTGGTGAATTTCCTTTTGAAGCAGCTGTCTTTTTTCACAGGAACATTCTGAATGTGGATCCTCAAAGTGACCATTGGCATCTGCAAACAGTTGTCTTTTATTCAGTAATATACTATAAAGCTTTCTTAATTTGACAATTTTATTTATTCTTTCCTGATATGATAGAGTATGGATCACCTCACTAAACCACCTCCCAAACCAATGTTTTCTGCATTGGTTTCTCTATAATTTTAAATAACATACATTTAACTGTATCTGCTTCAAGAACACTTTGGCTTCTGCTTTGTAAGAAGAAAATATTAATGACTGTTCTTCCACTCCACTTTTCTCCATATATTCCACATCCAAAATTTAGTCATTTGTATTTTTTCACTTACAGTTTTTAGGGTTTGTTAACAATTACCAGGAGCCCAAATTGGTCATTATTGATAGTACTTCTAGAAATGGAATGTATAACAAACAAGGCACATGATCTCTATTAATCCATAAACCTTATTCACCATTTTTAAAATATGGTTTCTCCTCTACTCATTGATATTTCATTATCTGCCTGGATATGGAGAATGTATGAATTCATAATTGCTGATTTAAACTATGCTGGGTAACCGAAAATAGGTACTTACTTTACCCCTGCAGTGACAAACAAGCAGTAAGATAATACATTTCTTTTTTGCCCAGCTTTTGTTTTTCCTGATATTTCCTTAATGTTTCTGTAGCATTTTCTCACTTCCCCCTCCCAAAATTTCTCCTTTTCCAATTTTTCTTCCTCAACTTCTTTCCTTCTAAGTGTCCTTTGTCCACAAAAGTTTTGTTTCTTGTCTGCTCTACAACTGTAATCCTACAACTTCCCTTCTCCTCTGGGTTAGGTACATTCTTTCCTTGGTTCCTGATCTTCCTTCTTGGTTCAATACCTCATTTTTGTGGATTACTGACTAACAGGATAATTCTTAAGAAATGATAAAAAGAAATATGATAATTGACTGTCTCTGCTTGATTTATTTCACTCAACATAATCTCTTCCACTCCCGTCCATGTTGCTTCAAAAGTTGGGTATTCATCCTTTCTGATGTAGGCATAATACTCCATAGTGTATATGGACCACATTTTCCTTATCCATTCGTCCATTGAAGGGCATCTTGGTTCTTTCCATAGTTTGGCGACCGTGGCCATTGCTGCTATAAGCATTGGGGTACAGATGGCCCTTCTTTTCACGACATCTGTATCTTTGGGATAAATACCCAGGAGTGCAATGGCAGGGTCATAGGGAAGTTCTAATTTTAATTTCTTGAGGAATCTCCACACTGTTCTCCAAAGAGGCTGCACCAACTTGCATCCCCACCAACAGTGGAAGAGGGTTCCCCTTTCTCCACATCCCCTCCAACACATGTTGTTTCCTGTCTTGCTAATTTGGGCCATTCTAACTGGGGTAAGGTGATATCTCAATGTGGTTTTAATTTGAATCTCCCTGAGGGCTAATGATGATGAACATTTTTACGTATATCTATATCGTATATATTTTTGTATGTCTTCATTGGATAAGTCTCTGTTCATATCTTCTGCCCATTTTTTAATAGAATTGCCTGTTTTCTGTGTGTTGAGTTTGAGCAGTTCATTATAGATCCTGGATATCAATCTTTTGTCTGTACTGTCATTTGCAAATATCTTCTCCCATTGCGTGGGTTGCCTTTGTTTTGTTGACTGTTTCCTTTGCTGTGCAGAAGCTTTTGATTTTGATGAAGTCCCAAACGTCTATTTTCACTTTTGTTTTCTTTGCCTTTGGAGACATATCTTGAAAGAAGTTGCTGTGGCTGTTATCGAAGAGATTACTATCTATGTTCTCCTCTAGGATTCTGATGGATTCCTGTCTCACGTTGAGGTCTTTTATCAATTTTGAGTTTATCTTTGTGTACGGTGTAAGAGAATGGTCGAGTTTCATTCTTCTACATATAGCTGTCCAGTTTTCCCAGCACCATTTATTGAAGAGGCTGTCTTTTTTACACTGTATATTTTTTCCTGTTTTGTCAAAGATCAATTGACCATAGAGATGAGGGTCCATATCTGGGCTCTCTACTCTGTTCCACTGGTCTATGTGTCTGTTTTTATGCCAGTACCATGCTGTCTTGGTGACAGTAGCTTTGTAATAAAGTTTGAAATCAGGTAACGTGGTGCCCCCAGTTTTATCTTTGTTTTTTCAACATTTCCTTAGCGATTCAGGGTCTCTTCTGTTTCCATACAAATTTCTGGATTATTTGCTCCAGCTCTTTGAAGAATACTGGTGGAATTTTGATTGGAATGGCATTAAGAGTATAGATTGCTCTAGGCAGTATAGACATTTTAACAATGTTTATTCTTCCGATCCAAGAGCATGGAATGGTCTTCCATCTTTTTGTGTCTTCTTCAATTTTCTTCATGAGTGTTCTGTAGTTCCTCAAGTACAGATCCTTTACCTCTTTGGTTAGGTTTATTACCAGGTAATTTATGGTTCTTGGTGCTATAGTAAATGGAATTGATTCTCTAATTTCCCTTTCTGCATTTTCATTGTTATTGTATAAGAAAGCCACTGATTTCTGTACATTGACTTTGTATCCTGCCACGTTGCTGAACTGTTGTATGAGTTCTAGTAGTTTGGGGGTGGAGTCTTTTGGGTTTTCCATATAAAGAATGATGTCATCTGCAAAGAGAGAGAGTTTGACTTCTTCATTGCCTTTGTGGAGCATAACAAATAGCATGGAGGATATGGGGAGTTAGAGAGGAGAAGGGAGTTGGGGGAAATTGGAACGGGAGGTGAATCATCAGAGACTATGGACTCTGAAAAATAATCTGAGGGGTTTGAAGTGGCAGGGGGTTGGGATGTTGGGGTACCAGGTGGTGGGTATTATGGAGGGCACGGACTGCATGGAGCACTGGGTGTGATGAAAAAATAATGAATACTGTTATGCTGGAAATAAATAAATTTAATTAAAACATGCTACAAGGAAAATAAACTTTCAGGCTTCTTCTAAAAGTCAATATGTGGGGAGCCTGGGTGGCTCAGTGGGTTAAAGCTCAGATCATGATCCCTGGGTCCTGGGATGAAGCCCCAGTGCGGGCTCTCTGCTCAGCAGAGAGCCTGCTTCCCCCCTTCTCTCTGACTGCCTCTCTGCTACCTGTGATCTCTGTCTGTCAAATAAATAAATGAAGTCTCTAAAAATAAATAAATAAATAAATAAATAAATAAATAAGAAAATGCTTTGCTTTTATTTTTCCCTTACTGTTGCTGATATTTGGCCAACTATAAATTAGGGTAAAAACAAAATGCCACAGAATTTGAAAACATTACCTCATATCTAGTATCTCTAATATCTAGTTCTACAGATGTCCAATGTTGATATCCCCTACCAATCTGACTTTTTTTCCTTTTTACAGCTCCCTCATCCTTTCTGAATGTGTCTAAGATCTCCTTTTTATTTTGAATTTTACAAGTATGTTCTGTATATGGGTATTTTTTTTACCTCTTGATTGTCATTTCATTGGCCCTTTCAAACTGAGACTTATGTCCTTTAACTATGGCCAACTCAAAACTTTTTGTTTATTTGGTGATTCCATTTTTCTTATTCTTTCTTTATGGAATAACCATTTGCTGGATGACTGAATTTACAGATTATCTATGTAACTAAGTTTTCTCTAATACCTTTGTCTACTTAGACTTTTGTTTATGTTGTTTTACTTTAACGAGCAATTCTTTAAATTTATCTTTCAACCATTTGATGGACTTTATTTATTTTGGCAGTCATAATTTCTTGAACTGTTTCCTATTTGTCATTTTTTCTGACTAGTCATTCATTTTGTGGTTGTGACATTTTCTCAAATATCTATGATAACAATTCTTTTTAAGTTCCCTGAATGATGTCAGTTAAATTTTTCTGTTTATTTATCTAAACCTTTCTTTTTCATGGTGCACATTCTATCTTTCCAAATTTCCAGTAGCCACTTTTCTTGTCCATTTATTTTTTTTTTTCTTTTAAATTTTTTATTTTTTATAAACATATATTTTTATCCCCAGGGGTACAGGTCTGTGAATCACCACTTCACAGCACTCACCAAATCACATACCCTCCCCAATGTCCATAATCCCACCCCCTTCTCCCAAAACCCCTCCCCCCGGCAACCCTCAGTTTGTTTTGTGAGATTAAGAGTCACTTATGGTTTGTCTCCCTCCCAATCCCATCTTGTTTCATTTATTCTTCTTCTACCCACTTAAGCCTCCATGTTGCATCACCACTTCCTCATATCAGGGAGATCATATGATAGTTGTCTTTCTCTGCTTGACTTATTTCGCTAAGCATGATACGCTCTAGTTCCATCCATGTTGTTGCAAATGGCAAGATTTCATTTCTTTTGATGGCTGCATAGTATTCCATTGTGTATATATACCACATCTTCTTGATCCATTCATCTGTTGATGGACATCTAGGTTCTTTCCATAGTTTGGCTATTGTGGACATTGCTGCTATAAACATTCGGGTGCATGTGTCCCTTTGGATAACTACATTTGTATCTTTAGGGTAAATACCCAATAGTGCAATTGCTGGGTCATAGGGCAGTTCTATTTTCAACATTTTGAGGAACCTCCATGCTGTTTTCCAGAGTGGCTGCACCAGCTTGCATTCCCACCAACAGTGTAGGAGGGTTCCCCTTTCTCCGCATCCTCGCCAGCATCTGTCATTTCCTGACTTGTTGATTTTAGCCATTCTGACTGGTGTGAGGTGATATCTCATTGTGGTTTTGATTTGTATTTCCCTGATGCCGAGTGATATGGAGCACTTTTTCATGTGTCTGTTCGCCATCTGAATGTCTTCTTTGCAGAAATGTCTGTTCATGTCTTCTGCCCATTTCTTGATTGGATTATTTGTTCTTTGGGTGTTGAGTTTGCTAAGTTCTTTATAGATTCTGGACACTAGTCCTTTATCTGATATGTCGTTTGCAAATATCTTCTCCCATTCTGTCAGTTGTCTTTTGATTTTGTTAACTGTTTCCTTTGCTGTGGCAAAAGCTTTTGATCTTGATGAAATCCCAGTAGTTCATTTTTTCCCTTTGCTTCCCTTGCCTTTTGCGTTGTTCCTAGGAAGATGTTGCTGCGGCAGAGGTCGAAGAGGTTGCTGCCCGTGTTCTCCTCAAGGATTTTGATGGATTCCTTTCGTACATTGAGGTCCTTCATCCATTTTGAGTCTATTTTTGTGTGTGGTGTAAGGAAATGGTCCAATTTCATTTTTCTGCATGTGGCTGTCCAATTTTCCCAGCACCATTTATTGAAAAGGCTGTCTTTTTTCCATTGGACATTCTTTCCTGCTTTGTCGAAGATTAGTTGACCATAGATTTGAGGGTCTATTTCTGGGCTCTCTATTCTGTTCCATTGATCTATGTGTCTGTTTTTGTGCCAGTACCATGCTGTCTTGATGATGACAGCTTTGTAATAGAGCTTGAAGTCCGGAATTGTGATGCCACACCAACGTTGTCTTTCTTTTTCAATATCCCTTTGGCTATTCGAGGTCTTTTCTGGTTCCATATAAATTTTAGAATTATTTGTTCCATTTCTTTGAAAAAGATGGATGGTACTTTGATAGGAATTGCATTAAATGTGTAGATTGCTTTAGGTAGCATAGACATTTTCACAATATTTATTCTTCCAATCCAGGAGCATGGAACATTTTTCCATTTCTTTGTGTCTTCCTCAATTTCTTTCATGAGTACTTTATAGTTTTCTGAGTATAGATTCTGTGTCTCTTTGGTTAGGTTTATTCCTAGGTATCTTATGGTTTTGGATGCAATTGTAAATGGGATTGACTCCTTAATATCTCTTTCTTCTGTCTTGCTGTTGGTGTAGAGAAATGCAACTGATTTCTGTGCATTGATTTTATATCCTGACACTTTACTGAATTCCTGTATAAGTTCTAGCAGTTTTGGAGTGGAGTCTTTTGGGTTTTCCACATATAGTATCATATCATCTGCGAAGAGTGATAATTTGACTTCTTCTTTGCCGATTTGGATGCCTTTAATTTCCTTTTGTTGTCTGATTGCTGAGGCTAGGACCTCTAGTACGATGTTGAATAGCAGTGGTGATAATGGACATCCCTGCCGTGTTCCTGACCTTAGCGGAAAAGCTTTCAGTTTTTCTCCATTGAGAATGATATTTGCGGTGGGTTTTTCATAGATGGCTTTGATGATATTGAGGTATGTGCCCTCTATCCCTACACTTTGAAGAGTTTTGATCAGGAAGGGATGTTGTACTTTGTCAAATGCTTTTTCAGCATCTATTGAGAGTATCATATGGTTCTTGTTCTTTCTTTTATTGATGTGTTGTATCACATTGACTGATTTGCGGATGTTGAACCAACCTTGCAGCCCTGGAATAAATCCCACTTGGTCGTGGTGAATAATCTTTTTAATGTACTGTTGAATCCTATTGGCTAGTATTTTGTCATTCCTAGAAACATATAAACTACCACAACTGAACCAGGAAGAAATAGAAAGCCTGAACAGACCCATAACCAGTAAGGAGATTGAAACAGTCATTAAAAATCTCCAAACAAACAAAAGCCCAGGGCCAGACGGCTTCCCGGGGGAATTCTACCAAACATTTAAAGAAGAACTAATTCCTATTCTCCTGAAACTGTTCCAAAAAATAGAAATGGAAGGAAACTTCCAAACTCATTTTATGAGGCCAGCATCACCTTGATCCCAAAACCAGACAAGGATCCCACCAAAAAAGAGAGCTATAGACCGATATCCTTGATGAACACAGATGCGAAAATACTCCATTTATATTTAAGACAATTTTGATGCTGACTGTGAGCTTGTGTCCACACTCAGACACTGCTTCAGCTTGATAGTTCAGGAAATGCTGTTTGTTTTGAGACAACAAATTTGAGAATACAGAGAGCTTTGTCTGGAGTACTTGCACCAGTACGTATATCCCTTCAAAAGACACTTTTGGACAAGAAACTTTCATGTTTGTGTTTTTCATTTACTAACAAAACCATTCTCTCTCTATTACAACGCAGGATTACCTTTATCATAAATTATGGGATATATATAGGCCATTATTATTTTACATTAGCTTATCTCCTTTTCTTTCACTCCTTCATCTCTTTTTCTTTTGTTTTGTGGTAACAATTGTATCATTCCATCTTATTTTACTTTATTATTCATCATGATATGTGTTATAATTCCTCCATTTTTATTTTTTCTCTTACGTAATACAACTCCTCCATTTTTGTTCTTTTTCTCATTCTTATTCTTATTCTAAATCTGTTGCATTTCTTTTAGATTTTAGAATTAGCTTCTCAATTTTCACTATCATATCTCCTGTTATCTTGTCTACAATTGCATTATTTCACATTGTACTTTGGAACTACATAACACCTTTATAATATTTAGTTTTCTGATACAGGAGTAGGTTTTATTTAATTACTCTTCCTAATGTACATTTTTTACACTAAAGTGTATAGTCCTCCAAATTTTCTTGTGAGGGTCTGTTGGATCATTTTTTCTTAAGTATTAAGATGCTGTGGGAAATTCTAGTCTGCTTCTCAGATTTTTTTGTTGTTGCATTGTTTTTTGTTTTTAGTTTTACAATTTTGCTCTGTATAGCCTCAGAATTTCACAAATATCTTGCTGTCAAAACTCATCATTTGATCGAGACCACATAGATCTGCAAAATTAACATTAGGACATTTTATGGCTGCTGAATTTCTGCTGGTTTTTCTTTTCCCAATGAGTTCCATCTTCTGATGTTTAACTCTAGATTCTGAGCCTCTAGTAATTTTAAATAAGGAAGTGCTCCCAGGAAAAACAACTTCAGGTAATGATACAGAATCACAAGGCTCTCTAGGATTCTCAATTATTGTTTATGCAACTGTAGTTATCCTTCCATCTAGTGAATCTTTGTTTCATCTCCATCTTTAGGTTTTGAGAAATTACATTCTGATTCACAGTGGTTTTGTCTCAACTTCAGAGTTTACAAGTGGTGAAAGGAGAAAGTGAGCCATGTACTGAGGACATTGAGTATCCAAAATTTTATTACTAGTCCCTCACAATCACCAATAGCTTTAGTGGTTCTTCAATGGCAGTCTCTGTTTGTACCAAGCCCAGAAACTGAGCCCAAGAGCTACAAGTAGACTTAAAGAAAGAGCAACCTCTGCCTACCTTGGCAGTCCTATTATCTTTCTTTTTCTTTCTTTTTTTTTTTTTTTCCTTTTCAGAATGGTCAGATTGATGAAACTCTGAGAAATTTTTGCCCTCTTAGAAGTATTTTCAGTAACAATTCTCAGCTTCTTGCCTTATACAAAAAAAAAAAAAAATGGCAACTGTCTGAAGATTTAACAACAACAACAACAAAAATCTTCACTGTCTCTGAAACAGACTTCCACAGGGTCCATAGTAGCCAAACTTCATTAGCAGGACCAATGTTTAGTTTGGGGGCCCTTTGAAAAATAAACATGAGGAACCTCTTGTTTAAAAATTATTAACACCAATGGAGCTTAATTTAGTGTAGAGGTTTTCAAATGTGGGGTTTTATGCAACAACACATGTTGTGCCCCTTGCCCCTTGCACTGGTCACTGGATTCAGGAAAGATTGAGAAGCAGACTAAATAAATCTACTTTAACTCTACTGCTTCTCATTTTTTTTTTAATTGTAACTCATTGAAAAGGTATAAGATATCTCATATATTTGAAAAAAAAAAACTTAATTACTTTTCTCCTTAGTGCCAGTATATATCCACATTTCAATTTTACTTTTTGTAAGAATGGAGCTATTGATTAAAGATATTAATCATAAGTTTTAATATCGTGTTTGGAAAGACATATGAGGTACTGTCTGTCATCTCTACTGGTTGGGAAGGTATTAAAAGTATTAGTTCCCAGAACAATGGTAATAAAATATTCAGAATATTAGAATGTTCAGCTATGAAATTATGCACTTATGACAGAACATCAGGGGCATCTGTGTCTCATCAAATCTTTGCCTTGCTCTGAAAGAACCCCGATAGTAATTTCTCTAATTTTTGGTTACAGTTATCCACATTTTGTTGCTGTGGTCACTGGAAGAATTCAATTCTTCATACTTTTTTGGACCAAGGGCCTGTTTCTTTGTGAGTGGTGGCTAGAGGTTTCCCTCAGTTCCTTCCCTCATGGGCTTCTCAAACATATAAATGAGTATCTGCTTATCATGAAGAATATAGCTGAACCACCAGAGGAAAGGGTTCTTCCCTGGTTGAAACCAGATGATTATCATCAGAAGACCCATCTAGGCTGTGCCAAGATTACAGACCAAAGAAAAAGCAAGATAACATATATTACATATAAAAGAGAGGGAGAAAAGATGGAGGAGAAAAGGATGGATGGAGGAGGGGACTCTATTTCAACCAGTCCCCTGAACTGAGCTAGATATCTATGAACCCATTCTAAACACCCATGAAATCAGCCTGAGTTGTAAGAGATATATCTGGATCTCTACAAGAGAATATCTCCAGCGATTTTTCTCAATGTATGAATCATAGAGCTGTGATTCTGTGGGAAGATATCAGAAGATAAACAGAAGGGGGTGGAGGGAGCTTCTGTGATCTTGGTCTGGGAAGGTAAAAGCCTCCCATGCTGGAAACAAGGCACAGACTTGCAGACTGGTAGCAATGGGGAAGAGACTTTAAGACAGCACCCCAGACTGAAACCTGGAATTAGGGGATATGCAAGCAAACTGGGGGCAGTGAATATAATTTTTAATGGGGAAACCTGAAAGCCTTTCTATTAAGATCAAGAACATGACAAGGAAGCACACTCTTGTCACTATTGTTCAACATAGTACTAGAAGTCCTAGTAACATCAATCAGAAAACAAAAAGAAATAAAATGTATACAGATTGGCAAAAAAGAAGTCAAACTCCCTCTCTTCACAGATGACATGATATGGAAAACTGAAAGGACTCCACCCTCAAATTACTAGAATTCATACAACAATTCAGTATTGTGTCAGGGTACAAAATCAATGCATAGAAATCAGTTGCTTTCCTAAACACTAACAATTTTAGAAAGATAAATTAGGGAATCCATTCCATTTGCAATAGCACCAAAACCCAGAAGATACCTTGGAATAAAACTAACTAAAAAGGTAAAGGATCTATACTCCAGGAACTATAGAAAACTCATCAAAGAAATTAAAGAAGACACAAAAAGATGGGAAAGCATTCCATGCTCATGGATCAGAAGACTAAACATTGCTAAAAGGTCTTTGCTGCCCAGAATAATCTATACTTTCAATACCAAACCAATCAAAATAACAATGGCATTTTTCAAAGTGCTGGAACAAACAATTCTAAAATTTGTATGGAACCAGAAAAGACCCTGAATTGCCAAGGAAATGTTGAAAAAGACAAACAAAACTGGAGCATCACATTTCCTGGTTTCAAGCTATATTACAAAGCTGTGATCACCAAGACAGCATGATATTGGCACAACAACAGACACATAGATCAATGGAACAGACTAGAGTCTCCATAAATTGATCCTCAACTCCAGGGCCAACTAATCTTTGACTAATCAGCAAAGAATATTCAATGGAAAAAAGACAGTGTTTTTAATAAGTGGTGTTGGGAAAATTGGAATTCTATATACAGAAGAATGAAACTGGACCATTCTCTTACACCATACACAAAGATAAACTCTAAAAGGATGAAAGACATCAATGTGAGACAGGAACTCATCAAACTCCTAGAGAACATAGGCAGTAACTCTTCGACATTGGCTACAGCAAATTCTTTCAAGACATGTCCCCAAAGACAAGGTAAATGGAAACAAAAATGAACTTTGGGGACTTTAACAAAATAAAAAGCTTCTGCCACAACAAAGGAAACAGTCAACAAAACAAAGAAGCAACCCATGGAATGAGAGAAGATATTTGCAAATGACATTACAGATAAAGGGCTTGTATCCAAGATCTAGCAAGAACTTTTCAAACTCAATACCCAAAAAACAAAGACTCACTGAAGAAATGGGCAGAACACATAAAGAGACACTTCACCAAATAAGACATAAAAACAGATGACAAAATGTTCAACATCATTAACCATCAGGGAAATTCAAATCAAAACCACATCAAGATACCATGTTATACCAGTCAGAATGGCAAAAATTGACAAGTCAAGAAACTTCAAATGTTAGAGAGGTTGTGGAGAAAGGGGAACCCTCTTACACTGTTGGTGAGACTGCTAATTGGTACAACCATTTAGGAAAAGAGTATGGATATTCCTCATAAAAGTTAAAAAAGAGGTACCCTATGACCCAGGAATTGCAGTTCTAGGTATTTACTCCAAAGATAAAGATGTAGTAAAAAAAGGGCTACATGCACCCCAGTGTTCAAAACAACAATGTCCACAATAGCCAAACTGTGGAAGGAGAGGAGATGCCCTTCAACAGATGAATGAATAAAGAAGATGTGGTTCATATATACAATGGAATATTACTCAGACATTAGAAAGGATAAAAACCCAACATTTACATCAACATGGATGTAACTGGAGGGCATTATGCTAAGTGAAATAAGTCAAGCAGAGAAATTCAGCTATCATACGGTTTCATTATTTGTGGAATGAAAAGAATAACATGGAGGACATTAGAAGGGAGGGAAAAATGAAGGAGGAGAATCTAAAGGGGAGATGAACCATAAGAGACTATGGATTCCTGGAAACAAACTGGGTATTTTAGAGCGGAGGTAGATAGGGAGATGTGTTAGCCCAGTGATGGGTATTAAGGAGGCCATATATTGCATGGTGCACTGGGTGTTATACACAAACAATGAATTTTGGAACAATACATCAAAAATTAATGATGTAGTGTATGGTCACTAACATAATAAAAGAATTATAAACATTTTCTATGGGAGGGGGCAAGATGGCAGAGAAGTAGGAGACCCTCTTTCAACTGGTCTCCTAAAGTGAGCTGATTATCTACCAGATCACCCTGAACACACACAAAACCAGTCTGAGATGTAGGATTATACACTTCTAGATCACTACAGGGTCAGAAGACACCAGTAGACAAGTAAAGTGGAGTGGTAACTTTGGACTGATATTGGAAGATAAACAAAAGGGGGAGGGAGCCACCAGAAGCCATCCATTAAAAAGTAATACCCCAATACAACAGTGCCCTGTGCTTGGGGACCAACATTAACTTGGAGTCTGGTTAAAAGTACTCAAAAAGAGCAAAAGATCTTAAGGGGGAATTGGTGGAATCAGGCTGTTAGGGGCACAGGCTTAAGCCCACAGAACTAGGATGGGCACCACCAGCACCATGCCGAAGACACTGTGGCAAAGCATCCAAGCTTCAGTCCCTGAGCCAAAAAGACTAGGAGGAGGAATGCCCAACAGAGGAAAAATTCAGAGACTGCCCTCTAAATTAGAGCTATTGGATATGGACATAAAGAGTATGTCAGAAAGGGAATTCAGGCTAACAATTATCCAAGCAATGGCTAGGTTGGAGAAAACCATTAATGACAACATGGAATTGATTAGGGCAGAAATGAAAGCCACCAGGGAAGATGTTAACAATGTTATCAATGAGTTCCAATCTAATCTAAATTCTCTAGCAGCTAGAGTAACTGGGGCAGAAGATAGAATTTGTGATCTCGAGGACAAAATGATAGAGAAAAAGGATCAGGAAAAGGCCTGGGACAAAAAGCTTTGAAACCATGAAAACAAAATTACAGAAATAAATGACGTCATCAAATGTTCCAACGTCAGAATTATAGAAATCCCTGAGGGGGGTGAGAAAGAAAGGAGACCAGAGGGTATAGTTGAACAAATTCTCCATGACAATTTCCTCAATCTGGGGAATGGAACCAGTGTTCATGTCCTAGAGGCAGAAGGGTCTCTCCCCACAAGATCATAGAATCTAGAAACACCTCGAGACACCTGATTGTGAAAATGACAAATCATAATTTTAGACAGGAACTCTTGAAAGCAGCTGGGGGGAAAGATTCATTATGTACAAAGGAAGGTCCATCAGAATAATGTCAGACCAGTCCACAGAAACGTGGCAAGCCATAAAGGACTGTGAAGCCACCTAGATGAAACACATGCTTTCCTGGAAACCTATAAACTTCCAAAGTTGAATCAGGAAGAAACTGGCAACCTGAATAGACCAATATATAGTAAAGAGAGTGAAGCAGTGATCAAAAACCTCCCAAAAAACAAGAGCCCAGGACCTGATGGGTTCCATGGGGAATTCTGCCAAACATTCAAAGAGGATATAATACAAATTCTCCAGAAGCTGTTTCAAAAAATGGAAGCAGAAGGAAAACTTCTGGACTCTTTTCATGAAGCCATCATTACCCTGATCCCCAAACCAGGCAAAAACCCCACCAAAATGAAGAAATTACGACCAATATTCCTGATGAATATGGGTGCTAAGATTCTTAAAAATATCCTAGCTAACAGGATCCAACAGTCCATTAAAAAGATTATCCACCATGACCAGATGGGATTTATCTCTGGGTTTCAAGCGTGGGTCAACATTTGCAAATCAATCAATGTGACAGAACACATTAATGAAAGAAGAGAGAAGAACCACATTGTCCTCTCAACTGATGCAGAAAAAGCATTTGACAAGATGCAGCATCAATTCCTAATGAAACTTTTCAAAGTATAAGGATAAAGGGAACATTTCTGAACTTCATAAAATCTATCTATTAAAACCACACAGTGAATATCATCCTCAATGGGATGATAGCCAAAGCTGACGGCCTTCCATTTGAAATCAAATGGATGCCCACTCTCACCACTTAAGTACTCAACAAGGATGCCCACTCTCACCACTCTCGTTCGACAGTGTTAGAAGTCATAGCAACAGCAATCAGACAACAAAGAGAAATAAAAGTTATTCAAAGTGGCAATGAAGAAGTCAAACACTCTCTCTTTGAAGATGACATGAAACTTTATATGGAAAACCGAAAAGACACCACCCCCAAACTACTAGAACTCGTACAGCAATTCAGTAATGTGGCAGGATACAAAATCAATGTACAGAAATCAGTTGCTTTCTTACACACTAACAATGAAAATACAGAAAGGGAAATTAGAGAATCGATTCCATTTACTATAGCACAAAAAAACCACAAGATACCTGGGAATAAACCTAACCAAAGAGGTAAAGGATCTGTACTCAAGGAACTACAGAACACTCATGAAAGAAATTGAAGAAGACACAAAAAGTGAAAGACCATTCCATGCTCATGGATCGGAAGAATAAACATTGATAAAATGTCTATACCGCCTAGAGCCATCTGTACTTTCAATGCCATTCCGATCAAAATTCCACCGGCATTTTTCAAACAGCTGGAGAAAACAATCCTAAAATTTTTGTGGAATCAGAAGAGACCCCTAATTGCTAAGGAAATGTTGAAAAAGAAAAAACTGAGGGCATCATGTTGCCTGATTTCAAGCTTTACTACAAAGCTGTGATCACCAGGAGAGCATGGTACTGGCACAAAAACAGACACATAGACCAGTGGAACAGAGTAGAGAGCCCAGATACAGACCTTCGACTTTGGGGTCAACTAATTTCATCAAAGCAGGAAAAAATATCCAGTGGGAAAAAGACAGTATCTTCAATAAATGGTGCTGGGGAAAGTGGACAGCTATGCATAGAAGAATGAAACTCGACCATTTTCTTACACCATACACAAAGATAAACTCGAAATGGATAAAAGACTTCAACGTGAGGCAGGAATCCATCAGAATCCTAGAGGAGAACATAGGCAGTAACCTCTTCGGTAATGGCCAAAGCAATTTCATTCAAGATTTGTCTCCAGGGATGCCTGAGTTGCTTAGTCTGTTAAGCCGCTGCCTTCAGCTAAGGTCATAATCCCAGGGTCCTGGAATTGAGTCCCACATCTGGCTCCTTGCTCAGTGGGGAGCCTGCTTCTCTCTCTGCCTCTGTCTGCCACTCTTCCTGCTTGTATTCTCTCTCTCTCTCTCTCTCTCTGACAAATAAATAAATAAAATCTTAAAAAAAATTATCTCTCCAAAGGCAAAGGAAACAAAAGTGAAAATGAGCTTTTGGGACTTCATCAAGATCAAAAGCTACCACACAACAAAGGAAACAGTCAACAGAACAAAGAGGCAACCCACGGAATAGAGAAGGTATTTGCAAATGACATTACAAAGGGCTGATATCCAAGATCTATAAAGAACTCCTCAAACTCAACACATACAAAACAGATAATCATGTCAAAAAATGGGCAGAAGACATAAACAGACACTTTTCCAATGAAGACATACAAATGGCTAACAGACTCATACAAAAATGTTCATTATTGGTAGCCATCAGGGAGATTCAAATCAAAACCACACTGAGATACCACCTTACCATTACCATTAGAATGGCCCAAATTAACAAGACAGTAAACATGTGCTGGAGAGGATGTGGAGAAAGGGGAACCCTCTTACACTCTTGGTGGGAATGCAAGTTGGTGCAGCCACTTTGGACAACAGTGTAGAGATTCCTTAAGAAATTAAAATTAGAACCCCCCAATGACCCTGCAATTGCACTACTGGGTATTTACCCCAAAGATACAGATGTAGTGAAATGAAGGGCCATCTGTACCCCAATATTCATAGCAGCAATGGCCACAGTCGCCAGGATGTGGAAAGAACCAAGATGCCCTTCAACAGACAAATGGATAAAGAGGATGTGGTCCATATATACTATGGAGTATTATGCCTTTATCAGAAAGGATGAATACCAAACTTTTGTATCAACATGGATGGTACTGGAAGAGATTATGCTGAGTGAAATAAGTCAAGCAGAAAGAGTCAATTGTCATGTGTTTTTTCTTATTTGGGGAGCAGAAGGAATGACACAGAGAACGTGGGGAGATGGAGAGGAAAAGGGAGTTGGGGGATATTGGAGGGGAGACAAACCATGAGAGATTGTGGACTCTGAGGAACTAACTGAGGGTTTTGGAGGGGAGGGGATTGGCAGGTTGGGTGAGCCTGCTAGTGTGTATTGTGGAAGGCACATATTGCATGGAGCACTAGGTGTGGTACATAAACAATGAATTCTGGAACATTGAAAAGAAATTAGAAAAATAAATAAATTTAAAAAAAAAAAAAGAATAAACTCCAGAGTATATGCACAAAGGATATGGGTACTATCTCTAGTCTAAATATCCTTCCATTCTCTTTGTACAACTTCTGTTTTAAAATAAATGACTTGTTAGTCAATAAGTGAAAAAAAATGCTTTATATGTTCAAGATTTCAAATGGAAAAGAGTAACTTCTAAATAACATATTAGATGAAATACTCTATTATATACAAGGTTTATATGAATACAAGTAAAAATGATTAAATAAAACTCTAAGCCAAAATTTATAAAATGTTAGACATAAGGCGTCTAAATTATAAGAATGTAAGTGATGAACCATTGAATTCTACTGCATGTTAACTAACTAAACTTAAATAAAAAATAAAAATAAAAAGAGAGAGATATGCCAGGGGTAAAAATCTACACTTTAGGAAGAATGGAATGATACCTACTTAAATTAAATACATATTTTATATTTTTTTGTTTTTACATTTATTTTTCATTGCATAGTTTTGAAAAGATCATATTCATTCAAAGCGTTTAGCACAATGCTGGCAGACAAACACATTTAGGTATTTATGTTCCCTTACCAACGTTCACTTTTACCTTTCTCAAATTCAGAAATAATTTCCTCACTTCAGCTAATTTTAGTGATAATATGTTGACTTAGTTTCTTAAGCAAAATACACAACTGAAATCTTACAAAAATCAGGATTATAATCACTAACAAGGAACAATAATCCTTCTTGGTATTCAGTGAAAGATTCCAATCTGCAGATTTGGGAATTTCTCAAAATAAATTATTAGAGGAGGATGTTTATATGTAGTGAAAATATTGTAATTTAAGAATGAAAAACTGGGGTAGAGTCAAGATGGCAGAGGAATAGCAGGCTTAGGACATCAGGTCACAGGAGTTCAGTTAGATAGTTATCAAAACATTCGAAATACCTACAAATCCAACATGAGATTGAAGAGTAAAAGAGCAGCAATTCAAGAAACAGAAAATCGACCACTTTCGGAAAGTTTATCCTAACAATAAATTTCTTGAAAAAAAATCTTTTTGAACTTCATTATTATAGTCATATTTTATCCTTCATTGTATCTAACTTTATTTTTTGTATAAACATAGGGTTTTAGGGTTTTTTTCTTCTAAAAAATTTTGAGAAACAATTTCTTCTAACCGATCAAAATATTCCCAGAATCTAGCACAGGGCTTTGTTCTAGTCTCCAGCCTGAGAAAATTCTCTCCACTTTCTTTTTCTTTCTTTTCCCAACCAACTAACTTATCTTATCAATTTGTTTTTTAGGATTTCTTTTAAATTTTTATCTTTACAGTAATATTCCATTCCTTCATTGTGTTTACCCATATATATATATATATGGGTATATATATATATATATATATATATTTATGTTTTCCTTCTTTAAAATTTTGGGAGTTTCTTCTTTTTTAAAAAAGTAGAATTATTCCTTTTATTGCAAAACAATAATATAATGATTCCTGTACTTTTCTTTATAAAAATAAAATAAAACAACTGATGTTCAAAATTGGAACCTGGATAAACAGACAAAAAAATCTCATTTATTTCAATAGCTCAAAGTACAAATACAGCAAGTCAGTTCATGTTTCAAGATACAGTTTGAAGTATAATGAAAACTTGATATACAAAAATGAAAGGGTAAATAGCAGAAATAAAGCTCAATTTTTTAAAAATTTCAAGTAATCCGAAAACCTTTAGACTAAAATATTCAACTTACAATTTATAATTTATAGACACCAGTAGTACAGTGCAATCCCAAAGGACTTCTCAAAGAAAGAAAAACCCCAAACCAGCTGGCTCAGGACAAGAAAGAAGTTTTCCGTGCTGGCTCTTCCTGCTTTGGAAGCCTCACTCACGCTGTCAATTGATATGGTTCAACCCATGATACTTTGATGTTTAGGCAATTCCAAAAAATGTTTAAAGTTCAATATGAGGCCAACACCCTACTAAGAGAGTTTCTGAAATGGCCACTATATATTTAGAAGATTTTAAAGACCAATTTCAACTTCAGGCCTATGATATTACTGGGGAAAGACACAGATTAATACTTCTTCCATAACTTAAAACTTTTCTATAAGGTTAGCAACATGGCCTTTACCACTTCCTGATGAAAAATCGTACTTAAATACTTATTTACCTATTTCTACACATACACAGCTTTTATGTAAAGTAGAAAAAGTTCACACTAGGAAGATAATTAAAGGTTGTTAATGTTCTCTGTATCACTTAGCAGCCAAGACACATGTTTATTTCTGCTCTGCGGAAGCAATGGTAGCTACTTGCTTCAATTCAGAAAAAGTGTGTACCTTCAGGAAGGTTTAGATGAGATACTTATTCAGTTTTTTTTTTTTTTCAATCTTCTTCATTGTAAACAACAAATTGAGAGTCTGTTCCTAAAATTCTATCCCACCATGTAAATGTTGAAGCATAGTTTCTGATGAAGTTCATATGGTGGAAATCATGATGCCAAGAACAAGCATAGAAAGGGATCAGATTTAAAGGGTTGAGAGGAATGTCATAACCACTATGGACGTCAACAGTTTCTATCAAATGAATAGTCACCCATGCCCAAAGGAGAATGACGTGATCACATAAAAGCATGATTCCAATGAAAAATCCAGTTCCAAGAATCAAAGTTTCCAAGGGATGTGCATATTCAGCTTCCATTCCAAATGGAGCCTAAAACTCATGATGAACTTTATGAATATATTTATATATTCTTTTGTGGTGTAAGAGCCTATGCAGGAAATAGTGCCAGGTATCCTCAATCACCACACAGCCAAAGCATTTTGCCAAAAGCAGGTACCATCTTGGCATTTTTCCCAATCATAAGATATATTAAAATACTCTGTAAAATAATAAGTTCCACAGATCAAAGGAAGCTGGATAAACAAGTGATTAAAGAGAAGTACTTTAAAACATTTCCACTGGTTTTCCCATGTTTCTGGTTTATCCTTTTGAATTTTGTACTTTTTCATGTAAGGTATAAATTGAAACAAAAATCCAGGTAAACAGAACAAGAAATAAAGGACCTTATGAACTATCAAGGATCCCCATGTTGCAATCTGGAACTTTGTATAATTATCCAACGTTTAGTTCCATGCATTTTTAAATGGTTCTTGTAGAGGGTTCTCAGGTAAAAGTGAATCTACATACTCCACAGCCAAGGATGCTGAACTAAAGATGCTGACACTTTCATTTGTTGCCATTTTTCAAATCTCTGCAGAAAGCCTTAGAATTCTGGACGACTGCGAGGGAACTGCCGGCCACAGCTACCCAGACTCCAGCAGGTGCTACAGCCTCGGAACCTGCCTCTCCTCGTCGGGGGAGGTAGTTTCTTCTAAGAGACCAAAATAACACCCAAAATTAGGTGGGTGGCTCTGTTCTACTCACCAGTTTTATATATATATATATATATATATATATATATATATATAAACACATATATATATGTGTGTGTATATATGTGTATATATACACACACACAGATATATATACATATAAATACACATATATGTATATGTACACATATATATAGTTTAAAAAAGGTTAAAAAATTAAATATATATTTATATATATAATAAATATATATATTTAATACATATTAAATATATAAATATAATATATATATTATATTTATATATTAATATAATATATATATATATATATATATATATATATATAATATAATATATAAATATAATATAAATATATATATATATATAAATATATATATAAATATATATATAATATATATATAAAATATATATATATATATAAAATAAGATATAATAAATATATATATAATATATATAAACGTATATAAATATATATATAAATAATATATAAATATATATAAATATAAAATATATATATATAAATATAATATATATAATATATTATATATATATAATATATTTAATTAATATATATATATTATATATTATATATTTAATATGCTTATATAAATATATATTTAATTTTTTTAACCTTTTTTTAAAAACTTCTTTTAATATATAAATATAATATATAATAATATATATATATATAAATTATATATAATATATATATAATATATAAATATATATATAATATATATATATATATATATATATATATGGATATATATTATATATAAAATATTTAATTATAATATATATATATTTTTATATAAATATTCTTTTATATTACTATATATTTTATATATATATATATATATATATTATATATATATATATATATATAAATATATAAATATATATATATATATAATATATTTATATAATATATATATAAAATATATATAATATATATATTATATATTTAAATATATATTTATAAATATATAAATATAATATATATATTATATATATATTATATTTATATATTTATATATTTTATATATATAATATATATATTATATATATTATATTTATATATTTAATATGTATTAAATATATATTTAATTTTTTTAACCTTTTTTTAAAAACTTCTTTTAACCCCCTATATTCTCCCCATGATTTGGGGTCTCCTCTGATTTGGTTAACCCACATTTTTCTGGGATCTTTGCCACCCTTTTAGTATTTTCTTGTCTCGTTCATATATTCTTTTTCTTTTCTTTTTTATTTATTTATTTATTTTCAGCATAACAGTATCATTATTTTTTCACCACACCCGGTGATCTATGCAATCCATGCCCTCTATAATACACACCACCTGGTACCCCGACCTCCAACCCCCCCCCGCCACTTCAAACCCCTAGATTGTTTTTCAGAGTCCATATATTCTTATCTGGATAAAATAACAAGGCAGAAAATCTCACCACAAAAAAAAAAAAAAAAAAAAAAAAAAAAAAAGAACAAGAGGCAAGCCCAAAGGCTAGGGACCTAATCAATTCGGAAATTGGTAATATATCAGATTTAGAGTACAGCATGATGATTCTAAGTGCTAGCTGGGCTCGAAAAAGGCATGGATGATATTAGAGAATCCCTGTCTGGAGAAATAAAAGCCCTTTCTGGAGAAATAAAAGAACTAAAATCTAACCAGGTTGAAATCAAAAAAGCTATTAATGATGTGCATTAAAAAATGAAGGCTCTTACTGCTAGGATAAATGAGGCAGGAGAGAGAAGTAGAGATATAGAAGACCAAATGATAGAGAATAAAGAAGCTAAGCAAAAGAGAGACAAACAACTACTAGACCACAAGGGAAGAATTTGAGATATAAGTGATACCACAAGACAAAACAATATTACAATAAATGGGATTCCAGAAGAAGAAGAAAGAGAAAGGGGGGCATAGGGTATATTGGAGTGAATTATTGTAGAGAATTTCCCTAATATGGCAAAAGGAACAAACATTAAAACCCAGGAGATCCAGAGAACTGCCCTCAAAATCAATAAAAAAGATCCACCCCATCATATAATAGTAAAATGTACAGATCTTAGTGATAAAGAGAAAATCCCGAAAGAAGCCCAGGGAAAAAAGTCTGTAACATACAATGGTAAAGAAATTAGATTGGCAGCAGACTTATCCACAGAGACCTGGCAGGCCAGAAAGAATTGGCATGATATGTTCAGAGAACTAAATGAGAAAAACATGCAGCCAAGAATACTATATACAGCTAGGCTATCATTGAAAATAGAAGGAGAGATAAAAAGCTTCCAGGACAAAGAAAAACTAAAAGAATTTGTAAACACCCATGCAGATTTACAGAAAATATTGAAAGGATTCCTATAAGCACAGAGAGAGCCTGAAATTAGTAGACCAGAATGGAACAGAGACAATATACGGTAACACTCACCTTACAGGCAATACAATGGCACTAAATTCCCATCTCTCAATATTTACCATGAATTTAAATGGACCGAATATCCCAATCAAAAGACACAGGATATCAGAATGGATTAAAAAAAATTAGTATGCTGTCTATAAGAAACTAATTTTAGACCCAAAGACACCTCCAGATTTGAAGTAAGGGGGTGGAAAACAATTTACCATGCTAATGAACATCAAAAGAAACCTGGGGTGGCAATCCTTAGATCAATCAGAATTTAAGTCAAAGACTATAATAAAAGATGAGAAAGGACACAATATCATAGTCAAAGGGTCCGACCAACAAGAAGATCTAACAATTTTAAATATCTATGCCCCCAACATGGGAGCAGCCAACTATATAAACCAATTAACAAAATCAAAGAAACACATCAACAATAATACAATAATAGTAGGGAACCTTAACACCCCCCCTTACTGAAATGGACAGATCATCCAAGCAAAAGACCAACAAGGAAATAAAGGCCTTAGATGTCACACTGGATCAGATGGACATCACAGATATATTCAGAACATTCCATCCCAAAGCAACAGAATACACATTCTTCTCTAGTGCACATGTAACATTCTCCAGAATAGATCACATCCTGGGTCACAAATCAGGTCTCAACTGATACCAAAAGATTGGGATCATTCCCTGCATATTTTCAGACCACAACGCTCTGAATCTAGAATTCAATCACAAGAGGAAATTTGGAAAGAACCCATATATATATGGAGGCTAAAGTGCATCCTACTAAAGAATGAATGGGTCCACCAGGAAGTTAAAGAAGAATTTTAAAACTCATGAAAACAAATGAAAATGAAAACACAATGGTTCAAAATCTTTGGGACACAGCAAAGGCAGTCCTGAGAGGAAAATATATAGCAATACAAGCCTTTCTCAGGAAACAAGAAAGGTCTCAAATACACAACGTAACCCTACACCTAAAGGAGCTGGAGAAAGAACAAGAAAGAAAGCCTAAACCCAACAGGAGAAGAGAAATCATAAAGATCAGAGCAGAAATCAATGAAATAGAAACCAAAAGAACAATAGAACAAATCAATGAAATGAGGAGCTGGTTCTTTGAAAGAATAAGATTGATAAACTCCTGGCCAGACTTATCAAAAAGAAAAGAGAAAGGACCCAAATTGATAAAATCACGAAAGAAAGAGGAGAGATCACAACCAACACCAAATAAACACAAACAATTATAAGAACATACTATGACCAACTATATGCCAACAAATTTGACAATCGGGAAGAAATGGATGCATTCCTAGAGATGTATAAACTATGAAAACTGAGCTAGGAAGAAATAGAAAACTGAACAGACCCATAACCAGTAAGGAGATAGAAGCACTCATCAAAAATCTCCCAACAAACAAGAGTCCAGGGCCAGATGGTTTCCCAGAAATATTTCTACCAAACATTTAAAGAATTTATTTCTATTCTCCTATAACTGTTCCAAAACCTTGAAATGGAAACTTCCAAACTCATTTTATAAGGCCAGCATTACCTTGATCCCAAAGCAAGACAAAGACCGCATTAAAAAAAAAAAAAAAAGAATTACAGACCAATATCCTTGATGAACACAGATGCAAAAATTCTCAGCAAACCACTAGCCAATAGGATCCAACAGTACATTAAAAGGATTGTTTACCATGACCAAGTGGGATTTATTCCTGGGCTGCAAGGTTGGTTCAACACCCACAAATCAATGTGATACAATACATTAATAAAAGAAAGAACAAGAACCATATGATACTCTCAATAAATTCTGAAAAAGCATTTGACAAAGTACAGCATCCTTTCTTGATCAAAACTATTCAAAATGGAGGGATAGAGGGTACATACTTCAGTATCATCAAAACCATCTATGAAAAACCCACAGTGAATATCATTCTCAATGGAGAAAAATGGAGACCTTTCCTGCTAAGGTCAGGAACATAGCAGAGATGTCCATTATTACCATGCTATTCAACATAGTACTAGAAGTCCTAGCCTCAGCAATCAAACAAGAAAAAAATAAAATAAAAATATCCAAATTGGCAACAAGGAAGTCAAACTCTAACTCTTTGCAGATGATATAATACTTTATGTGGAAAATGCAAAAGACTCCACTCCAAAACTGTTAGAACTTGTACAGAAACTCCATAAAGTGTCAGAATATAAAATCAATGCACAAAAATCAGTTGCATTTCTAACAACAAATATAGAATAATACAATAATACAGAAGAAAGAGAAATTAAGGAGTCGATCCCATTCACAATTGCACCCAAACCCATAAGATACCTAGGAATAAACCTAACCAAAGAGACAAAGAATCTATACTCAGTAAACTATAAAGTACTCACGAAAGAAATTGAGTAAGACACAAAGAAATGGAAAAATGTTCCATGCCCATGGATTGGAAGAACAAATATTATGAAAATGTCTATGTTACCTAAAGTAATATACACATTTAATGCAATCCCTATCAAAATACCATCCATTTTTTTCAAAGAAATGGAAAGAATAATCCTAACATTTATATGGAACCAGATAAGACCCTGAAATAGAAAGATGAATGTTGAAAAAGGAGCCAAAGTTGGTCGCATCACAATTCCAGACATCAAGCTCTATTACAAAGTTGTGATCATCAGGATAGTATGGTACTAAAAGATGGGAAAGCATTCCATTCTCATGGATCAGAAGAATAAACATTGTTAAAATGTTTATATTGCCCAGAACAAGCCACACTTTCAACATCATCCCTATTAAAATACCATTGACATTTTTCAACAAGATGGAACAGTCCTAAAATATGTATGGAAAGAAAAGATCCTGAATCACCAAGGAAATGTTGAAAAAGAAAAAACAAAGTTGAGAGCAACATTTTGCCTGATTTTATGCTATATTCCATAGCTGTGAACACCAAGACAGCATGGTTTTGGCACAAAAACAGACATATGGATCAATGGAACAGAATAGAGAGCCCAGAAATAGACTCTCAACTATATAATCAACTAATCTTCAACAAAGCAGGAAAGAATGCTCAATGGAAAAAAAGACAGTCTCTTCAACAAACGGTGTTGGGAAAATTGGACAGCCACATGCAGAAAAATGGAACTGGACACTCTCCTTACACCACACACAAAAATAGACTCAAAATAGATGATGGACCTCAATGTGAGACAGGAATCCATCAAAACCTTTGAGGAGAACACAGGCAGAAACCTCTTTGATGTCAGCCACAGCAACGTCTTCCTAGAAACATCACCAAAGGCAAGGGAATCCAGGGAAAAATGAACTATTGGGACTTCATCAAGATCAAAATGTTTTGCACAGCAAAGGAAACAGTCAACAAAACCAAAAAACATCTGACAGAATGGGAGAAGATATTTGCAAATGACATATCATATAAAGGTCTAGTATCCAAAAGAACTTGTAAAGAACTTATCAAACTCAACACCCAAAGAACAAATAATCCAATCAAGAAATGGGCAGAGGACATGAACAGACATTTCTGCAAAGAAGACATCCAGATATCAAACAGACACATGAAAAAGTGCTTCACACCACTCAGCATCAGAGAAATACAAATCAAGACCACAGTGAGATACCACCTCACATCAGTCAGAATGGCTAAAATTAACAAGTAAGGAAAAGAGAGATGCTGGCGAGAATGCAGAGAACGGAGAACCCTCCTACACTGTTGGTGGAAATGCAAGCTAGTGTTTGCATTTTCCAGAGTGCAACCACTCTGGAAAAAAGCATGGAGGTTTCTCAAAAAGTTATAGAGCTATCCTATGATCCAGCAATTGCACTACTGGGTATTTACCCTCGAGATACAAATGTAGTGATCCAAAGGGGCATGTGCACCCAAATGTTTATAGCAGCAATGTCCACAATAGCCAAACTACAGAAAGAACCTATATGTCCATCAACAGATGAATGGCTAAGGAAGATGTGGTATATATAGAAAATGGAATACTATGATTCCATCAGAAGAAATGAAATCTTGCCATTTGCAACAACGTGGATGGAACTAGAGGGTATATGCTGAGTGAAATAAGTCAATCAGAGAAAGACAGTTATCATATGATCTTCGTTTGAGGGGTAACATGGGGGGTGTGGGTGTAGGGAAAGAATAAATGAAACAAGATGGGATTGGGAGGGAGACAAACCATAAGTGACTCTTAATCTCACAAAGCAAACTGAGGGTTGCTGGGGGGAGGGGGTTTGGGAGAAGGGGGTGGGATTATGGACATTGGGGAGGGTATGTGCTTTGGTGAGTGCTGTGAAGTGTGTAAACCTGGTGATTCACAGACCTGTACCCCTGGGGATAAAAATGTATGTTTATAAAAATTAAAAAATTAAAAAAAAAAAGAAAGAAAGAAACAAGATGGGATCAGGAGGGAGATAAACCATTAGAGACCCTTAATCTCACAAAGCAAATTGAGGGTTGCTGGGGGGAGGGAGGAAGGAAAAATGTGGTTGGGTTATGGACATTGGGAGGGTATGTGCTACAGTGAGTGCTGTGAAGTGTATAAACCTGGTAATTCACAAACCTGTACCCCTGGGGTTAATAATACATTATATGTTAATAAAAAATAAAGAATTTTTTAAAAAGAGTGAAAAACTGGATAAATTCAAGAGTCAAGTTAGTTGCCAGACAAAATGTTGGGAAGAGATAATGTACTTAATTTGTAATCTTATACAATGTAATATTGCATATTCCATTCTATTCTTGGCATTGATTTTAGAAACTATATTTTCTTATATAAAATTCAACTTGAAGTGGTAAAAGTTGAATAATATCTTCATTAAAATTTACCAATGAAAAAACAAAATGAAAGGAAAAATAGAAAATAGAAAAAATAAGCTTCTTAAAATATGAAAAATTAAAAACTACATTCTACAGTTAAAAATTTCTTTGTTAAAATATCTTATAGGGGTGCCTGGGTGGCTTAGTGGGTTGGGCCGCTGCCTTCGGCTCAGGCCATGATCTCAGGGTCCTGGGATCGAGCCCCACATCGGGCTCTCTGCTCAGCAGGGAGCCTGCTTCCTCCTCTCTCTCTGCCTGCCTCTCTGCCTGCTTGTCATCTCTCTCTGTCAAATAAATAAATAAAATTTAAAAAAAATCTTATAAATAAAGCACATTCAGAATATTCAGAATAGATTAAATTAGAATAATAAACAGTTGTGTTTATGGAGGTATAAACTAGAGAAATTCTAATAAAAAATAGAAGACAGAAGAAAAATTTAATTGAGGTAAGGCACAACTTATAATTTTTTTAAATTGGGTTTTTTAAATTAAATATCTCTAAGGATATAAGATTTTGTAAAAAGTTCAATATAAATATTCCTGGTTTTAATAGATTTTTAAGGAATGACATAGATTATTCAACTTAAGATGGTCTATACATTCATGTTATTTTTAAGTAGAATCTAAATCTGTACCTTCCCAATTAAAAATATACTGACACTTTTTTTTTAACGTAATGTCCAGTGATTCATTATTTAGGTGTAACACCCAGTGCTCATTACAACATATGCCCTCCTTAATACCCATAACTGAGCTACCCCAATCCCTCACCCCTCTCCCATCTGAAACCCTCGGATATTTTCCCAGAGGCCATAATCTCACATAGTTCTTCTCATCTCTGATTTCCCCTCCTTCAGTTTTCTCTTTCTTCCTCTAATGTCCTCTGTGCTATTGCTTATGTTCCCCCATACGATAATTGTCATTCTCTGCTTGACTTATTTAACTTAGCATGATCTCCTCCAGTTCCATCCATGTTGATACAAAAGGCAGGTATTCATTCATTCTTTCTGATGGTTGAGTAATATTCCATTGTATATATGAACCACATCTTTATCCATTCTCAGTTGAAGGGGATCTCATCTCCCTCCACAGTTTGGCTATTGTGGACATGGCTGCTAAGAACATTAGGGTGCATGTGTATCTTTGGGGTACACTACATCTGTATCATTGAGGTAAATACCCAGAACTGTAATTGCTGGGTCATAGTTTAGCTCTATTTTTTTTTAACTTTTGAGGAGTGTCTATACTGTTTTCCAAAGTGGCTGTACCAACTTACAGTGTTCTTACAGTGTTCCCCATTCTCTCCATCCTTGTTAGCATTTGTTATTTGCTGCCTTGTTAGTTTCTGCCATTCTAACTGGTGTAACTGGTGTAGCTCATTGTGGTTTTGATATGTATTTCCTTGATTGCTAATGATGAACATCTTTTCATGTGTCTGTTAGCCATTTGTATGCCTTATTTGAAGAAGTGTCTGTCCGTGTCTCTGCCCATTCTTGACTGGGTTATTTGTTTTTTGGGTGTTGACTTCGAGAATTTCTTTACAGACCGTGGATACCAGCCCTTTCTCTGATATGTCATTTGCAAATATATTCTCCAATGCTGTGGGTTGCCTTTTAGTTTTGTTGGTTGTTTCCTTTTCTGTGCAGAAGCTTTTTATCCTGATGAAGTCCTAAAAGTTCATTTTTGTTTTTGTTTCCCTTCCCTTTAGAGATGTGTCTTGCAATAAGTTGCAATAGCTGATGCCAAAGAGGTTACTGCTTGTGCAGTATTTTGATGGATTCCTGTCTACATTGAAGTCTTTCATCCATTTAGTATTTGTCTTTGTGTGTGGTGTAAGAGAATGGCCTAGTTTCATTCTTCTACATGTGGCTGTCCAGTTTTCCCAGCAGCATCTATTGAAGAGACTGTCTTTTTTCCATTGAATATTTTTTTCCTGCTTTGTCAAAGATTAGTTTACCCTAGAGTTGAGGATCCATTTCTGGGCTCTCTATTCTTTTGCACTAATCTATGTGTCTGTTTTTATGCCAATACCATGCATCTTGGTGATCACAGCTTTGTAATATAGCATAAAATCAGGCAAAAAGTTGATCCCAACTTTGTTTTTCTTTTTCAACATTTCCTTGGTGATTAGGGATCTTTTCCTTCCATACAGATTTTAGGATCGTTTGTTTCAGCTCTAATAGGGATGGTGTTGAAAGTGTGTATTGTTCTGGGCAGCATAAACATTTTAACAATGTTTATTCTTCCAATCCATGAGAATGGAATGCTTTCCCATCTTTTTTGTGTCTCTCTCAGTTTCTTTCATAAATTTTCTTTAGTTTCTAAAGTATAGAACTATCACCTCTTTTGTTAGGTTTATTTCAAAATATCTTATGGGTTTTGGTGCTATTGTAAATGGAATGAATTATCTAATTTCTCTTTCTACACTTTCATTGTTAGTGTATAGAAAAGCAACTGATATCTGTGCATTGATTTTCTATCCTGCCATGTTGCTGAATTGCTATATGAGTTCTAGTAATTTGGAGGTGGAGTCTTTTGGGTTTTCCATATAAAGTACCATGTCTTCTGTGAAGAGAGAGAGTTTGACTTTTTTGCCAATTTGAATACCTTTTATTTATTTTTGTTTTATGATTGCTGAGGATAGGACTTCTGGTATTATGTTAAATAACAGTGGTGATAGTAGACATCCCTGTCATGTTCCTGACCTTAAGGGAAAAGCTCTCACTTTTTTCTCATTGAGTAAAATATTTGCTTTGGGCTTTTCTTAGATGGTCTTTATGGAATTGAGTAATATTCCCTCTATTCCTATACTCTGAAGAGTTTTAATCAGGAAAGGAGGCTGCATTTTGTCAAATGTATTTTCTGCATCAATTTAGGGGATCTTTGTTTTTGTCTTTTCTTTTATTAATGTGTTCTATCACATTGACTGATTTGCAAATGTTGAATCACACTTGTATCCCCAGGATAAATCCCACCTGGTCATGATGGATAATCTTTTTAATACACTGTTGGATCCTACTGGCTATGATCTTGTTGAGTATTTTGGCATCTATGTTCATCAGGGATATTGGTCTGTACTTCTCCTTTTGGATGGAGTCTTTTTCATGTATTGGGATCAAGGTAATGCTAGCCTTATAGAATGAGTTTGCAAGTTTTCCTTCTCTTTCTATTTTTTGAAGCAACTTCAGAAAAATCAGCATTATTTCTTCTTTAAATATTTGGTAGAATTCCCCCTGGGAATCCACTGGGCTCTGAATTCTTATTTTTGGAGGTTATTGGTTACTGCTTCTATTTTGTTATCAGTTATTGGTCTGTTCAGACTGTGAATTTCTTCCTGTTTCAGTTTTGGTAGTTTACAAGTTTCCAAGAAGGCATCCATTTTTTCTAGGTTGCCTCATTTATTGGCATATAGCTGTTGGTAATAATTTCTAATAATTGTTTCTATTTATTGGTGTTAGTCATGATCTTTCCCCTTTCATTCATAATGTTATTGATTTGTGTCCTTTGCCTTTTCTTTTGAATAAGTCTGGCCAGAGGTTTATTGATCTTATTAATTCTTTTAAAGAACTAGTTTCTAGTTTTGTTGATCTGCTCTACTGTCTTTCTGGTTTCTATTTCATTGATCTCTGCTCTAATCTTTATTATTTCATTTCATCTACATGTTTGGATGTGGATTTATTTTTATTTATTCTGCTTAGCACCTGTTTTGTACTTTGGAAATTTTGAGGCATAAGGTAAAGTATAAAGTTAGTGAATAGATTGACAATTTTTTTCTTGCTTAAGTATTCTCTATGGTTAGAATATGGTAACTTGTCTTTCAGATTTTTTAATCCCTTTTATCTGAATAAATTCCTCACTGTTATCATTGGGCTGCTTAAGTCTGTTTATTCTTGTATTTATGCTTCTTTTTCTTATAATTTTCATTCCTAGAACTTACTTTTTTGTAACCATCATTACATCATTTTTTGCCTGTTGTTATCTCAAAATTTCCTGTTATTTTTCGTGGATTTTACTCTTCTTTAAAAAATCCAATTAATATTTTAAATATACTTTAAAGTCAAATATAGATTACTATAATAGTTTTGATATTTCTATGGCAAATTCAACTCCAAAATTCTTGTATATATAATCATTTTATTATCGCTCATAGTTTTTCACCTTTTTACTGTTTTTTACACACTCCTCTTTAGTGGAAGTTATCATATACATTCTTAATCATGGTATGTTTCAAACAGAGCTCCACTATCCACACTGAGCAGTATGTACAAAATGTGATGTTCCTTTTGGATGTTTTTTATGAATCATTTAACCAGAGACCTTTCTCAGAAACAATGTAACATTGACCCTTCCAACTACTTTATGTCCCACCAATGTATTGTCCAATTTTCTTGACTTTTAGCTTTTTGTGTTTCTGTTCTTCCCATCTTTACATAACCCAGTCATAATTGACCTTCCATAGGCAACTTCAATTACTCAAATTACTGATGTATTCTCAGAACATTAATTTACTTCACAAACCAAGAGTTTCATGCTTTTTATTTTTGAAAATGGAAAAAATCTCCAACGTTAAAATGAAATGACAAGATTTACTAGGATGCATAACATGTATTTTTTCCAAACAAATTTCTATTAGAATTCTCTCCTTCCTACCCCCACCAAGAACTCTCCAACCACACACCATGAATGAAAAAATTAGTTCTTTTTAAAAAATCTTATCTGTTTACACAATTTACATTAAAATTTAGATCCCTTGAGGAGCATATACCAACATGGAATTAAAAGTGCAAGATATTATTGAAAAAAAGAACAGGAGAAGGTGGGAAAGTCTTCAGACAATGATGCAGTCCTTACACATATGGCAGTAAAGAGGAAAGGGAAGTGGATTGGAGTAAGAGACATGGATTGCAGCATAATTCCAAAAATGCTTTGTCCAGACAAGTTGGGATTCCTTAGGCCAAAGTCAGCTATTGGAGGATCTTTCATTTCATTGGAATGATTCTAATATAGAATTCCTTTTTTTGCTCTATAACCTGTAGAAACATGACCACTGAACATGTAGTCATGTTCCCAGAGGAAAAGAAGCCATGGTTGTCATTCAGTTATGCTCTCTGTAGCAAGATATTTGAGTTGCAAATTTTCATGGTCAGTGCAATTCCCCCTTGCTTCAAGTGCTGCATAAGTATAACTCTGAAAATATGTTCTTCACACTAACTCCTCCATAATTTCCATAAGCTTCTTCTTCCCGATAGGAGTCTTAGAAAAGGAGGGCTAATAAAACAAATTATAGCCATTACTAAAGCAGTTAATTTTAAGGTTGTGTCTCAGTGTCCAACTTTTTGTGTGTATGTGTGTGTGTTCCTTTTTTCTTCTTTTATGTAAAGGTAGCATAATTTCCTCCTGTTAATAAGAGTCAGTTATGCCTGCCTCAATGAAGATACCTCTTCTTGATTTCTTTTTTCTGGACACAAGGAATCCAAAGTGCCTAAGAGAGCCTTTTTAGAGACCAGGGCCAGTAAATCTTAAAGAACTGAGTTGCAGGGACAACAAATAAAAAATTTCTTAAAGGATCATTGGGAATAACGTTAAGTGAGAATATCCCTCCTTCCTTATTTTGCTTCCTGGACCCATATAGTCTTCCTATTGAGGAAACACTATCATATAGGAACCTATGAAAGGATGCAGATAATGTTTCCTAAATTATAATACCCTTTTGCATTTGGAATGTTTCCTTCAAGGTGGTGTTTCAGTTGTGTCTTCAGAATGCTTTAGCACCACCTTATGAGTGCAGCTGCTTCTCATAGTGTAGTATGTAACATTAAGAGTATAGTCCATGGTAACAGGCCCATTTCCACATACCCTTCACTGTGTACCCTGGTCTGTTAATATCTTGTGTGGGATTTCATCCTATGGATCAGGCATTCTGAAGGTTCAAACAACCAAAAAAAAAAAAAAAGTGAGCAAGATATTTGAATAGACATCTACGATAGAAAATACATGAATGACTGATCAACACTAAATAAGCTAACATCATAAGTCATCAAATAATGGAACTTAGAATCAAAATACAATAGTACTACAGCAAAATCATAATGGATACAAAAAAGGAGTAAGAATACCTCTTATTTAAGAGGACTAGTAATACTCTGAACTCTGTCACACACACTGCTAGTTGTAATATAAAGTGACATAATTAATCTGGATAGAAGTTTGACAGATTTTCTTTTTTTTTTAATAAGTTAAACATACACTTACTATTTGACCCAGATATTCTACCTCTAGATATTTATTCAAGAGAAATTAAAACATGTCTATAAATAATCATAGCAGCTTTATTTCTTTTTTTTTCTTTTTTTTTAATTTTTTATTTTTTATAAACATATATTTTTATCCCCAGGGGTACAGGTCTTTATTTCTTATATCCAAGTATTGAAAAATGTCCAAATGTCTTTCAACAAGTTGAAGCATAAATATATTGTGGTATATCTGTATGGGAAGAACCCTATACATGATTCACTAAATTCTACCCCTGAAATATTAAAAAACAAAAAACAAAACAAACAAACAAACAAAAAAGCTATATGTCAACCAAATTGGATTTAAATAAAGCATTTTTAAAATGCTAAGAACCACTGGCTTATGCAATAACATGGATGGATCTTCAAAACATTATGCTGAGAGAATGACACACAAGTGTACATATTGCACAATTTTATTATGAAATTCTGTAAATTGAATTTAGAGTTTCATATTGTAGAACAGATATTGCCTGGAACCCAAAGTCAGGGTAAGGACAGACCAAAAAGGAATATAAGAAACATTTTTGAGTGATAGGAATCTTCAAAATCTTGGTTATGGTAATACTTACACAATTCTGTATATTTGTCAAAACACACCAAACTCTCTACTTAATTCAGGTATATTTTATTTTATTCAAGTTAAACTTCAAATAGATTTATTTGAAAAATTTACTGGATCCTAAGTAGAAAAACTGCTTTAACCCACCATATCTTTTTCACAAATCCTAAAATAATGTTCTTGGAAAACTTGTAATAGAAACAAAAAATGCCAGATTCATTAGAGAAATTTTTTTAAATGGTGGTTTGAGGGGAAATGCTTAAAACAAGTAAACCTGCATTCATTTATCATAATTCCCACCAAAGATTTAAAATAGATTAAGAATAATCAGTCAACAGTAAAAGTTTTTGTTTACTTTTCATGTCAGTGTCAATCAACTATTTATCTGATTATCCCCCCATGTAAAACTCATATTGCTTATATTGCCATGAAATCCAGCTATGTCTAGGTTATAGTATACATCTGAATTACACAAGTTGTATTCTCTTCTGCTTCAAAAGGAATTTATACTTGGGGCCAGAGACTTGCACTATAAGAACTGTCCTCCAGTTTCCTTCAAATTCTGAATACCATAACTATATTGTGGGAAATTATTCAATAGCCTTTTTTCACTTCACTCTTCATGCAGACATAACATGTCAAGTATAACTGTTCACTATATTTTATGTTTTTACTGTAGCCTTCTGATTGGAGATTTCTACCTTTCAGGGAAAAAAAGTTCAGATCATGATTAATTTTTGTGTGTTTGGACCAGAACCAAGACATTTCTTCTTTGATGGTGTAAATGATATATATATACTTTTTTCTGTTTCAGGGGCTCTGAATATAATATAATTTACCTCCAATAAGTTGACATTATTTCAAATCTAAATTGTACTTTTTTCTTTTCAAAAATGAAGTTTTGTTCCATCCATGTTGTTGCAAATGGCAAGATTTCATTTCTTTTGATGGCTGCATAGTATTCCATTGTGTATATATACCACATCTTCTTGATCCATTCATCTGTTGATGGACATCTAGGTTCTTTCCATAGTTTGGCTATTGTGGACATTGCTGCTATAAACATTCGGGTGCCCTGGGGATAAAAATATATGTTTATAAAAATAAAAAATTATAAAAAAAAAAAAATAAATAAAATAAAAATAAAAATAAAAAAAAAAAAAATGAAGTTTTGTAATATAATTACATATGTATATTCTTTTATGATTTCTGAAGCACTATTAGGAACTTTATTCTCTAATGACCTCTTCATCAACCTTGTGAGATAATCATAGATAATTGTTATCACTCCATTTTTCAACAGAGTAAGCAGAGTCCAATAGTTGTTAAGTGTTAGTAAGAATTTTGGTCCACTGTTTTATGTAACCAACCTGTGATTTACTGTGCTTTTCCCTATCACTTTGGAATGAATTTACCAACTGTTATAACCTGTAAAATTATTTTTTTCTTTGCTTGAAAAAAGGAGCTGTGGGGATTATGCACAAATAGAAAGAGTGGGAATTATGTGTAATACATGTGGAATATGTTATTTTGACTGGAAAAGCATATGTCCTTTATTATATAAATTGAACTGAGCTGATAAGTCCAATTTCTTTACCAAGTTTGTTTTCCTTCATATTAATGAACCATAAAATGCAGAGATAGCACTTTGAAATTTTTTTCTTTTTTTTTCCCTTTTTTTAAATTTTTAATAATTTTTTATTTTTTATAAACATATATTTTTATCCCCAGGGGTACAGGTCTGTGAATCGCCAGGTTTACACACTTCACAGCACTCACCAAAGCACATACCCTCCCCAATGTCCATAATCCCACCCCCTTCTCCCAAACCCCCTCCCCCCAGCAACCCTCAGTTTGTTTTGTGAGATTAAGAGTCACTTGTGGTTTGTCTCCCTCCCAATCCCATCTTGTTTCATTGATTCTTCTCCTACCCACTTAAGTCCCCATGTTGCATCACCACTTCCTCATATCAGGGAGATCATATGATAGTTGTCTTTCTCTGCTTGACTTATTTCGCTAAGCATGATACGCTCTAGTTCCATCCATGTTGTCGCAAATGGCAAGATTTCATTTCTTTCGATGGCTGCATAGTATTCCATTGTGTATATATACCACTTCTTCTTGATCCATTCATCTGTTGATGGACATCTAGGTTCTTTCCATAGTTTGGCTATTGTGGACATTGCTGCTATAAACATTCGAGTACACGTGCCCCTTTGGATCACTACGTTTGTATCTTTAGGGTAAATACCTAATAGTGCAATTGCTGGGTCATAGGGCAGTTCTATTTTCAACATTTTGAGGAACCTCCATGCTGTTTTCCAGAGAGGTTGCACCAGCTTACATTCCCACCAACAGTGTAGGAAGGTTCCCCTTTCTCCGCATCCTCTCCAGCATCTGTCATTTCTTGACTTGTTGATTTTAGCCATTCTGACTGGTGTGAGGTGATATCTCATTGTGGTTTTGATTTGTATTTCCCTGATGCCGAGTGATATGGAGCACTTTTTCATGTGTCTGTTGGCCATCTGGATGTCTTCTTTGCAGAAATGTCTGTTCATGTCCTCTGCCCATTTCTTGATTGGATTATTTGTTCTTTGGGTGTTGAGTTTGCTAAGTTCTTTATAGATTCTGGACACTAGTCCTTTATCTGATATGTCGTTTGCAAATATCTTCTCCCATTCTGTCAGTTGTCTTTTGATTTTGTTAACTGTTTCCTTTGCTGTGCAAAAGCTTTTGATCTTGATGAAATCCCAATAGTTCATTTTTGCTCTTGCTTCCCTTGCCTTTTGCGTTGTTCCTAGGAAGATGTTGCTGCGGCTGAGGTCGAAGAGGTGATTATTTAAGAAAATAAATATAAAGGATCACCATTTCCTTTTAGATACATTTATAAAATTTCCAGTTGATATATCATGAAAGATTGTGATTTGCAACACCTATATAAATGAAGCTTCCTGAATAATACATCTACAAAGAATATGAAATACCACTATATTTACATGGTCACTTTCTTGTACATCATTCCAAGACCTAAAGAAAAATGGTAAAATATTTTCAAAAGCTTTATTATAGTGCTTTGGGAAATAAAAGAGAGAATTTTCCAAGATGGGATTTTCATATTTTACCTACTCAATCTACATTACAGGAGACATTTCAAACAGTAGATAATAATAATAATAAAAGGAGTAATAAAGTCTCTGTATCTTGTAGTCATAAAACAATGAACCAAGTCACAAGCACATAAAGCAATCTGAAATAAATATTAATAAATATATCTTTTTTATATGATTTTTCTTATCTAGTTTACTGAATTTGCTTATAGTTTTCTCACTCAACCCTACCTACCACCTCTTAATTAAATAAGCTGATAAAATTTCATCAAAGTGCAGAATTTCCTTTGCTTGAAATAAGGCTTTGTTCTATTACATGTCATGTGCCCTGGCTTTCTATTGTATAGAGTTGTACAAAAGGATGCTGTAACTCAAGTATATGCAGAAGGTTCTTTCATTGTTATAAATCAAACTGGTTTAACCTGTGATTGGGTTAAAGGTGTTCTCAGATTTCTGATGACTGCTTCTTGCTGAAAATTGCTAGGTTGCTTTTATTTTTCCACCGTCACCTTTACTGGGTTTGGAAGCCATTATAACTATAGAGCAAACTACTTAGCTAACCACAGTTTTTTAGCATAAATTAATAGGCCTGATGTACTTAGAATAACAGACTTTTATTTATATATAATGCCATTTTAATTGATGTGAACTTCTTTATCTTGGTTGCAGGTATTGGATTACTTCATAATTCATTATTGTAATCAGCAGGGTGTTAATTTGATTTTTTTTTAATTCCTGAATTCTGTCATTCTCATTGCTAGTTTATTAATAAAAATAGGTGGAGAAAATAAATGAAACCCAAATATTATAATCCTTAAAACCCATTATTTTGGAATTCTATATTAATTTGCTTATGACATTCTTTAAACCATGTCTGGGTTGTAGTAGAATAATCTATAAATTATTATTTAAGAATAATTAATTCAAGAAACTCTTAAGAATTGAAGAATTCAAGAAATTACTTAAGAATTATTAATTCAAGAAATTATTATTATTATTATTATTATTCACAATAGGTATAGAATAAAAAATACAAAACCATTTGCCACTTACATGAGATCAGAATAAGGATATTCTGGATATAATGGATATTCCTCTGCAGCAAAAATTAAGCATATAGAAAATACCTATGACAAATAAAATACAATCTGGTGCATAGAAATTACATTAGTTAAATAGTAATATCTCTAATGATAATTTGGGCTTATTATGAAATTGGTTATTTTGGTTTAGATAAGTTTTGTTTGATTATTTCTATAATTTTCTGGGACAAATGAACATCTTCTAAAGCTGCACTTGACAAACTGGAGAATTAGAAGAGAAAAAAATGCTAACCCCTTCCTGAGAACCATGTTTACAAAGTTTTGCATTCTTTCCACTTCAAAATAATTATTGTGGCTCTCTGTTTTATTTATTATTTATTTATTTATTATTTTTTTTCCTGAAAATAATTTGGGTTGTTATATTATATTTTTTAAATTTATTTTTTATTTTCAGCATAACAGTATTCATTATTTTTGCACCACACACAGTGCTCCATGATATCCCTGCTCTCCATAATACCCACCACCTGGTACCCCAACCTCCGAACCCCCACCTCTTCAAAACCCTCAGATTGTTTTTCAGAGTCCATAGTCGCTCATAGTTCACCTCCCCTTCCAATTTCCCCCAACCCCCTTCTCCTCTCTATCTCCCCATGTCCTCCATGCTATTTGTTAAGCTCCACAAATAAGTGAAACCATATGATCATTGACACTCTCTGCTTGACTTATTTCATTCAGCATAATCTCTTCCAAGCTCGTCCATGTTGCTACAAAAGTTGGGTATTCGTCCTTTCTGATGGAGGCATAATACTCCATAGTGTATATGGACCACATCTTCCTTATCCATTCGTCCATTGAAGGGCATCTTGGTTCTTTCCACAGTTTGGCGACCATGGCCATTGCTGCTACAAACACTGGGGTACAAATGGCCCTTCTTTTAACTACATCTGTATCTCTGGGGTAAATACACAGTAGTGCAATGGCAGGGTCATAGGGAAGTTCTATTTTTAATTTCTTGAGGAATCTCCACACTGTTCTCCAAAGAGGCTGCACCAACTTGCACTCCCACCAACAGTGGAAGAGGGTTCCCCTTTCTCCACATCCTCTCCAATACATGTTGTTTCCTGTCTTGCTAATTTGGGCCATTCTAACTGGTGTAAGGTGATATCTCAATGTAGTTTTAATTTGAATTTCCCAGATGGCTAGTGATGAACGTTTTTTCGTATGTCTGATAGCCATTTGTATGTCTTTATTGGAGAAGTGTCTGTCCATATCTTTGGCCCATTTTTGTTGATATGATTGTCTGTTTTGTGTGTGTTGAGTTTGAGGAGTTTATTATAGATCCTGGATATCAACCTTTTGTGTGTACTGTCATTTGCAAATATCTTCTGCCATTCCGTGGGTTGCCTCTTTGTATTGTTCACTGTTTCCTTTGCTAGGCAGAAGCTTTTGATTTTGATGAAGTCCCAAAAGTTTATTTTCACTTTTGTTTTCTTTGCCTTTGGAGACATATCTTGAAATAAGTTGCTGTGGCTGATATCGAAGAGATTACTACCTATGTTCTCCTCTAGGATTCTGATGGATTCCTGTCTCACATTAAGGCCTTTTATCCATACTGAGTTTATCTTTGTGTATGGTGTAAGAGAATGGTCGAGTTTCATTCTTCTAAATATAGCTGTCCAGTTTTCCCAGCACCATTTATTGAAGAGACTGTCTTTTCCACTGTATATTTTTTCCTGTATTGTCAAACATTAATTGACCATAGAGTTGAGGGTGGTGCATATCTGGGCTCTCTACTCTGTTCCACTGGTCTATGTGTCTGTTTTTATGCTAGTACCATGCTGTCTTGGTGATCACAGCTTTTTAGTAAAGCTTGAAATCAGATAATGTGATGCCCCCAGCTTTATATTTGTTTTTCGACATCTCTTTAGCAATTTGGGGTCTCTTCTCATTCCATACAAATTTTTGGATTATTTGCTCCAGCTCTTTGAAGAATACCGGTGGAATTTTGATTGGAATAGCATTAAAAGTATAGATTTCTGTAGTCAGCATAGACATTTTAACATTGTTTATCGTTCCAATCCAAGAGCATGGAATGGTCTTCCATCTTTTAGTGTCTTCTTCAATTTCTTTCATGAGTGTTCTGTAGTTCCTCGAGTACAGATCCTTTACCTATTTGATTAGGTTTATTCCCAATATCTTATGGTTATTGGTGCTATAGTAAATGGAATTGATTCTCTAATTTCCCTTTCTGTATTTTCATTATTAGTGTATATGTAAGCCACGGATTTCTGTACATTGACTTTGTAACCTGCCATGTTGCTGAATTGTTGTATGAGTTCTAGTAGTTTGGGGGTGGAGTCTTTGGGTTTTCCATATAAAGAATCATGTCATCTGCAAAGAGAGAGAGTTTGACTTCTTCATTACCAAGTTGGATATCTTTTATTTCTCTTTGTTGTCTGATTGCTGTTGCTAGGACTTCTAATACTATGCTGAACAAAAGTGGTGAGAGTGGGCATCCTTGTCATGTTCCTGCTCTCAATGGAAAGGATGCCAGCTTTTTCCAATGGAGGATGATATTTGATGTAGGTTTTTATAGATAGATTTGAGGTAGTTCAGGAATGTTCCTTCTATCCCTATAATTTGAAGCATTTTAATCAGGAACGAATCATGGATTTTGTCAAATGCTTTTTCTGCATCAATTGAGAGGACATGTGGTTCTTCTCTCTTCTCTTATTGATATGTTCTATCACATTGATTGATTTTCAAATGTTGAACCACCCCTGTAGCCCAGGGTTGAATCCCACCTGGTCATGGTGGATAATCTTATTTTTTTTTTTGTATAATATTTTTAATGTGCTGTTGGATCCTGTTGGCTAGGATCTTGTGGAGAATCTTAGCATCCATATTCCTCAGTGATATTGGTCTGAAATTCTCCTTTTTGGTAGGGTCTTTGCCTGGTTTGGAGATCAGGGTAATGCTGGCTTCATAGAGAGAGTCTGGAAGTTTTCCTTCTGCTTCAATTTTTTGAAACAGCTTCAGGAGAATAGGTGTTATTTCTTCTTTGAAAGTTTGGTAGAATACCCCAGGGAATCCGTCAGGTCCTGGACTCTTATTTTTTGGGAGGTTTTTGATCACTGTTTCAATCTCGTTACTAGATATTGGTCTATTCAGGTAGTCGATTTCTAGCTGGTTCAATTATGGTAGTTTATAGTTGTCCAGGAATGCATCCATTTCATCTAGGTTGCTAAGCTTATTGGCATATAACTGTTGATAATAACTTCTGATGATTGTTTCCACTTCCTTGGTGTTATATGTGATCTCTCCCTTTTCATTCATAATTTTATGTATTTGAGCTTACTCTCTTTTCTTTTGCATTAGTGTGGCCAATGATTTCTCAATCTTATTGTTTCTTTCATAAATCCAGCTTCCAGTTTCATTGATCTCTGGTTTCTACCTCATTGATCTCAGCTCTAATCTTGATTATATCCCTTCTTATGTGTGGAGTTAGTTTGATTTGTTGTTGATTCTCTAGTTCTTTAAGGTGTAGAGACAGCTGGTGAGTTCTGGATTTCTCAATTTTTTTGAGGGATGCTTGAATGGCTATTTATTTCCTGCTTAGGACCACCTTTGCTATATCACATAGGTTTTGGATCGAAGTGTCTTCATTGTCATTGGTTTTCATGAATTCTTTCAGTTCTTCTTTGATCTCCTGGTTGATCCAAGCATTCTAAAGCAAGGTGGTCTTTAGCTTCCAGGTATTTCTGTTCCTTCTGAACTTTTCCTTGTGATTTAGCTCCAGTTTCAAATAATTGTGATCTGAGAATGTGAAGGGAATAATCTCAGTCTTTTGGTATCAGTTGAGTCCTGATTTGTGACCCAGTAAGTGGTCTATTCTGGAGAGGGTTCCATGTGCACTTGAGAAGAATGAGTATTCTGTTGTTTGAGGGTGGAATGTTCTGTATCTATCTATGAGGTCCATCTGGTCCAATGTGTCATTCAATGTTCTTGTTTCTTTATTGATTTTCTGCTTTGATGATCTGTCTGTTTCTGAGAAAGGCATGTTAGGATCTCCAACGTTTAGTGTATTCATATAAATATGATTCTTTATCTTGATTAACAGTTTTCTTATGTAATTGGCTGCTCTCATATTTGGGGCATAGATATTTACAATTGTTAGATCATCTTGTTGGATAGTCCCTTTAAGAATGATGTAGTGTCCTTCTGTATCTCTGACTACAGTCTTTAGTTTAAAATCTTATTTATCTGATTTGAGAATCGCTACCCTGGCCTTCTTTTGAGGCCCATTAGCATGAAAGATGCTTCTCCATCTCTTCACTTTCAATCTGGGTGTATCTTTAAGTTCAAAATGGGTCTCTTGTAGACAACATATGGATGGGTCCTGTCGTTTTATCCAGTCTGCAACCCTGTGCCGTTTTATGGGTGCATTTAGGCCATTCACATTGAAGGTGATTATTGATAGGTATGTTTTTATTGACATCATGTTACTTTTGAAGTCTTTCTTTCTGTAGATTGTCTCTATATTTCTGTTCAATGCTATTCTTGGGCTTTTTCCTCCTTTAAAGAAGCCCCCTTAATATTTCCTGCAGTATCAACTTGGTGGTTGCATAGTCTTTTAAGCCTTGCTGGTCTTGGGAACTCTTTATCTCTCCATCCATTTTGAATGTCAGTCTTGCTGAATAAAGTATTCTTGGCTGCATGTTCTTCTCATTCAGTGCCCTGAATATATCTTGTCAGCCCTTTCTGGCTTTCCAGGTCTCTGTGGACAGGTCTGACTTTATTCTGATGGGCTTTCCTCTGTACATAAGGATCTTCTTTGTCCTAGCTGCTTTCAAGAGGTTCTGCCTACAATTATAACTCTTTATTCTTATTATTAGGTGTCTCGAGGAGTTTTGAGAATCTGTAATCTTGGGGGGGAACCTTTTGGCCTCTAGTACATGAACGCTGGTTCCATTCACGAGATTTGGAAAATTTTCATGAAGAACTTGTTCCACTATATCTTCTAGACTTCTTTCTTTCTCCTCCCCTCAGGGATTCCAATAATTCTGATGTTGTAACATTTCATGGCATCATTTATTTCCATGATTCTCTTTTCGTGGCTTCTAAGCTGTTTGTTCCAGGCTTCCTCCTGATCCTTTCTCTCTGTTTGTCCTCAAGATCACTAATTCTATCTTCTGTCTCAGTTACTCTAGCGTTGAGAGAATTTAGATTAAGTTGTAACTCATTGAGAGCATTGTGAACCTCATCCCTGGTAGCTTTCAGCTCTTCCCTAATATTTAAAACATGATCCCTGGTCGTTTTCAGTTCTGCCCTAATCAATTCCATTTGGTCGCCCATGGCTTTCTCCAAACTAGCTATTGCTTGGATAATTGTTAGTCTGAATTCTCTTTCCGACATACTGTCTATGTTGATAGAACCAGTTCTGTTGATAGAGTCCCTGGGGACTCAGGATTTTTTGCTTGTACCCAAAACCAAGGCAGCCACAGCTGTCTGGGCATCTCCAGACTGTCAGAGAAGTTCCAAGCAGCGATCGCACACTGAGATTTCCCGGCTGGCCCAAGCTGGAAGTGCCTGGTCTTTCCAGTCGGACAGCGCCTGGCTGGTGCCTGTGTGCACCTCTCTCAGGGGAGGGCATGAGGCACGACTCAGACTCTGATTGCACGGCAGGGCATTCGCTTCTGGCCCCTTATGGGAGCAGGATACCATGCACTCTCAGGCACACTGGTGGTTCAGGGACCAAGACCTGGTTTCTCTGGCACACTCTCTCTTGCTCTGCACCAGGGGTGGCCGTCCTGGGTCTGGGGACTTAAGCCCCTGATCCTAACACCCCGATATCTGCAATTTCCCCCCAGTGATATTTTGCTCTTTTTGAGTGCTTTCTACCAGACTCCCGAGTTAATGCTCGTTCGTCCCCAGGTGCAGGGCACTCTTATATTGGGATATTACTTTCCAACAGGTCGCCTCTGGTGGCTCCCTCCCCCTTTTGTTTATCTTCCAACATCAGTCCGATTTTCCCACTCCCGTTTACCTGCCCACTGGCATCTTCTGCTCTGGTAGAGATCCAGAAGTGTATAATTCTGATCTCAGGCTGATTTCGTGGGTGATTGGAGTTCTTTGGAAGGTAATCAGCTCACTTTAGGGTACAGGTTTAAAGGGCGCTTCCTCCTACTTCCCCGCCATCTTGTCTCCTCTCTTTGGCTCTCTGTTTTAATTCTTAACATCAGAATTACCTAAAATTTTTTATTGGCACCATGATCAAGGCTTGAAGGAAATTCAAAATGATACACAGTCATTTTTACCTGAAAAGAGTATAGAACTAAAATTTTCAAATTTAAAGGTAAGAAAAATAATTTCAGGTAAACAAGCAGTGAAAGGAATATGATGTTGATAGATCCCATGTAATTCTGAGTATGCAAATAGGTATAGTTAGTATTATATGAAAGATATAGTTCCTCACCAAGACTTTTTTTGAAATTGATAAATACTGAAAAAACAGTGCCCAGTAGTCAGTTGACTATAAGATCAGGTTTCACCATTTTTTCAAGAAAATAAAAATGTTGATGGCAATTGTATATTCTGTGTAAATAAATAATAGTTATGTTTAGTTCCACTTCTTTTGAGTTGTGTCACAATGGCACAAATATAGGTCTATTTTTGAATTCATGAGTAGAATTAGACTAATATATTTCATTCTGAGGACATATAGTGTTAATATTATATTTATTGTATTTTAATAAAATTATAATAAACACTAACATCAAACATTATATGCCATATGCAGTTCTTTGATCAAAATAGACAGTTTTAACTGAAATTTAAAACTAAAACTAGTCACTACGTCAGAAACTAAACAATTTGATGATTACCAGAGAAGAATAAATGTATAAAGATTTAAAATTAAATCTTAAAATTAAATTAAATTAAATTAATAAATTGAATTAAATTAAAATAAAATTCAAATTGAAATTAAATATTTCCCTTCTTGTGTGTGGGGTTGTTGATTGTCCAGTTCTTTAAGATGTAAAGACAGTTGGTGTATTCTGGATTTTTCATTTTTTTGAGGGAGGCTTGGATGGCTATATATTTCCCCTTAAGGACTGCCTTTGCCATATCCCATAGGTTTTTAACTGAAGTGTCTTCATTCTCTTTGGTTTCCATGAATGGTTAAAGTTCTTCTTTGATTTCCTGGTTGATCCAAACATTCATGATGCTCAGGATGGTGTTTAGCTTTCAAATGTTTGAATTCCTTCCAAACTTTTCTTGTGGTTGAGTTCCAGTTTCAAAGCAAATTTTCAAAGTCTGAAAATATGTAGGGAATAATGTTAGTCTTTTGGTATCAGTTGAGCCCTGATTTGTGGCCCAGTATGTGGTCTATTCTGGAGAAAGTTCCATATGTGCTCGAGAAGAATGAGTATTCTGTTGTTTTTGGGTGGATTGTTCTATATATATCTGTGAGGTCCATCTAGTCCAATGTGTCATTCAATATTATTGTTTCTTTATGGATTATCAGTTAGATGATCTATTATAAAATCTCTGCTTTTGAAACCAAATTTGGAGTCTTGACTCTGTAATGTCAATTTCTTTAGGAAGTTGCTCTCTGGTATCAATGCCAGGATAGGGTTGTTCATAAATGCCTCTTGATGTGTGTAATTGTGAGGCAGTATGGCTGGTATGACACCATCTGTCTTCTGTACTTTGAATCTCCTCTTCAGAATGATCTTGATCTTGGCTTATTCTAAGTCCTCACTGGGTTCTGATTTTTTTCTGGCACTGATGTCTAGCCCTTCAACTCTGAAACCAAATCTGGGTTCTAGACTCATCAGTGTTGACATCTAAAGCAAGTCTTTGTTTGGTAGTGTAACCTGGGTAAGGAGTTTGGTCAAATCCCTTGTTGAGGATTTTCAGTTGATCTGTGAATTTTGAGTGGCTGCATCTCTGACTCATTGTTATGGTCTTGGTTGGAAAGCTCTCTTGGGCCATGCTGGAAAAGATTTCTGAAGCCTAAAGATCAGAACTGAAGCATTTCTTTTCTCAGATTTCAGACTGATTTTGCAGGTTTTCAGAATGATTTGATATCTAGCTGAATCCAGGGACCAGATGAACATGGTCCCCTAGTCCTTCACCATCTTAAACCCCTTCTCCTGAACGTTTGTATTAATCTTACAACATATTGTGATTTTAAAATTCCTCAAGAAATTAAAAATAAAACTTCCCTATGACCCTGCAATTACACTCCTGGATATTTACCCCCAAAGATACAGATGTAGTGAAAAGAAGGGCCATCTGTACCCCAAAGTTTATAGCAGCAAGTTGCTGTGGCTGAGGTCAAAGAGATTGCTGTCTGTGTTCTATCTAGAATTTTTATGGATTCCTGTCTCATATTTAGGTATTTCATCCATTTTGAGTCTATTTTGTGTGTGGTGTAAGGAAATGGTCCAGTTTCATTATTCTGCATGTTTGTCCAATTTGCTAATGCCATTTGTTGAATAGATTGTCTTTTTTCTACTAGGCAGTCTTCCTGCTTTGTCAAAGATTAGTTGACCATAGAGTTGAAGGACCATTTCTAGGCTCTCTATTCTCTTCCATTGATCTATCTGTCTGTTTTTGTGCCAGTACCATACTGTCTTGATGATTAGAACTTTGTAATAGAGCTTGCTGTATGGAATTGTGATGCTGCCAGCTTTGGCTTTCTTTTTCAACATTCCTCTGGCTATTCAGGATCTTCCTGGTTCCATACAAATTTTAGGTTTATTTGTTCCATTTTGGTAAAAATAATTGATGGGATTTTGGTAGGGTTGTATTAAATGTGCAGATTATGCTAGGTAGCATAGACATTTTCACAATATTTGTTCTTCCAATCCATGAGTTTGGAACGTTTCTGCATTTATTTGTGTCTTCCTTAATTTCTTTCATGCGTATTCCATAGTTTTCTGAGTACAGACTCTGTGGCCGTTTGGTTAGATTTTTTCCTAGATATCTTAGGGTTTTCAGTGCAATTGTAAATAGAATCAACTCCTTAATTTCTCTTTCTTCTGTCTTGTTGTTGGTACATGGAAATGCAACTGATTTCTGTGCATTGATTTTATATTCTGCAACTTTACTGAATTCCTGTATTAGTTATAACAGGGTGGAGTCTTTTGTGTTTTCCACATAAAGCATTATAGCATCTGCAAAGAGTGAGAGTTTGACTTCTTCTTTGCCAATTAGGATGCCTTTTGTTTCTTATTATTGCCTGATTGCTGAGACTAGGAATTCTAGTACTATGTTGATTAACAGTGTTGATAGTGGACATCCCTGCCATGTTCCTGACATTAGGGAAAAAGCTCTGTTTTTTCCTTATTGAGAATTATATTCACTGTGAGTTTCTCATAGATGGCTTTTATGATATTGAGGTATATATCCTCTATCCTTACACTATGAAGTGTTTTGATCAAAAAAGATGCTTTTTCTGCATCTATTGAGAGGATCATATGGCTCTTGTTCTTTATTTTATTAATGTATTATATCACATCGATTGATTTTTGGATGTTGAACCAACCTAGCAGCACAGGAATAAATCCCACTTGGTCATGGAGAATAATCCTTTTAAGGTACTATTGGATCATATTGGCTAGTGGTTTGGTGAGAATTTCTGCCTCCATGTTCATCAGGGATATTAGTCTGTAATTCTCCTTTTTTTTTAAATTTTTTATTTTTTATAAACATATATTTTTATCCTTTTTGATGGGGTCTTTGGTTTTGGGATCAAGGTAATGCTGGCCTCATGAAATCACTGGAAGTTTTCCTTCCATTTCTATTTTTTGGAACAGTTTCAGGAGAATAGGAATTAATTCTTCTTTAAATGTTTGGTATAATGGACAGATTTCTTAATCTGGTCTTAGTCTCTTGTTTGTTGGCAGATTTTTTTATTACAACAAAACTAGGATTTGGTTCTTTGAAAGAATTAAGAATTAATAACCACCTGGCCAGACATATCCAAAAGAGAGGAGAAATGACCCAAATAACTAAAGTCATGAATGAAAGGGAGAGATCACAACCAACACCAAAGAAATACAAACAATTATAAGAACATATTATGAACAACTATATGCCAGCAAAGTAGATAGTCTGGAAGAAATGAATGCATTCCTAGAGACATATAAACTACCAAAACTGAACCAGCAAGGAACAGGAAACATGAGAAGACCCATAACCAGCAAGGAAAATGAAGCAATAATAAAAAATCTCCCAATATCTCTTTTTTAAACACTTCCCTAAAAATGGGTTACATTTATTCCCTTTGGGTAGAAGTTGATCTACTTTACTTGGTATTTTAGTTTCAAAGGGAAACCCTCCCTCATCCTTGCAACTCAGGGGACAATTTACTAAATAAAGTGTATCAAACTCCCCAAGTCTCTGCTTAAGGTAGATGAAAGAGACTTTATCATGGGTATGGCTGATATGCTAGATAAAATTCATGGGCAGTGAGTAGAAAGAACTAAAACACAAGTTGAGATTAGAAAATAAAATTTTTCTTTTCGCAATGTAACAAAATGAGAAATACATTGCCAGACTCTTTAATAGTTTTTCTAGGATATTACCTCTGAAAATAGCACTAACTTATTTAGGTTGGTATATAATAAATAGCTTCCATAATTTCTACATTAAAAGTTTATAAATAATCTAAATACTGCTTAGTCTAACAGGTCACAGCTGGTTGACCATTATTAATAATTCCCTGACCTGGATTGACAAAATATTTTAAGCCTAGGAGTCAAGTCTGGTCTATTTTTATCTGATGTTTAGAAGAAACCATTGAAGCAATATTCTATGAGAGTTCTTTTTTAAAAGAACAAAAATTAATAATACCCTTAGGTCATTGTAAAAATTAAATTAATACTTGTGAAATGTTTAGAACAATTAATGTTTAGAACAGGATCAGAAGGCACTCTGTGTTCTATCACTGTTATCAGCTAATGACATTTAGAGGACTTGATCAATATGTCTTCCAAGCAAAGACAGTCACTATAAATTTTATCCTAAAGTTTCCTGTCTTTTAAAAATATACTTAATGTCTAGAAAACTATATCCAGGTGTGCCTGGGTGGCTCAGTCAGTTAAGCATCTGCCTTCAGCTTAGGTCATGATCCCAAGGTCCTGGGATGGAACCCACATTGGGCTGCTTGCTTCTTCTCCCTCTGCAGGACCCCCTGCTTATGCTCTCTCTTAATCAAAAAAAAAAAAAAAAAAAACCAAAAAAAAAAACAACTATACCCATTTGGTTTATTTAATAAGAATCTAATTTGGGGTGCTTGGGTGGCTCAAGTGATTAAGCATCCAGCTATTGGTTTTGGTTCAAGTCATGAACTCATGGTGGTGGTGGGATTGAGCCCCACATCCAGCTCAGAGCTCAGCATGGAGTCTGCTTCAGATTGTCTCTCTCTCTCCTTCCCATTCATCCTCTTTTTCTCTCTCAAATAAATATATAAAATCTCTTTTTTTAAAGAATCTAATTTAACTAGTTTAATTAGTGACTTCAATACCTATATCCCCAGATTAAAATGAGTATGTACTTCTAACATTGTAGATATATCCACTTGGGTGTTATATAAGATCCTAAAGTCATCAAGCCCTAAATTGAACTCATATAAATTTCTTTCAATTTCTCTCTCCACCTTTTTAAAGTTAGTCTTTTTATGTCAGAAAATGATGTTGTCATCCACCCAGGTTTCCAGAATAAAAAAGTTTGAGTTATTTAGTTCTACCCCTAACAACACCCAGAAAAGTCATTCAAATATTTACTGCATATTTGTGGCCTATATTTTCTACCTCTACTTCTTTTATAACTTGAATCAAAGTCTTCATGATTTTCTCACCAGAGACATAAACTATCTGAAAATATATTTTATTTGATACTAATCTACCCCGTAGTTGACCAGATCTTTAATTGACTCTAGCATTTGAAATCTCCCTTCAAATCTCATTAGCTTGAAGAACTTGGGAAAATTATTTTATGTGCCTCTGCTTTAATTTTATCACTAAAATGGGGAAAAATGGTAATTAGCTTTCAGGGTGGTTGGAGAACCAAATGAGTTTTTGTTAGAAGGCATCAAAAACTTAGTGACTGCTACATAGAAAGTGTTATTATTACTGCTCATCCAAAAGGAAACATTTAAAAGTTGATGGAGTTTCATGTAATTCAAAGAACAGATAAGTAAGTCTCAGGAAGGATAAATGTCAATTGAGTGTCTGTCAGTAGGGACATATGGACTTTCTGTTCCAAATTTAAAATCCACCCTGATTAACCACTTTAAATAAAATATCTCCTTTGGGATTGAGCAGCCACACCTGAGAAGGAGAATTACCAATGAGAGCCAAGGTCACTGAGAGCTCCTTTTGTCATTACTGGATAATAGTAGTACTGGCAAACTAGGTAGTAATCCCAAAGTTTATAGCGAACTTCAAAAATATGAGTAAGGAAAATTAGGTGCTATTTATTGAAATGTTATAAAAAAGTCATTTTTAAATAATGTTTGGTAGAACCTTCCCAATGTGAAGTTTAAATTGATTCCAAGCCAGTGTGATATTTAAAGTTATAAAGAAGTGCAACCCCCAAATACCCATAATTACTGAATATTATATCTCCTGATATAAAGATATCATTAGAGCCACAACATGTAAAGAACTTGGAAATTGGTCAATCTCATCCCAACACTCCTCACACACACACACACACACACACACACATTGCACAAAGCTGAGCAAACAGAATTGATGGTTTTTCTACTACCCATTGTGAATTGAGGTCACAATGAACACCACCAACCCCAAATCTGGAAAGACAGGTGAATTCATAGTTACAACCAACACATACTTACTTAAAGAATAAGTCCCTGGTGGAGCACCTGGGTGGCTCAGAGCACCTGCCTTCAGCTCAGGACATGATCTCAGAGTCCTGTGATCAAGCCCCACATTGGGCTCCCTGCTCAGCAGGGAGCCTGCTTCTTCCTCTCTCTCTGCCTGCTTCTCTGTCAAATAAATAAATAAAATCTTAAAAAAAAAAAAAAAAAGAAGAAGTTCCTGGTGCCAGAAAGTGATAGGAAAAATTAAATGGTAACTTTTATGAATTAATGGAAGTTGAGAGCTTGAAGGAAGACTGATGAGAGACAGATTCTAAGGGATTCTCCAACCTTCAAAGTTTTTATCTCCACAAACTTCACCAGACTGTCATGAGGAAGAGCCAACTAAAATGCTATTATGGCTCTTATCAGAGAGGAAAAAGGAATCCTCTTGAAAATTCCCAGAACTTTCTCCTGGGAAGAATTTTAATTGTTCCATCAGACTTAGGGGAAAGGCATTGCCCTGACTCTAGGCCCTCTTAAGCTTCTTAGCCTACCTAGGGGTTAGAAGGGAGAATTAAGAAACACTTTTGGAGATCACAGCCCTAAATGCCACCAAGAGATTGAATTTTAATTAGAATATTATAGAGTGTTTACCACATACTGACAGGCATATACTGTAAGAACAGTGGATTACAGATGACAGCACTGCAAAATTTATTCTCTATCTCATGATGAATTCTTAGTGAAACTCAATGACAACAGAGGAGACAAAAACAAAACAAAACAAAACAAAAATGAACAAACAAACAAAACAGGAACAGTAAAGAAATTTGAAGTCTTCGGCACTTAAAGCTATACCAAACATTAAAAACTAGCAAACAACTCCTAACCAGCTGAACATAAAAGTTAACACAAAATACCCATTAAAAACCGGCAAACAACTCCTAACCAGATGAACATAAAACTTAACACAAAATACCTGTTTATCTCAGTTCATATTACCCAAAAAATCATTCTAGATATCCATAAGAAAAAAAATTTCAAGGTATACTTAAAGAAAAGGAAAAGCAGTCTTAAGAGATAAAGCAAGTATCAGAAGCATACTCAGATATGACACAAATTTTGAAATTAACAGAGAATTAAAATAACTATGATAAACGTGTTAGGAGAAAAGGTAGATGACAAGCAATAACATATGGGTAATGTAAGGAAAGACATTGAAATAGTAGGCAAGAATTTTTTTTTAATTTTATTTATTTATTTTCTTGAGAGAGAAAGAGAGTGCACGAGAGAGAGCACAAGTGGAGGGGAGAGGCAAAGGGAGAGGGAGAAGCAGACAACCTGCTGAGCAGGGAGTCCCAATTCAGGACTCAATCCCAGGACCCTGGAATCATGACCCCAACAGAAGGCAGACACTGAACTGACTGAACCACTGAGGTGTTCTGGGAAAAAAAAATTTTTTTTAAGTGATACAGATCACTGTATATATAAATCATATCTTTATCCATTCATCTATCAGGCTGCCTCCATATCCTGGCTATTGTCAATAATGCTGCAAGAAACATAATGGTGCATATATCTTATTATATTACATTTTCTTTGAGTAAATACCCAGTAGTGGAATTACTGGTTCCTATGGTACTTTACTTCTATTTTTAATTTAATTTAATTTAATATTCTAATTCTAGTATAGTCACATACAGTGTTATATTAGTATCAAGAGTACAATATAGTGATTTAATAATTCCATACATCACCTGGTGCTCATCATAACAAGAGAACTCCTTAATACCCATCACCTATTCCATCCATCCCCCTTCACCTCCCCCCGGTAACCATCTGCCTGTTCTCTCTAGATAAGTGTCTGCTTCTTGGTTTGTATCTCTCACTTTTTCTCTTTTGTTCATTTGTTGTTGTTGTTGTTTTTTCTTAAGTTCCACATATGAGTGAAATCTTACAGTATTTGTCTTTCTCTGACTGACATATTTCACTTAGCGTAATACTCCCTAGCTCCATCCATGTTGTTGAAAATGGCAAGTTTTCATTCTTCATGGTTGAATAATGTTTCATTATACATAATGGAATATAATATATTACATAATATGTATTTTATAATATATTATATATACAATGGAATTCCAATGTAATATGGAATATATATATATATATATATAAAATCCATATTTTCCATAATTAAGCTATTGTAAATAATGCTATAATAAACATAGGGGTGAATGTATCCCTTTAAAATAGTATTTTTGTATTTTGGGGGAAATACCCAGTAGTATGATTAGTGGATCATTGGGTAGTTTTGAGGGACTCTCATACTGTTTTCTACAGTGGATACACCAGTTTGGATTCTTACCAAGTGTTTACAAAGGTGTCCCTTTTCTCCACATCCTCATCAATACTTGTTTCTTGTATTGTTGATTTTAGACATTCTGACAGGAGTGAGGTCATATTGCATTGCAGTCTTGATTTGCATTTCCCTGATGATGAGTGATGTTAAGCATCTTTTCATGTGTCTACTAGCCATCTGTATGTCTTTGGAAAAAAATGTCTATTCATATTTTCTGTCCATTTTTAAATTGGATGATTTAGTTTTTTGGTGTTGAATTGTAGAAGTTCCTTATTTATTTTGGATGCTAACCATTAATTGAACATGTCATTTGAAAATAATTTCTCCCATTCAGTAGGTTGCCTTTTAGTTTTGTTTTTCTCTCACTGCTTATACAAACTCAATGTGCAGAAACTTTTAATTTTGATATAGTCCTAATAGTTCACCTTTGCTTTGCTTTTCTTTGCCTCAAGGGGCCTATCTAGAAAAAAATTACTATGGCCACTGTCAGAGAAGTTAATGCCTGTGCTTACTTTTAGGATTTTTATAGTTTCAGGTCTCACATATAGATTTTTAAGCCATTTTGAATTTAATTTTGTGCATACTATAAGGAGGTGGTCCAGTTTCGTTCTTTTGCATGTGGCTATCCAGTTTTCCCAACCCCATTTGTTGAAGAGACTGTCTTTTTCTCATTGGATATTCTTTCCTGCTTTGTTGAAAATTGACCATATAATTATGGTTTTATTTCTGGGTTTTCTCTTCTGTTCCATTGAATTATGTGTTTATTTTTGTGCCACTTCCATAATGTTTAGATTACTACATATTTTAATATAATTTGAAGTCTGGAATACCTTCAGCTTTGTTTTTCTTTTTCAAAATTGTTTTGGATTATTTGGTGTCTTTCATGCTTCCATATAAATTTTAAGTGTTTATTTTTTTGTTGTTGTTCTAGTACTGTGAAAAATGTTGTTGATATTTTGACAGAGATTGCATTAAATCTGTAGGCTGCTTTAGGTAGTATAGACATTTTAACAATATTTGTTCTTGAAATCCATGAGCATGGAATGTCTTCCCATTTCTTTGTGTCATCTTTGATTTCTTTCATCAATGTTTTATAGTTTTCAGATTATAGGTCTTTCAGCCCTTTGGTTAGGTTTATTCTTGGGCATCTCATTATTTTTCTGTGAATGTAAATAGGATTTTTTTCTTAATTTATATTTCTTCTGCCTCATTAATAGTGTATAGAAATACAATAGATTTATGCCCATTGGTTTTGTATCCTGTGACTTTACCGAATTCACTTATCAGTTCAAGTAGTTTTTTGGTGGAGTCTTTAGGGTTTTCTGTAGAGTTAGATGTCATCTGCAAATAGTGACTTTTAATTCTTCCTCCCCACTTCAGACACCCTTTATTTATTTTTGTTTCTAATTACTGTGGATAGGACTTCTAGTACTCTGGTGAATGAAAGTGTGAGAGAGGACAGTCTTGTCTTATTTCTGGCCCCAGGAGGAAAGTTCTCAGTTTTCTCCCATTGAGGATGATATTTGCTGTGGGTTTTTCATATATGGCCATTATTATGTTGACATGTTTCCTCTGAAACTACTTTGTTGAGGGCTTTCAGCATGATGGATTTTGTGCTTTGCCAAATGCTTTTTCTGTGTCTATTGAAAAGATAATATGTTTTATATCTTTTTCCCTATTGATGTGAAGTAGCACATTGATTGATTTGCAAATATTGAACACACAGGAATATTCTACAACACAGGAATAAATCCCACTTGATTGTGGTGATTTTTTTTAATGCATTGTTGGATTTGGCTTGCTAGTATTTTGTTGAGGATTTTTGCATGTGTTACTACATGCAAAATTTCCTCAGAAATTTTGACCTGTAGTTCTCTCTTTTTGTGGTTTCTTTATCTGGTTTGGTATCAGCATAATGCTGGCTTTGTAGAATGAATTTGGAAGTTTTCCTTCCTCTTACATTTTTTGGAATAATTTGACAATACTTTTTATTATTGTCATATTATTATCATATTTTTATTATATTATTATTATATTATTATTATTACTATGATATATCATATCTTTATTATATTATATTATTGTCATATTATTAACACTTTTTGAAATATTAGATAGAATATGAAGCCATCTGGTCCTGGACTTTGTTTGGTGGAAGTATTTAGATTACCAGTTCAATATATTTGCTGGTAATTTGTCTGTTCAAATTTTCTATTTCTTCCTGCTTCAGTGTTGGTAGGTTATATGTTACTAGGAAATCATCCATTTCTTCTAGGTTGTCTATTTTTTGGCATATTTTCCTTATATTCTCCTATAATTGCAATTCTCTGTTGTTAGTTGTTATTTCTCCTTTTTCATTTATTATTTTGTTTGTTTTCATTTATGTTTCTTTTTTTTAATGAGTCTGGTTAGAGGTTTATCATTTTTGTTGATATTTTTAAAGAATAAGCTCCTGATTTCTTTGATGTGTATGATTGCTTTTGTAGTTTGTTTATAATTTATTTCTGTTCTATTCTTTATTATTTAGCTTCTGCTGGGTTTGGGTTTTGTTTGTTTTTCCTTTTCTAGCACGTTTAAGTGTAAGGTTATGTTGGCTGTTTGAGATTTTTTCTTGCTTCTTTTTTTTTTTTTAAAGATTTATTTATTTGACAGACAGAGATGGCAAGTAAACAGAGGCAGGCAGAGAGAGAGAGGGGGAAGCAGGATCCCCGCTGAGCAGAGAGCCTGATGTGGGGCTCAATCCCAGGACCCTGAGATCATGACCTGGGCCGAAGGCAGAGGCTTAACCCATTGAGCCACCCAGGAGCCCTTTTTCTTGCTTCTTAAGGTAGGCCTGAACTACTATAAATTTCACTCAGAACTGCTGTTGCCACTACCCCAAAGGATTTGGACCATTGTGTTCATTTTCCTTTCTTTCCATTTACTTTTTGATTTCTACTTAATTTCCTAGTTGATCAATTCATTGTTTAGTAGTATGTTATTTAACCTTCATATATTTCTGGCATTTCCAGAATTTTTCTTATGGTTTACTTCTAGTTTCATAGCTTTGTATTCTGAAAAGTTGCATAGTATAACTTCAATATTTTTTAAATTTTTTGAAACTGGTTTTGTGACCAAATATGTGATCTACTACATGTGCATTTGAAAGAATGTGTGTTTTGCTATTTTAGGATGGAATATTCTGAATATATGTTTTAAGTCCAGGTAGTCTTTCAGAACTACTCATTCTTTATTGATTTTTCTGTTTAGATGATCTGTCCATCAATGTATGTGAGGTATTAAAGTCCCCTGATATTATGAGTTAATTTATGTTTGTTATTAATTGTTTTATGTATTTGGGTGTTCCCATGTTGAGTGCATAAATATCATTATTAGATCTGCTTGTTGGATTATCCTTCTTATGATATTAGTGCTCTTCTTTGTTTCCTTTTACAGACTTTGTTTTAAAGTCTATTTTGTCTGATATAAGTATTGATACTCTTGCTTTATTTTGAATTAATATGCATTATAGATTTTTCTCCAGCTCCTCACTTTCAATCTGCAGGTGACTCTAAGTCTGAAATGAATATCTTGTAGGCAGTATATAGACAGTTCTTGTTTTTTAATCAGTTCTGTCACCCTATGTCTTTGGATTAAAGCACTTAGTCCATTACCATTCAAAGTAATGATAGATACATATTTATTGCCATTTAGTTACTCCTTTTGTGGTTGGTCTTTTTTTTTTTTTTCTCTGATCCTTTCTAATCTTTCTCTGTTTCATGGTTTGCTTGTTTTCTTTAATGATATACTTGGTTTCCTACTCTTTTGCTTATCTATTATTGATTTTTGGTTTTTGTTACCACTCAGCTTATATATAACATATTCTGCATAAAGCAGTCTATGTTAAGCTGATGATCACTTAACTTGAAGTCGTTCTTTACTCCTCTCCCCTCTACATTTCAGGGATTTGAGATCATATTTTACAATATTTTATTTTGTACTACTCTTTTTTTTTTTTAGATGCCAAGATAAGAAACAATTTATTATAGAGAGAAGAAAAATTTCTCATCCAAAATATAGAAATCTGTACAACTTTGCCACAATCAATATACATGAACTGTACAAATTTACACCAGTTCATAATTTACCAAATAAAAGATGACTAACAAAGTTCACAAAATAGATGGTGGTTTGTGGAAAAGACTTTTACCCAATTAAGTACAAGGAAAGTTACAAACCAGACCTCCACTTTCTAAAAATAAGAAGTTTACTCAGTCTTAGAAAACTACAAGCTAGCAAATGCACAGAGAGCTGGCTGGTGCTATCACCACAGTTGAGACAGTGTCTTTTTAAGGGTCTTTTTTAAAGCCTGTTGCCATGGCAGATTCTGGTCACTTGCTACTCTCAAGGCCAAAAACACAATACAAGGTCTGACCATTTCCCCAGGTCATGCTTACTAGGTTTGTCTTATGTACATTTATACATATTTAAGTGCTAGGTAAAAGTCTTGTCAAAATTTCCAGTACTACCACATTTAAAATGTTGAGCTTTCCTATTGAGCTGCCAAAAAAGTTAACAATTTTCAAGTGTAATAGTGCAAATTTCCTCTGCAAGATCTACTGCAGAGAAAGGTTCTTTGAAATACAGATTTGCCTTAAAGGGGTTGATGGAAAAAATTTAGGTGTAACATCTGGGAGAAACTGAAACCACCCTAGGACTTCACTCCCTAGCAAATAAAGCGATCGTTTACTTGGACTCACAGGCTATTAAATCATTGAAAGGTACTGTCCAAACTATGGCACTGTCACTTTAAAATTTTTTTTTTTTTTTTTTACCACTCTATCTTGTGCCAGATCTTCACAGCTGTGACATGGTTTAAATTCCATAATCCATCCCCAAGAGGAGCCTACCCAAAGCAAAAATCAAATTTATCCATCCATTATAAGATGATCCATCCATAGACTATATCTTAACCTGATACAGTCATCATATTGTAGTTTTTGGAAGGGCTTGTTCTGCCCAAGAGAAGTTCCTCCTTACAGCTGATTCTGCTGTCTACCATTTGCACGGTTGCTGCTGTTTTGAGTGCTACCTCCTGCTGGTGAGGCTTCGTACAGCACGCAGATGGAGCCATCCTCTCCAATTCTATAGGACACTTCGTAGGGGTCAACCCAGAGTGTGAGTTCACTTGGGAGAAGCCTGAACAGCTCCTGACTGATCAGTCCAATCCGCTGTGCTGCCTGTCCAATCAGAGGATCCATTTTATGGTTGATGCGAATACAACGGTAACCTGATCCCTTGCACGGCTTTTCTGGGAACCAGTGATGTTTATAATGTTCTGCCAGCAGCTCCTGGAGGCTCTGGCTGAAGGTCTGCAGCTGTTGTTCGCTCGTGAGCCCCTTGGTGCGGAGGAACTTGGAGATGAAGGACACGGCTGCGGCGATCTCGCCTATCATGGTGGCAGCCCGGGTGTAGAAGGGATGCATGGGGGCGGCGGGCGGGGGCGGCCCGGGGCGGCCGGGCTCGGCGGCGCGGCCCCGACGGCGGAGCGGCCACCCTGGGCTCCCTCGCAGGTGAGAGGGCTGAGAGGAAAAGAGGGCGGGAGGGGCGGACAGCTACTTTTTTTCTCCTTTATAGTAAAAAAGTTATTTTCACGACAGGAGGCGGCAGGCGAGAGGAAGAGACGAGTGATGGCGGCCTGGTCACATCGCTCGGACTTCCCCAGCCGCCTCCGCGTCCAGCTCCCCAGCCTCCGAAGCTCCCAACAGTTGCATTTCCAGCTCGGAGGGGCGAACTATTTTGTACTACTCTTGATTGTATTCTACATATATATGTACATACATATGTATATATATACATGTGTATATATATTTTTGTTTGTTTGTTTTGCTTTTGTGCTTCCTATTTTTCTTACTCTTCCTTATGGTTTTTGTTTCCAATGCAGAGTTTCCCTGCATATTTTCTTGTAAGGCCAATTTAGCAATCACAAATCCTTTTAACTTTTGTTTGTCTGAGGAACTTTACCTCTCCTTCTATTCTAAATGATAACCTTGCTGAATAAAGTATTCCTGGCTGCAGATTTTTCTCTTTCCAAACTTTGAATACATCATGCCACTTTCTTCTGGCCTGCAAAGTTTCTGCTGAGATATCCACTGATAGCCTTATGGGGTTATCTTTGTACATAATTGTCTTCTTTTCTCTTACAACTTTTAAAATTCTTCTTTTTTGTTTTAATCATGATTTTAGGGGGGCATTTTAATTGCTGTGTCTTGGTGTAGATCCCTTAGGTTGAGTTTGCTAGGATACCTCTGTTCATCCTAAATCTAGATCTCTATTTTCCTCCCCAAATTCAGGGAGTTTTTAGTTATTTTCTTCAAATACAGTTTCAGCCTCCCTTCTTTCTCTACTCCTTCTAGATCCCTATAATGTGAATGTTATGCTTTGATGAAGTCATTAAGTTCTCTAAGTCTATTCTTATTATGCAGATTTTTGTTCTTGTTTTGGTTTCTTTTGTTTGTTTGTTTGTTTGTTTTGTTTTGCCTCTCAACTTTCAATTTGATTGCTTTCCATTACTCTGTCCTCCAGGTCACTGGTACCTTTTTCTGCTTCCTGAAGTCTACTATGTATTCCATATATTGTATTTTCAATTTCATTTATTGAGTTCTTTATCTCTGATATGGTATTTTTTATGTCTTGGTCAAGGGTTTCACTACTGTCTTACATCCTTTTCTGAAGTCCAGTGAGTAATTTTATGATCATTACTTTGAATTTTCCATCATGCATAGTACTTATTTCTATTTCACTTAGATCTCCTATAGTGAATTTTTCATATTCTTTTATTTGGGACACATTTCTCTGTCTCTTAATTTTTTCCACCTTTCTGTGTCTGTTCCTGTGCATTAAGAAAGTTGGCTCTGTTTTTGTGCTTGAAAGTAGTGGCTTTATAAAGAAAAGGCCCTTTAGTGCCCTGCAAGGTAGTGACCCCTTTTCACCAGAACCTTTACATTTCAGTGGAGTCTCCTATGTGTGTTGGTTGCATCATGTTATTGTGTTGTAGTCACTTTTTATTTCAGTCCAGATGTCTGCACTGATTTTTAGCTATTATGGGCTGTGCTTGCTCTTTGTGATGTTAGTGAGACCCAGGCAGGCTGACTCTAAGGAGGCATGGCCACTGGAAGGCTCATGAGTGGGGTGGCAGTGTTGGCATAATTTGCAGTGAGCCTCTAGCCCTAGGCTAGATCCCCCACAGTGTGGTGGCTGCAAGGTGTGGCAAAAGGTGACAGTGGCAGCTGGTGGCTTGGTGGGTGAAGGTGCTGTCAGTGGCTGAGGGTGCATGGCATCTGTGAGTGTGCTGGCAGGACAGGTCATGTGTGTGGTGTTAGCAAAATCTGTGCTGAATTCCTAGTCCTAGGCTCAATCTCCTGAAGCAGGGTAGCCACTGTGGGCATTGTGGGAGGAGGCAGCAGATGGGTGAGTGCATGTTCAGTTAAAATTTATGCTGAGCCTAGAGTAGAGGCCAACAGACTTGGAGTAGATTAGTCCTCAGGAGAACTCATGAGCAAGGCACACTGCTGGTAGTTCAGGTAGCAGGTGTCTGTGCAAAACTGCTTTCCACAGGTGGTTCTGTGTTTATACTGGAGGATAGGGGAGGAAAATAGCCCCCGCCATGTCCTTTGTTTACAGAGAAGTCTGCCAAAGCACTCCAAAATCAGTATAAACAGATCTCCCTACCTTTTGCCCCAGTGGTTGTCCAAACTGTTCCTTCTGTGTTGCATATCCAGAGTCTTCTGTCTTCTTTAAGGGTGATGACCCAGTTACTCTCTCCTTCCCAGCTGAATCACCTGAATTTAAAGCTCCAGGATCCAGTCTTACTGGTTATACAAACTCATGGAACTCAGCCTGTCTGGTTTTCAAGGTCAGATGTTACAAAAATTTGTTTTCCCCATGTGGACTCCTCGATGCTTTCCCCTCTCTGAACCCACAACTTCTTCCCTCTTACACGCAACTCCTGACCACTGTTTTTACCCTTCCTAAGCTCTTCAGTATGGCTTCTTGTCTTCATCTAGTTGTGGAATTTGTCCTGCCAGTCTCACAGGTTTAGTTACTCAGATGTGAGTAATACCTAATTATAAACATGGGGTTGGGTGAGTTTCCGGTCCTCCTACTCTGCCATCTTCCTAAGCTTCTCGTATTTCTATTTCTATATCTAATTTTTTAAGGAACTTCCACACCATTTTCTTTAGTGGTTGTTGCAGCTTACATTCCCAGCAGTGCATAGAAGTTCTTTATATTTTTTGGAAATCCACCTCTTATTGGATATACTACTTGCAAATATCTTCTCCCCTTCAGTAGGTTGTCTTTTGTTTTATGGATGGTCTCCTTTGCTGTACAATATTACGCAGCCATAAAAAAAAAAAAAAAAAGTGCGATCTTGCCATTTGCGACAAGCTGGATGGATATATAGCTTATTATACTATGTGAAATAAGCTAAACAAAGAAAGACAAATACCATATGATTTCACTTACATGTGTAATCTAAAAATAAAACATAGCAAATAAAAAATAGAAACAGACCTGTAGGTGTAGAAAATAAAGTGGTGCTTGCCAGAGGTGGAATGGGCAAAATGGGTAAAGGGGAATAAGAGGCCAAGGTTTCCAGTGATGAAATGGATAAATCATGGGGATGAAAGTTACTATATAAGAAATATAATCAGTTGTATTGTAGTAGTATTGTATGATAGATGGTAGCTACACTTTGGTGAGTTTAGGATAATGTGTAGGGCTGTCAAATTACTATGTCATATGCCTGAAATAGTGTAACAGTGTCAACTGTACTTCACTTCTTAAAAAGTGCTACATATCTCTGGTTTCTAGTTCTATATGTAACTTGAAAGTGATCCCCGTAAGAGAAAAACTGAAAAACTGAACATCAACAGCTCTTTAGATCCATTAAAGAATTGATATCATAGGACAAGCCACCACACTGAAAATTAGAGATCCAGGCAAACAGAGAGACAGTTTACTTGAAGAAAAAATGACCAAAAGCCACCACTGGAGCCAATATTAGTTGTTTTTACTCAAACAATGTTTTGTCATTTAACATTGACTTTTGATCTCAGAATTTTGATCTCTCTACCTGAATTCCCTTTTAATATACCTTATAATTTTTCTGCCTTTCAAAAAAAAATTTAGAAGACAAATTAAAAGATAAAATTTGGAGTCTGAAGAGATAAAATCAAACATCAAAACTGGACTCACAGTGGGAGGAATGTTGGTATTATTCAACTGAAAATTTAAAATAACTATGATTAATATGTGAATAGCTCTAATTAAAAAACATAGATAATGTGCAAGAACAAATGAATGATATAAGCAGAGATATGGACGTTCTAAAATCCAAAATAATTGCTATAATGCAAGATTGCTATAACTGAAATGAAGAATTTCTTTGATAAGCATTAGACTAGCAATGGCCAAGGGAAAAAGTCATTGAAATTGAAGATAGAGCAGTAGAAACTTCCCAAACTGAAAATCCAAATACAAAAATTAGTGGTGGTGGGGGAAGCCTGGAACAAAATATTTGAGACTCTTGAGCAATAGCAAAAAGTATACCATATATTTCTGGTGAATACCAGAGTGAAAAGAAAGAAATAGAAGAAATATTTGAAACAATAATGACTGTGAATTTCTCATATTAATGTGAGACCCTAAACCAAGATTCAGGAAGCCCCAAGAATACCATGTGTGATAAATGCCTGAAATTGTATACTTCTTATAAGAACAGTTCTTATTCTTAGCTGATTTAACATAAGGAAGACATGTGTTATAATGAGCACTGGGTGGTTTGGGTGTGTTATTGTTTTTTTTAATTTTTATTGTGTTATGATAGTCACCATAAAATATATCATTAGTTTTTGATGTAATATTCCAAGATTCATTGTTTACATATAAAACCCAGTGCTCCATGCAATACAAGGCTTCCTTAATACCAGCCACCAGGCTCACCCATCCCTCCATCCCTCCACTCTAAAATCCTCTGTTTCTTGGAGTCCACAAACTCTCATGGTTCCTCTGCCTCTCCAATTCCCCCCCTTCACTTTTACTTTACTTCTAATTTGAATGAAATGGTATTATAATTGACTTTCTCTGTTTGACTTATTTCAGTCAGAATAATCTCCTCCAGTCTTATCCATGTTGATGCAAAAGTTGGATGTTCATGCTTTCTGATGACTGAGTACTATTCCATTGAATATATGGACCACATCTTCTTTATCCATTTGTCTGTTGAAGGGCATCTTGACTCTTTCCACAGTTTGGCTGTTGTGGAAATTGCTACTATGAACATTGGGGTACATATGGCCCTCCTTTTCACTACCTCTGTATCTTTCAGGTAAACACCCAGTAGTGCAATTGCAGGGTCATAGGGTAGCTCTATTTTTAATTTTTTTTAGGAATCTCCACACTGTTCTCCAAAGTGGTGCAACTTGCATTCCCACCAATAGTGTAAGAGGGTTCCACTTTCTCTACATCCTCTCCAACATTTGTTGTTTCCTGCCCTATTAATCTTTGCCATTCTAACTGGTGTAAGGTGGTATCTCAATGTGGTTCTGATTTGAATTTCCCTTATGGATAATGATGATGAACATTTTTTCATGTGTCTGCTAGTTATTTATATATCTTCAATGGAGGAGTGTCTCTTTTTTTCTCTTGCCCTTTTTTTGACTTACCTGTTTTTGGTGTTGAATTTGAGAAGTTCTTTATATATCTTGGATATCAGCCCTTTGTCCATACTGTCATTTGTGAATATGATCTCCCATTCTGTGGGTTTCCTCTTTCTTTTTTTGACTGTTTCCTTTGCTGTGCAGAAACTTTTTATCTTGATGAAGCCCCAAAAGTTCATTTTAATTCTTGGTTCCCTTGTCTTGGAGATGTGTCTTGAAAGAAGTTGCTGTGGCTGATGTTGAAGAGGTTACTGCCTATGTTATCCTCTAGGATTTTGATGGACTTCTGTCTCACATTGAGGTCTTGCATCAATTTTGAGTTATCTTTGGGTACAGTGTAAGAGAATGGTCAAGTTTCATTCTTCTCTACATAGCTCTCCAATTTCCCAGCAGTGGCTTTTTTCCACTGGATATTTTTTCCTGCTTTGCCGAAGATTATTTGACCATAGCATTGAGAGTTCATGTATGTGTTCTCTACTCTGTTCCTTAGATCTATGTGTATGTTTTTGTGCCAGTACCATGCTGTCTTGATGATCACAGCTTTGTTATAATGCTTTAAATTCAGCAATGTGATGCCCCCAGCTATGCTTTTCTTTTTCAGCATTTCCTTGGTGATTCAGGAATTTTTCTGATTCCATACAAATTTTTGGATTGTTTGTTCCAGCACTTTGAAAAATGCCTTTGGCATTTTGATTAGGATAGCATTAAAATTATAGATTTCTCTGGGCAGCATAGACTTTTTTAAAATTTTTTTATTAATTTTTTATTTTTTATAAACATATATTTTTATCCCCAGGGGTACAGGTCTGTGAATCACCAGGTTTACACACTTCACAGCACTCAAGCATAGACTTTTTAATGATGTATATTTTTCTGATCCATGAGCATGAAATTTTTTTCCATATTTTTGTGTCTTTAATTTCTTTCATGAGCATTCTATAGTTCTTCAAATATAGATCCTTACCTCTTTGGTTAGGTTTATTCAAAGGCATCCTATGTACTTTGGTGTAATTGTAAATAGAATCAAATCAATAATTTCCCTTTCAACAATTTCATTGTTAGTAAATAAGAAAGCAACTTATTTTGGTGCGTTAATTTTGTATACTGCCACATAACTAAATTGCTGTATGAGTTCTAGTAATTTGGGGTTGAAACTTTTGGGTTTTCCACATACAGTATCATGTCATCTGCTAAGAGAGAGAGTTTGACTTTCTTTTACCACTTTGAGTAGCTTTTATTTGTTTTTGTTGTCTGATTGCTGTTGCTAGGACTTCTAGTACTATGTTGAACAAAAGTAGCAAGAGTGAGCATCCTTTTTGTGTTCCTGATGTCTGTGGGAAGGCTCTCCGGTTTTCCCCATTGAGAAAAATATTCACTATGGGATTTCCATAGATGGGTTTTATGAAGTTGAGGAATGTTCCCTCTATCCCGATACCCTGAAGAGTTTTAATCAAGTAAGGATATTGTATTTGTCAAATGCTTTTTCTTCATCAATTGAGAGGACCATGTGGTTCTTCTCTCTTCTCTTATTGGTTTGTTCTATCACATCGACTAGTTTGTGAATGTTGAACTATGCATCCCATGGATAAATCCTATCTGGTCATGTTTGATAATCTTCTGAATGTACTGTTGGATCCTATTAGCTAGAATCTTTTTGAGGATCTTGGTATTCCTACTCATTGAGGATATTGCTCTGAAATTCTCCTTTTTGGTGGGATCTTATCCTGGTTTGGAGATCAAGGTGAGGCTGTCTTCATAGAAAGAGTCTGGAAGTTTTCCTTCTGTTTTTATTTCTTGAAACAGCTTCAGTATCATAGTATTTCTTCCTTGAATACTTGGTAGAATTCCTCAGGGAATCCATCAGTTCCTGGACTTTTATATTTTGGGAGGTTTTGGTCACTGCTTCAATCTCGTTACTAGATACTGGCCTATGCACATTGCCAATTTGTTCATGTTTCAGTCTCGGAAGTTTGCAGGTTTCCAGGAATGCATCCATTTCTTCTAGGTTGACTAACTTATTGGCATATAGCTGTTGATAATAATTTATGATGATTATTTTTATTTCCTTGGTATCATTCATGATCTTTCCCCTTTCATTTCTTGATTTGGGTCCTTTCTCTTTTCTTTTTCTTTTGAATTAGTCTGGCCAATGGTTTATCAATCTTAATTCTTCCAAAGAACCAACTTCTATTTTCATTGATGTGTTCTACTATATCTCTGGTTTCTAACTCATTGATCTCTGCTCTAATCTTAATTATGTCCCTTCTTGTGCATGTGATTGGCTTAATTTGTTGATTCTCCAATTCCTTAAGATGTAAAGAGAGTTTGTATATTTGGGATTTTTCAATTTTTTTGAATGAGGCTTGTATTTCCCCCTTAGGACTACCTTTGCCATATCCCATAGGTTTTGGACCTATGTGTCTTCATTTTCATTGGTTTCCATGAATTGTTTACGTTCTTCTTAGATTTCCTGGTTGATCTAAACATTCGTGAGAAGGATGGTCTTTAGCTTCCAAGTGTTTGAACTTCTTCCAAAATTTTTCTTGTGGTTGTGTTCCAGTTTCAAAGCGTTGTGGTCTGAGAATATGCAGGGAATAATCTCAGTCATTTGGTATTGGTTGAGACCTGATTTGTGACTCAATATGTGGTCTATTCTGGAGAAAGTTCCATGTGTGCTTGAGAAGAATGAGTATTCTGCTGTTTTAGGGTAGAATGTTCTATCTGTGCTCTATCTATCTATCTATGTTCTATCTATGAGGTTCATCTGGTCCAATCTGTCATTCAATGCTCTTGTTTCATTGCTGATTTTCTGTTTGGATGATGTGTATGTTGTTGAGAGTGGCATGTTAATATCCCCTCTTATTGCATATTCTTATTAATATGCCTCTATTTTTATTAATACTTGGCTTATGTAGTTGGGTGCTCCCATTTGGGGGCATAAATATTTACAGTTTTTTGATCTTCCTGTTGGACAGACTTTTTAAGAATGATGTAATGTCCTTCTGTACCTCTGACTATAGTTGTTAGCTTAAAATGTAATTTGTCTGATATGAGAATCACTACCCCAGTTTTCTTTTGAGACCCATTGGCATGAAAGATTGTTCCCCACACCTTCACTTTTAGTTTGAATGTATCTTTAGGTTCAAAATTAGTCTCTTATTGACAGCATATGGATGGGTCCCATCTTTCTATCCAGTCTTCAACCTTGGGTCATTTTATGGGAGCATTTAGGCTGTTCACAATTAGAGTGATTATTGAAAGATAAGATTTTAATGTCATCATGTTACCTATGAAGTCCTTGTTTCTATAGATTGCCTCTGTATATTTCTGTTCTGTATCCATCTTGGGGTCTTTCTTCTTTTATAGAACCCCCCCTTAATATTTCTTGTAATTCCAGCTTTGTGGTTACATAATCTTTTAGACTTTCCTGGTCTTGGAGGCTCTTTATTTTTCCATTCTGATTCCATTCTGAATGTCAGCCTTGAGGGATAAAGTATTCTTGGCTGAATTTTCTTCTCAATTAGTGCCCTGAATATGTCTTTCCAAGGTTTCTGGCTTGCCAGGTTTCTGTGGACAGGTTTAATATTATTCCTCCTTCCTCAGTACCTAAAGAATCTCTTCCCCCTAGCTTCCCCTGAGACTTACTATCTGAATTTATGATTCATGAATTTCATAATTATATGTCTGGAGATCTTTCTACCCTCATCGATCTCGGGGAGTGTCCTCTTTGCCTCTAAGACATGAACACTTGTACCATTCCCCAGATAAGGGGAGTTCTTAGCTAGGATTTGTTCAATTTGTATTTTGTATTTCTCTCTCTCTTTCTACCCCATCAGGGAGCCCAATAATTCTTACATGGGAACATTTCATGGCATCATTTATTTCTCTAATTCTGTTTCATGGCTTTTAACCTGTTTTTTCCAGGCCTCCTCCTGATCCTTCTTTTCTATCATTTTGTCTTCTAGATCACTAATTTAATCTTCTGCCTCATTTACCCTAGCTGTTAGAGTTTTTATATTAGATGGGATCTCATTGATAACATTTTTGAGTTCTGTTAGATCAGCTCTCCCTTCTGCCCTTAGCAATGCTATGTTACCACTAATGTTTTTTTCTAACCTAAACATTATCTGGATAAGTGTTACCCTGAATTCTATTTCTGAGATCTTGCTTATATCCATATCCAGGAGTTCTGTGACAGAGGTTACAGTCTTTGAATTTTTCCTCTGTTGTGGGTTCTTTCTCCTAGTCATTCTGGTGAGAGGTGGTTGAGGGGATGTATAGATGAAAATATCAACCATGATCCAAGCAAGGTGCACCCTGCAAAGGTTTGGAGCAATCAGAAGTCACCAACAACAAGAAAGAAAGAAGAAAAATGAGGGAAAAAAAAAAACAGCCAAAATGAGCCCCAAGAGTAAGATTTATAAGGTACAAGAACAAACAAAAGACCAAAAAAAAAAAAAAAGAACCTAGCTCAGTGAATCCCAAGAATAACATTTATAATGTACAAGAACACAAACAAAAGAGTAAGATGGGAAGGTGATTATAATTCCTCCTTGTGGGTGAAGAACAGTATTTCAGTTCTTTCTGATGGTATCTTGTTATCTTTGTTAGAGGACTATACTCTCCAGAGATATTGGGAAGTTAAAACTGGTATTTATCTATAGGAGTAGTACTGAATAGAAGGAAAGGAATATGTTGAAGCTTATATCTATATATATTAAAAAAAGAAACAAAAGTATTTGCATGAAAAAGTTCAACTTTCTTCAAAAGTTCAACAAAAGTTACTATGGAATAAATATATTGATACAACTGTATTAAATATCTAGCTGAAATGGGAAGTATGTAAAAGAAAAAGTAAAAGAAAAGTATCATGAGAACAAATTTTAAAAGAGAGAGAAAGAAGTTGTAGCTACAAAATATAGAGGCTGTGGGACAACACTGGGAGGTTAATATATTGTTTTCCTCTGATGTTGGAGTTTTTACAGTTTTATAGGAACCCTGTGGTGGTTGTCCTCTTGTTCTTTTGGCTTGTCTTCTGCGGGCGGGGCCTGCCATGTTGTTTTTCAGTCATTTCTGCTTAGGTTGAGTTGCTCTGACCCCAGCAAGGGTCTGGGCTCCCTGGAAACCAGTTTTTCAGGTTTTTGTTCTCCAAAGGTTTTGTTCTTTGGTGGCTTTTCACAGCTTTTCAGAAGGTCAGAGCAAAGCAAACTGCACCCAGATCTCCACCTCAAAGAGAAGCCACACTCTGCTCCTCTCTGAATGGCCCAGAACAGAGAGACTCCCCCTCTGCAAACTCCATTGAATACTGCAAACTCCCACAGGTGGTGCACCCTCACAGCCACCATCTCAGTGATTGCCTGAGGCCACCACTTTTCTCTGTACCCTCATGTCACCGAAACCACAAGCAATCCTGGCAACTGCCATTCCCAGCACTACTGACTAGGTGGACCCATGCTGGGTGTGCTCAGCTCCAGTGGAGGTGGAGGCAGTGGAATTGGCTGTGGTGGCCACAGACCCAGTGACTGCCAACTTGAGCCTGTGTTGGGCTCTCTCAGGCATGGGCAAGTACCAGCTTTAGCTGTCATGGCACATTATGCTTAGGTCCATACCTGAGGCTTCCAGGTCCCAGCAATTGTCCCTTAAGTCCCTTTATTCTGAGTGTTATTATTAATCCCTTCCTGTCATGCAGCCACCGATCTCTAAGCTAGTGCTGGTCACCAAGCACAGAGCATTTTGTCATTGGGATAACACTTGCTTCTGGTGGCCTCTTCCCCTTTCTGTTTATCCTCTGATATCAGTCTGTGCACTCCCAACTCCTCTGTACCTTACCACTGAGGATCCTCTGCTCTCATAGAGATCCAGAAGTGTATAATCTTACATCTCAAGCTGATTGCATGGGTGTTCAGGGTGCTCTGATAGATATCTCACTCACTTCATTGTACAGGTTGAAATAGGGTCTCCTACTCATCTGCCATCTTGCCCCATTTTCAGCACTAGGTGTTACATGCAAATAATAAAACCTGGAACTCTGCATCAAAAACTAATGTACTGTATAGTGAGTAACATGACAATTAAAGAAAAGAAAAGAAAATGAAAGGAAATAATAAAATAATAGCAATAATGTATTTGGTGATGATAGTCTATTAATGAAAGGGACTGGAAAAAGAAATTAGAATACTTTCTTATAAGATGTTCAAATTGGCCATAAATTGCTATACTGTTATATAAAAGTGCACTGGGTTAGTTGTACATGTATATTGCGAACTCTAGGGCAATCACTAAAAAAGGCAACATAAGGAACATAATTGATATACTAAGAATTGGTAGAAAATGGAAATATATATTATGCTAAATTATAGCAACAAAAGAAAGAAAAATAGAATGGTAACAAATAGAAAATAGTAACTATATCAATAATTACTTTAGCCATCAATGGTTTAAATATGCTAATTAGAAGAAAATGACAAGAATGGATGAAAAAACAAGACCCATCAATATGCTGTATACAATAAATCCACTTTATTTTTTTTATTCTTTTTTAAAGATTTTATTTATTTGTTAGAGAGAGAGAGAGATACAGAGCGCAAGCACAGGCAGACAGAGTGGCAGGTTAGAGGCAGAGGGAGAAGCAGGCTCCGTGCCGAGCAAGGAGCCCGATGTGGGACTCGATCCCAGAACGCTGGGATCATGACCTGAGCTGAAGGCAGCCGCTTAACCAACTGAGCCACCCAGGCGTCCCAATAAATCCACTTTAAAAATAAATACATAATAAGAGGGGATGGAATAGGAAGATCCTGAACTTACGTCCTTCCACAGACACACCAACTCTACTGCTACATAAGGGTCATTTCTCTGTCAAAAATATCTGAAAATTATATTAACTGCTTTTCACAACAAAGTATAGAACCACATTCAGATGGGTTTGAGAAACAGAGATACAATCTCATGAAAACAAAACAGCTTCTGTATGGGGATACACCATAGGGAAAGATATCCCCAGACATGTGTTTCTCCTGGAGGAGTAAGGTTGGTGCTCCACATCTGTTGTCCCAGCCCCTGGGATCTGTACCAGGGAGATGAGCTCCAAAGACATCTGGCTTTGAAAAGTAGCAGGGCTCACATCTGAGGGTCCCGAAGAGCTATAGGAAACACTCATGGGGTCTTGTTAACTACTTTAATGTAGTCTTACTAATTCTGAGACCCAGTAAAAACAAGAGCAGTTTGAAAAGCACCTAAGCTAAATGCGAGGGAGATTCTTTTCCTGATATGTTGGTATCCACTGGAGGGGTAAAGGGTGATTGAAATGGCCCCAGAGACAGAGGCACTGGCAAATGCCATCATTGCACGTTCCCTCTAGCCTTCTAGCATAAGTCAGCAATTTCATACATGGTATCCTTCACCTGCCTTGCTGGGATAGATAGGGGGAAACAGTCGTGGAACTTCCTGAGGTTAGAGAGAACAGGCAGTTGAGCACTCCCTTACTCCCCATATGGAATGGGTGAATATGAACAATGACAAGTTCTAGCTAAAGTCTGTAAACTCAGGCAGTTGTAACACTCCTTACCCTACTAGGGTGAGCTAGCCAGTAAGAATGGTTGCAACGTTCTTCCATTCCTACTGTAAATATGGCATGTGTACAAATAAGATACTCTTGTTCTGCATTGTGGAAGCCAGATTGCAATTGTAGTCAAAACATTTTTATACTTTCTTTTCTGAAACCGGTGAGTTTGCCCAACCCCCTACCTCTCCCCAACTGCCTTGCCAAAGTGAAGACATACATACAATATACATACATACAATTGTATACATACAATTCACATAGGGGTCACCTCTAGATTTCCTGGTCATGGTGGTCAAAAGCACTGGAGTTTCAGAGCTCCATGGGACTCTAATGATCAGAACACTAAATTTTGGCAAGCCACCACCCCTAGGAGGGCACAAAACACTGAAACACACACCCAGTCTTCCTGTGAAAAAAGGTCTATCTACTTAGACTGGAGTTTCAGCTTAAGAACATGCTTCTAGACACATCTAGAGAATAAGGAGGTCGTCCCAAGGAGCATAAGAAGAGAGACAATATCATTACTCACCATTAGCCTCACTACAGCATGACAAGACTCACCAGAAAGGAACTTATCATTCATCTGGAGCCCAAATTTTTTCAAATAATACCCAGGGGACACCTACAGAACTCCTGGAGTGCTGGCCATCATTGAATAGGATTGCAGCACCATAGAACTCTATATGTTTACATGTTTCAAAAGCTGTTCTCGATCTGGCTTCCAAACAGCTTAAAACTAGGTGCTAAGTGAAAATCCTCTCCTTGGATCACTGACAGATTTTGGCATACCCTCAACAGCAGGGACATATCAAGAATAAATCAGGTGGCTTTAAATCACAATGGTTCAAGAGAAAACTGAGAGCTAGAGCAAGGTTGAACAAGAATTAATCACCTACACAAGGCCACAACTTCAAGACTGAGAGAAGTGTCTCTTTTACTTATTGCATAGAAACAAACTCAGAGTTAAGAAAAATGAGGAAACAGAAATGTATGTTCCAAACAAAAGACTAAGACAAAACTTCAGAAAAGGGCCTTACTAATATAGAAATGTTATCTACCTGATAAAGAATTTGAAGTAATGATCTTAAAGATGCTCATCAAATTTGGGAGAAGGTGGCATGAGCACAATGCAAAATTCAAAAAATAAGTAGAAAATATGAGACAGCACCAAACAGAGGTCACAGAGTTTAAGGATACAATATCTGAGCTGAAAAATAGACTAATAGGGTTCAACAGTAGAATTGATCAACAGATCAATTAACAGGAAGAGAAAATAGTGGGACTCACCCAGACAAAGCAGCAACTTTTTTTTAAAGCCCTATTAAAAGTGATAATTTATGGGACCTCTGGGACTATATTATTTGCATTATGAGGGTCACAGAAGGAGAAAAGAGAAAGAAGTACAGAAGACATTTAAAGAAATAATGGTCGAAAACTTTCCTAACCTACAGAAGGAAGCAGATATCCAGGTCCAAGAAATTCAGAGAGTTTCAACTAGGATGATCTCAAAGATAGCAACACCAAGGAAAACTGTATTTAAAATGACAAAAGTTAAAGCTAAAGAGAGAATCTTAAAAGCAACAGGAGAAAAATAAATTGTAACTTGCAAAAGAAACCCCATAAGGATATCCTATTTCTAAGCAAAATCTTTGCAACATAGAAGGGAGTGGAATGATATATTCAAGGTGCTGAAAGGAAACAAACAAAGAAACAAACTTCCCATCAGGAATATTGTACCCACCAGTTATTATTCAGAATTCAAAGAGTGATGAATTGTTTTCCAGACAAATAAAGCCAAAGGAGTTTATCATCACTAAACAAGACTTACAAGAAATATTAAAGGGACATCTTTAAGCTGAAAATAAATAGCACAAATTGGTTTCAAGAAAACATGGAAGTATAACTCCACTAGGAAATGTGTATATAGATGGATAGATATATATATATGTATATATATATATATATATATATATATATATATCTAGAGAGAGAGAGCATAGATGATAGGTAGGTAGATGATAGATGATGATAGGTAGATAGAAGCATGATAGATAAAATAAATAATAGACAAATATATGATAGATATATAGATTACTTATAAAACTATTAATAAGGTTAAAAACAAAAGTAGTAAAATTAATTTAATTTATAATAATTATTTAAGGGATATATAAAATGAAAATATGTAAAAAGTTATATAAAAACCATCAGAAACATAAAATAAATGGTGGTGAGAAATATAAATGTACAGCTCTGGAATGGTTCAAATTTAAGATGCTATCAACTGAAAATAGACTGCAATATACATAAGATGATATAATTGAACCCCACAGTAACCTAAGACAAAAACTTACAGTAAATACCCAAAAGAAAATGAGAAAGAAATCTCAACATAACACTAAATAAAGTAATCAAGCCAAAAGGGAAGAGCAAAAGAAAAAAATAAAGGAACCAGGATGGAAATACAGTACTAGTCGGTAATAGTTAACAAAATGGTAGTAAGTACATACCTATCAATAATTACTTTAAATGTAAATAAACTAAATTCTTTAATAAAAAGATATAAAGTGGGGGTGCCTGGGTGGCTTGGTGGGTTAAGCCTCTGCCTTTGGTTTAGGTCATGATCTCGGGGTCCTGGGATCCAACCTCACATTGGGCTTTCTGTCAGTGCCCCAAAGTAAACACGCCATTAAGATGGCGGCTGGATGCGAGCCAGTAGGCAGAACTGAGGATTAAGGAAGTAGTCCAAAATGCCTCTTGTATCTGTGTGGCTGCAAGTGATTGGTTGTACAACTTTGGTATATATACACATGCACGGGCTGTGAGAGGGGAGATCCCGACAGCTACCCAGAAATAAAGCTTGCTTCACTGAGGTCTCCTGGTCGTTCTTGCTGGTGAGAGCAAGTGGTGCCGAAACCCGGGAACCCTCGGAAACTGAGGAGTTCTCAGTGAACGCAACGATCTGGTAAGTGCGCACAAAATTTCAGATAAGAAAGTTCCTAAGTATAGGACGAGAAGTAAGAAAGTTCCTAAGTATAGGACGAGAAATAAAAAGGTTCCTAGGCATAGGACGAGAAATAATGGGATCAAAGTTTACTAAGATGGAGGGATTACTGACGGAAGTGCTTAAGGCTAACAGCACTCCACTAAAAACGAAAGCAGCTCGGCAGTTCTTGAAAAAGGTTGAGGAACTATGTCCTTGCTTTGAAGAGGAAGGACTTCTTAATATTCCTCAATGGGAACATTTGGGGGAAGAACTACATAAGCGGGACCGAGAAGAGCCACTGCCGCTAGGTATGATGGCTATTTGGAAGCTAGTACGCTCCTGTTTAGACTCTAACCATAAAATGGTTAAAAATGTTATCAAGGAAGGTGTTGAGGTGATGGAGCAGGTCAGAGAACCCTCTAAGGCAGGATCTAGCAGAGGGGGAGAAAGTTCAGAGATGAGCTCCTCAGAAGATGAGCTTGGAGAAGCCATGATGTACTTAAAATTAAAAGAGGAAGTCCCTAACAAACCTTTAAAGGGAAGGACATACAAAGAAGCCGGGAAAAAATATGACTCCCTAGCGCCCTCTGTCAGAAGGTCAAGAATTCCTACCCCTGAATATAGGCCTATAGCACCACCTGCAGAATGGCCGCCACCATATAACACTTCATGCTCCCGAGGGGCATGCGGTTGTCCAGAATGTAGAAATGCAGGATGGAGGGACATTACGGACTTTACTAAACCCTCCCCTCTTGCATACCCAGTGTTAGAAGATCAAAATCAACAGAGGTTTCATCAACCACTAGACTTCAAACTTATTAAACAGTTTAAGGCAGCAGTCACTACTTATGGGCCACAGGCTGCTTATACACTTTTACTTTTGGAAGCAGTCGGTAGCATGAACCTTACCCCAGACGATTGGACTAACATGGCAAAAGCAACTCTGTCTGGTGGACAATACTTGATATGGAAAACTGCTTGGCAAGAGTGTAGCTCAAAAACTGCCCGGTGTAACGCCGTGTCAGGGAATCCCCACTGGAATATTGACATGCTTATGGGAGGAGGTCAATTTGTGGGACAAAACAATCAGATTGAGTACCCCCCAGGGGTGTATGTACAGATAGCAGCTGCAGCCACTAGGGCTTGGAAGACCATACAGGGTTCTGGTGATTTGCAGGGACAACTTTCCAAGGTGTTGCAGGGGCCTAATGAACCCTATGCTGACTTTGTAGATCATCTGCTCCAAGTAGCAAGGTGCATATTTGGGGATGTGGACCAAGCAATGTCCCTTGTTAAACAATTAGCCTATGAACAAGCAAATAAATGGTGTAGAGAGGCTATCCGCCCTTGGAAGTCTAAGGACCTGACTACGTATATCAAAGTGTGTCGAGACATCACTGATACAGTTGTTCAGGGCCAAGTTATGGCAGCAGCAGTAGCCCAAGGGATAAGAAGTTTCAATGGAGGAACCAGGAGTTCTTCCAAGGCTTGTTTCCTTTGTGGAAGGGACGGTCATCTTAAGAGGGATTGTCCAGAGGGTAAAGGATTTCCTAGACCAGTCAAGCCCGCACCTGGGTTGTGCCCTCATTGCCATAAAGGGAATCATTGGGCTAATGAATGTAGGTCCCAGAAAGATATTCAAGGAAATCCCCTGCCACCGAATAACTGGATTCAATCCAATGACTCAAAAAACGGGAAGCAGGGTCCCGCGCCCCGGGGCCTGACACAAATTTATGGGGTGCTAACACAAATGCCCAGGACATGGTATCCTCCCTCAGAGAAAGGCGCGCAACCTCTGGATCAGCAGGGCTCGATATCAGAGCAGCCACCCGAATGGTCCTAACACCAGAGATGGGCATTCAAGCATTAGCCTCCGATCTAAGAGGGGGCCCCCCTCATGGTACTGTAGTTTTATTACTTGGCCGAAGTTCCACTTATCTCAAAGGTCTGATAGTTCACCCTGGGGTAATAGATTCAGATTATGAGGGAGAGATCAAGATACTGGTGTCTCCCCAAGGGGAGTTACTGCAATTAGCCCTGGAGATGGGATAGCTCAACTTCTCATACTCCCTAGCCATCATGAAGCCTTTCCCACTAAAGGAAAAGAAAGAGGTACGGGAGGTTTGGGGTCTACAGGAGTTGACCTAACATGCCTGACCCTGGATATGACTGATAGGCCCATAATTACTCTCAAGGTGCAAGGAAGAAAATTTTTAGGGTTACTGGATACAGGCGCCGATACAAGCATCATCAGCCAACAAGAGTGGCCTCCAAGATGGCCCCTAACACAAATCCTATAAATCCTGTAAATCCTAAACACAAAACAAACACTCAGGGGTTTAGGAATCGCTCAAAGTCCTGATCAAAGCCCAGCTACCCTTGAGTGGGAGGATGACGAAGGCCATAGGGGAACTTTTCAGCCCCATGTCTGCAATATTCCTATTTCCCTCTGCGGATGGCACGTGAATTCTAATACCTTAAGGTATAGATTCCATATCACCAAAGAACAGGCAAGAGATATAGTAAGGACCTGTGGGAATTGTGCCACATTACTCCCTCAGCCTTCCTTGGGGGTAAATCCCAAAGGCCTTCAAGCTAATCACCTGTGGCAAATGGATGTCACACATTTACCTGAATTCGGGCAACAAAAGTACGTACATATATCAGTGGGCACTTATTCGGGTATCATAATGGCTACTCCCCTCACGGTGGAGAATTCAAAACAAGTCATCACACACTGCCTACGATGCTTCACAGATTGGGGTATCCCAAAACAAATAAATACAGATAATGGACCTGCATATACATCAAAATCTATCCATCAATTCCTGAGTCAATTTGGTATAGTCCATACTACAGGTATACCCTACAATCCACAAGGTCAAGGAATAAATGAACACGCCAATGGCACCTTCAAACGATGCTTAAAAAAAATAAGAAAAGGGGGAATAGAGGATGACTACAAGTCACCCCATGATCTTACATCTCTCACCCTTTACATTTTAATTTTTTTGTCCTTGGACCATAATGGTACATCTACAGCGGACAGGCATGCGGCGGTTACCGAAAGCACTCTAGCCCAGGCCAAGTGGAAGGATATACTCACAGGCCAATGGAGAGGCCCTGACCCAGTCTTAAGATGGCACAGAGGTTCTGTTTGTCTTTTTCCACAGGGTGCCCAAGTGCCTATCTGGGTCCTGGAGCGACTGATTAGAAGAATCGATCAACATGGCCTGCCCCGTCCTGATGCTCAGCCTGATAGCAATCCTGGTGACACCAGCATCCCTTCAACAGATGCACCAACCTACTTTCATTCCCATGCCCGTTTCTGTAAATCCTAATGATTTGCCTGTATTGCTCTCAAGACATAAAAGAGACTTTGGGATCACTGCAGCTATTATTGCGGCTGTAGCGGCCTCCGCAGCTGCAGCAACTGCAGCGGCTGTAGCTCTCACCACGTCTGTACAGACTGCCTCCACTCTTAATAACCTAACTACCGGAGTTGCAGAAGCCCTCACCACACAAGAACTAATTAATGGCCACCATCAAGCCGGCATTATGATCATCAATCAGCGAGTAGATCTAATCCAGGAACAAGTGGACATTCTCCAGAAACTATTGACGACCAGATGCATCCAATCACTTTCTGGACTTTGCATAACCTCCATGGCCTATAATAACCTTTCTATTGCCGCTAATCTGTCGAAAGAGTTAAGCAGATACCTAAATGGGACATGGTCCAATCAATATTATAATTTGACAAGATTGTTAAGACAACAAATATTCACTATTAATGCAACTAAGATTGACATAGCTCCATTATCGAATTGGGTACCAATCACTCTCGTTTGCTAAAGAGTGGGCCGGTATGGGTGCACTATTAATTGGACTACTCCTGAGCTTGATCCTTATGTTCCGCTGTTTTGCATCATTACGTAAACAACAACGTAGACAACAGTTGGCGCTACTACAAGCTTGCATGGCACTGGAAGCTGGTACATTTCCCCAAATCTGGCTGGCAGCGCTAGATCAGTAGTCAATGACGGGTAAGATTGGCTGCATGCACATAGCAACCTAAGCCAGGAGTTCTCCAACCAGGGGGAATTATCCGATGACGGGTAAGCATGTCCATGACAGCTGACAACCTAAGACAGGCACGATCTCCTGCCTTGCATGCCTAATATAAAAGAAAAGGGGGAGATGTTGGTGCCCGAAAGTAAACACGCCATTAAGATGGCGGCTGGATGTGAGCCAATAGGCAGAACTGAGGATTAAGGAAGTAGTCCAAAATGCCTCTTGTATCTATGTGGCTGCAAGTGATTGGTTGTACAACTTTGGTATATATACACATGCACGGGCTGTGATAAGGGAGTTCCCAACAGCTACCCAGAAATAAAGCTTGCTTCACTGAGGTCTCCTGGTCGTTCTTGCTGGCGAGAGTGACAGCTTTCTGCTCAGCAGGGAGCCTGCTTCCCCCTCTCTCTCTGCCTGCCTCTCTGCCTATTTGTGATCTCTCTCTCTGTCAAATAAATAAATAAATTTTTAAAAAAATATATAAAGTGGATAAATGTGTTAAAAAAAAAAAAAGCAAGACACATCTAAATACTACCTGTAAGACTTTCACTTCAGAAGTAAAGATACATGCACACAGAAAGTAAAGGGAGGGAAAAATGTATTTTATGTAAATAGAAACAAAAGAAAGTTAGTGTAGCTATATTCATAGCAGGGAAAATAGATTTTAAAATAAACATTGTAATAGAAGTCACAGAAGGGCACTAAATAATGATAAAAGTGTCAATCAAGTAAGAATATATAATATTTATGCATTATATGAATGCATCATGGGGCCATTAATATAAAAGGCAAATATTAAAGACCTAAAGGGAGAAATAAACAGCAATACAATAATAGTAGGGAGTTTGCACACCCTACTTGAATATATATAAATAGATCATCCAAACAAAAAGTCAATAAAGATACATTGGCTTTGACAACACACTATATATATATGCAAAGTATTCTATCCATAAACAGCAGAATACAGATTCTTCCCAAGTGCAGAAGAAACATTTTCCAAGACAGATCATATTAGACCACAAAACAAGACTTAATAAAGTCAAGATTGATAGCATATCAAGCATCTTTTCTGATAATAATAACATGAAACTAAAAATCAATTACAAAAAGAAAAGTGGAAAAACTACAAATACATGGAGAGTAAACATCATGTTACTGAACAAGCATTCAGTCATGGAAGAAAACAAATGAGAAAATTTTTTAAATATCTTGGGACAGTTGAAAATAAAAATACAACATGCCAAGATATATGCTACATAGCAAAAGCAGTTTCTAAGAAATACAGGCCTACCTGAAGAATGAAGAGACATTTCTAATAAACAATTTAATTTCACTTCTAAAGGAACTGGAAAAAGAAGAACAAAGAACAAAATTAGTAGAAAGAAAGAAATAATTAAGATCATAGTGCAAACAAATGAAATAGAGAGTAAAATGATAATAGAAAAGATGAAGGAGACTCAGAGCTGGTTCTTTGAAAAGATAAACAAAATTGACAAAATTTTAGCCAGTTTCACCAAGTGAGAGAGAAAAAGAGAGAGAGAGGATTCAAAATCAGAAGTCTTGAATGAAAAGAAGTACAACATATTGAACAATTTTGAAGGAATGGGTGAATATCTAGAAATTTACAATTTTCCCAGACTGATTCAGAACAAGTAGAAAATTTAAATAGCCCAATTACTAGTATGGAGATTGAATCAATAATCAAAACACTCATTCAAACAATAATACAGGAGCAGATATCTTTAATAAGGAATTACACCAATTCTTTAAGTATTTAAGACATAAACTTCTCAAACTTTTCCAAAAACGCTGAAAGGAGATAAAGGTTCCAAACTCATCTGTGAGCCCTACACTTCCCTGATACCAAAACTTGACAAGGATACCACACAGACAGGCACACATATATACATACACACAAAATTACAAACCAATATCCCTGATGAACACTGACATAAAACTCCCAACGATATATTAGTAAACTAAATTCAACAATACATTAAAAGAAGCATATAGTATGTCCAAGTAGGATTTATTCCAGGGATGCAAATATTGATCAATATCTGCAGATCAATCCACATGATACACTACATTAAAAAATGAAGGACAAAAATAATAATCATTTCAGTATATGCAGATAAAGCACTTGACAAAATTCAACATCTATTTATAATTTGTTATAGAGAAAGAGAAAACACAAAGGCAAGGAGAGTGGCAGGCAGAGGGAAAAGCAGCTTCCCCCCTGAGTTAGGAGCCCAATGCGGGACTCGATCTGGGACCCTGGGATCATGACCTGAGCAGAAGGCAGACCGTTAATGGACCGAGCCACCCAGATGTCCTTGCTCCATAATTTGTAGAGTGCAGATCCTTTACCTCTTTGGTTAGGTTTTTTCCCTCGGTATCTTATGCGTTTTGGTGCAGTTGTAAATGGGATCAATTATGATTCCTTAATTTCTCTGTCTTCTTTCTCATTGTTAGTGTATAAAAATGCAACGGTTTCCTGTACGGTGATTTTGTATGCAAATTCTCCCCTGATGGCCCAGTAATTGTTTATCTCTCCTGTGTTCAGCTTCTTTTTCTCAATAATTTTATCTTCTATATCACTTATTCTCTCTCCTGCCTCATTTATCCTAGCAGTAGGAGCTTCCATTGTTGATTGCATCTCAGCAATATCCTTTTTTATTTCAACCTGATTATATCTCACTTGGTTTATTTCTCCAGAAAGGGATTCTCTAGTGTTTCATTTGCTTTTCTCAAGCCCAGCTTGAAAATAATATATAGTAATATATTATATATATAATATAATTATATATATATAATATAATTATATATATATATTTTTAATTTTATCTCTAAGATTTTACCAATATCCGTATTTATTCATTCTCTGCCACCTTGTACTGTCTCTTGTTCTTTTTTCTGGGAATTTTTCTTTCTGGTCATTTTCTCTAGAGAAGAATAAATGAACAAGAGAACAAATAAAAAATAAAATAAAAATATATAAATATATAAATACCAACCTCAAGCCCGGGGAAATATACAAAGCCAAAAAAAAAAAAAAAGGTTAGGGGACAAGAGAAGAAAATCAAACAGGTAGACAGAACAAGGGTGATACACTTGGTCTGGGGTGTATTTTAGTTTGTTTGTTAGAAGACATATCCCAAACTTGTAAAGAAAGGAAATATATATATATATTTATATATAAAATATATATATATATATAAAATATATCTATGTATATAAAAATAGAATACGGTGTAAGAAAGGCTAAAACAAAGAATATATCTATAAAAAACAAATGTAAAAATGAAAATTTTAAAATTTAAAAATGAAAAATTTAAAAAGACTTAAAGTGTTGACAAAATAAGGAACTAGTTCGAAAGGGAAAAAAAGAAAATTTTAAACTGAAAGACAAAATAACCATGAGAAAAACCTCAAATTATCTATGCTATTTTTTTCTAGCACTGAAGTTTTTCAGTTCTTTGTGATACATAAACATTTTATTAGCTTGGTGTTACTGATAATCTTCTGGGGGTCTGCTACAATGAATCTCAGGTGTCTTTGCCTGGGCAGAGTTTCTCTTCCCTCACAGGAGGCCAGACTCAGTGTAAACTCCTTCCACACCTCCTACCTTGCAAAAAGTGATCACTTTTCTATTTGCACAGTTGCAACAATTCTTTTCTTAGGTCTTAGGTTGAATTCATAGGTGTTCAGAATTATTGGATAGATATCTAGCTGAATCCAGGGACCAGATGAAACAAGGTCCCATACTCTTCCTCCATCTTCCAATAGAAATCTGTTGCATTTTTATACACTAACAAATTATCAGAAAGATTAAAAATAATTCAATTTACAGTTGCATCAAAAAGAATAAAATAATTTGGCATAAGTTTAACCAAGGTGGCAAAAAAAACTGTATTTGATTTTATTTTTAAATTTTTTTAAATTTATTTAGTTGACAGAGATCACAAGTAGGCAGAGAGGTAGGCAGAGAGAGAGGGGAAGAAGCAGGCTCCCTGCTGAGCAAAGAACACAATGCTGGGCTCAATCCCAGGACTCTGGGATCATGACCTGAGCCAAAGGCAGAGGCTTTAACCCACTGAGCCACCCAGGCTCCCTGAAAGAACTGTATTTAAAAAATGAGAAGGCAGTCGCCCAGCTAGCTCAGTTGGTAGAGCATGAGACTCTTAAAAATGAGAAAGCAATTGATGAAAAGAGACAAATAAGTGGAAAAATATTCCATGTTCATGTATTTGCAGAATTAATGTTTTCAAAATGTACATACTCAAATCAACCTACAAATTTAATTCAATTCCTCTCAAAGTTCTAATGATATATGGATATGTATATATTTAATTCCTCTCAAAGTTCTAATGATATATGTATATATACATACATACATATATGTATGTATATATGGATATATATATATATATCCATATCCATATCCATACATATATATATATATATATATATATCCATATATATATTCTGGTTCTGATACAGAACCAGAACAAATGGTTCTGTAATTTATTTGAAACCACAGGAGACCTGGAATAACCAAAAGAATTTTGAAAGAGAACATAGCTGAATGTATTACACTCCCTTATTTCAAATTATACTACAAAGGTATACTAATCAAAACTTTATGGTATTTGTCCAAAAACATACAGATCAATAGAACAAAATAGAGAACCCAGGAATAAATCCACAAACATATGGTCTGCTAATTTATGACAAAATAGTCAAGTACATATAGTGGGGAAATTGGTCTTTTTAATCAATTTTGGTCATTAAACTGGACAGCTACATGCAAGGTAATCAAGCCATATACAAAACCAGTTCAAAATGGATTAAATACTTGAATGTGAGACCTGAAACCATATACTTTAAGCAGAATACATAGGCAATAATTCCCTTGATGTTAGTCTTAGTGATGTTTTTATATCTTACTCCAAATGTAAGGGAAACAAAAGCAAAAATAAACAAATGGAACTACATCAAATTAAAGGCTTCTTCACAGCTTAAGAAACCATCAAAAAAAAAAAAAAAAAAGACAGTCTAGTGAATGAAATTCACTATTTTTCTAGTGAATTAATAAACAAAAAGACAGTCTAGTGAATGAAAATTTATTTTCAGATCAAATATTCTATTAGAGGTTAATTTCCAAAATGTGTGAAGAACTTATACATGGGGAGTCCTGGGTAGCTCAGTCAGTTAAGCCTCCAACTCTTGGTTTTAGCTCAGGTCATGCTCTTAGGATCCTGGGATCAATTGTTATGTTGGGCTCTGAACTCAGCAAGGAATCTGACTCTCTGCCTCTCTCCCTGCTCATGTACTTTCTTTCTAAAATAAATAAATAAATTTAAAAAAGAAAGAACTTATACAATTTACAACACAATTCTAAATACCAAATAAAGAGAAGACAAAAATACATTAAAATATTTGAACTAAGTGAAAATAGAATTAAAACATTAAAATTTGTGGGATACAGATTAGGACTTAAAAAATTTATAGCATTAGATAGATATATTAGAAAATGTCCTTTAGACATAATAGTCTAAGTTCCACTTTACAATATTAGAAAAATAAGAGAAAATAACATCAAAAGTAGTAACAGAAGAAATGAAAATTAGAGCAGATATTCATGTGTTTGAAAGCAGGAAAACAAAGAAAATCAATAAAACCAAAAGCTGGTTCTTTGAGAAGATCAATAAAATTGAAAAACATCTAGTCAAACTAACCAAAATAAAAAGACAAAGCAAAAATCTTACCATTACCATAAATGAAATAAGTTTCGTGACCAGTGATTCTGTGAACACTAAAAGGAAAATAAAGGAGCAAATTTGATAACACAGATGAAATGGATTAATTCCATGAAATACACAAAATTCTAAAACTCACACAAGGAAAACTAGGTAACCTGAATAGTCTTCTACCTATAAAAGGAATTGAATTAGTAAATAGTAAACTTCCAAAAAAAGAACTTTCCAGGCCCAGTGGTGAATTCTATCAAACATTTAAAGACAAAAACTATACCAATTTCCCACAGTCTCTAAGAAAATGGAAACACAGAGAACATCTCCTAACTTATTCCTGAAATAAGCATTACCCTGACAAAAAACCAATAGAGACATTGCAAATTTAAAATCTCCAGATTCAGATTTCTAATGAAGGATAGGTTCAACAATCCTTTACAAAATATTGGGATAGAAGTCCTAGCAGCAGCAATCAGACAACAAATTGGCAATGAAGAAGTCAAACTCTCTTTCTTCACAGATGACATGATTCTTTATATGGAAAACCCAAAAGACTCCACCCCCAAACTACTACAACTCATACAGCAATTCAGTAAGGTGGCAGGATACAAAGTCAATGTACAGAAATCAGTGACTTTCTTATGCACTAACCATGAAAATACAGAAAGGGAAATTAGAGAATCGATTCCATTTACTATAGCACCAAGAACCATAAGATACCTGGGAATAAACCTAACCAAAGAGGTAAAGGATCTGTACTCAAGGAACTACAGAACACTCATGAAAGAAATTGAAGAAGACACTAAAAGATGGAAGACCATACCATGCTCTTGGATCGGAAGAATAAACATTGTTAAAATGTCTATACTGCCTAGAGCAATCTATACTTTTAATGACATTCTGATCAAAATTCCACCGGTATTTTTCAGAGAGCTGGAGCAAATAATCCTAAAATTTGTATGGAATCAGAAGAGACCCGAAATTCCTAAGGAAATGTTGAAAAACAAAAATAAAACTGGCGGCATCACGTTACCTGATTTCAAGCTTTATTACAAAGCTGTGATCACCAAGACAGCATGGTACTGGCATAAAAACAGATACATAGACCAGTGGAAAAGAGTAGAGAGTTCAGATATGGATCCTCATCTCTATGGTCAATTAATCTTCGACAAAACAGGAAAAAATATACAGTGGAAAAAAGACAGCCTCTTCAATAAATTGTGCTGGGAAAATTGGACAGCTATATGTATAAGAATGAAATTCGACCATTTTCTTACACCATACACAAGGATGGATAAAAGAACTCAATGTGAGAAAAGAATCCATCAGAATCCGAAAGGAGAACATTGGCAGTAACCTCTTTGATAGCTGCCACAGCAACTTCTTTCAAGATATGTCCCCAAAGGCAAAGGAAACAAAAGCAAAAATGAACTTTTGGGACTTCATCAAGATCAAAAGCAAAAAAACAAAGAGGAAATCCACGGAAAGGGAGAAGATATTTGCAAGTGACAGTACAGACAAAAGGTTGATATCCAGGATCTATAATGAACTCCTCAAACTCAACACACACAAGACATAATTATATCAAAAAATGGGCAGAAGATATGAACAGACACTTCTCCAATGAAGACCTACAAATGGCTATCAGACACATGAAAAACTGTTCATCATCACTAGCCATCAGGGAGAATAAAATTAAAACCACATTGAAAAACCACCTTACACCAGTTAGAATGGCCAAAATTAGCAAGACAGGAAACAACATGTGTTGGAGAGGATGTGGAGAAAGGGGAACCCTCTTACACTGTTGGTGGGAATGCAAGTTGGTGTGGCCAGTTTGGAGAACAGTGTGGAGATTCCTCAAGAAATTAAAAATAGAGCTTCCCTTTGACCCTGCAATTGCACTCCTAGGTATTCACCCAAACGGTACAGATGTAGTGAAAAGAAGGGCCATCTGTACCCCAATGTTTATAGCAGCAATGGCCACAGTCGCCAAACCGTGGAAAGAACAAAGATGCCCTTCAACGGACGAATGGAGAAGGAAGATGTGGTTCACATATACTATGGAGTATTATGCCTCCATCAGAAAGGATGAATACCCAACTTTCGTAGCAACATGGATGGGACTGGAAGAGGTTATGCTGAGTGAAATAAGTCAAGCAGAGAGAGTCAATGATCATATGGTTTCACTTATTTGTGGAGCATAACAAATAACATGGAGGACATGGGGAAATGGAGAGGAGAATGGAGTTGAAAGAAATTGGAAGGGGAAGTGAACTGTGAGAGACTATGGACTCTGGAAAACAATCTGAAGATTTTGAAGGGGCGGTGGGGTGGGGGAACCAGGTGGTGGGTATTGGAGAGGGCACAGATTGCATGGAGCACTGGATAAGGTGCAAAAACAATGAATACTGTTACGCTGAAAAGAAATTAAAAAATAGTACCATACTGACTCCAACAAAGCATAAAAAAATATGTACATCACAACCAACTGGAATTCATTCCAGGTATCTAAGGCTCATTGAACATCAGAAAATAAATCAAGTTAACCCACCAAATAACCAGGCTAAGAAAGAAAAATGGCATGATTACATCAATCGATGAAGAATAAGTTTTTGACAAAATCTGATCATGAATTTTAAAATATCAGCAGACTAGATAATATAGGAGATTTTCCTTAATGTGATAAAGAGCATTTATAATAACACTAAAACTAATCATCTTATTTTTTAGTGAGAAATTGGGTATTTTCCCCTAGGATCAAAGGCAAAGAAGCATTTTTTTTTTTCTTTCACTGTTTGTAAAATGGTGGTGTAATTTTGGAAGACAAATTAACAATTTCTTATAAAGCTAAGGTTTTATCATACAATATAACAATTGTGTCCTTGGTATTTATTCACCTTATCTGAAAATTGTGTTCTCAATTAAAACCTGTATGTGAATATATACATATAACAGCTTTATCAGAAATTGCCAGAACTGGAAGAAACTGGATGTTCTACAATAGATGAATAGATAAACATTGATACATCCATAAAATGAAATACTGTTAAGTTATAAGTGATATTAAATTTCAAGGGTTTAGTGAAGTGGTTTAATAAAGGACAGGGAATTATTTGGATCATTGAAAAATTCTGTGTGATACTGTAATTGTGAAACATGATACTAAACCTTTATTTAAAAAGCAAATAACTGGGGCACCTGGGTGGTTCAGTGGGTTAAGCGTCTGCCTTTGGCTCAGGTCATGATCTCAGGGTCCTGGAATCGAGCCCCGCATCAGGCTCTCTGCTCAGCAGGGAGCCTGCTTCCCCCCTCTCTCTCTCTGCCTGCCTCTCTACCTACTTGTGATCTCTCTCTCTCTCTGTCAAATAAAAAAAAAAAAAAAGCAAATAACTGGGGGGAACAAGATTGCGGGGAAATAGGAAGAGGCGCCTTTTAAGCCTGTACCCCAAAGTGAGCTGATTACCTACCAAAGAACTCCATTCACCCATGAAATCAGCCTGAGATCAGCATTATACACGTCTGGATCTCTACAGGGGCAGAAGACGCTAGTGGGCAGGTAAAGCAGAGTAGGAACGGCGGACTGATATCAGAAGATAAACAAAAGGGGGAGGAACCCACCGAAGGCGACCAGTTGGAAAGTAATACCCCAATACAAGCGGGAGTGCCCTTCGTCTGGGGACCAGCATTAACTTGGAGACTGGTTGAAAGCACTCCAAAAGAGCAAAGGATCATGGGGGGAAATTGTGGGAATCGGGGCGGCTAGGGACAGGGGCTTAAGTCCCCAGTCCCAGGACAGCCTCCCCAGCACTGAGGCAAAGAGAGTGCAGTGGAGGAAGCATGTCTTGGTCCCTAAGCCACCAGCGCGCCCGAGAATGCGTGGGTTCTAGCTCCTGTGAGGGGATGGGAGCCACGCTGGGCGGCAGGACGCGCGAGCCCTACTACAAAGCCTGAGATACACGTGCACGTCCCTCATGCTCCTCTGAGAAAGGTACATAGGCCAGGCCCGCGCTCTTTGACCCATGCCATTATTTCAGAGCCTAAGCCGCTCGCCCCAAACTCTCCCCTGACAGAGGTGCACAAAAGCCCAGCCTGGTGCTTTCGGACCTGTGTCCCATTGTCAGTGCCTGAGATACGCACACAACCCATAGCCACCCCTGAAAGAGGTGCATGCAAGCCAGGCACTCCCAGCCTGGGCCAGCTGGAAAACCTCAGTGTGCGATTGTTTCGTGGAACCTCTCTGGTGGTCAGGAGCTCCCAGACAGCCGCTACTGCCTTGGATTTGGGTACAAGCAAAAGATCCTGCGTCCCCAGGGTCTGCAACTTGGAACCTGCTCTGCCAGCAGCCAAGGGGGAACTTATTTAGGTTCTGCAGCCAGACTGAGGCTTCTCTCTGAGAGGGAGATCAGGGTGCGGTTTGTTTTCCTCTAAAACTACAAAAGCCATCAAAAGCGGTCAAGGTGAGAGAAAAAAAAAGTGAACAAACCTAAAAACCGACAGACAACAAAAGCCTGAAAAAAAACCAGTTTACTCAGAGCCCACCCCCTTGAGGGGGGGTGGGAGGACTTAACGCGTGGTAGGCCCCTCCCCCAGAAAACAAACCAAAAAAATTTTTTAAAAAAAGGAGGAAAAATAAAAGGACTACAAGAGAACAACCAGTACTTCATAGGAAAACTTTTATTTTTCACTCGTTCCCACTATTCTGGTTCATTTTTTTTTACACATAGGTAATTTTTTTAACCTATTTACCATCACAGCGAGCAGTACAGTACATCAAATTCCATAATACCCTACTAACCTGAACTTTTTGATACATGCACCTATGTTTTTCTTCTGCATTTTTATTTTTTGAATTCCTTTTTTTAAAATTTTAGTTTAGTTTAGTCTAGTTTATTCCTTTTTATTTTTATCCTGTAGTATTCATATAGAGTTAAACTTCAAAGTAATCCCCTTTCCCCAATCAATACTATCCCTATAGGTAAACCAATTTTTAATCCCCTTTATCTTAGGAAAGTTGAGTCCTTTAACAAAGATATCAAGATACATCCAGGAAGAATCAAAACAAATTTCCACTCACACACTGAGAATTTATAACCACTCTCCCATCTTCTTCTTTCACCAGTGTTTCTGTGTTTTTGTGTTTGTCCTGATAGCATATAAATCTTACACTTGGGGTTCTTTTTGACGAGGTTCTTCCTTTATTTGCATATATATATATTTTTTTTCTTTTGTCATGTACTTGTATCAGTCTTTTTCTTTGTCTCTTTTTGTTTGTCTAATTCATAAATCTTACCTTGGGGCCCATCTGGGCTGAACCTTCTTTTTAATCTTCCCTTTCGTTCTTGTCTTTCTCTCTCTCTCTTTTTTCTTTCTTTTCTTTTTCTTTTCTTTTGTTTCTCGTTTGGGTGGGGAATCCTGATTGCTCAGAAGTGTTCCAGGGTGCACCTTGACTGCACCACAGTTGATACATCCAGCTACGTCTGTTCAGTCATCTCCCACCAAAATGAGTAGGAGGAGGAATGCCCAACAGAAGAAAAATACAGAGGATGGACCTTCTGCAACAGAGCTAATGGCTATAAACATAGACAATATGTTGGAAAGAGAATTCAGGCTAACAATTATCCAGGCAATAGCTAGGTTGGAGAAAGCCATGGATGATCAAACGGAATTGATTAAGGCCGAACTTAAAACGACCAGACAGGATGTTCACAATGTTAGGGTGGAGCTTAAAGCTACCAGGGAGGAGGTTCACAATGCTCTCAATGAGTTCCAATCTAATTTAAACTCTTTCAAAGCTAGGATAACTGAGACAGAAGATAGAATTAGTGATCTAGAGGGCAAACATATAGAGAGAAAGTATCAGGAGGAAGCTTGGAACAAACAGTTTAGAAACCATGAAAACAGAATCAGGGAAATAAATGATGTCATGAAGCATTCCAACATCAGAATTATTGGAATCCCTGAAGGGGAGGAGAAAGAAAGAAGTCTAGAATATATAGTGGAACAAATCCTTCATGAAAATTTTCCCAATCTCGCGAATGGAAACAGCATTCACGTACTAGAGGCTGAACGGTCGCCACCCAAGATTATACATTCCAAAAAAAAAAAAAAAAAAAAACAACATCACAACACCAGATAGTCAAATTGAGGATTTATAATTGTAGGTGTAATCTCGTGAAAGCTACCGGAGCAAAGAGGCTCCTTACTTACAGAGGGAAGCCCATCAGAATAACGTCACACCTGTCCACAGAGACCTGGCAAGCCAGAAAAGGCTGGCAAGATATATTCAGGGCACTAATAGAGAAAAACACGCAGCCAAGAATACTTTATCCAGCAAGACTGACATTCAAAATGGATGGAGAGATAAAGAGTTTCCAAGACCGGCAAGATTTAAAAGACTATGGAACCACCAAGCCGAAACTGCAGGAAATATTAAGGGGGGGTTCTATAAAAGAGGAAAAATCCTAAGAATAGCATTGAACAGAAATACAGAGACAATCTACAGAAAGAAAGACTTCAAAGGTAACACAATGTCAATAAAAACGTATCTATTAATAATCACTCTCAATGTGAATGGCCTAAATGCACCCATAAAACAGCACAGGGTTGCAGATTGGATAAAACGACAGGACCCATCCATATGGTGTCTACAGGAGACCCATTTTGAACCTACAGATACACCCAGACTGAAAGGTAAGGGATGGAGAAGCATAATTCATGCCAATGGGCCTCAAAAGAAGGCTGGGGTAGCGATTCTCATATCAGATAAGTTAGACTTTAAACTAAAGACTGTAGTCAGATATACAGAAGGACACTACATAATCCTTAAAGGGACTACCCACCAAGATGATCTAACAATTGTAAATATCTATGCTCCCAATATGGGAGCAGGCAATTACTTAAGGAAACTGTTAAGATAAACAGTCATATTGATATGAATACACTAATCATAGGAGATCTTAACACGCCTCACTCAGAAATAGACAGATCATCGAAGCAGAAAATCAATAAATAAAGAAGAGCATTGAATGACACATTGGACCAGATGGACCTCATAGATATAAACAGAACATTCCACCCTAAAACAAAAGAATACCCATTCTTCTCAAGTGCACACAGAACCATTTCCAGAATACACCACATACTGGGTCACAAATCAGGATTCAACCAATACCAAAAGACTGAGATTATTCCCTGCATATTCTCAGATCACAATGCTTTGAAACTGGAGCTCAATCACAAGGAAAAGTTCAGAAGGAACTGAAACACCTGAAAGCTAAAGGCCACCTTGCTTAACAATGCTTGGATCAACCAGGAGATCAAAGAAGAACTGAAACAATTCATAGAAACCAATGAGAATGAAGACACTTCGACCCAAAACCTATGAAATAAAGCAAGGGCGGTCCTAAGGGGGAAATACATAGCCATCCAAGCCTCCCTCAAAAAAATTGAAAAATCCAGAGCACAGCAGCTGTCTCTACACCTTAAAGAACTGGAGAATCAACAAGTCAAACCAACTCCACACACAAGAAGGGGAATCATCAAGACTAGAGCTGAGATCAATGAGGTAGAAACCAGAGATACAGTAGAGCGTATCAATGAAACTAGAAGCTGGTTTTTTGAAAGAATCAATAAGATCGATAAACGATTGGCCATACTAATCCAAAGAAAAGAGAGAAAGCTCAAATACATAAAATTATGAATGAAAAGGGAGAGATCACAATGAACACCAAGGAAGTAGAAACAATCATCGGAAGTTATTATCAACAGTTATATGCCAATAAGCTTAGCAACCTAGATGAAATGGATGCATCCTGGAAAACTATAAACTACCAAACTGAAGCACGAAGAAATCAACAATGTGAATTCACCAATACCTAGTAACGAGATTGAAGCAGTGATCAAAAACTTCCCAAAACACAAGAGCCCAGGACCTTATGGATTCCCTGGGGAATTCTACCAAACTTTCAAAGAAGAAATAACATCTATTCTCCTGAGCTTTTTGAAAAAATTGAAGCAGAAGGGAAACTTCCAGACTCTTTCTATGAATCCAGCATTTCCCTGATCCCCAAACCAGGCAAAGACCCTACAAAAAGGAGAATTTGAGACAAATATCATTGATGAATATGGATGCTAAGATTCTCCACAATATCCTAGCAAACAGGATCCAACAGTACATTAAAAAGATTATCCACCATGACCAGGTGGGATTCATCCCTGGGCTACAAGGATGGTTCAACATTCGCAAATCAATCAATGTGATACAACAAATTAATATGAGACGAGAGAAGAACCACATGGTCCTCTCAATCGATGCAGAAAAAGCATTTGATAAATCCAGCATCCGTTCCTGGTTAAAATGCTTCAAAGTATAGGGATAGAGGGAACATTCCGGAACCTCATCAAATCTATCTATGAAAGACCCACAGCAAATATCCTCAATGGGAGAAAGCTTGAAGCCTTCCCATTGAGATCAGGAACAAGACAAGGATGCCCACTTTCACCACTCTTGTTCAACATAGTATTAGAAGTCCTAGCAACAGCAATCAGAACAGAGAGAAATAAAAGGTATCCAAATTGGCAATGAAGAAGTCAAACTCTCTCTATTCACAGATGACATGACTATTTATATGGAAAACCCAAAAGACTCCACCCCCAAACTACTAGAGCTCATACAGCAATTCAGCAACGTGGCAGGATACAATGTCAATGTACAGAAATCAGTGGCTTTCTTATACCCTAACAATGAAAATACAGAAAGGGAAATTAGAGAATCAATTCCATTTACTATAGCACCAAGAACCATAAGATACCTGGGAATAAACTTAACAAAATAGGTAAAGGATCTGTACTCGAGGAACTACAGAACACTCATGAAAGAAATTGAAGAAGATACGAAAAGATGGAAGACCATTCCATGCTCTTGGATGGGAAGAATAAATATTGTTAAAATGTCTATACTGCCTAGAGCAATCTATACTTTTAATGCCATTCCGATCAAATTTCCACCGGTATTCTTCGAAGAGCTGGAGCAAATAATCCAAAAATTTGTATGGAATCAGAAGAGACCCCGAATTGCTAAGGAAAGGTTGAAAAACAAAAATAAAGCTGGGGGCATCACGTTACCCAATTTCAAGCTTTATTACAAAGCTGTGATCACCAAGACAGCATGGTACTGGCATAAAAACAGACACATAGACCAGTGGAACAGAGTAGAGAGCCCAGATATGGAACCTCAACTCTATGGGCAAATAATCTTTGACAAAACAGGAAAAAATATACAGTGGAAAAAAAGAGTCTCTAGAATAAATGGTGCTGGGAAAACTGGACAGCAATATGTAGAAGAATTAAACTCGACCATTCTCTTTCACCATACACAAGGATAAACTCAAAATGGATAAAAGACTTCAACGTGAGACAGGAATCCATCAGAATCCTAGAGGAGAACATAGGCAGTAATCTCTTCGATATCAGCCACAGCAACTTCTTTCAAGATATGTCTCCAAAGGCAAAGAAAACAAAAGTGAAAATAGACGTTTGGGACTTCATCAAAATCAAAAACTTCTGCACAGCAAAGGAAACAAAACAAAGAGGCAACCCACGGAGTGGGAGAAGATATTTGCAAATGACAGTACAGACAAAAGGTTGATATCCAGGATCTATAATGAACTCCTCAAACTCTACACACATGAAACAGGCAAACATATCAAAAAATGGGCAGAATATATGAACAGACACTTCTCCAATGAAGACATACTAATGGCTATCAGACACATGAAAAATGTCCATCATCACTAGCCATCAGGGAGATTCAAATTAAAAGTACATTGAGATATCACCTTATACCAGTTAGAATGGCCCAAATTAGCAAGACAGGAAACAACATGTGTTGGAGAGGATGTGGAGAAATGGGAACCCTCTTACACTGTTGGTGGGAATGCAAGTTGGTGCAGCCTCTTTGGAGAACAGTGTGGAGATTCCTCAAGAAATTAAAAATAGAACTTCTCTATGACCCTGCCATCGCACTCCTGGGTATTTACCCCAAAGATACAGATGTCGTGAAAAGAAGGGCCATCTGTACCCCAATGTTTATAGCAGCAATGGCCATGGTCGCCAAACTATGGAAAGAACCAAGATGCCCTTCAACTGATGAATGGATAAGGAAGATGTGGTCCATATACACTATGGAGTATTATGCCTCCATCAGAAAGGATGAATACCCAACTTTTGTAGCAACATGGACCGGACTAGAAGAGATCATGCTGAGTGATATAAGTCAAGCAGAGAGAATCAACTATCATATGGTTTCACTTATTTGTGGAGCATAACAAATATCATGGAGGACAAGGGGTGTTAGAGAGGAGAAGGGAGTTGGGATAAATTGGTAGAGGAGGTGAATCATGAGAGACTATGGACTCTGAAAAACTATCTGAGGGGTTTGAAGTGCCCGGGGCGTGGGAGGTTGGGCTACCAGGTGGTGGGTATTATAGAGGGCATGGATTGTATGGAGCACTGGGTGTGGTAAAGAAATAATGAATACTGTTTTTCTGAAAATAAATAAATTAATTTAATAAAAAAATAAAAAAGCAAATAACTTTATAATACAAAGAATACACTTTGATGTGCGCAAATTTTAAAAATGAGATGACCAATGTTCAAGGAAAGAATGCAAAATGCACTCGGCATCAGGGAAATACAAATCAAAACCACAATGAGATATCACCTCACACCAGTCAGAATGGCTAAAATCAACAAGTCAGGAAATGACAGATGCTGGCGAGGATGCAGAGAAAGGGGAACCCTCCTACACTGTTGGTGGGAATGCAAGCTGGGGCAACCACTCTGGAAAACAGCTTGGAGGTTCCTCAAAATGTTGAAAATAGAACTGCCCTATGACCCAGCAATTGCACTACTGGTTTATTTACCCTAAAGATAAAAATGTAGTGATCCGAAGGGGCACGTGCACCCGAATGTTTATAGCAGCAATGTCCACAATAGCCAAAGTATGGAAAGAACCTAGATGTCCATCAACAGATGAATGGATCAAGAAGATGTGGTATATATACACAATGGAATACTATGCAGCCATCAAAAGAAATGAAATCTTGCCATTTGTGACAACTTGGATGGAACTAGAGGGTATCATGCTTAGGGAAATAAGTCAAGTGGAGAAAGACAATTGTCATATGATCTCCCTGATATGAGGAAGTGGTGATGCAACATGGGGGCTTAAGGGGATAGGAGAAGAATACATGAAATAAGATGAGATTGGGAGGCAGACAAACCACAAGTGACTCTTAATCTCACAAAACAAACTGATGGTTGCTGGGGGGAGGGGGTTGAGGGAAGAGGGGTGGGGTTATGGACATTGGGGAGGGTATGTGCTTTGGTGAGTGCTGTGAAGTGTGTAAACCTGGCGATTCACAGACCTGTACCCCTGGGGATAAAAATATATGTTTATAAAAAATAAAAAATTTAAAAAAAAAGAATGCAGAATGTAATTAACAATTTAACTACACTATAAATGTATAAATTAATGTCATTGAAGGAAGTCTAGTGGATTTGGTGAAGGGGGTGGTGTGCTAATCTACATATCTTTGAAAGTGAATGGAGATAGTGTGACTAACAGTAAAGCAAACAAACTGCACATAAATAAAGCACTGTAGTTGGTAAAACTGTTTCCCATAGTGCAATGCAATGACAATTCTGATACTAATATACATGTATACTGAAAATGAGCAGTTAAGTAAGTGGATAGCAAAAAAGAGGAAAAGAGTCAGAGTATTGATGATAGACAGTGGTTCATTATTCTACAAAATATATAAATAGGAGTTGACAGAATTTTATTATCTTGTACTTACATGCTTAAGTTCAATATTTCACCAATATGTCAGTCTTTGTTGTTCAAACTTAAAATATCAATTTGTTTATATCAGCAGCAATTTTTCTCTATATAAAACCACAAAATGTGAAATGATTGCTTTATTTTATTTAAAATTCTCTTAATGTATATATAATCTTAAAAATTCTAGTCTCAAATTTCTCTCAAATTTCAATACAATTTTACCATGCCACACATTCTATGATTTTACTAAGTATTGTTTGTTTGTTTTTATGGCAGGTACTAATAGCATATCGCTTTCCCAGGAAGCTTTTTTTAGAATATTAACATTAGAGATGAAAACTTTTTCCAATGAAGTCTGAAGGAAACAGGAAATTTCAAAGTCTCATACAAATTTGTGGAAAGAATGTCTAGATCTTTATTAAATTATGTCACTGAATTCTTGACAATGATGAGAAAAACTAGATTTAAAGAATTTATAATAATAATGACAATCTCAATTCATTAAGGAGTATTTATGGGCAATGTACAGCACTATTTAAGTTGTCTACTTTACAGCAATCTTTCAAGATAACTAATCCTATTTCAGTATTGCACATGAAAAAACAAGGTCCTGAAAAAGGTAATGTGCTCCACATCACATAGCCAATATTAACAGCTTTGAGATGAAAGTCATCTTATTCCAAAGCCATTGTTCTTTCTGTTACATCACATTGCCTTACAAAAGATAATTAATTATTTTAGATTTCCTATTGTTCACTTTCTCTAAGAATCTCCCCATAATCGGTATGGCTTTCTCTAACCTACCTAATAGTTCAGAGATCAGGGAAAATTATAAATAATAACTTGAGATTGCAAGGTTGTTTCTGTATCCTCAAATGCTGAAATGACCCACAGGGAGGTGGATAGGAGCAGGAAGGGGCACTTGGTCTTTTCTTTCAGACTGATTTAAATCTTGGGCTTTTGGGGGATATATTGATTCAAGTGAAGGTATTTTGTGGGATTCCAAACAAAGGAAGTCTTTATACATCAGTTGTATACACAATGTATTATACTTGAAGATATTTTAAGAGCAAGAAGTCCAAGCAAGCCCTTTGGAAAAAATTACAAGAGGACCCATCTGTGGGTGTCTGTGGCAAACCCTTGTAAGGTACTATTATGTGGTGGAATGCAGTGATATTTGAGTCACAAAAAACATCTTCTTAATATGTATGCATAAAGTTCTGCTGCATCCCAAAGTATCATGGTGGTCTAGAGTAGAAAAATTTCCACAACTGTATGAATTGTGATATGTTCTTATTTTTACTTTTGCCAAAATCAATTTTACTTGAAAATTAGAGTTGAGAAACTACTCAGATGCCAGATCCATTGTTCCTTTCAATTCCCTCATGCTTCTCATGTCTTGGGTTCACCACAGGAGTATAACAAATATACTGCAAACCCTCCAAGGCAATAAGATGTTTCTTTCTCTAGACGATTAATGTTTTTTTTTTTCTTAATTGATGCCTTAAAAAAATACTTCTAGTGTATTTAATCAACATATGCAGAAAAATTCATTGTGAATTAAATCATATTTGGTCATGTATATATGTAAAAAAGTTTGAATTTATTGGTCTTAGGAAAACACTGTTAAGTTTCAGTAGAGGACTTATTTTAGAAGCTTCAATTTTAAAAAATTCTCTAATGACCAGGAAAATATAAAAATATCTTAATATAAGTTGATGCAACTATTCCTTCCACCTAAAACAATTTCTGCATTCCAGAGGTTTCTGGGAATGGTAGTCTTAATTATATCACAAAAGATACTCCCTATTCCTCTAATTTATAATAAAATACCTTTTTTATGGGAAGGGATAATATTTCCTTTAATACTAGCTTCTGAAGTTTATCCATAGGAATAGCCCAAAGTAAACTTAACTATGGTACAGTGTCAGGGGAAGATAAAGTGTAAACTTTGAAAGAAAATTATCCGGAAGAGAGATGTTATGCCATTATCAGCCAAAAATTAAATACTTAATTAGATTTTATCTTATGGATGAAACAGAAAGTTCCTTAGAAACTTAGAAATGGTGTAAGATGATATCTCAATGTAGTTTTAATTTGAATCTCCCTGATGGCTAGTAGCAATGGCCACGATCACCAAACTGTGGAAAGAACCAAGATGCCCATCAACGGATGAATGGATAAGGAAGATGTGGTCCATATACACTATGGAGTATTATGCCTCCATCAGAAAGGACGAATACCCAACTTTTGTAGCAACATGGACAGGACTGGAGGAGATTATGCTGAGTGAAATAAGTCAAGCAGAGAGAATCAACTATCATATGGTTTCACTTATTTGTGGAGCATAACAAAAAGCATGGAGGACATGGGGAGTTAGAGAGAAGGGGGTTGGGGTAAATTGGAAGGGGAGGTGAATCATGAGAGACTATGGACTCTGAAAAACAATCTGAGGGGTTTGAAGTGGCTGGGGGGTGGGAGGTCGGGGTACCAGGTGGTGGGTATTATAGAGGGCACGGATTGCATGCAGCACTGGGTGTGGTGAAAAAATAATGATACTGTTATGCTGAAAATGAATAAATGAAGAAAATAAATAAATTAAAAAAGAAAAGAAATCAGAAATGGTCATTGCAAATCAGAAATAACTGAGGATTAATCCCTCTAATCTGAGCAGGTGCTGAACCGGCAAAGACTTTCCAATGACCTGAAATGAGCAAAGAAGTTTGGAATACAGGAACATAGGAACAAGTTAGGAAGCAGGGCGTGCACCTATTGAAGCAAACAATTCAAGTCACTGACTACAAAAATTTGAGGCTATGAAGAGTCATTTCTTGGTGTTGGCAACAGAACATGGATGTAGACTGGGAGGTAAAAGCATAGAGTTCAGTGAGACAAATTCAGGACACCACCTTTCCTGAGTATAGAAGACTTATTTTTATTACCTGTAAAGTTGACAAATGTAGTCAAAAGGCAAAAAAATGCAATATAAAAGTACCGATTCAAGTAATACTGCTAACATGAAAGAATATCAGATTTTACTTTCATATGTGCCTAAATGAATGGAAAGGCAAAATTGATTGTCATTGTTAATGTGCTGAGTGAGAATAATCTTAATAAATATGCATGTAAAATCATACCGATATATGGGTTTTATATGTTTTATAAATATATAAAACAAATAAACCCTACCCATTGAAATCTGTATTGTATGAGAAGAGGTCTATGACAATACTTGTACTAAAAATTATTTGAAGTAATCGGGACTTTAAAATTCTGGGACACAATTTTAAAGGAGTAATTTCTGCTTCTGTAAATACTAGTTTTATCCTATGACTTTCTTGTAAACTCTGTTACCATCTGAAATATTGTTAGTAGAAAAAAAATCTTATTTAATTTATCAAAGTTCTGAAACACATGTGTTTAAACATTTTTTCTCATCTTTTTCTTTGAAACTTAGAGAATCCCAGTGTAAATTACTAAGTTTACTTAGAGATTATTCTGTAATAAAATTAATAGGAACTTTAAACTCAATGAAATTAAACACTGAGATATCAAATGGGGGCAAAGATATTTGAGCACAAAGTTTCAGGAACAAGGATAGAGCCTAAGAAAAAATAAATTAGGAAAAAAACTGCAATTATATTAATCAATAATTTGATTCAAATAGTTCAAAGGAGTGCATAACTTAAATTTGGAAAATATTGAAGAAATTGGAAGAAGACTCTTAAATGGTTAAACTCTAAGTAAAATAATATGTATTTTCTATAGACCAGACAGACTTTTAATGGTGACTTTATTTTCACCTAATGCATCTGAATAGAAAATAATCCTCCCTTTAGAGAAGGAATTACAACTGTATAATGGTAGGATAGTTGGTATATCATTTCAGAAACTTGCAAATCTATGTTGCTCTCTGTACTGTTGAAAAAAATCAAATATATGTTTTGAATTATGTGTGTAAAATATATTGTTTCACCAGTAAACTCTCATACTTCAGAGTAGAAGAGTTTATACTTAAGCTACCACTTAAATCTAAAATGCAACATATAATAGTGGAGCCTTACCAGAAACCAATGGTATTAAGTAATTGCTGTCTGCTTACATAACACCAGCTATGTCTGTCTTATTGTTTACTAAAATTAAAAGTCCTAGGGGTGCCTGGGTGGCTCAGTCAGTTTCAGCTCAGGTTATGATCTTAGGGTCCTGGGATCAAGCCCTTCATCACTCTGTGCTTAGCAGGGAGTCTGCTTGAGATTCTCCTCCCTTACCTCTGTTCTCCTCTGCTCTCTCTCTAAAATAATAATAATAATAATAATAATAATAAAGGCTCTGAAAAAATAAAATAATCTTATAGGTACAAGTTAAAATTATACATTTATAAATTAATGTTCTGTATTCAGGCACACTTTCAAAAAGAATAAAATAAAAGAGTAATGTCTGCCAATATCTGCCTATCAAGATAATTCAGGTAACACCATATATTTAGTACTACATACATATTCAGTGTCATACAGAAAGTTACTCAATATACTATTAAGTGAGAAAATTTAGTAACAAGCAATTATGTGGAGTAAATGACAGCACTGGGGGAAGGGGGATCTAGAACAGCAATGACCAAGGGAAATTTATATGCTGATAGAGAAAGAAGAGAGGGGAAAGTGAATGGGAAGAAATCAGAGAGGGAGAAAAACCATGAGAGACTCTGGACTCTGGAATCCAAACTGAGAGTTACAGAAAGGAAGACGGTGGGAAGATGGGATAACCCGGTGATGGGTATTAAAAAGGGCACATGTGGTGATGAGTGTTAGGTGTTATATGCAACCAATGAATCACTGTACACTACATCAAAAAGTAATGCTGGCTAACTGAATATAATAATTTAAAAGAAAAGAAGTTCTATAATCTGCAGTGCCTAATGTGGTAATCAATACCTACATGTGGCATGTGAGCACTTGACCATGTACCTAGTGTTACTGAGGAATATCCAAGTTATTAAAGTCTTTTAAATTTATTTTTTCAAGACTAAATATTCATTTAATCTTTTTACTTCTAACGTATCTCAATATTCTCAAATCCCTCTATATTTTTTCTTTGTAACTAGGTTGTTCGCTTATATAGAATTTAAAATTTCTCTGTGCTTCATAACGTCATTTTAAGGAAATAGGTAAAAGCATTTAGATATGTACTCGGGAATTAACTCATAAGATAGTTCTCATAAAATAAGAATGCTTTCTCAAAGCTACAACCTCTTCTAGGCTAGGTCCTTAGTTATGGTGCAAAATATAGGATGTTGTATTTTATTACTCTTTCTTGCTCTTCATTTATTTCTTTCACTTTCCACACACTCTTTTACTCTTTTCTCATCTATTCTTTGTTTTTTTTTCCTCTTTTTTATATTGTTTTCTTTTTGTTTAATGCCATATAGTAGAATATGGTAAAACTATAAAGTCACCTTTAAAGTGGAAAATAAGGAAAAGAGGAAACAAGATTAACACATTTAATTTTAGTTATATTTTATGTTCATAACTTTTTATATTAGTTATAACTTACTATTATTCTATATTGGCTATAAATAATGTAAAAAATATTTTAAAAATGTAAGAAGGGGTGCCTGGGTGGCTCAGTTGGTTAAGCAGTTGCCTTCAGCTCAGGTCATGATCCCAGGGTCTTGGGATCAAACCCCACTTCAGGCTTCCTGTTCAGCAGAGAGCCTGCTTCTCCCTCTCCCTCTGCTTGCATGCTCTGCCTACTTGTACACTCTATCTCTGTGTCAAATAAAATCTTTTAAAAAATAAGAAAATGGGCAACAATTTGAAATAATGTTAATCCATTCTACAGATAACCTAACAGCCTTATATGAAACTAATTGAGGGAGAAAACCTAAAATCATAAGTTATGCATAATAAGGGATGCATAAACAGATGATTCGTTCAGAATTTCTTGATTTGTCATTCAACTGTGATTGAGAAAGGGAGTGCAAAAGGGAAGCTAATTTACTAAACAAGCGTGTTCTGAAGTGAGAGTCCATTTCAGGGACTGGTGTAGGCATTGGGGGTAGGGTAGTAAGCAGAACTAAATCCCTATTATTAAGTGTACATTTTTTGGATGATTTTAAAAATATTGATGAAGCTGATATCTCTGTGAGTCTCATGAAATCCAAACTTATTTATTGACCCAGATACGTCATCCTTCATGAACACAAATGATGCTATATAGTTTCCGCTAATGAAATATATAAATGTCGTAATAATGTCTGGTTGCGTCTTTTTTTTTTTCATTTTAATATGGAAGATTTTCAATTTCTCTACTCTAGAATCCTGTACTATGAATCAAAAATGTTTGTGTTCTCATATGCCCCATTAATACTTTGTGTTCATCTCACTGATACAGTTTACAATAAGTTAAATACAGCTTACAGTAGAATTGCATAGTAACAGTGAATTTTAAAGTTGCTACACTGTTTGTTTTCCCCTTTTGTTAAAAATGCCAAGTTTGCTTAACTTCAATTAAAATCCATATATGCCTTTCCAAAATTGCACATGACTTTTTTCTCAAATACTGCCTTCCTAGTATGCCTAACACTTTCTTTGTTTTTAATACTATAAATGATTACTGTTCTCCCAAATATGAAAATATACCAGTCTAGAATACTTGTTCATGTTCTAAAGATCTGTTTTAGAGTTAGTTCATAAAACAATCACCTGTTCAGCCACATTAAAGTATAACCTAAAAGTTCTGCAGAAATTAATAGGCTCTTTTAAAAATTTACCCAGATTCTAAAATTAAAAAAAAAAAAACAACAACAGATTACATCCTTTCCTAAAAGTACACATAGTTCAACACGGGTTAAGCCCTATTTGGTTTTGGGGAAATTTTAAGAATGATTTCTGAAGGTTTGTCTAGAATTTTAGAGACGTCATTAAGTTATTTTGTAAAATAGTAAGTAGGCCATTTCACTCTAATAGAAAACTATTTTTCAATCTATACTAAACTCAGAACAAGTTCAGGATCACTGCTAGACTTAGGCCTCCTCTAAAATTATGTTTTTCCATAAGGCTTTGGAAAGAACAGATTTTAAAAACAGTGTGCAAAAGAAACCTGCATTCTTATACTCCTAAGTATCTCTTTGTACATAGAGTGCGTATCTGCAAACCACATTGTTTCATTTAACATAATATTTAACATATATTCTCAATAGGTCTCCCACTCATATGTTTTTTAGTTTTCCAAGATTCATTGTTTAGTGCTTCATGCAATATGTGCCCTCTTTAATATCCGCCACCAGGCTTACCCATTCCCCCCCTTCCCTCTGAAACCCCCAGTTTTTTTCTCAGAGTCCACTCATATTTTACTGTAAGCTTGATACTTAAAATGTACAATCATTTCCTTTATTTACAAATAGCCTTTTTAAAGATGTCAAAGTCTGACAAAGTTTGGATTGTAAGACATTTTTAGTATCAATGGTGGCATCAAACATTTACTCATTTTACTCTGTTAAGTCTTCAGCCACAAATTCTAGTCATAACTGCCATACCTAAACCACTTTTCCTAATGTTCTAACTTAAACTAAGTTTGACAAATCTAAATAGAGTCTCCTTTTGGTTTAAGCTCTTATGCCTACATTGTGTTTCTGTCATAGGAATGATGGTAAGGGGGACTAATTAGAAGTCCAAGGAATGTGCCAGGGTTAAAATCACAGATTCTGCTCATTAACAGTCATTTACCTAAGAGTATTTCCAAAGAATTCCTTCAATGTCTGAAAAGAACAAAAACTGAAAGGGGGAGGAAGGAATAAGTTGAGAAAACCATTTATAAATATTTTATACCTGAAGTATGATTTAAAAAAAAATCACTGATACTATCCATGGAGGAATTCAATTATAAGTAAATTTCAAATATTGTTTATTTTCATTATTTGTGCCTGTGTATTTTTTTTTGTATGCATGGATGTCTGTGACCATTTTAAAGGGGGATATCCTCTCTAAATTTAAAGAGTAAAAAAGAAAGAGGAAAAAAATCAGAGCCATTTTGTTAATTGTCATTTTCCTGCTGTTTCCATGGTAATACTGGCTGCCAGACTTCTCTGCAGAGTGACAGTCCAACAATTCACACACTACATCCTTTCAAGCACAATGAATGGCTGTGAAAGAGTCCGAACAGGCACCATTCAGGAAACATGTGATATCTACTCAATGCATTACCTTTCATCCACATTTTCCAAATTGTAGTTAATTTAATTCTAAACAAATAGCTAAGGGGTACAAATGAGGATTAGAAGGAAAAGAACATCTTGAGCCCTAATGGGGGTGGTTTGTCTGAAGAACAATACAGTACTTTCTTCTGTTGCCAAGAAGGCTGGATGTAAAAATGCATTTTCCCTCTTCATCTAAGGTCTTCATTTAAACTCTATATCAACAGTAAGAACTATGACAGAAAATATCTTGGAAAAATAGTTTATGTAGATTTTGGCTTTCCATTTGGGAACACATTTGATACAGTATGAAGTAATTTCATTTAATGTGAAATAAAACATAACATCAGACATTTTATTGACATTTAGAAGCTACCAATTTTTATAAGGTTCTATTTTCCTCAATTTTTACCATCCTTCAAGGATCAGGAGAAGAAAAACAGTGAACTATGAAGTCCCTATAACAAAATACAAGGAATGGTCTTTATTTAGTCTAGAGTTCCATGTGTTTTTTGTATTTGGATATAAGTTAGGTAAGTCATGGTCATTTGAAAAACAAAAAGGACAAGAAAAAGTAAAATGACATCCCTACATATAATTTGGTATTATTTGAATAAAAGAATCATGGAAGAATTATCTCCCACATTCATTTTTCAGATACATGGCTCAGAAATACCAATCTTTAATTTTATATTCAGTATCACAATTGTACCTATAAGCATATTTGCATTTCCTCTATTATATTTAACTAAGAGACTACTCTTATTTATGTTTACTGATTAAAAAAAATCCAAATGACTCTAGTAATATTTCTTCATCTCCATTTCAACATAGTTCTGTTTGAAATATGAGCAGATGATTACATAATATACTTCCAATCCAACTGAGTTACTTGAGAGGTTATCACATTGGTCTTCAGAGAGTTTCTGTGATTTTTAACTTGATAATAATTTCAGAAGAATAGACTTTTATTCAGTTCCAATTTGTCAGCTATAAAATAATTGATAAAGAAATAAAACTTCTAGTGACTTTAATTTCTGAGTATATTTGTCCTAGGGCTAAAGTATGAACTGTACTAAGTCTTTTTTGGAAATTTCAATGGTAAAAGGATCATAGTATTTCAGATGTTTAACAAAGGTCTTAAAATTCCTTCTTTTTTACTCACCTTCTGATTTTTCCTCTAATGTTGTAGACCTTAGGGTTGATAATGTACAGTTGTTGATATGTGCAGGACAAAAAGTCATTTTCCTCATGTGTAATAGCTAGTATCAGATGTTACCTTGTGAAAAAGCCATCTTTGATACGTAGAATCAGGTAGGAAGCCATTAATTTTATTACTTCTAAAAATTTTAATCTAGAAGAAATCATAATGGTTTTCTTATGACAAGGGGAAGAAATGGACACTTTCAGTGTAAATAGTTGTATTTAGTTTCTAGGAAGCTGATATTATCATTTCAAGCCTGGGACTCAAAACCATCTAGCACTGGGCATCTCAGTGTCAAGAGTGCTGCGGGCAGATCACCCTCCATTCATGCTCCTACCACACTCAATTTTGTCTACTTCTTTTCAAGCCTGCACTCCTATGGAACAAAAATATACCTTCAAGATTTCATCTTTTGAGAGTTATCAGTAAAACTTAGATGTTATCTCTGCCAAGCCCATACCTGTGTGCTACTGTAAATCTTAGGCAAAGAGTAGAGGGAAGAGGAATTGAATTTATTAATATTACTTTTAAACACATAAATTGCAAATAATCCTATTTTATGGTAAGTTTCCAAATATTAAAAAAAAATAAAGTTAAATACTTAGAAGTGGTCTATGGAAGGAAAAAGCACAGGTAAAAGATAATTATTTCAAAGAAAATTTAATGATGCTTGAAGAAAGCTCACTATCAACAGTTAGTTTGAGAAGAGAAGCTCTTAGCTTGATAATGGTGCTTATCCAGCTACACTTTGACTATCCATATGCCTTATTACTATCTCTCAGAGCATTTCTAATTATAAAATGAAATTTCCCTGGACCAGATTTTAAATAAAAAAAAATCAATAATAACATTATTTTTTCACAAACACAAGAAGAAAACAATAGGAAACTACAGGAATTAACCCTGTAACAGATTGGTTACATGCCTCACTATGGTAGGCTCAGTAGTTTATTTTCTCCCAAAATAACAAATCATCATATTCTTCTACCGAGGGTACATTTGTCCAAGGAAACTTCCAGACCCACAAATGGATAGAGGGACTTGGGAAACTCTTGAAATAGTATGCCACATGGAAGATGTATTTGTCTAAATAATTTGTCTAATTCTGAGGAGAGGATCAAAATTTTATCTAAATCTCAAAATGGGACATTACCCAAAAGTATGGACATCACTGATTTGTGGAGTTTTAAGAACATTAGTGTTACCATCACTGTGTTACATGTGATTTCTTTAAACTACATTTCCCAGAGGGAAATGTTACCATAAAAATTAACAAACTGTTCACTCAGTCCAATAAGTTTCTTAAAAACAAAGACATAAAGTATTTGTCATGTACTTTTTAGGAATGAGTATTCTTTACCTTTTTCTCACACTTGGTCCAAATAAAGAGAAAAGTCACTAAAATCAGAAGCTTTCCAAAAGGTTGATGGTAATTCACAAGTGATTTCACTGTTTTTTATTTTTTGTTTGTTTGTTTTTTATTAACACCATTGTACTTACACAAAAGTGACACTGAGAATGAAGACTTCCTGTTTTTCTTGTTTATTTATTTATTTATTTATTACTTTGGGACATAAATATGAGTCTTTTATTTTACAATGTCACTTTTCTCAGAAGTGGGCCTTCTGGCCTATTTAAACCTTATTTTGAGACTAGTAAAGAACAGCTGAAAAACTTCATCTTTAGAAAACATGGAGAAAAAAACAGGAATGAATCACACAACATTTTCATTATGGGCACATTAGCTCATTATAAGAGGAAAATATGGATCCTTTGGATCATGTCAAATGTACCAGCAGACTGCCCAAACAGCAGATGTTTGTGAATTTAACTTGTCATCTTTAAACACAGTATCTAATTGTTTTCCTTCATTCAAGCAACAAATAGCTTTTAGCAAGAAAGGTCAATGTTACTCAAATTCCTTCCATCAACAAAATGTTGATATTTTTATTTCATTTTAAAGGAAGATCAATTATCATTGGTCTTGGTAGCCATGTATCTATGTTAAAACAATCTGGAGAGCAAGAACTCTTAATGACTTTCTCTTACCTGAATATCTAATTACTCAAATGATACTATCAACAAAAACATGAGATGGAGAACCACAAACTCCAAATTTGCCCTTTTGGTGGTAATATAGTTTTGAGTGTCTCTATACAAAATACAATCTCTAGGATGACTTTTTTCAATAATAATTTTGAATATTTCCTTTCATATACCAATACTCTGCTAAATAACTCTTGGTTATTTAGGTTTTTATATTCCATTCAGTTTGTCATTCTCAACAATTCAAGCATTTTTCCAATCTTTAATAAATAAATAAAATAGAATGAAATAAAAATCAGTTGGAGCTTCTACTTAAAAGTTATGGGGAGCAAATTAGAGAAGTAGTCTAAAGTGAAAATTTTACAATATTGATTTACTTCATTAACGATCTTGTTCCTTCCAAGAAATACAGGGGTTTGTCATTCTATAGCTAAGGATCTAAGTGTTTTGGATGCTTTAGCTCAATTCCTCTTTAATAACCTCTTGAGATGGATGCAATGATTTTCCATTACAGATAAGTAAAAAAAAAAGAATTTTCAAACTTTAAGTAACATATTCAAGTTCACAAAGCTTATAAATAATACTGCCAAGATTTGAAGTGAGGCAGTATATCTCAAAAGTTCTGAGCTTATAACCCAGAAGTTTTGTTTACCTCCTATTTAGCCTATTTATTATCATTATTTTTTTTAATATTTGTTTTTCACTAAATTAAGGTAAGTTATTTAGCTTTTTTTGGATTTTATGTCCTTATGTGTATTTTTAATCAATATTCAATATTTCTTTGTTCTCATGTTTTAGATATACATTTCAAAATAGCATGTTGCTGGATTGTTTTAAAGAAATCTGATCATTTATGTATTGTAATTGGCAAAATGAATTATTAGTAACTATAATGACTATTGGTATATTTAGATTTAACTTTATCTTACTTTGAGCTTTATGTAAGTCTTGCTTTTCAGAGCTTGTTTATTTTAATTATTTCTTGCTTTTTTTTTTCTTTCTCTTTCTTTTTTTAATTTCTTTCTCTTTTTATTTCATTTATTTATTTTCAGCATAACAGTATCATTATTTTTTCACCACACCCAGTGCTGCATGCAATCCGTGCCCTCTATAATACCCACCACCAGGTACCCCGACCTCCCACCCCCCAGCCACTTCAAACCCCTCAGATTGTTTTTCAGAGTCCATAGTCTCTCATGATTCACCTCCCCTTCCAATTTACCCCAACCCCCTTCTCTCTAACTCCCCATGTCCTCCATGCTTTTCGTTATGCTCCACAAATAAGTGAAACCATATGATAATTGACTCTCTGCTTGACTTATTTCACTCAGCATAATCTCTTCCAGTCCCATACATGTTGCTACAAAAGTTGGGTATTCATCCAGTTTGCTTTTTACATTTTATATTTTTAAAAAAGCATGATAATTTATATATTATAATTTTAATTTTTTATATAAATAATATTTACTTAGGCTTACTTATTATTATTTCTTTGGACTCTACTCTTCCTACATCTAGTTTGCTTTCTTTGTTTCTTTCTGAAATATATCATCCAGAAGTTCTGTTTGTGTTGATCTGTTACTGGTAAACAGTCTCAATTTTATCATTCCATTATTTTGTCACTTTGTTGTTTTTGAGAAGAATACTATCAATTTATTTTAAGAAACTTTAAAACATATACATTAACACACATTAAAAGTTTTGAACAACATATAACAATATATAATTGTAAGAGGCTGCTCAATGTAATTGTCCCAGACAAATGATATATAATCACACACTCTTCCTAAATTAGTTTACCAGTTTAGTTACATAGGAGAAATGCATAAAAATAATAATAACTATAAAAATTTGGTGTTTATTCTTCTAAGCACTCTTGTAAGTCCTTTTCAGAAATCAGTTAAACATCAGTGTGGTATGTCTAGGTATAATTTTTTTTTTAATTCTGCTTTAGATGTGAAGTCCCTCTTTAACTTGTGGGTTATTGTTTTTAATTTATTTTTCAAAATCCCTGCACTTTCTTTCAAATATTTTTTCTGTCACATTTTAAGCTCCATCAACACATGTTGACATGTGTATCTTTTTATATATCTCTCTTTTTAAATAAAATGTTCTACCTTTAAGGCTTTTTGAATCTCAGTCTATGAATTTCTTCTGATATATCTTTGAGTCTTCAGCTGTGTACAATCTCCTATTAAAAACATCTACTGGGGGCGCCTGGGTGGCTCAGTGGGTTAAGCCACTGCCTTTGGCTCAGGTCATGATCTCAGGGTCTTGGGATCGAGTCCCGCATCGGGCTCTCTGCTCAGCAGGGAGTCTGCTTCCTCCTCTCTCTCTCTCTGCCTGCCTCTCTGCCTACTTGTGGTCTCTCTCTGTCAAATAAATAAGTAAAATCTTTAAAAAAAATATACCGGGTTATCAAGTTTAATTATTGTATTTGAAAGCTCCGAAATGCCTCTTTTAGCTTTCTTTTCATGATCTATTTATCCTCTTTGTTTTAAATTGTGTGCATTGTATCCTGATTTGATTGGAAATTTTGTTGGCCTCTAGACTGGTCTATGAGGAAGTTATAAGATGCATATCTGAATATTTTCTTCCATAAGGGATTTACTGTTACTTCTGGTAAGCATTTAGGATAGGTACAAAATAACTTAATACTAATGAGGGCTGATCCAGAGCAGGACTTCTGAATTTTTAAGAGCTGATCTATTACTGAATCACTCCAATTAGCAGCATGTAGTCCTTTCAGTGGTCCCAGCTGTGCCTGAAGTATTAAAATGATCACTTATCCTTCATGATCTCTGTAATCCAAGTTCTGTACTCATAACTCCATATGATTTTTGAAAGCTCTGCCAGATTTTCAACCCTTCAGAGGCCTCATCGAAAATCAAACTATCTAAAGAGGAAAAGCAACACAGAATATAGAGCTCACATTATCAAACTGAGTTCCAGAATCTTGTCCTCACAATCCACAGATCCATAGGTGTTCACTAATTTGTTAGCTCTCTGATGCTTTCAAACACACACACACACATACATGCACACATGCATGGGAATACACTTCTGCATTTTGGTCTGTTTTTAATTACAATACATGATTGAATGCCTGACTGTGCCTAGCATAGAATGACAGTCAACAGACTGTTGAAGAAGAATATATTTTTAAACATATTTATTATGTTCCAGGCACTCTTTTAAGTACATATATATATTTCAATACTAGTTATCAAAATTGATAAATAATTATATCTTACAAATGAGTATAGAGACATCAAGTAAATTGTAAAAATTTGCGTATCTGTAAATGGTAAAGCCAAGTTTAAAAGACAAGTTTGTATGAAAGAAAGCATTATTACTTTATTGTCTTTTTTAGACAAATGCTCTCTATTTTTTCTGTTTTCTTTTCTTTTTCATTTCTTCCCTTCATTCTCATTCAAGCTCTCTCTTCCTCTTTCTCAACCTCTTCCTTTTTTGTCTTTCTTAAAATCTAAGGATAAGATATCATCGAACGATATTTCCAGCCTACATTCTCACTAGCTAGAGCACCAACACAGGTGGGTCTGTATATTATGATGACACTGGCTGTTTGATAAATTAGTAGGGGAGGCTAATTCTGTTTACAGCATCTGTTATACCACCTCAATTGTTCTCCAGTAATATCCCTTAATGATACATGTCTCTTTCATCTCCTGGTCTCCCAAATTGCCACAAATCTCTCCACTTCTCATGATCATTTTTCTCCTACCTTAGACACTTTAAAATTTATCTTTTATTAAGAACTATATCCACTTCCTAAATGTATCTATAATTGCAGTTTTGCCAGACTCCAATTGATTCTCCAAACTGCAGCCAGACTGATCTTTCTAAAAAGTAAAACTTTTCATGATATACCTGCCAAAAGCCTTCAGTGGTCTTATATATCCCCCGGGGCAATCCTCAGCAGGGAAGAGAAAGTACTTTATGGTCTAGCCCTTCTCACTTTTTAGCTTCTCTGCACATTTTTCACAGCTCTTCAACATGTCATGTTCTCTTCACCTTTTTTTTTTTTTTTTTACATATTGTTTTCTCTCTTTTGTATTGGAATGTCTTTACCCCTTCCTGTTTTATCATTGAAAATTCCTCCATTTTTAGTATCAATACAGTCATGACTTCCTCCAAAGATTTTTCAAATCACTGATGACAAGATTTTTACATGTTTCCAGATATTCTGCACAGTCCATATTAGTTCAATGATCATATTGTCCTATAGTTTCCTATTCCCTCACCTGTATCCTCACTCCACTGTGCCTCACAATCAATTAGATATGGAAAGTGCCCTCAATAAATGTTTATTTAATACATGACTGAATAAATGAATGATAAGAAAATAAAAGTGCACAAAATGCCCATGGTGTGACCTAATTTATACGCAAGAAAAACTGATGCACATACTGGCGCACATACATACATGCAAGTAAAATAATCAGAAGACTACACAGCAAAATATTTATAAAAGTTATAAAAATATACATTCATAAGTTGCCTGCATAATGCAATCAATCATGAGAAAAAGGTTATAAGAGTTAATTCTAATTTTATCACAACAGGATAGAGTCATAGCATCTGAAATTTCAAGTGGTTTTGCATATCACGTCCTTGAGTGGCATCTTGATACCAGGATTTGAGCCTTAATTTGGTTATGGAATCAAATTATGTTCAACAATTGTGTATTAAATTCCTGTCACAATATTACTAATTAACTAGGTGCTATGATAGAAAGGAACAATTTTACAACTGTTTTAGGAGATTTCACAAACTTTTGAAGAGAAAAAAATTAGCATATATACATAAGACTTGGAATTTTCTTTTTATTAATTAATTTATTTTCAGAAATACAGTATTCATTATTTTTTCACCACACCCAGTGCTCCATGCAATCTGTGCCCTCTATAATACCCACCACCAGGTACCCCAACCTCCCACACCCCCGCCACTTCAAACCCCTCAGATTGTTTGTCAAAGTCCATAGTCTCTCATGATTCACCTCCCCTTCCAATTTACCCCAAATCCCTTCTCCTCTCTAACACCCTTTGTCCTCCATGATATTTGTTATACTCCACAAATAAGTGAAACCATATGATAATTGACTCTCTCTGCTTGACTTATTTCACTCAGCATAATCTCTTTCAGTCCCGTCCATTTTGTACAAAAGTTGGGTATTCATCCTTTCTGATGGAGGCATAATACTCCATAGTGTATATGGACCACATTTTCCTTTCCATTCATCCGTTGAAGGGCATCTTGGTTCTTTCCATAGTTTGGCGACCGTGGTCATTGCTGCTATAAACATTGGGGTACAGATGGACCTTCTTTTCACGACATCTGTATCTTTCGGGTAAATACCCAGGAGTGCAATGGCAGGGTCATAGAGAAGTTCTATTTTTAATTTCTTGAGGAATCTCCACACTGTTCTCCAAAGAGGCTACACCAACTTGCATTCCCACCAACAGTGTAAGAGGGTTCCCCTTTCTCCACATCCTCTCCAACACATGTTGTTTCCTGTCTTGCTAATTTGGGCCATTCTAACTGGGGTAAGGTGATATCTCAAAGTGATTTTAATTTGAATCTCCTGAGGGCTCGTGATGATTAACATTTTTTATGTGTCTGCTAGCCATTTGTATGTCTTCATTGGAGATGTGTCTGTTCATATCTTCTGCCCATTTTTTATATGTTTGCCTGTTTCGTGTGTGTAGAGTTTGAGGAGTTCATTATAGATCCTGGATATCAACCTTTTGTCTGTACTGTCATTTGCAAATATCTTCTCCCACTCCGTGGGTTGCCTCTTTGTTTTTTTGACTGTTTCCTTTTCTGTGCAGAAGCTTTTGATTTTGATGAAGTCCCAAAAGTTTATATTCTCTTTTGTTTCCTTTGCCTTTGGAGACATATTTTGAGAGAAGTTGCTGTGGCTGATATCGAAGAGATTACTGCCTATGTTCTCCTCTAGGATTCTGATGGATTCCTGTATCACATTGAGGATTTTTATCAATTTTGAGATTATCTTTGTGTACAGTGTAAGAGGATGGTCGAGTTTCATTCTTCTACATATAGCTGTCCAGTATTCCCAGCACCATTTATTGAAGAGACTGTCTTTTTTCCACTGTATATTTTTTCCTTTTTTGGCGAAGATTAATTAACCATAGAGTTGAGGGTCCATATCTGGGCTCTCTACTCTGTTCCACTGGTCTATGTGTCTGCTTTTATGCCAGTACCATGCTGTCTTGGTGACCATAGCTTTGTAATAAAGCTTGAAATCAGGTGATGTGATGCCCCCAGCTTTATTTTTGTTTTTCAACCTTTCCTTAGCGATTCGGGGTCTCTTCTGATTCCATACAAATTTTTGGATTATTTGCTCTAGCTCTTTGAAGAATACCAGTGGAATTTTTATCAGAATGGCATTAAAAGTATAGATTGCTCTAGGCAGTATAGACATTTTAACAATGTTTATTCTTCCCATCCAAGAGCATGGAATTGTCTTCCATCTTTTTGTGTCTTCTTCAATTTTTTTTTATGAGTGTTCTGTAGTTCCTCAAGTACATATCCTTTACCTCATTTGTTAAGTTTATTCCCAGGTATCTTATGGTTCTTGGTGCTATAGTAAATGGAACGATTCTCTAATTTCCCTTTCTGTATTTTCATTGTTAGTGTATAAGAAAGCCACTGATTTCTGCACATTGACTTTATATCCTGCCATGTTCCTGAATTTCTGTATGAGTTCTAGTAGTTTGGGGGTGGAGTCTTTTGGGTTTTCCATATAAAGAATCATGTCATCTGTGATTAGAGAGAGTTTTACTTCTTCATTGCCAATTTGGATACCTTTTATTTCTCTTTGTTGTCTGATTGCTATTGCTAGGACTTCTAATACTATGTTGAAAAAGAGTGGTGAAAGTGGACATCCTTGTCTTGTTCCTGATCTCAATGGGAAGGCTGCAAGCTTTTTCCCATTGAGGATGATATTTGCTGTGAGTCTTTCATAGATAGATTTGCTGAGGTTCAGGAATATTCCCTCTATCCCTATACTTTGAAACAATTTAATCAGGAACGGATGCTGGATTTTGTCAAATGCTTTTTCTGCATTGATTGAGAGGACCATGTGGTTGTTCTCTCTTCTCATATTGATTTGTTGTATCACATTGATTGATTTGCGAATGTTGCACCATCCTTGTAGCCCAGGGATGAATCCCACCTGGTCATGGTGGATAATCTTTTTAATGTGCTGTTGGATCCTGTTTGCTAGGATCTTGTGGAGAATCTTAGCATCCATATTCATCAGTGATATTGGTCTGAAATTCTCCTTTTTGGTAAGGTCTTTGCCTGGTTTGGGGATCAGGGAAATGCTGGATTCATAGAAAGAGTCTGGAAGTTTTCCTTCTGCTTCAATTTTTTGAAACAGCTTCAGGAGAATAGGTGTTATTTCTTCTTTGAAAGTTTGGTAGAATTCCCCAAGGAATCCATCAGGTCCTGGGCTCTTGTTTTTTGGGAGCTTTTTCATTACCACTTCAGTCTCGTTACTAGATATCGGTCTATTCAGGTTGTTGATTTCTTCCTGGTTCAATTTTGGGAGTTTATAGTTTTCCAGGAATGCATCCATTTCATCTAGGTTGCTAACCTTATTGGCATATAACTGTTGATAATAACTTCTTTTGATGTTTCTACTTCCTTGGTGTTAGTTGTGATCTCTCCCTTTTCATTCATAATATTATGAATTTGGGCTTTCTCTCTTTTCTTTTGGATTAGTGTGGCCAATGGTTTATCAATCTTATGGATTCTCTCAAAAACCAGCTTCTAGTTTCATTGATACGTTCTACTGTATCTCGGGTTTCTACCTCATTGATCTCAGCTCTAATCTTGATGATTTCCCTTCTTATGTGTGGAGTTGGTTTGATTTGTTCTTGATTCTCCAGTTCTTTAAGGTGTTGAGACAGCTCGTGTATTCTGAATTTTTCAATTTTTTTGAGGGAGGCTTGGATGTCTATGTATTTCCCCCTTAGGACCGCCTTTGCAGTATCCCATAGGTTTTGGACCAAAGTGTCTTCATTCTCATTGGTTTCTATAAATTGTTTCAGTTCTTCTTAGATCTCATGTTTGATCCAAGCATTCTTAAGCAAGGTGGTCTTTGGCTTCCAGGTGTTTGAGTTCCTTCTGAACTTTTCCTTGTGATTGAGCTCCAGTTTCAAAGCATTGTGATCTGAGAATATGCAGGGAATAATCTCAGTCTTTTGGTATTGGTTGAATCCTGATTTGTGACCCAGTATGTGGTGTATTCTGGAGATGGTTCTGTGTGCACTTGAGAAGAATGAGTATTCTGTTGTTTTAGGGTGGAATGTTCTGTTTATATCTATGAGGTCCATCTGGTCCAATGTGTCATTCAATGCTCTTCTTTATTTATTGATTTTCTGCTTCGATGATCTGTCTATTTCTGAGTGAGGCGTGTTAAGATCTCCTATGATTAGTGTATTCATATCAATATGACTGTTTATCTTAACAGTTTTCTTAAGTAATTGCCTGCTCCCATATTGGGAGCATAGATATTTACAATTGTTAGATCATCTTGGTGGATAGTCCCTTTAAGGATTATGTAGTGTCCTTCTGTATCTCTGACTACAGTCTTTAGTTTAAAGTCTAACTTATCTCATATGAGAATCACTACCCTAGCCTTCTTTTGAGGCCCATTGGCATGAAAGATGCTTCTCCATCCCTTCACTTTCAGTCTGGGTATATCTTTAGGTTCAAAATGGGTCTCTTGTAGTCAACAAATAGATGAGTCCTGTCGTTTTATCCAATCCTCAACCCTGTGCCGTTTTATGGGCACATTTAGGCCATTCACATTGAGAGTGATTATTAATAGATATGTTGTTATTGACATTGAGTTACCTTTGAAGTCTTTCTTTCTGTAGACTGTCTCTATATTTCTGTTCAATGCTATTCTTAGGATTTTTCCTCTTTTATAGAACCCCCCCTTAATATTTCCTGCAGTGTCGGCTTGGTGGTTCCATAGTCTTTTAAGTCTTGCCAGTCTTGGAAACTCTTTATCTGTCCATCCATTTTGAATGTCAGTCTTGCTGGATAAAATATTCTTGCTGCATGTTCTTCTCTATTAGTGCCCTGAATATATCTTGCCAGCCTTTTCTGCCTTTCCAGGTCTCTGTGGACAGGTCTGATGTTATTCTGATGGGCTTTGCTCTGTAAGTAAGGAGCCACTTTGCTCTGGCGGCTTTCAAGAGATTATCCCTACAATTATAAGCCCTCAATTTGACTATCAGGTGTGATGTTGTTTTGGAATGTATAATCTTGGGTGGAGACCGTTCAGCCTCTAGTACATGAATGCTGTTTCCATTCATGAGATTTGGAAAATTTTCAAGAAGGACTTGTTCCACTATATCTTCTAGACTTCTTTCTTTCTCCTCCCTCTCAGGGATTCCAATAATTCTGACATTGGAACGCTTCATGGCATCATTTATTTATTTCCCTGATTCTGTTTTCGTGGTTTCTAAGCTGTTTTTCCAAGCTTCCTCCTGACTTTTTCTCTCTGCTTGTCTTCCAGATCACTAATTCTATCTTCTGTCTCAGTTACCCTAGCTTTGAGAGAGTTTAGATTAGATTGGAACTCATTGAGAGCATTGTGAACCTCCTCCGTGGTAGCTTTAAGCTCTGCCCTAACATTGTGAACATCCTGTCTGGTCGCTTTCAGTTCGGCCCTAATCAATTCTGTTTGGTCATCCATGGCTTTCTCCATCCTAGCTATTGCCTGGATAATTGTTAGCCTGAATTCTCTTTCCAACATATTGTCTATGTTGATAGACATTAACTCTGTTGCAGAAGGTCCATCCTCTGTATTTTTCTTCTTCTTTTTTTTTTAAGATTTTATTTATTTATTTGACAGAGAGAAATCAGAAGTAGATGGAGAGGGAGGCAGAGAGAGAGAGAGAGAGGGAAGCAGGCTCCCTGCTGAGCAGAGAGCCCGATTTGATGCGGGACTCGATCCCAGGACCCTGAGATCATGACCTGAGTTGAAGGCACTGGCTTAACCCACTGAGCCACCCAGGATCCCCTGTATTTTTCTTCTGTTGGGCATTCCTCCTCCTACTCATTTTGGTGGGAGATGACTGAACAGATGTAGCTGGATGTATCAACTGTGGTGCAGTCCAGGTGCACCCTGGAACACTTCTAAGAAATCAGGATTCCCCACCCAAATGAGAGACAAAAGAAAAGAAAAAGAAAAAGAAAAAATTGAAAAGAAAAAAAAAAGAGAGAGAGAGAGAGACAGGAAATAAAGGGAAGATGAAAGAGAAGGTTTAGCCCAGATGGGCCCCAAGGTAAGATTTATGAATTAGACAAACAAAAAGAGACAAACAAAAAGACTGATACAAGTACATGACAAGAGAAATATATATATATATGCAAATAAAGGGAGAACCTCATCAAAAAGAACCCCAAGTGTAAGATTTATATGACAAACACCAAAGCACAGAAACACTGGTGAAAGAAGAAGATGGGATAGTGGTTATAAATTCTCAGTGTGTGTGAGGAAGTTTGTTTTGATTCTTCCTGGATGTATCTTGGTATCTTTGTTAAAGGACTCAACTTTCCTCAGATAAAGGGGATTAAAAATTGGTTTACCTATAGGGGTAGTATTGATTGGGGAAAAGGGATTACCTTGAAATTTAACTCAATATTAATATTACAGAATAAAAATAAAAAGGAATAAACTAGACTAAACTAAACTAAAATTAAAACAAAGGAATTCAAAAAATAAAAATGCAAAAGAAAAACATAGGTCATGTATCAAAAAGTTCAGGTTAGAAGGGTATTATGGAATTTGATGTACTGTACAGCTCGCTGTGATGGTAAATAGGTTAAAAAAATTACCTATGTGTAAAAATAAATACATAAATAAAAAATGAACCAGAATAGTGGGAATGAGTGAACAATAAAAATTTTCCTATGAAGTAGTGGTTGTTCTCTTGTAGTCCTTTTTTTTTTTTCTTTCTTGGTTTGTTTTCTGGGGGAGGGGCCTCCGACGTGGGTTGTCAGTCAATGATGTTTCCTTAGTTAAGTCCTCCCACCCTCCTCAAGGGGGTGGGCTCTGAGGAAACTGGTTTTTTTTCAGGCTTTTGTTGTCTGGCGGTTTTTAGGTTTGTTCACTTTTTTTCCTCTCACCTTGACCACTTTTGATGGTTTTTGTAGTTTTAGAGGAAAACAAACCGCACCCTGATCTCCCTCTCAGAGAGAGGCCTCAGTCTGGCTGCAGAGCCTAAATAAGTTCCCCCTTGGCTGCTGGCAGAGCAGGTTCCATGTTTCAGACCCTGGGGATGCAGGATCTTTTGCTTGTACCCAAAGCCAAGGCAGTGGCGGCTGTCTGGGAGCTCCTGACTGCCAGAGAGGTTCCAAGCAGCAAACGCACACTGAGATTTTGCTGCTGGCCCGGGCTGGGAGTTCCTGGTCTTGCTGGGTCTAAGAGTGCCCGGCTTGCGCGCACCTCTTTCAGGGGTGGCTATGGGTCCCATGCACGTCTCAGGCACTGAGAACAGGACGCAGGTCCAAAAGCACCCGGCTCTCTGTCAGGGGAGAGAGTTTGGAGCGCGTGGCTTAGGCTCTGAAACAATTACGTGGGTCAAAGAGCTCAGGCCAGGCCTTTGTGACTCTCTCAGGGGAGCATGAGGGACGTGCACGCGTATCTCAGGCTTTGTAGTAGGGCTCGCATGTTCTGCCACCCAGCGTGGCTCCCATTCCCTCACCAGAACCAGAACCCATGCATTCTCAGGCACGCTGCTGGCTTAGGGACCAAGACCTGGTTTCTCCACTGCACTCTCTCTGGCTCAGCACCAGGGAGGCTGTCCTGGGACCGGGGACTTAAGGCCCTGTTCCTAGCTGCTCTGATTCCCACAATTTTTCCCTGCGATCCTTTGCTCTTTTGGAGTGCTTTCAACCAGTCTCCAAGTTAATGCTGGTCCCCAGACGCAGGGCACTCTCGCTCGTATTGGGGTATTACTTTCCAATCGGTCGCCTCTGGTGGCTCCCTCCCTCTTTTGTTTATCTTCCGATATCAGTCCACCGTTCCCACTCTCTTTTACCTGCCCACTGGCGTCTTCTGCCCCTGTAGAGATCCAGACGTGTATAATTTTGATCTCAGGCTGATTTCATGGGTGAATGGAGTCCTTTGGTAGATAATCAGCTCACTTTGGGGTACAGGCTGAAAAAGGTGCCTCCTCCTACTCCCCCGCCATCTTGTCCCCCCAACCTCAAATAGCAAGACTTGGAATTTTTTTGATCAGGTATTCAGGAACTGTATATATACTTGTTTGTAAGATATTCAAACTTGGGGATGGGGTAACTGGATGATAGGTGGTGAGGAGGGCTTGTGTTTTGAGGAGCACTGGGTGTTATACACAATTAATGAATCATTGAGCATTAAAAACTAATGATGTACTACATGTTGGCTAACTGAATATAATAATAAAAATATTCAAGGTTAAACTTTATATATTTTAACACATTTTGCATTCTATTCCTTTTGCATCTGTCCCTTCTGTTTTCCTATACTTACTTTTGAGGCATAGAATTTAACACTTAAAAGAACTGAAAAACCTTTAATGGTTAAACTATTATTTGCCTGAATGTCTCCATTAAGAGTATCACCAGGTGGCCATATTGCACAGACTTGAATACCTACAGTTATGTTAACTGCAGGTTTTGCAAGATGTAACCACTTTGCACTTTCTCCTGTTGTTTCCAATCACATCAAGACCAAGTCCAGTCCCTCTTAACCTACTGAGTAGTCAATATCTGAAAATAAATACTTTGCTCCTTCTGAATCTTCTTTTTACTGCTACTTAAAAATTCCTTATGTGGGGGCACCTGGGTGGCTCAGTGGGTTAAGCCTCTGCCTTTAGCTCAGGTCATGATCTCAGGGTCCTAGGATCAAGCCCCACATCAGGCTCTCTGCTCAGTGGGGAGCCTGCTTCCCCTTCTCTCTCTGCCTGCTGCTCTGCCTAATTGTGATCTCTCTCTCTCTCTCTCTCTCTCTCTCTGTGTCGAATAAAAAAAAAAAAATCTTAAAAAAATATTTTTAAAAATTCCTAATGTGGAGCACCTGGGTTGCTCAGTGGGTTGAGCATCTGCTTTTAGCTTAGGTCATGATCCTGGGGTCTTGGGATTGAGCCTCAAGTGGGGTTTCCCATTTGATGAGGAGTCTCCTTCTCCTTCTGCCCCTCCCCCTGTGCATGCATTCTCTTGTTCTCAAATAAATAAAATCTTTAAAAGTAAATAAATAAATAATAACCCCCCCTAATCTAATCTGGACAGGGATTAGCCAGTTTGTGGGTTGACTTTATGGAACCATATAGAAGTTTATATATCTCCAAAATAAAATTTTTCCTCTTAGACTTGGCCTGTTATTATTTTCCATTATCAAAATATTTTATTGGTCCCTAAATATTATATATCGATATTATATATTGCATTATATATATAAATATTAATTAATATATATTATATTTACCTAATACTGACAATGATTTTTTAAAATAGGTATTGTAATGATTTCCATAGTACAGATGAAGAAACTGAAGTACCAAGAAGTGAAATGACTTCCCTAAGGTCACCCAGTGTATAATAATGGATTTGAAATTTGAGATCAAAAAGTTTGTTTCTGGAGTCCCTCCATATGATATAGGGTGTCTCTCATAATACAATCACAATACAGTGACAAGTGTATAGCTTGTTATTTTCTCTCAGTGAGAGTTGCAGTATATTAAGGGAATTTTGCCTATACAGCCACAAAGCTGGGGTGAACATTGTCAAAAGTTTCTCCTGGCAAGCTCTACTAAACACTACACTATGTCACCTAGCATCTGCTTTTTTAAAATATATAATTCAATTAAACTGTGTCTTCCAAAATTTTTGTATTTTTCAAGAAATTACTAAACCACTCAGTGATATATTTTATATTTAAATATAAAAAGACATTATACTTTGAAATATAAATATATTTTATAAACTATAACTGTAACTAAAATATAACTTTAACCTAAATATAACAAAGCATGTTTTAAAACATAACTATTTTAATTTTTAAAATATATATTTGAATATGAAACCATATTTAAATAAATACACTAAGGTGCTCGCTTTGGCAGCACATATACTAAATAAATACACTAAGTATAGGTGAAAACAATGTTTTTTAATGAAGCATTACAATTTTGGGACTATTGCTTATTTATTAATTTAGTGAATCAATCTACAGTGACAAAATAATATATTTCCTACTTATGTTAAAATGTGTCATTTGTTTTGAAGTTTGAAAGAAATGAAAGAGGCAACTGGGAAAATTGGTCATGCTGTCTTACAGTGAAAATAGGAATTTTTTCCATTATTATGATTTAAAATAAATATAATGATTTTCCTCCTTAATATCCAGTGCAATAAGTTCTGAAAATGAACTTGAGATAACTATGTCCTTGGCAGGGGTAGAGTGACACCATGTGGAGTAAAACAAACACAGCCACTCCACAAGGCTGACACTGGCTCTCCCCAGAAAAACACAACTTGAAAAGAGAGGAAACTATAATAAACAAACAAACAAACAACCTTAAAAAATAAAAAGGAGGAAACCAAAGATTGACTTTTTAAGTAAGCCATCTAATTTTCCTAAATTCTTCTTAAAATTTTTCAATAAGAATATGAGTATATTCAAGTCAGCTAATAACGAATATGGTTTATGCAGTTAGAATAGAATATATAGCATTTTATAGGAAATATTTTATACTCTAAATAGAATAAAATTTGTGGTAAGACATTATGATCCATATACATCTGAGGAAATATATATATGTATTTTTTTAAAATACATATAGTTTTTTAAAATTTAAATTCAATTAATCAACATATAATACATTATTAGTTTCAGATGTAGTGTTCAATGATTTATCAGCTGTGTATAACACCATGTGCTCATTACATCTCATGTCCTCCTTAAGGCCTGTAACCCAATCACCTCTTCCCCCCACCCATCTCCCCTCCAGCAACTCTCAGTTTCTGTCCCAGGTTCAAGAGTTCCTCATGGTTTGTCTCCCTCTCTGATTTCTTTTCATTCAGTTTTCCCTCCCTTACCCTATGATCGGGTGCATTATTTCTTATATTCCATATATGATTGAAACCATATGATAATTATCTTTATCTAACTGACTTATTTCACTTAGCATAATAACTCCAGTTCCATCTACATCAATGTTAATGGTAGGTATCCATCCTTTGTGTGCTGAGCAAAATTCTATTGTTATATATAGAATCTCTTATTTAATGCACACACCATATTTTATCCATGCTTTTATCTAGAAATTTCAGTGATCTAAGAACATTTAGAATAAAAGTTGTACCTTAAATAATTACTGAATAAACTTTCCTCTTAAATATTTTTTAGAAAATTTTAGAAGAATAGATTCTATTTTGAGGGGCATTTTTAACATAAATGAGTTTCTTCCACAAGAAAGAGCCAGGAAATCACTGGCTAATGTGTACATTTGAGATGGTATTTGGAGAAAAAATTTTGAATTAAACTTCTTTTTTTAAGAAACACATATGTAGCAATGGCATTTACATATATTGTTATTTTTTTTCACTTGTTCATTTACTCAACAAATATTGATGGAACATATGTCACATTGTAGGTACTCTGAGAAATGTTAAACACCTCTGTAAAGTAGAAATCTTTGTCCTTGACTTAATGGCAGTATAACGAAAAGTCAGAAAAATAAATTGAGTAATGTTTAAAATTAGCATCAAATACATCATTTTTAGCATTTATGGAAAAGATCGTAATATTTTTATAGAGCTAATGATAGTGCGAATAATACCATTTTCTCTTTCCAAAATATCCAAAAAATGTTTAAAACATGAATCATAGTATGCCATTCACTGGCTCTAGATGTTCCCATCACATTTATATTAACTGGAATGCCCAGGCTGGTCTACACTATCTTCCCTCACTCCTTCTCTTATGCTTTTCCTCCTTCATCTCACTGTGTACTCCCCAGTCTCATAGGCCTTTTGTTTTTGTTTTTTTTTTTTTAAGATTTTATTTATTTGACAGACAGATCACAAGTAGGCAGAGAGGCAGGCAGAGAGAGAGGGGGAAGCAGGCTCCCTGTTGAGCAGAGAGCCCAATGTGGGGCTCGATCCAGGATGCTGAGATCATGACCTGAGCCGAAGGCAGAGGCTTTAACTCACTGAGCCACCCAGGTGCCCCAAGTCTCATAGGCCCTTTGCTCTGTTGTTGGACATATTGAGTCCATGTCTGCTGGTTGCAAGCCTTTGTACCAATTGTTTGCTGCTTGAAATGTTCTTCCCTGCTTTCTGCCATAAGGTGCTTATCTTTTAAGACTAAATGTGACTTGACTCCTATTTCCTCACAAAGGACATTTTTGACTCTTTGGCTTATTTCACTTAGCATAATATACTCTAGTTCTAAACATGTCATTACAAATGTCAATATTTCATTCTTTCTGATAGCTGAGTAATATACATTGTATATATATACACTGCAACTTCTTTGGGCTCTTTCCATAGTTTTGGCTATTGTTGATAATGCTGCTGTAAATATAGGAGTCCAGATACACTTTCAAAGTTTTGTATCCTTTTGGTAAGTACCTAGTACTGCAATTGCTGGATTATAGAGTAGTTACAATTTTAACTTTTTGAGGAACCTCCATACTGTTTTCCAGACTGGCTACACCAGTTTCCATTCCCACCAGCAGTGCAAGAGGGTTCCTCTTTCTGTGCATCCTCACCAACACATGTTCTTTCTGGTGTTGCTAATTTTAGACACTCTAACAGTTGTGAGATAATATCTTATCATGAAATATATTTATATTTCTCTGATGATGAGTTGATATTGTACATTTTTCATGTGTCTGTTAGTCATCTGGAGGTCTCTGAAAAAATATCTATCATGTTTTCTGTTCATTTAATAACTGGATTATTTGGTTTGGGGGGTGTTGAATTTTTTAAGTTCTTTATAGATTTTGGATACCAACCCTTGTCAGACATGTCCTTTACAAATATCTTCTCCCATTCTGTAGGCTGCCCTTTTATTTTTGTTGATTGTTTCTTTTGCTGTGCAGAAGTTTTTATCCTGATGAAGTCTTGATAGCTCATTTTTGTTTTTGTTTTCCTCTGTGGTGATGTGTCTAGTAAGAAGTTGCTATGGCTGATGTCAAAGAGGTTACTTCTTGTGTTCTCTAGGATTTTGTTGATTTCCTGCCTCACATTTAGGTCTTTCATCTATTTTGAATTTATTGTTTTTTATAGTGTAAGAAAGTGGTCCAGTTTCCTTTTGCATGTTGCTGTCCAGTCTGCTGAACACCATTTGTTGAAGAGATTATCTTTTTTCCATTGGATAGGCTTTCCTGTTTTATTGAAGATTACTTGACCATGTAGTTTTTGGAAAATTTCTGGGTTTTCTGTTTTTTGTTTGTTTTGTTTTTTTTAAGATTTTATTTATTTATTTGACAGACAGAGATCACAAGTAGGCAGAGAAGTAGGCAGGGAGATAGGAGGAAGCAGGATCCCTGCTGAGCAGAAAGCCTGATGCAGGGCTCAATCCCAGGACCCTGGGATCATGACCCGAGCTAAAGGCAGAGGCTTTAACCCACTGAGCCACCCAGGCACCCCTGGGTTTTCTGTTCTATTGCATTAATCTATGTGTCTGTTTTTGTGCCAATACTATATTGTCTTGATGACTAAAGCTTTGTAATATAGCTTAAAGTCTGGAATTGTGATACCTCCAGCTTTGCTTTTCTTTTTTTCAGGGCTGCTTTGGTTATTCAGTTTCTTTTGGGGTTCCATACAAATTTTAGGATTGTTTGTTCTAGCTTGGTGAAAAATGCTGGCGGTATTTTGGTAAGGATTGTATTAAATATGTAGATGGCTTTGAGTATAGACATTTTAGCAATGTTTGGTCTTCAAGTCCATGAGTATGGAATGTTCTTCCATTTCTTTGTATTCTCAATTTCTTTCTTAAGTTTTCTATAGTTTTTAGGATACAGAATTTATACATCTTTGGTTAGGTTTATTCTTATCATCTTCATTGTAATTGTAAATGGGATAGATTCCTTGATTTCTTTTCCTGCTGCTTTATTATTAGTGTACAGAAATATAAAAGATTTCTATACATTAATTTTATATCCTGTGACTTGGCTGAATTCTGTATTAGTTCTACCAATATTTTGGTGGGGTCTTTTGAGTTCTCTATTCAAAATACTGAGTATCTGCAAGTATTGAATGTTTGACTTTTTCCTTGCCAATGTGGATGACTTTTATTTCTTTTTGTTGCCAACTACTAAGGCTAAGACTTTGAGTACTATGTTAAATAGTCACGGTGAGGGTAGACATCCTATCTTGTTCTTGACTGTGGAGGAATAGTTCTCAGTTTTCCCCCATTGAACATATATCAGCTGTAGGTCTTTTGTATGTGGCCTTAATAATGTTGATGTAAATCTTCATGTATCCTTACCTTTTTGAGGGTTTTTAATGAAGAATGAAAATTGTATTTTGTCAAATACTTTTTCTGCATCTACTGATGGGATCATATGGTTCTTATCCTTTCTATTATTAAGGTGGCATGCCACATTAATTTGTGAATATTAAACTACCCTACAGCCCAGGAATAAATCCCACTTTATCATGGTAATAATTCTTTAAATGTACTATTGGACTCAATTTGATAGTATCTTGTTGAAAAATTTAAATCCATGTTCATCAGTCTGTAATTCTCCTCTTTAGTGAAGTATTTTGTTTTGAAATCAAGGTAATGCTGGCCTTGTAGAGAGAGTTTAGAAGTTTTCCTTCCATTTCTACTTTTTGGAACCATTTGATAAGAACAGGTATTAGTTCTCTCTAAATGTCTGGTAGAATTCCTCTGAGAGCCATCTAGCCCTGGACTTTTATTTGTTGGTAGAATTTTGATTACTGATTCAATCTATTTGCTGATTATGTTTCTTTCAAAATTTTCTCTTTCTTTATGTTTCCATTTTGGTAGTTTTTGTGTTTCTAAGAATTTGTCAATTTCACCCAGATTTCCCAGTTTGTTGGCATATAAATTCTCATAATATTCTCATAATTGTTTGTATTTCTGAGGTGTTGGTTGTGATCTCTTCTCTTTCATTTCTGATTTTATTTGAGTCCTTTCTCTTTTCTTTTTAAATTAAGTCTGGCTAGGTGTTTGTCAATTTTATTAATTCTTTCAAAGAACCACCTCTTAGTTTCCTTGATCTGTTGTACTTTTTTGTTTGTTTCTATAGCATTGAATTCTGCTCTAATCTTTATTATTCCCCTTCTTCTGCTTGCTTTATGTTTTGTTTGCTGTTCCTTTCCTTTTTCCTTTAGGTATAAGTTTAAGTTGTGTATTTTAAGACTTTTCTTGCTTCTTAAGGTAGGCCTGTGTTGCAATATACTTCCCTCTTAAAACTGCCTTTGCTCATCCCAAAGGTTTTGGAATGTCATATTTTCATTTTCATTTGTTTTCATGCACTTTAAATTTTTTTCTTTAATTTCTTGGTTAACCAATTCATTCTTTGGTAGGATGTTCCTTTGTGGTCTTTCATTTTTTTTTTCTTCTGATTGACTTCAAGTTTCATAGTTCTGTGATCTGAAAATATACATGCTATAATCTCCATTTTCTGGAGTTGTTGAAGGCTGATCTGTGGCCCAGTGTGTGATCTATTCTGGAAAATATTCTATGGGCACTCAAAAAGAAAGTGTATTCTCCTGCTTTAGGATGAGATGTTCTGAATATATCTGTCTTTGGTTTAAAATCTAGCTTGTCTGGTATAGGTATGGCTACTCTGGCTTTCTTTTGATGTCCATTAGCATGATAGATGTCTCTTCATCCTTTCACTTTTAAACTACAGGTATCTTTAGGTCTAAAATGAATGTCTTATTTTTTTTTATCCGTTTGAATGTTCTTGTTTTTTTTTCCATTCTGATACCATATGTCTTTTGATAGGAGCATTTGGCCCATTTACATTCATAGTGATTATTGAAAGATATGAACTTACTTCCATTCTACTACCTATAATGCTGATGTTTCTAGTGATATTCTCTGTTCCTTTCTGGTCTTTGTTTCTGTTTTTTTCCCCATTCAAAGAGTTCCCTTTAATATTCCTTGCAGAGCTTGTTTGGTAGTCCCAAACTCTTTCAGTTTTTGTTTGGGAAACTATCTCTCCTCCCATTCTGAATGACAGACTTGCTGTATAAAGTATTCTTCCCTGCATATTTTATTTTTTTTATTCAGAACACAATATACCCTGCTTCTTTCTTCTGCCTAACAGGTATCTGTGGATAGGCCTGCTGAAAATCTGATCTGTCTTCCCCTGTAAGTTAAGGGCGTTTTTTTCCCCTTGCTGCTTTAAGGATTTGTTTCCTTGTTTGTGTACTTTGTGAATTTGACTATATGTCTAGATAATGTCTGGCTTTTAAATTCAATGGGAGTTCTTTGTGTTTCTTGGATTTCAATGTCTGTGTCCTTGCCCAGATAAAGGAAATTTTCACCTATAAACTGCCAGATAAATCTTCTGCCCTTTTCTCTCTCTTTTTATCTTCTGGTAATCCTATGATATGAATGTTATCATGTTTTAAAAAGTCACTAAGTTCCCTAAGTCTACCATTGTGATCCAACACCTTTCTCTCTTCTTTTTTCAGCTTCATTATTTTCCATAATTTTATCTTCTCTATCACTGATTCATTCTTCTGCTTCATTTTTCTCTCTCTGTTTTTTACATTTGTTATTTATTTTTGAGAGAGAGAGTACAAGCAGCTGGAGGGGCAGAGGGAGAGGAAGAGAGAGAATCCTCAAGCAGACTCCCCAGTGGGCAGGGAGTCCCACTTGGGTTTCAATCCCAGGACCTGACTTGACCTGAAATCAAGAGTCGACCACTTAACCAACTGAGCCACCCTGGTGCTCCCCATTCTCTTTGCTATGGCATCCATTCAGGTTTGCATCTCAATTACAGCATTTTTAATTTAATCCTGATTAGGATTAGGACAAAATTTTGTGTCTGTGCTAAGGGATTCTTTTCTATGTTTTTTTTTTTTCAATCCTAGCTTGTACCCTTATACTTTTTGTTTTAAATTCTAGTTTCTACATATTACTTATATCTGTATTGATCAAATCCCTGGTCATTATTTCTACTTTCTGTTATTTCCTTTTTGGGGTGGATTCCTCTCTCTTCTCATTCTGTCTATAAAAAAAAAATCTAGGGGTGCCTGGGATGGTTCAGTTGGTTGGGAAACTGCCTTGAGCTTGGGTCATGATCTCAAGGTCCTGGGACTGACTCCCACATCGGTCTCCCTACTCAGCTGGGACCCTGCTTCTCCTTCTGATGCTTCCCCTGCTTGGGTTCTCCTGCACTCTCTCACTCTCTGTCAAATAAATAAATAAATAAATAAATAGTAAACTTTAAGAAAAAGTCTAGAGCTTAAGTGTGTTATGGTCTGCTTGTTAAATGAAACACTCACTATTCTACTTGCCGAGTTGCATTTTTGTTCTCTCAGTCCTCAGATTGATTTTTTGGGGTGATCAGAATGATTTGACATTTATCTAGCTGTATCAAAGGGACAAGTCAAGCTTAGAGTTCTCCTACTCCCCCACCATTTTTACTCCTTCCCCTAGGTCTTTGAGTTTGTCTTTGGGTACGGTGTAAAAAAACAGTCCCCTTTTATTTTTTTGCATTATGCTGTCCAGTTTTCTTAACACCATTTGTTGAAGAGACTGTCTTTTTCTCATTGGACATTCTTTACCGCTTTGTCAAAGATCAAGTGACCATACACTTGTGGGTTTCTTTCTGAGTTTTTCTATTCTGTTCCATTGATTGATGTGTCTAGTTTTGTGCTAGTACCATACTGTTTTGATTACTTTTAATACAACTTGAAGTCCTGGGTGCCTGGGTGGCTCAGTCACTGACCATCTGCCTTTGGCTCAGGTCATCCCCCTGCATCAGGCTCCCTGCTCCTCGACAAGCCTGCTTCTCCCTCTCCCACTCCCCCTGCTTGTGTTCCTTCTCTCACTGTGTGTCTCTCTCTCAAATAAATAAATTAATTAAAATAACTAAAAACACACATATATATGTGTGTGTTTATTATATATATAATATGTAAATATTATATATATATATTTATTTATATATTTGTGTGTGTGTGTGTGTATACACACACAAAAAAAAACTCGAAGTCTGGAGTTGTGCTGTCTCCAGCTTTGCTTTTCTTTTTCAAGATTGTGTTGTCTAGTCTGGGTCTTTTGTGGTTCTACACCAATTTTAGGATTGCTTGCCCTAGTTCTATGAAAAATTTTGTGGCTAATTTGATAAGGAGTGCATTAAATGTGTAGGTTGCTTGGGTAATATAGACATTTTAACAATATTGGTTCTTTCAATTTATGGTCATGGAATACCTTTCCATTTCTTTGTGTCATCTTCAATTTCTTTCATCACTTTTTTATAGTTTTCAGAGTACACATCTTTCACTTCTTTGGTTAAGTTTATTCCTAGGTATCTTGTTATGTTTGGTGCAGTTGAACATGGGATTGTTTTATTAATTGTTCTTAATGTCTTAATTGCTTTCTTTCTGCCAATTCACTATTGGTTTATAGAAATGCAACAGATTTCTGCACATTGATTTTTGTATCCAACAACTTTACTGAATTCTTTTATTAGTTTTAGTAGGGTTTTGGCTGTTTTTTTGTTTTGTTTTGTTTTGTTTTTGGTGGCATCTTTCAAGTTTTTTATATAGAGTACCATGTTATCTGCAAATACTGAATATTTTACTATTTCTTCAACAATTTGAGTGCTCTTTATTTCTTTTTATTTTCTGATCATGTGGCTAAGACTTCTAATACTATGTTGAATAAAAATTATGAGGGTATATAGCCTTTGTTATGTTGAAGTATGTTCCTTCTAAGCCTACTCTGTTGAGGATTCTTAACATGAATGGATGTTGTACTTTGTCAAATGCTTTTTCTGTATCTACTGAAATGAATATATGTTTTTTATCCTTTATCTTATTGTTGTGCTATGTCTCATTGATCGTTTTGTTAATATTGAATCTTATAAGCCAGGAATAAGCCCCATTTGATTGTGGTGAAAGAGTTTTCTAATGCATTGTTAGATTTAGTCTGCTAGTATTCTGCTAGGGACTTTTGCATCAAAGTTCATCAGGGATATTAGCCTGTAGTATTGTTGTTGTTGTTGTTGTTTTAATTTAATTTTATGTAATTTTATTTTTAGTGGTGTTTATATCTATTTTTGGTATATGTATAATGCTGGCCTCATAGAATGAGTTTGGAAGTTTACTTCTTTTTTTTTTTAATAGTTTGAGGAAAAGTAGCTATTAACTCTTTAAATACTTGGTAGAGTTCACCTGTTAAGCTGTCAGATCCAGGACTTTTTTTGTTGATAGTGTTTGATTACTGATTCAGTTCTTTTTTTTATTATTAGTCTGTTCAAATATTCTATTTCTTATTTCAGTTTTGGTAATTTACATGTTTCTAGGAATTTATCCATTTCTTGTAGGTTGCCCAATTTGTTGTCATATAGTTTTCATAATAGTCTATTATGATTGTTTGTATTTCTGTTGTGTTGGTTGCTTTTTCTCCTCTCTCATTTGTGATTTTACTTATTTGAGTTCTTTCTCTTTTTTTCTGATAAGCCTGGCCAGAGGTTTATGAGTTTGTTGATCTTTTCAAAGAACCAGCTCCTGGTTTCATTGATGTATTTTATTTTTATTTTATCTTTTTTTAAATTTTATTTTCTCTGCTGAATTTTTATTTTATTTATTGTTCATTTTCTAGATACTTTAGCTATAAGGTTAAAGTTATTTGTGATTTTTCTTGCTTCTTGACATAGGACTGTATTGCTCTAAACATTTCTCTTAGAACTGCTTTTGCTGCTTCCCAAAGTGTTGGAGGGTTTCTATTCACTTTTTTTTTTTACTTTTAATTTTTTATTTTTTATAAACATATATTTTTATCCCCAGGGGTACAGGTCTGTGAATCACCAGGTTTACACACTTCACAGCACTCCTATCATATGATCTCCCTGATATGAGGAAGTGGTGATGCAACATGGGGGCTTAAGTGGGTACAAGAAGAATAAATGAAACAAGATGGGATTGGGAGGGAGACAAACCATAAGTGACTCTTAATCTATTCACTTTTTAATTTCTTCTTTGATTTCTTGGCTGACCCTTCCATTGTTCAGTAACATGTTATATAATCTCCATGTATTTGTGGTCTTTCCAGACTTTTTCTTGTGGTTGGCTTCTAGTGTCATAGTATTGTGGTTAGAAAAGGCTCATAATATGAGTTTCATCTTTCTAAATTTGTTTTTGTTTTGTGACCTAATATGTGATCTATTCTGGAGATGTTCCATGTGCACTAAAAAGAATGTGTACTCTGCTGTTTTAGGATGGAATGTTCTGAATATATGTTAAGTCCCTCTGTTCTAGTGTGTCATTCAAAGCCTCTCCCTTCCCTGGTTATTTTCTGTTTAGGTGATCTATCTGCCCATTGATGAAAGTGGGTGTTATATGTCCCTATTATTTTATTATTGATTAGTTTCTTTATGTTCATCATTAATTGTTTTATGTATTTGAGTGCTCTTATGTTGGGTTGAATAAATATTTATAATTGCTATATCTTCTTGTTGGGTTGTGCCTTTTATGATTATATAATGCCCTTCTTTGTAACTTGTCAGTCTTTGTCTTAAAGTCTATTTTTTATAAGTATTATGCCTCCAGTTTTTTTGAACATCCATTTACATCATAGGTATTCCTCCATCCCCTCATTTTTTGTCTGCTAAGTGTCTTTAGGTCTAAAATGAGTCTCTTGTAGGAAGCATATAGATGGGTCTTGTTTTTTGTTTGTTTGTTTGTTTTTATTTCTTATGTCACCTTATGAGTTTTGATTGGAGAACTTATATTCAAAGTAATTATAGATATGTATTTATTGTCAGTTTATTATTTGTTTTGTGGTTCTTTCTGAAGATTTCCCCTGGTCCTTTCTTGTGTTACTTTCTTTCATAGTTTTCAGATTTTCTTTAGTGATATATCTGGATTTCTTTCTCTTTATTATTGCATTTTTATTAGTCATTTTTAATATATAGTTACTATTTTGTTTGTAAATTACCTCTTCAGCATATCACAGTCTATATTAAGTTGATGGTCTTTTAGGTTTGAACTCATTCTTTTCTCCTCTCTTCCCCATGTTTTAAGTATATGTTGTGATATTTTACACCTTTTTATTTTTTTTAGTTTCCTGATTGATTTTTTATAGAAATATTCATATTTACTGTTTTTGTGTTTCCTACCTTTTTTAACTACCACTTGTTGTCTCTCCTTTCCACTATTTTCACTTTTGGCCTCTTCTTCCTCTAATTTCTTGCAGTGATCATGAATTTCTTTAGTTTTTGTTTGCCAGAGAAACTATTTATCTATCCTTCTAGTCTGCATGATAGCCTTGCTGGATAAAATATTCTTGGCTATAGATTCTTTCCATTGAGCACTTTCAGTATATTATGTCACCATTCTCTTGTGGCTTGCAAAGTTTCTGCTGAAAAATTCCCTGATAGGCTTATGGGGCTTCCTTGTATATTGCTGTCTTCTTTTGTCTTCCTGCTTTTAATTATTTTTTTATTTATCAGTATATTTTACCAATTTAATTACAATATGTCTTGGCAAATATCTGCATTTGTTGATGTTGATGGGCATTCCCTGTGCCTCCTGGATTTAGATACCTGTCTCTTTCCCCATATTAGGGAATTTTTCAGGTATTACTTTCCTAAATATATATATATATATTTTTTTCTCTCTCTTCTTCTAGGACTCCTTCAATATAAATGTTACATTTGATGGGTTCACTGAGTTCCCTATGTCTATTTCCATTTCGCATAACTTTTTTCTCTCTTTATTCAGCATTCTTAGTTTCTATTACTCTGTCTTCTAAATCACTAATTCATTCCTCTGCTTCTTCCATCCTGCTATTCATTCTATCAAGAATATTTCTCATTTCATTCAGAGCCCTTTATCTCTGCTGTTATTCTTTATCTCTGTGTTAAGGTCTCACTTCTGCCTTCCACTCTTTTCTCAAATCCAGTGATATCTTTATGATCATTGATTTAAATAGTCCATGAGGCACATTACTTCTATCTGTTTTGCTTAGATCTCTGGCTGTGGCTTTGTTTTTGTTGTTGTTGTTGTTGTTGTTTGTTTGTTTTTTAAGATAAAACTCCCTGTCTTCTCATTTATTCTAAGTCTCTATGCCTGATTCTGTATTTTAGGAAAGTCAACTATATCTCTTCTTCTTGTTTGTGAAGTAGATGTCCTTTAGTGCCCTGACATGTCATGTCCCCTGTTCTCCTAGTCCTGGCACTTCTGGGAGTGTCTCCAATGTATGGTGCCTGTGCTCTCCTGTTTTATCCTGATCACTTTATCCTTAAGGCTAACCATAAGCAAAGGCTTTCTTGGTTGGGGGCAGTGTTTGGTCCCTGTCCTGAACATAGTGAACTTAATTAGACCTGCTTGTGAAGTGAGACCTATTGCCATTGTTGCAGGTACTGAAGCTAGGCAAAACTCCTGAGTCAGGAGATGTGGTGTGAACAATTGTTTGGGCTTGTCTTCTGGGGATGAAGCCTATCACATTAGGACTGAGCCAAGCAAGACTGGGAGGGTGGTCTTACTGGATCATATGAAACAGTGCTTGTAGTAAACAAGCCAGGTAGGAAGACCTGGGCTGTGCTGACTCAAGAATGTGGCCCTGTGCTTATGTTGATAGGACAGGGGAGAAAAATGGTGGCTGCCAGATCCTTTTTTCCCAGAGAGGTCTCTCCATGAATGCATCCTTTCTGAGGCCACAAGTTGCCACAAGTCAAAAAATTCAGTGCCTCTCACTTTCCAAGTTGTTGTTATGGAGATTCATTTTCCTTGTTTTCTTCCCTATGTATTAGTCTGTCTCTCATATTTCTCCATGACCACAGCCCCCTCCCCACAACAGTAGCTATATTTCTCTCTCAAACCATATCTCCCCACTTACTACTTTCTTTGATGGGGCCTTGTCTCTACTTTTGGTTGTGGAGATTGTTCTCCCAGACTTCAGGTCAATTTATGGAGTATTTAAGATGATTTGATAGTAATTATATTCATGGGATGAGCTCTGTTACTCTTCCCCCATCTTCCAACACCCCTCTGAAAAAAATAATTCAAATTATATTCTTATAGATAAAGAAGTTGTGAAACTGTATATTAAACACTAAAAGTTATTGAACATTTATTAAATACCATTATTCAATTCTGATATTTCTGTCCAGTTCTCTTCTTCCCTTTGTTGTTGCTGAAGGGATAATCTGAGAATGAGGAGGGGAAGGCCAAATATAAATGGGAAAGAATTTAGTAAATGTTACTTGCATGTAAGAGGGAAATATGGAGACTTTTTTATATTAGCTACTTACCTCCTGAAATTTGTTCTTAAAATTGATATGTCCTCTAAAAAGAACTTTCATAGTTTTAAAAACCAATGTGAAATGGAGCATATTGATAAGGTTCTATTTCAACATCATTGAGACTTTCCTTTATTGACCTTGGTGACCTAAAGTTTTCAATGATGACATTTTAATAGCTTTAAATCTGCAAAAACATAATCCTGGACCTAAGCTTGCCTCAAACAAATTTTCTATACCATAGAGCAGAAGATGAACTAAACAAATGTTTGTGATTTTTATTTACTCATGAAAGTACATTTGAATGACATTAATGTATTAATTATTCTATCTTTAATTTGAATAATTAAATTTTTTCAGAAATAATTTAATAGTAAGTCATGGGTAATAAAGAGAGTCTGAGTTGTACAGTTTTAAGGGAGAAAATTGCTTATATCTATTGATACTCCTCTTTAAATACCTAGCTCCCTTTTATTCCAGGACATTTCATATTTCCTGGTAAAATAATACCTAGATTTATGTGTTTCTGACTGAATGGTCTCTTCCTACAATGTCAGAATGTCAGGGAGTTATACACATATCATATATGCAGTAATACACAGTAATATATACATATTACTATATTAATATGTGTGTGTGTGTGTGTGTGGTAAGTTTAAGGATAAATGGACAATAACTTTTAGCACTTAAATATACTTTACTACAATTGCAAGAGCAGAGATTTAATACATATGGACCAGTGATTCAAATTTGGGGGAAGGGTGCCCAGATGTCTCAGTCTGTTAAGTGTCCCACTCTTGGTTTCTGCTCAGACCATGATCTCAGGGTCCTGGGGTTTAACCCTGAATTGGGTTGCACACTCAAGGCAGAGTCTGCCTGTCCCTCTCCCTTCCCCTCTGCTTCTCCTCCCACTTGCAGGAGCACATGCACATACTTTCTCTCAAATAAATAAAATCTTCAAAAAAAGTTTTGGGAAAAATAGATAGCTCTTAATATTTCTCATTATTTTAAAGTAAAGACATCTTTAAGGTGAAAATTTTTATTCTTCAAACTATTCTTTAGTCATTGGCAAACCTACCTATTTTCCTTAAAGAATTTCCCAGGAACAAGACTTTTGAACTTATAATGTGTTAACTAAGAGATAAACTTCAAGGGGCACCTGGGTGGCTCAGGGGGTTAAAACCTCTGCCTTCAGCTCAGGTCATGATCCCAGGGTCCTGTGATGGAGCCCCACATCAGGCTTTCTGCTCAGCAGGGAGCCTGCTTCCTCCTTTCTCTCTGTCTGCTTCTCTGCCTACTTGTGATCTCCATCTGTCAAATAAATAAATTAAATTAAATTAAAATCTTTTAAAAAAAGAGATAAACTTCAAGAAGTCTAAGATGTAGCTTGAATGACTAAGTATCTCCCAGTCTGAGAACCTTAACCATCCAATCATAAGCCTGAATATATTGAGTAATATTTGTAAAAATTAGTATCCACTCAATAACATGGCATTCACTGTCCAATAGTTTAAAAGCTTGAGGTTTTAATAAAAAGAGTTGCACTTTCTTTTCACAACATTTCTAACATTTATTTTTTTTTAAAGATTTTATTTATTTATTTGACAGACAGAGATCACAGGTAGGCAGAGAGCCAGTCAGAGAGAGAGGAAAAGAAGCAGGCTCCCTGCTGAGCAGCGAGCCCATGCGGGGCTTGATCCCAGGACCCTGGGATCATGACCTGAGCCGAAGGCAGAGGCTTTAACACACTGAGCCACCCAGGCGCCCCCATTTCTAACATTTAATTAAATCTAAAGAAGGCTTGATTTTTTTATATATATGTATGGGTTAGCGTTATTTCATAAATTTTTCTGTTTTAAAACACTGGCTATTTGCTTGGATAATAATCTATAAGAAAATTTTCCACAAGGCATAAAAAATAATATTTTCAATTTTTAAATCATCAACAAAGATTAATACAAAATACTTTTCCAAGAATAACTAACACTTTGTTTTCTTGAGCCAGGATAGGAAATCTGGGGAAATAATAAGTAGTTCTTTCTTTGATGATTATCAGGTATAAAGCAATTCTGTTCAAGAAATAAGAAACTTTCCACTCTATTTGTAATTACATTTTCTCTATTTGTACCAAGAAGAATGAATTGAGGTTTCTTGTTTAATATCATCTTCTTCAAACACAGTTACTCTTATTTACTGAATTCATAAAATAATTTCTGATTTGCTATTTTTACAAAATCAATAAGGTGGTAGGAGAAGGCATCTTCACTATGTAATGTTCACTTAAATTTCTATAAACTAAAAATTATGATTGAGACAACAGGGGTGCCTAGGTGGCTCAGTCAGTTAAGCATCTAGTTCTTGATTTCTGCTCAGCCTTTGATCTCAGGGCTGAGAATTCAAGACCCACACTGGGCTCCATGCAGGGTGTGGAGCCTATTTGGAGAAAGAAAGGACACAACATTAGTATCTGAATTAATATCAATGTCATCATGACATGTTAAGGAATAAACATTTTTCAATAACCATCAGATAGTATGTTTAAGATTTTTGTATTTCATTGTATATAAATTTCATCTCAAAGAAATAAATGAACAATTACAGAATTGTTCTTAATGGTATTTGTTTTAAAGTGTTTAAGAAAATGGTACTAATGTCTGCAACCTATTTGTGTCAAAAATGCAATAAAAGTATGCACTTATTGATATGCAATTTTGTGATAGAACAAACATGTTTTTTTAATTTTTATTTATGTTATTTCTTTTCAGTATTTCAGAATTCATTGTTTATGCACCACACCCAGTACTCCATGCAATATGTGCCCTCCCTATTACCCACCACCTGGCTCACCCAACCTCTCACCCCCATCCCCTCCAAAACCTTCAGTTTGTTTCTCAGAGTCCACAGTCTCTCATGGTTCATCTCTCCTCCAATTTCCCCCAACTCCATCTCCCCATGCCCTCTGTATTATTCCTTCTGCTCCACAAATAAGTGAAACCATATGATAATTGACTCTCTCTGCTTGACTTCTTTCACTCAGAATAATCTCTTTCAGTCCTATCCATGTTGATACAAAAGTTGGGTATTCATCCTTTCTGATGGAGGTATAATACTCCATTGTATATATAGACCATATCTTCTTTATCCATTCATCTGTTGAAGGTCATCTTGGTTCTTTCCACAGTTTGGCAACTGTGGCCATTGCTGCGATGAACATTGGGGTACACATGGTCCTTCTTTTCACTATCTCTATATCTTTGGGGTAAATACCCTAAGGTGCGATTGCAGGGTCAAAGGGAAGCTCTATTTTTAATTTCTTAAGAAATCTCCACACTGTTCTCCAAAGTGGCTGCACCAACTTGCATTCCCACCAAGAGTGTAAGAGGGTTCCCCTTTCTCCACATCCTCTTCAACACATGTTGTTTACTGTCTTGTTAATTTTGGCCATTTTGAATGGTATAAGGTGATATCTCAGTGTGGTTTTGATTTGAATCTCCCTAATGGCTAGTGATGAGCAAACACATTTTAATATTATTGGTAGAATCTAAGGAGCAAGTATTGACTATTCAGTGTAAAATTGTTTAAAATTTTCCTTATCCTTAATATTTTTACAATGATGTTTATTTTTTAAAATTATAACTAGAAGAAAAATGGCAGATCTACACCTAAAGAAGGCTGATTTATTAAAGATTACTTTTCAATGTTTAAAGAGTGTGTGGTTAAATATATCAAATTGTTGAGTCAGTTCATACAACTTATATTGTTAAGTAGATCAAAACATATTTTGCATGACTATTAAACAAATACTTTTTGTAGGAAGACAGTTTAACAGAGGGGAATTTTTACATTTAAATCTATATATGTAGCTTTGTTTGGGTGAATCAAAATTGAGTTAGCATTTTGGTTTCTTTTCTTTCCTTTGACCTCCATTTTAGAAATTGACTTAAAAATTGGCTTTGGTGCTGAAACTTGGTCCTAAGATCCAAGACTAAATTGTTATTTTCAAGATTATTGTCAATTAAAAAAATATTTATTTATCTGCCTCAGATGATAATGCCAGGGGATATCAGAACACAATGTCCTGGGATGTATGGGTAGCTCAGTGGGTTAAAACCTCTGCCTTAAGCTCAGGTCATGATCCCAGGGTCCTGGGATTGGGCCCCACTTAGGGCTCTCTGCTCAATAGGGAGCCTGCTTCCCTTCCTATCTCTGCCTGCCTCTCTGCCAATTTGTGATCTCTGTCAAATAAATAAATAAAATCTTTAAAAAAAATTTAGAACACAATGTCCTTTGGGTGATATATCAGGAATATCTGGAAACATGTGCAGTAAGATGATGATGGCCTACAGAGTCCAAAAAAGCTTAATCAAGAATCCAGAAAGAAATGAGAAAGTAAGGAAAATTTAATGTTAGGTATGAGGCATTATTCTGCTTCATTCTTATTAATTTTTTTCAAGATTTATATATTCATTTGATATAGAGTGGGGTGAGGGACAGAGGGAGAGAGAGAATCCTCAAGTGGACTCAGCACTGAGCACAGATCCCAATGTGGGACTTAATCCCCGGACCCTGAGATCATAACCTGAGTCAAAATCAAGTGTTGTTTGCTTAAACAACTGAGCCATCCAGTCTTAATAAATTATGTATGGATGTGTGAAATTTCTAGCCAAGGACTCAATATGTCAGTAAGTTGATTTACCATCTTACTAGTTTTCTGTGCAGACAGTGTAAACAGAAACATTGTAATGTGGATTCAGGTGGAGAAGATAGGAAAGTTATTTTTTTAGATTCATTTCTTTTTTCTTCATATGTTTCTGAATTTGGTAACATCAGTGACACAGGGATGGTTCTAACTTGTATAGGAAACAAAATACTAACTCAGAAATGATTGATCTGTAAGAATCTACCCAGAACAATAAACGCAAGTAAAGACAAAAGACAGAGAGAAAACAATAGAAAAATATTTTTCTATTAAAATTTAAAATAAATTGTTATTTTCAATTTGATATATTTTGATAATTTTATATAAAAATTTTATATATTTGATATATTTAACCACATACTCTTTAAACATTGAAAAGTAATCTTTAATAAATTGGCCTTCTTTAGGTATAGATCTGCCATTTTTCTTCTAGTTATAATTAAAAAATATAAATGTCATTGAAAAATATTAAGGATAAGAAAAATTTTAAACTATTTGGAGAAAAATTTCTCCAATATTTCAATCCAATTTAGTCTGGGGAAAAAATTATCCAAGCTATGCTTTCTTCACAAACATTGGTTTATTTAAGAAATAACATCTTTGTCATGATGTAGTATATAATTTGTTAATTCAGGACAATCTAATGCATGATAATGGTCATCTCTCAGTGGAAAATTTGTGTTTCTGTCTATACATTGTCTATATATTTAATTGTCCCAAAAGTTACTATTTCCTATGTCACCCATCTTCTACGAGATTTTTATCCCAACTGATATGATCATGTTTGGAGAGTACTCAGTACTTTGACCAAACATGTAATTCATATCACACATAACATATGTCTTCTAAATGATATGTAGAAGGACTATTAGAAAACATAAAAAATATACTATCATTATTTTTATTATTTATTTTGATACTTGATTAATTCTAAGACATTTAGCAACTAGAAACTTCTTTATTTGGATTTTGTGTCCTTTTATGATATGCCTACCAGTATTTTTATATTTTTGTTGTATTTTTTGTTTTGTTTTGTTTTGTTTTAACATTCCTTACTTTCTGGCACTACAAAATGTTTTAGGCTCATCTTGTGTACTTCCTGCTCCAGTCCTGGAATCTGCCATATTTCCAAGAAGCTTTGCTTCCTTTGTCTGTGAACGATATTAGAAATCAAGTAATGGGGCGCCTGGGTAGCTCAGTGGGTTAAAACCTTTGCCTTTGACTCAGGTCATGGTCCCAGGGTCCTAGGATTAAGCCCTGCATTGGCCTCTCTGCTCCGCAGGGAGTCTGTTTCCTCCCTTCTCTCTCTGCCTGCCTCTCTGCCTACTTGTGATCTCTGTCTGTCAAGTAAATAAATAAAATCTTAAAAAAAAAAAAGAAATCAAGTAATGGATTCTTTGTGTTCATAACTACTCGAGTATCATAACCTTCTCAGCTGATAAAGATGTATATATATACTAAGTCATATATATATACATGTAACTATATGTATTTCTATATGTAACCATCCGTATCTATATTAGGCTAAACATGCGTTTATTTTGATGTCTCCAATTTTAAGCCATTACTCATGGATCATTCTAGTCTTCTCCCTTTGTGTGTCTCTAACCTTCTACTCACTTAATCAGTCAACTAAAGTATTGTGCTTATGTATAGCTCCTTTTGCCTTGATTTTATAGAATCGACTAACTTCCAAAATTACCTAAGTCAACAACTATTCCCTACTGTTTTGGTAAGATAGTTTCATACATCTGTAGTACACTTAGAATGTTTGTTAGTTGGTTTTTGCAACCCCTCATAAGACCCATTGAAGTTGTACATAATTTTAAAAAATTGCATACATTGGGTTCCGTTCCTTGCTGCTGTGGACTCTGGGCAGCTGGGGTCAGTGAAGGATCTCAAGATGGCTGGGTGAAAACTTGCTCTAAAAACCATTGACTAGGTAGTTTTTGGTGAGATCATACCCCAAAACCAGAAGGCCATCGCTAAACTTCCTGAAATCTTGGTATGAGACACTTACCTCCAAGTTGGATACTCTCCCTAAGAAAGTCCTTGCTATTAACTGAGCTTACTACAAAACCAATGTGGTGAATGCTGGCTTGGTAGATGACTTTGAGAAGAAGTTCAATGCCCTGAAGATTCCTGTGCCAGAGGATAAATACACTGTTCAGGTGGACGCTGAAGAAAAAGAAGATGTAAAAAGTTGTGCTGAGTTTTTGTCTCTCTCAAAGGCCAGGATTATGGAATACAAAAAACAGCTGGAGAAGCTAAGGAATGTAATTCTGTTTGATCAGATGACCATTGAGGACCTAAATGAAGCCTTCTTGTCTAAGAAGAAGTATACCTATTGGCCTCACAAGCCAATCGAAAACTTATAAACTTGAGGTGGGGAGAGAGCTCTGGCCTTGTATTATAAACACTGGACATTAAAAATAATGGATACAGTAAAAAAATGCATACATTAAGTTTCATTATCTCCTTTAATAGGTTTTGACAAATATGTCATTATCCATAATTACAATCATGCAGAACAGTTTTATTCTCCCTCAATAGTGCCACATTCTTTACCTATTCAACATTTTCTGTTGCTTAAATAATTAAATCTCTTTCTCAAGAAGGAGGACAAAATATTACTGTTTATTTTGGCATATACGGCTATATGGCTTTCATCATTTAGTTTATGTTTACCTTTCCAAACATATCTTTAGAGTCCTATCAAAAGCCAAACAAGCATTGTACATTCCATGTGTATCAGACTACCTATATTTCTTAGAATACATATCCTGCTATTTGATTTATTTTTTAAGATTTTATTTATTTGAGAGAGAGTATGAGGCAGGGAGGGTCGGAGAGAGAAGCAGACTCCCCGCTGAGGAGGGAGTCTGATGCAGGACTAGATCCTAAGACTCCAGGATCATGAACTGAACCAAAGGCAGTCACTTAACCAACTGAACCACACAGGTGCCCTTGCTATTTAATTTATACTAAATATTTCTCTCTATGTCGAAATGTCCTTGTAGACATGAAAGCCTAGGATATTTCCACACATTTTTCAAACATGATCTCAGATGTTAACAGTATTAAAAAAGACCTCCTTGCTCACATAAAACAAGTTAGGTAAGCTATCTCTTGTGTTTCATTTTAATTATATCATCTTATTTGTTCTTTATATTGTTATATTTCTATTATTTAATCATCTTCACTAGAATGTAATCACCTTAAAGAAAGATGGTAGGCTATTCATCCTGTATATGCATATTACAATATCTGTGGCATTCATATATTTAATAAAAATGAAACACCAAAGAAAAAAGAATAAATGAATGAGTGAGTGGGAAACTGAGTGAGTCAAATATACATGTTTGTTTCTAATTTCAACTCACTAAAGTTGATCTTTTTGGAAGTTAATGACAGCCAAAGGCTAAAATGTTGATGCTCAACTTCAAAGGGGAGTTGAAAAGGATCTGGAGTAGTACCACTAGGGGACAACCAGTTGTGGTTATGAGAGGCTTAATATGTAAAATATTCATTCTGTTCCCTTATAGTTGTTGCAGTTTCCTTTACTGTATTGACTTATTAAATTAAAAAAGATTCCAGGGTGCCAGGGTGCCTGGGTGACTCAGTGGGTTAAGCCTCTGCTTTCTGCTCAAGTCATGATCTCAGGGTCCTGGGATTGAGCCCCATATCTGCTCTCTGCTCAGCAGGGAGCTTGTTTCTTCCCCCCCCCCCACCCCCGCCTGCCTCTCTACTTGTGATCTCTGTCTGTCAAATAAATAAATAAAATCTTTTTTAAAAAAAAAAGGTGCCAAATATCCCCATATGACTTCTTAACCGGAATTTTAGGAGTATACAGTTACACATACACAACTCTAAGAATGATGCCTTGGCCAAATGATAACTTGGATAATAATACTGTGACATTACAATCCTTTCTTCACAGGAATCCTTTTGTCCTTACTTTCTAACTCTTGATACACAAATCAGTACAAACATTATCATAGTAAGTAAAAAATCATGATATTAGGTACAAATTTCACTACTGACATTCTACATTCCTCAGATGTCAAAACAAACCAGTAAAAGCAATTTAAGTATTTGCAGTATGTCCTAAGTCCTCTTCTCCATATCAATAAAATCATCACTTGTGTGACTTAGTCAATTGTCTGCCTTCAGCTCAGGTCATGACCTCAGGGTCTTGAAATCCAGCCTCTCATCCAGCTCCCTTCTCAACAGGGAGACTGCTTCTCCTTCTCCCTCTGTCTGCTGTTCCCCTTGCTTGTACTCTTTCTTTCTCTGTGTCAAATAAATAAACATAATCTAAAAAAGAAAAGAAAGAATCACCACTTTATAAGCATCTACTATGAAGTTCAAATACTCAACAACTATTTTTTTTAAATAAAGGCTATCAAATGCGATGAGGAAAAAGCCCAGCTTTCTTTACTAGATTCTGAAATAAAAGAATCAATCATGTCAAATTAAACCAGGTATTTCTATACACCAAGGCTAACTCCTGAATACAGAGCAGTGTGGGTATTATTTATCTTCCTCGTGCTAAGCTCATAAATTAGAGAAAAAAACTACACTTGGACAATTCAATCACCTCAAATAAAATGAACTGTTTAACCTGTTAATAAAAAAGTGGTAATTCTAGGCTACCCTATTTGAAGATCAAGGTGCTTTATTTAAGGACAAAGGAAACTTTTCTATTACTTCTAATTATTAAGCTTTTAAAATTAATCTAAACATTTGCAGTGAACTTCTTGAAGAGCAATACAAGTTTTCCTTTAATTTTTCTCTAAAATAGAACTAGTTATAGGTATAAATGTCAAAACTGTGATTTAAAACTTTTTGTGAAGGAACCTATTTCTGTTTTTTTTTTTTTTTTTATGACTGCCACCCTAACTTTATCAAGTCATTGGGCTAAGTTTGGGGAGATTTCATATTAAGAGCTGAGCTTTTTCTTACGTATCACAACCAAACCCAGAATGTACTCTTTGAAATTAATACTAGTATTGCTGACTTAACGGTAACTTTCAAGAACACTAATAGATGATACATTTAGTAAATATTTGTTGACTGATTACTCTTTCCTTGTGGGTTGCATGTGTATAAGAAATTCAAACATGTATTCAGTCAGAGAAACATCAATTAATAGTCACTGAAGAGTGAAAAGGAAACAGCTTATGACCTAGGTGCTTGTCATTTAGAAACAAAAGACACAGTCTTAGGGATCTTTGATCTCATAGATTCTATTGATTAGAATCAAACACATACAGAATTATCATAACAAATGCTTCTGACATGGACTTTTGTAATAATTATGTTTTCCCAAGCAAACCTCACAGAGCTGAGATTTGTTTATTTCAGCTTGCTTTCTACCTCCACACCCATTACCCTTAACAACAAAAAAAGGAAATTATTACTAGTCATTTTGTCTGAGTCTGACTCATGTAAAGTCCCACAGGTATGATGGAGGAGTTCAAATCTATTGAATTAGGTACCAAAAGTGTCTTCCTTAAGTTAGGAAATGATAAAGAAAAGTAATGTGATGAGACAAAATATTAACAGAGGCTCAGATTTTGAAAAGTTCGTGGAAAAGGATTGACAAACTAGAGTTGAAAGAAGGAGTTATAATAATTTTATTGGTAATAAGTAAATATCTTCACTTTTGAACTGCTAATCTTGATCATTTGATAATAAAGAATGAAGTAATGTTTTACTATCGTGATTATAAGACAAAATATTTAGACTGATTATTTCAGTGTAAAGCAGTGTAAAATGTTAAAATATCTTTATCAAAGAACTAAAACAGGCTTGCTGGCTAAATTATTTTTTCTCTTTTAAAGTTAAGCTAATTTTCATTCCCATTTTACTTGTGTATGGAAGATAAAATTTTTACAATTGCTCTAACACAAATATTGTTTACCTTTTTTACAATATCAGTGGTTTTTTTTTTAAATAAATGAAGTCTTAAAACCAATGAACCATTTCCTATTTTGTGTTATTCTCATACTTTCATTAGCTCCAGATCCACAGCCAGGTTGAAAGCTTCTGTACATAAAGTACAGTACTGCCAAGCTTCAAAGTATAATAAATCTTCTAAAAATAAAAATAATTATAATTATAAATAATCCTCTATAATATTTTTGGAAGCTAAAACATGTGAGTTCGGTGAATCAAGCATTTATTTATTTAGGCCAAGTATTGTAATTTTCTTAATCTCATGAGATACTAAATAGCCATATGCTGAATAAAGTTGTTTTCTGCCAACAGTGAAATTTCACCCACATCCATCTGTATGAAATTAGAGTCTCCAAAGAAGGTGAGGCTGGCATTAATGAAAGATTAAGAAAATCTGAGTAGCTGAGTTTTGGATATAGAACAAACACTCATAGGCTATGTCTAGAAAGGAAAAACTCAAGAGTTTTAGCAAAAAATATATTTGAACATACATTTACATGAAATAATATTTTATTCAGGGACGAATCTATGCTTTCATGCATTCCTTAAAGTCACTGAAAATGTTTAGTCTCTGACACAAACCTCTAATATGAATAAAGGAAATTAAAGTATATACAAATGTTTATCTTTTGTTATTAGAAGTGTCTGTATTTATTCCAAATTTCTTTACTATTATAACTTACACTCATCATGGTTAAAAAGTAACTCTACTCACTAGTCAAGTATGCTTTATATTTCAGGTCTCAGGCCTTAGAGCAGATATAGAAAAACTGATTAAGCAAGTTTGTGTCCCTTTCTACTGTAAGAAATATTAGGACTCATGGTCAAGGTCAAAGTTGAAGCAAGTGAAAGCAGGAGTTTATATGTCCTCAAGTTCTCTGGATCATATTATGGGTTTTTGTTTGTTTGTTTGTTAGCCATTGTTGAAATAGCAGTTAAAAAGGCACAAACATACAGAGCACTCCTCTGACAAAACCAGAAGAACTTTCCAAATGATAGACATCATAAGGTTTAAGGAAATTTTCCTTTTACAGGAATATTTTCCTTATTGCTTTTTTTCAAATGTCAAGGCAGTTTCAGGAGCTTAAGAAAGCACATGCATTTCACTCTAACAACAGGATGACTAACATATATGTTATTGGCCCTGGTAATATGTGTGTGATTTTCAGGGCTGAATTGACCTCTGCATGCCTCAGTTTCCTGTTCTGTACAAAGGATGTAAATCAGAATCAGAGAGGGTTTTGTGAAAAGTTTAGCTTGTTTTCACTTGCAAAGTGTCTTCAGACACTGTTTCCCTTCCTTTCTGGGAATACCTGAAGTTTCACTTAGTTCAACTGTGAAAGAATTCCTGAAGGCTGACCAAAATACTGGCCCTTTCACTATAAGTCAATTCCCTTTGTTTCCTCCTATGGTCTACATCAAAAAGTCTATGTTAAAGCTGGTAACAAGAACAAGAAATCTGACATTAAAATGGAGTTGTAGCACTGTTTGAAAGTTATTTTTCCCTCCCCATTATCCTTCCTTTCTTTCTGTCTCTGTCTCTGTTTCTGTCTCTGTCTCTGTCTCTCTCTTTAACTTCCATAAATAGCTTGGCTGCTGCAACATGAGACAAATAGTTGCACTCTGTCAATTCTCTGCATGAGGTGAGGAGGGGAGCAGTGACTGCCAGGCACCAGATTGATGGTGTGTGGAAACCTAAAGCTAGAGCTGCTGGCAGCCAAGTGCTTCTCTGTGGGGAATCCCACATAATACACTTTCCAGGTTTCTGGGCTTTTGTCCAGCCACACATTTCCGTGCATGCAACACTCCCTTCATGAGAAAGGATAGAAGGGGAGGACTGAAGCCAAAGGACTGTGTTTGCATTTGCTTACTTATTTACAACTTTAATAAATGTGTTTAACATATGTTACCTTAAGAAGTGACCAGGGAAAAGAAAGCAATGAAAGAAATCTGACTATCTCTTTCCATAAGGCCTTCTTGATCTCCCTCTAGGGCAGTTAATTAAAGTTAGATAAGGGGCAGCCTAAAAGGGTGATATGTCTTTCAAGGCTGACATCCCCTGGGGTAGGCTTATATGAATGTTTAAAAACATCACTGATAGCATCTCCTCCTGTGTTAACCATGCTGCCACAAGCAATTAGATAATAGGGAGGACATTAGGAGAAGGAAAGGAAAAGTGAATGGGGGAAATCATGGGGGAGAGACAAACCATGAGAGACTATGGACTCTGAAAAACAAACTGAGGGTTTTGGAGGGTTTTGAGCCTGGTTGTGGATATTAAGGAGGGCATGTATTGCAGGAGCACTGGATTTGGTACATAAACAATGAATCTTGGAACACTGAAAAAATAAAATCAAATTAAAACAAAATAAAACAATAAAAAAATAAAAGTTATTCATAAAAAGGAAAAAAAATAATTCCAATTCTAGACCATTCAACTCTGTAAATAACTACTATTGTCTGGAAATGCAATTCTCCTGGAATTTTTTTTCATTTTTTTAATTCATTTATTTTCAGTATAACAGTATTCATTGTTTTTGCACCACACCCAGTACTCCATGCAATCCCTGCCCTCTCCAATACGCACCACCTGGTTCCCACCCCCTGCCCGTTCAAAACCTTCAGATTGTTTTCAGAATCCATAGTCTCTCATGGTTCACCTCCCCTTCCAATTTCCCTCAACTCCCTTCCCCTCTCTAACTCCCCTTGTCCTCCATGCTATTTGTTATGCTCCACAAATAAGTGAAACCATATGATAATTGACTCTCTCTGCTTGACTTTTTCACTCAGCATAATCTCTTCCAGTCCCATCCATGTTGCTACAAAGATTGGGTATTCATCCTTTCTGATGGACGCATAATACTCCATAGTGTATATGGACCACATCTTCCTTATCCATTTGTCTGTTGAAGGGCATCTTGGTTCGTTCCACAGTTTGGCGACCGTAGCCATTGCTGCTATAAACATTGGGGTAGAGATGGCCCTTCTTTTCGCTACATCTGTATCTTTGGGGTAAATACCCAGGAGTGCAATGGCAGGGTCATAGGGAAGCTCTATTTTTAATTTCTTGAGGAATCTCCACACTGTTCTCCAAAGAGGCTACACCAACTTGCATTCCCATCAACAGTGAAAGAGGGTTCCCCTTTCTCCACATCCTCTCCAACACATGTTGTTTCCTGTCTTGCTAATTTTGGCCATTCTAATTGGTGTAAGGTGATATCTCAATGTGGTTTTAATTTGAATCTCCTTGATGGCTAGTGATGATGAACATTTTTTCATGTGTCTGATAGCCATTTGTATGTCTTGGTTGAAGAAGTGTCTGTTCATATCTTCTGCCCATTATTTGATATGATTGTCTGTTTTGTGTGTGTTGAGTTTGAGGAGTCCTTTATAGATCCTGGATGTCAACCTTTTGTCTGTACTATCATTTGCAAATATCTTCTCCCATTCCGTGGGTTGCCTATTGTTTTCTTGACTGTTTCCTTTGCTGTGCAGAAGCTTTTGATTTTGATGAAGTCCATAAAGTTCATCTTTGCTTTTGTTTCCTTTGCCTTTGGAGACATATCTTTAAAGAAGTAGCTGTGGCTGATTTCAAAGAGGTTATTGCCTATATTCTCCTCTAGGGTTCTGATGGATTCCTGTATCACATTGAGGTCTTTTATGCATTTCGTGTTTATCTTTGTTTACGGTGTAAGAGAATGGTTGAGTTTCATTCTTCTACATATAGCTCTCCAGTTTTCCCAGCACCATTTATTGAAGAAACTGTCTTTTTTCCACTGTATATTTTTCCTGTTTTGTCCAAGGTTATTTGACCATAGAGTTGAGAATTCATATCTGGGCTCTCTACTCTGCTTCACTGGTCTATGTTTCTGTTTTTATGCCAATACCATGCTGTCTTGGTGATGAAAGCTTGGTAGTAAAGTTGAAATCAGGTAACGTGATGCCACCAGTTTTATTTTTGTTTTTCAACATTTCCTTAGCGATTTGGGGTCTCTTCTGATTCCATACAAATTTTAGGAATATTTGATCCAGCTCTTTGAAAAATACGGGTGGAATTTTGATCAGAATGGCATTAAAAGTATAGATTGCTCTAGACAGCATAGATATACTTTTTTTTTGCATTTTTAATTTTTTTCATTTTTTATAAACATATATTTTTATCCTCAGGGGTACAGGTCTGTGAAACACCAGGTTTACACACTTCACAGCACTCACCAAAGCACATACCAGTATAGATATTTTAACAATGTTTATTCTTCCGATTCCAAGAGCATGGAATGGTCTTCCATCTTTTTGTGTCTTCTTCAGTTTCTTTCATGAGTGTTCTGCAGCTCCTCGAGTCCAGTTCCTTTACCTCTTTGGTTAGGTTTATTCCCAGGTATCTTATGGTTCTTGGTGCTATAGTAAATGGAATCGATTGTCTAATTTCCCTTTCTGTATTTTCATTGTTAGCATATAAGAAAGCCATTGATTTCTGAACGTTGACTTTGTATCTTGAAACATTGCTGAATTGCTGTATGAGTTCTAGTAGTTTGAGGGAGGAGTCTTTTGGGTTTTCCACATAAAGAATCATGTCATCTGTGAAGAGAGAGAATTTGACTTCTTCCTTGTCAATTTGGATACCTTTTATTTCTCTTTCTTGTCTGATTACTGTTGCTGGTACTTCTAATGCAATATTGAACAAGAGTGGTGAGAGTGGGTATTCTTGTCGTGTTCCTGATCTCAATGGGAAGGATGCAAGCTTTTTCCCATTGAGGATGATATTTGCTGTGGGTCTTTCATAGATAGATTTGATGAAGTTCAGGAATGTTCCCTCTATCCCTATAATTTGAAGCGTTTTAATCAGGAACAGATGCTGAATTTTGTCAAATGCTTTTTCTGCATCAATTGAGAGGACCATGTAGTTCTTCTCTCTTCTCTTATTAATTTGTTCTATCACGTTGATTGATTTGCGAATGTTGAACCGTCCTTGTAGCCCAAGGATGAATCTCACCTGGCCATGTTAGATAATCTTTTTGATGTGCTATTGGATCCTGTTTGCTAGGATCTTGTTGAGAATCTTAGCATTCATATTCATCAGTGATATTGGTCTGAAATTCTCCTTTTTGGTAGGGTCGTTGCCTGGTTTGGGGATCAGGGTAATGCTGGCTTCAGAGAGAGAGTCTGGAATTTTTCCTTCTGCTTCAATTTTTTGAAACAGCTTCAGGAGAATAGGTGTTATTTCTTCCTTGAAAGTTTGGTAGAATTCCACAGGGAATCCGTCAGGTCCTGGGCTCTTGTTTTTTGGGAGGTATTTGATCACTGCTTAAATCTCGTTACTAGATATTGGTCTATTCAGGTTGTCAATTTCTTCCTGGTTCAACTTTTGGAGTTTATAGCTTTCCAGGAATACATCCATTTCATCTAGTTTGCTTAGTTTATAGGCATATAACTGTTTATGATAACTTCTGATGATTGTTCCCACTTCCTTGGTGTTAGTTGTGATCTCTCCCTTTTCACTCATAATTTTATGTATTTGGGCTTTCTCTCTTTTCTTTTGGATTAGTGTGGCCAATGGTTTATTTATCTTAATTGATTCTTTCAAAAAAACAGCTTCTAGTTTCATTTATACGTTCTACTGTATCTCTGGTTTCTACCTCATTGATCTCTGCTCTAATCTTGATGATTTCCCTTCTTATGTGTGAGGTTGGTTTGATTTAGTGTTGATTCTCCAGTTCTTTAAGGTGTTGAGACAGATGCTGTGTTCTGGATTTTTCAATTTTTTTTTTTTTTTGAGGGAGGCTTGGATGGCTATGTATTTCCCCCTTAGGACTTCCTTTGCTGTATCCCATAGGTTTTGGACCAAAGTGTCTTCATTCTCATTGGTTTCCATGAATTGTTTCAGTTCTTCTTTGATCTCCCGGTTGATCCAAGCATTCTTAAGCAAGGTGGTTTTTAGCTTCCAGGTGTTTGTGTTCTTTCAGAACTTTTCCTTGTGATTGAGCTCCAGTTTCAAAGCATTGTGATCTGAGAATATGCAGGGAATAATCTCAGTCTTTTGGTATCGGTTGAGTCCTGATTTGTGTCCTAGTATGTGGTCTATTCTTGAGAAGGTTCCATGTGCACTTGAGAAGAATGAGTATTCTATCATTTTAGCATGGAATGTTCTGTATATATCTATGAGGTCCATCTGGTCCAATGTGTCATTCAATGCTCTTGTTTCTTTATTGATTTTCTGCTTCAATGATCTGTCTATTTCTGAGAGAGGTGTGTTAAGATCTCCTGCTATTAATTTATTCATATCAATATGACTCTTTATCTTGATTTACAGTTTTCTTAAGTAATTGGCTGCTCCCATATTGGGGGCATAGATATTTACAATTGTTAGATCATCTTGGTGGATAGTCCCTTTAGGAATGATGTAGTGTCCTTTTGTATCTCTGACTACAGTCTTTAGTTTAAAATCTAATTTATCTGATATGCAAATCGCTACCCCGGCCTTCTTTTGAGGCCCATTGACATGAAAGATGCTTCTCCATCCCTTCACTTTCAGTATGGGTATATCTTTAGTTTCAAAATGGGCCTCCTGTAGACAACATATAGATGGATCCTGTAGTTTTATCCAATCTGAAACCCTGTGTCATTTTATGGGCATATTTAGGCCATTGACATTGAGAGTGATTATTGATAGATATGTTTTTATTGTCATCATGTTACCTTGAAGTCTTTCTTTCCGTTGCTTATCTCTATATTTCTGTTCAATGCTATTTTTAGGATTTTTTCTCTTTTATAGATCCCTTCTTAATATTTCCTGAATTGTCACCATAGTCTTTTAAGCCTTGCTGGTCTTGGAAACTCTTTATCTTTCCATCCATTTTGAATGTCAGTCTTGCTGGATAAAGTATTCTTGGCTTCATGTTCTTCTCATTTAGCACGGTGAATATATTTTCCACCCCTTTCTGGCTTGTCAGGTCTCTGTGGACAGGTCTGACATTATTCTGATGGGCTTTTCTCTATAAGCAAGGAGCCTCTTTTTCCTAGCGGCTTTCAAGAGATTGTATCTACAATTATAATTCCTCAATTTCACTATCAGGTGCCTTGATTTTTTTTTTTTTTTTTGAATCTACAATATTGAGTGGAGACCGCTCGGCATCTTGTACATGAACACTGGTTACATTTGCGATATTGGGAATATTTTCATTAAAAAAACTTTTTCCACTATATCTCCTAGATTTCTTTCTTTCTCCTCCCCTTCAGGGATTTGTATAATTCTGACGTTGGAACGTTTCATGGCATAATTTATTTCCCTGATTCTGTTTTTGTGGCTTCTAAGATGTTTCTTCCAGGCTTCCTCCTGATCCTTTCTCTCTATCTGTTTGTCCACCAGATCACTAATTCTATGTTCTGTTTCAGTTACCCTAGATTTGAGAGAATTTAGATTAGATTGGAACTAATTGAGAGCATTTTGAACCACATCCTGGGTAGTTTTCAGTTCTGCCCTAACAGTTGAATATCATCCCTGGTAGCGTTCAGTTCTGCCCTAATTAATTCTATTTGGGTATCCATAGCTTTCTCCAACCTAGCTATTGCCTGTATAATTGTTAGCCTGAATTCTCTTTCAAACATAATGTCTTTGTTGATAGCCACTAGCTCTGTTGCAGAAGGTCCATCCTCTGTATTTTTCTTCTGTTGGGCATTCCTCCTAGTCATTTTGGTGAGAGATGACTGAACGGGTATAGCTGGATGTATTGACCATGGTGCAGTGAATATGCACCCTGGAACCCTTTTGAGAAATCAGGATTCCCCACCCAAATGAGAGAAAAAAGAAAAGAAAAAGAAAAAGAGAGAGAGACAGGAAGAAAGGTGAGATAAAAGAGAATGTTTAGCCCAAATGGGTCCCAAATTAAGATTGATGAAGTATACAAACAGAAACCGACAAACAAAAAGACTGATCAAAGTATATGATAAGTGAAAAAAATATATATATGCAAATAAAGGAAGAACCTCGTCAAAAAGAACCCCAAGTATAAGATTTATATACAATCAGGAAAAACATGAAAACACAGAAACACTGGCGGAAGAAGAATATGGGAGAGTGGTTATAATTTCTCAGTGTGGGCCAGGAAGGTTGTTTTGATTCTTCCTGAATGGATCTTGATATCTTTGTTAAAGGACTCATCTTTCCTAAGATAAAGGGGGGTTAAAAATTGGTTTACCTATACGGGTGGCATTGATTGGGGAAAGGGAATTACCTTGAAGTTTAACTCTATATAAATATTAGAAAATAAAAATAAAAAAGGAATAAAATAAACTAAAATTTTAAAAGAAAATAAAAAAAAAAAAAAGAAACGCAAAAGGAATTACACAGGTGTAGGTATCAAAAAGTTCAGGTTAGAAGAGCATTATGGAATTTGATATACTGGACATCTCACTGTGATGGTAAATGGGTTAAAAAATTATCTATATATATATTTTTTAAAATGAACAAGAATAATGGGAACGAGTTAAAAATAAAAGTTGTCTTAGGAAGTAGTAGTGGTTCTTCTCTTGTAGTCTATTTCTTTTTTTTTTTTTTTTCCTGGTTGGTTTTCTGGGGGAGGGGCCTGGCACATGGGTTTTCAGTAATGATGTTCCCTGAGTTAAGTCCCCCAGCCCGCCTCAAGGGGGTGGGCTCTGAGGAAACCGGTTTTTTCAGGCTTTTGTTCTCTGGAGGTTTTTATGTTTGTTCTTTTTTTTTTTTCTCTTGCCTTGACCGCTTTTGATTGTTTTTGTAGGTTTAGAGGAAAGCAAACTGCACCCTGACCTCCCTCTCAGAGAGAAGCCTCTGTCTTGACCCCTTGTGGGTGCTGCATAGCCCATATAAATTTCCCCCTTGGCCACTGGTGGAGCAGGTTCCAAGTCGCGGTCCCTGGGGACACAGGATCTTCTGCTTGTACCCAAAACCACAGCAGCAACAGCTGTCTGGGCAGCTCCAGTCCCCCATAGAGGTTCCAAGCAGCGATTGCACACAGAAATTTTCCCGCTGGCCTGGGCTGGGAGTGCTGGTCTCTTTGGGTCTAAGAGTGCCGGGCTTGGGCGCACCCCTCTCAGGGGAGGGTCTGGGGTGCGTGTGCATCTTGGGCTCTGATACAACAGCACGGGTCTAAGAGCGCCGGGCTGGGCCTTCACGCACCTTTCTTAGGGGAGGGTGAGAGGCACGTGCATCTCAGTCTCTGTTAGCATGACTCAGCGTTCTGCTGTCTGGTGAGGCTCCCAGCTCTGCACAGGAGCCAGACCCCATGCATTCTCGGGCACGCTGGCAGCTCAGGGACCAAGACCTGGTTTCTCCGCCACACTGTCTCTGGCTCTGCAAGAGGGGAGGTTGTCCTGGGTCCAGGGACTTAAGCCCCTGCCCCTAGCTGCCCCGCTTCCCACAATTTCCACCCCGTGATCCTTTGCTCTTTCAGAGTGCTTTCAACCAGTCTCCAAGTTAATGCTGGTCCCCAGATGCAGGGCACTCTCATATTAGGGGTATTATGTTTCAATCGGTCACCTCTGGTGGCTCCCCCCCACTTTTGTTTATCTTCCGATATCAGTCTGACATTCCCATTCCACTTTACCTGCCCACTGGCGTCTTCTGCCCCTGTAGAGATCCAGACATGTATAATTCTGATCTCAGGCTGGTTTCATGGGTGATCGGAGTTCTTTGGTAGGTAATCAGCTCACTTTAGGGTACAGGTTGAAATGGCGCCTCCTCTTACTTCCCTGCCTGCGATCTTGTCTCCCTCATGATCATAGGAATTAACTGAGAATATCACCATTTCCAGTGTCATCTGGTTTGGAACACCTTTCTCTCCTGCAGAGTTCTACATATAAAAGCTAAATTTGAAGCTGGCTAAATATAAGAATAAGTAAATTACGAAGTATTTGCATGACTATAGTCTATAGAGGAGATTGTATCTGTGTTCTAAGATAATTTAAATATCAATATAATCAGAAAAATAAAAGACATTGTAGGATTAAAATCATGTTTAAAGGAAGTCCCCAAATAACTATACATTTGAGGTTTCCTAGCTCAAGATGACTGACTCAACCTATACATTTTTTTCTGACCTCCAATGAGACACTATTAAAGTGACAATAAATGAATTAAAGGTTATAAAACCATTAATGACAAAAGAAAAAGAAAGAAGGAATCCTTGGAAACGATGAAAAAGTCGATAAAAGGACAGAAATGATTAAACTAGAGATAGAATGCAAATTTTATAACAAGAGGTGGAAACTAAACAAGTCTACATGTTAAATGAGACTCAGAAGAACAAAAAATGGGAGTGAAAATAACATGAAAAATTAAAGGTTAAATTAGTTTCTTTAAAATATAAGTGGAGGGGCGCCTGGGTGGCTCAGTGGGTTAAAGTCTCTGCCTTTGGCTCATGATCATGAGGTCATGATCTCAGGGTCCTAGGATTGAGCCCTGCATCGCATCGGGCTCTCTGCTTGGCAGAGAGCCTGCTTCCTCCTCTCTCTCTACCTGCCTCTCTGCCTACTTGTGATCTCTGTCTGACAAATAAATAAAAAATAATCATAAATAAATACAATAAAATACAAGTGAAATCATAGATTCCCTATCATTTCATGCCTCATTCCATCTCCTTGTGCAGAGCAGAGGGTACAGGTTGAACAGCATTTTGGAGAGTTGTTCTCTATAAAATGCCAAATAGTTTGGGAAAACTAGGGCACTTAAAATAGATATTAGCATCCTAGAATAAAGGAATAATGATTCTGGGATTTCAGAGAACCTTTCTGATAAAGGGCAGCTTCTTGCTCACTCATGCTAAAGCACTTTTTGAACATCTCCAAGCTTGTTGACTATCCTAGCCTCTCAATATAAATTATAAAAGAAAAAAAATAAAGACAGCTAGATATTTGAAGAAAGCCTCCAGCATAAATAAAGACCTAGATAAAACTAACTCAAAAGAAGCAAGTATCCATGTGAAAAAAAAAGACATTTAGAAAAATCAATAAAACTGCAACTCCCCTTAATAAGTTTCAGTAAGTATTTTGTGATAGAGGAAAAACTCAACATCAGAAACAACCAAAAGAAAATTATATGAAATAAGCTAGTCTTAGAAAAAAAGAGGAGTGGGGGTACAATTGATTAAATTGTGAAAATCAATAGATCTATGAGAAAATAAAATTGGACTTTTCCAAGAACTTAAACTAAAGGACATAAATTATTAACCTAGAAAATTCAGTATCTGACTAGGTAACTTTCAAAAAAAATAAAAAAAGAATGTAGGGGAAAAGAAAGGGAAACTATCAAAGAATAATGGAAGAAATTTTCCCCAAGCTGAAATAGGACAGATTATTTTAAATATGTTGCATATTTAAAGAGCCCTCTAAGTACCATTTTATTTTATTTTTAATTTTTTCTATTTATTTATTTTCAGAAAAACAAAATTCATTATTTTTTCACCACACCCAGTGCTCCATGCAATCTGTGCCCTCTATAATACCCACCACCTGGTACCCCAACCTCCCACACCCCCGCCACTTCAAACCTCTCAGATTGTTTTTCAGAGTCCATAGTCTCTCGTGGTTCACCTCCCCTTCCAATTTACCCCAACTCCCTTCTCCTCTCTAACACCCCTTGTCCTCCATGCTATTTGTTATGCTCCACAAATAAGTGAAACCATATGATCATTGACTCTCTCTGCTTGACTTATTTCACTCAGCATAATCTCTTCCAGTCCGGTCCATGTTGCTGCAAAAGTTGGGTATTCATCCTTTCTGATGGAGGCATAATACTCCATAGTGTATATGGACCACATCTTCCTTATCCATTCGTCCATTGAAGGGCATCTTGGTTCTTTCCAAAGTTTGGCGACCGTAGCCATTGCTGCTATAAACATTGGGGTACAGATGGCCCTTCGTTTCATGACATCTGTATCTTTCGGTTAAATACCCAGGAGTGCAATGGCAGGGTCATAAGGAAGCTCTATTTTTAATTTCTTGAGGAATCTCCACACTGTTCTCCAAAGAGGCTGCACCAACTTGCATTCCCACCAACAGTGTAAGAGGGTTCCCCTTTCCTTTCTCCACATTCTCTCCAACACATGTTGTTTCCTGTTTTGTTAATTTTGGCCATTCTAACTGGTGTAAGGTGATATCTCAATGTGGTTTTAATTTGAATCTCCCTGACGGCTAATAATGATGAACATTTTTTCATGTGTCTAATAGCCATTTGTATGTCTTGATTAGAGAAGTGTCTGTTCATATCTTCTGCCCATTTTTTGATATGATTATCTGTTTTGTGTGTGTTGAGTTTGAGGAGTTCATTATAGATCCTGGATATCAACCTTTTGTCTGTACTGTCATTTGCAAATATCTTCTCCCATTCTGTGGGTTGCCTCATGTTTTGTTGACAGTTTCCTTTCCTGTGCAGAAGCTTTTGATTTTGATGAAGTCCCAAAAGTTTATTTTCGCTTTTGTTTGCTTTGCCTTTGGAGACATATCTTGAAAGAAGTTGCTGTGGCTGATCGAAGAGATTACTGCCTATGTTCTCCTCTAGGTTTCTGATGGATTCCTGTCTCACATTGAGGTCTTTTATCCATTTTGAGTTTATCTTTGTGTACAGTGTAAGAGAATGTTCGAGTATCATTCTTCTACATATAGCTGTCCAGTTTTCCCAGCACCATTTATTGAAGAGACTGTCTTTTTTCCACTGTATATTTTTTCCTTTTTTGTCGAAGATTAATTGACCATAGAGTTGAAGGTCCATATCTGGGCTCTCTACTCTGTTCCACTGGTCTATGTGTCTGTTTTTATGCCAGTACCATGCTGTCTTGGTGATCACAGCTTTGTAATAAAGCTTGAAATCAGGTAACATGATGGCCCCAGATTTATTTGGTTTTTGAACATTTCCTTAGCGATTTGGGGTCTCTTCTGATTCCATACAAATTTTTGGATTATTTGCTCCAGCTCTTTGATGAATGCCGGTGGAATTTTGATAGGAATGGCATTAAAAGTACAGATTGCTCTAGGCAGTATAGACATTTTAACAATGTTTATTTTTCCGATCCAAGAGCATGGAATGGTCTTCCATCTATTTGTGTCTTCTTCAATTTCTTTCATGAGTGTTCTGCAGCTCCTCGAGTACAGATCCTTTATCTTTTTGGTTAGGTTTATTCCCAGGTATCTTATGGTTCTTGGTGCTATAGTAAATGGAATCGATTCTCTAATTTCCCTTTCTGTATTTTCATTGTTAGTGTTTAAGAAAGCCACTGATTTCTGCACATTGACTTTGTATCCTGCCACGTTGCTGAATTTCTGTATGAGTTGTAGTAGTTTGGGGATGGAGTCTTTTGGGCTTTCCATATAAAGAATCATGTCATCTGTGATTAGAGAGAGTTTGACTTCTTCATTACCAATTTGGGTACCTTTTATTTCTCTTTGTTGTCTGATTGCTGTTGCTAGGACTTCTAATACTATGTTGAACAAGAGTGGTGAAAGTGGGCATCCTTGTCGTGTTCCTGATCTCAACAGGAAGGCTGCAAGCTTTTTCCCATTGAGGATATTTGCTCTGGGTCTTTCATAGATAGATTTGATGAAGTTCAGGAATGTTCCCTCTATCCCTAATCTTTGAAGCGTTTTAATCAGGAACAGATGCTGGATTTTGGCAAATGTCTTTTCTGCATCAATTGAGAGGACCATGTGGTTCTTCTCTCTTCTCATTGTTTAATCACGTTGATTGATTTGCGAATGTTGAACCACGTTGTAGCCCAGGGATGAATCCTTCCTGATCATGGTGGATAATCTTATTAATGTGCTGTTAGATCCTACAGTAATAATTCCTCAATTTGACTATCTCGTGTCGTGATTTTTTTTTTTTTTTTGGAATGATTAATCTTGTGTGGAGACCATTCAGCCTCTAGTACGTGAATGCTGGTTCCATTCACGAGATTGGGAAAATTTTCATGAAGGACTTGTTCCACTATATCTTCTAGACTTCTTTCTTTCTCCTCCCCTCAGGGATTCCAATAATTATGACATTGGAATGTTTCATAGCATCATTTATTTCCTTGATTCTGTTTCCGTGGTTTCTAAGCTGTTTGTTCCAGGCTTTCTCCTGATCCTTTCTCTCTATCTGTTTGTCTTCCAGATCACTAATTCTATCTTCCGTCTCAGTTTCCTAGCTTTGAGAGAGTTTAGATTAGATTGGAACACATTGAGAGCATTTTGAACCTCCTCCCTGGTAGCTTTAAGCCCCACCCTAACATTGTGAATATCCTGTCTGGTCGCTTTCAGTTTGGCCCTAATCAATTCTGTTTGGTCATCCACGGCTTTCTCCAACCTAGCTATTGCCTGGATAATTGTTAGCCTGAATTCTCTTTCCGACATATTGTCTATGTTGATAGCCATTAGCTCTGTTGCAGAAGGTCCATCTTCTGTATTTTTCTTCTGTTGGGCATTCTTCCTCCTAGTCATTTTGATGGGAGATGACTGAACAGATGTAGCTGGATGTATCAACTGTGGTGCAGTCCAGGTGCACCCTGGAACACTTCTGAGCAATCAGGATTCCCCACCCAAACGAGAGACAAAAGAAAAGAAAAAGAAAAAGAAGAAAAAATAAAAGACAGAGAGAGAGAGAGACAGGAAAGAAAGGGAAGATTAAAAAGAAGGTTCAGCCCAGATGGGCCCCAAGGTATGATTTATGAAGTAGACAAACAAAAAGAGATAAAAACACTGATACAAGTATATGACAGGAGAAAAAAAAATATATATATATGCAAATAAAGAAAGAACCTCGTCAAAAAGAACCACAAGTGTAAAATTTATATGCTATCAGGACAAACACAAAAAACACAGAAACACTGTTGGAAGAAGATGGGAGAGTTCTTATAAATTCTCAGTGTGTGTGAGGAAGGTTGTTTTGATTCTTCCTGGATGGATCTTGATATCTTTGTTAAAGGACTCAACTTTCCTAAGATAAAGGGGATGAAAAATTGGTTTACCTATAGGGGTAGTATTGATTGGGGAAAGGGGATTACTTTGAAGTTTAACTCTATATGAATATTAGAGGATAAAAATAAAAAGGAATGAACTAGACTAAACTAAACTAAAATTTAAAAAAAGGAATTCAAAAAATAAAACGCAAAAGAAAAACATAGGTGTATGTATCAAAAAGTTCAGGTTAGAAAGTTATTATGGAATTTGATGTACTGTACAACTCGCTGTGATGGTAAATAGGTTAAAAAAATTACCTATGTGTAAGAAAAAAGAAAATGAACCGGACTAGTGAGAACAAGTGTACAATACAAGTTTTCCTATGAAGTAGTGGTTGTTCTCTTGTAGTCTTTTTTTTTCTTTATTTTTTTTTTCTTTCTTGGTTTGTTTACTGGGGGAGGGGCCTGCCACGTGGGTTGTCAGTCAATGATGTTTTCTGAGTTAAGGCCTCCCGCCCCCCCGAAAGGGGGGTGCTCGGATGAAACTGGTTTTTTTCAGGCTTTTGTTCTCTGGCAGTTTTTATGCTTGTTCACTTTTTTTTTTTCTCTCACCTTGACCGCTTTTGATGGTTTTTGTAGTTTTAAAGGAAAACAAACCGCACCCTGATCTCCCTCTCAGAGAGAGGCCTCAGTCTGGCTGCAGAGCCTAAATAAGTTCCCCCTTGGCTGCTGGCAGAGCAGGTTGCAAGTTGCAGACCTGGGGGCGCAGGATCTTTTGTTTGTACCCAAAGCCAAGGCAGTGGCAGCGGTCTGGGAGCTCCCGACCACCAGAGAGGTTCCAAGCAGCGATCACACACTGAGATTTTGCCGCTGGCCCAGGCTGAGAGTGCCCAGCTTGCATGCACCTCTTTCAGAGGTGGCGCGCATCTCGGGCACTGAGAACTGGGCGCTGGTCTGTAAGCACCAGGCTGAACTTTTGCGCACCTCTGTCAGGGGAGAGTTTGGGGCACAGGACTTAGGCTTTGAAACAATGGTGTGGGTCAAAGAGCGCTGGTGGGGCCTTTGTAACTCAGAGGAGCATACACGTATCTCAAGCTTTGTGGTAGGGCTCCTGCGTTCTGCCTACCGGCGTGGCTCCCATCCCCTCACAGGAACTAGAACCCACGCATTCTCGGGTGCGCTACGGCTTAGGGACCAAGAGCTGGTTTCTCCGCCGAAGTCTCTCTGCCTTAGCGCCAGGGAGGCTGTCCTGAGATGGGGGACTTAAGCCCCTGTCCCTCACAATTTCCCCCCGCGAACCTTTGCTCTTTTGGAGTGCTTTCAACCAGTCTCCAAGTTAATGCTGGTCCCCAGATGCAGGGCACTCTCACTTGTATTGAGGGATTACTTTCCAACCAGTCGCCTCTGGTGGCTCCCTCCCCCTTTTGTTTATCTTCCGATATCAGTCCACCATTCCCACTCCGCTTTACCTGCCCACTGGTGTCTTCTGCCCCTATAGAGATCCAGATGTGTATAATTCTGATCTCAGGCTGATTTCATGGGTGATCGGAGTTCTTTGGTAAGTAATCAGCTCACTTTGAGGTACCGGCTGAAAAGGCGCCTCCTCCTACTCCCCCGCCATCTTGTCCCCCTCTCTAAGTACCATTTTAAAAGAATTTGAAAAAGATCTACACACAGGAAAATTATCAATTATTGAAGTATTGAATATATCTAAACAAGAGTCTACATTCTGTAGAGGAAAACAAAATAAAACATCTTCTATAATGAAACAGAAATCACTGGGGTGCCTAGGGGAACTCAGTTGGTTGGGCATCCAGCTCTTGGTTTTGGCTTAAATCATGATCTTGGGGCTATAAGATGAAGCCCCAAGTGGAATTTCCCTACTCAGTATGGAGCCTGCTTGTAATTCTCCCCCAACCCCGGCTCTCACCCTGCTCTTTATAAATAAATAAATAAATAAATAAATAAATAAAATCTCTTAAAAACATGAAACAAAATCAGTTTTGCATCTGTTTTTTTTTTTTACAAAAACAATATATCCTACAACACATGGAATAGAATTTTTAAAAGATTGAAGTATCTATTTAAGAAACTGAAATTGTGATTTTAGTCAAGATATGATCAAGTCTAAGTATGAATAAATCTTGTATATGATAACAGATTCATTAACTTTATCATAAAAGCATTCTCCATGAGGAAGAATTTAAAATTGTACATTCACAAAACCAGGATGGAAAACAGGAAAGAAAAAAAAAAAAAAAAGACGTTGCATGCAATATAAAAGAATAGTACAAAGAAAGATTAAAATATAAGAATTTGCAAGATGTTAAAATAAATATGGTATTGATTTTATATCACAATAAGAAAAATAGAAAGCAATCTCAAATTGCAGGAAAACAAAAACGTGCCCAAGAAAGATATTACCTAAGTTTAAAGCAAGATAGAATGTGTCTTATTATAACCACTTAATAGACAAGAATGAAAGGGAAATATAATTTCTTTGATGTTAGAGATATCAGTTTTGGGGTATGGCATGAGGTCTTAACAGCAGAAAAGAAGGGAAGATAACAATACCACACTGATTGCTCAGTATTATATTTACCTGGGATTGTGAGGTGGTCAGTCAGGTAAGCAACTGCCTTCCTATCAGGTCTTGCTCTTGGGGTCCTGGTATTAAAGCTCATATGGGACTCCCAGCTCAGCAGGGAGTCTGAGTGACTCTCTCCCACTGCTCTGGCTCTCTCTCTCAAATTAATGGATAAAATCTTAAAATAATAATAAAAAAAAATGCCTCCACTGGCAGAAAACTCAAGTTCAATGAGGAAGGGCAAGATGGCAGAGAAGTAGGAGACACTGTTTCAACTGGTCCCCTGAATTGCACTAAATATCTCCCAGAACACTCTGAACATCCATTAAATCAGCCTGAGATATAATGTTATACACTTCTGGATCTCTACAGCAGCAGAAGATCATCAGTGGAGAGGTCAGCCGAGTGTCAGCAATTGGACTGATATTGAAAGATAAACAGAATGGGGAGGGAGCCAGAAGTTACCTCTTGGAAGGTAATACCCCAATACAAAAGTCCCCTGTGATTGGGGACCAGTATTAACTTGGGGTCTGGTTAAAAGCACTCAAAGAGAGCTAAGGGTCTTAAGGGGTAACTGGTGGAATCAGGCAGCCACAAGCATATCCACTTTGGATATAAACCCAAAGTCCCAGGGCGGTCACAGCTGGTGCCCACCCATGTCTGAGAGAGCAAGGCATGGGCCCCAGTCAGTGGTCCCTGAGCCCATGGCTTTCTGCAGCTTGCACCACCTCTGGTGATGCATGCACCCACACCCATGCCTGAGAAAGCCTGGCTCAGGCTCCTGCCAGAAGTCACTGGACACACAGCCTTCCATGACCTGCGCTGCTGCCAGGTGAGTCATAGGCATGGACCCCAGACAGCAGTCCTGTCAATGGCAGCTGTCAGGATTGGGCTCCCTGGGCCAATATAACTTGTGGTTTTGGTGGCACAGGGGTTCAGAGACAAGCAGGGCCCTCGGGTGACCACTGAGATGGTGCCTGGGTGTGCACAGCATCTGTGGGATGTTGTGCCGTTCAGAGGAGTTTTCAGGGGCAGAATCTGTGTGTTCTGGACCATCCAGAGAGCAGATAGAGGCTTCTCTCTGATGCCAAGAACTGGGTGCGGACAGTTTACTTTGCACTAATCCTCTGAAAACCCATAAAAAGCCACCAAAGAACAAAAGCCTCCAGAGATCAAAAGCCCCCAAAACCAGTTTCCACAGAGCCCAGCCACTTAATAGGAGGTAGGGTGACTCAGCCCAAGAGATACTGACTGAAAAACAATGCAGCAGGACCTCCCCCAGAAGACAAGCCAAAAAAATAAGAGAAAAATATCCACAGGATCCCCATAAAACTGTAAAACCGTCATATCAGGGGAAAATAATATATTAAGGCCCTTGTATTGCCCCAAACCTACATATTTCATAGATAACACCTTTTTAAAAAAATCGTCCTCATGATTCTTCTTCTTTTATTTTTTTAAGCCTACTTATCATTACAACTAGATGTTTAATACAACACATTACATAACAACTTCTTAACTTGAACTTTTTTCATACATATACCTCTGTTTCTTTTTCTTTTTAATACACATATAGATACACGCTTCAAGGTAATGTTTTCCCTATTCAATACTGCCCCTATATATTAACAAGAGCTTAGTCCTTTAACTAAGATAACAAGAAGCACACAGGAAATACTGAAATAAACTTCCTTGTCCACATCAAGGGCTTATAACCACTTTCCCATCTGATTCTTCTCTCAGTGTTTCTGTGTGTTTGTTCATTTTTGTACTATATAAATCTTATTCTTGGGGTTCACTTTGGCTGGGATTTTCTTTTTTTTTCTTTGTCTCTTTTAATTCCATCAATCTTTTTGTTTGTTCATTTTTGTTTATGTACTTTATAAATCTTAGTTTGGGGGCTCATTTTGGCTGTTTTGTTTTGTTTCGTTTTGTTTTTCTCTTTCTCTCTCTCTTTTTTCTTCATTCTTTCTTTTTGGTGGTGATTTTTGATTGCTCCAAGACGTTCCAATGGGCACCTTGACTGGGTCATAGTTGATATATTCAGCTATAGTTCCCCAGAAACCACTTTTCACCAAAATGACTAGGAGGAGGAACACCTAATGGAGAAAAAATTCAGATATTGTGACCTCTGCCATAGAACTACTGGATACGGGCATAAATATTATGTCAGAAATGGAATTCAGGGTAACAATTATTCAGACAATGACCAGATTGGAGAAGACCATTAATGGTAACGTAGAATCTCTAAGAGCAGAAGTGAGAGCTGATCTGGCAGAAGTTAAAAATCCTATCAATAAGAACTAGTCTAATGTAAATACTCTAACAGCTAGGGTAACTGTGGCAGAAGATAGAAGTAGTGATCTAGAGAACAAATGGACAGAAAAGAGGGATCTGAAGGAAGCCTGGAACAAACAACTTAGAAGTCGTGAAAACAGAATTAGGAGAATAAATGATACCATGAAACATTCCAAAGTCAGAATTATTGGGATCCCTGAGGGAGTGGAGAAAAAGAGAAGACTAGAAGATACAGTTAAACAAATACAGGATGAAAATTTCCCTAATCTGAGAATAGAACAAGTATTCATGCTCTAGAGGCAGAGAGGACACCCCCCAAAATCAATAAGTCGAGAAGGACATCGAGACACTTAATAGTGAAAATCAGGAATCCTAAATTCTGACAGGAGGACTTAAGGGCTGCTAGGGGGAAGAGACTCCTTACATAGAGAGAAAGAACAATCAGAATAATGTCAGACATCTCCAGAAATTTGCCGGAAACACCTGGCAATACATATTCAGAGCACTATATGAGATGAACATCCAGCCAAGAATACTTATTCCAGCAAGGCTGACATTCAGAATGGATGGAGAGATAAAGATGGCAGGGTTGCAAAGACTATGTGACCACCAAGCTGGCAATACAAGAAATATTAAGCTGGGATCTATAAAAGAAGAAAGAACCCAAGAGTGACATGGAGGAAAGAAACTTACAAAGACAATATATAGAAACAAGGATTTCACAAGCAACAGGTTGTCAATAAATGTATCCTTCAATAATCACTCTCAATGTGAATAGTATAAATGCTCCCTTAAAACAGCACAGAGTAGCAGTCTGTATAAAACAACAGGACCCATCCATAGGCTGTCTAAAAGAGACACATTTTGAACCTAAAGATACATCCAGACTGAAAGTAAAGCAAAGGAGAAGCATCTTTTATGCCAGTGGGCCTCAAAAGAAAGCTGGGGTAGCAATTCTTATATCAGACAAATTAGATTTTAAGCTAAAGACTGTAGTCAGATGTATGGAAAGGAACTACATCATTCTTAAAGGGTCTATCCAACAAGAAGATCGAGCAACTGTAAATATTTATGCCCCCAATATGGAGCAGCCAACTTCATAAGACAACTGTTAATCAAAATAAAGAGTCATATTGATATGAACACATTAATTGTAGGGGATCTTAACACACTACTCTCAGCAATAGATCATCTAAGCAGAAAATCAATAAAGAAACAAGAGCTTTGAATGACGCACTGGACCACATGGATCTCATAGATATATACAGAACACTCCACCCTAAAACAACAGAATACTCATTCTTCTCGAGTGCACATGGAACTTTCTCCCAGAATAGACCACATACTGGGTCACGAATCAGGGCTCAACCAATACCAGAAGATTGAGATTATTCCTTGCATATTCTCAAACTTTGAGAATTTGCTTTGAAACTGGAACACAACCACAAGAAAAAGTTTGGAAGGAATTTGAACACCTGGAAGCTGAAGACCATCCTGCTCAGGAACGTTTGGATCAGCCAGGAAATCAAAGAAGAACTGAAACAATTCATGGAAACCAATGAGAATGAAGGCACATTGCTCCAAAACCTCTAGGATATGGCAAAGGCGGTCTTAAGGGGGAAATACATAGCCATCCAAGCCTCACTCAAAAAAATTGGAAAATCCAGAATGCACCAGCTCTCTTTACACCTTAAAGAACTGGACAGTCAACAACAAATTAAGTTAACAAATGCACAATAAAGGAAATAATCAAGATTAGAGCAGAGATCATTGAGTTAGAAACTAGAGACACAGAGGAACACACCAGTGAAACTCAAAGCTTGTTCTTTGAAAGAATCAATAACTCTGATGAGCCACTGGCCAAACTAATCCAAAAGAAAAGAGGGAGGACCCAAATTAATAAAATTATGAACAAAAACGGAGAGATCACATCTAACACCAAGGAAATAGAAACAATCATTAGATTTTATTGCAAACAGCTATATGCCAATAAGTCAAGCAACCTAGAAGAAATGGATGCATTCCTGGTAACCTGTAAACTTCCAAGACCAAATCAGGAAAAAGTTGACAACCTGTATCAACCAATATCTAATAATGAGATTGAAGCAGTGATCAAAAACCTCCCAAAAAACAAGATCCCAGGACCTGACAGATTCCCTGGGGAATTCTACCAAATGTTCAAAGAGGCAATAATACCTGTCCTCCTGAAGCCGTTTCGAAAAATAGAAACAGAAGGAAAACTTCCAGATTCTTTCTATGAAGAAAGCATCGCCTTGATCCCCAAACCAGCCAAAGACCCCATGAAAAAGGTGAATTTCAGATCAATATCCTTGATGAATATGGATGCCAAGATTCTCAACAAGATCTTAGCTAATAGGGTCCAGCAGTACGTTAAAAGGATTATCCACCAAGACCAGGTGGGATTCATCCTTGAGATGTAAGGGTGGTACAACATTTACAAATCAATCAATGTGATAGAACAAATCAGTAAGAGAAGACAGAAGAACCACATGGATCTCTCAATTAATGCAGAAAAAGCATGTGACAAAAGGCAGCATCCATTCCTGAATAAAACTCCTTAGAGGGTATAGATAGAGGGAACATTCCTCAATTTCATAAAATCTATCTATGAAAAACACACAGAGACTATCATTTGCAATGGGGAAAAGCGGTCACCTTCCCTTTGAGATCAGGAGCACAAAAAGATGCCCACTCTCTTCACTCTTGTTCAACATAGTACCAGAAGTCCTAGCAACAGCTGTCATACAACAAAAGGAAATAAAAGGTATTCAAATTGGCAAAGAAGAAGTCAATCTCTCTCTTTGCAGATGACATGATACTTTGTGTGGAAAACCTAACATACTCTATCCCCAAACTATTAGAACTTATACAGCAATACAGTATTGTGGCAGGATACAAAATCAATGCACAGAAATCAGTTGTTTTCTTATACACTAATGATGAAAATATAGAAAGGGAAATTAGAGAATCGATTCCATTTACTATAGCACCAAGGACCATAAGATACCTTGTAATAAACTTAAACAAAGAGATAAAGGATCTGTACTCAAGGAACTACAAAATATTCATGAAGGAAATTGAAGAAGACACAAAAAGACAGAAAAGCATTCCATGCTCATGGATCAGAAGAATAAACGTTGTTAAAATGTCTGTACTGCCCAGAGCAACCTATGCTTTCAATGCCATTCCGATCAAAATTCCACCAGCAGTTTTCAAAGTGCTGGAACAAACAATCTTAAAATTTGTATGGAACCAGAAAATATCCTGAATCGCCAAGGAAATTTTGAAAAAGAAAAACAAAGCTGGGGGCATCACATCGCCTGATTTCAAGCTTTACTACAAACCTGTGATCACCAAGAGAGCATGGTACTGGCACAAAAACCAACACATAGACCAGGGAAACAGAGTAGAGAGCCCAGATATAGACCCTCAACTCTATGGTCAACTAATCTTCGACAAAGCAGGAAAAAATATCCAGTGGGAAAAAGACAGTGTCTTCAATAAATGGTGCTGGGAAAATTGGACAGCTCTTTATAGAAGAATGAAACATGACCATTCTCTTACACCATACACAAGGATAAACTCGAAATTGATAAAAGACCTCAACATGAGGCAGGAATCCATCAAAATCCTAGAGGAGAACATATGCAGTAACCTCTTTGACATCAGCCACAGCAACTTCTTTCAAGATATGTCTCCAAAAGCAAACGAAAAAAAAGCGAAAAAGAACTTCTGGGACTTCATCAAGACCAAACCTTCTGCACAGCAAAGGAAACAGTCAGCCAAACAAAGAGGCAACCCACGGAATGGGAGAAGATATTTGCAAATGACACTACAGACAAAGGGCTGATATCCAAGATCTATGAAGAACTCCTCAAACTCAACACTCAAAAAACAGATAATCATGTCAAAAAACGAGCAGAAGACATGAACCAACACTTCTCCAAAGAAAACATAAAAATGGCTAACAGACACCTGACAAAGTGTTCATCATCATTAGCCATCAGGGCAATTCAGGTCAAAACCACATTGAGATACCACCTCACACCAGTTAGAATGGCCAAAATTTACAGGACAGGAAACAACATGTGTTGGAGAGGAGGTGGAGAAAGGGGAACCCTCTTACTCTGTTAGTGGCAATGCAAGTTGGTGCAGCCACTTTGGAAAACATGGTGGAGATTCCTCCAAAAATTAAAAATAGAGCTACTGTATGACCTTGCAATTGCACTGCTGGGTAATTACCCCAAAGGTACAGATGTAGTGAAAAGGGGGGCCATATGTATCCTATGTTCATAGCAGCAATGGCCACAATTGCTAACCAGTGGAAAGAGCCAAAATGCCCTTCAACAGACCAATAGATAAAGAAGATATGGTCCATACATACAATGGAATATTACTTCTCTATCAGAAAGGATGAATACCTAACTTTTGTATCAACAGGGATGGGACAGGAGGAGTTTATGCTGAATGAAATAAGTGAAGTAGAGAAAGTCAATTATCATATGTTTCACTTACTTGTGAAGCATAAGGAATAACACGGAGGACATTTGGAGAAGGAAAGCAAAAGTGAATTGGGGGAAACTGGAGGGGGAGATGAATCATAAGAGACTGTGGACTCTGATAAACAAACCGAGGGTTGTGGGGGGGAGTTGGGGGATTAGGTGAGCTTGGAAGTGACTTTTAAGGAGGGCACATATTGGAGATAGGGTCAAGATGGCGGAGAAGTAGCAGGCTGAGATGACCTCAGGTAGCAGGAGATCAGCTAGAAAGCTTATCAAACAATTCCAAACACCTACAAATCCAACAGAAGATCAAAGATAAGAACAGCAGCAATTCTAGAAACAGAAAATTGAGCACTTTCTGAAAGGTAGGACAGGCAGAGAAGTGAATCCAAAGCAACAGGAACATAGATCTTGGGGGGAGGGGCCAGCTCCTGGCAAGCAGCGGGGCAATGGAGCACAAAATCAGAACTTTTAAAAGTCTGCTCCACTGAGGGACATCGTCCAGAAACTAAGCTGGGGTGAAGCCCACACAGGGGCAGCGTGGTCTCAGGTCCCGCAGGGTCACATAATGATTGGGGGTGTCTGAGTGTCAGAGAGCTCACAGGTATTAGAGCAGGGAAGCCGGCTACAGAGATGGAGCCGAGGAGTGAGCTCTCAACTCCGGGTCACCTTATATTGTGGTCCATGGCAAAGGCCACTGCTCTGTGAGGAGACCCCACAAGATGTGGGGAGACACCCCTGGAAGAGCTCAGGGATCTGTGGGGTTTGGAAACTCCAGGCGGGGTTGTGTGCCAGTGACAGAGATACTTGGCAGCCAACTATATAAACCAATAAATAAAAAAAATCAAAGAAACACATCAACATTAATACAATAATAGTAGGGGACTTTAACACTCCCCTCACTGAAATGGACAGATCATCCAAGCAAAAGATCAACAAGGAAATAAAGGTCTTAAATGACACACTGGACCATATGGACAGCTCAGATATATACAGAACATATCATCCCAAAGCAACAGAATACACATTCTTCTCTAGTGCACATGGAACATCCTCCAGAATAGATCACATCCTCGGTCCTAAATCAGGACTCAACCGGTATCAAAAATTGGGATCATTTCCTGCATATTTTCAGACCACAATTCTCTGAAGCTAGAACTCAACCACAAGAGGAAGTTTGAAAAGAACCCAAATACATGGAGACTAAACAGCATCCTTCAAAGAATGAATGGGTCAACCGGGAAATTAAAGAAGAATTGAAAAAATTCATGGAAACAAATGATAATGAAAACACAACGGTTCAAAATATGTGGGACAGAACAAAGGCAGTCCTGAGAGGAAAATATATAGCGGTACAAGCCTTTCTCAAGAAACAAGAAAAGTCACAGGTACACAACCTAACCCTACACCTAAAGGAGCTGGAGATAGAACAAGAAAGAAACCCTAAGCCCAGCAGGAGAAGATAAATCGTAAAGATCTCAGTATGAAACAAGAATCCATCAGAATCCTAGAGGAGAACATAGGCAGTAATCTCTTCGATCAGCCACAGCAACTTCTTTCAAGATATTTCTCCAAAGGCAAAGCAAACAAAAGCGAAAATAAACTTTTGGGACTTCATCAAAATCAAAAGCTTCTGCATAGCAAAGGAAACTGTCAACAAAACATGAGGCAAGCCACGGAATGGGAGAAGATATTTGCAAATGACAGTACAGACAAAAGGTTGATATCCAGGATCTATAATGAACTCCTCAAACTCAACACACACAAAACAGATAATCATATCAAAAAATGGGCAGAAGATATGAACAGACACTTCTCTAATCAAGACATACAAATGGCTATTAGACACATGAAAAAATGTTCATCATTATTAGCCGTCAGGGAGATTCAAATTAAAACCACATTGAGATATCACCTTACACCAGTTAGAATGGCCAAAATTAACAAAACAGGAAACAACATGTGTTGGAGAGAATGTGGAGAAAGGAAAGGGGAACCCTCTTACACTGTTGGTGGGAATGCAAGTTGGTGCAGCCTCTTTGGAGAACAGTGTGGAGATTCCTCAAGAAATTAAAAATAGAGCTTCCTTATGACCCTGCCATTGCACTCCTGGGTATTTAACCGAAAGATACAGATGTCATGAAACGAAGGGCCATCTGTACCCCAATGTTTATAGCAGCAATGGCTACGGTCGCCAAACTTTGGAAAGAACCAAGATGCCCTTCAATGGACGAATGGATAAGGAAGATGTGGTCCATATACACTATGGAGTATTATGCCTCCATCAGAAAGGATGAATACCCAACTTTTGCAGCAACATGGACCGGACTGGAAGAGATTATGCTGAGTGAAATAAGTCAAGCAGAGAGAGTCAATGATCATATGGTTTCACTTATTTGTGGAGCATAACAAATAGCATGGAGGACAAGGGGTGTTAGAGAGGAGAAGGGAGTTGGGGTAAATTGGAAGGGGAGGTGAACCACGAGAGACTATGGACTCTGAAAAACAATCTGAGAGGTTTGAAGTGGCGGGGGTGTGGGGGAGGTTGGGGTACCAGGTGGTGGGTATTATAGAGGGCACAGATTGCATGGAGCACTGGGTGTGGTGAAAAAATAATGAATTTTGTTTTTTCTGAAAATAAATAAATAGAAAAAATTAAAAATAAAATAAAATGGTACTTAGAGGGCTCTTTAAATATGCAACATATTTAAAATAATCTGTCCTATTTCAGCTTGGGGAAAATTTCTTCCATTATTCTTTGATAGTTTCCCTTTCTTTTCCCCTACATTCTTTTTTTATTTTTTTTGAAAGTTACCTAGTCAGATACTGAATTTTCTAGGTTAATAATTTATGTCCTTTAGTTTAAGTTCTTGGAAAAGTCCAATTTTATTTTCTCATAGATCTATTGATTTTCACAATTTAATCAATTGTACCCCCACTCCTCTTTTTTTCTAAGACTAGCTTATTTCATATAATTTTCTTTTGGTTGTTTCTGATGTTGAGTTTTTCCTCTATCACAAAATACTTACTGAAAATTATTAAGGGGAGTTGCGGTTTTATTGATTTTTCTAAATGTCTTTTTTTTTCACATGGATACTTGCTTCTTTTGAGTTAGTTTTATCTAGGTCTTTATTTATGCTGGAGGCTTTCTTCAAATATCTAGCTGTCTTTATTTTTTTTCTTTTATAATTTATATTGAGAGGCTAGGATAGTCAACAAGCTTGGAGATGTTCAAAAAGTGCTTTAGCATGAGTGAGCAAGAAGCTGCCCTTTATCAGAAAGGTTCTCTGAAATCCCAGAATCATTATTCCTTTATTCTAGGATGCTAATATCTATTTTAAGTGCCCTAGTTTTCCCAAACTATTTGGCATTTTATAGAGAACAACTCTCCAAAATGCTGTTCAACCTGTACCCTCTGCTCTGCACAAGGAGATGGAATGAGGCATGAAATGATAGGGAATCTATGATTTCACTTGTATTTTATTGTATTTATTTATGATTATTTTTTATTTATTTGTCAGACAGAGATCACAAGTAGGCAGAGAGGCAGGTAGAGAGAGAGGAGGAAGCAGGCTCTCTGCCAAGCAGAGAGCCCGATGCGATGCAGGGCTCAATCCTAGGACCCTGAGATCATGACCTCATGATCATGAGCCAAAGGCAGAGACTTTAACCCACTGAGCCACCCAGGCGCCCCTCCACTTATATTTTAAAAGAAACTAATTTAACCTTTAATTTTTCATGTTATTTTCACTCCCATTTTTTGTTCTTCTGAGTCTCATTTAACATGTAGACTTGTTTAGTTTCCACCTCTTGTTATAAAAAATTTGCATTCTATCTCTAGTTTAATCATTTCTGTCCTTTTATCGACTTTTTCATCGTTTCCAAGGATTCCTTCTTTCTTTTTCTTTTGTCATTAATGGTTTTATAACCTTTAATTCATTTATTGTCACTTTAATAGTGTCTCATTGGAGGTCAGAAAAAAATGTATAGGTTGAGTCAGTCATCTTGAGCTAGGAAACCTCAAATGTATAGTTATTTGGGGACTTCCTTTAAACATGATTTTAATCCTACAATGTCTTTTATTTTTCTGATTATATTGATATTTAAATTATCTTAGAACACAGATACAATCTCCTCTATAGACTATAGTCATGCAAATACTTCGTAATTTACTTATTCTTATATTTAGCCAGCTTCAAATTTAGCTTTTATATGTAGAACTCTGCAGGAGAGAAAGGTGTTCCAAACCAGATGACACTGGAAATGGTGATATTCTCAGTTAATTCCTATGATCATGAGGGAGACAAGATCGCAGGGAAGTAAGAGGAGGCGCCATTTCAACCTGTACCCTAAAGTGAGCTGATTACCTACCAAAGAACTCCGATCACCCATGAAACCAGCCTGAGATCAGAATTATACATGTCTGGATCTCTACAGGGGCAGAAGACGCCAGTGGGCAGGTAAAGTGGAATGGGAATGTCAGACTGATATCGGAAGATAAACAAAAGTGGGGGGGAGCCACCAGAGGTGACCGATTGAAACGTAATACCCCTAATATGAGAGTGCCCTGCATCTGGGGACCAGCATTAACTTGGAGACTGGTTGAAAGCACTCTGAAAGAGCAAAGGATCACGGGGTGGAAATTGTGGGAAGCGGGGCAGCTAGGGGCAGGGGCTTAAGTCCCTGGACCCAGGACAACCTCCCCTCTTGCAGAGCCAGAGACAGTGTGGCGGAGAAACCAGGTCTTGGTCCCTGAGCTGCCAGCGTGCCCGAGAATGCATGGGGGTCTGGCTCCTGTGCAGAGCTGGGAGCCTCACAGACAGACAGCAGAACGCTGAGTCATGCTAACAGAGACTGAGATGCACGTGCCTCTCACCCTCCCCTAAGAAAGGTGCGTGAAGGCCCAGCCCGGCGCTCTTAGACCCGTGCTGTTGTATCAGAGCCCAAGATGCACATGCACCCCAGACCCTCCCCTGAGAGGGGTGCGCCCAAGCCCGGCACTCTTAGACCCAAAGAGACCAGCACTCCCAGCCCAGGCCAGCGGGAAAATTTCTGTGTGCAATCGCTGCTTGGAACCTCTATGGGGGACTGGAGCTGCCCAGACAGCTGTTGCTGCTGTGGTTTTGGGTACAAGCAGAAGATCCTGTGTCCCCAGGGACCGCGACTTGGAACCTGCTCCACCAGTGGCCAAGGGGGAAATTTATATGGGCTATGCAGCACCCACAAGGGGTCAAGACAGAGGCTTCTCTCTGAGAGGGAGGTCAGGGTGCAGTTTGCTTTCCTCTAAACCTACAAAAACAATCAAAAGCGGTCAAGGCAAGAGAAAAAAAAAAAAAAGAACAAACATAAAAACCTCCAGAGAACAAAAGCCTGAAAAAACCGGTTTCCTCAGAGCCCACCCCCTTGAGGCGGGCTGGGGGACTTAACTCAGGGAACATCATTACTGAAAACCCATGTGCCAGGCCCCTCCCCCAGAAAACCAACCAGGGGAAAAAAAAAAAAAAGAAATAGACTACAAGAGAAGAACCACTACTACTTCCTGGGACAACTTTTATTTTAACTCGTTCCCATTATTCTTGTTCATTTCTTTAAATATATATAGAGATAATTTTTTAACCCATTTACCATCACAGTGAGATGTCCAGTACATCAAATTCCATAATACCCTTCTAACCTGAACTTTTTGATACCTACACCTGTGTAATTCCTTTTGCGTTTCTATTTTTTTAAATTTTCTTTTTAAATTTTAGTTTATTTTATTCCTTTTTTATTTTTATTTTCTAATACTCATATAGAGTTAAACTTCAAGGTAATTCCCTTTCCCCAATCAATGCCACCCCTATAGGTAAACCAATTTTTAATCCCCCTTTATCATAGGAAAGATGAGTCCTTTAACAAAGATATCAAGATCCATCCAGGAAGAATCAAAACAACCTTCCTGGCCCACACTGAGACATTATAACCACTCTCCCATCTTTGTCTTCCGCCAGTGTTTCTGTGTTTTTGTGTTTGTGCTGCTAGTATATAAATCTTATACTTGGGGTTCTTTTTGACAAGGATCTTCCTTTATTTGCATATATATACTTTTTTCTCTAGTCATATACTTTGATCAGTCTTTTTGTTTGTCGGTTTTGTTTGTATACTTCATCAATCTTAATTTGGGGCCCATTTGGGCTGAACCTTCTCGTTTATCTTCCCTTTCTTTCCTGTCTCTCTCTCTCTCTCTCTCTCTCTCTCTTTTTCTTTTTCTTTTCTTTTTTCCCTCATTTGGGTGGGGAATCCGGATTTCTCAGAAACGTTCCAGGGTGAACTCCCAAAATTGAACCAGAAGAAATTGACAATCTGAATAGACCGATATGTAGTAATGAGATTCAAGCAGTGATCACAAACCTCCCAATAAACAAGAGCACAGTACCTGACGGATTCCCTGGGGAATTCTACCAAACGTTCAAAGAAGAAATAACACCTATTATCCTAAAGCTGTTTCAAAAAGTTGAAGCAGAAAGAAAACTTTCAGACTATTTCTATGAAGCCAGCATTACCCTGATCCCCAAACTAGATAAAGACCCTATCAAATAGGTGAATTTCAGGCCAATATCAAATATGAATACGGATGCTAAGATTCTCAACAAGATCCTAACAAACAGGATCCAACAGTACATTAAAAAGATTATCCACCATGACCAGGTGGGACTCATTCTGGGCTGCAAGGATGGTTCAACATTCGCAAAGCAATCAACGTAATAGAACAAATTAATAAGAGAAGAGAGAAGAACTACATGGTCCTTCAATTGATGCAGAAAAAGCATTTGAAAAAACCCAGCATCCATTCCTGATTAAAACACTTCAAAGTATAGGGATAGAGGGAACATTCCTGAACTTCATCAAATCCATCTATGGAAGACCCACAGCAAATATCATCTTCAATGGGAAAAAGCTTGCAGCCTTCCCGTTGAGATCAGGAACATGACAAGGATGCCCATTCTCACCACTCTTGTTCAAAATAGTATTAGAAGTTCTAGCAATAGATATAAGACAACAAAGAGAAATAAAAGGTATCCAGATTGACAAGGAAGAAGTCAAATTCTCTCTCCTCACAGATGACATGATTCTTTATGTGGAAAACCCAAAAGATTCCACCCCCAAACTACTAGAACTCATACAACAATTCAGCAATGTGGCAGGATACAAAGTCAATGTACAGAAATCAGTGGCTTTCTATAAACTAATAATGAAAATGCAGAAAGGGAAATTAAAGAATCAATTCCATTTACTATAGCACCAAGAACCATAAGGTACTTGGGAATAAACCTAACCAAAGAGGTAAAGGATCTGTACTCGAGGAATACAGAACCCTCTGAAAGAAATTGAAGAAGACACAAATAGATGTCTTGTTCCATGCTCTTGGAAGGGAAGAATAAATATTGTTAAAATGTCTATACTGCCTAGAGCAATCTATACTTTTAATGCCATTCCGATAAAAATTCCACAAATATTCTTCAAAGATCTGGAGCAAACAATCCAAAAATTTGTATGGAATCAGAAGAGACCCCGAATCGCTAAGGAAATGTTGAAAAACAAAAATAAAATTGGGGGCATCACGTTACCTGATTTCAAGCTTTATTACAAATCTGTGATCACCAAGACAGCATGGTACTGGCATAAAAACAGACACATAGACCTGTGGAACAGAGTAGAGAGCCCAGATATGGACCCTCAACTCTATGGGCAAATAATCTCCGACAAAAGAAGGAGAAAATATATAGTGAAAAAGGACAGTCTCTTCAATAAATGTTGCCAGGAAAACTGGGCAGCTATATGTAGAAGAATGAAACTCGACCATTCTCTTACACCGTACACAAAGATAAACTCAAAATGGATAAAAGACCTCAATGTGAGACAGGAATCCATCAGAATCCTAGAGGAGAACATAGGCAGCAACCTCTTCGATATCAGCCACAGCAGCTTCTTTCAAGATATGTCTCCAAAGGCAAAAGGAACAAAAATGAAGATGAACTTTTGGGACCTAATCTAGATCAAAAGCTTCTGCACAGGAAAGGAAACAGTCAACAAAACAAAGAGGCAACCCACAGAATGTGAGAAGATATTTGCAAATGACAGTACAGACAATAGGTTGATATCCAGGATCTATAATGAACCCCTCAAACCCAACACACACCAAACAGACAATCCTATCAAAAAATGGGCAGAAGACATGAGCAGATATTTCTCCAACCAAGACATACAAATGTCTATCAGACACATGAAAAAATGTTCATCATCACTAGCCATCAGGGAGATTCAAATCAAAACCACATTGAGATACAACCTTACACCACTTAGAATGGCCAAAATTAGCAAGACAGGAAACAGTATGTGTTGGACAGAATGTAGAGAAAGGGGAACCCTCTTACACTGTTGGTGGGGATGGACGTTGGTGCAGCCACTTTGAATAGTGTGGAGATTCCTCAGGAAATTAAAAATAGAACTTTCCTATGACCCTGCAATTGCACTCCTGGGTATTTACCCCAAAGATACAGATGTCATGAAAAGAAGGGCCATCTGTACCCCAATGTTTACAACAGCAATGGCCACGGTCACCATCCTGTGGAAAGAACCCAGATGCCCTTCAACAGACAAATGGATAAGGAAAATGTGGTTCATATACACGATGGAGTATTATGCCTCCATCAGAAAGGATGAATACCCAACTTTTGTAGCAACATGGACGGGACTGGAAGAGATTAGGCTGAGTGAAATAAGTCAAGCAGAGAGTCATTGATCATATATTTCACTTAATTCTGGAGCATAGAAAATAAAATGAAGAACAAGGGGAGATGGAGAGGAGAAGGGAGTTGAGGGAAATTGGAAAGGGAGATAAACCGTGAGAGACCATTGACTCTGAAAAAGAATCTAAAGGTTTTGAAGGGGCGGGGGATGGAAAGTTGGGGGAACCTGGTGGTGGGTATTAGAGAGGGCATGGTTTGCATGGAGTTCTGGATGTGGTGCAAAAACAATGAATACTGTTACTCTGAAAAGAAATTAAAAATAAATAAATAAATAAAATAAAACCCCCCTCACTGAAATAGATCATCTCAGCAAAAGATCAAAAAGTAAATTAGATTTTAAATGACATACTGGACCAAATAGACATCACAGATACATTCAGAATATTCATCCTAGAACAACAGAATACAACCTCTTCTCAAGTGCACATGGAATAGTTTCCAGAATATCAGGTCACCACCTGGGTCACAAATAAGGTCTCATCCCATTACCAAAAGATTGGGATTGTTCCCTGCATTTTTTCAAGCCACAGTGCTTTGAAACTAGAACCCAACCACAAGTGGACAATTGGAAAGAACTCAAATACATGGAGACTAGAGAGCATCTTACTTAAAGGATGAATGGGTCAATGATGAAATCAAAGAAGAATTTTTAAAAATTCATGGAAACAACTGAAAATGAAACCACAGCTGTTCAAAATCTTTGTGATGCAGCAAAGATAGTCCTGAGAGGAAAGTATATAGCAATACAAGCCTTTCACAAGAAACAAGAAAGGTCTTAAATATACAGCTTAACCCTACACCTACAAGAGCTGGAGAAAGAATAGGAAATAAAGCCTAAAGGCACAGGAGAAGAGAAATTATAAAGATCAGAGAAGAAATCAATGAAATAGAAACCAAAAGAACAGTAGAACAGATCAAAGAGACTAGGAGCTCGTTCTTTGAAAGAATTAGTAAGATGGACTTATCCAAAAGAAAAGAAAAAGGACCCAAATAAATAAAATCATGAATGGAAGAGGAGAGATTACAACCAACACCAAAGAAATACAATTATAAGAACATATTATGAGCAACTATATGCCTCCAAATTTGACAATCTGGAAGAAATTGATGCATTCCTAGAGACCTGTAAACTACCAAAACTAAACCAGGAAGAAATAGAAAACTTGAACAGACCCATAACCAGTAAACAGATTGAAGTAGTAATTAAAAATTTCCCAACAAACAAGAGCACTTAGGGCCTGAGAGCTCCTTAGGGAAAATTCTAGCAAATATTTAAAGAAGAATTACTACTCTCCTGAAACTATTAAAAAATGAAATGGAAGGAAAACTTCCAAATTCATTTTATGAGGACAGCATTACCTTGATCCCCAAACCAGACAAAGACCTGATCAAAAAGGAGAATTACAGACCAATATCCCTGATGAATATGGGTGTAAAAGTTCTCATTGAAATACTAGCTAATAGGATCCAACAGTACACTAAAATGATTATTCACCAAGACTAAGTGGGATTTATTCCTGGGCTGCAAGATTGGTTCAACATCTGCAAATCAGTCAATGATATAATATATTAATAAAAGAAAAAACAACAATATGATCCTCTCAATAGATGCTCAAAAAGCATTTGACAAAGGACAGCATCCTTTCTTGATCAAAACTCTTCAAAGTGGGGGTGCCTGGGTGGCTCATGGGTTAAAGCCTCTGCCTTTGGCTCGGGTCATGATCTCAGAATCCTGGGATAGAGCCCTGCATTGGGCTCTCTACTCAGCAGGGAGCCTGCTTCCTCCTCTCTCTCTGCCTGCCTCTCTGCCTACTTGTAATCTCTGTCGGGTAAATAAATAAAACCTTTAAAAAAAAACTCTTCAAAGTGTAGGGATAGAGGTTATATACCTCAATATCATAAAAGTCACCAGTTAAAAACCCACAGTAAATATCATTCTCAATGGGGAAAAACTGAGAGCTTTTCCCTTGAGGTCAGGGACATGACAGAGCTGTCCACTATCACCACTGATTCAGCAGAGTACTAGAAGTCCTAGCCTCAGCAGTAAGACAACAAAAAGAAATAAAAGGCATCTTAATAGGCAAAAAAGAAGTAAAACTCCTACTCTTTGCAGATGATATGATACTTTATGTGGAAAACCCAAGAAACTCCACTCCGAAACTGCTAGAACTCATAGAGAACTTCACTAAAGTGTCAGGATATAAAATCAAAGCACATAAATCAGTTGCATTTCTATAAACAAAACAAGACAGAAGAAAGAGAAATTAAGGAGTCAATCTCATTTTCAATTGCACCCTACATCATAAGGTAACTAGGAATAAACCTAACCAAAGAGGCAAAGAATCTGTACTCAGAAAACTATAGAGTACTCATGAAAGAAGTTGAGGAAGACATAAAGAAATGGAAAAACATCTCATGCTCTTAGATTGGAAGAACAAATATTGTGAAAATGTCTGTGTTCCCTAGAGCAATCTAGACATTTAATGCAATCTCTATCAAAATACCATGAATTTTTTTCACTGAAATGAAACAAATAATCCTAAAATTTATGTGGAACCAGAAAATACCCTGAATAGCCAGAGGAATGTTGAAAAAGAAAGCCAAAGTTGTAAGCATCACAATTCCAGAATTAAATCTCTGTTATGAAGCTCTGATCATCAAGCCAGTATGGTACTGGCACAAAAACAGACACATATATCAATGGAACAGAATAAGGAGCCGAGAAATGGACCCTCAACTCTGGTCAACTAATTTTTGACAAAGCAGATAAGAACATCCAGTGGAAAAAGTCTCTTCAACAAATGGTTTTGGTAAAATTGAACAGCCACATGCAGAAGAATGAAACTGGACCATTTCCATAAACCACACACAAAAATACACTCAAAATGGATAAAGGACCTTAATGTGAGGCAGGAATCCATCAAAATCCTTGAGAACACAGGCAGCAATATCTTCGATGTCAGCCACAGCAACTTCTTCCTAGAAACTTTTCCAAAGGCAAGGGAAGAAAAGGCAAAAATGAGCTATTGGACTTCATCAAGATAAAATGCTTTTGCACAGCAAAGGTGACAGTCAACAAAACCAAATACAACTGATAAAATGGGAGAAGATATTTGCAAAGGGCATATCACAAGAGGGGCTAGTATCCAAAATCTACAAAGAACTTATCAAACTCAACACCCAAAGAACAAATAATCCAATCAAGAAATGGGCAGAAGACATTTCTGCGAAGAAGACATCCAAATAGCCAACAGATACATGAAAAAGTGCTCAACATCACCCGGCATCAGGGAAACACAAATCAAAACAACAGTGAGACACTACCTCACACCAGTCAGAATGGCTAAAATTAACCAATCAGTAAATGACAGGTGTTGGCGAAGATGCAGAGAAAAGGGAACCCTCTTACATTTTTGGTGGGAATAGAAGCTAGTGCAGACACTCTGGAAAACATATGGAGGTTCCTCCAAAGTTGAAAATAGACGTCCTTTATGACCCAGCAACTGCAATACTGGGTATTTACCCTAAAGATACAAACGTAGTGTTCCAAAGGGGCAAGTGCACCTGAATGTTCATAGCAGCAGTGTCCACAATAGCCAAACTATGGAAAGAGCCTAGATGACCATCAACAGATGAATGGATGAAGAAAAAGGATCCATTTTCTTCATGGATGCAGCCATCAAAACCAAAATCTTGCCATTTGCAATGACATAGATGGAACTAGAGTGTATCATGCTAAGGGAATTAGGTCAGTCAGAGAAAGAGAATTATCATATGATCTCACTGATATGAGGAATTTGAGAAACAAGACAGGATCATAAGGGAGGGAAAAATGAAACAAGATGAAACCAGAGAGGAAGACAAACCATAAGAGACAATCTCAGAACTGAAACCGAGGGTTGCTGAAGGGAATGGGTTGGGAGAGATGGGGTGGCTGTGTGATGGAGACTGGGGAGGGTATGTGCTATGCTGAGTGCTGTGAATTTTGTAAGACTGATGAATCACAGATCTGTACCCCTGAAACAAATAATACATTATATGTTAATTTTTTTAAAAATGTCTGATGCAGATTTAGCTCTCTTCTGCTTTGCAGTTCATTCATTGACCTCTGCCTCACAGTTGTTATTGTTTTAGAGTATATGGAAGTATTTTTGTTTGTTTGTTTGTTTATTCTATTTTAGCTCAACCAGGAGATTATTAAAGCAAAAGAAGAGTAAGTATATTTACCAAAAGACATAGGAAATAAAACTTTTCCTGTGATCTTTTGGCACATTAATTTGAACTTCACTGGCAATATTTGATGGTTCCCACTTCACCCTCCCAAGCCTCCTATAATGCTATGTTACCTCACCTATTTGGAGAACCCTAGAAGAGTACAGTAAATCCCTGGATATTTCCTGAGCCCATAGTCATTTTTAACTTCTCAGAAATAGAGGAACAAAGTACTAACAACCTATACAAAAACACAAATCCTGAGAATTAGTTTCTATTTATGGAGGCCAAGTGGTAAAATATGGCATTTAAGAGGTACAGAATGACAACCCAAGTTACATCACCCATAATTGAATGTGTTGAAATTTTTAGACTCATCAAATCTTCTGGTTATGCAAGTAAAAAATGTATTTAGTTTTCTACATCTGATGCTACATGCTACCAGTCAGTTATTTCACTTTTAAAAATAAATGCACTTTATTCTTTTACCTCAAACATCATTATTTCATTTAAATTTCTGGGTAAACAAATAAAGCCCTTAAAACAGAGAAGAACACTTAGGTTCATAAAAAATCATCCTTTTACCCATGTCACAGTGCTAATAATTTTTTTAATTAAATTTATTTATTTTCAGCATAACAGTATTCATTATTTTTTCACCACACCCAGTGCTCCATGCAATCCGTACCCTCTATAATACCCTCCACCTGGTACCCCAACCTCCCACACCCCCGCTACTTCAAACACCTCAGATTGTTTTTCAGAGTCCATAGTATCTCATGATTCACCTCCCCTTCCAAATTCCCCCAACTCCCTTCTCCTCTCTAACTCCCCATGTCCTCCATGCTATTTGTTATGCTCCACAAATAAGTGAAACCATATGATCATTGACTCTCTCTGCTTGACTTATTTCACTCAGCATAATCTCTTCCAGCCCCATCCATGTTGCTACAAAAGTTGGGTATTCATAAATTTTATGTTCAGTTTGAACATAAATTTTCCAGTACTTACTTAAACTTTCTCTTCCCTATACTATAAGATCAGAATTAATCAAATCACATATCCTTAAAAATAGTTTATTTTCCTTTATTGTATTGTTCTTCTTAGTAACAAGACACCTAAGCATCATTGTCTAAGCCAAATCAAAAAACAAAACAAAATAAAACAAAATGATACTTTCTCCCATTGCTTTCACTTTATTACTTGGTGCCTTTTAATTATGAACTTTTATTCAGCTTCTGAAATGAGCTATCTTGAAAGGAAATGGTCATCTATTAATGCTTACTCCACCATCCTTTGATGGACTATAGGGTCAGTGATCAAATCAACAGAAATATGCCCTTTAAAAAATAACCATAATATGGTAAACAAATGAGATTCCAATGAAAAAACAGAAATATAGCTTAGAAATGGGCTACAATATGGGTGCCTGGGTGGCTCAGTCAGTTAAGCATCTACCTTTAGCTCAGGTGATGATCCCAGCATCCTGGAGCTCAGCCTTGCATTGGGTTCCCTGCTCACTGGGGAGTCTGTTTCTCTCTACCCCTAATCCCATCTTCCTTCTCACGATCTCTCTCTCTCTCTCTCTCTATCTCTCTCAAGTAAATAAATAAAATGTTAAAAAAGAGAAATGGGCTATAATATAAGCCTTTGTGCTTTATTGACTTTTAAACAGAGAAGTTCCACTTCTTCTCAAATTAAGAGTCTTTTTAATCACCATATTTCTCAATATCAACCTAAGAATAGTGTCTACAGTAATGGACATTATCTGAACCAAACTGATTTCTGGGTTGGCATTTTTTCAAAATATGATCCACTTATGTTGTAATTAGTTGCATAGGAAGTAACAAAAAGTGACTCCTGAGCCAATAGCAGACTGACTGGATTAAAACTTCCTGGTAAATCCCAGTTGTGTGTATGGGTATGGATGGGTATGGATGTAGGGTGGGGTAAATACCTTAAAAAAATCCTTGTCAGAGAAAGTGTGAAAAAGTAGTCATTTGTGGCATCTCTCATTTATTTCTACCTTAGATATTGTACATATTTTATTTTACAGAGAATGAGGTTTTTAAGTTTGAAAGGATGCTACCTCACAATCACACAAAGGGTACATTGATGATTTGAATATTTATAATTTGTAAATTGCCTTTACATAGAAATTTTTATTTCTAAAAATTTTTTTAAAAATTTATTTTACTTTTTCAGTGTTCCAAGATTCATTGTTTATGCACTACATCCAGTGCTCCATTCAATACATGCCCTCCTTAATACCCACTACTAGGTTCACCTACCCTCACCCCCACCCCTCCAAAACCCTCAGTTTGTTTCCCAGAGTCCACACCCTTTCATGCTTCATCTCCCCTTCTAATTTCTCCCAATTCACTTTTCCTTTTCTTTTCCTAGTATCCTCCATGTTATTCCTTATGCTCCACAAGTAAGCTAAACCATATGATAATTGACTTTCTCTGTTTGACTTATTTCACTCAGTATAATCTCCTCCAGTCCCATCCCTGTTGATACAAAAATTGGGTATTCATCCTTTCTGATGGAGGCATAATATTCCATTGTATATACGGACCACATCTTCTTTATCCATTCGTCTGCTGAAGGGCACCTTGGCTCTTTCCACAGTTTGGCGATTGTGGACATTGCTTCTGTAAACATTGGGGTACAGATGGCCATTCTTTCCACTTCATCTGTATCTTTGGGTTAAATACCCAGTAGTGCAGTTGCAGGGTCATAGGATAGCTATATTATTAATTTTTTGAGGACTCTCCACACTGTTTTCCAAAGTGCCTACACCAACTTGCATTACCACCAACAGAGTAGGAGGGCTCCCCTTTCTCCACATCCTCTTCAACACTTGTTGTTTATTGTCTTTTTAACTTTGGCCATTCTAACTGCTGTAAGGTGGTACCATAATGTGGTTTTGATTTGAATCTCCCTGACAGCTAAGGATAATGACCATTTTTTTCACGTGTCTGCTAGCTATTTGTATGTCTTCATTAGTCAAGTGTCTGTTCATGTCTTCTGCCCACTTTTTAAAAAGATTTTATTTATTTGGAAGACAGAGATTACAAGTAGGCGGAGAGGCAGGCAGAGAGAGAAATAGGAGGAAGCAGGCTCCCTGCTAAGCAGAGAGCCTGATGCGGGGCTCAATCCCAAGACCCTGGGATCATGACCTGAGCTGAAGGCATAGGCTTTAACCCACTAAGCCACCCAGGTGCCCCTTCTGCCCATTTTTTGACATGATTTCCTGTGTATTTTCATTACTCCAAACCCATCCCTACCTCAACAATGCCAACTTTATTAGAGGCAATCAAAAAGTTAGTTTGAATCATAATTTAAACCATTGGGTAATTGCAGAAAACAAGGATACTGCAGACCCTAATAAAACAATGAAACTATCATACAGAGAGGGGAGCCTGGGGAGATGGCAGTAGAAGGACCCTAAGCTCAAGTCATCCCACAAGTACATCTAGATAACAGCTGCATCAGTGCAACTCACCCAGAGAACAACCCAAAGCATGACAGAATAAACTCCCCATAGTTAATCATAAAGAGAAGGCCACATGAAAAAGGGTAGGAGTGGCACAGATGCAGTCTGGAACCAAACTCCTGAAGAGACTAACCATAAACAGGAGGGACACTACACACACAAGGAAGAGACAAGAACAGACCCCACATCAAGCACCCAGATAGGGATGACCTGGAAAGATAAGTTCCTATAACGTCTGGCTTTGAAAACTGGTGGGACTTAACTCTGATTTTGTACGACCTGTTCAGTTAACTTCACTTAACTCAGCAGGATTAGCTCTGGGAGAGCTGGAGGGTTATAGAAGACTGAGCTCCCACATTTTAAAAAACAGCATAACAAAAACCCTGCCAAGGTACAGCATAGGAGCAGCAGTTTGAAACGTGCCTAGGATATACAGGTGGGAGATTTATTTACTAATCTCAGAGCATGCATTAAAGGAAGAGGGATATTTAGGAGACTTCCTTATAAGAACAATAACAAGAAAAACAACAACAATAACAAAAACTGACAGGCATAATTTCTCCCTTCCACCTTCAGCATAGGTAACCAGACACCTGTGGGAACCAACAGGAACATTCTCCAGGTAGCTTACTAACACAACATGCCTTGCTTCTGCATTTTCTTGTGACCCCACCTCATACAACCCCTCCCCAATTGGCAGGCATCCCTACCAAAAAAACCACCTGTTAAGTCCCATCCTGCAAACAGGCTTGGTAGCATAGTCTCTACTGACTAGCAGCATAGTCTCTACTGACCCTGCTAACATCATGTGTCCTGCCTCTGTGTTCTCCTTCAAAGCAATTCCTGACATTTCTAATTCTATAAGGAATTATGGCAGTGAAAAGTGTCACTGCAAAATGACACATGCCCTGGGAGAGGAGAAGATAACCAAACACATCAGTCCCACTACTGCCATAGCAGTGGACAGGGGCAGACATCTGATCTGACTACTGACACCAACCAGCAACCAAAACCTTAGAGGGATATGCCAGAAGAGAGAGACCTGGAGTTCCCTGCAAATACAGCCCCAGCAAAAAGTCAGGGGTAAGAATCTAGTATCACCCAATTACAACTCAAAGTGGCCTCAGACTGGTTCCTTAACAGCACAGGGACCAAATTTTTCCCAAAACATACAAAGTGATAAATTGCAGCTGACTGGACTGAAGGCAAATACAATTCAGCCACAATAATGGCTGCAGCACAGATAGGAGACACCATCAAAGCATCTAGTTTTGTTGAATAGGGAACTCATAGCAGACTCAGGGCACTATAGGACCTCTTCTCCATAAAGCTACTACTTTCCAGAGGAGGAGACATAGCTGGTTTTCCTAAGACATAGAAACACAGAGAGTTTGACAATATGAGGAGACAGAGGAATATGTCCTAGATGAAAAAAAAAAAAGAACAAAAATCACACCAAATGAGCTAAATGTAATGGAGATAAACAATACACCTAAGAGTTTAAAGAAATGGTCATAAAGATACGTACTGGACTTGAGAACAGAGTGGAGGATCTCAGGGAGATTTTAAACAAAGAGAAAATATAAAAAGTCAGTCAGAGATAAAGAACTCAATAACTAAAATTAAAAATGCACTAGAGGGAAAAAATATTAAGCTAGAGAAGTGCCTAGGTGGCTTAGCTGGTTGAGCATCTGCCTTCAGCTCTGTTTGTGATACTAGGCTCCTGGCATCAAGTCCCGTGCTGGGCTCCCTGCTCAGAGGGGAGCTTACTTCTCTCTCTCCCTCTACCCCTTCTACCAACTTGAGTTCTCTCTCCCTCAAATAAATAAATAAAGTCTTTAAAAATAAAAAGACTAGATTAGTTGACCATAGAGTTGAGGGTCTATTTCTGGGCTCTCTATTCTGTTCCATTGATCTATGTGTCTGTTTTTGTGCCAGTACCATGCTGTCTTGATGATGACAGCTTTGTAATAGAGCTTGAAGTCCGGAATTGTGATGCCACCAACGTTGGCTTTCTTTTTCAATATCCCTTTGGCTATTCGAGATCTTTTCTGGTTCCATATAAATTTGAGAATTATTTGTTCCATTTCTTTGAAAAAGATGGATGGTACTTTGATAGGAATTGCATTAAATGTGTAGATTGCTTTAGGTAGCATAGACATTTTCACAATATTTATTCTTCCTAATCCAGGAGCATGGAACATTTTTCCACTTCTCTGTGTCTTCCTCAATTTCTTTCATGAGTACTTTATAGTTTTATGAGTATAGATTCTGTGCCTCTTTGGTTAGGTTTATTCCTAGGTATCTTATGGTTTGGGGTGCAATTGTAAATGGGATTGACTCCTTAATTTCTCTTTCTTCTGTCTTGCTCTTGGTGTAGAGGAATGCAACTGATTTCTGTGCATTGATTTTATATCCTGACACTTTACTGAATTCCTGTATAAGTTCTAGCAGTTTTGGAGTGGAGTCTTTTGGGTTTTCCACATATAGTATCATATCATCTGCGAAGAGTGATAATTTGACTTCTTCTTTGCCAATTTGTATGCCTTTAATTTCCTTTTGTTGTCTGATTGCTGAGGCTAGGACCTCTAGTACTATGTTGAATAGCAGTGGTGATAATGGACATCCCTGCCGTGTTCCTGACCTTAGCGGAAAAGCTTTCAGTTTTTCTCCATTGAGAATGATATTTGCGGTGGGTTTTTCATAGATGGATTGATGATATGGAGGTATGTCCCCTCTATCCCTACACTTTGAAGAGTTTTGATCAGGAAGGGATGCTGTACTTTGTCAAATGCTTTTTCAGCATCTATTGAGAGTATCATATGGTTCTTGTTCTTTCTTTTATTGATGTGTTGTATCACATTGACTGATTTGCGGATGTTGAACCAACCTTGCAGCCCTGGAATAAATACCACTTGGTCATGGTGAATAATCTTTTTAATGTGCTGTTGAATCTTATTGGTTAGTATTTTGTTGAGTATTTTCGCATCTGTGTTCATCAAGGATATTGGTGTATAGCTCTCTTTTTTGGTGGGATCCTTGTCTGGTTTTGGGTTCAAGGTGATGCTGGCCTCATAAAATGAGTTTGGAAGTTTTCCTTCCGTTTCTATTTTTTGGAACAGTTTCAGGAGAATAGGAATTAGTTCTTCTTTAAATGTTTGGTAGAATTCGCCCGGGAAGCCGTCTGGCCCTGGGCTTTTGTTTGTTTGGAGATTTTTAATGACTGTTTCAATCTCCTTACTGGTTATGGGTCTGTTCAGGCTTTCTATTTCTTCCTGGTTCAGTTGTGGTAGTTTATATGTTTCTAGGAATGCATCCATTTCTTCCAGATTGTCAAATTTATTGCCGTAGAGTTGCTTATAGTATGTTCTTATAATAGTTTGTATTTCTTTGGTGTTAGTTGTGATCTCTCCTCTTTCATTCATGATTTTATTTATTTGGGTCCTTTCTCTTTTCTTTTTGATAAGTCAGGCCAGGGGTTTATCAATTTTATTAATTCTTTCAAAGAACCAGCTCCTACTTTCGTTGATTTGTTCTATTGATTTTTGGTTTCTATTTCATTGATTTCTGCTCTGATCTTTATGATTTCTCTTCTCTGGAAAACAGCATGGAGGTTCCTCAAAATGTTGAAAATAGAACTGCCCTATGACCCAGCAATTGCACTATTGGGTATTTACCCTAAAGATACAAACGTAGTGATCCAAAGGGGCACGTGCACCCGAATGTTTATAGCAGCAATGTCCACAATAGCCAAACTATGGAAAGAACCTAGATGTCCATCAATAGATGAACGGATCAAGAAGATCTGGTATATATACACAATGGAATACTATGCAGCCATCAAAAGAAATGAAATCTTGCCATTTGCGACAACATGGATGGAACTAGAGTGTATCATGCTTAGCGAAATAAGTCAAGCAGAGAAAGACAACTATCATATGATCTCCCTGATATGAGGAAGTGGTGATGCAACATGGGGGCTTAAGTGTGTAGGAGAAGAATCAATGAAACAAGATGGGATTGGGAGGGAGACAAACCACAAGAGACTCTTAATCTCACAAAACAAACTGAGGGTTGATGGGGGGAGGGGGTTTGGGAGAAGGGGGTGGGATTATGGACATTGGGGAGGGTATGTGCTTTGGTGAGTGCTGTGATGTGTGTAAACCTGGTGATTCACAGACCTGTACCCCTGGGGATAAAAATATATGTTTATAAAAAATTAAAAATTAAAAATTTATAAATAAAAAAAATAAAAATAAAAAATAAAAAGACTAGAGAAAGCAAAGAATCAATCAGTGAACTGAAGACAGAATAATGGAAAGTAACCAAGCTGGGCAGCAAACAGAAAAAAAGGTTAAAAAAAAGAGAATAGGTGGGGGTTTTTTGTTGTTTTTTTTTTTTCATTATGTTATGTTAGTCACCATACAGTACATCATTAGCTTTTGATGTAGTGTTCCATGATTAATTGTTTGCATATCACACACAGTGCTCTATGCAATACATAGAATATATATGTATGTGTACATGTATGCTGTATGCAATACAACAATATATATCTCCTTAATACCCATCATAGGGTTCATGAATTCCCCCACACCCTCTATACTCTAAAACCCTCAGCTTGATTTCCAGAGTCCATAGTTTCTCATGATTCCTCTCGCACTCTGAATTCTCCCCTTTCATTATTCCCTTCCTTCTCCTACGGACCTCCATATTATTCCTTATGTTCCAAAAACAAGTGAAAGCATATGATAATTGACTTTCACTACATGACTTATTTCACTCAGCATAACCTCCTCCAGTCCCAACCATGTTGGTACAAAAAGTTGGGTATTCATCCTCTCTGATTGGCCAGTAATATTCCAACGTGTACATGGACCACAACTGCTTTATCCATTCGTCTATTGAAGGACATCATGGCTTTTTCTATAGTTTGGCTATTATGGCCATTGCTGCTATGAACATTGGGGTACATATAGTCCTCCTTTTCATTACATCTGTATCTTTGGGGTAAATACCCAGTACTGCGATTTCTAGGGCATAGGGTAGCTTAATCTTTAATTTTTTGAGAAATTTCCACACTGTTTTCCAAAGAGACTGCACCAACTTGCATTCCCAACAACAATGTAAGATAGTTCTATTTTCTCCATATCCTCGCCAACATTTTTAGTTTCCTCCATTGTTAATCTTTGCAATTCTAACTGGTGTAAGGTGGTATTTAAATGTCTTATTGATTTGGATTTCCCTGAGAGCTGATGATGATGAACACTTTTTCATATGTCTATTAGCCATTTCTATGTCTTCATTGGGGAAGTGTCAGTTCATGTTTTCTGCCAATGTTTTGACCCGATTTTCTGGAGGGTTTTTGGGTGTTGAGTTTGAGGAGTTCTTTTTAGATCTTGGATATCAGCACTTGCTATAGTATCATTTGCAAAAATCTACTCCCATTCCGTGGGTTGCCTCTTTATTTTGTTGACCATTTCCTTTGCTGTGCAGAAGCTTTTGGGCTTGATGAAGTCCCAAATGTTCATTTTCACTTTTGTTTTCCTTGCTTTTGAGACGTGTCTTAAAAGAAGACATTGTGGCTGTTGTCGAGGAGGTTAATGCCTATGTTTTCCTGTAGGATTTTGATGGATTCCTGTCTCACATTGAGGTTCTTCATCCATTTAGAGTTTATCTTTCAGTATGGTGTAAGAGAATGGTTGATTTTAATTCTTCTGTATATAGCTGTCCACTTTTCCCAGCACCATTTATGGAAGAGACTGTCTTTGTTCCTTTGGATATTTTTCCTCCTGCTTTGTCAAAGGTTAGTTTACCATAGAGTTGAGAGTCCATATCTGGGTTCTCTATTCTGTTACATTGTTCTATGTGTCTGTTTTTGTGCTGTCTTGGTGATCACAGCTTTGTAATACAGTTTGAAGTCAGACAACCTTATCCCCCCAGCTTGATTTTTCCTTTTTCAACATTTCCTTGGCAATTCGGGATCTTTTCTGGTTCCAGGCAAAATTTAGGGTTGTTTGTTCCACTTTGAAAAATGCCATTGGTATTTTGATCAGGGTGGTGTTGAATGTATAGACTGCTCTGGGCAGCATATGATGGGTCCTCAATCAAAGGAGCGAGACTGATATAAAGTGAAGGTCAAGCAAAGCTTTATTTCACACCAAGCATCGAGAATCAAATCAACCGGTTGGGGCCTCCTCGTACAGAGTGGGCGACCATCCTCAGCCTCACAGACTAACTTTTATAGAGCAAAGGCAATGTGGTTGAACCTGGCCACACACAGGTGGCCAATGAGATTGCAACACACAGAGAAAGCTGCAGTCATGCTAGGTTACACACGGGTGGCCAACTGAATTACAATTCACCCCACAGTAACTATTTGAACTAGCCTAACACCTTGGTCACAAATGGCTCCCAAAAGGCACCCAAAAGGTGGGGCCCACACTCCTTGGTAGCTAGGGAGACAGTATGCACGCTCCACTGATTGGATGTCTCCACCTGGCCTGATCCACTCTTCTATTTGGGCTCTGTTATCAGGGGCTGGTCGACCACATTCTACTAGTTTCCCGGACTTGCTTTTAAGTAAGTTCCCCTGGGGGGGGGGGGGTGAGGGCAGGGTCAGTTTTAGTTTTACTGCATAAACAACAGAATCACTGTTTAAACAGATGGAGCCACTCTGGCTAAATAGGCCCTTATACATAGATGTTTCAATGATGTGTATTCTTCCAATGCATGAACATAAATGTTTTTCCATCTTTTGGGGTCTTCTTTAGTTTCTTTCATGAGTTTTCTGTAGTTCCTAAAGTATAGACCCTTTACCTCTTTGGTTAGGTTTATTTCAAGGTATCTCATGGTTTTAGGTGTTATTGTAAATGGAATGGATTTTCTAATTTTCCTTTCTACAGTTTCATTGTTAGTGTATAAGAAAGCAGGTGATTTCTGTGCATCGATTTTGTATCCTGCCACATTACTGAACTGCTGTATGAGTTCTGGTATTTTGGGGGTGGAGCCTTTTGGGTTTCCCCAAAAGAGTATCATGTCATCTGGGAAGAGAGAGAGTTTGACTTCTTTTCTGCCAATCTGAACATCTTTTATTTCCTTTTGTTTGATTACTGTTGTTGGGCATCTAGTACTATGTTGAACAATAGTGGTGAGGGTGGGCATCCTTGTCGTGTTCTTGATCTCAATTGGAAGGCTCTTGGCTCTTCCCCATCAAGAATGATACTTGCTGTGGGTTTTTCATAGATGGATTTTATGAAGTTGAGGAATGTTCCTTCTGTCCCTATACTCTGAAGAGTTTTGAAAAGGAAAGGATGTTGTGTTTTTAAAATGCCTTTTCTGCATCAATTGAGAAGCCTTTGTGGTTCTTGTGTCTTCTCTTAGTGATTTGTTCCATCACCTTGATTGTTTTGTGAATGTTGAACCTCCCTTGCATCCCAGGGATAAATCCCACCTGGTCGTGGTGGATAATCTTTTTAAGGTACTATTGGATCCTATTAGCTAGGACCTTGTTGAGAATCTTGGCATCCATATTCATTGGGGATATTGGTCTGAAATTCTCCCTGTTGATGGCATCTTTGACTGGTTTGAGGATCAAGGTGATGCTGGCTTCATAGAGTCTGGAAGTTTTCCTTCTGTTTCTACTTTCTTGAAATGGCATCAGGAGAATTGGTATTGTTTCTTCTTTCAGTGTTTGGTAGAATTCCCTAGGAAATGCATCATATCCTGGACTCTTGTTTTTTGGGAGGTTTTAGATTGCTGCTTCAATCTCGTTACTAGTTATTGGTTGATTCAGGTGGTCAATTTCTTCCTGTTTCAGTCTTGGAAGTTTATAGGTTTCCTGGAATGCTTTCATTTCTTCTAGATTGCCTAACTTATTGGCATATAGTTATTGATGATTTCTGATGAGTGTTTCTATTTCCTTAGTGTTGTGACCCCTCCCCATTCATTCCTAATTTTCTTGACTGGGTCCTTTCTCCCTTCTTTTGGATTAGTCTGGCCTGTGGTTTTATCAATCTATTAATTCTTTCTAAGAACCATCTTCTAGTTTCAGTGAGGAATTCTACTGTATCTCTGGTTTCTAACACATTGATCTCTTGCTGTAATCTTAATTATTTCCCTACTCATGCATGGGGAAGGCTTAATTTGTTGTTGATCCTCCAGTTCTTTAATGTATAAAGAGAGAGTTTGTATTCAGGATTTTTTTTTTTTTGAGTGATGTTTGGATGACTATGTATTTCCCCCTTAGGAGTGCCTTTGCCATATCCCATAGGTTTTGGATCTATGTGTCTTCATTCTCATTGATTTCCAGGAATTGTTTAAGTACTTTTTTGATTTACTGGTGTATGCAAACATTCTTGAGCTGGGTGGTCTTTATCTTCTAAGTGTTTGAATTTCTTCCAAATTTCTTTTTGTGATTGAGTTCCAGTTTCAAAGCATTGTGTTCTGAGGATATGCAGGGAATAATCTCTAACTTTTGGTATTGGTTGAGACCTGATTTTTGACCCAGTATGCATTCTATAATGGAGAAAGTTCCAAGCACGTTTGAGAAGAACGAGTATGCTGTTGTTTTAGGGTGGAGTGTTCCGTATCTATCTAAGGTCCATCTGGTCGAAAGTGTTATTCAAAGCTCCCACTATTTTGTTTTCTGCCTAGATGACCTGTCTATTGCTGAGAGTGGCATGTTAAGATCCCCTACTATTAACATATTCTTATCAATGTGTCTCTTTATTTTGATTAACAGTTGGCTTAGGTAGTTGGCTAATCCCATCTTGGGGGCATAAGTATTTAGAGTTGTTAGGTCTTCTTGTTGGATAGATGCTTTAGGAATGATGTGCTCTTCTGTATCTCTGACTACAGTCTTTTGCATAAAATTTCATTTGTCTTATATGAGAATCACTACTGAGCTTTCTTTTGAGGCCTTTTGGCATGAAAGATGGCCCTTCCCTTTCAGTCAGTCTGGATGTATCTTTAGGATCAAAATGGGTCTCTTGTAGACAGCATATGGATAATTCCTGCCTTGTTATCCCATCTACCACCCTGTGCCATTTAATGGGAGTGTTTAGGCCATTCACATTGAGAGTATTTATAGAAAGATGTTTTTATTGTCAACATGATGCTGGTGAAGTCCTTGTTTCTATAGATTGTCTCTGTATATCTGGTCTATATCATTCTTAGGGTCTTTATCCTTTTATAGAGCCTCTTCTTAAAGTTTCTTCTAGGCTGGCTGAGTGGTCACATATTCTTGCAGTCTCTGCCAGTCCTGGAAGCTTATCTCTCCATCCATTCTGAATGACAGCCTTGCCAAATAAAGTATTCTCGGCTGCATAACTTTCTCATTTAGGGCCCTGAATATGACTTGCCATCTCTTTCTGGCTTGCCAGGTCTCTGTGGGCAGGTCTGACATTATTTTGATGTTCCTCTCTTCCCCTTAAGGGGAATCTCTTTTCCTTAAGAGCCCTTAAAGTGGTTTCCTTGGTTCTAAGATTTGCCAGTTTTCCTATAACACACCTGGGTATTTGTCTGCTCTCACTGACCTTGGATGAGTGGGGGTGTTTTCTCTGGCTGTATGACATGATTGCTTGTTTCATTTCCTGATTAGGGAAATTCTCGGCTATGATTTGGTCAAATATATCTTCAAGTCCCCTCTCTCTCTCTCTATCCCCTCAGGGTTCCCAATAATTCTGATTTTGGAAATTGTCATGGTGTCATTTATTTTTCTAATTCTGTTTTTATGGATTCAAGCTGTTTCTTTCAGATTTCCTCCCGTTCCTTCTTTTATATCAGTTTGTTTTCAAGATCACTAATTCTTTCTTCTGCCTCATTTACTCTAACTGTTAGACAGTCTAGATTATATAGCATTTTTATATTTCTGCCAGACCCAATCTCACTTCTGCCCTTAATGAACCTATGTTGCCATTAATAGTTTCATACAGCCAGACTATTGCCTTCATAATTGCTACCCTGAAACATATCTCTGACATCTGATATCCACACCCATTAGATCAGTTGGAGAGGTCATTGTCTCTTGGTCTTTTTGTTGTTGGGAGTTCCTCCTTCTAGTCATCTTGTTGAGTGATAGTTGAAGGGATGTACAGCTGAAAATATCAACCACTATCCAGGGAAGCTGTACCCTGGGAAGGTTCAGAGCAATCAGAAATCACCACACACACACACACACACACACACAACAAAACAAAAAACACCCAGCAAAATGAGTCCCAGGAGTAAGATTTATAAAGTACAAAAGCAAAACTGATAAAAAAAAAAAAAAGGAGACCCAAAATAAAAAGATGGGGTAGGTGATGAGAAAGTGGTTATAATGCCTTGATATGGGTGAAGAGGGGTATTTCAGTTCTTCCTCGATGTATTTTGGTATATTTGAGAACTCTACTTCCCAGAGATACTAGGAAAATTAAAACTAGTGTATATATAAAGGTAGTATTGAATAGGGAATAAAGGAATACATTGAAGCTTCTCTCTCTCTCTCTCTATATATATATATATAATATACACACACACATATATACATATATACAAAGAGAAGGAAAAAATGTATGTATGAAATGGTTGAAATTAATAAGTTACTATGGATAATAGAAGCTATATATTAATATATATAATAATATAAGTTGTATTAAATATATTCCATAGTAACTTTTTAACCTGAACTTTAGACTTTTTTTTAGAGTTACAGTACCACAACTACTTCAGGAAGTGCTAAAATGTGAATTTGTTCCAATTAATTGCTGCTACAAGTGATAAAAAATGTATTCTTTTAACTGCTGCAATAGGTTGGCAGTAGACATCATTATTTATATCCAAATACATTTTAACACTCTTCTTCTAAATAAATTATTATGTTCTAGATGCAACGTATTTTGTTTTGAATTAGTATGTCTTAGTATATGCCACTGCCCTGTTCCAAATTTTTCTAATATATTTCCTTTTTTTTTTCAAAAATAAAATCTAAATTTTCATATTAATATGCCCTTAATTATCTGGATTATTTTCCCATATCTGGACTTTTCATACTCTCATATTATATTCTGTCCATCAGCCTCAAAAGTTGCTTATATTTCCCCCAATAGCCTATTCCTCAACACGGGATCTTTGCAATCTAGACATTCTACCCTATTTGCACCTCAATACTCATCTAATATACTCATGCTTCAACAGACTGACAATAAGATGGTGCATTTATATTTGTATTCTCTGCCATCAATAATTCTGTGTGCATATTAAGTACACAACAAATTTTGTAGTAATTACTGTTTGAATGAATAAAAATATTGATCCCACAAAGGCAAATGATTGAATTACAAATTGCACTATTCTAAATGTCTAAAACAAGTGACATATACTGATATTTTTTCACTTGCCAACAGGCAGTTTTCCAAAAGTATTTAGTTAATTTTCTCATAAATCCCTGCATATAATTCAGAACAATGACTATATCACTTCTGTATGAATGTTGATATTACCTGAGAATTATATATATTGATAGTGCTAGCTCTGACTCTTCTTATGCCTTTTCATTTAAAAAAAAGATTTTATTTATTTATTTGAGACAGAGAAAGAGAGCATGAGAGAGAGAGAGAGAGAGAGAGAGAGAGAAGTTACAATCTGTGGAAAAAATTAAGGGAGAAGCAAATTCCCTAATGAGCAGATACCCTGACTTAGTACTTGATCCCAGGACCCTGGGGTCATGATCTGAGCTGAAGGCAGATGCTTAATCAACAGAGGCATTCAGGCATTCATGTCTTTTCAATTCTTATAAAATTAGTAAAAGTACCTGATTGTGGATTATTTATTTATTAATAAGCCCATATAACAAGATATTACATTTAAAATGTAAGTATGCGAGCAGCATCTGTGTGGCTCAGTTTTTTAAATAAGAAACACTTGATTTTGGCTCAGGTCATGATTTCAGGGTCCTGGGATTGAGCCCCACATCATGCTTAGCACTCAGCTTGGATTCTCTCTCTTTCCCTCTGCTCCTCCCCTCATTTGTGCTCACTGTCTCCCATTCTCTCTCTAAAATAAATAAATAAATAAGTAGATCTTTTTATTTTTTAAATGAAACATGTTATAGATTAAGAAGAAAAAGAAAGCTAAAAGTAAAATGGCAGCCCACCATAGTGATCACAATAGAGGGTTGTGAGCAAAATACATACTTTAATGCTCTGGTTACTAGCCTTGTGTAGATAACTATTCTTTTTTAAAATTAATTTATTTATTTTCAGAAAAGCAGTATTCATTATTTTTTTACCACACCCAGTGCTCCATGCAATCCGTGCCCTCTATAATACCCACCACCTGGTACCCCAACCTCCCACCCGCCCGCCGAGTTGGGGTAAATTGGAAGGGGAGGTGAATCATGAGAGACTATGGACTCTGAAAAACAATCTGAGGGGTTAGGTAACTATGCTTAAATTTAAAGTTCCCAATTTAAGGAGTTTTACATATTATAGTAAAGTTGAGATATAAAGTAAGCATGTTATCTGCTCTGAATACATTTGGTAGCTGACTTAGTGTTATATGTGAATTATCTGAGTGGTTAGCCTTTTAAACAAATAAATACACTATATTAGTGTATGTAATGTAAAGTAATCATGGTATATTGCTCTATACCTCAGAATCTGGGAAAGCAGTAATAGAAATAGTTCAGGAGGTGAAAAAGATTTCCTACACACAAAAGAAGATTGTATACTTTAATATTTTTTCTAGTATTTACCTATCCTGATGCTTTTTAGGTGATTTTTGTCTTGTTTTGTTTTAAATTTCTGACATAGCTGAATACATTTAAAAAGGAGTTCAGGGAGGAGGAGTCAAGATGGTGGAGAAGTAGCAGGCTGAGACTACTTCATGTAGCAGGAGATCAGCTAGATAGCTTATCTAAAGATTGCAAACACCTACAAATCCAATGGCAGATTGAAGAGAAGAAGAACAACAATTCTAGAAACAGAAAATCAACCACTTTCTGAAAGGTAGGATTGGTGGAGAAGTGAATCCAAAGTGACAGGAAGATAGACCATGGAGGGAGGGGCCAGCTCCCAGCAAGCGGCAGAGCAACAGAGCACAAAATCAGGACTTTTAAAAGTCTGTTCCACTGAGGGACATTGCTCCAGAGGCTAAACTGGGGTGAAGGCCACGTGGGGTCAGCGTGGCCTCAGGTCCCGCAGGGTCAGAGAAGGATCAGGGGTGTCTGAGTGTTGCAGAGCTTGCAGGTATTAGAACAGGGAAGCCAGCTATAGACACAGTGCTGAGGAGTGACTCATAGCTCGGGGTTACCTTGAACTGGTCGTAGGCTTGGTGATCTCAGAGCGCGGACGGAGGCCAGGGTGAAGGGAGTAAATGGGTGCTGTTCTCTGAGGGCGCACTGAGGAGAAGGGCCTCAACCTCTCGGCTCCTCCAGACAAGAGACTGGGAGGCCGCCATTTTCATTCTTGTCCTCCAGAACGCTATGGAAAGCACTCAGAAAACAAAAGCTACCGAAAGCAAACCCGAGTGGATTACTCAGCCTGGCCCCTGGTAAGAGTGGTGAAATTCTGCCTGGGACAAAGACACTTGAGAATCACTACAAGAGGCCCCTCCCCCAGAAGATCAACAAGAAATCCAGCAAGGACCAAGTTCACGTACCAAGGAGTGCAGTTTCAATACCAAGGAGAGCAGCAGAATTCCAGAGGAGGAGAAAGCAAAGCACGGAACTCATGGCTTTCTCCCCATGATTCTTTAGTCTTGCAGTTAATTTAATTTTTTTTTCTTTTTCAATTTTTTCTCTTCTTCTGCTATTTTTTTTAACATTTACTCTTTTATTTTTTAAAGTTTTTTTAACTAGTTTATCTAATATATATACATATATATTTCATTTTTATACTTCTTCATTCATTATCTTTTTTAAAACTATTTCTTTTCTTTTCTTTCTGAACCTCTTTTTATCCCCTTTCTCCCCCCTCATGATTTGGGATCTCTTCTGATTTGTTTAAAGCATATTTTCTTGGGGATGTCACCACCCTTTTAGTATTTTACTTGATCCTTCATATACTCTTATCTGGACAAAATGACAAGGTGGAAAAATTCACCACAAAAAAAAAAAAAAAAAAAAGAACAAGAGGCAGTACCAAAGAATAGGGACCTAATCAATACAGACATCTGTAATATGTCAGATCTAGAGTTCAGAATGACGATTCTCAAGGTTCTAGCCGGGCTCAGAAAAAGGCATGTAAGATATTAGAGAAACCCTCTCAGGAGATATAAAAGCCCTTTCTGGAGAAATAAAAGAACTAAAATCTAATCAAGTTGAAATCAAAAAAGCTATTAATGAGGTGAAATCAAAAATGGAGGCTCTCACTGCTAGGATAAATGAGGCAGAAGAAAGAATTAGTGATATAGAAGACCAAATGACAGAGAATAAAGAAGCTGAGGAAAGAGGGACAAACAGCTACTGGACCACAAGGGGAGAATTCGAGAGATAAGTGACACCATAAGACAAAAAAAAATTAGAATAATTGGAATTCCAGAAGAAGAAGAAAGAGAGAGGGGAGCAGAAGATATGCTGGAGAGAATTATTGGAGATAATTTCCCCCATATGGCAAAGGGAACAAACATCAAAATCCAGGAGGTGCAAAGAACCCACGTCAAAATCAATAAGAGTATGTCCACAACTCGTCACCTAATAGTAAAATTTACAAGTTTTAGTGACAAAGAGAAAATCCTGAAAGCAGCCCAGGAAAAGAACTCCTTAACATACAATGGTAAAAGTATTAGATTGGCAGCAGACTTATCCACAGAGACCTGGCAGGCCAGAAAGAGCTGGCATGATATATTCAGAGCACTAAAGAGAAAAACATTCAGCCAAGAATACTATATTCAGCTAGGCTATCATTGAAAACAGAAGGAGAGATTAAAAGCTTCCAGGACAAACAAAATCTGAAAGAATTTGCAAACACCAAACCAGCTCTACAGGAAATATTGAAAGGGGTCCTCTAAGCAAAGAGAGAGCCTAAAAGTAGTAGATCAGAAAGGAACAGAGACAATATACAATAACAGTCACCTTATAGGCAATACAATGGCACTAAATTCATATCTCTCAATAATTACCCTGAATGTTAATGGGCTAAATGCCCCAACCAAAGACACAGGGTATCAGAATGGATAAAAAAAACAAAATCCATCTATATGTTGCCTACAGGAAACTCATTTTAAGCCTGAAGACACCTCCAGAGTTAAAGTGAGGGGGTGGAAAGGAATTTACCATGCTAATGGACATCAGAAGAAAGCAGGAGTGGCAATCCTTATATTAGATCAATTATATTTTAAGCCAAGGACTATAATAAGAGATGAGAAAGGACACTATATCATACTCAAAGAATGTGTCTAACAAGAAGATCTAACATTTTAAATATCAATCCCCCCAATGTGGGAGCAGCCTACTATATAAACCAATCAATAACAAAATCAAAGAAACACATCAACAATAATACAGTAATAGTAGGGGACTTTAACACTCCCCTCGCTGAAATGCACAGATCATCCAAGCAAAAGATCAACCAGGAAATAAAAGCCTTAAATGACACACTGAACCAGATGGACATCACAGATATATTCAGAACATTTCATCCCAAAGCAACAGAATACACATTCTTCTCTAGTGCACATGGAACATTCTCCAGAATAGATCACATCCTTGGTCCTTAATCACGTCTCAACTGGTATCAAAGGATTGGGATCATTCCCTGCATATTTTCAGACCACAATGCTTTGAAGCTAGAACTACATTACAAGAGGAAATTTGGAAAGAACCCAAATACATATAGACTAAAAAGCATCCTTCTAAAGAATGAATGGTTCAGCCAGGAAATTAAAGAAGAATTGAAAAAAATCATGGAAACAAATGATAATGAAAGCCCAACAGTTCAAAATCTGTGGGACACAACAAAGCAGTCCTGAGTGGAAAATATATAGCGGTATGAGCCTTTCTCAAGAAATAAGAAAGGTCTCAGGTACACAACCTAGCCCTACACCTAAAGGAGCTGGAGATAGAACAAGAAAGAAACCCTACACCCAGAAGGAGAAGAGAAATCATAAAGATCAGCAATGAAATAAAACCAAAAAAACAATAGAACAAACCAATGAAACTAGGAGCTGGTTCTTTGAAAGAATTAATAAGGTTGATAAACCCATGGCCAGACGTATCAAAAAGAAAAGAGAAAGGACCCGAATAAATAAAATCATGTATGAAAGAGGAGAGATCACAACTAACACCAGAGAAATACAGACAATTTAAGAACATACTATGAGCAACACTTTGCCACCAAATTTGACATTCTGGAAGAAATGAATGCATTCCTAGAGACATATAAACTACCATAACTGAACCAGGAAGAAATGCCTTAACAGACCCATAACCAGTAAGGAGATTGAAACAGTCATCAAAACTCTCCAAACAAACAAAAGCCCAGGGCCAGACGGTTTCCCGGGGGAATTCTACCAAACACTTAAAGAAGAACTAATTCCTATTCTCCTGAAACTGTTCCAAAAAATAGAAATGGAAGGGAAACTTCCAAACTCATTTTATGAGGCCCGCATAACCTTGATCCTAAAAACAGACAAGGATCCCATCAATAAAGAGAACTACAGAAAAATATCCTTGATGAACACAAATGCGAAAATTCCCACCAAAATCTAAGCCAATAGGATTCAACAGTACATTAAAAGGATTATTCACCACGACCAAGTGGGATTTATTCTCAGGCTGCAAGGTTGGATCAACATCCGCAAACCAATGTGATTCAACACATTAATAAAAGAAAGAACAAGAACTATATGATACTCTCAATAGATACTTTAAAAGCATTTGACAAAGTACACCATCCTTTCCTGATCAAAACTCTTCAAAGTGTAGGGATAGAGGGCATGTACCTCAATATTATCAAAGCCATCTATGAAAAACCCACCACAAATATCATTCCCAATGGAGAAACTGAAAGCTTTTCCTCTAAGGTCAGGAACACAGCAGGGATGTCTATTATCACTACTGATATTCAACATAGTACCAGAAGTCCTAGCCTCGGTAGTCAGACAACAAAAGGAAATTAAAGGCATCCAAATCGGCAAAGAAGAAGTCAAACTATCACTCTTCGCAGATGATATGATACTATATGTGGAAAACTCAAAAGACTTCACTCCAAAAACTGCTAGAACTTGTACAGGAATTAAATAAAGTGTCGTGATATAAAATCAATGCACAGAAATCAGTTGCATTTCTCTACACCAACAACAAGACAGAAGAAAGAGAAATTAAGGAGTCAATCCCATTTACAATTGCACCCAAAACTATAAGATACCTAGGAATAAACCTAACCAAAGAGGCTGAGAATCTATATTCATAAACTATAAAGTACTCATGAATGAAATTGAGGAAGACACAATGAAATGGGGAAATGTTCCATGCTCCTGGATTGGAAGAATAAATATTGTGAAAATGTCCATGCTACCTAAAGCAATCTACACATTTAATGCAATTCCTATCAAAGTACCATCCATCTTTTTCAAAGAAATGGAACAAATAATCCTAAAATTTATATGGAACCAGAAAAGACCTTGAATAGCCAAAGGAATATTGAAAAAGAAAGCCAAAGTTGGGGGCATCACAATTCCGGACTTCAAGTTCTATTACAAAGCTGTCATCATCAAGACACCATGGTACTGGCACAAAAACAGACACATAGATCAGTGGAACAGAATAGAAAGCCCAGAAATAAACCCTCAACTCTATGGTCAACTAATCTTCGACAAAGCAGGAAAGAATGCCCAATGGAAAAAGACAGCCTCTTCAATAAATGGTGTTGGGAAAATTGGACAGCCACATGTAGAAAAATGGAATTGGACCATTTCCTTACACCACACACGAAAATAGACTCAAAGTGGATAAAGAACTCAAGGTGAGAAACGAATCCATCAAAATCCTTAAGGAGAACACAGGCAGCAACCTCTTCGACCTCAGCCGCAGCAAATCTTCCTAGGAACATCACCAAAGGCAAGGGAAGCAAGGGCAAAAATGAACTATTGGGATTTTATCAAGATCAAAAGCTTTTGCACAGCAAAGGAAAGAGTTAACAAAACCAAAAGACAACTGACAGAATGGGAGAAGATATTTGCAAATGACATATCAGATAAAGGGCTAGTGTTCAAAATCTATAAAGAACTTAGCAAACTCAACACCCAAAGAACAAATAATCCAATCAAGAAACGGGCAGAAGACATAAATAGACATTTCTGCAAAGAAGACATCCAGATGGCCAACAGACATATGAAAAATTGCTCCATATCATTCGGCATCAGGGAAACACAAATCAAAACCACAATGAGATATCACCTCACAACAGTCAGAATGGCTAAAATCAACAAGTCAGGAAATGACAGATGCTGGCGAGGATGCGGAGAAAGGGGAATTCTCCTACACTGTTGGTGGGAATGCAAGCTGGTGCAACCACTCTGGAAAACAGCTTGGAGGTTCCTCAAAATGTTGAAAATAGAACTACCCTACAACCCAGCAATTACACTACTGGGTATTGACCCTAAAGATACAAACGTAGTGATCCGAAGGGGCACGTGCACCCAAATGTTTATAGCAGCAATGTCTACTATAGCCAAACTATGGAAAGAACCTAGATGTCCATCAGCAGATGAATGGATAAAGAAGATATGGTATATATACACAATGGAATACTATGCAGCCACCAAAGGAAATGAAATCTTGGAACTAGAGGGTATCATGCTTAGCGAAATAAGACATTCAGAGAAAGACAACCATCATATGATCTCCCTGATATGAGGAAGAGGAGATGCCACATGGGGGTTAAGGGGGTAGGAGAAGAATGAATGAAACAAGATGGGATTAGGAGGGAGACAAAACATAAGTGACTCTTAATCTCACAAAACAAACTGAGGGTTGCTGGGAGGAGGGGAATTGGGAGAAGGGGGTGGGGTTATGGACATTGGGGAGGGTATGTGCTATGATGTGTGCTGTGAAGTGTGTAAACCTGGCGATTTAGAGACCTGTACCCCTGGGCATAAAAATATATGTTTATAAAAAATAAAAAATTGGGCGGGGAAGTAGGAGGAGGCGCCCTTTCAGCCTATACCCCAAAGTGAGCTGATTACCTACCAAAAAAACTCTGTTACCCATGAAATCAGCCTGAGATCAGAATTATACACGTCTGGATCTCTACGGGGGCAAGAAGACACAAGTGGGCAAGTAAAGCAGACTGGGAATGGCGGACTGATATAAGAAGATAAACAAAAGGGGGAGGGAGCCACCAGAGGCAGAAAGTAATACCCCACTATGAGCGAGAGTGCCCTGCATCTGGGGACCAGCATTAACTTGGAGACTGGTTGAAAGCACTCCAAAAGAGCAAAAGATCGTGGGGGGAAATTGTGGGAATTGGGGCGGCTAGGGATAGGGGCTTAAGTCCGGTTCCAGGACAGCCTCCCTGGCCCAAATTCATAAAATTATGAATGAAAAGGAAGAAATCACAAGGAACACCAAGGAAGTAGAAACCATCATCAGAAGTTATTATCAACAGTTATATGCCAATAAGCTTAGCAACCTAGATGAAATGGATGCATTCCTGGAAAACTATAAACTACCAAAATTGAACCAGGAAGAAATTGACCACCTGAATAGACCAATATCTTGTAACGAGTTTGAAGCAGTGATCAAAAACGTCCCAAAAAACAAGAGCCCAGGACCTGACAGATTCCCTGGGGAATTCTACCCAACTTTCAAAGAAGAAATAAAACCTATTCACCTGAAGCTGTTTCAAAAAATTGAAGCAGAAAGAAAACTTCCAGACTCTATGAAGCCAGCATTACCCTGATTCTCAAACCAGGCAAAGACCCTACTAAAAAGGAGAATTTCAGACAAATATCACTGATGAATATGGATGCTAATATTCTCCACAAGATCCTAGCAAACAGGATCTAACAGCAAATTAAAAAGATTATCCACCATGACCAGGTGGGATTCATCCCTGTGCTACAAGGATGGTTCAACATTCACAAATCAATCAATGTAATAGAACAAATTAATAAGAGAAGAACCACATGGTCCTCTCAATTGATGTAGAAAAGACATTGGACAAAATCCAGCATCCATTCCTGATTAAAATGCTTCAAAGTATAGGGATAGAGGGATCATTCCTGAACCTCATCAAATCTATCTATGAAAGACCCACAGCAAATATCATCCTCAATGCAAAAAACATTGCAGCATTCCCGTGGAGAATAGGAACAAGACAGGGATGCCCACTTTCACCAATCTTGTTCAACACAGTATTAGAAGTCCTAGCAACAGCACTCAGACAACAAAGAGAAATAAAAGGTATCCAAACTGGCAATGAAGAAGTGAAACTCTCTCTATTCACAGATGACATGATTCTTTATATGGAAAACCCAAAAGACTCCATCCCCAAACTACTACAACTCATACAACAATTCAGCAACGTGGCAGGATACAAAGTCAATGTACAGAAATCAGTGGCTTTCTTATACACTAACAATGAAAATACAGAAAGGGAAATTAGAGAATCGATTCCATTTACTATAGCACCAAGAACCATAAGATACCTGGGAATAAACCTAACCAAAGATGTAATGGATCTGTACGTGAGGAACTACAGAACACTCATGAAAGAAATCGAAGAAGATACAAAAAGATGGAAGACCATTCCATTCTCTTGGATTGGAAGAATAAACATTGTTAAAATGTCTATACTGCCTAGAGCAATATATACTTTTAATGGTATTCCGATAAAAGTTTCACTGGTATTCTTCAAAGAGCTGGAGCAAATAATCCAAAAATTTGTATGGAATCAGAAGAGACCCAGAATCTCTAAGGAAATGTTGAAAAACAAAAATAAAACTGGGGATATCACGTTACCTGATTTCAAGCTTTATTACAAATCTGTGATCACCAAGACAGCATGGTACTGGCATAAAAACAGACACATAGACAAGTGGAACAGAATGGAGAGCCCAGATATGGACCCTCAACTCTATGGGCTAATAATCTTCAACAAAAAGGAAAAAATATACAGTGGAAAAAAGACAGTCTCTTCAATAAATGGTGCTGGGAATACTGGGCAGCTATATGTAGAAGAATGAAACTTGACCATTCTCTTATACCGTACACAAAGATAAACTCAAAATGGATAAAAGACCTCAATGTGAGACAGGAATCCATTAGAATCCTAGGGGAGAACATAGGTAGTAATCTCTTCGATATTGGCCACAGCAACTTCTTTCAAGTTATATCTCCGAAGGCAAAGGAAACAAAAGCGAAAATAAACTTTTGGGACTTCATCAAAATCAAAAGCTTCTGCACAGCAAAGGAAACAGTCAAAAAAACAAAGAGGCAACCCACGGAATGGGAGTAGATATTTGCAAATGACAGTACAGAGAAAAGGTTGATATCCAGGATCTATAATGAACTCCTCAAACTCAACACACACGAAAGAGACAATCATATCACAAAATGGGCAGAAGATATGAACAGACACTTCTCCAATCAAGACATACAAATGACTATCAGTCACATGAAAAAATGTTCATCATCGCTAGCCCTCAGGGAGATTCAAATTAAAACTACATTGAGATATCACCTTACACTAGTTACAATGGCCAAAATTAGCAAGACAGGAAGCAACATGTGTTGGAGAGGATGTGGAGAAAGGGGAACCCTCTTCCACTGTTGGTGGGAATGCAAGTTGGTGTAGCCTCTTTGGAGAACAGTGTGGAGATTCCTCAAGAAAATAAAATAGAACTTCCCTATGACCCTGCCATTGCACTCCTGGGTATTTACCCCAAAGATACAGATGTAGTGAAAATAAGAGCCATCTGTACCCCAATGATTATAGTAGCAATGGCCATGGTCGCCAAACTGTGGAAAGAACCAAGATGCCCTTTAACAGACAAATGGATAAGGAATATGTGGTTCATATACACTATGGAGTATTATGTCTCCATCAGAAAAGATGAATACCCAATCTTTGTAGCAACATGGACAGGACTGGAAGAGATTATGCTGAGTGAAATAAGTCAAGCAGAGAGAATCAATTATCATATGGTTTCACTTATTTGAGGAGCATAACAAATATCATGGAGGACAAGGGGTGTTAGAGAGTAGAAGGGAGTTGGGTTAAATCGGAAGGGGTGGTGAATTATGAGAGACTATGGACTCTGAAAAACGATCTGAGGGGTTTGAAGTGGCGGGGTGGTGGGAGGATGGGGTACCAGGTGGTGGGTATTATAGAGGGCACAGATTGCATGGAGCACTGGGTGTGGTGAAAAAATAATGAATCCTGTTATGCTGAAAATAAATAAATTTAATTTAAAATAAATAAATCAATATAAAATAAAATAAAAGGAGTTCAGGAAAACAATAAGATTTAAAGGAAAATAAGTAATGTAAAAGAAAATATAGTTTTCTTGTAAAATCAAAGACAGTGTAACATTATGGAGGTTATGTATTTTTATTTTTTATTAAAAATTTTTATTGAATTAAAATACACAAAATGAAAAATCTATTATCTTATTTTTATGTATACATGTCATAAAGTACATTAGGTTTACTAAGTATTTTTTAAGTGTAATGAACACATTAAAGACCTTGTGAAATTATGTAGATTATATATTAACTGACTTGGTTATCACTGTTGCTGTGGACACTAAAATAGAGTATACTACAGGAAACATTCAGGAGCAAAATATTTTCCACATTATTATTTTTTGTTTTATTGGTGGCACAGTGTCTTTGGCACAGTGTCTTAGGCACAGCATCTTAAAGGGATTGTTTATTTTCATTTTAAGCACAAAATTCACTGTTATAAGAGAAAGCCTATTCCACTTTAACTGATTGTATTTTGGATATGAGATAACAAGTTGCCAAGGACTATGTTCAATATCAGGATAGGTGTAAATGTAATATTTCCTTTATGAAGATTGAATTCTGTTTATTTGTTCATTCATTTATTCATTTATTCATTCACTTATATATCCTTGAATGTAACAAATATTTTTAGTGTTTACTTTATGACAGGGTTTTTGTTTGATACTGAGTATTGAAAGGTAAACAAAATATTATCCTTTCCTCAAGATCATGTATTTCAAACCCAGTCATTTTCTGTCCAACATACTATGTCAAATGTCAAGTGCAAAATTTACCACAGTTCTAATTATCCATAAAGGACAACTCAATTTTATTCCCACAACTTGTCTAGCTTAATCATCACTCCCTTCTTAAAGCTTTCAAGCAAAATTAATTTCAGTTAGCTGAAAGGAGCACAGACCCAAAAATCCTCCCTGAAAAAAACAGTCCCAAAAATCTTGCCTATAAAGAACCCTTGTGTTTTGCTTCTCCACTGTTGAGAAATATTTTGTTATTGTTGGAAAATGAATTAAGCTCATAGAAAATAAATGTCTTTGCCATCATGAAACTATACTGAACTATCTATTAATCCCCACTGTAGTCCATTCATTAAAATTAATACAAAAAGGATAGAGGTGAGTAGAGAGCTGAGTTTTCATTTCTCTGGCTACTAATTTTTTGAATGCTCTATTTTTATCAGGGACTTTATAAGTTATATGATCATTTTGAACTTGTGACTTTAGTTGGAACCATGACAGGCAGAGCAAACGTTTCATGTTGAGTATGTAAAGAACAATGACATTGTTAGTATTGTAGGTTTTTTATTTCCTGGATATAGTGCATAATATTTAAGCATTAAACTGAAATTATTTTTAAGTGTTTATGTTCCCAAATTAAATTCTCCATCACTGCTCAGTGTAATTTATTTCCTTCTCTCATTTTTTGTTATTTTTTTTTGAAAAAAACATTTTTGATTAATTAAGTGGTCTAATTAATTGTGGTCACACTCCAAAATTGTAGAAAATGTTTCTATTAAAAAAGGTACTTTTCCCTTGTGAAAATGAAGCCAATTCCTAATTACTGCCTACAAAAAAGAGAATAATGATAATTAAAAACTGCTGTTCTAAGACTGGTAAACAGTTTTGGAGAGATATGAAACTACCCTTGAACAGACTCAAGTGAATTATTTTTTTTAATGAAGGATAGGGAATGATGGTGGGCAGTAACAGAGTAACAGCAATAACAAATTTTTTAAAACACTATAAATAATATCTATATAATATATAATAAAATATATTTCATATATTGTATAAATATATGTAATATATTATATATTTTATAAAAATACATTTTATAAAAATATAAATACATATTATATATAAATATATAAAAATATATAAATATATGATTATATATAAATATATTATATATAAAATTCATAGAGAATAATAAAATAAACACACACACACACAATTTCTCCTGAGTCCCAAACTGCAAACCACCAACAGCTACAGCATTTAGTATCATCTACTGTATGGAGGAAAGCATAAAAAAGAATCAGTGCTTCTTATAGCCCTAAAACAGTACAACAATACATTTTCCCATAAGTATTCAATGGAAACAACAACAAGTCAATCTGCAAACACAAAGAAAAGGAAGGGATTTGACTAGTATACGCACTTCAGTTTAGTATAAGGAGACTAAGATTGACAGCTGAAGTTACCAGAAAGTATGGATTTTAGAAGTTACCAATCTTTTTTCCAAAACAAAGCCATGTATTCAACAGAAAGAGCTGGAAATTGAACACAAATTGAGTAACTTAGGAATAACATGAGTCAAAGGAAAGAGAAATTTTAGAAAAAAGTTAACATGAAGTCAAATTTCATGAAGCATTAGGTCATATTTTAACACTTTTTCTTTAAAAAATTGTAATTAAGAGAGGGAACTCTAGAAATAAAGGTAGAATTTTTCTCATGATCCCACCAACCCTTGTGAAGAAAACTCATCTCATTAAAATAATAGTGCACCAAAATGGTATAAGTTAACATCCATATAAATTTATTATATAAGAAAAAGAAAAGGAGCATAATAATATCTCTATAGACATAGTAGAAATGCATAGTTTCTTAAATGGTAAAAAATGTAACCTAATAAGTTAAAGTGATCCAAATAAATCAAGAAAATGTTAAAAAATAAGAATTTCAATAAAAATATACAAACAAATGAGATAAAAAATATCAATAATAATTAGAAAAAATTAAACAATCTGCTTGAAGGAAAGAATTTACAAAAAAATTAAAAATTAGTAACAAAATTAGAAAGGTTTCTAAGAATGTAACAAAAAAATCAGAAATGATTAAACTAGGAATAGCAGGAAAATAAGTAATACAACAAATAATGCCATATGATGTATAAATATATAGGAATGCTTTTTAAACTCAAAATAAGAGGGTTTGAGAAAGTGTTAGAGACAAAAGGTATATGAAGATGTAATAACATTTGTCTATAGGAGATCCTAGAGAAAAAAAAAAAACTAAAACAATTAATAAGGACAAATTCTAAAAATTATAGTTTAATAAAACTGGCCAAAAATAAAGGTAACTTGAAAACATACAGTGAAAGAACACAGTGTATTCCTGGGAAAATTGACTACTAGAGCCAACACTGAAAAATTATATAATAGAAAGAATAAAACTTTAAAGACAAAGACAAATAGAATCATATGGTGTCCAGGCAAAAAATAAACAAACAAAACCCACCAAGTTAGGTAAAAGTGAAAGAAAATTATATTTTCACCATTCCTCTTAACAATAAAAATACTCATGGAAAGTAATTATGTGTTTGTATTTTATATTTAGCCCACCTGTTTGAAATAACTGTTTTGGATTGCAAATATCAGAGAATATTCTTTCTTCTGGGTCCTTCCTGAGGAATCTAAAGTGAGCAATTTTCAGCAAAATGACATGACTAGTGAGAAAACAAAATAACACCTGTTGGATTTGGTTTAAAATATTAGGTATGTCAAAAATTTTTCCTGTTAAGTAATCAAGGATTTCAAAGATGAGATGAAATGGAACTACATGCCTAAAGTATCAGAGTAACAAAAGAAAAGAACATCTTTTATTCAATCAATGGGCATGTGACTATAGGAAACTGCTAAGGTGTTTGGTGCTGAGCCAGCTGAGATAAAGTTATGAATAGAACTTACAATATTTACCAAAAATTGCAAAAAATAAAAATGAGTTAAGATGGCGGAGGAGTAGGTGACCCTTGTTTCATCTGGTTTCTGGAATTCAGTTAGGTAGTTATCAAATCATTCTGAACACTTGCAAAATCAATGGGAGATTTGAGAAAGGAATTACTGTAAATCTACAAATAGAAAAGCAACAATTTTGGGGAGAGTAGAAGGTGACAGAGACATGAATCTAGGGCAATATATTGAAGGATATGGAGGAATTTAGGGAGCTTGCTAAAGGTGGCTACTGCAAGTATTATAAGCAGTAGAGTGCAAAATTGGAACTTTTAGAAGTCTGCTACAGTGGGGGACATCCTTGGCTTAAAGGTGTTCAGATGGCAAAATGGACCAGAATCCAAAGTGGGATAGCATGGTCTCAGGATACTCGGGGTCTCAAAAAGAGTGGGAGTTCCTAAATGTGGCAGAATTCTAGGCATTATACAGGGAAGCTGGCTGAAAACAGTGACTCTAGACACTGCTTTTCTTTTCAGTGTTCCCACAAACTTGCAATGTCCTGTGACAAAGTCCTCCTCCCTCTCTTGGGAGGAAAGGCCTAGTCAATGCTGCAGGAGTTTGTACAATTTGAAGAATTATAATTGGGTTGCGTGTCTGAGATAAAAATGCTCTGTCATAAGCTGGGTGAACAGAGTTAAGACAGAAACCCAGGAGACAAGAGTGGTTGACTTTCTGAAGAGTGAGGAGTGCAAATTTTCAGTTCCACAGATAAAGACAGGACATCACCATCTTTATGTCCCCAAGGGGTACTGAAAGCCTCCAGGGAGCAAAACAGTGCCAAATAGTGCTATCTAGAGCCACTTAAACTGAGTCCAGCACCTGGACAAGGGGGAACAATTCCACTAGGGCAAAGTCACCTGACAGTCAGCACAACAGACCCCACCTCCAGAGGACCAGCAGGAACAGTCAGCTATCACCAACAACAGAGCATAAAAACTTCAATTTCAGCTCTTGAGGAAAGCACTATATAGCATTCATGGTTTTTCAATTAATATTCTATAATGCTTCAGTTTTATTTTTATTCAGCTTTTTTTTATGTTTTCATTTTTTTAAATTTGTATTTATATATATGCTATACATGTATATATTTTATTTTGTTTCCTTTCATTGTATTTCATCTTATTTTTCTGTATATATAATATATAAATATATATAACATATAAAATAAATTGCATATATAAATTGTAATCACATATATACTTTTTCTTTCTTTCCTATTTTGGGATCTAGTTTCTTTTAATAAACAAAATGAAATACACCCAGTATCTAGTTTATTGTTTTGTTCTGTTTTACTTGTTGTTTGATATTTTTAATTTTGTTTTGTTTTTGTTTTGGGGGGGTTGTATTATTTGTAATTTTCTGTTACTACTGTTATTTTTGTCTTTTCTCTCTCTTTCTTCTATTCTTTTCTGGACATAATCATGAGATGGTGATCACCCCAAATCAAAAGAGGAGGAAGTACTCACTCCCATGGATTTAATCAAGATGGATATAAGTAAGATGTTGGAACTAGAATTCAAAACAATGATTATAAAGATACTAGCTGGGCTTGGAAAGAAACATAGAAAACACTAGAGATTCCCTTACAATAGAAATAAAAGAACTAAAAGCTAATCAAATTTTTAAAAGCTATTTTTGATAGTTAAAGTCAAAATTGGAGTCTCCAGCAGGGAGGAAAAATGAGGCAGAAGAGGGGCACCTGGGTGACTCAATGGGTTAAGCCTCTGCCTTCGGCTCAGGTCATAATCTCAGGGTCCTGGGATCAAGTCCTGCATCAGGCTCTCTGCTTGGCAGGGAACCTGCTTCCCCTCTCTCTCTGCCCGTCTATCTGCCTACTTGTGATCTCTCTCTCTGTTGAATAAATAAATAAAATCTTTTTTAAAAATGAGGCAGGAGAGAGAGTCATTGATATAGAAGATAAAATTGTGGAAAAGATAAGGAAGCTAAAAGAGAAAAACAACTACTGGATCACAAAGGGAGACTTTAAGAACTAAGCAATACCATAATGCAAAATAATATCTGGGAAATAGGGATGCCAGAAGATGAAGAGAGAGAGTGAAGGCCAGGGGTTTATTTGAACAAATTATACCTGAAAACTTCCCTAATTGGGGGAAGAAGCAAGAATTCAACTTTGGGAGACACAGAGACTCTCCTCAAAAAAAAAAAAAAGTCAACACCTTGGTATATAATACTGAAGCTTGCAAACTTCAGAGATAAAGAGAAAATCCTGAAACAGCTCAGGATAAGAACTCCATAAGTTACAAGGATAGAACATAATGTTTGCAGTAGACTTGTCTACAGAGACCTGGCAGAAAGTACTGGCATGTTGTATTCAATGTACTACATGGGGAAATTATGCAGCTAAGAATAATTTATCCAGCAAGATTTTCATTCAGAATATAAGTAGAGATAAAGAATTTCCAGGACAAACAGAAACTAAAAGAACTTGTGATCACTAAACCAGCTCTTCATATAATATTAAAGGAATCCCTTTGAGTGAAAAGAGAGCTCAAAAGAAACAAAGACCAGAAAGGAATAGAAACAATCTACAGAAACAGTGACTTAATAGGTAACAAATGGCACCAAATTCATATCTTTCAATAATTACTCTGAATGTAAATGGGCTAACTGCTCCATCAAAAGACACAGAGTATCAGATTGGATAAAAAAAAAAAGACCCACTAATATGCTGTCTACAAGAGGCTCATTTTAGACTCAAAGAAATGTCTAGAGTCAAAGTGAGGGGACAGAGACCATTTATCATGTTAACAGACTTCAGAAGAAAGCTGGAGTAGCCACCTTTTTATCAAACTAGATTTTAAGCCAAAGACTATATAAGAGATGAAGAAGGACACTATATCATAAAAGAGGTCCTAACCTATAAGAAGATATAGCAATTGTAAATATTTTTGTCCCTAATGTGGCAGCAGGCAATGATATAAAGCAATTAATCACAAAATTAAAGAAGCACATTAATAATCATACAATGGTAGTATGGAATTCTAAGTGCCCAGTCACAGCAATGGACTTCTGTCACAAATCAAGTCTCAACTGGTACCAAAGAACTGAAACCATTAAATTAAATTGGAACAGTGACAAATCTATTTGCATGGAACAATGACCCTTAACACACAAGAAAATACTTGCTTTACAAACCTTGGTTGAAGAGGAGGTAAGGGACTATTGAGGAATCTCACAGTCCTTGGAATTCACCGGTCTTTTCTATTAAGAAAAATATAGGAAAATGGAGACTTTTAACAGACCTTTATGTAGTTATTTCTGTTATTGAACCCATGGGGTCTCTCCAACCTGGACTGCCTTCACCTAATCTAGTTCCACATGATTGACCAGTAATTATCATAGATTTACAGGATTGCTTTAATATATATACCACTTGCTAAGGAAGATTGTCCCCATTTTGCTTTCACCATTCCCAATGTGAATTTAAAAGAGCCAGCCAAACAATATCAATGGAAAGTTTTACCACAGGGAATGTTAAATAGCTCTACTATCTGTCATGAATATGTGGCCAAAGTTATACAACCATCAGAGATCAGTTTCCATAAGTTTATTTTATCCATTATATGGATGATATATTATGTGCAGCCCCTGATACTGCACAATTGCAGGACACATTTAAAATGCTTCAGTTAGGGGGAGACAAGATGGTGGGGAAGTAGGAGGAGGCGTCCATTCAACCTGCACCCTAAAGTGAGCTGATTACCTTCCAAAGATCTCCAATCACCCACGAAATCAGCCTGAGATCAGAATTATACACGTCTGGATCTCTACTGGAGCAGAAGACGCCAGTGGGCAGGTAAAGCAGAGTGGGAAAGTCGGACTGATATTGGAAGATAAACAAAAGGGGGAGGGAGCCACTAGAGGCGACCCGTTGGAAAGTAATATCCCCAATACGAGAGTGCCCTGTGCCTGGGGACCAGCATTAACTCGGGAATCTAGTAGAAAGCACTCAAAAAGAGCAAAGGATCACCGGGGGGAAACTGGGAATCGGGGTGTTAAGGCCTAGGCTTAAGTCCCCAGACCCAGGACAGCCAGCCCTGGCGCAGATCCAGCAAGAGTGGGGCAGAGAAACCAGGTCTCAGTCACTGAACCACCAGCGCACCTGAGAGTGTGTGGCGCCCAGCTCCCGTGAGGGACTGGGAGCCTCGCCAGCCAACAGAAGCACAGCCTATTTGCAGTCCCCACGCAAGTGCCCTGCTGTGCCATCAGAGTCTGAGTCGTGCCCCGCGCCCTCCCCTGAGAGAGGTGCACAAAAATGCCAGCCCAAGCTCTCAGACCTGAAAGACCAGGCACTCCCAGCCTGGGCAAGTGGGAAAATCTCAGTGCATGATCACTGCTTGGAACTTCTCTGGCAGTCTGGAGCTGCTCAGACAGTCGCCGCTGGTGTGGTTTTGGGTACAAGCAAAAAATCGTGAGTACCCAGCGACCGCGACTGGGAACCTGCTCTGCCATTGGCCAAGGAGGGATTTATATGGGCTTTGCAGCCAGACTGAGGCTTCTCTCTGAGAGGGATGTCAGGGTGCAGTTTGCTTTCCTCTAAACCTACGAAAACCATCAAAAGCGGTCAAGGCGAGAGAGAAAAACAAAAGTGAACAAATATAAAAACCTCCAGAGAACAAAAGCCTGAAAAAATAAGTTTCCTCAGAGCCCACCCCCTTGAGGGGGGCGGGAGGACTTAGCTGAGAAAACTTCAGGGACTGAAAACCCACATGGCAGGCCCCTCCCCCAGAAAACCAACCCAAAGGGAAAAAAGAAAAAAAAAAAAAGACGACAAGAGAACAACAACCACTACTTCATAGAACAATTTTTATTATTAATTCGATCCCACTATTCTGGCTCATTTTTTATGTAGTTAATTTTTTATTATTATATAGATAATTTTTTAACCTATTTACAGTAACAGTGAGATGTCCAGCACATCAAATTCCATAATAACCTTCTAACCTGAACTTTTTGATACATTCACCTGTTTTCCTTTTGAATTTTTTTTTAATTTCTTTTTTTTAATTTTAGTTTATTTTATTCCGTTTTTAATTTTTATTTTCTAATATTCATATACAGTTAAAATTCAAGGTAATCCCCTTTCCCCAATCAATGCCACCCCTATAGGTAAACCAATTCTTAATCCCCCCATATCTTAGGAAAGTTGAGTTTTAACAAAGATCTCAAGATATATCCAGGAAGAATCAAAACAACCTTTTTCACTCCCATGGAGAAATTACAAATCTCCCATATTTTTCTTCCACCAGTATTTCTGTGTCTTTGTGTTTGTCCTGATAGTATATAAATCTTACACTCAGGGTTCTTTTTGACGAGGTTCTTCCTTTATTTGCACACATATATATGCAAATATATATATATATATATATATATATATATTTTTTTTCTCTTGTCATATACTTTTATCAGTCTTTTTGTTTGTCTGTGTCTGTTTGTATACTTCATAAATCTTACATTGGGGCCCATTTGTGCTAAACCTTCTCTTTTATCTCACCTTTCTTTCCTGCCTCTCTCCCTCTCTCTTTTTTCTTTTCCTTTTCTTTTTCCTCTCATTTGGGTGGGGAATCCTGATTGCTCAGAAGCATTCCAGGGTGAACATTGAATGCACCACAGGCGATACACCCAGCTACACCCGTTCAGCCATCTCTCACCAAAATGACTAGGAGGTGGAATGTCTAACAGAAGAAAAATACAGAGGATGGACCTTCTGCAACAGAGATAACAGCTATCAACATAGACAATATGTCGCAAAGAGAATTCAGGCTAACAATTATCCAAGCAATAGCTAGGTTGGAGAAAGCCATGGGTGACCAAACGGAATTGATTAGGCTGAACTGAAAACGAACAGAGATCATGTTTTCAATATTAGGGAAGAGCTGAAAGCTACCAGGGATGAGCTTCACAATGCTCTCAATGAGTTCCAAACTAATGTAAATTCTCTCAACGCTAGAGCAACTGAGACAGAAGATAGAATTAGTGATCTGGAGGACAAACAGATAGAGAGAAACGATCAGGAGGAAGCCTGGAACAAACATCTTAGAAGCCACGAAAACAGAATCAGGGAAATAAATGATGCCATGAAACGCTCCAATGTCAGAATTATTGGAATCCCTGAAGGGGAGGAGAAGGAAAGAACTCTAGAAGATATAGTGGAACAAGTTCTTCATGAAAATTTTCCAAATCTCGTGAACGGAACCAGCGTTCATGTACTAGAGGCTGAAAGGTTTTGCCCCGATTACAGATTCTCGAAAGTCCTTGAGACTCTAATAGTATGAATGAAGAATTATAATTGTAGGCATAATTATTGTTGAAAGCAACTGGAACAAAGAAGATCCTTATGTACAGAGGAAAGCCAATCAGAATAATGTTAGAACTGTCCACAGAGAGCTGGCAAGCCAGAAAGGGCAGGCAAGATATATTCAGGGCACTGAATGAGAAGAACGTGCAGCCAAGAATACTTTATCCAGCAAGACTGACATTCAAAATGGATGGATAGATAAAGAGTTTCCAAGACAGGCAAGGCTTAAAAGACTACGCAACCACCAAGTTGATACTGCAGGAAATATTAAGGGGGCTTCTTTAAAGGAGGAAAAAGCCCAAGAATAGCATTGAAAAGAAATATAGAGACAATCTACAGAAAGAAAGACTTCAAAGGTAACACAATGTCAATAAAAACGTATCTATCAATAATCACCCTCTGTGTGAATGGCCTAAATGCTCCCAAAAAATGGCACAGGGTTGAAGACTGGATAAAATGACAGGACTCATCCATATGTTGTCTACAAGAGACCCATTTTGAACCTAAAGATACACCCAGACTGAAATTTAAGGGATGGAGAAGCATCTTTCATGCCAATGAGCCTCAAAAAAAGGCTGGGGTAGCAATTCTCATATCTGACAAATTAAATTTTAAACTAAAGACTGGAGTCAGAGATACAGAAGGACACTACATCATTTTTAAAGGCATTATCCACCAAGATGATCTAACAATTGTAAATATCTATGCTCCCAATATGGGAGCAGCCAATTACATAAGAAAACTGTAAATCAAGATAAAGAGTCATATTGATATGAATACACTAATCGGTGGAGATCCTAACACACCTCTCTCAGAAAGAGACAGATCATCGAAGCAGAAAATCAATAAAGAAACAAGAGCATTGAATGAAACATTGGACTAGATGCACCTCATATATATAAACGGAACATTCCACCCTAAAACAACAGAATACTCATTCTTCTCAAGTGCACATGGAACTTTCTCAAGAATAGACCACATACTGGGTTACAAATGAGGATCAACCGATGCCAAAAGACTGAGATTATTTGCTGCACATTCTCAGATCACAATGCTTTGAAGCTAGAGATCAATCACAAGGAAAAATTCCCAAGGAACTGAAACACCTGGAAGCTAAAGACCACCTTGCTTAAGAATGCTTGGATCAACCTGAAGATCAAGAAAGAACTGAAATGATTCATGGAAACCAATGACAATGAAGACACTTTGATCCAAAACCTATGCGATACAGCAAAGGCGGTCCTGAGGGGGAAATATATAGCCATCTGAGCCTCCCTCAAAAAAATTGAAAAATCCAGAACACAGCAGCTGTCTCTACACCTTAAAGAACTGGATAATCAACAACAAATCAAACCAAATCCACACATAAGAAGGGATATAAACAAGAATAGAGCTGAGATCAGTGAGGTAGAAACTAGAGATACAGTAGAATGTATCAATGAAACTAGAAGCTGGTTTTTTGAAAGAATTAATAAGATCGATAAACCATTGGTGACACTAATCCAAAAGAAAAGAGACTAAGCTCAAATACATTAAATTATGAATGAAAAGGGAGAAATCACAACTAACACCAAGGAAGTAGAAACAATCATCAGAAGTTATTATCAACAGTTATATGCCTATAAGCTTAGCAACCTAGATGAAATGGATGCATTCCTGGAAAACTATACACTCAGAAAATTGAATCAGGAAGAAATTAACAACCTTAATAGACCAATATCTAGTAACGAGATGGAAGAGGTGATCAAAAACCTCCCAAAAAACAAGAACCCAGGACCTGATGGATTCCCAGGGGAATTCTACCAAACTTTCAAAGAAGAAATAACACCTATTCTCCTGAAGCTGTTTCTGAAAATTGAAGAAGAAGGAAAACTTCCAGACTCTTTCTATGAAGCCAGCATTACCCTGATCCCCAAACCAGGCAAAGACCCTACCAAAAAGGAGAATTTCACAACAAATTCACTGATGAATATGGATGCTAAGATTCTCAACAAGATCCTAGCCAACAGGATCAAACAGCACATTAAAAAGAGTATGCACCATGACCAGGTGGGATTCATCCCTGGGCTAAAAGGAAGGTTCAACATTCGCAAATCAATCAATGTGATAGAACAAATTAATAAGAGAAGAGAGAAGAACCACATGGTCCTCTGAATTGTTGCAGAAAAAGCATTTGACCAAATCCAGCATCCGTTCCTGATTAAAACGCTTTAAAGTATAGGGATAGAGGGAACATTCCTGAACTTCATCAAATCTATCTATGAAAGACCCACAGCAAATATCATCCTCAATGGGAAAAAACTTGCAGCCTTCCCATTGAGATCAGGAACACGACAAGGATGCCCACTTTCACCACATTTGTTCAACATAGTTTTAGAAGTCCTAGCAACAGCAATCAGACAAAAAAGGGAAATAAAAGATATACAAATTGGCAATGAAGAAGTCAAACACTCTCTCTTCACAGATGACATGATTCTTTATATGGAAAACCCAAAAGACTCCACCCCCAAACTACTACAACTCATACAGCAATTCAGCAACATGGCAGGATACAAAGTCAATGTACAGAAATCAGTGGCTTTCTTATACACTAACAATGAAAATACAGAAAGGGAAATTAGAGAATCAATTCCATTTACTATAGCACCAAGAACCATAAAATACCTGGGAATAAACCTAACCAAAGAGGTAAAGGATCTGTACTCGAGGAACTACAGAACACTCATGAAAGAAATTGAAGAAGAAACAAAAAATGGAAGACCATTCCATGCTCTTGGATCGGAAGAATAAACATTGTTAAAATGTCTATACTGCCTAGAGCAATCTATAGTTTTAATGCTATTCCAATCAAAATTCCACCAGTATTTTTCAAAGACCTGGAGTAAATAATCCTAAAATTTGTATGGAATCAGAAGAAACCCCAAATCACTAAGGAAATGTTGAAAAACAAAAATAAAACTGGGGGCATCACGTTTCCTGATTTCAAGCTTTAATACAAAGCTGTGATCACCAAGACAGCATGGTACTGGCATAAAAACAGACACATATACCAGTGTAACAGAGTAGAGAGCCCAGATATGGACTCTCAACTCTATGGGCAAATAATCTTCAACAAAACAGGAAAAAATATACAGTGGAAAAAATAGTCTCTTCAATAAATGGTGCTGGGGAAACTGGGCAGCTCTATGTAGAAGAATGAAACTCGACCATTCTCTTACACTGTACACAAAGATAAACTCAAAATGGATAAAAGGCCTCAATGTGAGAGAGAAATCCATCAGAATCCTAGAGGAGAACATAGGCAGTAATCTCTTCGATATCAGCCACAGCAACTTCTTTCAAGATATGTCTCCAAAAGCAAAGGAAACCAAAGTGAAGATGAACTTTTGGGACTTCATCAAAATCAAAAGCTTCTGCACAGCAAAGGAAACAGTCAACAAAACAACGAGGCAACCCACGGAATGGGAGAAGATATTTGCAAATGACAGTAAAGACAAAAGGTTGATATCCAGGATTTATAATGAACTCCTGAACCTCAACACACACAACACAGATAATCATATCAAAAAATGGGCAGAAGATATGGAGAGACACTTCTCCATTGAATACATAAAAATGGCTATCAGACACATGAAAAAATGTTCATCATCACTAGCTATCAGGGAGATTCAAATTAAAACCACATTGAGATATCACCTTACACCAGTTAGAATGGCCAAAATTAGCAAGACAGGAAACAACATGGGTTGGAGAGTATATGAAGAAAGGGGAACCCTCTTACACTGTTGGTGGGAGTGCAAGTTGGTGCAGCCTCTTTGGAGAACAGTGTGGAGATTCCTCAAGAAATTAAACATAGAACTTCCCTAGGACCCTGCCATTGCACTCCTGGGTATTTACCCGAAAGATACAGATGTCGTGAAAAGAAGGGCCTTCTGTACCCCAATGTTTATAGAAGCAATGGCCACGGTCACCAAACTGTGGAAAGAACCAAAATGCCCTTCAACGGACGAATGGATAAGGAAGATGTGGTCCATATACACTATGGAGCATTATGCCTCCATCAGAAAGGACGAATACCCAACTTTTGTAGCAACATGGACGGGACTGGAAGAGATTATGCTGAGTGAAATAAGTCAAGCAGAGAGAGTCAATTATCATATGGTTTCACTTATTTGTGGAGCATAACAAATAGCCTGGAGGACATGGGGAGTTAGAGAGAATGGGAGGTGAATCATTAAAGACTATGGACTCTGAAAAACAATCTGAGGGCTTTGAAATGGCGGGGGGTGGTAGGTTGGGGTACCAGGTGGTGGTATTATAGAGGTCATGAATTGCATGGAGCACTTTGTGTAGTGAAGAAATAATTATACTGTTATTCTGAAAATAAATAAATGAAAAAAATGCTTCAATTACAATGTGGAAAACAAAAACTAATTATAGCTGCAGACAAAATACAAACCACCACACCTTTCTCATATTTGGGGTTCATTTTGGATAGGACCTCACTAAACCACAGAAGGTTCAGATCCATAGAGATAGAATTATAAACTTAAATGATATTCAAAATTTATTCGGAGATATTAGTTGGATAAGACTTAGGATTGGAATTTCCACTTATGATTTACAACATCTATTTGCCTCTTTGGAGGAAGATCCTAATTTAAACAGTCCAAGGATCCTATCAAAGGAGGCCTTAAAAGAATTACAATTTGTCAAAACCCATATTCAATCAATGCAAACGGATAGAGTCCAACTTGAAATACTGTCAGTTCTTCTTATTTTCCATACCCCATGTACACCCACTGGATTAATTATACAAAAGAACTAATCATAGAATGGATTTTTCTTCAAATAATACTGTTAAAACCCTCACTACTTATACAGACCATATTGGCAGCATTATTCAATTAGGAAGAAAAATAACTTGCCAAATACAGGGATATGATCCGAAGGTTATAGTTCTGCCTCTAAATAAGACACGAATTGAAACAAGATTCCAGAGAACTTGAATTGCCAAATTGCCCTTAGTGGCTTTACTGGAAACACTTCTCATTATCCTTATTTACCTGTTGTTTCCCTTTTAAAACATAATGCTTTTGTCCTTCCAAAAATTTCTACTAAAAATCAAATAACAAATACCCCTACTTACTTTTCTGATGACTTGACAAAGGTGAAGCCTGTTATTTTAGTCCTGCCTTGAAGATCATATCTACTACTGATCTTTCAGCACATAAATCATAATTAATGGCTGTTATTACATTATTTCAAAATGTTTCCTTCACATTTAATCTGTTATCTGATTCTTTATATTCAGAGTATGTTTTACAGCATATCAAAACTGCCACTATCTCTACATATGATGTCTCCTTCCACTCATTATTTAATTATTTACAACCCCCCATTCATCAAGGTTCTGCCCTTTTCTATGCTACACACACCTGAAGTCACGCCAGCCTTCCTGGGCCATTAACCAAAGGTAATAAAATAGCTGACTCTCTCATTTTCTCACTTTTCAGGAAGCATCTGATTTTCATTCTCTTACACATATAAATCAAAAAGGACTTCAACACAAATTCCCTAGCACTAAAGAACAAGCTAATTCTATTGTTCAATCCTGTCCTTCTTGTGTTGCCATAAATCTGCCTACACAGTCAATGGGTCAACCCCCAAGGCCTAACAGCCAGTGAAATATGGCAGATGGATGTCACTCACATTCTTTTATTTGGGAAGCAATCTTTTGTTCATGTTACTATAGACACATATTCTCACTTTATATAGGCCACAGCCCAAACAGGAAACTGCTGCACAAATTATCAGACATCTCCAGACTGCCTTTGCAATCATGGGGATGGCCAGAATTATAAAAACCAATAATGCACCTGCTTATGTTTTCAATAAGCAACAATTCTTCTTTAAGTCATGGAATATTAAACATTCTACTAGTATCCCATATAATCCTCAAAGACAAGAAATAGTAGAAAGGGCTAATCAAATGTTAAAATTACAGCTTAATAAACAAAAATGGAGAATACAAGGTCCTCCTCAAGAAATATTAGCACAGCATTTATTTACTATTAATTTTCTGTATCATGATAATAAAAGCATTGTAGCAGTACAAAGACATCTCACTACACATAAACAGGACAAAGTATATCCTCCAACCTGGTAGAAAAATATCACATCTAATCAATGGCTCACTGATAACTTGGTTATCTGAGTAAAAGGATATGAATGTGTATTACCAAATGAGGCTGTCAAGCCCATATGGGTATCCTCTCATTTCATAAAGGTCTTTCATAAGCAAAAGGAAAAGATATGGATTCGAAGTTGTTCCACTGATATCGGCTTTGAGGGTCTCACTTTGAAGGACACCCAAATCATGATGCCTGGGATGGACCAAGCAAAGATTCCAACTTGGGGCCAGATAAAGAAGCTGACCAAGAAAGCAGAGGAAGTTCTGGAGAATGAGCAGCATCATTTCATCCCTAACAATATAGTGGTAACTCTGATGTTCCTCATCATGGTAGCCATAAGTCTTCCTGGATTTTATGCACAAATAAATAACTTTACTTATTGGGCTTTTATACCTAATCCTCCTTTTCCCCATCCAGTAATGTGGGGAGAAGATATAATACCAATTTATTTGAATACCTCAAAGTGGGTACCTGGAATATTGGATTGTAGATGGCCATTATTGCCTCACAACGAAGGCACAAATATTAATCTTACACTGGGATATCAAAATAGACCAATATATATTGGCAATCATTCCAGTTGTCTTATCCCTGATGATCAAAGATAGTTGGTGGACTTTCCTACTATCAATAGTCTGACTAAAGTTCTGTTAAATTTACTCTCCACTAAAGGATTTCTAGCCAATGAATATTGGCATCAGTCATCAGAATATGAGATGATCTTCAAAATATAAAGTTTAGGCTTCATCTTTTATGTTATTGGAATGTTTTCTCCTTCTGTGTTACTTCTTATGCCTATAATGAATCAAAAATATCGTGGAGCAAGATTCACTGTCATATTACCAATCATTATGACAATAATTCAACTTTAGATATTAAACAGCTGCAAGAAACTATTTCAGGCATTACTCATTCATCATTACAGTCAGTTCCAGGAGTGAGTTTTGCACAAAGGATTAATGATATTCTGTCTGATCTAAACCCCTTTATTTGGATCAAACAAATTGGTTTGGGCATTATAGGTGGCATAATAATTCTTTTTATTGCTATAATCCTTTTATGCTTAGCCTTCAGATACATGGAAAAATCTTTCTGATGATGATGCTTCGAGAAATTGTGAAGTCAACTTTCCTGCTTCTGCATAAACAAAAAGGGGGAAATATAACTCTCCCTCAGAACAACTTACTGATTAAAATATAACCCATGAGAAATTATCTTAGTTACCAAGCATGCTTATATGTAGCTTTAAGCAAAACATATACTGGCAATAGGACTATGGGGGAGAGGACAATATATGTCCTTGAAGACAAGCAGCTGGAAATACCTGTCCAACTCAGGGTGGAATGCCACCTGCCTCATTTTTCTGTTATCTTCCCTTCCCCGGAGAGCACCTGCAGTTAATCAGACAATCCTTCTGTTTGGGTTTGCTTGTTGTAGGTCATATACTATGTGACCAGATATATTTTGCCTTTTGCCTTACTTATATACAAGACTTGGGTTGCCTGGGTGGCTCAGTGGGTTAACCCTCTGCTTTCAGCCCCTATACTCTGAAAACTATAAAGCACTGATGAAAAAAAATTGAATATGACACAAGGAAATGAAAAATAATTCCATGCTCATGGATTGAGGAAAGAAATGAAAAATAATTCCATGCTCATAGATTGAGGAAAATTATTGTTAAAATATCTATACTATCCAAAGAAATCTATAGATTTAATTCATTCTCTATCAAAATACCATCATCACACTTCACAGAGCTAGAACAACAATCCTAAAATGTGTATGGAACCACGAAACACCCCAAATAACCAAAGCAATCTTGAAAAAACAAAGTTGGAAGCATTAGAGTTCTGGACTTCAAGCTATATTACAAAGCTACAGTCACCAAGACAGTGTTGTACTGTCACAGAAAAGAAACACAGATCTATGGAATATAACAGGAAACCCAGAAAGGAAGCTACAAGTATATGGTCAAGTTATCTTTGACAGAGCAGGAAAGAATATCCCCTGGGAAAAGATTGTCTCTTCAACAAATGGTATTCAGAAAACTGGACAGCAACATGCAGAGGAATAAAACTGGATAACTTTCTTACACCATACAAAAAATAAAGTAAAAGTGGATGAAAGACCTAAATGTGAGGCAAAAAATCATCAAAATCCTAGAGAAGAACATAGGATGCAACCTCTATGACATCAGGCATAGCAACCTGTTGATGGGCATATCACCACAGGCAAGAGTAACAAAAGCAAAAGTGAAGTATTGAGACTTCATCAAGATAAAAAGCTTCTGCACATAAACGAAACAGTCAACAAAACTAAGAGGAAAACCATGGAATGGGAGAAGATATTTACGAAGGACATGTCTGGTAAAAGTATAAAGGTTAGTATCCAAAATCTATAAAGAACTTACCAACTCAACACCCAAAAAACAAATAATCTAGCTTCCAAATGGCTAACAGAAACATGAAAAAAATGCTCAACATCACTCATTATAAGAGAAATATCGATTCTACAATGATATCACCTTACATCAGCCTGAATGGCTCACATTAACAACAGAGGAAACAGCAGATGTTGGCAAGGATGTGGAGAAGGAGGAACCCTGTTACACTGTTGGTGGGAAAGAAAACTGGTGGAACCACTCTGGGAAACAGAATGGAGAAGCTTCAAAAAGTTAAAAATAGAATTACCCTATGATCCATCAATTGCATTACTAGGTATTTACCTAAAGTAAACAAAAATACTGAGCCAAAGAGATACATGCACCCCAATAATTACAGCAGCATTATCAATAGCCAAATTATAGAAAGAGCAAAAATGTCCATCAACTAATGAATAAAGAAAAGATATTGTATATATAAAGTGGAATATTACTCAGCCTTAAAAAGGAAAGAAATATTTCCATTTGCAACAATATGGATTCAGCTAGAAAGTATAATGATAAGTGAAATAGTCAAAGAAAGATAAATATCTTAGATTTCATTCATATGTGGGATTTAAGAAACAGATGAGCATAGTGGGAAAAAAGAGAGAGGCAAGCAATAAACATACTGTTAACTATAGTGAAAACACTGAAGGTTTCTGGAGGGGAGGTGGATGAGGGAAGGCTGAAAAGAGTAAGAAGTATTAAGGAGAAAGATGTGATGAGTACTAGGTGTTGTACATAAGTGATAAATCCCTAAATTCTACTCCTAAAACTCATATTACACTGTTTATTAACTAATTTAAATTATTTTTTTAATTTTTTATTATGTAACTCTACATTATTTTATTCACTATTTATAAAACAATTTTTTCAATTTATTATTTGTAAAAGAAATTCTTTTCTTTTAATTTATTTTTTATTTTCAGCATAACAGTATTCATTATTTTTGTACCACACCCAGTGCTCCATGCAATCCATACCCTCTATAATACCCACCACCTGGTACCCCAAACGCCCACCCCCTGCACCTTCAAAACCCTCAGATTGTTTTTCAGAGTCCATAGTCTCTCATGGCTCACCGCCCCTTCCAATTTCCCCCAACACCATTCTCTTCTCTATCTCCCCATGTCTTCTATGCCATTTGTTATGCTCCACAAATAAGTGAAACCATATGAAAATTCACTCTCTGCTTGAATTATTTCACTCAGCATAATCTCTTCCACTCCCATCCATGTTGCTACAAAAGTTGGGTATTCGTCCTTTCTGATGGAGGCATAATACTCTATAGTGTATATGGACCACATCTTCCTTATCCGTTTGTCCGTTGAAGGGCATCTTGGGTCTTTGCACAGTTTGGTGACCATAGCCATTGCTGCTATAAAAAGTGGGGTACAGATGGCCCTTCTTTTCACTACATCTGTATCTTTGGGGTAAATACCCAGGAGTGCAATAGCAGGGGCCTAGGGAAGGTCTATTTTTAATGTTCTCCAAAGAGGCTGCACCAGCTTGCACTCCCTCCAACAGTGTAAGAGGGTTCCCCTTTCTCCACATCCTATCCAACACAAGCTGTATCCTCTCTTGCTAATTTTGGCCATTCTAACTGGTGTAAGGTGATATCTCAATGTAGTTTTAATTTGAATCTCCCTGATGGCTAGTGATGATGAACATTTTTTCATGTGTCTGATAGCCATTTGTATGTCTTCAATGGAGAAGTGTCTGTCCATATCTTCTGCCCATTTATTGATACGATTGCCTGTTTTGTGTGTGTTGAGTTTGAGGAGTTCATTATAGATCCTGGATATCAACCTTTTGTCTGTACTGTCATTTTCAAATATCTTCTCCCATTCCGTGGGTTGCCTCTTTGTTTTGTTGACTGTTTCTTTTGCTGTGCACACGTTTTGGATTTTGATGAAGTCCCAAAAGTTCATCTTCACTTTTGTTTCCTTTGCCTTCGGAGACATATCTTGAAAGAAGTCGCTGTGGCTGATATCGAAGAGATTACTGCCTATGTTCTCCTCTAGGATTCTGATGGATTCCTGTCTCATGTTGATGACTTTTATCCATTTTGAGTTTATCTTTGTTTATGGTGTAAGAGAATGGTCGAGTTTCATTCTTCTATATAGCTGCCCAGTTTTCCCAGCACCATTTATTGAAAAGACTATTTTCCACTGTATATTTTTTCCTGTTTTATCGAAGATTTATTTGACCATAGAGTTGAGGGTCTATATCTGAGCTCTCTACTCTGTTCCACTGGTCTATGTGTCTGTTTTAATGCCAGTACAATGTGGTCCTGGTGATCACAGCTTTGTAATAAAGGTTGAAATCAGGTAACATGATGCCCCCCATTTTATTTTTGTTTTTCAACATTTCCTTAGCGATTCAGGGTCTCTTCTGATTCTATACAAATTTTTGGATTGTTTGCTCCAGATCTTTGAAGAATACTGGTGGAATTTTGATCGGAATGTCATTAAAAGCTTAGATTGCTCTCGCCAGTATAGATATTTTAACAATGTTTATTCTTCCAATCCAAGAGCATCGGATGGTATTCCATTATTTTGTGTCTTTTTCAATTTCTTTCATGAGTGTTCTGTAGTTCCTCAAGTACACATCCTTTACTTCTTTGGTTAAGTTTATTCCCAGGTATATTATGGTTCTTGGTGCTATAGTAAATAGAATGGGTTCTCTAATTTCTTGTTCTGTATTCTCATTGTTAGTGTATAAGAAAGCCAGTGATTTCTGTACATTGGTTTTGTATCCTGCCACGTTGCTGAATTGCTGTATGAGTTCTAGTAGTTTGGGGGCGGGGTCTTTTGATTTTTTCATATAAAGAACCATGTCATCTGCAAAGAGAGAGAGTTTGACTTCTTCATTGCCAATTTGTATACCTTTTATTTCTCTTTGTTGTCTGATTGCTGTTGCTAGGACTTCTAATACTATGTTGAACAAGAGAAGTGAGAGTGGGCATCCTTGTCATGTTCCTGATATCAATGGGAAGGCTGCAAGAGTTTTCCCATTGAGGATGGTATTTGCTGTGGGTCTTTTATAGATAGATTTGATTAAGTTCAGGAATGTTCCCTCTATCCCTATACTTTGAAATGTTTTAATCAGGAACAGATGCTGGATTTTGTCAAATGCTTTTTGTTCATCAATTGAGAGGACCATGTGGTTCTTCTCTCTTCTCATTAATTTTTTCTATCACGTTGATTGATTTGCAAATGTTGAACCATCCTTGTAGCCAGGGATGAATCCCACCTGATCATGGTGGATAATCTTTTTAATGTGCTGTTGGATCCTGTTTGCTAGGATCTTGTGGAGAATCTTAGCATCCATATTCATCAGTGATATTGGTCTGAAATTCTCTTTTTTGATAGGGTCTTTGCCTGGTTTGGGGATCAGGGTAATGCTGGCTTCATAGAAGGAGTCTGGAAGTTTTCTTTCACTTCAATTCTTTGAAACAGCTTCAGGAGAATAGGTATTATTTCTTCCTTGAAAGTTTGGTAGAATTCCCCAGGGAATCCTTCAGGTCCTGGGCTCTTGTTTTTTGGGACGTTTTTGATCACTACTTCAATGTCGTTACTAGATATCGGTTTATTCAGTTTGTTGATTTCTTCCTGGTTTAATTTTGGGAGTTTATAGTTTTCCGGGAATGCATACATTTCATCTAGGCTGCTTAGCTTATAGACATATAACTGTTGATAATAACTTCTCATGATTGTTCCAACTACCTTGGTGTTAGTTGTGATCTCTCTCTTTTCATTCATAATTTTTTGAATTTGGGCTTTCTCTCTTTTCTTTTGGATTACTGTGGCCAATGGTTTATAGATCTTATTGATTCTTTCAAAAAAAACCCAGCTTTTAGTTTCATTGATACATTCTACTGTATCTCTGGTTTCTACCTCATTGATCTCTGCTCTAATCTTGATGATTTCCCTTCTTATGTGTGGAGTTAGTTTGATTTTTTGTTGATCCTCCAGTTCTTTAAGGTGTCGAGACAGCTGGTGTGTTCTGGGTTTTTCAATTTTTTTGAGGGAGGCTTGGATGGCAATGTATTTCCCCCTTAGGACTGCCTTTGCTTTATCCCATAGGTTTTCGACCAAAGTGTCTTCCTTCTCATTGGTTTCCAGGAATTGCTTCAGTTCTTTTTTGATCTCCCGGTTGATCCAAGCATTCTTAAGCAAGGTGGTCTTTAGCTTCCAGGCGTTTGAGTTCCTTCCAAACTTTTCCTTGTGATAGAGCTCTAGTTTCAAAGTATTATGATCTGAGAATGTGCAGGTAATAATCTCTGTCTTTTGGTATCAGTTGAGTCCTGATTTGTGACCCAGTATGTGGTCTATTCTGGAGAAGGTTCCATGTGAACTTGAGAAGAATGTGTATTCTGTTGTTTTAGAGTGGAATGTTCTGTATCTATCTATGAGGTCCATATGGTCCAATGTGTCATTCAATGCTCTTGTTTCTTTATTGATTTTCTGCTTTGATAATCTGTCTATTTCTGAGAGAGGCGTGTTAAGATCTCCTGCTATTAATGTATTCATATCAATATGATTACCTTGATTAAAAGTTTTCTTATGTAATGGGTGCTCCCATATTGGAGTCATAGATATTTACAATTGTTAGAACATCTTGGTGGATAGTCCCTTTAAGAATGATGTAGTGTCCTTCTGTATCTCTGTCTACAGTCTTTAGTAAAATCTAATTTATCTGACATGACAATCGCTACCGGGCCTTATTTTGAGGCCCATTGGCATGAAAGATGCTTCTCCATCCCTTCACTTTGAGTGTGGGTATATCCTTAGGTTCAAAATTGGTCTCTTGAAGACAACATATGGATGGGTCCTGTCATTTTATCCAATCTGCAACCCTGTGCCATTTTATGGGCATATTTAGGCCATTCACATTGAGAGTGATTATTGATTGATACATTTTTATTGACATCGAGTTACCTTTGAAGTTTTTCTTTCTGTATATTGTCTCTATATTTCTGTTAAATGCTATTCTTAGGATTTTTCCTCTTTAATAGAACCTCCCTTAATACTTCCTGCAGTGTCAGCTTGGTGGTTGCATAGTCTTTTAAGCCTTGCCGGTCTTGGAAACTCTTTATCTCTCCATCCATTTTGAATGTCAGTCCTGCTTGATAAAGTATTCTTAGCTGCATGTTCTTCTCATTTAGCACCCTGAATATATCTTGTTAGCCCTTTCTGCCTTCCAGGTCTCTGTGTACAGGTCTGACGTTATCTGAATGACTTTCCTCTGTAAGTAAGGAACCTCTTTGTCCTAGAGGGTTTCAAGAAATTGTATCTATAATTATGATTCCTCAGTTTCACTATCAGTTGGCTTGATGATTTTTTGGAATGTATAATCTTGGGTGGAGACTGTTCAGCCTCTAGTACATGAATGCTGGTTCCATTAGCGAGATTGGGAAAATTTTCATGAAGAACTTATTCCACGGAGGAGGAATCAAATGGCGGAGAAGTATCAGGCTGAGACTACTTCAGCTAGCAGGAGATCAGCTAAATAGCTTATCTAAACATTGCAAATACCTACAAATCCATCGGCAGATTGAATAGAAGAAGAACAGCAATTCCAGAAACAGAAAAACAACCACTTTCTGAAAGATAGGACTGGCAGAGAAGTGAATCCAAAGCGACGGGAAGATAGACCCCGGGGGGAGCGTCTGGCTCCCGGCAAGCGGCGGAGCAATGGAGCACAAAATCAGGACTTTTAAAAGTCTGTTCTGCTGAGGGACATCACAGGCTAACCTGGCGTGAAGCCCACGCGGGGTCAGCGTGGCCTCAGGTCCTGCAGTGTCACAGAAGGATCGGGGGTGTCTGAGTGTCGTAGAGCTTGCGGGTATTAGGAAGAGGAAGCCGGCTACAGAGACTGAGCTGACAGTGAGCTCAGAGCTTGGGATTACCTTGAACGGGTCACAGGCTCGGTGAGCTCAGAGAGCGGCTGGAGGTGAGTCACACGGGAGTTACTGGGAGCTGTTCTCTGCGGGTGCACTGAGGAGTGGGGACCTGGGCTCTCAGCTCCTCCGGGCCAGAGACCAGGAGGCTACCATTAGTATTCCCATCCACCTGGAGCTCTATGGAAAGTGCTCAGGGAACAAAAGCTCCTGAAAGCAAACACAAGCGGATTACTCAGCCTGGCCCCTGGAAAGGACGGTGCAATTACACCTGGGGCACAGACACTTGATAATCACTACAACAGGCCCCTCCCCCAGAAGATCAACAAGAAATCCAGCCAAGACCAAGTTCACTTACCAGGGAGTGCAGTTTCAATACCAAGGAGAGAAGCAGAATTCCAGATGAGGAGAAAGCAAAGCACGGAACTCATGGATTTCTCCCTATGATTCTTTAGTCTTGCAGTTCATTAATTTCTTTTTATTCTTCATTTTTCTTCTCTTCTTCTGCTAAAATTTTTTAACTTTTACCCTTTTTTAACGTTTTTTCACTAGTTTATCTAATATATATATATTTTTCTTTTTTATACTTTTCTTTATTCATTTTCTTTTTAAATTCTTTTGTTTTTTTTTTGTTTTGTATTGTTTTTGCTTTGTTTTGTTTTGTTTTTCTTTCTTTCTTTCTGAACATCTTTTTATCCCCTTTCTCCCACCTCACGATTTGGGATCTCTTCTGATGTGTTTAAAGCATATTTCCCTGGGGTTGTTGTGATCCTTTTAGTATTTTACTTGCTCCTTTATATACTTTTATCTGGACAAAATGACAAGGCGAAAAAATTAACCACAAAAAAAAAAAAAAATACAAGAGGCAGTACCAAGGGCTAGGAACCTAATCAATACAGACATTAGTAATATGTCAGAAATAGAGTTCAGAATGACGATTCTCAAGGTTGTAGCCGGGCTCAAAAAATGCATGGAAGATATTAGAGAAGCCTTCTCGGGAGATATAAAAGCCCTTTCTGGAGAAATAAAAGAACTAAAATCTAATCAAGTTAAAATAAAAAAATCTATTAATGAGGTGCAATCAAAAATGGAGGCTCTCACTGCTAGAATAAATGAGTCAGAAGAAAGAATTAGTGATATAGAAGGCCAAATGACAGACAATAAAGAAGCTGAGCAAAAGAGGGACAAACAGCTACTGGACCATGAGGGAGGAATTAGAGAGATAAGTGACACCATAAGATGAAACAACATTAGAATAATTGGGATTCCAGAAGAAGAAGAAAGAGAAAGGGAAGCAGAAGGTATACTGGAGAGAATTATTGGGGAGAATTTCCCCTATTTGGCAAAGGGAAAAAGCATCAAAATTAAGGAGATGCAGAGAACGCCCCTCAAAATCAAAAAGAATAGGCCCACACCCCGTCACCTAATAGTAAAATTTACAAGTATTAGTGACAAAGAGAAAATCCTGAGAGCAGCCTGGGAAAATAAGTCTGTAACCTTATACAAGGGTAAAAATATTAGAGATTGGCAGCAGACTTATCCACAGAGACCTGGCAGGCTAGAAAGAGCTGGCATGATATATTCAGAGCACTAAACAAGAAAAACATGCGGCCAAGAATACTATATCCAACTAAGCTATCATTGAAAATAGAGGATCGGTTAAAAGCTTCCAGGACAAACAAAAACTGAAAGAATTTGCAAATACCAAACCAGCTCTACAGGAAATATTGAAAGGGGTCCTCTAAGCAAAGAGAGAGCCTACAAGTGGTATATCAGAAAGGAACAGAGACCATATACAGTAACTAGTCACCTTACAGGCAATACAATGGCACTAAATTCATATCTCTCAATAGTTACCCTGAATGTGAATGGGCTAAATGCCCCAATCAAAAGACACAGGGTATCAGAATGGATAAAAAAACAAAACCCATCTATATGTTGCCTTCAAGAAACTCATTTTAAACCTGAAGACACCTCCAGATTTAAAGTGAGGGGGTGGAAAAGAAGTTGCCATGCTAATGGACATCAGAAGAAAGCAGGAGTGGCAATCCTTATATCAGATCAATTAGATTTTAAGCCAAAGACTATAATCAAAGATGAGGAAGGACACTATATCATACTCAAAGGGTATGTCCAACCAGAAGATTTAACAATTATAAATGCCTATGCCCCCAACGTGGGAGCAGCCAACTATATAAACCAATTAAAAACAAAATCAAAGAAAAACATCAAAAATAATACAATAATAGTAGGGGAATTTAACACTCCCCTCACTGAAATGGAGAGATCATCTAAACAAAAGATCAACAAGGAAATAAAGGCCTTAAATGACACACTGGACCAGATGGACATCACAGATATATTCAGAACATTTCATTCCAAAGCAACAGAATACACATTCTTCTCTAGTGCACATGGAACATTCTCCAGAATAGATCACATCCTTGGTCCTAAATCAGGACTCAATTGGTATCAAAAGATTGGGATACATTCCCTGCATATTTTCAGACCACAGTCCTCTGAAGCTAGAACTCAACCACAAGAGGGAGTTTGGAAAGAACCCAAATACATGGAAACTTAACAGCATTCTTTGAAAGAATGAATGGGTCAACAAGGAAATTAAAGAAGAATTGAAAAAAAGTATGGAAACAAATAATAATGAAAACACAACGGTTCAAAATCTGTGGGACAACAAAGGCAGTCCTGAGCGGAAAATATATAGTGGTACAAGCCTTTCTCAAGAAACAAGAAAGGTCTCAGGTACACAACCTAACCCTACACCTAGAGGAGCTGGAGAAAGAACAAGAAAGAAACCCTACACCCAGCAGGAGAAGAAAAATCATAAAGATCAGAGCAGAAATCAATGAAATAGAAACCAGAAAAACAGTAGAACAAATTAATGAAACTAGGAGCTGGTTCTTTGAAAGAATTAATAAGATTGATAAACCCCTGACCAGACTTATCAAAAAGAAAAGAGAAAGGACCCAAATAAACAAAATCATAAATGAAAGAGGACAGATCACAACTAAGACCAAAGAAATAAAAACAATTATAAGAACATACTATGAGCACCTCTACGCCAACAAATTTGACAATCTGGAAGAAATGGATGCATTCCTAGAGACATATAAACTACCACAATTGAACCAAGAAGACTAGAAAGCCTGAACAGACCCATAACCAGTAAGGCAATTGAAACAGTCATCAAAAATTTCCAAACAAAAAAAAAGCCCAGGGCCAGACGGCTTCCCGGGGGAATTCTACCAAATACTTAAAGAAGAACTAATTCCTATTCTCCTGAAACTGTTCCAAAAAATAGAAAGGTCAGGAACATGGCAGGGATGTCTATTATCACCACTGCTATTCAGCATAGTACCAGAAGTCCTAGCCTCAGCAATCAGACAACAAAAGGAAATTAAAGGCATCCAAATCCACAAAGAAGAAGTCCAACTATCACTCTTCGTAGATGATATGATACTTTATGTGGAAAACCCAAAAGACTCCACTCCAAAACTGCTAGAATTTGTACAGGAATTCAGTAAAGTGTCAGGATATAAAATCAATGCAGAGAAATCAGTTGCATTCATCTACACCAACAATAAGACAGAAGAAAGAGAAATTAAGGAGTCAGTCCCATTTACAATTGCACCCAAAACCATAAGATACCTAGGAATAAACCTAACCAAAGAGACACAGAATCTATACTCAGAAAACTATAAAGTACTCATGAAAGAAATTGAGGAAGACACAAAGAAATGGAAAAATGTTCCATGCTCCTGGATTGGAAGAATACATATTGTGAAAATGTCTATGCTACCTAAAGCAATCTGTACATTTAATGCAATTCCTATCAAAGTACCATCCATCTTTTTCAAAGAAATGGAACAAATAATCCTAAAATTTATATGGAACCAGAAAAGACCTCGAATAGCCAAAGGAATATTGAAAAAGAAAGCCAAAGTTGGTGGTATCACAATTCCAGACTTCAAGCTCTATTACAAAGCTGTCATCATCAAGACAGCATTGTACTAGCACAAAAACAGACACATAGATCAGTGGAACAGAATAGAAAGCCCGGAAATAGACACTCAACTCTATGGTCAACTAATCTTCAACAAAGCAGGAAAGAATGAGAGAAGATATTTGCAAACGACATATCAGATAAAGGACTAGTGTCCAAAATCTATAAAGAACTTAGCAAATTAAACACCCAAAGAACAAATAATCCGATCAAAAAATGGGCAGAGGACATGAACAGACATTTCTGCAAAGAAGACATCCAGATGGACAAAAGACACATGAAAAAGTGCTCCATATCATCCGGCATCAGAGAAATACAAATCAAAACCACAATGAGAGGGGCACCTGGGTGGCTCAGTGGGTTAAGCCGCTGCCTTCGGCTCGGGTCATGATCTCAGGGTCCTGGGATCAAGTCCCGCATCGGGCTCTCTGCTCAGCAGGGAGCCTGCTTCCGTCTCTCTCTCTCTGCCTGCCTCTCCGACTACTTGTGATTTCTCTCTGTCAAATAAATAAATAAAATCTTTAAAAAAAATTATTTAAAAAAAAAAAAACCACAATGAGATATCACCTCACACCAGTCAGAATGGCTAAAATTAACAAGTCAGGAAATGACAGATGCTGGTGAGGGTGCGGAGAAAGGGGAACCCTCCTACACTGTTGGTGGGAATGCAAGCTGGGGCAGCCACTCTGGAAAACAGCATGGAGGTTCCTCAAAATGTTGAAAATAGAACTGCCCTATGACCCAGCAATTGCACTACTGGGTATTTACCCTAAAGATACAAACGTAGTGATCCGAAGGGGCACGTGCACCCGAATGTTTATAGCAGCAATGTCCACAATAGCCAAACTATGGAAAGAACCTAGATGTCCATCAGCAGATGAATGGATCAAGAAGATGTGGTATATATACACAATGGAATACTATGCAGCCATCAAAAGAAATGAAATCTTGCCATTTGTGACAACTTGGATGGATCTAGAGGGTATCGTGCTTAGGGAAATAAGTCAAATGGAGAAAGACAACTGTCATATGATCTCCCTGATATGAGGATGTGGTGATGCAACATGGGGGCTTAAGGGGGTAGGAGAAGAATACATGATAAGATGGGATTGGGAGGGAGACAAACCACAAGTGACTCTTAATCTCACAAAACAAACTGAGGGTTGCTGGGGGGAGGGGGGTTGGGAGAAAGGGTGTGGGGTTATGGACATTGGGGAGGGTATGTGCTTTGGTGAGTGCTGTGAAGTGTGTAAACCTGGCGATTCACAGATCTGTACCCCTGGGGATAAAAATATATTATATGTTTATAAAAAATAAAAAAATTTTAAAAAAAAGAACTTGTTCCACTATATCTTCTAGACTTCTTTCTTTCTCCTCCCCATCAGGGATTCCAATAATTCTGATGTTGGAACTTTTCCCTGATTCTGTTTTCGTGGCTTCTAAGCTGTTTGTTCCAGGCTTCCTCCTGATCATTTCTCTCTATCTGTTTGTCCTCCAGATCACTAATTCTATGTTCTGTCTCAGTTACCCTAGCTTTGAGAGAACTTAGATTAGATTGGAACTCTGAGAGCAATGTGAACCTCATCCCTGGTAACTTACAGTTCTGCCATAATAGTGTGAACATCATCCCTGGTGGCTTTCAGTTCTGCCCTAATCAATTCCATTTGGTCATCCATGGCTTTCTCCAACCTAGGTATTTCCTGGGTAATTGTTAGCCTGAATTCTCTTTGTACATATTGTCTATGATGATAGCCATTAGTTCTGTTGCAGAAAAACCTCTGTATTTTTCTTCTGTTGGGCATTCCTCTTCCTAGTCGTTTTGGTGAGAGATAACTGAACAGATGCAGCTAGATGTATCGAACTTGGTGCAGTCAAGGTGCACCCTGGAACACTTCTGAGCAATCAGGATTCCCCACCCAAAGAAGAGCAAAAAGAAAAGAAAAAGAAAAAGATGGGGGGGAAGAAGATAAAAGAGAAGGTTCAGCCCAAATGTGCCCCAAGGTAAGATTGATGAAGTATATAAACAGAAACAGACAAACAAAAAGACTGATAAAAGTATATGATGAGAGAAAAAAAAACATATATATATATATATATATATATATATATGCAAATAAAGGAAGAACCTCGTCAAAAAGAACCCCAAGTATAAGATTTATATACTACCAGTCAAACACAAAAACACAGAAACACTGGTGGAAGAAAAAGATGGGATTGTGGGTATAAATTCTCAGTGTGGGCAAGGAAGTTTGTTTTGATTCTTCCTGGATGTATCATGATATCTTTGTTAAAGGACTCAGCTTTCATAAAATAAAGGGGTATTAAAAATTGGTTTATCTGTAGGGGTAGCATTGATTGGGGAATGGGGATGACCTTGAATTTTAACTCTATATGAATATTAGAAATAAAAATAAAAAAGGAATAAACTAGACTAAACTAAAATAAATTTTTTTAAAAAATTAAAAAAAATAGAAATGCAAAAGGAAAACCCAGGTGTAGGTATCAGAAAGTTCAAGTTAGAAGGTTATTATGGAATTGATGTACTGGACATCTCACTGTGATGGTAAATAGGTTAAAAAAATCTATATATTAAAAAAACGAACCAGATTAGTGAAAACAAGTTAAAAATAAAAGTTGTCCTATGAAGTAGTGGTGGTTTTTCTCTTGTAGTCTTTTTTTTTTTTTTAATCCTTTCCTGGTTGGTTTTCTGGGGGAGGGGTCTGCCACGTGGGTTTTCAGTCATTGATGTTCCCTGAGTTAAGTCCTCCAGCCCCCCTCAAGGGGGTGGTCTCTGAGGAAAACGTTTTTTTTTCAGGATTTTGTTCTCTGGAGGTTTTTATGTTTGTTTACTTTTTTTTTTCCTCTCACCTTGACCGCTTTTGATGGCTTTTGTAGGTTTAGAAGAAAGCAAACTGCACCCTGACCTCCATCTCAGAGAAGCCTCAGCCTGGTCCCCTGTGGGTGCTGCAGAGCCCATATAAATTTCCTTGGCTGCTGGCAGAGCAGGTTCCACATCACGTTCCCTGGGGATGCAGGATCTTCTGCTTGTACTCAAAACCACTGCAGCAGTGGCTGTCTGGGTAGCTCCAGACCGCCAGAGAGGTTCCAAGCAGTGATTGCACACTGAGGTTTTCCCGCTGGTCTGGGCTGGGAGTGCCTGGTCTTTCTGGGTCTAAGAGCGCCAGGCTTGTGCACACCTCCCTCAGCAGAGGGTGTTGGTTACGCACACGTCTCAGGGTCTGATAGCAGGGCAGGAGTCTGAGAGCACCAGGCTGGGCCTTTGCACACCTCTCTCAGGGGAGGGTGAGGGGTGTGGGCATCTCAGGCTGTTAGCATGGCTTGGCATTCTGCCATCTGGTGAGGCCCCAGCCCCTCACAGGAACCGGACCCCACACATTCTCGGGCATGCTGGCAGCTCAGGGACCAAGACCTGATTTCTCTGCTTCACTCTCTGGCTCAGCACCAGGGGAGTCTGTCCTGGGTCTGGGGACTTAAGTCCCTGTCTCTAGCTGCCCTGATTCCCACAATCCCCCCCCCCCCGGCAATCCTTTGCTTTTCTTGAGGCTTTCAACCAATCTCCAAGTTAATGCTGGTCCCCAGATGTAAGGCACTCCCATATTAGGGGTATTACTTTCCAATTGGTTGCCTCTGGTGGTTCCCTTCCCCTTTTGTTTATCTTCCGATATCAGTCCGACATTCCCACTCCACTTTACCTGCCCACTAGTGTCTTCTGCCCCTGTAGATGTCCAGACATGGATAATTCTGATCTCAGGCTGATTTCATGGGTGATCGGAGTTCTTTGGTAGATAATAAGCTCACTTTAGGCTACAAGTTGAAACCATGCCTCCCCCTACTTCCCAGTCATCTTGTCTCCCCCCAGTGAGAGGGTTTTAAATTCCCTTACTATTATCATATTATTGTCAATGTGTTTCTTAGATTTTGTTATTAATTGATTTATATAGTTGGATGCTGCCATATTAGGGGCATAGATATTTAAAATTGTTAGATCTTCTTGTTGGACAGATTCTTTAAGTATGATATAGTGTCCTTCCTCACCTCTTATTTATGGTCTTTGGCTTAAAATCTAATTTGTCTGATATAAGGATTGCCGCCTCAGGTTTCTTTTGATGTTGCATAGGACATGTTTTAGGTTGTGTGGCTTTACAAGTACAGTTTTGTCCCTAATGTCTTATTGAATATTAGTTTTCCTTGTGGACATTATTCTTTTAAGGAAAAACATCTAGACTGTAAGATTGCTGATATGTATTTTTGATTTTTTTTTCTAATAAACATTCTTTAAACTTTATTTTTCCAGTGTTCCAAGATTCATTGTTTATGCATCACCCACAGTGCTTCTTGCAATATGTGTCCTCCTTAATACCCACCACAAGGCTCACCCAATACCCCAACACCCTTCCCTCCAAAACCCTCAGTTTGTTTCTCAGAGTCCACAGTATCTCATGGTTCATCTCCCCCTCCAGTTAACATTTTTAATTTAAATTCATTAGACAATATAGATTATACAATTAATTTTTGATGTAGCAATTATTCATTAGTTGTATGTTATACCCACTGCTCATCACATCACATCACATCACATCCTTAATGCCCACCATCATAACCAGAATAGTGAATAAAAAGATTTAGTGTAGAATCTAAGAAATAGAGGAAGTAAATAGGAGGGAAGCTAATATACAGGGAGAAGTGTTAAAGGGCTTCAATAAAGGCTAAGAATGTCAGTGAATAAGATTTAGGTTATGATGAGATCCAAAATTGAGATTTTGGCAGGAAATGGAGTGTTTACTTCTGCTGTTTCTGAGGTAGATCTCTTTCATTGAGAATAGGTCCAGTATATGGAAAGTGAGCATATGACCAATGTGGCAAGGAGGTGAAGGTTTTTGGTGATGAACAGGTTAAGATCCTGGGAACATTGAGGGCTGAATGGACATATGAATGTCAGTAAGAATGATCAATGATTATATGAATCCAGGGAAAAGTCTTTAGTTACTGAGGGAAAGGAACCAGATCAGGTCAGAGAGATTGCAAGCATGACTACAATCCTTCACTTCTTCCAGTATCTATGTCATTGTCAATTATAACTCTTCAAATCTTCCCATCAAAGAAGCCTGTTCCCTTCCACTTTAATTTATGTTGGTCTCATAATTTGTATCAGTGGATGTACGAAAGGTACTATAAAGGATAATGTGCCAGTTTGGAACCCCAGGCTCAAAAATCTTCACTGATTTTATTTGTCCCCCAATAGTTCTTCCCAGCCAAAATTCTGACCAGTCCATGCCTGTCTACTGGGGGATTAAAAAACAACAACAACAACATGAGTCAGAAAAATTCCATCCCATCTGAGGTCATATTTGTCTACCTATCCCATTGTAGACCTGGCAGCAAGAGTGAGTCCAGCTGAGTCCAGAAGAACAACCCAGTTGAGCACAATCCAAATAGCTTCCCTGTAGAATTATGTATTGTGTAATAATTATTTAAATTCACTGTTTTTGTTCTTATGCAGCAAAAGCTCTAATAAATACAGAAATGACTGTGACAGGAAAGAACAAAAAGCTAAGCATCATGAGCCTTAAGGAAACATTGTCTTTTCAATAAACACACAAAGTACTATAGTATCTCCAAAATGTGGAGGTAGCAATTGGAGAGATACTGCAAGTATTGATGCATTTTTCTTCTCCTCTTATGTGGGACTTTGGGGGAAGTGGTATGAAAATAAAAATTATGTTATATAGATTCTCAGGTACACACCACTTCTTAAATTTTAAAATGATTTTATATTTTGTATGATTAGAGTGAGATTTATGAGAAAGGATATAATTTACATGTAGAAAGACACAGATTTTACAGTTTTTATCTGAACAGACCTCTGTGTACAGATTTCCAAACTTGCTGGATCTTTCCAATTAATTTTCCTCTGACACTGTTAATTTATAGGGTTCTCCTATCTTGCATTACAAACATAGTACTCTCATTAACATTTGAAATTTTGTCTTATCCTTTATTATCTCCCTATAGTACTTTATTATATCTCTGAAGTGCCTAGTTCAGTACTCACACACACTCCACATATATAGCATTTTCAGTAAAATATTTACAGTTCGCCTTCAGAATAAGCATTTCAGAAGTATTCACCTTAAGATTAGGCTGAAAAATTAGAAAGTCGTGGAATAGTAGAAACAAATAAGATGCTTTCATCAAAAATCTTAAAACAAGTAGGCTATCCTATTGGTAGAAATAATTGAGCATCAGTGACAGAAGTCAGAACATTGATGATGATGCTGTTAAAATTATTTCTTTATTATTTTGTGTCTGCCATTCTTCATACAAGTACCATATCAGGTCACTGCATTTTACATGAATTTTTTTCAGATCATTTGGTTATTAATAAAATTGATTAAAATTTGAATAAATATAAGCTAGAATGCCTTCCAACAAAAATGGGTATTTTGCTATAATCTATCTCTTAAACCCTGATTAAGTCATCTTACTTTGGGGTTTTATGGCTTATTCTAATTGATCAGCTAATTCTAAGAGATGCTTGTAGACCCAACGTATAACGAGAATGAAGCTGTATCCTAATTACCTATTTTTGTAAAGAGTTAATGTGTATGCTCTTTTTTTCTAACATTTATGTTATTTTTTCAATGTTCCAAGAGTCATTGCTTATGCACCACACTCAGTGCTCCATGAAATACGTGCCCTCCTTTTTCAAAAATTATTTTATTTTTCCCTCTATTTTTTTAAATTTCTTTTCAGTGTTCCAGAATTCATTGTTTATGCACCACACCCAGTGCTCCATGCAATACATGCCCTCCATAATACCCACCACGAGGATCACCCAATGCCCCACCTTCGTTCCCTCCAAATCCCTCAGTTTGTTTCTTAGAGTCCACAGTCTCTCATGGTTCGTCTCCCCCTCCAGTTTTCCCCAACTCACTTCTCCTCTCCATCTCCCCATGTGTTCCATGTTATTCCTTATGCTCCACAAAAAAGTGAAACCATATGATAATTGACTCTCTCTGCTTGACTTATTTCACTCAGCATAATCTCTTTCACTCCCACCCATGTTGATACAAAAGTTGGGTATTCATTCTTTCTGATGGAGGCATAATACTCCATAGTATATATGGAACACATCGTCGTTATCCATTCATCAGTTGAAGGGCATTTTGGTTATTTCTACAGCTTGGGATGTGGCCATTGTTTCTATGAACACTGGAGTACAGAGGGCTCTTCTTTTCACTACATCTGTATTTCTGGGGTAAATACCCAATATTGAAACTGCAGGATCATAGTGAAGCTCTAATTTTAATTTCTTAAGAAATCTCTACTCTGTTTCCCAAAGTGGCTACACCACTTTGCATTCCCACCAAGTGTAAGAGGGTTCCCCTTTCTCCACATCCTCTCCAACACTCGTTGTTTACTGTCTTCTTAATTTTGGTCATTTTAACTGGTGTAAGGTGGTATCTCAATGTGGTTTTCATTTGAATTTTACTGGTGGCTAATGAAAATGACAATTTTTTCATGTGTCCATTAGCCATTTGTACATGTTTTTTTGAGATATGTTTGTTCATGTCTTCTGCTCATTTTTTTTTAATAATTATCCGTTTTTTGTGTGATGAGTTTGAGAAGTTCTTTATAGATCTTGGGTAGCAACCCTTTGTCTGTGGTGTCATTTGTGAAAATCTTCTCCCATTCTGTGGGTTGCCTTTTTGTTTTGTTGACTGTTTCCTTTGCTGTGCAGAAGCTTTTGATCTTGATGAACTGGGGGCATCCTCTTGCCTGATTTCAAGCTTTACTACAAAGCTCTGATCACCAAGACAGCATGATAGTGGCACAAAAACAGACACATAGACCAGTGGAATAGAGTAGGGAGCCCAGATATGGACCCACAACTCTGGTCTAATAATCTTTGACAAAGCAGGAAAAAATATCCAGTGGAATAAAGACAGCATCTTCAATAAATGGTGCTGGGAAAATGTTATATATGGAAGAATGAAAATTGACCATTCTTTACTCCACACACAAAGATAAACTCTAAATGGATGAAAGACCTCAATGTGAGACAGGAACCCATGAAAATACTAGAGGACAATATAGGCAGTATCTTTGATATCAAAGATACCTCTTTGAAACCATGAAACCCATGAAAATCCTAGAGGACAATATAAGCAAGTATCTTTTTTTTAAATTTTATTTATTTATTTGACAGACAGAGATCACAAGTAGACAGAGAGGCAGGCAGAGAGAGAGGAAGGGAAGCAGGCTCCCCACCAAGCAGAAAGCCCGACATGGGGCTTGATTCCAGGGCCTGTAGGATCATGACCTTAGCCGAAGGCAGAGGCTTTAACCCACTGAGCCACCCAGGTGCCCCTAGGCAAGTGTCTTTGATATCAAAGATACCTCTTTGATATCAGCTACAGCAACTTCTTTCAAGACACGCCTTCAAAGACAAAGGAAACAAAAGCAAAAATGAACTTTTGGGACTTCATTAAGATCAAAAGCTTCTGCACATCAAAAGTATATGCTCTTGAATTGAATCTATCACATGCCCAGCTGTAACTGAACACCACTCTCACGCAACACAGGAGTTCAACCTCCGTATTGTGTCCAGGTACACGATACCAGCCACCATTGTGTGCAAACCCAGGCTCACCCAGGTTTGTATCTCTGGCCACCCCAGCAACCTCAGTGCTTTGGGGGATCTAGCATAGGACTAATGGCTCAGTACAAATTTTGATAGCACTAATGTCCCACTATCAATTGCCTTAATAGACATACCACCTCAGAGTTCTCCTGTCCTTATATCCCACCAGCATCACAGATTGGAAGCACATCCACAGCATGCAGAAAGGCAGTGCAGACAACTGCACTTAAAGGAAAAGTGACTCAGACACATAGATACACATAGGATACTTTCCTGGAGTGCCAGGTTCTGGTGAACAGGGAATAAGGCACTGCAGGGCACTCCAGGACCTCTTCTTCATAAAGTCCCTGATGTCAAGAGAAGAAGAGATGGCTTCCATACATATGGAAATAGACACAGAGAGATGGACAAAATGAGGAGACAGAGAAATTTATCTCAGATAAAAGTACAGGAGAAGGTCACAGGTCAAGATATAAGCAAAACAGATATAAGTAACATACCTGAAAGAGAACTTAAAGCGATGATAATAAGGATACTCACTGAACTAGAGAAAAGAGTGGAAGACATGAGTGAGGCCCTTAACATAGCAGAGACAGCTTTTATCTGAACTGGTGACAGAGACAAAAAAAAAAAAAGGAAATAATAAATATTAGAGCCAAAATAAAGGTTATACAGATTAAAAAAAAAAAAGCACAATAGAACAGATCAATGAAACGAGGAGTTGGTTCTTCAAAAAAAAAAAAAGTCGGGAGGAGGAGTCAAGATGGCGGAGAAGTAGCAAGCTGAGACTGCTTCAGCTAGCCGGAGATCAGCTAGATACCTTATCTAAAGATTGCAAATACCTGAAAATCCATCGGCAGATCAAAGAGAAGAAGAACAGCAATTCTGGAAACAGAAAAACAACCACTTTCTGAAAGGTAGGACCGGCGGAGAAGTGAATCCAAAGCGATGGGAAGATAGACCCCGGGGGGAGGGGCCGGCTCCCGGCAAGCGGCGGAGCAACCGTGCACAAAATCAGGACTTTTAAAAGTCTGTTCCGCTGAGGGACATCGCTCCAGAGGCTAAACCGGGGCGAAGCCCACGCGGGGTCAGCGTGGCCTCAGGTCCCGCAGGGTCACAGAAGGATCAGGGGTGTCTGAGTGTCGCAGAGCTTGCGGGTATTGGAACGGGAAAGCCGGCTACAGAGACAGAGCCGACAGTAAGCTCACAGCTCCGTGTTACCTTGAACCGGTCGCAGGCTCGGTGAGCTCGGAGCACGGCCGGAGGTCAGGCAGACGGGAGTAACTGGGCGCGGTTCTCTGAGCGTGCACTGAGGAGTGCGGCCCTGGGCTCTGGGCTCCTCCGGGCCGGAGACCAGGAGGCCGCCATTTGTATTCCTGTCCTCTGGAACTCTACAGAAAGCGCTCAGGGAACAAAAGCTCCTGAAAGCAAACCCGAGCGGATTACTCACCCCGGCCCCGGGTAAGGGCGGTGTAATTCCGCCTGGGGCAAAGACACTTGAGAATCACTACAACAGGCCTCTCCCCCAGAAGATCAACAAGAAATCCAGCCAAGACCAAGTTCACCTACCAAGGAGTGCAGTTTCAATACCAAGGAGAGCAGCAGAATTCCAGAGGAGGAGAAAGCCAAGCACGGAACTCATGGCTTTTTTCCTGTGATTTTTTTTAGTCTTGCAGTTAATTTAATTTTTTCTTTTTCATTTTTTTTTTTTCTCGCCTTCGGGTAAAATTTTTTTTTAACTGTTACCTTTTTCTTTTTTAACGATTTTATACTAGTTTATCTAATATATATTTTTTTTCTTTTTTACATTTTTCTTAGGTGTATTCTTTTTATAAAAATTCTTTTCTTTTCTTTTCTTTTTTTTTTTTTTCTTTCTTCCTTTTTGAACCTGTTTTTATCCCCTTTCTCCCCACTCACGATTTTGGATCTCTTCTAATTTGGTTAAAGCATATTTTCCTGGGGTTGTTGCCACCCTTTAGTATTTTACTTGCCCCTTCATTTAGTCTTATCTGGACAAAATGACAAGACGTAAAAATTCAACACAAAAAAAAGAACAAGAGGCAGTACCGAAGGCTAGGGACCTAATCAATACAGACATCGGTAATATGTCAGATCTAGAGTTCAGAATGACAATTCTCAAGGTTCTAGCCGGGCTCGAAAAAGGCATGGAAGATATTAGAGAAACCCTCTCGAGAGATATAAAAGCCCTTTCTGGAGAAATAAAAGAACTAAAATCTAACCAATGTGAAATCAAAAAAGCTATTAATGAGGTGCAATCAAAAATGGAGGCTCTCACTGCTAGGATAAATGAGGCAGAAGAAAGAATTAGTGATATAGAAGACCAAATTACAGAGAATAAAGAAGCTGAGCAAAAGAGGGACAAACAGCTACTGGACCACGAGGGGAGAATTCGAGAGATAAGTGACACCATAAGACGAAACAACATTAGAATAATTGGGATTCCAGAAGAAGAAGAAAGAGAGAGGGGAGCAGAAGGTATACTGGAGAGAATTATTGGGGAGAATTTCCCCAATATGGCAAAGGGAACAAGCATCAAAATTCAGAGGTTCAGAGAACGCCCCTCAAAACCAATAAGAATAGGCCCACACCCCGTCACCTAATAGTAAAATTTGCAAGTCTCAGTGACAAAGAGAAAATCCTGAAAGCAGCCCGGGAAAAGAAGTCTGTAACATACAATGGTAAAAATATTAGATTGGCAGCTGACTTATCCACAGAGACCTGGCAGGCCAGAAAGAGCTGGCATGATATTTTCAGAGCACTAAACGAGAAAAACATGCAGCCAAGAATACTATATCCAGCTAGGCTATCATTGAAAATAGAAGGAGAGATTAAAAGCTTCCAGGACAAACAACAACTGAAAGAATTTGCAAATACCAAACCAGCTCTACAGGAAATATTGAAAGGGGTCCTCTAAGCAAAGAGAGAGCCTACAAGTGGTAGATCAGAAAGGAACAGAGACCATATACAGTAACAGTCACCTTACAGGCAATACAATGGCACTAAATTCATATCTCTCAATAGTTACCCTAAATGTGAATGGGCTAAATGCCCCTGTCAAAAGACACAGGGTATCAGAATGGATAAAAAACCAAAACCCATCTATATGTTGCTTCCAAGAAACACATTTTAAGCCTGAAGACACCTCCAGATTTAAAGTGAGGGGGTGGAAAAGAATTGACCATGCTAATGGACATCAGAAGAAAGCAGGAGTGGCAATCCTTATATCAGATCAATTCGATTTTAAGCCAAAGACTATAATAAGAGATGAGGAAGGACACTATATCATACTCAAAGGGTCTGTCCAACAAGAAGATTTAACAATTTTAAATATCTATGCCCCCAATGTGGGAGCAGCCAACTATATAAACCAATTAATAACAAAATCAAAGAAACACATCAACAATAATACAATAATAGTAGGGGACTTTAACACTCCCCTCACTGAAATGGACAGGTCATCCACGCAAAAGATCAGCAAGGAAATAAAGGCCTTAAATGACACACTGGACCAGATGGACATCACAGATATATTCACAATATTTCATCCCAAAGCAACAGAATACACATTCTTCTCTAGTGCACATGGAACATTCTCCAGAATAGATCACATCCTCGGTCCTAAATCAGGACTCAACCGGTATCAAAAGATTGGGATCATTCCCTGCATATTTTCAGACCACAATGCTCTAAAGCTAGAACTCAACCACAAAAGGAAGTTTGGAAAGAACCCAAATACATGGAGACTAAACAGTATCCTTCTAAAGAATGAATGGGTCAACCGGGAAATTAAAGAAGAATTGAAAAAAATCATGGAAACAAATGATAATGAAAATACAACGGTTCAAAATCTGTGGGACACAACAAAGGCAGTCCTGAGAGGAAAATATATAGCGGTACAAGCCTTTCTCAAGAAACAAGAAAGGTCTCAGGTACACAACCTAACCCTACACCTAAAGGAGCAGGAGAAAGAACAAGAAGGAAACCCTAAGCCCAGCAGGAGAAGAGAAATCATAAAGATCAGAGCAGAAATCAATGAAATAGAAACCAAAAAAACAATAGAACAAATCAACGAAACTAGGAGCTGGTTCTTTGAAAGAATTAATAAAATTGATAAACCCCTGGCCAGACTTATCAAAAAGAAAAGAGAAAGGACCCAAATAAATAAAATCATGAATGAAAGAGGAGAGATCACAACTAACACCAAAGAAATACAAACTATTATAAGAACATGCTATGAGCAACTCTACGGCAATAAATTTGACAATCTGGAAGAAATGGATGCATTCCTAGAGACATATAAACTACCACAACTGAACCAGGAAGAAATAGAAAGCCTGAACAGACCCATAACCAGTAAGGAGATTGAAACAGTCATTAAAAATCTCCAAACAAACAAAAGCCCAGGGCCAGACGGCTTCCCGGGGGAATTCTACCAAACATTTAAAGAAGAACTAATTCCTATTCTCCTGAAACTGTTCCAAAAAATAGAAATGGAAGGAAAACTTCCAAACTCATTTTAAGAGGCCAGCATCACCTTGATCCCAAAACCAGACAAGGATCCCACCAAAAAAGAGAGCTATAGACCGATATCTTTGATTTACACAGATGCGAAAATACTCAACAAAATACTAGCCAATAGGATTCAACAGTACATTAAAAGGATTATTCACCACGACCAAGTGGGATTTATTCCAGGGCTGCAAGGTTGGTTCAACATCCACCAATCAGTCCATGTGATACAACACATCAATAAAAGAAAGAACAAGAACCATATGATACTCTCAATAGATGCTGAAAAAGCATTTGACAAAGTACAACATCCCTTCCTGATCAAAACTCTTCAAAGTGTAGGGATAGAGGGCACATACCTCCATATCATCAAAGCCATCTGTGAAAAACCCACCGCAAATATCATTCTCAATGGAGAAAAACTGAAAGCTTTTCCGCTAAGGTCAGGAACACGGCAGGGATGTCCATTATCACCACTGCTATTCAACATAGTACTAGAGGTCCTAGCCTCAGCAATCAGACAACAAAAGGAAATTAAAGGCATCCAAATCGGCAAAGAAGAAGTCAAATTATCACTCTTCACAGATGATATGATACTATATGTGGAAAACCCAAAAGACTCCACTCCAAAACTGCTAGAACTTATACAGGAATTCACTAAAGTGTCAGGATATAAAATCAATGCACAGAAATCAGTTGCATTTCTCTACACCAACAGCAAGACAGAAGAAAGAGATATTAAGGAGTCAATCCCATTTACAATTGCATCCAAAACCATAAGATACCTAGGAATAAACCTAACCAAAGAGACACAGAATCTATACTCAGAAAACTATAAAGTACTCATGAAAGAAATTGAGGAAGACATAAAGAAATGGAAAAATGTTCCATGCTCCTGGATTGGAAGAATTAATATTGTGAAAATGTCTATGCTACCTAAAGCAATCTACACATTTAATGCAATTCCTAACAAAGTACCATCCATCTTTTTCAAAGAAATGGAACAAATAATGCTAAAATTTATATGGAACCAGAAAAGACCTCGAATAGCCAAAGGGATATTGAAAAAGAAAGCCAACGTTGGTGGCATCACAATTCCGGACTTCAGGCTCTATTACAAAGCTGTCATCATCAAGACAGCATGGTACTGGCACAAAAACAGACACATAGATCAATGGAACAGAATAGAGAGCCCAGAAATAGACCCTCAACTCTACAGTCAACTAATCTTCGACAAAGCAGGAAAGAATGTCCAATGGAAAAAAGACAGCCTTTTCAATAAATGGTGCTGGGAAAATTGGACAGCCACATGCAGAAAAATGAAATTGGACCATTCCCTTACACCACACACAAAAATAGACTCAAAATGGATGAAGGACCTCAATGTGCGAAAGGAATCCATCAAAATCTTTGAGGAGAACACAGGCAGCAACCTCTTCGACCTCTGCTGCCGCAACATCTTCCTAGGAACAACGCAAAAGGCAAGGGAAGCAAGGAAAAAAATGAACTACTGGGATTTCATCAAGATCAAAAGCTTTTGCACAGCAAAGGAAACAATTAACAAAATCAAAAGACAACTGACAGAATGGGAGAAGATATTTGCAAACGACATATCAGATAAAGGACTAGTGTCCAGAATCTATAAAGAACTTAGCAAACTCAACACCCAAAGAACAAATAATCCAATCAAGAAATGGGCAGAGGACATGAACAGACATTTCTGCAAAGAAGACATCCAGATGGCGAACAGACACATGAAAAAGTGCTCCATATCACTCGGCTTCAGGGAAATACAAATCAAAACCACAATGAGATATCACCTCACACCAGTCAGAATGGCTAAGATCAACAAGTCAGGAAATGACAGATGCTGGCGAGGATGCGGAGAAAGGGGAACCCTCCTACACTGTTGGTGGGAATGCAAGCTGGTGCAGCCACTCTGGAAAACAGCATGGAGGTTCCTCAAAATGTTGAAAATAGAACTGCCCTATGACCCAGCAATTGCACTATTGGGTATTTACCCTAAAGATACAAACGTAGTGATCCAAAGGGGCACGTGCACCCGAATGTTTATAGCAGCAATGTCCACAATAGCCAAACTATGGAAAGAACCTAGATGTCCATCAACAGATGAACGGATCAAGAAGATGTGGTATATATACACAATGGAATACTATGCAGCCATCAAAAGAAATGAAATCTTGCCATTTGTGACAACATGGATGGAACTAGAGCGTATCATGCTTAGCGAAATAAGTCAAGCAGAGAAAGACAACTATCATATGATCTCCCTGATATGAGGAAGTGGTGATGCAACATGGAGGCTTAAGTGGGTAGAAGAAGAATAAATGAAACAAGATGGGATTGGGAGGGAGACAAACCATAAGTGACTTTTAATCTCACAAAACAAACTGAGGGTTGCCGGGGGGAGGGGGTTTGGGAGAAGGGGGTGGGATTATGGACATTGGGGAGGGTATGTGATTTGGTGAGTGCTGTGAAGTGTGTAAACCTGGTGATTCACAGACCTGTACCCCTGGGGATAAAAATATATGTTTATCAAAAATAAAAAATTTAAAAAAAAAGTCAAGAAAATTGATAAGCCTCTGACCACACTTATCAAGAACAAAAGAGAAAAAACTTAAGTAAAATCACAAATGAGAGAGGAGAAATAGCAAACACGCTAGAAATACAAGTAAACATAGGGAATATTATGAAAAAACTACATGCCAAAACACTGGAATGGAGAGCACAGAAGAAATGGGTGGATTCCTACAAATATCTATTCTACCATAATGGAAACAAAAAGAAACAAAATTTGAACAGATTGATAACAAGGAAAGTAATTGAGTCAGTAATCAAAAATCAGAAACAAAAGTCCAGGACCAGATAGATTCTCAAGGGGATTCTGTCAAATAGTTGAAGAAGAATTGATAACTGATTCTTCTCAAACCATTCCAAAAACTAGAACAGGAAAGGAAAGTTTTAAATTAATTATATGGGTTTTTTTTCCCAGTGTTCCAAGATTCATTATTTATGTACCACACCCAGTACTCCTTGCAATATGTGCCCTCCTTAATATCCACCACCAGACTCACGCATCCCCCAACAACTTCCCCTCAAAAAACCCTCAGTTTGTTACTCAGAGTCCATAGTCTCTCATGGTTCATCTCCCCCTCCAAATCCCCCATTCACTTTTCCTTGCCTTCTCCTAATATATGTGACCACTATTACCCTGATTGTAGCAGCAACAACAGCAATAGGGACACCAAATATCAAAAACAGAAACAAAACAGACAGAAAGGGAACTGCAGGCAATTATTGCTGATGAACATAAATACAAACATCATCAGCAAAACATGAGGAGACGGAATTCAATAATACTTTAAAAAAATAATTCACCGTGGGGCGCCTGGGTGGCTCAGTGTGTTAAAGCCTCTGCCTTCAGCTCAGGTCATGATCCCAGGGTCCTGGGGTCCAGCCCCACATTGGGCTTTCTGCTCAGTGGGGAGCCTGCTTCCTCCTCTCTCTGCCTGCCTCTCTGCCTACTTGTGATCTGTCTATCAAATAAATGAGTAAAATATTTTAAAAATAATTCACCATGATCAAAAGGGATTTATTCCTGGGTTGCCAGTTTGTATTTGCAAATGAAACAACATGATATGTCACATTAATAAAAGAAAGTAAACAGCACACATAGACCAGTGGAACAGAGTAGAGAGCCCAGATATGGACCCTCAACTCCATGGTCAATTAATCTTCGACAAAACAGGAAAAAATATACAGTGGAAAAAAGACAGTCTCTTCAATAAATGGTGCTGGGAAAACTGGACAGCTAAATGTAGAAGAATGAAACTCGACCATTCTCTTACAATGTACACAAAGGTAAACTCAAAATGGATAAAAGATCTCAACGTGATACAGGAATCCATCAGAATCCTAGAGGAGAACATAGGCAGTAATCTCTTCGATCAGCCACAGCAACTTCTTTCAAGATATGTCTCCAAAGGCAAAGGAAGCAAAAGCGAAAATAAACTTTTGGGACTTCATCAAAATCAAAAGCTTCTGCACAGCAAAGGAAACTGTCAACAAAACAATGAGGCAACCCACGGAATGGGAGAAGATTTTTGCAAATGACAGTACAGTCAAAAGGTTGATATCCAGGATCTATAATGAACTCCTCACACTCAACACACACAAAACAGACAAGCATATCAAAAAATGGGAAGAAGATATGAACAGAAACTTCTCCAATAAAGACATACAGATGGCTATCAGAAACATGAAAAAATGTTCATCATCATAGCCATCAGGGAGATTCAAATTAAAACCACATTGAGATGTCACCTTACACCAGTTAGAATGGCCAAAGTTAGCAAGACAGGAAACAAAATGTGTTGGAGAGGATGTGGAGAAAGGGGAACCCTCTTACACTGTTGGAGGGAGTGCAAGTTGGTGCAGCCTCTTTGGAGAACAGTGTGGAGATTCCTCAAGAAATTAAAAATAGAACTTCCCTAGGACCCTGCCATTGCACTCCTGGGTATTTGCCCCCAAAATACAGATGTAGTGAAAAGAAGGGCCATCTATACCCCAATGTTTATAGTAGCAATGGCCACGGTCGCCAAACTGTGGAAAGAACCAAGATGCCCTTCAATGGACGAATGGATAAGGAAGATGTGGTCCATATACACTATAGAGTATTATCCCTCCATCAGAAAGGATGAATACCCAACTTTTGTAGCAACATGGACGGGACTGGAAGAGATTATGCTGAGTGAAATCAGTCAAGCAGAGAGAGTCAATTATCATATGGTTTCACTTATTTGTGGAGCTTAACAAACAGCATGGAGGACAAGGGAAGTTAGAGAGGAGAAGGAAGTTGGGGGAAATGGGAAGGGGAGGTAAACCACGAGAGACTATGGACTATGAAAAACAATTTCAGGGATTTGAAGTGGCAGGTGGTGGGAAGTTGGGGTACCAAGTGGTGGGTATTATGGAGGGCACGGATTGCATGGAGCACAGGCTGTGGTGAAAAAATAATGAATTCTGTTATGCTGAAAATAAATAAAAAATAAATTAAAAAGAACAATACAAAGCAATATTTGTTCTTTCAATCCTTGAGTATGGAACAGTTTTCCATTTCTTTCGGTCATATTTGCTTCATCACTTTGTCACATGTTTCAGTGTACTGGTCTATCATCTCTTTAGTTAGGTTTATTCTTAGGTATCTTATTATTTTGGGTGCAATTGTAAAGAGAATTGATTTTTTAAATTTATCTTTATGCCCCTTTATTTTTGGTGTATTAAATGCAACAAATGTCAGTACAATGATTTTATATCCCGTGATATAAGTGAATATCTAGCTTTTTTTTTTTTTTTTTTTTTCGTGGAGTCTTTCAGGCTTTCTGTATTAGATATCATTGCATCAACAAATAGTGAAAGTAAGTCTTACTTCTTTTACTTCTGCCTTACCATTTTGGATACTATTTATTGTCTTATTTCTGTGTCTAGGACATCTAGGACTATGATGAATAAAATAGGCTAGAGTGGAAATCCTTGACTTGTTCCTGACAGTAGAGGAAAAGTTCTCTTTTCCCATTAAAGTTGAATATAGCTGTGGGTTTTTCAGAAATGACCTTTTTTTTTTTTTTTTGAAATGACCTTTTTTAAAGTATGTTACCTCTAACCCTAATTTTTTTTTAATTTATTTGAAGGAGAGAAGATCATATGGATGGATAGAGCACAAGACAGAGAGAGAGGGAGAAACAGACTCCCCACCAAGAAGGGAGCCAGACATGGGGTTTGATCCCAGGACCCCAGGATCATGACTGCAACTCCCGCAGGACAACATACTGTTTAAAATATAACCTATAAGAAATTATACTAGTTACCAAGCATGCTTATATATAGCCTTAAGAAAAACATGTACTGGCAACAGGGCTTTGTGGTAGAGGAAGTTATACATCCTTGACACAGAGGAGCTGGGATTACCAGCTTGCTCAGGGTGGAATACTACCTGCTTCATAGAAGTTGAACAGCCACAAATGCCTGGCCAGCTTAGGTTGGAATGCCACCTGCTTTATTTTCCTGTTATCTAACTCCAGAGACCACCTGTGGCTAATTAGATTATCAATTTGAATGGGCTTGCTCAATATAGATCATGGACGGTGTGATCAGATATATCTTGCCTTTCTTCTTACTTATCTACAAGGCATGTGCTAAAGTAACTTCTTTGGCTCCTTTTTTGATTACTGCCTAATATCTAACAAATATGGGGCTGAGGAATTGTTCAGGGTGACAGCCTTTTCTACTGTAGACCTCTGCTCCCTCTCTCTTGCAGCTGACTTGTTAGTGCCTCATTCTTCTCCTGTTCACTGTCAGGAAGTGGCAATGACCTGAATCAAAGGCAGAAGTTTTAACAAATCAGCCACCCAGACATCCATAACCCTACCTCGTTAAGGATTTTTATCAAGAGTGGATGTTTTACTTTATCAAATGCTTTTTCTGCATATATTGAAATGATCATATGGTTTTTACCCTTTCTTTTATTATTTATTTATTTATTTATTTATTTTCAGCATCACAGTATTCCGTGTTTTTGCACCACACCTACTGCTCCATGCAATCCGTACTCTCTCTAATACCCACCAACTGGTTCTCCCAACCTCCAACCCCCTGCCACTTCAAATCCCTGAAATTGTTTTTCATAGTCCATAGTCTCTCGTGGTTTACCTCCCCTTCCCATTTCCCCCAACTTCCTTCTCCTCTCTAACTTCCCTTGTCCTCCATGCTGTTTGTTAAGCTCCACAAATAAGTGAAACCATATGATAATTGACTCTCTCTCTGCTTGACTGATTTCACTCAGCATAATCTCTTCCAGTCCCATCCATGTTGCTACAAAAGTTGGGTATTCATCCTTTCTGATGGAGGGATAATACTCTATAGTGTATATGGACCACATCTTCCTTATCCATTCGTCCATTGAAGGGCATCTTGGTTCTTTCCACAGTTTGGCGACCGTGGCCATTGCTACTATAAACATTGGGGTATAGATGGCCCTTCTTTTCACTACATCTGTATTTTGGGGGCAAATACCCAGGAGTGCAATGGCAGGGTCCTAGGGAAGTTCTATTTTTAATTTCTTGAGGAATCTCCACACTGTTCTCCAAAGAGGCTGCACCAACTTGCACTCCCTCCAACAGTGTAAGAGGGTTCCCCTTTCTCCACATCCTCTCCAACACATTTTGTTTCCTGTCTTGCTAACTTTGGCCATTCTAACTGGTGTAAGGTGACATCTCAATGTGGTTTTAATTTGAATCTCCCTGATGGCTATGATGATGAACATTTTTTCATGTTTCTGATAGCCATCTGTATGTCTTTATTGGAGAAGTTTCTGTTCATATCTTCTTCCCATTTTTTGATATGCTTGTCTGTTTTGTGTGTGTTGAGTGTGAGGAGTTCATTATAGATCCTGGATATCAACCTTTTGACTGTACTGTCATTTGCAAAAATCTTCTCCCATTCCGTGGGTTGCCTCATTGTTTTGTTGACAGTTTCCTTTGCTGTGCAGAAGCTTTTGATTTTGATGAAGTCCCAAAAGTTTATTTTCGCTTTTGCTTCCTTTGCCTTTGGAGACATATCTTGAAAGAAGTTGCTGTGGCTGATCGAAGAGATTACTGCCTATGTTCTCCTCTAGAATTCTGATGGATTCCTGTATCACGTTGAGATCTTTTATCCATTTTGAGTTTACCTTTGTGTACATTGTAAGAGAATGGTCGAGTTTCATTCTTCTATATTTAGCTGTCCAGTTTTCCCAGCACCATTTATTGAAGAGACTGTCATTTTTCCACTGTATATTTTTTCCTGTTTTGTCGAAGATTAATTGACTATGGAGTTGAGGGTCCATATCTGGGCTCTCTACTCTGTTCCACTGGTCTATGTGTCTGTTTTTATGCCAGTACCATGCTGTCTTGGTGATCACTGGTTGTAGTAAAGCTTTAATCACGTAGCATGATGCCCCACGTTTTATTTTTGTTTTTCAACATTTCTTTAGCGATTCGAGGTCTCTTCTGGTTCCAAACAAATTTTTGGATTATTTGCTCTAGCTCTTTGAAAAAACTGGTGGAATTTTGATTGGAATAGCATTAAAAGTATAGATTTCTCTAGGCATTATTGACATTTTAACAATGTTTATTCTTCCCATCCAAGAGCATGGAATGGTCTTCCATCTTTTTTGTCTTTTTCAATTTCTTTCATGAATGTTCTGTAGTTCCTCGAATACACATCCTTTACCTCGTTGGTTAGGTTTATTCCCAGGTATCTTATGGTTCTTGGTGCTATAATAAATGGAATCGATTCTTTAATTTCCCTTTCTGTATTTTCATTGTTATTGTATAATAAAGCCACTGATTTCTGTACATTGACTTTGTATTCTGCAACATTGCTGAATTGTTGTATGAGTTCTAGTAGTTTGGGGGTGGAGTCTTTTGGGCTTTCCATATAAAGAATCATGCCATCTGTGAAGAGAGAGTGTTTGACTTCTTCATTGCCAATTTGGATACCTTTTATTTCTCTTTGTTGTCTGATTGCTGTTGCTAGGACTTCTAAAACTATGTTGAACAAGTGTGGTGAAAGTGGGCAGCCTTGTCGTGTTCCTGATCTCAACGGGAAGGCTGCAAGTTTTTTTCCCATTGAGGATGATATTTTCTGTGGGTGTTTCATAGATAGATATGATGAAGTTCAGGAATGTTCCCTCTATCCCTATACTTTGAAGAGTTTTAATCAGGAATGGATGCTGGATTTTCTCAAATGCTTTTTATGCATCAATTGAGAGTACCATGTGGTTCTTCTCTCTTCTCATATTAATTTGTTGTATCACATTGATTGATTTGCGAATGTTGAACCATCCTTGTAGCCCAGGTATGAATCCCACCTGGTCATGGTGGATAATCTTTTTAATGTGCTGTTGGATCCTGTTTGCTAGGATCTTGTGGAGAATCTTAGCATCCATATTCATCAGTGATATTGGTCTGAAATTCTCCTTTTTTTGTAGGGTCTTTGCCTGGCTTGGGGATCAGGGTAATAATGGCTTCATAGAAAGAGTCTGGAAGTTTTCCTTCTGCTTCAATTTTTGAAACTGCTTCAGAATAGGTGTTATTTCTTCCTTGAAAGTTTTGTAGAATTCCCCAGGGAATCCATGAGGTCCTGGGCTCTTGTTTTTTGGGAGGTTTTTGATCACTGCTTCAATCTCCTTACTAGATATCTGTCTGTTCAAGTTGTCAGTTTCTTCCAGGTTCAATTTTGGGAGTTTATAGTTTTCCAGGAATGCATCCATTTCATCTATGTTGCTTATCTTATAGGCATATAACTGTTGATAATAACTTCTGATGATTGTTTCTACTTTCTTGGTGTTCGTTGTGATCTCCCCGTTTTCATTCATTTTTTTTTTTTATGAATTTGGGCTTTCTCTCTTTTCTTTTGGATTACTGTGGCCAATGGTTTATTGATCTAATTGATTCTTTCAAAAAACCAGCTTTTAGTTTCATTGATACATTGTACTGTACCTATGGTTTCTACCTCATTGATCTCAGCTCTAATCTTCATGGTTTCCCTTTTTATGTGTGCAGTTGGTTTGATTTGTTGTTAATTCTCCAGTTCTTTAAGGTGTAGAGAGAGCTGCCGTGTTCTAGATTTTTCATGTTTTTTGAGGGAGGCTTGGATGGCTATGTATTTCCCCCTTAGGACAGCCTTTACTGTATCCCATAGGTTTTGGATCGAAGTGTCTTCATTCTCATTGGTTTCCATCAATTGTTTCAGTTCTTCTTTGATCTCCTGGTTGATTCACGCATTCTTAAGCAAGGTGGTCTTTAGCTTCCAGGTGTTTCAGTTCCTTCAGAACGTTTCCTTTTGATTGAGATCCAGTTTCAAAGCATTGTGATCTGAGAATATGCAGGGAATAATCTCAGTCTTTTGGTATCGGTTGAGTCCTGATTTGTGACCCAGTATGTGGTCTATTTTCAAGAAGGTTCCATGTGCACTTGAGAAGAATGAGTATTCTGTTGTTTTAGGGTGAAATGTTCTGTATATATCTATGAGTTCCATCTGGTCCAGTGTGTCATTCAATGCTCTTGTTCTTTATTGATTTTCTGCTTCGATGATCTGTCTATTTCTGAGAGAGGTGTGTTAAGATCTCCTATTATTAATGTATTCATATCATTATGTTTCTTTATCTTGATTAACAATTTTCTTATGTAGTTGGCTGCTCCCATATTGGAGGCATAGATATTTACAATTGTTAGATCATCTTGGTGGAAAGTCCCTTTAAGAATGATGTAGTGTCCTTCTGTATCTCTGACTACAGTCTTTAGTTTAAAATCTAATTTATCTGACATGAGAATAGCTACTCAGGCCTTCTTTTGAGGCCCATTGGCATGAAAAATGCTTCTCCAACACTTCACTTTCACTCTGGGTGTATATTTAGGTTCAAAATGGGTCTCTTTTAGACAACTTATGGTTGGGTCCTGTCGTTTTATCCAATCTGCAACCCTGTGCCATTTTATGGGCGCATTTTGGCCATTCACTTTGAGAGTGGTTATTGATAGATACGTTTTTATTGACATTGTGTTACCTTTGAAGTCTTTCTTTCTCTATATTGTCTCTATATTTCTGTTCAATGCTATTCTTAGGATTTTGCCTCTTTTATAGAACCCCCCTTAATATTTCCTGCAATGTCAGCTTGGTGTTTGCATCATCTTTTAAGCCTTGACGGTCTTGGAAACTCTTTATCTGTCCATCCATTTTGAATGTCAGTCTTGATGGATAAAGTATTCTTGGCTGCAAGTTCTTCTCATTTAATGCCATAAATATGTCTTTCTAGCCCTTTCTGGCTTGCCAGGTTTCTGTGGTCTGACATTATTCTGATTGGCTTTCCTCTGTACGTAAGGAGCCTCTTTGTCCTAGTGGCTTTCAATAGATTATACCTATAATTATGATTCCTCAATATGACTATCATGTACCTTAGTGTTTTTGGAATGTATAATCTTGGGTGGAGACCGTTTGGCCTCTAGTACATGAATGCTGGTTCCATTCACGTGATTAGGAAAATTTTCACAAAGAACTTGTTCCACTATATTTTCTAGACTTCTTTCTTTCTCCTCCCCTTCAGGGATTCCAATAATTCTGACATTGGATCATTTCATGGCATCATTTATTTCCTGGATTCTGTTTTCGTGGCTTCTAAGCTGTTTGTTCCAGGCTTCCTCCTGATTCTTTCTCTCTGTCTCTTTGTCCTCCAGATCACTAATTCTATGTTCTATCTCAGTTACCCTGGCTTTGAAAGAATTTAGATTAGATTGGAACTCATTGAGAGCATTGTGAAGTTCATCCCTGGTAGCTTTCAGCTCAGCACTAACATTGTGAACATCCTGTCTGGTCGCTTTCAATTTGGCCCTAATCAATTTTGTTTGGTCACCCATGGCTTTCTCCAACCTTGCTATTGCCTGGATGATTGTCTATGTTGATAGCCATTAGCTCTGTTCCAGAAGGTCCATCCTCTGTGTTTTTCTTCTGTTGGGCATTCCTCCTCCTAGTCATTTTGATGAGAGATGACTGAACAGATGTAGCTGGATGTATCGACCGTGGTGCAGTAGGTGCACCTGGAACACTTCTGAGCAATCAGAATTCCCCACCCAAACAAGAGACAAAAGAAAAGAAAGATAAAAAAAGAGAGAGAGAGAGAGAGACAGGAAAGAAAGGGAAGATGAAAGAGAAGGTTAAGCCCAAATGGGCCCCAATGTACGATTTATGAAGTATATAAACAAAAACAGACAAACAAAAAGACTGATAAAATTATATGATGAGAAAAAATATGTATATATATATGCAAATAAAGGAAGAACCTCATCAAAAAGAACTGCAAGTATAAGACTTATATACTATCAGGACAAACAAAAAACTGGTGGAAGAAATACTGGTGAAAGAAAAATATGGGAGAGTGGTTATAAATTCTCATTGTGGATGAGGCAGGTTGTTTTGATTCTTCCTGGATGTATCTTAATATCTTTGTTAAAGTACTCAACTTTCCTAAGATAAAGCGGGATTAAAAATTGGTTTACCTATAGGGGTAGTGTTGATTGGGGAAAGGGGATTACTTTGAAGTTTAACTCTATATGAATATTAGAAAATAAAAATAAAAAGGAAAAAACTAGCCTAAACTAAACTAAAATTAAAAAGAAAAGAAATTCAAAAAATAGAAATGTAAAAGAAAAACACAGGTGTATGTATCAAAAAGTTCAGGTTAGAAGGTTATTATTTGTAATTTTGCATTTGTAATTTTGTATTATCTGTAATTTGATGTACAGGACAGCTCACTGTGATGGTAAATAGGTTAAAAAATTACCTATATAAAAATAAATGAACCAGAATAGTGGGAACGAGTTGAAAATAAAAGTTGTCCTATGAAGCAGTGCTTGTTGTTCTCTTGCAGTGTTTTTTTTTTTTTCTTTCTTGATTTGTTTTCTGGGGGAGGGGCCTGCCGTGTAGGTTTTCAGTCAATGATGTTCCCTAAGTTAAGTCCTCCCGCCCTCCTCAAGGGGGTGGGCTCTGAGGAAACTGGTTTTTTTCAGGCTTTTGTTCTCTGACGGTTTTTATGTTTGTTCACTTTTTTTTTCTCTCACCTTGACCGCTTTTGATGGTTTTTGTAGTTTTAGAGGAAAACAGACTGCACCCTGACCTCCCTCTCAGAGAGAAGCCTCAGTCCAGCTGCAGATCCCAGATGAGTTCCCCCTATGCTGCTGGCAGAGCAGGTTCAGAGTTGTGGTCCCTGGGGATGCAGGATCTTTTGCTTGTACCCAAAACCATGGCAGTGGCAGCAGTCTGGGAGCTCCAGACCACCAGAGATTCCAAGCAGCAATCGAACACTGAGATTTTTCTGCTGGCCTGGGCTGGGAGTGCCTGGACATTCTGGGTCTAAGAGTGCCCGGCTTGCACGCACTTCTTTCAGGGGTGGCTATGGGTCGTGCGCACATCTCAGGCAATGAGAACGAGGCCCAGGTCCAAAAGCACCAGGCTGGGCTTTTGCACACCTCTGTCAGGGGAGAGATTGGGGCACGTGTCTTAGGCTCTGGAACAATAGCAAGGGTCAAAGAGCGCCGGCTGGGCCTTTGTAACTCTCTCAGGGGAGTATGAGGGACGCACGTGCGTATCTCAGGCTTTGTAGCAGGGCTCGCGCATTCTGCCATTGGGCATGGCTCCCATCCCCTCACAGGAGGCAGAACCCACGCATTCTTGGGTACGGTGGTGACTTGGGACCAAGACCTGGTTTCTCCGCCACACTCTGTCTGGCTCAGCACCAGTGGAGGCTGTCCTGGGACCGGGGACTTAAGCCCCTGTCCCTAGCTGTCCTGATTCCTCCAATCCCCCCCCCCAATGATCCTTTGCTCTTTTTGAGTGCTTTCAACCAGTCTCCAAGTTAATGCTGGTCCCCAGACGCAGGGCATTCTTGGATTGGGGTATTACTTTCCAACCTGTCACCTCTGGTGTCTCCCTCTCCCTTTTGTTTATCTTCCAATATCAGTTTAACGTTCCCAATCTGCTTTACCTACCCACTGGCATCTTCTGCCCCTGTAGAGATCCAGACATGTATAATTCTGATCTCAGGCTGATTTCATGGGTGATCGAAGTTCTTTGGTAAGTAATCAGCTCACTTTAGGGTACATGTTGAAAGGTGCCTCCTCCTACTTCCCTGCCATCTTATCCCCCCCCCAAGAACAAATATTGTTTAAAAGTATATACTACAGGAGGAGTCCAAGTTGGTAGAGGAGTAGATAACCTTAGTTTTTCCAGTGCCGGGAATTCAGCTAGATAGATAGCTATCAAATCATTCTGAACACCTGCAAATTCAACCAGAGATATAAGAAAAGAATAGCTGCAATTATACAAATAGAAAAGCAACCACTTTCTGCAAGATAGGAGGTGTGAAGAAGTGAATCTGAGGCAATATATAAGAATATAAACTATGGAGTTGGGGAGGCCTCAGCCACCTACTAGAAAGTGATATAGCAGTTGAAGACAAAATCAGATCTTTTAGAAGTCTGTTCCAGTGAGGAACATCAAGTCCTGAAAAATGCCCAAGTGACTAAGCAGAGAAGAACCCTAGGTGGGACACAGTGGTCTCAGGATGCTCATGGGTGACTGAGTGTGACAGAATTCCCAGCCATTGGAGTGGGGAAGCTGCCTGTAATCAGTGAGCCCAGGAGTGGGCTTTCAGCTTGGGGTTGCCATAAACACCAACCACAGCACAGTCCAGCAACTGATCTCTGAGCAGGGGCCCCACAAATAGCATAAATGGTTCCTCCCTGAAAGGAAAGGCATGGGAGTATACAGCAGTGGTATGCAGGATTGGCCTGGAAATGGGGTCACATCCCTAAGATAAAAACACTTGTTTACAACATGGGTGAGCAGGCCGAAAGGTTTCCCCCCAAGATTACAGATTCTCGAAAGTCCTTTGTGGATGGAGACCACAAAGACAGTGTAAATGACTGCTTTTTTTCTGTGTGCTCACCGAGGAGTAGGACTCTGAGATTTCAACTCTGGGGCTAGAGGTTGGAAGGCAATGATTTTCATTCTCATCCTCTAAAGCTGTGAACAAAGCCTATTGGGGAAAAAAAGCCACATAGAGTTAACCAGAGCAGATTACATAGCTTGGTCCCCTGGCAACAGCAGTACAATTCCTCCCAGACCAAGACACTTGAGAATCAAAGCAATAGGCCACTCCCCCAGAAGATCAGGAAGAACATGCAGCCAACACCAAGTATTGATCAATGAGACCTGTAGAACTCCAGCATTATGGGAATACAGCACAGAGAATTCATTTTTTTCTTCACCAAGATCTTGTCTTTAAATTTTATTTACTTTTTTCCTCTTTTTTAACGAATTTCTTATTTTATAAACTCATTTTTAAAATCATTTCTCAGATGGCAGGGAAGTAGGAGGAGGTGCCCGTTCAACCTGCACCCTAAACTGAACTGATTACCTTCCAAAGATCTCCAATCACCCATGAAATCAGCCTGAGGTCAGAATTATACACGTCTGGATCTTTACTGGAGCAGAAGACGCCAGTGGACAGAGTAACTGAGACAGAAGATAGAATTAGTGATCTGGAGGACAAACAGACAGAGAGAAAGGATCTGGAGGAAGCCTGGAACAAACAGCTTAGAAGCCATGAAAACAGAATCAGGGAAATAAATGATGCCATGAAACGTTCCAACATCAGAATTATTGGAATCCCTGAAGGGGAGGAGAAAGAAAGAACTTTAGAAGATATAGTGGAACAAGTACTTAATGAAAATTTTCCAAATCTTGTGAATGGAACCAGCGTTCATGTACTAGAGGCCGAAAGGTTTCCCCCCAAGATTACAGATTCTCGAAAGTCCTTGAGACACCTAATAGTAAGAATGAAGAATTATAATTGTAGGCAGAACCTCTTAAAAGCAGCTAGGACAAAGAAGATCCTTACGTACAGAGGAAAGACCATCAGAATAATGTCAGACCTGTCACAGAGACCTGGCAAGGCAGAAAGGGCTGGCAAGACATATTCATGGCACTGAATGAGAAGAACATGCAGCCAAGAATACTTTATCTAGCAAGACTGACATTCAATATGGATGGAGAGATAAAGAGTTTCCAGGACTGCCAAGGCTTAAAAGACTATGCAACCACCAAGCCGATACTGCAGGAAATGTTAAGGGGGCTTCTTTAAAGGAGGAAAAAGCCCAAGAATAGCATTGAACAGAAATATAGAGACAATCTACAGAAAGAAAGACTTCAAAGGTAACACAATGTCAATAAAAACGTATCTATCAATAATCACCCTCTGTGTGAATAGCCTAAATGCACCCATAAAATGGCACAGGATTGCAGACTGGATAAAATGACAGGATCCATCCAGATGTTGTCTACAGGAGACCCATTTTGAACCTAAAGATACACCCAGACTCAAATTTAAGGGATGGAGAAGCATCTTTCATGCCAATGGGCCTCAAAAAAAGGGTGAGGTAGAGATTCTCATATCAGACAAATTAGATTTTAAACTAAAGACTGGAGTCAGAGATACAGAAGGACACTACATCATTCTAAAAGGGACTATCCACCAAGATGATCTAACAATTGTAAATATCTATGCCCCCAATATGGGAGCAGTTAATTACATAAGAAAACTGTAAATCAAGATAAAGAGTCATATTGATATGAATACACTAATCGGTGGAGATCTTAACACACCTCTCTCAGAAAGAGACAGATAATCGAAGCAGAAAATCAAAAAACAAACAAGAGCATTGAATGACACATTGGAACAGATGGAACTCATAGATATAAACAGAACATTCCACCCTAAAACAATAGAATACTCATTCTTCTCAAGTGCACATGGAACCTTCTTGAAAATAGACCACATACTGGGTCACAAATCAGGACTCAACCGATACCAAAAGACAGAGATTATTCCATGCACATTCTCAGATCACAATTCTTTGAAGCTGGAGCTCAATCAGAAGGAAAAATTCCCAAGGAACTGAAACACCTGGAAGCTAAAGGCCACCTTGTTTAAGAATGCTTGGATCAACCAGGAGATCAGGGAAGAACTGAAACAATTCATGGAAACCAATGAGAATGAAGACACTTCGATCCAAAACCTATGGGATACAGCAAAGGCGGTCCTGAGGGGGAAATATATAGCCATCCAAGCCTCCCTCAAAAAAACTGAAAAATCCAGAACACAGCAGCTGTCTCTACACCTTAAAGAACTGGAGAATCAACAACAAATCAAACCAACTCCACACATAAGAAGGGAAATAATCAAAATTAGATCTGAGATCAATGAGGTAGAAACTAGAGATACAGTAGAACGCATCAATGAAACTAGAAGCTGGCTTTTTGAAAGAATCAATAGGATTGATAAACCATTGGCAACACTAATCCAAAAGAAAAAAGAGAAAGCTCAAATAAATAAAATTATGAATGAAAAGGGAGAGATCACAACGAACAGCAAGGAAGTAGAAACAATCATCAGAAGTTATGATCAACAGTTATATGCCTATAAGCTAAGCAACCTAGATTAAATGGATGCATTTCTGGAAAAATATAAACTCCCGAAATTGAACCAGGAAGAAATCAACAACCTGAATAGACCGATATCTAGTAACGAGATTGAAGCGGTGATCAAAAACCTCCCAAAAACCAGAGCCCAGGACCTGATGGATTCCCTGGAGAGTTCTACCAAACTTTCAAAGAAGAAATAACACCTATTCTCCAGAAGCTGCTCCAAAAAATTGAAGCAGAAGGAAAATTTCCTGACTCTTTCTATGAAGCCATTATTACCCTGATCCCCAAACCAGGCAAAGACCCTACAAAAAAGGAGAATTTAGACCAATATCACTGATGAATATGGATGCTAAGATTCTCCACATGATCCTAGAAAACAGGATCCAACAGCACATTAAAAAGATTATCCACCATGATCAGGTGAGATTCATCCCTGGGCTACAAGGATGGTGCAACCTTTGCAAATCAATCAATGTGATAGAACAAATTAATAGGGGGAGAGAGAAGAACCACATGGTCCTCTCAATTGATGCATAAAAAGCATTTGAGAAAATCCAGCATCCATTCCTGATATAGTATTAGAAGTCCTAGCAACAGCAATCAGACGACAAAGGGAAATAAAAGGTATCCAAATTGGTAATGAAGAAGTCAGGCTCTCTATCTTTGTAGATGACATGATTCTTTATATGGAAAACCCAAAAGACTTCCCAAACTACTAGAACTCATATATCAATTCAGCAAAGCGGCAGGATACAAAGTCAATGTACAGAAAACAGTGGCTTTCTTATAACTAACAATGAAAATACAGAAAGGGAAATTAGAGAATCAATTCCATTTACTATAGCACCAAGAACCATAAGATACCTGGGAGTAAACCTAACCAAAGAGGTAAAGGATCTGTACTCGAGGAAATACAGAACACTCATGAAAGAAATTGAAGAAGACTCAAAAAATGGAAGACCATTCCATGCTCTTGGATCGGAAGAATAAATATTGTTAAAATGTCTATACTGCCTAGAGCAATCTATACTTTTAATGCTATTCCTATCAAAATTCCACTGAAATTCTTCAAGGAGATGGAGCAAATAGTACAAAAAAATTGTATGGAATCAGAAGAGACCCCGAATTGCTAAGGAAATGTTGAAAAACAAAACTAAAACTGGGGGCATCACGTTACTGATTTCAAGCTTTACTACAAAGCTCTGATCACCAAGACAGCATGGTACTGGCATAAAAACAGACACATAGACCAGTGGAACAGAGTAGAGAGCCCAGATATGGACCCTCAACTCTATGGTCAATTAATCTTCGACAAAACAGGAAAAAATATACAGTGGAAAAAAGACAGTCTCTTCAATAAATGGTGCTGGGAAAACTGGACAGCTATATGTAGAAGAATGAAACTCGACCATTCTCTTACACTGTACACAAAGATAAACTCAAAATGGATAAAAGGCCTCAATGTGAGACAGGAATCCATCAGAATCCTAGAGCAGAACATAGGCAGTAATCTCTTCGATATCAGCCACAGGAACTTCTTTCAAGATCCGTATCCAAAGGCATAGGCAACAAAAGCGAAGATGAACTTTTGGGACTTCATCAAAATCAAAAGCTTCTGCACAGCAAAGGAAACAGTCAACAAAACAAAGAGGCAACCCACGGAATGGGAGAAGATATTTGCAAATGACAGTACAGACAATAGGATCTATAATGAACCCCTCAAACCCAACACACACCAAACAGACAATCCTATCAAAAAATGGGCAGAAGACATGAGCAGATATTTCTCCAATGAAGACATACAAATGGCTATCAGACACATGAAAAAATGTTCATCATCACTAGCCATCAGGGAGATTCAAATTAAAACCACATTGAGATATCACCTTACACCAGTTAGAATGGCCAAAATTAGCAAGACAGGAAACAACATGGGTTGGAGAGGATATGAAGAAAGGGGAAACCTCTTACACTGTTGGTGGGAATGCAAGTTGGTGCAGCCTCTTTGGAGAACAGTGTAGAGATTCCTCAAGACATTAAAAATAGAACTTCCCTATGACCCTGCCATTGCACTCCTGGGTATTTACCCGAAAGATACAGATGTCGTGAAAAGAAGGGGCATCTGCCCCAATGTTTATAGCAGCAATGGCCATGGTCGCCAAACTGTGGAAAGAACCAAGATGCCCTTCAATAGTGAATGGATAAGGAATATGTGGTCCATATACACTGTGGAGTATTATGTCTCCATCAGAAAGGATGAATACCCAACTTTTGTAGCAACATGGATGGGACTGGAAGAGATTATGCTGAGTGAAATAAGTCAAGCAGAGAGAGTCAATTATCATATGGTTTCACTTATTTGTGGAGCATAACAAATAGCATGGAGGACATGGGGAGTTAGGGAGAAGGGGATTGGGGTAAATTGGAAGGGGAGGTGAATCATGAGAGACTATGGACTCTAAAAAACAATCTGAGGGGTTTGAAGTGGCAGGGGCGTGGGAGTTCGGGGTGGGTATTATAGAGGGCACGGGTTGCATGGAGCACTGGGTGTGGTGAAAAAAATAATGATACTGTTATGCTGAAAATAATAAATAAAAAAATAAATAAATAAAATCATTTCCCTTTTTTAATACTTTTTATGCCCTTCAATGGACAAGTGAATAAAGAAGATATGGTCCATATATACTCTAGAGTATTATGCTTCCATCTGAAAGGATGAATACCCAACTTTTATATCAACATGGATAGGATTGGAAGAGATTATGCTGAGTGAAAGAAGTCCTGCAGAAAGAGTCAATTATCATAAGGTTTTGCTTATTTTTGTGGAGCATAAGGATTAACATGGTACACATGGGGAGATGGAGAGGAGAAGTGAATTGGAGGAAATTGGAGGGAGAGATAACCATGAGAGCCTGTGGACTCTGAGAAACAAACTGAGGGTTTTGGAGGGGAGGGTAATGAGAGGTTGGGTGAACCTGGTGATGGGTATAATGGAGGGTACGTATTGCAGGGAGCACTGGGTGTGGTGCATGAACAATGAATTCTGGAACACTGAAAAGAAGTTTAAAAAATAAATAAAATTTTCAAAAAATTGCATTAGTCACCATTTGGGACTTCATTAGTTTTTGATGTACTATTCCATGATGCATTGTTTACCTATAACACAGTGCTCCATGCAATACAGGTCCTCCTTAATACCCATCATCAAACTAATACATTCACCCACCCTCTCCCGTCTGAAACCCTGTTTATTTCCCAGAGTCTATAGTCTCTCATGGTTCTTTTCCCACTCTGATTCTCCCCGTTCATTTTTCCCTTCTTTCTCTTAATGTCCTCCATATTATCCCTTATGTTCCACAAGTAAGTGAAACTATAGGATAATTGTCTTTCTCTGCTTGACTTATTTCACTTTACATAATCCCCTATAGTTCCATCCATGCTGATACAAATGGTGGGAATTCATCCTTTCTGATGGATGAATACTATTTCACTATGTATATGGACCACAACTTTATCCATTCATCTGTTGAAAACCATCCCAGCTCCTTCCACAGTTTGGCAATTATGGATAGTGCTGCTATGAACACAGGATGCATGTGCTTCTTCTTCACTTTACATAATCCCCTATAGTTCCATCCATGTTCATACAAATGGTGGGAATTCATCCTTTCTGATGGATGAATACTATTTCACTATGTATATGGACCACAACTTTATCCATTCATCTGTTGAAAACCATCCCAGCTCCTTCCACAGTTTGGCAATTATGGATAGTGCTGCTATGAACACAGGATGCATGTGCTGCTTCTTTTCAGTGCATCAATATCTTTGGGGGTAAATATCCAGTAGTGCAATTGCTGGGTCACAGGATACTTCTATCTTTAGCTTTTTGAGGAGCCTCCATACTGTTTTCCAAAGTGGCTCTACCAACCTGTATTCCTACCAACAGTGTAAGAGGGATCCCTTCTCTCCACATCCTTTGCAACATTTGCTGTTTCCTGGCTTATAATTTTTGCATTCTAACTAGTGTAAATGATACTTAGATGTAGATTTTGTTTTGTTTTGTTTTGTTTTGTTTTAAGATTTTATTTATTTATCAGAGAGAGAGAGGGAGAGAGCGAGCACAGGCAGACAGAATGGCAGACAGAGGCAGAGGGAGAAGCAGGCTCCCTGCTGAGCAAGGAGCCCGATGTGGGATTCGATCCCAGGATGCTGGGATCATGACCTGAGCCGAAGGCAGCTGCTTAACCAACTGAGCCACCCAGGTGTCCCTTGTTTTTGTTTTTGTTTTGTTTTTTGAGTCTCAGATCTCCCTTTATTTATTTTATTTTTTTTTAATTTCTTCTCAGTGTTCCAGAATTCACACCCAGTGCTCCATGCAATACATACCCTCCATAATACCCACCACCAGGCTTACCCAACCCCCACCCATCACCCCTCCAAAACTCTCAGATTGTTTTTCAGTGTCCACAGTCTCTCATGGTTCATCTTCCCCTCCAGTTCTGCCCAACTCCCTTCTCCTTTCTATCTTCCCATGTCCTCCATGCTATTTCTTATGCTCCACATATAAGCAAAACCATATGATACTTGACTCTCTCTGCTTGATTTATTTCACTCAGCATAATCTCTTTCCCTCCCATCCATGTTGATAAAAAAAAAAGTTGGATATTAATCTTTTCTGATGGAGACATTATACTCCATAGTATATATGGACCACCTCTTCTTTTTCCACTCGTCAGTTGAAGGGAATCTTGGTTCTTTCCACAGTTTGGTGACAGTGGACATTGCTGCTATGAATATTGGGGTGCAGATGCCCCTTCCTTTCACTACACCTGTATCTTTGGAGTAAATACCCAGTAGTGCAATTGCAGGGTCATAGGGAAGTTCTATTTTATTTTTTAAAGAAATCTTTACATTGTTTTCCAAAGTGTCTGCACCACCTTGCATTCCCACCAACAGTGTAAGAGGGTTCCCCTTTCTCCACATCCTCTCCAACACTTCTTGTTTCATGTCTTGTTAATTTTTGCCATTCTAACTGGTGTAAGGTGGTATCTCAATGTGGTTTTAATCTGAATCTCCCTGATGGCTAGTGATGATGAACATTTTTTCATGTGTCTGATAGCCATTTGTATGTCTTCATTGGAGAAATATCTGCTCATGTTTTCTGCCCATTTTTTTACATGATTATATTTTGTCTCTGGGTTGAGTTTGAGGAGTTCTTTATAGATCTTGGGTATCAGCCCATTGTCTGTATTGTCATTTGTGAATATCTTCATCTCACATCCTGTTTCAAGGAATCAGTAAGGTTTTTGAATGTATCTATGGAAGCATAGGGAAAATGTCATGTACTTAACATCAAGACACAACCCTTGATAGAAACAGCCTTACAATTAACAACACCTCCTGAAGTGAAAAACATGCTCCATGTCCCAACTTCATGGGAAAGCATAAAGGAGGTGCCATATACTGAAATCTGAGGTTCCAGTCTAGATAAAATGCAACCCTCCAGGAACAACTTGTTTCATGAATATAGAAAGGTTCTCTTGAGGAAATGTGGAGACATATGGAAAGGGTGATGCAGTGAACTCTAAGAAGCCATGACCCTGCCATGACACTGGCATTCCATGATCATCACTGATCTCACAGAAGAAGGAGTTTCAAAAGTTTATACAAAAGCAAAAGGAAATGGCCATATACACCAAAGCCTGAGCTTCAACCTGTTCCAAAGCCTGTGTGAATAAACAAGGCAAGTGCCATATACTTACTTCACTTTGCAAAGCAAGACAGTTTGGCAGGTTTCCACTGATGTCATTTTTCAAAAGTGGATGTGGAGGCACAAAGTGCCCTATACTTCACTCTGAGAAACAAGACTCTCTAGACTGTATTGTGCAACTAACTAATATCATGTGTCAGGGATTCAGGGGAGTTCTTTTTTTTTTAAGATTTTACTTATTTATTTGACAGAAAAAGATCACAAGTAGGCAGAGAGGCAGACAGAGAGAGAGAAGGGGGGAAGCAGGCTCCCTGCCGAGCAGAGAGCTTGATGCGGGACTCGATCCCAGGACCCTGAGATCATGACCTGAGCTGAAGGCAGAGACCTAACCCACTGATCCACTCAGGGACCCTTCAGGGGAATTCTTGAGTATAACTGTGGAAGCATAAGAAAAGTGGCATGTACTTGACACCAAGACACATCCCCTGGGAGAAACAGCCTTGCAACTCATATCTTCCCCTGAAGTGATAAGCAATGGCTTTACTGTGAGGGAAAGAATAAGAGATGTGCCATATACTGAAGTCTGAGAACACAGTCTGCTTAAACACAACCCTTCAGGAACAAGTTGTTTTTGAACACAGGTGTGTTCTCCTGAGGAACTGTGAAGGCATAAGGAACGGGTGATGCAGTGAAATCTAAGAAAGCACCACCCTATGAAGACAACAGGTTTCCACAAACATCATTGATCTGAAGGTAGAAGGAGTTTCAAAAGTTTGTGCTAATGCAGAAGGAAGTGGCCTTATAGTTACTGAAGCCTGAGCCTCACCTTGTTCCAAAGGTTCTGTGAATGAACAAAGCAGGTGCCACATACTTACATAACTTTGCAAAGTGAGTATGTATCGGCAGGGTTCCACTGATGTCTTCTGTCCTGAAAATAAAATCATGTTACAAAAGTGGGTGTGGGAGCATAATGAAAGTGTCCTATAGTTAACTCTCAGAAATAAGATTCTCTAGGCTGAATCATTCACCTAACATCTTGTTTCAAGGAATAAAAAGAGTTGTCAAATTTATCTGTAGAAGCATGAGGAGAGCGGCATGTACTTAACCCCAAGACACAAACCTTCAGATATACAGTCTAACAACTCATATATTCCCCTGAAGCAACAAGCAATGTCCCAACTGCTTGGGAAAGCCTAAGGGAGGTGCCATATACTGAAGTCCAAGAACCCGTATGGCTTAAACTCAACCCTTCAGGAACAACACATTTGGTAAAGACAGAGGCATCCTTCTGAGGAATTTAGGAGGCATAAGGAAAGGGTATTGCAGTGAACTCTTAAGAAACCATCATGTTGTCATGACATGGGCTTTTCAATAACATCTTTGATCTGAAGGTAGGAGAGTTTCAAATTTCTTGCTAAAGCAGAAGGAAATAGCCATATAATTATTGAAGCCTGAACCACACCTTGTTCCAAAGGCTGTGAGAATAAAAAAGTCATGTGACATATACTTACTTAACATTGCAAAACATGTCTTATGAGAGGTTTCACTGATGTCTTCTTTCCTGAAGAGAATCATGTTACAAAAGGATATGTGGGAGCATAATGAAAGTGCTCTTTACTTCAATCTGAGAAACAAGTCTCTAGACTGGATTGTTCAACTAACAAATAGTGTCAGGGATTAAGGAAAGTTTTTGAGTGTACCTGGGGAAGCATAAGTGGCATTAACATAATGCAAGAAACAAACCTTGAGAGAAATAGTCCTGAAATTCACATCTTCCCCTGAAGTGACAAGCAATGTGTCAAAAAAACAAGGGAAACATAAGTGATGTGCCATATACAGAGGTCCAAGAACCCATTCTGGCTTGAAGGCAACCTTCCAGGAACAAATTATTTCATGAAGATAGAAACATTCTCCTGAAGAAGTGTGGGGGCAGAAGGAAAGGGCAATGTAGCAAACTCTAAGAAAGCACCATCCTGTGATGACAATGGCTTTCCACGAACATCACTACTCTGAAGATAGAAAAATTTTCAAAATTTGTTCTAATGTAGAAGGAAACAGCCATATACTTACCAAGCCTGAGCCTCACTTTGTTCAAAGGCTGTATGAATGAACAAGGCAAGTGTCATATACTTATCTTTCCAAAACAAGTCTGTGTGTATAGCAGGTTTCCACTCATGTCTTCTTCCCTGAATATAGAATCACTTTTCAAAAATGTGTGTGGGAAGATAAAGACAGTGCCATAAATGTCATCTTGAGAAATAAGGCTCTCTACACTGAATTGTTTACCTAACATCTTGTTTTATGGAGTCAGGAAATTTAGAATGTATCTGTGCTAGCATAAGGAAAGTAGCATGTTCTTCATCCTAAGACACAACCCTTGAGAAAAAGAGCCTTACTACTCAAATATTTACCTGAAGTGGCAACCAGGGTACCAGCTATGAGGGAAAGCTTAAGAGGGCGCCGTGTACTGAAGTATGAGCACACAGTCTGACTAGGATGCAACCCTCCAGGAACAACTTTTTTTGAGAAGAAAGAATCATTCTTGTTAGGATTGTGGAGGCATCAGGAAATGGGGATGCAGCAAAACCCTAAGAAACCACAACTGAATCATAACACTAGCTTTCTACGAACATCACTGATCTAAAGATAAGAGGAGTTGCAAAAGTTTGTGCTAAAGCAAAATGAAACCACCAAAAAAAAAAAATTACAAAGTCCAAGCCTCACCCTGTTCCTGTGAAAGAACAAGGCAAGTGCCATAAACTTATTTAACTTGGCAAAGCATGTCTGTGTGCATGCCAGTTTTCCGCTAATGTCTTCTGTCCTGAAATAGAATCACATTACAACAGAAAGTGTGGGAGCATAAAGACATAACCATTTGCTTCACTCTGAGAAACAAGATCATTCACCAAACAGCTTGTTTCAGAGAGTCCAGAGAGTTTTCAAATGTATCTGTGGAAGCATGAAGAGAGTACCATGTACTTAACCCAAAGACACAACCCTTGAGACAGAGAGCCTTACAACTCACATCTTCCCCTAAAGTGACAACTGCCCAACTGCATAAGAAAGCCTAAGGGAGGTGCCATATACCAGAGTCTGAGAACACATTCTGGATTAAACACAACCCGCCAGAAACAACTTTGTTTCATGAAGATAAACAATTTGTTTCATGAGGATAAAAGCCTTCTTGTGAGGAAGTGTGGAGGCATAAGGAAAAGGCGATAAAGTGAACTCTAAGAAACCATGACCTGTCATGCCACTGGCTTTCCATGAACTTCACTGAGCTGATAAGAAGGAGTTCTATAAGTTTTTGCAACTACTGGGTATTTACCCCAAAGATACAAATGTAAGGAAAAGAAGGGCCATCTGTACCCCAATGTTTATAGCAGCAATGGCCATGGTCGCCAAACTGTGGAAAGAACCAAGATGCCCTTCAATGGACAAATGGAGAAGGAAGATGTGGTCCATATACACTATGGAGCATTATGCCTCCATCAGAAAGGATGAATATCCAACTTTTGTAGCAACATAGACAGGACTGGAAGAGATTATGCTGAGTGCAATAAGTCAAGCAGAGAGAGTCAAGTATCATATGGTTTCACTTAATTGTGGAGCATAACAAATAGCATAGAGGACATGGGGAGTTAGAGAGGAGAAGGGAGTTGGGGGAAATTGGAAAGGGAGGTGAACCATGAGAGACTATGAACTCTAAAAAACAATCTGAGGGGTTTGAAGGGGCAGGTGGGTAGGAGGTTGGGGGAACCAGGTGGAGGGTATTAGAGAGGGCACGGATTGCATGGAGCACTGGGTGTTGTGCAAAAACAAGGAATACTGTTATGCTGAAAATAAATTTAAAAACTTTAAAAAAAAGTTTGTGCAAAAGGATAAGGAGACAGTCATATAATTACCAAAGCCTCAGCCTCACCTTGGTCCAAAGTCTGTATGAATGAACAAGGCAAGTGCCATATACTTACTTAACTTTGCAAAGCAAGTCTGTGTATAAGGCAGTTCTCCACTGATGTCTTCTGTCCTGAAAATAGAATCAAATCTCAAAAGGGTGTATGGGAACATAATGAAAGCTCTGTGTACTTCATTCTGAGAAACAAGACTCTCTAGGCTGAATCATTCACCTTATGTCTTGTTTCAGGGAGTCAGGACAGATATTGAATGTATTTGTGGAAGCATGAGGAAAGTGGCATGTACTTAACCCCAAGGCACAAACCTTCAGATGTACAGCATTACAACTCACATATTCTCCTAAAGCACCTAGAAATGCCCCCAACTGCATGGGAGAGTGTGAGAGAGGTGCCATGTACCAAAGACCAAGAACCCAGTCTGGCTTGAAGGCAATACTCCAGGAATAACTTGTTTCATGAAGATAGAAGTGTTCTCATGAGGAAGTGTTGAGGCATTATCAAAGGGCTAGGCAGTGAACTCTTAAGAAATCAGCTCCCAGTCATGACAACCCTTTCCATGAACAACACTGTTCTGAAAGTTTTCAAAGTCTGTGCTAAAGCAGAAGGAAATGGCCAAACACTTACCGAAGGCTGAGCCTCACCTTGTTTCAAGGGCTGTGTGACTGAATAAGGCAATTGTCTTATACTTACCAAAGTTTCAAAAGCAAATCTGTGTTTAAGGAAGGAGTCCACTGATGTCTTCTATCCTGAAAATTGAATCACATTACAAAAAGTGGAATGGGTGCATAATGGAAGTGCCATTACCTTCACTCTGAGAAACAAGACTCTCTGGGCTAAATCATCCACCTAACGTCTTGTTTCATGGTCACAAAAGATTTTGAATAGAACTTTGGAAGCATGAGGAAAGGGGCTTGCACTAAACCCCAAGACAAAACCTTTTAGAGAAAGAGCCCTTCAACTTATATCTTCTGTAATGACAAACAATGCCCCACCTGCATGAGAAAGGGAAAGGAAAGTGCCATATACCAAAGACCAAGAAGTCAGTCTGGCTTGAAGGCACTCCTCCAGGAATGATTTCTGTTATGAAGATAGAAGCAATCTCATGAAGAAGTGTGGAGGCATAAGGAAAGGTTGATGCAGCATGTGTATATAACCACCAGACACAGGTTTTCCATGAACATCACTGATCTGAAGGTAGAAGGAATTTCAAACATTTGTGCACAAGCAGAAGGATCTGGCCAAATACTAACCAAAGTCCAAGCCTCATCTTGTTCCAAAGGCTGTGTGAATGAACAAAGCAAGTGCCATATACTTACTTATCTTTGCAAAGCATGTCTGTGTGTACAACGGCATTCCACTGATATCCTGTCTTGAATATAGAATTCATGTTTCAAAATGGGGCGTGGGAGCATAAAGACAGTTCTGTTTACTTCATCCTGAGAAACAAGACACTCTAGACTGGATCGTTCACCTAACAGCTTGTTTCAGGGAGTTCAGAGTTTTCAAGTGTACCAGTGGGAGCATGAGGAAAGTGGCATGTAGTTAACCCCAAGACACAACCCTTGACAGAAACAGCCTTAAAAATCACATCTTCCCATGAAGCATGTATAAATTTCACAACCTTGTGGGAAAGCTTAAAGGAGGTGTCATATAATGAAGCCTGAGAACCCATTCTGTCAGAAACACAACCCTCCAGGAATAACTTGTTTCATGAAAATAGATGAATTCTCATGAGAAAGCACGCAGACATAAGGAAACAGTGACGCAACAAACTCTAATAAGACACCACCATGTCATGACACTGGCTTTTCATGAATATCACTAATCTGAAGTAGGGAGCAGGGGTAAGATGGCAGAGAAGTAAGGGACCCTGTTTCAACTGGTCCCCTAAAGTGAGCTAATTATCTACCAGTACACTCTGAATACCCATGGAAATCATCATGAGATGTAGGATTATACACTTTTAGATCTCTATGGGGACAGAAGACATCAGTAAAGAGATAAAGTGAGTAGGAATTGAACAGATATCTGAGTATAAACAGAAGCAGGAGGGAGGCACCAGAAGTGACCCATTGGAAAGTACTACCCCAAGAGTACCTTGTGATTGGGGTCCAGCATTAACTTGGAGTCTGGTTAAAATTGGAAGCGGAGGGGCGCCTGGGTGGCTCAGTGGGTTAAGCCACTGCCTTCGGCTCAGGTCATGATCTCAGGGTCCTGGGATTGAGTCCCGCATCGGGCTCTCTGCTCAGCAGGGAGCCTGCTTCCCTTCCTCTCTCTCTGCCTGCCTCTCTGACTACTTGTGATCTCTCTGTGTCAAATAAATAAATAAAATCTTAAAAAAAAAAAAAATTGGAAGCGGAGGTGGATCATGAGAGACTATGGACTCTGAAAAACAATCTGAGGGGTTTGAAGTTGCGGGGGTTGGGAGGTCGGGGTACCAGGTAGTGGGTATTATAGAGGGCACAGATTGCATGGAGCACTGGGTGTGGTGAAAAAATAATGATACTGTTATGCTGAAAATAAATAAATGAAAAAAAAAATTAAAAAAAAAGCACTCAAAAAGAGCAAAACCTCTTTAGGAGCAACTGGTAGAATTGGGTGGGCATAGGCAGAGGCCTAAGCCCATGGACCCAGGACGACCACCGCCAGAGACCACCCCTTCCAGAGAGAGTGCGGCAAAGCCTCCAGGCCCTTGTCCCTGGGCCTCCCACGACTTGCATCAGTGCTGGGCCAGGCACCCCCCAGCATGTGAGGGAGCCTGATGTGTGCAACAGCCAGCGCTCTCTAGAACCACAGCTTTTTGCACTCTGCACGTGCACTGCATGACCAGGGACTGAACCATGCTCCCTGCCTGTGCCTGAGAGTACTCTGTGTGGGTGCTTGACAGTGGGTGCTAAGTACCAGTTGAGAGTCTGAACACTCCCAGCCTAGGCTTGAAAATCTCAGCGAGTTATCTCTGGTCTACTGCAGTCCCAGCAAGGTGGCCACTGGAAGCGGGATTCCTGGACCAATATTGCTTGTGGTTTTAGTAGGGTTTTAGTAGCACAGAAGTGCAGAGACAAGCAGGGGTGCTTTGTGCGACCCCTTAGACTGTGACTGTGCCCTGCCTGTAAGGTTTTATAGGCGAGATAAACACACCAGGTGAAGTGGGTGCAAGGCAAGGTTTATTAAAGGCACTCCCCGGTGAAGTTTCAGGGCTCAGGAGAAGGGGAGCCAAGAAAGTTGCACCGGGAGGAGGTGGGCACCCTTGGGCGAGGTTCCTTGACTCTGGAAAGCAGAGTGGGGGAAGTCGCACTGGGAGGGAGTTGGCGGGGGTCTTTTATTTGTCTCCTGCATAGGTATCGGGTTACCTATGGAGACGTGACCTGGGCATGCATCCTTTTGGCGGGAGAGTCAAGGGTTAAGGAGGGGGTGTAGGCTGGAAGATGGAGGCGAGACCTCCGCGGTCATTTCCATTGCTCTTCCTGCGCTCCGGGAGCCTCAGGAGCCGCAGGTCATTTCTATTATTCCTTCTGCACTCCCGGAGCCCATCAACGCAACATTCTGACCTTTTTTTTTTTTTGGTGTAATAGGGGCGGTGACACAGATCTGGCTACTTCCTGCTGGCAAAGGGGCATCGTCATATGGTCCTTCGGATGTGGGTAGGCGGGTATAGGGATGCAGGAGGAATTGGTTGACAGTGACCTTGGAAACCTCATAGATGCGTTCCTGAATGAAGCGAAGAACACAGGGGGCGATTAGTGCTAATAGGCAGAGGAGAATAAGGGGACTTAGGATTGGAAGGAGGGTGTCGTTAAGGGGGAGAGCCACCATAGAGAGGGGTTTATTCCTGGGAGATGCCGGCCACCAAGGGAGTGACAGATTTTTGCCAGAGCACCGATATTGGTTTTGACTATACCAGATTTGTTGCTATAATAGCAGCATTCTTCATTGAGGAATAAACAGGTTCCTCCCTTGTCTGCGATGAGCAGGTCCAGGGCTCGCTGGTTCTGTAGGGCTACCTGGGCCACTGAAGTAATCTGCCATTGTAGGGATGCCAAAGACTGGGCTGAGGCCTCCACAGCTGTTCAGATCTGTTCAGATAAATCTCTGGTGGCATCTATGGAGTGAGCTAGGGCCCCAGTGCCCAGCCTGGTGGCCACTAGGGAAGATGCCAGGGAGGCCCCAACAATCAGGGGAAGAAACACAGCCCTTTTCTGTCGCTGGAGGGGGTCAGTGAGGATATCCACTTCAGCTTGTGTGTAGATGCTTAGTTGGGGGACCAGGGATTTTGGGATGCATAGGAGGGTGTCAGAGAACTTAGGGGTTTTTGACAGAGTGCCATTGCACCAAAAGAAACCTCCCAGAGGAGCATGAGTAGGGGAGGATGAATTAGTCAAATTGCATAAGGAAGGGTTTGGGGATGAGTAGCAGAATGGGAGTACTGGGTTTTGAGGATCAACAAATAGGCGAACATCCTGTAGAGTGATGGGTGCCGAAGAGGTAAGAGTGGGAGTGGTTATTTCAAAAGGCTGTGGTAAAGGTATCGCAATAAGGGGGTTGGCCCCAAGAGCTGCAAAGATGAAGCAGTGGGACAGGTTGCCCATACCGAAAAGGTTAGTCAGAGTAAGGACTTATTGAATCAGTTTAAGCCAGGAAAATGGGTCAGAATCCTGAGTAGAAGAGGGGAGTAGGGCGTTTCAAATTGCTTGTTCCTGGGCATGGATGGACCGTGACTGGCTCTGGAGGTCCTGAGGATTTTGGGGAGTGCTTCTGACATAGGCCCCATAGATGTGCAAGGAGGCCATTGGATAGGAATCAGAGGGTCATGTGTAAAGTTTGGCCTCAACTCCAGTAGCCCATCGTGGACCCCAAGGGTCAGGGATGGTGAGGTACCAAGCACTACTCCCATCAGTGGTGAAGCAATATCGGGAGTGCTGGTTTCCATAAATATCTAGTCAGGCCTTGTGCATTTTGCAGTAGGTATATGGGCAGCCCCCGTTTGTTTGGACCCAGTACATTCGGCAGTTAGGATGAGTTTGGTCATAGACGAAGCAGATAGTGGGGTTGGAGTGCCCCCGCTGAATGGAAAGGAAGGCAGGAATGGTGAAGTTGATAGAGGCCTGGCACCCTCCAGGCTGGCAATTGGTGGTAGCCAGTAGGCTAGACAGGGCAGTTTCCCCATGGGTCCAGTTTTCCCTCAGGTAAAAGCGCCACCTGAACTCAGGTGTGATGGACAAGTGGCTAGAGAGGGTTAGGAGGAAGGGGAGAGTGAGGAGAAGTGCGGGAAATCTGCAACTGCATTAGCCCCAGGGTTTGGGAAGTCCAGCCATCCTGTGGTGGAGCTGGTTTTAGATTGGAAATGTGTACCCACGGGTGGTGTCCTAGGAGTTTTGCCACTGTGGGACTTGTGAGAATAACAGTATGGGGGCAGTCCACCTAGGCTATAAGGACTTTGGGTGGAGTTCTCCTAGGAGAACTTGGTCCCCAGGATTTAGGGCCTGGGAGAAGTGTCCGCCCAGGCTGTCAGCGGCAGAGATGGCTGAATCTGCATGAGCCATTAGGAGGGCTCGTAAGAGGGTCAGATAATGGAGATAGCATAGGAGGGGTGGAGGAGAGGCAGGCAGGTTGTGATTGAGCAGGAAGAGCCTGCCATATAGGAGCTCAAAGGGGCTGAGTCCTGACGGCCAGGAGGGGAGGCCCTAAAGCGGATGAACACTAGTGGGAGAAGGGTTGGCCAAGAGAGGTTGGTTTCAAGAGTGAGTTTAGTGAGTTGTTTCTTGAGGAGGCTGTTGTCCCTCTCCACCTTACCCGAGGATTGGGGGTGATAGAGGATATGGAGTTTCCAGGTGATGTTGAGGCTCTCGAGATCTGTTGTGTTATGCTGGAGATAAAGGCCAGTCCATTGTCTGATTGTAGGGTTTGAGGGAGTCCAAACCTCGGGATGATGTGCTCAATGAGAATGGCAGCGACCAAGTCTGCTGTTTCCCTAGTGGTGGGGAATGCCTCGATCCAGCCTGTGAAGGTGTCCATGAGAATTAGTAGGTATCTAAAGGTTTTGTGTCGAGGCATGTGAGTAAAGTCAAATTGCCAGTCCTCGCCTGGCTGATGCCCTCGGAGCTGGTGGGTGGGTCCTGGTCTGTGGAGGCTGCCCTGGGCATTGACCACAGAACAGGTTCTGCAGGCCTGGTGTACCTCCTTAATGGTCTTTTGGAGGAAGGAGTGGTGAAAGAGAGGTTGGAGAAATTGCTATAGGGCCTTTGGACCGATGTGGAGAGACTGGTGGATGTCAGTGATGAGGGTGTGGATTAGGCTGTTCAGGAGGGCTATTTTGTCTTGGACAAAAATACCATCCCTTGACACCCAACCTGCCACCTAATGTTTTAAGGGCCCAAGTCTCCTCATCAGTGTATAAGGGACTGTGAGGAGTGTTGAGAAACAGGAGAGGGGCTGGGGAGGAGTTTAAGGCCATCTGTCAGGCAATAGAGTCAGCCTTGCTATTCCCCAAAGAGATGGGGTCCTTGGAGGCCTGATGACCATGGCAGTGGACAATAGCCACCTCAGTAGGGTACTTGAGAGCCTCAAGGAGTTTGGCAATAAGAGGCCCGCTGACTCGCTGACTATGGGTTTTCCCTTGGTTGTGAGAAATCCCATTTGTTGCCAGAGGACAGAATGAGTGTGGGTAATAAGGAAAGCATATTTGGAATCAGTATAAATAGTGACCCATTGGCCCTCAGATAAGTGAAGGGCCCTGGTAAGAGCCACGAGTTCTGCCTTTTGAGAAGTAGTCCCAGTGGGAAGGGGGGCTACTTCTATGACTGCATCCAGGATGACCACTACATAGGCCACATGTCGCCATCCATCTGGAGCTATGAGGGAGCTCCCATCCACAAACAGAGTGCAATCAGGGTTAGGCAGCGGCTGGTCCGAAAGTCCTGGATTGGAGGGAGAGAGTTCTTCCAGGAATTGAGAACAGGAGTGGAGAGGAGTGGAGGTAAATGAAGGTGTTGGCAAGAGAGTGGCAGTATTTAAGCGAGGGGAGACAGAAAGTGCAACCTGGGGGTTTTCTATGAATAGCAGGTGGTAGAGTTGGAGATGGGAAGGAGTGAGTTGTGCCAAGGATTTGTGACTGACTAAGTCCATCAGACAATGGGGGGAGAAGACTGTGAGGGGCTGTCCTAAGGTAAGTTTGAGGGCTTCCTTTGTAAAAGAAGTAGCTGCTGCTAGGGCCCTGAGGCAGGGCTGCCATCCCTGAGCAGTGACATCTAGTTGCTTGGAGAGATAGGCCACCGCCTGGTAGGTGGGACCAGTTGGTTGGGCCAGAAGGCCTGTGGCCAGCCCAGACCTTTTGTCAGTGAAAAGGTGAAAAGGCTTTGAAGGGTCAGGCAAGGCCAGACTCAGTCCTGAAATGAGGTGGTTCCTGAGCTGGTAGAACAGACGTCTGATGGATCCTGGGTCAGTTAGAGGTCCCTGGGGTGTGTCTTTGGCAGCCCTGTATAAGGGTCGGGCCAGAATGGCAAAATTGGGAATCCAGTATCTAAAAAATCCCACCCGTCCTAGAAATAACAGTATATCATCTGCGTTATGAGGGGGTTGTAGGTCCTGTAGAAGGCGGATATGATCTCCTGTAAGGGATTTAGAAGTGGGAGTTAGTAATATTCCCAAGTAGGTGACTGAGGGAGAGAGTTGGGCCTTGGCGGGTGTCACTCGGTATCCCTTGGAGCCAAGGAAACTGAGCAGAGTGGTGGTATCCTCCTGAGAGGAGGGGAGGGAAGGGCTGCAGAGGAGGATATCATCTACATATTGGAGGAGAGTGCTGGCCATGAGGGTGCACTGTTGGAGATCTCTGGCCAGGGCCTGACCAAAGATGTGAGGGCTATCTCGGAAGCCCTGGGGTAGGACCATCCAGGTTAGCTGTCTAGAAACGTGTGTTTCCGGGTCCTCCCAGGTGAAGGTGAAGAGGAAATAGGAGTCCGGATGAAGGGGAATCATAAAGAATGCATCCTTGAGATCCAGGACAGAGAATTGGGTAGTGTGTGGGAACATTGGAAAGGAGTCTAGGGGTTAGGCACAACCGGATGGAGTGGGACTACTGCCTCGTTAATAAGTCTCAGGTCCTATACAAGGTGATAGGCTCCTGAGGGCTTTTTAATAGGCAGGATGGGAGTGTTGCATGGAGAGTTAATGGGGATAAGGAGACCCTGCTGCTGGAGGCGGTAGATAATGGGTTTAAGTCCTTGCTGGTGGGTCATTGAAATAGGGAACTGTGGACGGGATAGAAATGTAGACTTGTCCTTGAGTCGTATCCTGACTGGGGTGTGATGGGTTGCTACTATAGGTCTGGAAATATCCCATACCTGCGGGTATACAGAGGGGAGACAGTCCGGGATAGGGGCAAGTCAGAGGGGAGCAAAGGGAGGATGGGATGAGCCGAAGTCGAGGGGGAGGGAGAGAGACAAATGATGGCCTGTAGTTTGTGGAGGATGACCCTGCCTAGTAGGGGAACGGGGCAGGAAGGGATAATGAGAAAGGAGTGTGAGAAAGGGAGCCTATCCAGGTTGCACGTAAGGGGTGGGGTGGCCTTTGGAGTGGAGCAAGTACCACCAATTCCCATAACTGCAACTGGGGAGGGAGAGTAGGACCTGAGTAGGAAGGCAGGACAGAATAGGTAGCCCCCGTGTCCAACAGAAAGGAAATGGACTTACCTGCTACCTGGACCATGACCCTGGGCTCGGCATAGGTGAGAGGGGTGTCCGAGTCTGGGCTCCGTCAGTCATCCTCCAATCCAAGTTGGAAGGCAGGACTTACCATCTCAGGGTTTCCCCTGTGTGGAGGCGCTGGGAATCCCCCAAGGCTGGGGCAGTCTGATTTCCAGTGGCCCATCATGCAGCATTAAGGGCACGGCCTAGTAGGCGCTTTTGGATTGGGCCATTGACGGGCCGGGTGTCCCTGGACTCCACACTTGAAACAGGTCCCCAGAGGGATGCGGTTAGGTGCTCCCATCTGTTGACCCTCAGAACCTGCTTGCCTTGGGGCTGCTACCAGGGCTTGGATCTGCAGTTGGACCTTCTGTTGAAGTCTGGCATGGCGCTTAAGTTCTGCTGCCTCCTCTCAGGAATTAAAGACTTTAAATGCCATTTTTATCTATCAGAAATGGGAGCTTGAGGGCCTTCCTCTGCTTTCTTTAATTTTTTCCGAATGTCAGCAGCTGACTGAGAAATAAAGTGAGTAGCTAAAACAGTCACCCCTCCTGGAGAAGCCAGGTCTAGGCGAGTGTATTGAGTCAGCGCCTCAGTAAGTCGGTTAAGGAACATGGCCGGGTTCTCATTAGGTTCCTGAATGACCTCCCTAAGTTTATCATAGTTGACTGCCTTATTAGAGGCAGCCCGCACGCTGGCGATAAGGCATTGGACCATGCGGTCATGGTGCTGGCGGCCATCTTGGCCATCTTGGTAGTCCCATTCAGGCTCTGTGGCTGGGACCCCCTGAGCGCCAACCGGCATGGTGGCATCAGTAAGATTGACCTGATCAGCATACTCTTGGGCTGCAGCCTGAATGCACTCCCTCTCCTCTGTGGTGAGGGTGGTAGTTTGGAACACATGTAGGTCATGCCAGGTGAAGTCATAGGCTTGGGCCAGATATTGGAATTCCTTTATATAGTTATAAGGTTTGGCCGAAAATGAGCCCAAACGTTTCAAGTTTGGGAAAGGTCTTGTAGAGAGAAGGGCACATGAACTCGAACAACTCCCTCAACTCCAGCAAGCTCCCTTAGGGGGCAGACTAAATCAGGGGAGGGTTTTTGAGCCTTACTGTGGGTGGAGGTGGGAGGGGAGGATGGAGGGGATGTGAGGGGAGGTTCAGGGGGGCCACACCAGGAGCGAATTCAGGTTTTGGGGGTTGAGGGGATGAGATGGGGGGTCAGGGTGGAAGGGATCAAAATGGGGGTGGTTGGAGCAGGGGGGTTAGGGGGCATAGGGAGAGAGGGGACTTGGGGTAAGGGGTCATGGTAAGGAGGAGGAGAAGGAGGAACTGGTGGCCCTCTTATTGGTGGGTGGGTGAAGCTCTCTGGGGGTTCAGAGAGGGGAGACAGGGAGGAGAGGTCCGGGTCTTTGGGAGCAGTGGGTGGCAGAGTAGGGGGAGGGGAGCAGGCCAAGAGGACCTGTGAAGTGGAGCAGAGAGAGCAAAGTGAGAGGCGAGAGTGCAGAATCCAGAAAGTCTGAACATAAGGGACCATTTTGCCTTGGCTTTTGCAGAGATTGCCTAGATCTATGAGAATCTGATAGTCAAATGTGCCTTCCGGAGGCCACTGAGACTGTCTAATTGGTATTGTGGCCAAGCAATGGTAAAATAATGTATTATACATCACCTTCGCAGGTCCTGGTCCAGTTCCAGGGTTTTAAGATTGTCCAGCAGGCACCCCGGAGTGTTTTAGAGTCAAATTTGGATTGGGAGGTCCCCATACTTCGTTGCTGGGCAACCCGAGAGCTGGAGGAAGGCGTCCCCTTGTCCACCACTGGGTTGTGGAAAAACTGTGTTGACTGCCATAGAGGTTAGGATGTCTAGCATCCTCTCAGAGTCACGGAGATCACCTGGTGAACAACGGGGTCCGCCCTGATGCAGCCATGATTAGGGAAGGGCTTTCTGGAAGGAGGCTTGAAATCAGGGAACTCACCATGGCTTTGGAAGTGGTGTTCGGGAAGGCGGGTCCTTGTCTGGCTAGGGAGAGGAGAACCTCCCCACTGGGGTGGGGGGATCAATCTCCTCCCAGGTTTTGGGCACCAAATATCAGGTTTTATAGGCGAGATAAACAGGACACCAGGCAAAGTGGGTGCAAGGCAAGGTTTCTTTTCTTTATTTTTTTATTAATTTTTTATTTTTTATAAACATATATTTTTATCCCCAGGGGTACAGGTCTGTGAATCACCAGGTTTACACACTTCACAGCACTCACCAAAGCACATACCCTCCCCAATGTCCATAATCCCACCCCCTTCTCCCAAACCCACTCCCCCCAGCAACCCTCAGTTTGTTTTGTGAGATTAAGAGTCACTTATGGTTTGTCTCCCTCCCAATCCCATCTTGTTTCATTGATTCTTCTCCTACCCACTTAAGCCCCCATGTTGCATCACCACTTCCTCATATCAGGGAGATCATATGATAGTTGTCTTTCTCTGCTTGACTTATTTCGCTAAGCATGATACGCTCTAGTTCCATCCATGTTGTCACAAATGGCAAGATTTCATTTCTTTTGATGGCTGCATAGTATTCCATTGTGTATATATACCACATCTTCTTGATCCGTTCATCTATTGATGGACATCTAGGTTCTTTCCATAGTTTGGCTATTGTGGACATTGCTGCTATAAACATTCGGGTGCACGTGCCCCTTTGGATCACTACGTTTGTATCTTTAGGGTAAATACCCAATAGTGCAATTGCTGGGTCATAGGGCAGTTCTATTTTCAACATTTTGAGGAACCTCCATGCTGTTTTCCAGAGTGGCTGCACCAGCTTGCATTCCCACCAACAGTGTCGGAGGGTTCCCCTTTCTCCGCAGCCTCGCCAGCATCTGTCATTTCCTGACTTGTTGATTTTAGCCATTCTGACTGGTGTGAGGTGATATCTCATTGTGGTTTTGATTTGTATTTCCCTGATGCCGAGTGATGTGGAGCACTTTTTCATGTGTCTGTTGGCCATCTGGATGTCTTCTTTGCAGAAATGTCTGCTCATGTCCTCTGCCCATTTCTTGATTGGATTATTTGTTCTCTGGGTGTTGAGTTTGCTAAGTTCTTTATAGATTCTGGACACTAGTCCTTTATCTGATATGTCATTTGCAAATATCTTCCCCCATTCTATCAGTTGTCTTTTGATTTTGTTAACTGTTTCCTTTGCTGTGCAAAAGCCTTTGATCTTGATGAAATCCCAATAGTTCATTTTTGCCCTTGCTTCCCTTGCCTTTGGCGTTGTTCCTAGGAAGATGTTGCTGCAGCAGAGGTCGAAGAGGTTGCTGCCTGTGTTCTCCTCAAAGATTTTGATGGATTCCTTTCGCACATTGAGGTCCTTCATCCATTTTGAGTCTATTTTTGTGTGTGGTGTAAGGAAATGGTCCAATTTCATTTTTCTGCATGTGGCTGTCCAATTTTCCCAGCACAATTTATTGAAGAGGCTGTCTTTTTTCCATTGGACATTCTTTCCTGCTTTGTCGAAGATTAGTTGACTGTAGAGTTGAGGGTCTATTTCTGGGCTCTCTATTCTGTTCCATTGATCTATGTGTCAGTTTTTGTGCCAGTACCATGCTGTCTTGATGATGACAGCTTTGTAATAGAGCTCGAAGTCCGGAATTGTGATGCCACCAACGTTGGCTTTCTTTTTCAATATTCCTTTGGCTATTCAAGGTCTTTTCTGGTTCCATATAAATTTTAGCATTATTTGTTCCATTTCTTTGAAAAAGATGGATGGTACTTTGATAGGAATTGCATTAAATGTGTAGATTGCTTTAGGTAGCATAGACATTTTCACAATATTTATTCTTCCAATCCAGGAGCATGGAACATTTTTCCATTTCTTTGTGTCTTCCTCAATTTCTTTCATGAATACTTTATAGTTTTCTGAGTATAGATTCTGTGTCTCTTTGGTTAGCTTTATTCCTAGGTATCTTATGGTTTTGGATGCAATTGTAAATGGGATTGACTCCTTAATTTCTCTTTCTTCTGTCTTGCTGTTGGTGTAGAGAAATGCAACTGATTTCTGTGCATTGATTTTATATCCTGACACTTTAGTGAATTCCTGTATAAGTTCTAGCAGTTTTGGAGTGGAGTCTTTTGGGTTTTCCACATATAGTATCATATCATCTGCGAAGAGTGATAATTTGACTTCTTCTTTGCCGATTTGGATGCCTTTAATTTCCTTTTGTTGTCTGATTGCTGAGGCTAGGACCTCTTACTAGAGGTTGAATAGCAGTGGTGATAATGGACATCCCTGCCATATTCCTGACCTTAGCGGAAAAGCTTTCAGTTTTTCTCCATTGAGAATGATATTTGCGGTGGGGTTTTCATAGATGGCTTTGATGATATGGAGGTATGTGTCCTCTATCCCTACACTTTGAAGAGTTTTGATCAGGAAGGGATGCTGTACTTTGTCAAATGCTTTTTCAGCATCTATTGAGAGTATCATATGGTTCTTGTTCTTTCTTTTATTGATGTGTTGTATCACATTGACTGATTTGCGGATGTTGAACCAACCTTGCAGCCCTGGAATAAATCCCACTTGGTCGTGGTGAATAATCGTTTTAATGTACTGTTGAATCCTATTGGCTAGTATTTTGTTAAATATTTTCGCATCTGTGTTCATCAAGGATATTGGTGTATAGCTCTCTTTTTTGGTGGGATCCTTGTCTGGTTTTGGGATCAAGGTGATGCTGGCCTCATAAAATGAGTTTGGAAGTTTTCCTTCCGTTTCTATTTTTTGGAACAGTTTCAGGAGAATAGGAATTAGTTCTTCTTTAAATGTTTGGTAGAATTCCCCCGGGAAGCCGTCTGGCCCTGGGCTTTTGTTTGTTTGGAGATTTTTAATGACTGTTTCAATCTCCTTACTGGTTATGGGTCTGTTCAGGCTTTCTATTTCTTCCTGGTTCAGTTGTGGTAGTTTATATGTCTCTAGGAATGCATCCATTTCTTCCATATTGTCAAATTTATTGGCGTAGAGTTGCTCATAGTATGTTCATATAAAAGTTTGTATTTCTTTGGTGTTAGTTGTGATCTCTCCTCTTTTATTCATGATTTTATTTATTTGGGTCCTTTCTCTTTTCTTTTTGATAAGTCTGGCCAGGGGTTTATCAATTTTATTAATTCTTTCAAAGAACCAGCTCCTACTTTCATTGATTTGTTCTATTGTTTTTTTTTTTTGGTTTCTATTTCATTGATTTCTGCTCTGATCTTTATGATTTCTCTTCTCCTGCTGGGCTTAGAGTTTCTTTCTTGTTCTTTCTCCAGATCCTTTAGGTGTAGGGTTAGGTTTTGTACCTGAGACCTTTCTTGTTTCTTGAGAAAGGCTTGTACCGCTATATATTTTCCTCTCAGGACTGCCTTTGTTGTGTCCCACAGATTTTGAACCGTTGTATTTTCATTATCATTTGTTTCCATGATTTTTTTCAGTTCTTCTTTAATTTCCTGGTTGACCCATTCATTCTTTAGAAGGATGCTGTTTAGTCTCCATGTATTTGGGCTCGTTCCAAACTTCCTTTTGTGGTTGAGTTCTAGCTTTAGAGCATTGTGGTCTGAAAATATGCAGGGAATGATCCCAATCTTTTGATACTGGTTCAGTCCTGATTTAGGACCGAGGATGTGATTGATCTATTCTGGAGAATGTTCCATTTGCACTAGAGAAGAATGTGTATTCTGTAGCTTTGGGATGAAATATTCTGAATATATCTGTGATGTCCATCTGGTCCAGTGTATCCTTTAAGGCCTTTATTTCCTTGCTGATCTTTTGCTTGGATGATCTGTCCATTTCAGTGAGGGGAGTGTTAAAGTCCCCTACTATTATTGTATTATTGTTGATGTGTTTCTTTGATTTTGTTATTAATTGGTTTATATTGTTTTTCTTGACTCCTCCCACGTTGGGGGCATAGATATTTAAAATTGTTAGATCTTCTTGTTGGACAGACCCTTTGAGTATGATATAGTGTCCTTCCTCATCTCTTATTATAGTCTTTGGCTTAAAATCGAATTGATCTGATATAAGGATTGCCACTCCTGCTTTCTTCTGATGGCCATTAGCATGGTAAATTTTTTTCCACCCCCTCACTTTAAATCTGGAGGTGTCTTCAGAGTTTCTTGGAGGCAACATATGAGTTTCTTGGAGGCAACATATAGATGGGTTTTGTTTTTTTATCAATTCTGATACCCTGTGTCTTTTGACAGGGGCATTTAGCCCATTCACATTCAGGGTAACTATTGAGAGATATGAATTTAGTGCCATTGTATTGCCTGTAAGGTGACTGTTACTGTATATGTTCTCTGTTCCTTTCTGATCTACCACTTGTAGGCTCTCTCTTTGCTTAGAGGACCCCTTTCAATATTTCCTGTAGAGCTGGTTTGGTATTTGCAAATTCTTTCAGTTTTTGTTTTTCCTGTAAACTTTTAATCTCTCCTTCTATTTTCAATTATAGCCTAGCTGGATATAGTATTCTTGGCTGCATGTTTTTCTCGTTTAGTGCTCTGAAAATATCATGCCAGCTCTTTCTGGCCTGCCAGGTCTCTGTGGATAAGTCAGCTGCCAATCTAATATTTTTACCATTGTATGTTACAGACTTCTTTTCCCGGGCTGCTTTCAGGATTTTCTCTTTGTCACTGAGACTTGTAAATTTTACAATTAGGTGACGTGGTGTGGGCCTATTCTTATTGATTTTGCAGGGCGTTCTCTGAAACTCCTGAATTTTGATGCTCGTTCCCTTTGCCATATTGGGGAAATTCTTCCCAATAATTCTGTCCAGTATACCTTCTGCTCCCCTCTCTCTTTCTTCTTCTTCTGGAATCCCAATTATTCTAATGTTGTTTCGTCTTATGGTGTCACTTATCTCTCGAATTCTCCCCTCGTGGTCCAGTAGCTGTTTGTCCCTCTTTTGCTCAGCTTCTTTATTCTCTGTCATTTGGTCTTCTATATCACTAATTCTTTCTTCTGCCTCATTTATCCTAGCAGTGAGAGCCTCCATTTTTGATTGCACCTCATTAATAGCTTTTTTGATTTCAACTTGGTTAGATTTTAGTTCTTTTATTTCTCCAGAAAGGGCTTTTATAATTCTCGAGAGGGTTTCTCTAATATCTTCCATGCCTTTTTCGAGCCCGGCTAGAACCTTGAGAATTGTCATTCTGAACTCTAGATCTGACATATTACCAATGTCTGTATTGATTAGGTCCCTAGCCTTCGGTACTGCCTCTTGTTCTTTTTTTTGTGTTGAATTTTTCCATCTTGTCATTTTCTCCAGATAAGATATGAAGGGGCTAGTAAAATACTAAAAGGGTGGCAACAACCCCAGGAAAATATGCTTTAACCAAATTAGAAGAGATCCAAAATCGTGGGAGGGGGGGGAGAAAGGGGATAAAAAGAGGTTCAGAAAGGAAGAAAGAAAAAAAAAAGAAAAAAGAGAAAAAAAAGAAAAGAATTTAAAAAAAGAAAATACCTAAGAAAAATGTAAAAAAGAAAAAATATATATATTAGATAAACTAGTAAAAAATCGTTAAAAAAGAAAAAGTAACAGTTAAAAAAAAAAATTTTACCCGAAGGCGAGAAAAAAAAAAAAACAAAAAATGAAAAAGAAAAAAATTAAATTAACTGCAAGACTAAAAAAAAATCACAGGGAAAAAGCCATGAGTTCTGTGCTTGGCTTTCTCCTCCTCTGGAATTCTGCTGCTCTCCTTGGTATTGAAACCTCACTCCTTGGTAGGTGAACTTGGTCTCAGCTGGATTTCTTGTTGATCTTCTGGGGAGGGGCCTGTTGTAGTGATTCTCAAGTGTCTTTGCCCCAGGTGGAATTACACCGCCCTTACCCGGGGCCGGGGTGAGTAATCCGCTCGGGTTTGCTTTCAGGAGCTTTTGTTCCCTGAGCGGTTTCCGTAGTGTTCCGGAGGACGGGAATACAAATGGCGGCCTCCTGGTCTCTGGCCCGGAGGAGCCGAGAGCCCAGGGCCGCACTCCTCAGTGCGCCCTCAGAGAACAGCTCCCAGTTACTCCCGTCTGCCTGACCTCCAGCCATGCTCCGAGCTCATCGAGCCTGCGATCGGTTCAAGGTAATACCGAGCTGCGAGCTCTTGTAGCCGGCATTCCCGTCCCAATACCTGCAAGCTCTGCGACACTCAGACACCCCCGATCCTTCTGTGACCCTGCGGGACCTGAGGCCACGCTGACCCCGCGTGGGCTTCCTCCCGGTTTAGCCTCTGGAGCGATGTCCCTCAGCGGAACAAACTTTTAAAAGTCCTGATTTTGTGCGCGGTTGCTCTGCCGCTTGCCGGGAACCGGTCCCTCCCCCCAGGGTCTATCTTCCCGTCGCTTTGGATTCACTTCTCTGCCGGTCCTTCCTTTCAGAAAGTGATTGTCTGTTTCCAGAATTGCTGTTCTTCTTGTCTTCGATCTGCTGATGGATTTTCAGGTGTTTGCAATCTTTAGATAAGCTATTTAGCTGATCTCCGGCTAGCTGAAGTAGTCTCAGCCTGCTACTTCTCCGCCATCTTGACTCCTCAAGGCAAGGTTTATTAAAGGCACTCTCTGGTGAAGTTTCAGGGCTCAGGAGAAGGGGATCCAAGAAAGTTGCACCAGGAGGAGGTGGGCACCCTCAGGCGAGGTTCGGTGACTCTGGAAAGCAGAGTGGGGGAAGTCGCTCTGGGAGTGAGTTGGCAGGGTATTTTTTTTTTTAAAGATACATTTTTTTATTTATTTAGTTTTAGTTTTAGTTTTTTTTAACTTTTTTATTTTTTTAAATTTCTTCTTTATTTATTTTCGGCTTAACAGTATTCATTATTTTTCCATTACATCCAGTGCTCCATGCAATCCGTGCCTCTCTAATACCCACCACCTGGTACCCCAAACTACCACCCACCCCCCAATTCAAACACCTCAGATTGTTTTATTAAGTCCATAGTCTTTCATGGTTCAACTCCCCTTCTAGTTTCCCCAAACTCCCTTCTTCTCTCTAACTCCCCATGTTCTCCATGCTATTTGTTATGCTCCACAAATAAGTGAAACCATATGATAATTGACTCTCTCTGCTTGACTTATTTCACTCAGCATAATCTCTTCCAGTCCCATCCATGTTGCTACAAAAATTGGGTATTCGTCCTTTCTGATGGAGGCATAATACTCCAGAGTGTATATGGACCACATCCTCCTTATCCAGTCATCCATTGAAGGGCATCTTGTTTCTTTCCACAGTTTGGCGACCATGACCATTGCTGCTATAAACATTGGGGCACAGATGGCCCTTCTTTTCACAATATCTGTATCTTTCGGGTAAATACCCAGGAGTGCAATGGCAGGGTCCTAGGGAAGTTCTATTTTTAATTTCTTTAGTTATCTCCACACTGTTCTCCAGAGGCTGCACCAACTTGCATTCCCACAAACAGTGGAAGAGGGTTCCCCTTTCTCCACATCCTCTCCAACACATGTTGTTTCCTGTCTTGCTAATTTGGGCCATTCCAGCTGGTGTAAGGTGATATCTCAATGTGGTTGTTGGGTTTTTTTTCCTATTTATTTATTTTCATCATAATAGTATCATTTTTTTCACCACACGCAGTGCTCCATGCAATCTGTGCCTCTATAATACCCACCACCTGGTAACCCGACCTCCCACACCCCACCACTTCAAACCACTCAGATTGTATTTCAGAGTCCATAAACTCTCATGATTCACCTCCCCTTCCAATTTACCCCAACCCCCTTGTCTCTAACTCCCCATGTCCTCCATGCTTTTTGTTATGCTCCACAAATAAGTGAAACCATATGATAATTGACTCTCTCTGCTTGACTTATTTCACTCAGCATAATCTCTTTCAGTCCCATCCATGTTGCTACAAAAGTTGGGTATTCGTCCTTTCTGATGGAGGCATAGTACTCCATAGTGTATATGGACCACATCCTCCTTATCCAGTCATCCATTGAAGGGCATTTTGTTTCTTTCCACAGTTTGGCGTCTGTGGCCATTGATGCTACAAACATTGGGGTACAGATGGCCCTTCTTTTCACGACATCTGTATCTTTGGGGTAAATACCCAGGAGTGAAATGGCAGGGTCTTAGGGAAGTTCTATTTTTAATGTCTTGAGGAATCTCTACACTGTTATCCAAAGAGGCTGCACCAACTTGCACTCCCACCAACAGTGGAAGAAGGTTCCCCTTTCTCCACATCCTCTCCAACACATTTTGTTTCCTGTCTTGCTAATTTTGGCCATTCTAACTGGTGTAAGGTGATATCTCAATGTGGTTTTAATTTGAATCTCCCTGATGGCTAGTGATGATGAACATTTTTTCATGTTTCTGATAGCCATTTGTATGTCTTTATTGGAGAAGTGTCTGTCCATATTTTCTGCCCAATTTTTGATATGATTGTCTGTTTTGTGTGTGTTGAGTTTGGGCAGTTCATTATAGAACCTGGATATCAACCTTTTTTCTGTACTGTCATTTGCAAATATCTCCTCCCATTCCGTGGGTTGCCTCTTTGGTTTCTTGTTTCCTTTGCTGTGGTATCCAAACTGGTAATGAAGAAGTCAAACTCTCTCTCTTTGCAGATGACATGATTCTTTATATGGAAAACCCAAAAGACTCCACCCCCAAACTACTACAACTCATACAGCAATTCAGCAACGTGGCAGGATACAAAGTCAATGTACAGAAATCAGTGGCTTTCTTATACACTAACAATGAAAATACAGAAAGGGAAATTAGAGAATCAATTCCATTTACTATAGCACCAAGAACCATAAGATACCTTGGAATAAACCTAACCAAAGAGGTAAAGGATCTGTACTTGAGGAACTACAGAACACTCATGAAAGGAATTGAAGAAGACACAAAAAGATGGAAGACCATTCCATGCTCTTGGATGGGATGAATAAACATTGTTAAAATGTCTATACTGCCTAGAGCAATCTATACTTTTAATGCTATTCTGATCAAAATTCCACAAGTATTCTTCAAATAGCTGGAGCAAATAATCCAAACATTTGTATGGAATCAGAAGAGACTCCAAATCACTAAGGAAATGTTGAAAAACAAAAATAAAACTGGGGGCATCACGTTACTTGATTTCAAGCTTTACTATGAAGCTGTGATCACGAAGACAGCATGGTAGTGGCATTAAAACAGACACATAGACCAGTGGAACAGAGTAGAGAGCCCAGATATGGACCCTCAACTCTATGGGCAAATAATCTTCGACAAAACAGAAAAAAATATACAGTGGAAAAAAGACAGTCTCTTCAATAAAAGGTGCTGGGGAAACTGGGCAGCTCTATGTAGAAGAATGAAACTCGACCATTCTCTTACACCGTACACAAAGATAAACTCAAAATGGATAAAAGACCTCAACGTGAGACAGGAATCCATCAGAATCCTAGAGGAGAACATAGGCAGTAATCTCTTCGATATCAGCCACAGCAACTTCTTTCAAGATATGTCTCCAAAGGCAAATAAAAAAAAAAGCAAAGATGAACTTTTGGGACTTCATCAAAATCAATAGCTTCTGCACAGCATAGGTAAACCAATTTTCAATCCCGCTTTATCTTAGGAAAGTAGAGTCATTAAACAAAGATACCACGATACATCCAGGAAGAATAAAAAAATCCTTCCTCGCTCACACTGAGAATTTATAACTACTCTCTCATCTTTTTCTTCCACCATTGTTTCTGTGTTTTTGTGTTGTCCTGATAGTATATAGATCTTACACTTGGGGCTCTTTTTGACGAAGCTCTTCCTTTATTTGCATATATATATATATTTTTCTCTTGTCATATACTTTCTTTTTTTTCTTTTAATTTTTTCAATTTATTGATTTTCAGAAAAACAGTATTCATTATTTTTTCACCACACCTAGTGCTCCATGCAATCTGTGCCCTCTATAATACCCACCACCTGGTACCCCAACCTCCCAACCCCCCACCACTTCAAACCCCTCAGATTATCTTTCAGAGTTCATAGTCTCTGATGATTCACCTCCCCTTCCAATTTCCCCAAACTCCCTTCTCCTCTCTAACTCCCATGTCCTCCATATTTGTTATGCTCCACAAATAAGTGAAACCATATGATAATTGACTCTCTCTGCTTGACTTATTTCACTCAGCATAATCTCTTCCAGTCCAGTCCATGTTGCTACAAAAGTTGGGTATTCATCCTTTCTGATGGAGGCATAATAATTATGTAGCTTTGGTGAAGTTACAGAACCAGGTTGGAAATCAAGGTTTTCGCAAGCAGGGTGTTCCAGCACTGCCATCTTATTAGGACACAATAATCCAACTCTCTGTCCAGAGGCATGCACGTGAACCACATCGGGCACCTTTCACCAGTTAGAATGGCCAAAATTAACAGGACAGTAAACAAGTGTTGGAGAGGATGTGGAGGAAGGGGAACCCTCTTACACTGATGCTGAGAATACAAGTTGGTGCAGCGACTTTCGAAAACAGTGTGGAGATATCTTTAAAAATTATAAATAGAGCTATCCTATGACCCTGCAATTGTACTATTGGATATTTACCCCAAATATACAAATGTAGTGAAAAGAAGGGCCATCTGTACCCCAATGTTCATAGCAGCAATGGCCACAGTCACCAAGCTGTGGAAAGAACCAAGATGCCCTTCAACAGACAAATGGATAAAGAAGATATACAATGGAGTATTATGCCTCCATCAGAAAGGATGAATACCCAACTTTTGTATCAACATGGATGGGAGTGAGATTATTCTGGGTGAAATAAGTCAAGCAAAGAGAGTCAGTTAACATATGGTTTCACTTATTTGTGAAACATTAGGAATAACATGGAAGACATGGGGAGATGGAGAGGAGAAGTGAGTTGGGGGAAATTTGAATGGGAGGTAAACCATGAGAGACTATAGACTCTGATAAATAAACTGAGGGTTTTGGAGGGGAGAGGGGTGAGATGTTGGGTGAGCCTGGTAGTGGGTATTATAAAGAGCATGTATTGCATGGACCACTGAGTGTGGTGCATAAACAATGAATTCTGGAACACTGAAAATAAATTTTAAAAAAATAAATAATTTTTAAAAAATTAAAAGAGAGAGAGGCGACACATACCAAAGTCCAAGAAACCAGTCTGGCTTAAAATTAGCACTCCAGGAACAATGTGTTTCATGAAGATAGGAGTGTTCTTGTGAGGATGTGTGGAGGAATAAGGAAAGGATGATGCAGTTACCTATAAATAACCTCCACACAGTCATGATAATGGCTTTCCATGAACATCACTAATCTGAAGTGAGAAGGAGTTTCTAAAGTTTTTGCTAAAACAGATGTAAATGGGCATATGTACCTGTGGAAGCACAAGGAAAGTGGCATGTACTGAACTCCAAGATACAGCCCCCAAGAGAAAAAGCCTTGCAACTCACATCTTCTCTGGAGGACACAAGCATTGTCCAAACTGCGTGGGAAAGCTTAAGGGAGGTGCCATATACCAAAGTTCGATGAACCAGTCTGGCTCAAATTCAACACTTCAGGAACAACTTGTTTCATGAAGATAGAAGCATTCCCATGAGGAAGTGTGGAAGCATAAAGGAAGGGTGATTAATTGAACTCTAGGAAGCTACCACCCTGTCATGACACCAGCTTTCACCAGCGTCACAGATCTGAAGGTAGAAGGACTTTCAAAAGTTTTTCTAAAGCAGAAGGAAACAGATATATAATTACCAAAGGCTGCGTCTCACCTTCAATGAAGACTATATGAATGAACAAGACATTTGTCATATACTTACTTAACTTTGCAAAGCAATTCTATGTGTTCTGACTCTTTCCATTGAGGTTTCTGTCCTGAATCATATGGTTTCACTTATTTGTGGAGCATAACAAATATCATGGAGGACAAGGGGTGTTAGAGAGGAGAAGGGAGTTGGGGTAAATTGGAAGGGGAGGTGAATCATGAGAGACTATGAACTCTGAAAAACAATCTGAGGGGTTTGAAGTGGCAGGCAGTGGGAGGTTGGAGTACCAGGTGGTGGGTATTATAGAGGGCACGGATTGCATGGAGCACTGGGTGTCGTGAAAAAATAATGAATACTGTTTTTCTGAAAATAAATAAATTAATTTTAAAAAATGGGGGGTTGGAACATAATTAAATTGCTGTATAGTTCACTCTGAGAAGAAAGACTATGTATATTGGATCTTTCACCTAACATCTCATTCCAAGGACTCAAGAGAGTTTTTGCATGGACATGTGGAAGCAGAAGGAAAGTGGCATGTACAGAACCCCAGACACCACCCTGAGAGATAAAGCCTTGCAACTCACATGTTCCCCTGAAGATACAGACAATATACAAACTGCATGGGAAAGTGTAAGGGAGGTGACATATACTGAAGTCCAACAACCCATTGTGGCTCAGATGCAACACTCCAGGATCAACTGGTTTCGAGAAGAGAGAAGCATTCTCTTGAGGAAGTGTGGCAGCAGAAGGAAAGGGCAATGCTGCAAACTCTAGGAAAGCACAACCCTGTCAGGACACCAGCTTTCCACCCCCATCACTGATCTGAAGGTAGGCAGAGTTCCAAAAGCTTTTCTTAAGCAGGAGGAAAGGTCCTACAATGACCAAAGCCTGTGCCTCACCTTGTCCCAAAGGCTGTGTGAATAAACGAGGCAAGTGCCCCAGACTTCCCTCACTTTGCAAAGCAAAGCTGTCTGTGAGGAAACTTTCCACTGACAGCTTCTGTCCTGAACGTAGACTTAAATCTGAGCTACAAGACTCTCTAGGCTGAATCATTTACCTTCCTGCTTATTTCAGGCCATCGAGAGACATCTGCCCCTGAAGCAACAAGCAGAGTGCCTCCCCACAATGTGGGAAAGTGAACAGCATGTGTCCTATAGTGAAGGCCGAGAACCCAGTCTGACGGGAATGTTACTCTCTAGGAACAACTGGTTTCATGAAGATAGCAAACACAACCCTGTCAGGACATGGGCTGTCCATGAACAAGACCTATCTGAGAGCAGAAGGAGTTTCCAAAGTTTGAGCAAAAGCAGAAGGATATGGCCTTAGGATGAATGAAACCTGAGCCTCACCTTGTTCCAAAAGCAGTCTGAAGGAACATGGCAAGGGCCATATACTTACTTACCTTTGGAAAGCAAGTCTGTGTGTCCTGCCTCTTTCCACTGAAGTCTTCCACCATGAAAATAGAATCACATTTCAAAGGGGGGGGGGGGCTAATGAAAGTGTCGAATACTTCACTCTGGGAAACAAGACTTTGTCGACTGGACTGCTCACCCAACATCTTGTTTCAGGGAGCTGGGAGACTTTCTGTGAATGGACCTGTGAGGCCTAAGGAAAGTGGAATGTACTGAACCCCATCCAGGACCCAGCCATTGAGAAGAGGTAACCTTGCAAGTCACATCACTCCCGCAGACCAAGGCATATCCAAAGTGCATGGGAAAGCATAAGGGAGGTGCCCTATTCCGACACCCGAGAACCCCTGCTGTCAAGGAACACAACTCTCCAGGAATAACCCGGTTCCTAGAAATAGAGGCACTCTAGTCTGCGAAGGCATAGGGAGAGTGGATGCATCGAACTTTAAAAAGTCACCACCAGGTGGGGGCACCAGCTTTCCACGACCATCACTGAGCTGAGTGGCCTGAGAATTGCCAAAGCCCGAGCCTCACCTTTTTTTTTTCACAGTGCCTGGGAACAATCAAGGCAAGTGCCATATACTTCCTTCACTTTGCAAAGCATGTCTGTGTGTACAACAGCTTTCCACTGACGTCCTCTCTCATGAAAGCAGAATCAGGCTTCACAAGGAGGTGTGGGAGCATAAAAACAGGGCCTTTGACTTCACTCTGGAAAACAAGAGACTCTCTAGTCTGGCCCGTTCATCTAACTGACTGTTTCAGAGAGTCCGGAGAGTTTTCCAGTGTACTGTGGGAGCATGAGGAACGAGACATGTACTGAACCCCAAGACACAACCCTGGAGAGAAACAGCCCTGCCACTCACATCACTGAGATGATGGAGAAGGAGTTTTGGCGGCTTGTACATGGCGACGGAAATGGCCATATGCTTGCCCAAAGCCGAGGGCTCACTGTGTTCCCAAGGTGGTGTGAATGAACAAGGCAAGTGCCATAAACACAGTGAACTTCACAAAGCAAGTCAGTGCATAAGGCAGCATTGCATTGACGTTTTCTGTACTGAAATAGTCTCAACCCTCAGAAGGGTTCTGGGGAGTGTAATAAAGTTCCATGTACTTCACTCTGGGAAACAAGGCCCCTGGGCTGAACATGTCATCTTCCACCTTGTTTTAGGGAGTCAAGAGAGATTCCAGGTGGAACTGTGGAAGCATGCAGGAAGTGGCCCGTCCTTAACCCCAGGACACAAAGCTTAAGAGAAACTGCATTTACTTGCAAGTAGTACATACTACTACTCCCCCCCCAGAAGCTTCTACATTGGTCCCACTTGCATGGGAAAGCCAAATTGAGGTACCTCACACACACCAAAGTCTGAGAACCCAGTCTGTCTTAAATGCAACCCTCTAGCAATGCCTTGTTTCCTGAAAACAAGAGCATTCTCGTGAGGAAGTGTGGAGGCAGAAGGAAAGGGTGATGTAGCAACCTGTAAGAAACTATCACCCAATCAGGACTCTGGCTTTTCACAAATCTCACTCATCTGAAGGTGGAGGGATGCCAAATTGTTTTTTTGTTTTTGTTTTTGTTTTTGTTTTTTTCAAAAGGAGGACATGGACCTATGCTTCAGGAAGCCCAAGCCCCACCTTCTTCAAAAGGCTGTGTGGCAAGTGCCCTATGCTTCCTTAATGTTGTAAAGTATGTCTGTGTGTATGACACCTTTCCACACAGAATGTCTTCTGTCCTGAAATAAGGATCATTTTTCAAAAAGGCCTGCAGGAGCATAAAGACAGGGCTTCATTTTCCTCAACTTGGAGAAACAAAACATTCTCGACCGGGTCGTTCACCTAACAGCTTGCTTCAGGAAGGCCAGAGGGTTTGTGAATGGACCTGTGGAAGCACAAGGAATGTGGCCTGCCCTTAAATCCTGGACACCAGCCTTAAGAGGAACAACCTTACAACTTACAACTTCCCCCTGAAACATCTAGAGATAGCCCAGCTAGCTGCTAAGCCTAAGAGAGGTGTGAAATCCTGAACTATGAGAACCCAGTCTGGCTGAAAGGCCACTCTCCAGGAACAACTGTGTTCATGAAGATAGAGGTGTTCTTGGGAGGTCGTGTGGAGGCATAAGGAAAGGGTGATGCAGCACCCTCTAAACAACCACCACCCAGTCAGGACACCAGCTTTCCACAAACATCACTAATCTGAAGGTAGAAGGGTTGTTCTTTCTTTGTTGGTCTGTTTGTTTTTTGGCTGATACAGAGGGAAACAGCCATATTCTTACCAAAGCCAGAGCCTCCCCTCATTCCAAACGCTATGGACAGAGTGAAGCAAAGGGCTAGAAATGTACTTAACTTTGGAGAGCAGGTCTCTAGGTAGGACGGATTTCCACTAATGGCTTCTGTTCTGAAAATAGAATGGCTTTTGCAAAGGGGGCATGGAGGCAGAAAGATGGGGGCCCTTTACTATAGTCTGAGAAACAGAATTCTCTACACTGGGTCATTCATCTAACCTCTTGTTTCAGGGAGTCTGGAGAGTTCTCAAACGAACCTGGGGAACCATGAGGAAAGTGGCATGTATGGTAACCACAAGACACGGTGCTTGAGAGAAGCAGCCTGACCACTCACATCCTCCCCCACACCCCTACCTATGAAATGACAAGCAATGTCCCAACAGCATGGGAAAGTAAAAGGGCAGTGCGATGTACTGAAGACCGAGAATCCAGGCTGGCTAGAAAGCAACCCTTTAGAAACACTTTTTTCCTTAAGAAAGAAACCACCACCCGATCATGACCCTGGCTTTCCACGACCATCACCGATCTGGAGGTAGAAGCCATTTCAAGACATTTGTGGGAAAGGAGAAGGAAACACCCATGTAACTGCCAGAACTGAGCCTCACCTTGTTGTAAAGGCCATGCGCAAGGACAAGGCAAGTGCTATATGCATACTTGACTGTGTGCAAAGCAAGTCTGTGTGTGCCACCTCTTTCCACTGATGTCTACTATCCTGAAAAGAGCATTGCATTAACGATGAGGGGGCAGTGGCAGGGGGGAGGTGTTGGGAGCATATTGAATTTGCTGTATAATTCACTCAGAGAAACAAGCCAGTGTAGACTGACTCTTTCACCTCACTTCTTGTTTCCAGGAGTCAGGAGAGTTTTTGAAGGGCCCCATGGAAGCATAAGGAAAGTGGCATGTACTGAGGCCCAAAACACAACCCCCTGAGAGCAAAAGCCCTGTGACCCATGTCTTCTCCTGTAGGCCCAGGCAATGTACTAACTGTGAGGGAAAGCCTTAAGGGAGCAGCTAAATACCCAAGTCCAACAACCAGTCTAGCTCAGAGGCAGTCCTCCAGGAACAACTGGTTTCATGAAGAGAGAAGTGTTATCCTGAGGAATGTAGTGGCAAAAGGAAAAGGTAACTCTGCAAACTCTAGGAAATCACAATCCATTCACGACACAGGCGTTCCAACCCCATCACTGATCTGAAGGTAGGCAGTTTCAAAAGCCTTTCTCAAGCAGGAGGAAATGTCCCTATAATGACCAAAGCCCTTAACTCACCTGTCACAGCCAGCATGATGAATCGACCAGGGTAACCGTGAGGACTAAGAGGATGATGAAAAAAAGTTAAGAGACAAAGAGATGGGGGCAGGAGGGACACTGAAGATATGTCCAACAGTGCCAAATTTATTCCACATCTTACAAGCATTTATAAGGCAGACCAGAATAGGAGGAGTAATACATCAGTATGTAGTCAGATGACCACAAGCTTCTATAACAAGTTTACATTTACTACAAACAAACCTCATGATGCCAGTAGTTTTGGCTAAAGTCATTAGCAAGACAATCAACCAGGGAGTGGTCATGGGAGGTACAGAACAACAAGGAACAACTAAGAACTCAGGACCCTGGCCACATTGTTCCCTACCGTAGGGAGAGTGTGTGGGAAGTCAGGTAGGCAAGCGCATGACACAGCACAGACCCTTTCTCAGTGCACTCAACTTTCCCGTCCTTAATCTTGTCAAGGTGTCTGAACTTTGAAGGAGACACAAGTCAGGGCCTGGTTTGGTCCTTGACTCCAACCGTGCCGTGGCCTCCAACACTCACCGTTTCCCAAAGGCTGTGTGAATGAATGAGGCAAGGGCCCTAGTCTTCCCTCACTTCACACAGCGAACCTCTCTCTGAGGAAACTTTCCACTGACGGCTCCTATCCTGACTGTAGAATCATATCTGAGCTATAAGACTCTGTATGCTGAATCACTCACCTTCCCACTTGTTTCAAGCAGGCAAGAGACATCGGCCCCTGTAGCGACAGGCAGTGTTCCTCCCCACAACATGGGGAAGGGAACAACATATGTCCTATAGCGAAGCCAAGAGCCTGGTCTGAAGGCAATGTAACCCTCCAGGAACAACTGGTATCATGAAGAAAGAAGTGATCACATGAGGAACTGTGGTGGCAGAAGGAAAGAGCGACACTGCAAACTCTAGGAAACCACTGTCCTGTCAGGACACAGGCTTTCCACCCTCATCACTGATCTGAAGGTAGGGGGAGTTTCAAAAGCATTCCTTAAGCAAGAGGAAAGGACCTTACAGAGACCAAGCCCATGACTCACCTTGTCCCAAAGGCTGTGTGAACAAATGAAGCAAGTGCCACTGACTTCCTGTACATTGCAAAGTAAGTCTCTATGTGAGGAAACTTTCCACTGTTGGCTTCTGTCCTGAACATAGAATCAAATCTGAACTCTAACCTGAATCACTCACCTTCCTGCTTAATTCAAGGAAGTCAAGAGACATTTGTCCCTGAAGCAACAAGTAGAGTGCCTCCCCATAGTGTGGGAAAGCAAAAGGCATGTGTCCTCTAGTGAAGGCAGAGAACCCATTACTGCTGGAGTGTAACCCTCCAGGAACAACTGGTATCAAGAAGAGACAAGTGCTCATGTGAGGAAGTGCGGCAACAGAAGAAATGGGCAATGCTACAAACTCAAGAAAAACAACACCATACCATGATGGTTTTTCAGCCCATCACTGATCTGAAGGTAGGCACAGTGTCAAAATATTCTCTTAAGCAGAAGAAAAGGGCCCTAAAAGGACCAAATCTGAACCTCACATTTTTCCAAAGTCTGTGAGAATGATCCAGGAAACTGCCCCAGACTTCCCAGAATCAAATCTGAGCTGTAAGACTCACAAGACTGAATCATTCTCTTTCCTGCTTATTTCAGGCAGTCAAGAGACATCTGACCCTGAAGCAACACACTGTGCTTCCCCACAGCATGGGAAAGTGAACGACATGTGTCCTCTAGTGAAGAGAGAAGCGTTCTTGTGAGGAAGTGTGGCAGCAGAGGGAAAGGACGATGATGCAAACTCTAGGAAACCACCACCCTGTCACAATGCCTGCTTTCCACCCCCATGACTTATCTGAAGGTAGGAAGAGTTTCAAAAGATTTTCTTAAGCAGGAGAAAAGGACCCTGAAATGAGCAAAGCCTGCATCTCACCCTGTGCCAAGGCTGTGTGAATGAACAAGGAAAATGTCCCAAACTTTCCAGACTCTGCAAAGCAATCCTCTGTGTGAGGAAACTTTCCACTGATGGCTTCTATCTGGAAATTAGAATCATATATGACCTAAAAGACTCTCTAGGCTGATACATTCTCCTTTCTGCTTGTTTCAAGCAGTGAAGAGACATCTGCCCTGAAATGATATGCACAGTGCCTCCCCATAGCATGGGAGAGAGAACGGCACATGTCCAATAACAAAGGCTGAGAACCCTCCAGGAACGTGTTTCATGAACCTCCAGAAGAACGTGTTTCATGAAGAGAGAAGTGCTCTCATGAGGAAATGCAGCAACACAAGGAAAGGGCAACAGTGCAAACTCTAGGACACCACAACACTGTCACGATAGGCATTTCACACCTATCACTGATCTAACATAGTCAGAGATACAAAATCTTTTCATAAGCAGGAGAAATGAGTCCTAAAAGGACCAAAGCTTCCATTAAGCAACAGGGGAGGGAGCTAAAATGACCTATGCCAGTGCCTCACCTTTTCCCAAAGGCTGTGTGAACGAATGAAGAAAGTGCCCTACTCTTCCCTCACTGTGCAGAGCAACTATCTCTGTGAGGAAACGTTCCACTGACAGCTAATGGCCTGAATGTAGAATCATATATGAGCTTCAGGACTCTCTAGGTTGAATCGATCACCTTCCCGGTTGTTTCAGGCAATCGAGAGACATCTATCCATGAAAGAACAAGCAGAGATCCTCCCACAGCGTGGGAAAGCAAATGGCAGGTGTCCTCGAGCGAAAGCTGAGAACCCAGTCTGACAGGAACATCACCCTGCAGAAACAACTGGTTTCCAGAAGAGAGAAGCGTTCTCAGGAGGACGTGCAATGGCAGAAGGAAAGGGCGATGCTGCAAACCCTAGGAAACCAGCACCCTATAAAGATGGGCTTTTCAGGCCCATCGCTGATTTGAAAGTAGACACGGTTTACAAAGATTTGCTTAAGCAACAGGAGAGGGCCTGAAAATTAAAAAAGTCCATGCCTCATCTTTTACCCAAGGCGGTCTGAATGAATGACGCGAAGGAACCAGACTTCTCTCACTGTGCATAGCAAACCTCTCTGTGAGGAAATTATCCACTCAGGACTTCTGTCCTGAACATAGAATCAACTCTATGCTACAAGACTCCCTAGGCTGAATCATTTCTCCTTCCCACTTGTTTTAGGTAGTCAGGAGACATCTGCCAATGATGCGACAAGCACTGTGCCTCCTCACATCTTGGGAAAGCCAATAGCACATGGCCTGTAGCAAAGGCCAAGAACCCAGTGTGCCTGCAACTTAACCTTTCAGCAAAAACTCATTTCATGGAGACAAGAATTCTCATGAGCAAGTATGGTATGCAGATGCAAAGGTTGAAGCTGCAAACTTTAGGAAAACAACACCCTTTCACCACCGTCTTTACATCCCCATCGCTGATCTGAAGGTAGGCAGGGTTTCCAAAGCTTTCCTTACACAACAGGAGAGGGCCCTAAAATGACATAAACCCAGGCCTCACCTTTACCCCAAGACTATGTGAACGAATGATGGAAGGGCCCCTGTCTTCCCTTACTGTGCAAACCAAACCCCTTTGTGAGGAAACTTACTACTGACATCTTCTGTCCTCAACGTAGATTCCAATCTGAGCTGCAAGGCTCTCTAGACTCCATCACTCTCCTTCCCGCTTGTTTCCACCAGTCAAGAGACTTCTGACCCTGAAGCGACAAGCCCTCTGCCTCCCCACAGCACGGGAAAGCAAGTGGCATGTGATCTGGAGTGGAGCTCAAGAACACAGTCCGGCTGGAACAGAACCCTCCAGGAGCAGGTTGTTTCTTGAAGACAGAAGCGTTCTCTTGAAGAAGTGCAGACGCAGAAGGAAAGGGCGATGCTGCAAACCCTAGGAAACCACCACCCTCTCACCACTTGCTTTTCACCCCCATCACTAATCTGAAGGTAGTTAGGGTTTCCAAAGCCTTCCTTGAGCAACAGGAGAGGGCCCTAAATGACTAAAGCTGCACTTCACCTTTTCCCCAAGGCTGTGTGAACGAAGGAGGCCAGGACACTAGTCTTCCTTCACTATGCACAGCAAAGCTCTCTGTGAGGAACCATTCTACTCAGGTCCTCTGTCCTGAACATAAAATCAAATCTGGGCTACAAGACTCCCTAGGATGAATCATACTCCCTCCTGCTTGTTTTAGGCAGTCAGAAGATATCTGCCGCTGATGCAACAAGCACTGTGCCTCCTCACCGTTTGGGAAAGCAAATGGCATGTGTTCTGCAGCAAAGGCCTGGGACCCTGACCGCCTGCAACTTCACCTGCAGCAACAACTCGTTTTGTGAAGAAACAAGTGCTCTCCTGAGGAAGTGCGGCCACAGAAGGAAAGGGCAACGCTGAAACCTCTAGGAAACGAAAACCCTCTCACGACCGGCTTTTCACCCCCATTGCTGATCTGAAGGTAGGCAGTGTTCCAAAGCTTTCCTTAAGCAAAAGGAGATGGCCCTAAAGTGATCTCTGCCTGTGCCTCCCCTTTTCCAAGGATGTGTGAACGAATGAGGCAAGGGCCCTAGTCTTCCCTCATTTTCCACAGCAAACCTTTCTGGGATGAAACGTTCTGCTGACAGCTCTTATCATGAAAGTAGAATCATATCTGAGTTACAGGACTCTCCTGGCTGAATCATTGTCTTTCCCTCTTTGCAGGAGATACCTGCTGCTGACACGACAAGCACTGTGCCTCCTCACAGCATGGGATAGCGAATAGCATGTCTCATGAGTGAAGGTTGAGAACCCGGTCCAGCTTCAACTTAACCTTGCAGCAACAAGTCGTTTCATGAGAAAACAAGCTTTGTCCTGAAGAAGTGCAGCTGCAGAAAGAAAGGGTGGCGCTGCAAACCCCAGGAAATGAGCACCCTGTAACATTGAGCTTTTCACCCCAATCGCTGATCTGAAGGTAGATAGGGCTTCCACAGCTTTCCTTAAGCAACAAAGAGGGCCCAAAAATGAACAAAGCCCACATCTGACCTTTTCCTAGGGCTGGGTCAATGAACGACGCAAGGTCCCGAGACTTCCCTCACTGTGTGAAGCAATCCTCTCTGTGAGGAAACTTTCCACTCAGGGTTTCTGTCCTGAAGGTAGAATCAAATCTGGGCTATAAGACTCCCGGGTCTGAATCATTCTCCTTACCACTTTTTTAGGCATCTGCTGCTGACATGACCAGCACTGTGCCTCCTCTCAGCTTTGGAAAGCAAATGGAAGGAGTCCTGGTGCAAAGGACGAGAACCCGGGCCGCCTGCAACTTCACCCTGCAGCAACAACTCGTTTCGTAAAGAAACAAGGGTTCTCCTGAGGAAGTGCAGTGTCAGAAAGGTACGGCAGCACTCTAAAAATGTATGAAACCAGACACTGTAACATTGAGTTTCACCCCCATTGCTGATATGAAGGTAGACAGGGGTTCCACAGCTTTCCTTAAGCAACAAGACAGGACCGAAAATGAACAAAGCCTGCGCCTGACCATTTCCCTAAGGCTGGGAGAACCAACACCGCAAGGGCCCCAGATATCCCTCCCTGTAGAAAGCAATCCTCTCTGTGAAGAAACTTTCCATTCAGGCTTCTGCCCTGAACATAGAATCAAATCTGGGCTACAGGACACCCTAGGCTGAATCATTCTCCTTCCCGCTTTTTTAGGCACTCAGGAGACATCTGCTGCTGACGCCACAAGCACTGTGCTTCCTCACAGCTTTGGAAAGCAAATAGCACATGGCCTGTAGAGAAGGCCGAGACTTCATTCTGCCTGCAACTTCACCCTGCGCAACAACTCATTTCATTGAGAACAAGCGTTCTCCTGAGGAAGTGTGGCCACAGAAGGAAAGGGCAACGTTCCAATATCTAGGAAACCAACACACTGTCACGACCCGCTTTTCACCCCCATCGCTGATCTGAAGGTAGGCAGGGTTCCATAGCTTTCCTTAAGCAATAGCAGATGGCCCTAAAGTGACCTCGGCCCTTGCCTCCATTTTTTTTTTAAATATGTAGTTACAGTTTTCTTCTTCTATTTTTAAAATTTATTTATTTTATTTTTTTGAATTTATATTTTATTTATTTTCAACATAACAGTATTCATTATTTTTGCACCACACACAGTGCTCCATGCAATCCATGCCCTCTATAATAACCACCACCTGGTACCCATAAAAAATAGCATGGAAGATATGGGGAGTTAGAGAGGAGAAGGAAGTTGGGGAAAATTGGAAGGGGAGGTGAACCATGAGAGACTATGGACTCTAAATTTATTTTTTATTTATTTTCAGCATGACATTATTCATTATTTTTTAATTCTTTTTTTTAATTTATTTATTTTCAGCATAACAGTATCATTAATTTTATACCACACCGAGTGCTCCATGCAATCCATGCCCTCTATAATACCACCACCTGGTACCCTGAACTCCCAACCCCCACCACTTCAAACCTCTCAGATTGTTTTTCAGAGTACGTAAACTCTCATGATTCACCTCCCCTTCCAAATTATCCCAAAGCCCTTGTCTCTAACTCCCCATGTCTCCATGCTTTTTGTTATGCTCCACAAATAAGTGAAACCATATGATAATTGACTCTCTCTGCTTGACTTATTTCACTCAGCATAATCTCTTCCAGTCCCGTCCATGTTGCTACAAAAGTTGGGTATCCGTCCTTTCTGATGGAGGGATAATACTCTATAGTGTATATGGACCACATCTTCCTTATCCATTCATCCGTTGAAGGGCATCTTGGTTCTTTCCACAGTTTGGCGACTGTAGCCATTGATGCTACAAACATTGGGGTACAGATGGCCCTTCTTTTCACGACATCTGTATCGTTGGGGTAAATACCCAGGAGTGCAATGCAGGGTCCTAGGGAAGTTCTATTTTTAATGTCTTGAGGAATCTCCACACTGTTCTCCAAAGAGGCTGCACCAACTTGCATTCCTACCAACAATGGAAGAGAGTTCCCCTTCTTCACATCCTCTCCAACATATTTTGTTTCCTGTCTTGCTAATTTTGGCCATTCTAACTGGTGTAAGGTGATATCTCAATGTGGTTTTAATTTGAATCTCCCTGATGGCTAGTGATGATGAACATTTTTTCATGTATCTGATAGCTATTTGTATGTCTTTATTGGAGAAGTGTCTGTCCATATCTTCTGCCCATTTTTTTATATGTTTGCCTGTTTTGTGTGTGTTGAGTTTGAGAAGTTCATTATAGATCCTGGATATCAACCTTTTGACTGTACTGTCATTTGCAAATATCTTCTCCCATTCCGTGGGTTGCCTCTTTGTTTTGTTGACTGTTTCCTTTGCTGTGCAGAAGCTTTTGATTTTGATGAAGTCGCAAAAGTTTATTTTCTCTATTGTTTCCTTTGCCTTTGGAGACATATCTTGAAAGAAGTTGCTGTGACTGATATCGAAGAGATTACTGCCTATGTTCTCCTCTAGGATTCTGATGGATTGCTGTCTCACGTTGAGGTCTTTTTATACATTTTGAGTTTATCTTTGTGTACAGTGTAAGAGAATGGACGAATTTCATTCTTCTACATTTAGCTGTCCAGTTTTCCCAGCACCATTTATTGAAGAGACTGTCTTTTTTCCACTGTATATATATATATTTTTTGTTTTGTCAAAGATTAATTGACCATAGAGTTGAGGGTCCATATCTGGGCTCTCTACTCTATTCCACTGGTCTATGTGTCTGTTTTAATGCCAGTACCATGCTGTCTTAGTGATCACAGATTTGTAGTAAAGCTTGAAATCGGGTAACGTGATGCCCCTAGCTTTATTTTTGTTTTTTAACATTTCATTAGCGATTTGGGGTCTCTTCTGATTCCATACAAATGTTTGGATTATATGCTCCAGCTCTTTGAAAAATACCGGTAGAATATTGATTGGAATGACATTAAAAGTACAGATTGCTCTTGGCAGTATAGACATTTTAACAATGTTTATTCCTCCGATCCAAGAGCATGGAATGGTCTTCCAACTTTTTGTGTCTTCTTCAGTTTCTTTCATGAGTGTTCTCTAGTTCCTTGAGTACAGATCCTTTACCTCTTTGGTTACGTTTATTCCCAGGTATTTTATGGTTCTTGGTGCTATAGTAAATGGAATCAATTCTCTAATTTCCCTTTCTGTATTCTCATTGTTATTGTATAAGAAAGCCACTGATTTCTGTACATTGACTTTGTATTCTGCCACGTTGCTGAATTGCTATATGAATTCTAATAGTTTGGGGGTGGGGTCTTTTGGGTTTTCCATATAAAGAATCATGTCATCTGCAAAGAGAGAGAGTTTGACTTCTTCATTACCAATTGGGATACCTTTTATTTCCCTTTGTTGTCTGATTGCTGTTGCTATGACTTCTAATACTATGTTGAACAAGAGTGGTGAGAGTGGGCATCTTTGTCGTGTTCCTGATCTCAACAGGAAGGCTGCAAGTTTTTTCCCATTGAGGATGATATTTGTTGTGGGTCTTCCATAGATAGATTTGATGAAGTTCAGGAATGTTCCCTCTATCCCGATACTTTGAAGCATTTTAATCAGGAATGGATGCTGGATTTTGTCAAATCCTTTTTCTGCATCAATTGAGAGGACCATGTGGTTCTTCTCTCTTCTCTTATTAATTTGTTGTATCACATTGATTTGCGAATGTTGAACCATCCTTGTAGCCCAGGGATGAATCTCACCTGGTCATGGTAGATAATCTTTTTTTTTTTCTTTTAAAAAAATTTATTGATATTTGTTTTGTTCTTGAATATGAGTTGTTTTTTTTTGCAATTTAATAACTTCAGTAATGTACTTTTTATTTTTATTTTTTTATTATTAATTTTTTATTTTTTATAAACATATATTTTTATCCCCAGGGGTACAGGTCTGTGAATCACCAGGTTTACACACTTCACAGCACTCACCAAAGCACATACCCTCCCCAATGTCCATAATCCCACCCCCTTCTCCCAAACCCCCTCCCCCCAGCAACCCTCAGTTTGTTTTGTGAGATTAAGAGTCACTTATGGTTTGTCTCCCTCCCAATCCCATCTTGTTTCATTGATTCTTCTCCTACCCACTTAAGCCCCCATGTTGCATCACCACTTCCTCATCTTTTTAATGTGCTGTTGGATCCTGTTTGCTAGGACCTTGTGGAGAATCTTAGCATCCATATTCATCAGTGATATTGGTCTGAAATTCTCCTTTTTGGTAGGGTCTTTGCCTGGTTTGGGATCAGGGTAATGCTGGCTTCATAGAAAGAGTCAGGAAATTTTCCTTCTGCTTCAATTTTTTGAAACATTTTCAGGAGAATAGGTGTTATTTCTTCTTTGAAAGTTTGGTAGAATTCCCCAGGGAATCCATGAGGTCCCGGGCTCTTGTTTTTTGGGAGGTTTTTGATCACTGCTTCAATCTCGTTACTAGATAGTGGTCTATTCAGGTTGTCAATTTCTTCCTGATTCAATTTTGGGAGTTTATAGTTTTCCAGGAATGCATCCATTTAGTGTAGTTTGCTTAGCTTATAGGCATATAACTGTTGATCATAACTTCTGATGATTGTTTCTACTTCCTTGGTGTTAGTTGTGATCTCTCCCTTTTCATTCATAATTTTATGAATTTGAGCTTTCTCTTTTTTTCTTTTGGATTAGTGTTGCCAATGGTTTATCAATCCTATTGATTCTTTCAAAAAAACAGCTTCTAGTTTCATTGATACGTTCTACTGTATCTCTGGTTTCTACCTCATCGATCTCAGCCCTAATCTTGATTATTTCCCTTCTTATGTGTGGAGTTGGTTTGATTTGTTGTTGATTCTCCAGTTCTTTAAGGTGTAGAGACAGCTGCTGTGTTCTGGATTTTTCAATTTTTTTTGAAGGAAGCTTGGATGGCTATATAGTTCCCCTCAGGACCGGCTTTGCTATATCCCATAGGTTTTGGATTGAAGTGTCTTCATTGTCATTTCTTTCCATGAATTGTTTCAGTTCTTTCCTGATCTCCTGGTTGATTCAAGCATTCTTAAGCAAGGTGGTCTTTAGCTTCCAGGTGTTTGAGTTCCTTCAGAACTTTTCCTTGTGATTGAGATCCAGTTTCAAAGCATTTTGATCTGAGAATATGCAGGGAATAATCTCAGTCTTTTGGTATCGGTTGAGTCCTGATTTGTGACCCAGTATGTGGTCTATTCTGGAGAAAGTTCCATGTGCACTTGAGAAGAATGAGTATTCTGTTGTTTTAGGGTGGAATGTTCTGTATATATCTATGACATCCATCTGGTACAATGGGTCACTCAATGCTCTTGTTTCTTTATTGATTTTCTGCTTTGATGATCTATTTCTGAGAGTTGTGTTAAGATCTCCAATGATTAGTGTATTCATATCAATATGACTCTTTATCTTGATTAACAGTTTTCTTATGTAATTGGCTGCTCCCATATTGGGGACATAGATATTTACAATTGTTAGATCATCTTGGTGGATAGTCCCTTTAAGAATGATGTAGTGCATCATGAGAGACTATGGACTCTGAAAAACAATCTGAGGGGTTAGAAATGGCGGGGGGTAGGAGGCCGGGGTACCAGGTGGTGGGTATTATAGAAGGTATGGATTGCATGGAGCACTGGGTGTGGTGAAAAAATAATGATACTGATATGCTGAAAATAAATAAATGAAAAAATAAAGAATGATGTAGTGTCCTTCTGTATCTCTGACTACAGTCTTTAGTTTAAAATCTAATTTGTCAGATCTGACAATCGCTACCCCAGCCTTTTTTTGATGCCCATTGGTATGAAAGATGCTTCTCCATCCCTTAACTTTCAGTCTGGGTGTATCTTTAGGTTCAAAATGTGTCTCTTGTAGACAACATATGGATGGGTCCTGTTGTTTATCCAGTTTGCAACCCTGTGCCATTTGATGGGCACATTTAGGCCATTCAGATTGAGGGTGATTATTTATAGATATGTTTTTATTGACATCGTGTTACCTTTGAAGTCTTTCTTTCTGTAGATTGTCTCTATATTTCTGTTCAATGCTATTCTTGGGCTTTTTCCTCCTTTAAAGAAGCCCCCTTAATATTTCCTGCAGTATCAGCTTGGTGGTTGCATAGTCTTTTAAGCCTTGCCGGTCTTGGAAACTCTTTATCTCTCCATCCATTTTGAATGTCAGTCTTGCTGGATAAAGTATTCTTGGCTGCATGTTCTTCTCATTCAGTGCCCTGAATATATCTTGCCAGCCCTTTCTGGCTTGCCAGGTCTCTGTGGACAGTTCTGACATTATTCTGATTGGCTTTCCTCTGTACATAAGGATCTTCTTTGTTCCAGTTGCTTTCAAGAGGTTCTGCCTACAATTATAATTCTTCATTCATACTATTAGATGTCTCAAGGACTTTCGAGAATCTTTAATCTTGGGGGGAAACCTTTCGGCCTCTAGTACATGAACGCTGGTTCCATTCATGACATTTGGAAAATTTTCATGAAGAACTTGTTCCACTATATCTTCTAGACTTCTTTCTTTCTCCTCCTCTTCAGGGATTCCAATAATTCTGATGTTGGAGCATTTCATGGCATCATTTATTTCCCTGATTCAGTTTTTGTGGCTTCTAAGCTGTTTGTTCCAGGCTTCCTCCTGATCGTTTCTCTCTATCTGTTTGTCCTCCAGATCACTAATTCTATCTTCTGTCTCAGTTACTCTAGCGTTGAGAGAATTTACATTAGATTGGAACTCATTGAGAGCATTGTGAAGCTCATCCCTGGTAGCTTTCAGCTCTTCCCTAATATTAAAAACATGATCTCTGTTCGTTTTCAGTTCAGCCCTAATCAATTTCATTTGGTCACCCATGGCTTTCTCCAACCTAGCTATTGCTTGGATAATTGTTAGCCTGAATTCTCTTTGCGACATATTGTCTATGTTGATAGCTGTTATCTCTGTTGCAGAAGGTCCATCCTCTGTATTTTTCTTCTGTTAGACATTCCACCTCCTAGTCATTTTGGTGAGAGATGGCTGAACGGGTGTAGCTGGGTGTATCGACTGTGGTGCAGTCAAGGTGCACCCTGGAATGCTTCTGAGCAATCAGGGCTCCCCACCCAAATGAGAGGAAAAAGGAAAGGAAAAGAAAAAAAGAGAGAGGAAGAGAGGCAGGAAAGAAAGGTGAGATAAAAGAGAAGGTTTAGCACAAATGGGCCCCAAGGTAAGATTTATGAAGTATACAGACACAGACAAACAAAAAGACTGATAAAAGTTTATGACAAGAGAAAAATACATATATATTTGCATACATACATATATATATGTATGTATATATTTATTTGCATACATACATGTATATATGTATATAAAGGAAGAACCTTGTCAAAAAGAACCCTGAGTGTAAGATTTATATTCTATCAGGACAAACACAAAAACACAGAAATACTGGTGGAAGAAAAAGATGGAAGAGTGGTTGTAAATTCTCAGTGTGGGTTAGGAAGGTTGTTTTGATTCTTCCTGGATGTATTTTGACATCTTTGTTAAAGGACTCAACTTTTCTAAGATAAGCGGGTTTAGGAATTGGTTTACCTATAGGAGTGGCATTGATTGGGGAAATGGGATTACCTTGAAGTTTAACTCTAAATGACTATTAGAAAATAAAAATTCAAAAAAGGGATAAACTAAACTAAACTAAAATTTAAAAAAAAATAAAAATAGAAAATGCAAAAGGAAAACACATGTGTATGTATCAAAAAGTTCAGGTTAGAAGGTTATTATGGAATTTGTTGTACTGGACATCTCACTGTGATGGTAAATAAGTTAAAAAATTATCTATATAATAATAAAAAATTAACTATATAAAAAAAGAGCCAGAATAGTGGGATCGAATTAATAATAAAAATTGTCCTATGAAGTAGTGGTGGTTGTTCTCTTGTTGTCTTTTTTTTTTTTTTTCCTTTCCCAGTTGGTTTTCTGGGGGAGGGCCCTGCCATGTGGGTTTTCAGTCCCTGAAATTCTCTCAGCTAAGTTTTCCCGCCCCCCTCAAGGGGGTGGGCTCTGAGGAAACTGGTTTTTTCAGGCTTTTGTTCTCTGGAGGTTTTTAGGTTTGTTCACTTTTGTTTCTCTCTCATGCCTTGACCGCTTTTGATGGTTTTTGTAGATTTAGAGGAAAGCAAACTGCACCCTGACCTCCCTCTCAGAGAGAAGCCTTGGTCTGGCTGCAGAGCCCATATAAGTCCCCCCTTGGCCACTGGCAGAGCAGGTTCCCAGTCACAGTCCCTGGGGACTCATGATTATTTGCTTGTACCCAAAATCAAGGCAGCGGCACTGTCTGGGCAGCTCCAGACTGCCAGAGAAGTTCCAAGCAGCGATCTCACACTGAGATTTTCCCACTGGCCTGGGAAGGGAGTGCTTGGTCTTTCAGGTCCGAGAGCACCTGGCTGGCTTTTGTGTGCACCTCTCTCAGCGGAGTGCATGGGGAAAGACTAGGACTCTGATGGTATGGCAGGGCACTTGCCAGTGGGGACTGCAAAAAGGCTGTGCTTCTGTTGGCTGGTGAGGCTCCCAGCCCCTCAAGGGAGCCTGGCACAATGCACTCTCAGGTGCGCTGGTGGTTCAGGGAGGGAGACCTGGTTTCTGCCTCACTCTCTCTGGCTCTGCACCAGGGGTGGATGTCCTGGGTCTGGGGACTTAAACCCGACCCTAACACCCCAATTCCCACAATTTTCCCCCCGGTGATCCTTTGCTCTTTTTGAGTGCTTTCTACCAGACTCCCAAGTTAATGCTGGTCCCCAGGCACAGGGTACTCTCCTATTAGGATACTACTTTCCAACGGGTCGCCTCTAGTGGCTCCCTCCCCCTTTGGTTTATCTTCCCATATCAGTCCGACTTTCCCACTCCGCTTTACCTGCACACTGGTGTCTTCTGCTCCAGTAGAGATCCAGACATGTATAATTCTGATCTCAGGCTGATTTCTTGGGTGATTGGAGATCTTTGGAAGGTAATCAGCTCACTTTAGGGTACAGGTTGAAAGGGTGCCTCTCCTACTTTCCTGCCATCTTGTCTCTATTTTTTTAATTTTTTAATTTATTTTCAGCATAACAGTATTCATTGTTTCTGTACCACACCCAGTGCTCCATGTAATCCGTGCCCTCTCTAATACCCACCACCTGGTTCCCCCAACCTCCCACCCCCCGAACCACTTCAAACCCCTCCTATTGTTTTTCATAGTCCATAGTCTCTCATGGTTCATCTCCCCTTCTAATTTCCCCCAACTCCCTTCTTATTTATTTTTTCTAATTTATTTTCAGTATAACAGTATTCATTATTTTTGCACCACACCCAGTGCTCCATGCAATCCATGCCCTCTCTAATACCCACCACCTGGTTCTCCCAACCTCAAACCCCCTGCCACTTCAAACCCCTCAGATTGTTTTTCAGAGTCCATAGTCTCTCGTGGTTTGCCTCCCCTTCCAATTTCCCCCAACTCCCTTCTCCTCTCTAACTCCCCATGTCTTCCATGCTCTTTGTTATGCTCCACAAATAAGTGAAACCATATGATACTTGTCTCTCTCTGCTTGACTTATTTCACTCAGCATAATCTTTTACAGTTCGTCCATGTTGCTACAAAAGTTGGGTATTCATCCTTCCTGATGGAGGCAATGCCTCCATTTTCCAAGGCTGTGTGAACAAATGAGGCAAGGGCCCTAGTCTTCCCTCATTTTGCACAGCAAACCTTTCTGTGATGAAACGTTCTGCTGACGTCTCTTGTCATGAAAGTAGAATTATATCTGAGTCACAGGACTCTCCTGGCTGAATCATTCTCTTTCCCTCTTTGTTTTTGGCAGTCAGGAAATACCTGCTGCTGACGAGACAAGCACTGTGCTTCCTCACAGCTTGGGAAAGCAAATGGCACATGTCCTTCAGCCAGGGCCAGGGACCCGGTCCGCCTGCAACTTCACCCAGCAGCAGCAACTCGTTTCGTGAAGAAACAAGTGATCTCTAGAGGTAGCACGGTCACAGAAGGAAGGGGCAATGCTGCAAATTCTAGGATCCAAACATCCTCTCATGACCGGCTTTTCACCCCCATCACTGATCTGAAGGTAAGCTTTCCTTAAGCAACAGGAGACGGCCCTAAAGTGATCTCTGCCCATGCCTCTCCTTTTCCAAGGCTGTGTGAACGAACAAGGCAAGGGCCCTAGACTTCCCTCATTTTGCACAGCAAACCTCTCTGTGAGGAAACATTCCACTGACAGCTTCTGTCCTGAACGTAGAATCATATCTGAGCTATGGGACACTCCTGGCTGAATAATTCTCTTTCCCTCTTTGTTTCTGGCAGTCAGAAGATACCTGCTGCTGATACGACAAGCACTGTGCCTCCTCACAGCATGGGATAGCAAATGGCACATGTCCTGAGCCAAGGCCGAGAACATGGTCTGCCTGCAAATTAACTCTGCAGCAATTACTTGTTTCGTGAAGAAAGAAGGGTTCTCCTGAGGAAGTATATCATCAGAAGGAAAGGGCGACGCTGCAAACCCTAGGAAACCAGCACCCTGTAACGTTGAGCTTTCACCCCCCCATTGCTGATCTGAAGGTAGACATGGTTTCCACAGCTTTCCTTAAGCAACAAGAGAGGGCCTGAAAATGAGCAAAGCCTGCACTTGACTATTTGCCTAAGTGTGGGTGAACAAATAATCAAGGGCCCTGGAATTTCCTCACTGTGCGAAGCAATTCTCTCTGTGAAGAAACTTTCCACTCAGGGCTTCTGTCTTGAACATAGAATCAAATCTGGGCTACAGTACTCCCTAGGCTGAATCATTCTCCTTCCCACTTTTTTAGGCACTTAGGAGACATCTGCTGCTGAAGCAACAAGCACTGTGCCTCCTCACAGCTTGGGAAAGTGAATAGCACATGGCCTCCAGTGAATGCCGAGAACCTGGTGTGCCTATAACTAATCCTCCAGCAACAGCACATTTATTGAAGACACAAGCATTCTCATGAGCAAGTGCAGCATGCAAATGCAAAGGTTGAAGCCTCAAACTCTGGGAAAACAACACCCTCTCACCACCGGCTTTCCTCTCCCATCGCTGATCTGATGGTAGGCAGGGTTTCCAAAGCTTTCCTTAAGCAACAGGAGAGGACCCTAAAATGACCAAAACCCAGACCTCACCTTTACCTTAAGGCTTTGTGAATGATCGATGAGGGACCCAGACTTCCTTCACTATGCAAAGCAAACCCCTCTGTGAGGAAACTTAGTGCTGACGTCTTCTGTCCTCAGTGTAGATTCCAATCTGAGCTACAAGGCTCTCTAGACTCCATCACTCTCCTTCCCGCTTGTTTCCATCAGTCAAGAGACATCTGACCCTGAGGCGACAAGCCCTGTACCTCCCCACAGCGTCGGAAAGCGAGTGGCATGTGACCTCTAGTGGAAGTCGAGAACCAAGACCTGCTGGAGCAGAACCCTCCTGGAGATGTTTGTTTCTTGAAGACAGAAGCATTCTCTTGAAGAAGTGCGACCGCAGAAGGAAAGGGCGATGCTGTAAATCCTAGGAAACCACCACCCTCTCACCACTGGCCTTTCACCCCCATCGCTGATCTGAGGGTAGGTAGGGTTTCCAAAGCTTTCCTTGAGCAACAGGAGAGGGCCCTAAATGACTAAAGCCACGACTTTTTCCCAAGGCTATGTGAACGCAGGAGACAGGGGCCCTAGTCTTCCCTCTCTGTGCTCAGCAAAGCTCTCTGTGAGGAAACATTCCACTCAGGTCCTCTGCCCTGAACATAGAATCAAATCTGGGCTACAAGACTCCCTTGGCTGAATCATTCTCCCTTTTGCTTGTTTTAGACAGTCAGGAGACATCTGCTGCCGAAGTCACTATCACTGTGCCTCCTCACAGCAAATGGCACGTGTCCTGGAGCAAAGGCCAAGAACCCGGGACGCCTGCAACTTCACCCTGAAGCAGCACTCATTTCTTGAAGAAACAAGGGTTCTCCTGAGGGAATGCAGCATCAGAAAGAAATGGCGGCACTGCAAACCCTAGGAAATCAACACCCTTAACGTTGAGCTTTCACCACCATTGCTGATCTTAAGGTAGACAGGGTTTCCACAGCTTTCCTTTCCTGGCTGAATCATTCTCTTTCCCTCTTTGTTTTTGGCAGTCAGGAGATACCTGCTGCCTAAGCGACAAACACTGTGCCTCCTCACAGCATGGGAAAGTGAATGGCACGTGTCCTGAGCAATTGCTGATAACAGGTCTGCCTGCAACTTAATCCTGCAGAAACACTTCCTATCCTGAAGTAACAGGGGTTCTCCTGAGGAAGTGCAGTGCAAGCACTTAACTTAAAGTATCCAATCTGTCCAGAGTCCATCCTTATTCTATCTTCTTTCCTCAACTGAGCAGACAGTGCCTCAAATGGGTGTCTGCCTGAAGAAGTTTCACTGAACTCAGAACTGAGACATGGCACTGTACGCGACTATTCATGTTTTCAACACAGTCAGTTCCAATACCTTCCATGTTCCGACCCCATCAAAACTGACATGAGTCTGTCCCAAAGCACATTTCCTTCACCACATTTGAAGCGTTTTCGACAGATGTAGACAGTTTGGATGACCAGATGTCATGTTCTGCCATTCCATGCTTTGGAAGCCTAAGGGCCTTGGCCTGCACTTACACCTGACTATCCAACCTGCCCAGAGTCCGTCCTTGTTCTATCTTCCTTCCTCCACTGGGAAGACACTCCCACGAATGGGTGTCTGCCTTCAGAGGTTTCAATGAACACAGACCTGCTACGGTCACAGGAATGGACATTGGAGACCAGGGCGAAGCTTTTTACTATTCATGTTTTCTATTCCGTCAGTTCAGCAGCTTCCATTTTCAACCCTCTTAAAACTGTCGAAGTCTGTCCTAAAGCACACTTCCCTCAATATGTTTGAAGAGTTTTCGACAAGGTAGAATGGATGACAATAGGTCGTGCTCTGCCATTCCATGTTTTGGAATCCTAAGGGCTGTGGCCTACACTTCACTCAGAGTATATAACCTGTCCAGAGTCCATCATTGCTCTATGTTTCTTCATCTGTGAATATACGACCACAAATAAGCGTCCACCTGAAGAAGTTTCACTGAACACAGACCTTCCAATGGTCACAGGTATGGAAGTTCAAGACTACGGCCCTGTCCGCGATTCGTCAAGATTTCAACAAAGTCTGTTCCAACAGTTTCCATCTAGGTGTCCTAGATCGAAGTGTCCGTGTATTCCATTCGAAGTCAATATTTCTATTGACTATTTCTTTTGCCAAGTCTGAATAGTAAACCCAGAAAGCAAATCACTGAGTATAGGCAGCCCCCAAAGTTATGCAGATATCTGTGATGGGTGGTGATGAGAATTGGGCAGCAACAGTAAGTGGTTGCAGAGAGACTGATCCATCTTGTCTCCTTGGGTGAATTTTGATTATAAAATACATCTTTTGTGTTAACATATGAAAAGCATATGCAAGATTAGATATCCTCCCCTCAATAAAACAGTAGAGAAGCACAAAGATAAAATTAAATCTCTTACAAAGAACATCAAAATGCGAATTGAGAGGCTTGATATTAGAGCTTATGTGACTTGGGACTGCCAATGTAAGGGTCATCCAGGGCCAGACCTACAAGTAAAGAAAAACATCCCATCGTAGTCCATCATCAAGAAGAGTAGCACTGATACCCCTGAAAAGAAAAAAGAAAGAGAAGCACTGAAAGATGCTGTTAAATAATATTCAGGCTTAGGGCTCTAAGTGTATCTTTTTTGCAGGTAATGTCAGTCAGAAGACTCTGGTATGTAAAAGTCTTGGGAAAAGCAATTATGACTCCTGATCATATTAACTCATCACTTTCTTTAAATGTTATGACCTTTCAAGTCTGAAGATTCCATAAATGCCTGAGACTGCACCAACCATTCTAGATCACCAGAACCCACTGAATAAGACACAGAGAAGTTCGAGTCTTGAGGCTGTTAAAGAATTCCCTCACGCCCTCTGAAAGTTTTTTGTCTGAGATGGTCACTTGACATGCAGAATCTCATGGCTCATATTCTTGTTAAATTTTTATCCAATAGTTCAAGTTATTTGTGAATTACTTTGACATGTCAGAATATAAATGTGCAGAAGACAGTGTGATGGAGGTTAATGGCCTAAACTCTCTTCCATTTCTGCAGTTTCGCACATAGTATTAGAAGCAATTATGAGATGTAAAAGGACCGTAACAATCATAAGGCTATAGAACCAGATGTTTACTTGAGGTTGAACATCAGATAAAAGATTTGAAACAGAGACAAGGTTGTTTGGGAGTGAGAACAAACAGCAGGTACAGCGAAACGGAGGCAAGTCCAGGGATTGGCTAAAATCAACCAGGAATATCCATCCCTTACTTTTCTACTTCACTGATTGCTAAAATAGATGGGGTCCACTTAAACAAATTAAAGAACAGACATTTAGATGGGATAAGGTTCTGTTATATGAAGCTTTTCTTACATTCCAGCTACTGTGTTTGTATGAGAATATAGTTAGATTTGATGCTTCTCTAAAGAGCAGTAGGTTCTGAGTACCTGGGAGACTCAGTGGGTTAAGCATGTACCTTTGGCTCGGGTCATGATCTCAGGGTCCTAGGATCAAGTTATGCATTGGGCTCCCTGATCAGCACACAGCCTGTTTCCTCCTTTCTCTCTTTCCTGCCTCTCTGCCTACTTGTGATCTCTGTCAAATAAATAAAATCTTTAAAAGAGAGAGAGAGATTAGTAGGTTCTGGTGGGGGAGGGTAGTTAATAAATACACTCCTCCATGCATATAACACCAGAATTAAGTACGTCATCATTCTGTGAGAGACAGAGTATAGTATGGGATGTAGTCTTCCAGAGTTGAGATTACTGGTTCAATCTGGCTGTCCTAGTGAAAGTGATGGACAGAGGTTGGAAGAAGACAGATAGGAAAGATTTTTGTTTAATGTTCTTCAGAATCAGGATATGAATTCAGCATGCTTTCAGACACTTAATGTAGTGAAGGCTAAAACTCAGGACGGGAGCAAGACTGTCTGGGTTTGAATCCTCACTGTGAAACGCATTACAGAAGCAACAATGTAAATTAAAAAAAAAAAAAGAATCATTGTATTCTGTTGAGTGACTATAACGCTACAAATTTATCTATTCCATATCTATTCCATGAGCAGAGTTGGTTCCAGCTTTCGCAGAGTATTGATAAGAACTAATATATACATGGACATATGGACACTTTTTGTTTTGTGTTTAGAAGAGCAATTCTCTTAACTGCAGAGAACAGAGAATATAAAGGAGAGTAGTTAGCAGAGGGGAGTTTGGTGGGGAGATGGCTAAAAGAGGATGGGGATGAAAGAGCATACTTATCATACTCATCACGATGGAACACTGAGTAACATATAGAATGTTGAATCACCATGTCATACACCAGAAAGGAATAGAACACTATATGTTAACTGTACTGGAATTAAAATTTTAAAAAAAATTAAAAAGAAGTGGAATTCTGTGATAAGAGGGTATGTATAATCGATGGACGTAACTGCAGTGCAGGATTGAAGAATTACTTCAGGAAACTATGACATTGGGTTGCAACATCCTAGCTCTGTTACTTCTGACTTTGACATGATGTCTCTTCTTTACCTAGTTTTTCTAATTCTCAATTCATAGCTATGGACTTCCCTATCATTCTTTCTTTCCTAATAATTATCTCTTTCCAAACATGCAAATACTAATGACAAGATCATTGACTATGGTCTTCTATTGCTCGTCTAATCAAGTCCTACTTGAGTTTCAATTTTTTAAATGCCAGCCTCTGATGCAGTTTATTATAAGGAGTCACTACTCCCAAGCATTCCTTGCATCCATTTTCCTGTGGCCACCTCATATGTGTCTCCTCATTTTATTATGGTTTGGTGTTGTTTTTATTGTTTTTGCCTGGGACCTGGCCAGCATCTGAGGATCTCAACTCCAGGACCATAACTAATATATTTCAATATTCCAGCACCAAATAGGCAGAATGTACAACACATAGAAGATATAAATACCCATCACAAATACATGAATATTTAAGCGCATATCTCAAATTGTATTAACTGGGTTGGTTGTTTAAAAGATTTTATTTATATATTTGTCACACACAGAGAGAGATTATAAGTAGGCAGAGAAACAGGCAGGGTTGTGGGGGAAGCAGGCTCCCTACTGAGCAGAGAGCCTAATGTAGGGCTTGATCCCAGGACCCCAGGATCATAACCTGAGCCAGAATCAGAAGCTTTAACCCACTGAGCCACCCAGGCGCCCCAGATAGGATTTGCTGGTTAAGCATGAAGTTTCGTCTTTTTGTCTACTATAATTAAACTAATCCTTTTGTGTTTGTCTTCTATACTTTTCTGCTATACACAGGGCCCACCATTTTGTCAATTTTTTTTTTAAAGATTTTATTCTGTTGACTAGTTACTGAAATACATGTATAGACGAGGAGGCATTGGTGGTAAGGGTATTATTTCTTTTAGAGAACCTTACAAGGGATAAAGCAGTTCTTCCAGCTTCATAGTGTATTACTTAAGCTAAGTTTTATTACACCTCGTCACTCACTCAAATGTAACTTTTTAGTTAGTTGGTTTATTATTATTGTGAAAGCCTTTTCTATTGTATAAGATATCAAGACCGGGAGATGGCATTGTGAGCAGAGTTCCATCCTAGGCCACGCACGCTGCTGCAGGGTTGAGGCCCTGTCTGCTTATTTCGGCTTGGCAGGGTGAACCCAGGACGCGAACATGGAGCCCGGAAAAGCAAGGCCCATGAGGCACCAGCTCTCCCGCAGCTCTTCTTCCCTGACGAAACAAAGCGAACGCCCAAAGACTTGTTGAGGAAGCGGTGGCGAAGTGCAGTTCGCCCCAAGCCCAAAGCTTCTGCGAAAGCACAGCATTTGCTGAGAAATCAGAGTCGGTTCTGCGGGCTGCTGCTGCTGCATGCCTGAGCCCAGTCTCATGGTGGGGGAAACCCGCATACAGCGAAAGCCTCTTTGCCTGGGCATCTCCTCTGGGAAAGCACAGCATTCCTTGGGAAATCATAGTCGGGTTTGTGGGATGCTGCTGCTGCTTGCCTGAGCTAGTCTCCACAGCACGGTGGAAGAAACCCTCATGGAGCGAAATTCTCTTTGCCCTAGCATCCCCTCTGCCTGAGAGAGAAGTGTGGTTGTACTTCTGGAAAGGGCCTTAAGGAAAGAAGCACATCTATCACCGTGCTCCCCAGGAGCATGTCTGGGGAAGGCGCAGCACGCCGCCCCGGGAGAAGAAAAGGAGCCATTGGCCTTGCTGGTGGGAAACGGTCTTGAAGCAGGAGAGCCGGCCCTGGCAGGAACAGCGGGCCGGTGGCAAGACAAGTGTCACCCGTTCCCTGTGCGGAGAGACGGAAGCCTGGCTGCTAAGGAGACAGGACCGGATGACTAGGACAGGCGCGCGTGCTCCACTGTGAGGAAGTAGACTGGGCAGAAGGCAGGCCTGTCCTGGGCCTCTGGGCCCAAGGGGACAGTAGCTCCTTGTCCTCCTGTACCTGGTGCCGAAATGGGATTGCTACCAGGCGCCTACCCTGAACTCAGGAACAGCGGGCCCTTGGCAAGACAAGTGTCACCAGCTTCCTAAAAGAACGGGCAGTCAGATGCCATCTTCCTCCAGGATGTGGCAGCGTTCGCAGAGACATGAGGTGTGCTGGGGAAAGAGTGGTGACAGTCCCAGTGAACGGGCGGATTACAGGGATCCCGTTGCCTCTCCTCTCCTGTGGCGAAGGCAGTGGCATAGTCCCCGAGTCCGCCTGAGCTCCAGAGCAAAAGGCCAAGCGTTGCCTACACCGGGAGATGGTAGTGTGCATAGAGTGCCATCCTAGGCCTCGCACGCTGCTGAAGGGTTGTGGCTGTGTCTGCTTAGTTGGGCCTGGAAGGGTGAACCCAGGGCGTGACCATGGAGCCTTGGGAAAGCAAGGCCCAAGAGACACCAGTTCACCCACAGCTCTTCTTCCCTGACGCGACAGAGCGAACGCCAAAGCTTTGCTGAGGAAGCAGCAGCGAAGTCAGTTCGCCCCAAGCTGAAAACCTCTGCTAAAGCATAGCAGTCACTGGGAAATCAGAGTCGGTTCTGTGGGCTGCTGTTGCTGCTTCCCTTAGCCTAGTATTCGCAGCATGGTGGGAGAAACCCACATAGAGAGAAAGACTCTTTGCCCGGGCATCCTCTCTGGGAAAGCACAGCATTCTTTAGGAAATCAGAGTCAGGACTGTGGGATGCTGCTGCAGCTTGCCTGAGCTAGTCTCCGCAGCACGGTGTAATAAACCCGCATGGAGCGAAATCCTCTTTGCGCGGGCATTCCCTCATCCTGAGAGAGAAGCGTGGTGGCGCCTGTTGAAAGAGCTTTAAGGAAAGGGACACGTCTGTCACAGCGCTCCCAGGAACATTTCTGGGGAAGGTGTAGCACGCTGCCCCTGGAGAAGAGAAGGATCGGTTGGCCTTGTTGTCGGGATACAGTCGCGAAGCAGGAGAGCCGGCCCTGGCAGGAACAGCGGGCTGGTGGCAAGACAAGTGTCTCCCGCTCCCTGTGCGGAGAGATGGAAGCCTGACTGCTAAGGAGACAGAACCGGATGACTAGGACAGGCGCGCGTGCTCCACTGTGAGGAAGTAGACTGGGCAGAAGGCAGGCCAGTCCTGGGCCTCTGGGCCCAAGGGGACAGCAGCTCCTGGCCACCTGTCCCTGGTGCAGACATGTGGTTGCCACCAGGCACCTACCCGGAACTCGCAGAAACTGTTCCCTGAAAGAATGGACAGTCAGATGCTGTCTTCCTCCAGGATGTGGCAGCGTTCGCGGAGGCATGGGGTATGCCGGGGAAGGAGTGGTGACAATCCCCCAAAGCTCCCCATCCCAGTGCACAGGTGGTGTGCAGGGATCCTGTCGCCTCTACTCTCCTGTGGGGAAAGGCACTGGCATAGTCCCGGTGTCCACCTGAGTGCCAGAGCAAAAGGCCAAGCCTGGCCTACGGCAGGAGATGGTATTGTGCATAGAGTGCCATCCTAGGCCTCACACGCTGCTGAAAGGTTGTGGCTGTGTCTGCTTAGTTCGGCTTGGCAGGGTGAACCCAGGGCACAAGCATGGAATCTGGGAAAGCAAGGCCCAAGAGGCACCAGCTCTTCCGCAGCTCTTCCCTGACGCGACAGAGCAGCAGCGAAGTGCGGTTCGCGCCAAGCTGAAAACCTCTGCGAAAGCATAGCATTAGCTGGGAAATCAGAGTCGGTTCTGTGGGCTGCTGTTGCTGCTTGCCTTAGTCTAATATTCGCAGCACGGTGGAAGCAACCCAGATAGTGCGAAAGTCTCTTTGCCCAGTCATCCCCTCTGGAAAAGCACTGCATTCTTTGAGAAATCAGAGTCAGGTCTGCGGGATGCTGCTGCTTGCCTGAGCCGGGTCTCACGGTGGGAGAAACCCGCATAGATCCAAAGCCTCTTTGTAAGTGCATCCCCTCTGGGAAAGCACAGCATGCGCTGGGAAATCAGTGTCAGTTCTGAGGGTTGTTGATGCTGCTTGCCTGAACATAGTCTCCGAAGCACGGTGGGAGAAACCCTTATGGAGCAAAATCCTTTTAGCCCAGGCATCCCCTCTGTCTGAGAGAGAAGCGTGGTTGGACCTGTGGAAAGAGCCTTAAGGAAAGGGACACGTCTGTCACTGAGTTCCCCAGGAGCATGTCTGAGGAAGGCGCAGCACGCTGCTCCGAGAGAAGGGAAGGAGCTGTTGGCCTTGCTGTCGGGAAATGGTCGTGAAGCGGGAGAGCCTGCCATGGCTGGAACAGCGGGCAGGTGGCAAGACAATTGTCATCCTCTCCCTGTCCGGAGAGACGGAAGAATGGCTGCTAAGGAGACACCAGGGGACGACTAGGGCAGGCGCGCGTGCTCCACTATGAGGAAGGAGTCTGGGCAGAATGCATGCCTGTCCTGGACCTCTGGGCCCAAGGGGACAGCAGCTCCTTGGCCACCTGTCCCTGATGCAGACATGGGCTTGCCACCGGGCGCCCGGCCCTGAACTCGCAGAAACAGCTCCTGGAGGAATGAGCAGTCAGATGCCATCTTCCTCCAGGATGTGGCAGCGTTGGTGGAGGCAGGGGGTGTCCCGGGGAAGGAGGGACAGTTACCCATTACTCCCCATCCCTGGGTGCGGGCCGAACAAGCTTATGGTCTGTTAAAATCAGATTTTTTAAAGACTTTTATTTATTTATTTGAGAGAGAGAGAGAGTGAGAAAGCATGAGAGGGGAGAAGGTCAGAGGGAGAAGCAGACTCCCCATGAAGCTGGGAGCCTGATGCAGGACTTTATCCTGGGACTCCAAAATCAAAATCAGATTGATTGACTCAAGACAGTCAGGGAGGACATTCCTCAGGAGTCACAGAATGCTGGTTGCCATGAGGGAGGAGTCTTTTACAAAGTCTGGGCTCTCACAGAAGGAGTCTGAAGCACGTGTATGGAAATCAGAGGTCAGTTCTGGATTAGAAGCTCTTTCTGAGGGGAAATGAGTAGAAGCAGGGATTAACCAGGACTTGGGCTCTGCCGTATTCAGTTCAGGCTGCTGCAACAAATGATGACAGACTGGGTGGCTGAAACAGCAAAACATGTACTATTCCTTGCAGTTCTAGAGGCTGAGAAGTCCAAAGCAAGATCCTGGGAGATCTGATATCTAGCAAGAGACTGCTTCATTATCTATAGATGCCCATATTCCTGTTGTAGCCTTGCATGGCTGACAGCTGGCAGAACAATCTCTCAGGTCTTTTCTCGGAGGGGTTTTATCTCATTCACAAGTGTTCCAATCTCATGACCTCATCACCTCTCAAAGCCCATACCTCCTGACGGCACTCCCTCATCTGAATTGGGACAAGACACAAACATTCAGTCCATTAGCAATTGTTGTCATGAGGACAGCATAGCTTATCAACTGTGTATCCCCAGGAATCCATGGGACTAGCAAAGCAGAATGTGGGGGCGTCACTGGTAGGAAAGCAGGAGATCCCCAAGAGACAGTCCTCATAGCATTTTACAGATACAGCAGGACACTTGAGAAACAATAGTTTCCGTGACCCATACAGCAGCCTTTATCTATGCCTGTCCTCTCTGCTGGATTCACAGCAAGCCTGCTTCTTTCTTTTCCAGTACAAATGGATTTCCACTCTCTGAATCCTGATGAATTTTTGCTCTTTTGCAGTTAGTAGGTTGTCCCTCAGGATTCTGCATGTCTGGATTTGCAATCGTGGAAACTGCCAAAGGTCTAGGGACCTGCGTGGCAGAACCCGGCCTCTATCACTATTGCCCAAGGTAGGGACTCTGGTCCCTTGAGCGTCCTGTGCTGCTGTCAAAGGTCTGTGTGCATTGGCTTGTTGTTTTTTAAAAAAAATGTAATTGCTTATACGTGTGCTTGATTATGCTCAAGTGGCCTTTCTGTGGAAACAGTGGCCAAGCTACACCTAGATGTCACTGAAGAAAGTCCTAAGAACTCCTGGTTTGTATGAGGCTAGAGAGAGAGAGAAAGAGAGAAAAGAAATCTTCCTCTCTGCATTTTGCAAGTCCCTGGGCAAAATCCGTTGGCTGTGCACTCCCCACATGGAGATTCCAGGCAGGGAGGCCCTCCTGAGCCTCATCTCCCTGGGTTCCTCCTCCAGGAGTAATCCCTAGTTTGAAACCAGGGTTAGGGAAGGAAGAGCAGCAAAGCAGGGTCCAGAAGGAAGGACTGCCACAGACCACGGAGTACCAGAGGGCCAGGCTGGTACCTGCTCACTGTTGGGGTACAAATGGGCTCAGCTCAGCAGGTACAGGGGTGCCCTTGGCCCCTCTGATGGGCTTTGCAGTGCCCCAAACTCAGGAAGAAAAAAGGCTGGCTCAAGTGACTTATTTTTGGCTTGGAAGGAGCTGACAGCAATGGAAATAAAAAAGTAGGGAATGATGTTGGAAAGTTGGAGGGTTTGTCCTTTATTTCTCAGCTTTCTCTCCTATCTTCCCTTGCTCTGTAGTGTGTCCTCAAAGAAGTTTTTGGCATGATATTCCTGTTCACTGATTTACTCCTGAGCTGTGTCTTTTCTGCTGTTCAGCTCATCTGGTGAATTCTTTTACTGTAAAAAGTATTTTGCCCTTGCAAGGGCAAGGGAAAGACCTGAGAAATCCCAGAGATTTCAGCTTGCCACCCAGAAGGTAACCAGGCTGTTTGGAATGCTGGAAAGGATTCAGAGTAGCGGAAATCGGCTTGGACATCTGAGACCACCCCCACAATCAGCGGTCCCCTGGACACAAACCCAGACCTTGATACTGATCATGAACCATGCTCTCAACTCAGACCCCTGTGATCCTCACCACAGTGCTTTAAGATCAGTGCGGCCATGCCCATAGGCACAAACTCTTAAGCCTAGATTCTGTCCTGAGAGGTCTCTCCCCAACGGCCTGGCTCCAAAGCCTCAGATATTGGGGACAGTGAGGAACACCATAGGACTCACCCTGCCACCCTGAAAGAAACCATGCCATTTGGAACTCTAGAAAGGATTCAGAGGAACTGAAATCTGCATTCCCACCTCTGGACACCCCCATATTCAGCAGGCCCCTGAATGCAAACCTGGAGCTTGACACTCACCCTGAACCAATCCCTCGACTGCCCCCTCCCCCCAGAGAGATGGGCAGAGTGTTGGCAGATTGGGCTTGCCATGTGGTGGTCCCTAACCATAACCTTTGGTTTGGTTCTCAGGGTTCTGACCCCAAAGGCCTTGCAGTAGATGCCCTACAATTTGGAGACACCTGGGCAATCCTAGAGGACTCAGCCTGCCGCCCAGAAGGAAAACTCTGCCATTTGGAACTGCGGAATGGATTCAGAGGAGCAGAAATCTGCATGCCCAGCTGAGGACACGCCCATTCAGAGCTGACTCCTGGACACAAAGCCAGAGCCAGACACTCACCCTCACCTACACTGTCAACTCAACCACCCAGACAGCTCTCCATGGGGTCTTCAGGTCAGTCCTGCCATATCCCTGGTCCCTAACACTAACCCTTGGATGGGTTCTGTAATGATCTCCTCATTTCAGGTTATGTGGTGGTTTTGCAGGTCATTGTCCTGGTGTGGAGTCAAACACACTGAAGCATCCCGTGTGAAGTGGCAAACGTAGTAAAGAAATGACGGCTGGGAATCTGAGTGTGGAGACAGCACGTATTTGTGCTGCTATAACAAGCAGACTACACTTTGAAATCATCGCAGAGGAAATGACTCTTCCAAACATCCATGTTAGCACGACGACACAGAAGCAGAGAGGACATCAGACTTTGGGATGGAGGCCAAGCCCTCCCAGTTCCAGGTCACCCGACATGGAGAGGACACATGTTAGCAAGAGACTCGTGGGAGGATTAAATCATGGGCCCCTGTATCTCAGGTGCAGTAGAAGCAGTGGATTTGGAATTCCAGTTTTCCACAACGTTTCACCACAAGCTGGTTAGAACTGTGCAAAAATCAGGAAGGGAAGCCCCAGTAAAGTGGACTGGGGATGCCAGAAGGGGAGGCTGGAAGGGGGCGCCTGGTGCTCAGTGCCCATTACAGACCCCATATTGCAATCCCCCACAGAAGAGACTCACCAATTCCAGGCCCCACAGGGGAAGCTGGAGGTTCATCTCCTGACTTTTTGTAGGAGTATTGCAGCTCAGCTTGTAAGAATTCTCCATCACCCTGCCTTTCTCCAGGGGAATTTCCTTCCAAGCACCCCTCCCAACTTCTTCCTCCTCCATGAAATAATGTTCCTCTCCTTTGTTTCTCACACTTGCCTGTGATGGGACCCTAGCTTGCTCAGCCCAGACTGCCATTCTCTGCTATTCCCAAATAAACCCATGCTGCTGGTCAAATAACTGGCAGATTGAGCTTAAGGCAAATCGAACTAATAAATTCAAGAAGTTGCAAGGAACAAAATCAATATGCACAAATTAGTGGCACTCCTACGTGCTCGGAAGGAACCATCAGAAAGAGACTAGGGAGAACAATCTTATTTACACCTGCATCCAGGAGAGCATGATACCCGGGAGGCCCGTGAACCAAGAAGGTGACAGACCTGTCCTCTGACAGCCCTGCAACAATGACCACAGACAGGGAGGAGCACACATAGAGATGGGGAGGCACTGTGCTCAGGGAAGAGCCCACACTGGGAAAATACCTACTCTCCCCAAAACCGTCTACAGAGTGCTCACTCTGGCTCCCGAACTTCCGGACTCGGCGCCAGCCAGGAGTGGGTGTGGACACGGGAACGACCCCTCAGGGCTGAGGTGGGGGGAGCACAAGCACCGAAGCAGGCGGACGCTCCCTGACTGCAGACCATCTGAGGAGCCCCAAGAACCGAATCCTTGAGCACACAAACACAGACGAGGACCGAGGAGCACCCAAGCCCAGAAAGGTGGGACCCCACAGCCCCGCGGACAGCACAGCAGGAGGCCACGTCTCCTCACACAAAACGACGGAAGCCCCAGTGTCTACACAGGGCGCCCATCCTCTGTGGGGTCCTGAGACCATGAACCCCTTGGCAGTCCACTCAGGCGGCTTCTCCTCACCTCCTCCAGCGTCTGGTCCTTAGGAGGTTGGACTGCTGTCAGTGTGGGCGCGTCCTCCACAACGGGTCCGGTCAGTGTGGATGCAGAGCCACACCCTCCTCAGCTTGTCCTGTCAGGGTGGGAGGTGCCCCACATTCTCCAGAAGTCTCCACAGTGGGTCCTAAAAGAGGCAAGGCTCTGGTCCCAGCTGTGGCTGTGCAGCCTGGGCTCAGGGCGGGAGCTGGGGTCTGTCGCCCTCTGCAGGCGGTGCAAGGCAGTGCAGGACTGTGGGAGCTCACCCTTCAGTGGAAGGTCCTGCTCCCTCCCGGGGTCCAACTGACGCCATTTCATTCTGGAAATTCAAGCTGCATGGAGTCCAATATCCCCCAACGTCCCCAAAGTAGCTAGGAACAATGAATTGGAAACAATGTGGAATTACAACAGTCCTTGACCCAAACAGTAGCACTGAACATGGCCCTGATGCAGACCCACATGCTGACCTCAACTTGGTCTCAAGCCTGGACCCTACCCTAATCCAAGACCCTAACCCTAGCCCCAACCCAAACAATGTTCACAAGAATCAAAAGGTAGAAACTGCACATATCCATCAATGGCAAGTGCATAATCAAAGTGTGGTGAAGGGTTTGAATTTGGGTTCAGGTTCAGGTTTCAGTCAGAGTTCTAGATCAGGCTTTGGGTTTAGTGTTAGGGTGAGGATTTAGAGTGAAGGACAAGGGAACAGAGTTATAGTTTAGGGCTTTAAGTTTATGATTTAGGCTTTAAAACTCAGGGCCTATGGGATAAAGTTCAAGGTCAAATTTGGGGTTTGGCTTCATGCTGAGATTTGGGTTCAGGGTTCATGTCTTGGAGGTCTGGTTTAGGGTTTTGGTTAGTGGTTCAGGGCTTGGATCCAGGGCTAAGGTACACGCTTTGGGTTCCATTACAGGTTTGAGATTCAGGGTTCTAGTTTGGGCTTTAAGGTCAGCTTAGGTTTCAGCGTTGGTAGGGGTTAAGGTTAGGTTTAGGGATGACACATTTTCTTCAGTTGTCATCATGGAAAAAAAAATTCTATCTGAAGTTTCTAAGTCAGAAATGTATTTCATCTAGGGGTGCCTGGGTGGTTCTGCGTGTTAAGCCTCTGCCTTGGGCTCAGGTCATGATCTCAGGGTCCTGGGATCGAGCACTTCATCAGGCTCTCTGATTGGCGGGGAGCCTGCTTTCCCTATCTTTCTCTCTGCCTGCCTCTCTGCCTACTTGTGATCTCTGTCTGTCAAATAAATAGAATCTTAAAAAAAAAAAAAAGAAATGTATTTCAGCTGGGTGTCAGGAGCTGGTTTGGAATTTAGGTTCCCATTAACTCCCTGCCAACAGCATTCTGATCCTAGAGTCTCCCAGTCACCCAGAAGCAGCTCTTGTCTTGGCTCAAACTAGGCTCTCTGCCCTTGGCAGAGAAGGGCAAGTTGGAGCCAAAGTTGGGATTTCACAATGGTAGAGGTGTGAAACCAGATATTGTGGAACTATCATGGAAAATGAGACAAGACACAAATAACTGGTTGACTCCTGATTCTTCCACAAAAACGAAGACCAAGTTTCCAATAGAATCTGATAATGTTCCCTAGGAAGGCCTATGGTACTCATTACCAGTACCAAAAGAGGACCCCTCCCCTGGTTTAAATTAAGAATCACAGCAGGATATTTCCTCCTTAGTGTCAAAAATAAAATTTTATTTTTTGGCTGTTCCAGTGTACAATTTGTGGAAGCACTGATAACCTTTTCATGCTCAAATTCCCATCAACGCAATGCAGGCAACAGTGTGATGCATTGCTTCTTGGAATACCAAGTACAAGGAGGGCTATTAGAAGTAGTAAAAAGATACCAAATATGAAATTCAGAAAAAGCACCATTTATGGGCACCTAATGTGGATCCCTAACCATAAGATCTAACATATCATCCTATAGATTTCACTTACAAAAATCATCAATAACAGTAGTCTACTGACCACTGTAACTACCCCACCATTGACCTCTAGGCCTGTAATACACACTCCAACCCCTGGAGACACAATTCTCAGCAGCAGAATGGGACTTGCCCAGTCCGGGTGGACCAACTCTTAATGTAAAGCCAAAAAATCCTGCTCCTTGGAAATCCCAGCCATTAGGACACAGTCACAGAAACCATACCCAGAACTCAATAAAGGAGAGACATCCCATGGGGCGGATGCTGCAGATCACCCCGACTCCCATGAAGTAGCTCTACAGCAGACTCCAGGTCTGTCCTCTTCCCGGGATCACACGTGGCACCCCTGCCTCCTCAGAACAAAACCGTGAGCTGTCCTCATCAGGCCTGTGTGCAGGCTCACAGAAAGCCAGACACTTTCTTGGAAGCACTCAGCCTCTCATGCCTATCCCAGCAGATGGAGGGTACTGTCTTCCCGGCTTCCGTACCAACTAGAGAAGACTTGGAACAAGTCTTGCCAGACTCTATGCAAAGGCATATTCTCCATCTGCAAAATGATGGATGGTGAAACACCACGGATTCCCTGCACCTTCTTGAACCTAGGTAAGTTGGAGCTATAGCTTGCCCAGAGCTATTATCCCCAATCCCCTAAACACACACACTTCTCTTGTGCACTCTGGGCCAGTTTCCATCCACTTTGCTCCTCAGCCATTGTCTCTGCAGAGAAGTACATCAGTACTGAGGTGCTGGGACTGAGGTGCTAGGTGCTAAGCCAGCACCTTGGACCCACTTACTATCAGAAATTAATATTCGTTTTATTAACAGATGCATCCCATAAGATCTTGCCACCACAGCCATTAGAAAAGTCATTACAACGGAGGTCCTAACAACATGTGCCAACCTCCATGGCTCCACTCTCTGGCTCTAGGGATTGGTTCATTCATGGGCATGTGACCTGGTCCCAGCCAATGAGGTGGGAGGAACCTTGGGTCTTAGCCTGCAGGGCCAAGGATGGGGTGAACTGCCCAGGCCAGGGAGATTTTCCATCATGACCACAGAAGTAGCCTCAGCCAGGCCTGTGCCAGTGCCACAGAGAGCTCAGGAAGCCAGATGCTTCAGTACATTGCTGAGGGCTGAATCAGACTTGTCCTGAAGGCCACACATGCTACAACCTCTGCTAACTCAGGAGAACCCTAAATGTGCTCATGGTCTTGGCCTGAACAAGATGACCATCTATGTGGTATATAACCTGCAAGATATACCCACCAGGCAAAGGGGACTGTCTCAGCCAAACAATACCCACATGGAATTCAACCACAGACAAACATCTTGTGGCAAACTTGAGGCCTACAGAGAAAGGCAGGAGAATCCCTGAGGCCTTCATTGTTGGCCAGTCTCACTATCATCTTTTTTTCCTTTCAAGTGCAGGGGCCAGGGTCAGGCAGGATATGTCCCAGTGTACTCCCACTCTGCCACTGGAAAAGAAGAGCCCTCTCTCCCATCATCCATCATGTTGCAGATCTGGAGTGTGGGAAACTATCACCCATGGGCCAAATGGGACCTCTCCCTGTATTCTGTCAATAAAGTGTGGCTGGAACACGAGTTATGGATGGTCTGGGGCTGCTCTCAAGCCACAGTGCAAGAGTGGAGTCATTGTCAGAGACACCACATGGACAGCAAACATGACAGAAAATTTTTACAGAGACCTTATGGAAAAGTCTGTGTCGATCCCTGGTCTCAAGAGTCCTAGGATCATGTCACTTCTTTGAACAGAGAATAGCGCATTCTGGGTAAAATTTAATTTCTTCACCCCCAGAGGCAAGGACTTCCATCTTTTTAGCCAGAACTCCATCTCCATCCTCCTTTATTTAAACCTTAAATGACATATCTACATGTCTGCAGCCCAACAGGAATGCACTGTACATGATAGTGATGCGCAGAAACAAAGGTTTAAGTGTGAACTTATGAGGGTGAGCGTGTGCTTCCCCTTTGTTAGCCACAGTGTGCAAGGAGGATATAATACAGTAGTGTGCTTTCTGTCCCACAGGAATGGCAAAAAATTAACCCTAGCACAACCCTAAACCTACTCCTACCTCCTCAACCCCTGACCCTAACTCTACCCCCCAAACCCCTAACCTTAACCCCTGACCCTAACCCGTGACCCTAAAACCTGACTGTAAACTTGACCCCAACCCTGTCCCTAGGTTAGGCTCAGAGGGGTCTGTTCCCAGAGACCTGATGCCAAAGCCCCAGGGACTAAGGACACCTGAGTAAATCCAGAGGATTCCACCTGCCACCCAGAAGGAAACCATGCCATTTGGTTCAGAGCAGGAGAAATATGCATGCCCACCTAAAGCAACCCCCACATTCAGTGCTGGCTGGACTCAAACCTGGAGCCTGAAACTCACCCTGACCATGCCCTGAACTCCGCCCTTCAGTAGTCTTGCCACACAGCTGGCAGATTGAACCTGCCATGATCCTAGGCCCCAACCCTCACCCTAGATTGGCTTTTTAAAGGACCATGCCCAGAGGCCTGGCTCCAGATCCCCAGGGAATGGGGACACCTAAGCAAAGCAGAGGGCTCATCCTACAACAAAGTCAGAAATCATGCCTTTTGGAACTGCAGAAAGGATTTAGAGAAGAAATCTGAATGAAATCTTGAACCAATCCCTGCTTATTTATAGTTCCAAACCATACTGAATGCAAAGCCTGAGCCTGATACTCTCCTTAACTCTAGCCCTCAATTCAGACATCTGTGAAGGTCTCCACACCTAAGCAGATCACACCTTCCATGCTCCTTGGACCACCCCTATCCTAGATTAAGACGTAGGTATAAACATGAACACAACTTTCTACTAAAAGGACATACAAGTGCCACATCACTTAGCATCAGGGAAATACAAATCAAAACCACAATGAGATACCACCTTACAACAGCTGGCATGGCTAAAATTATCAAGGCAGGGAAAAACAAATGTTGGTGAGGACGTGGTGATAGGGGAATCCTCTTACACTGCTGGTGGAAAAACAAGCTCGTACATCTACTCTTCCAAATGTTACCAAGTTTCTTCAAGAACTTAAAGATAGAGCTACAGTACGACCCAACAATTGCACTAATAGGTATTTACCCCAAAGACACAGATTGAATAAAAACTAGTGGCACCTGCTCCCCAAAGTTCATTGCAACATTATCCTCTCTAGCCAGAGTACGGAAAGAGCTCAGATGTTCATGGACAGATGAATGGGTAAAGAAGATGTGGTTCATATCTACAACAGAATATTATTCAGCCATCAGAGAGGATGAAGACTTAGCATCACATCCACCTGGATGGAATTGGAGGGTGTTATGCTGAGCAAAATAAGTCTATCAGAGAAAGACAGTTGTACATGGGTTCCCTCCTTTCTGAAATAGAAGAAACACCACAGACGATCAGAGGGGTAGGGAAGGAAAGCTGAATGGGATGTCATCAGAAAAAGAGAAAAACCATGAGAGATTCTTCAGTACAGAATCAAACTGTTGGGATTGTTACAGAAACAAACTTAGGGTTGCTGGAGGGGAGGTGGCTAGGGAATACTGTAACTGGGTGATGGACATTAAGGAGGGCATGGGATGCAAGGAGTACTGGGTGTTGCACACACCTGATCTATTATTGAACACTACATCTGAAACTAATGATGTAGTCTAAGTTGGCTCATTGAATTTAAGCTAAACAAAAAGAACTCAAGCAAACACTCCTAAAAACCTGTATGGAACCAGCAAAGATACTGAACAGTCAAGTCAACACAATGCTGAGAAAGGAAAACAAAGCTGGAGGAGTCACAATTCCAGATTTCAAGTTCTACTACAAAGCTGTAGTCATCCTAACAGGATGGTCCTGGCACAAAAAATACACACAGAAACCAAGGGAACAGGACAGAAGCTCAGATATAAACCCGCAGTTGTGTGCCCAATTAATCTTCCACAAAGCAGGCAAGAATATCAAAAAGGAAAAAGACAGTCTTTACCACAAATGGTTTTGGAAAAACTGGACGTCCACAAACAAAAGAATGCAGTTACTCTGCTTCCTTACACCATAGAGACAAACAAACGCAAAACAGTTTCAAGACCTCAGTGAAAGATCAGGAACCATAAAAACTCTACAAGAGGGCTCAGACAGTAACTTCTTGACATGGACCAAGCAGCATTTTTCTAGACTGTCTCCTGAGGAAAAGGAAAGAAAAGCAAAAATAACCTACTGAGACTATATAAAAAAAAATATAAAAAGTTTCCACGCAGGAGAACAAGGAAGAAGTAATAATAATAAGACAACCTACTGAAAGGGAGAAGGTATTTACAAATATCCTATGCAATAAAGGGATAGTATCCAAAATATATAGAATGGATACAACTCAACACCACAAAAACAAGTAATCTGGTTAAAAAAATAGTCTGAAGACACGGACAGACATTTTTCCGAAGAAGAAATAGAGATGGCCAACGGTCCCATGAAAAGCTGCTTTACCATCACCCAAGCTCAGGAAAATACAAACCAGAAGTAAAATGAGATATTACCACATACTGTCAGAATGACTCCCATCAACAACACAAGGAAGAGCAGGTGCTGGGAGGGTGTGGCAAAAGGGGACCTTCTGTACAGTTGGTGGAAAAACAACCTGCTACAGCCACTCTGGAAAACAGTATGGAGAGTCCTCAAGGCGTTAAACATAGAGTTGCCCTGGATCCAGCCACAACACTACTGGGTATTTACCTAAAGCACATAAAAACAAGAGCACAAAAGGATACATACACCCCTTTGTCTCTTCCAGCAATATTTAAAAGATCACAATACAGAAGCAACCAAAGTGTCTGTTGATAAAGTGATAAATGAAATGAGATGCATACACACACACAGAGGAATATTACTCAGGCAAAAAAAAAAAAAAATGATAAAATCTTGCCATTTGCAGCCACATGGATGGAACTAGAGAAGATTATCCTCAGTAAAAACAGTCAGTCAGAGAAACTGACTCTTGTGTAGAATCGAGGAAACAAGCATACATACATAAAGGAGAAAAAAAGAGACAAACCAAAATAGAGATTTTTAAAAAATTTCTTTGCAGTGTAACAGTATGCTTTATTTTTGCAACACATCCAGTGCTCCATGCAATACGTGTCCTCGACCTGGCTCCCCCAACCTCCCCCCCCCCGCCACTTCAAAACCCTCAGGTTGTTTTTCAGAGTCCATAGTCTCTCATGGTTCACCTCCCCTTCCAATTCCCTCAACTCACTTCGCCTCTCCATCTCCCCTTGTCCTCCAAGCTCTTTGTTATGCTCCACAAATAAGTGAAACCATATGATAATTGACTCTCTCTGCTTGACTATTTCACTCAGCATAATCTCTTCCAGTCCCCTCCATGTTGCTACAAAAGTTGGGTATTCGTCCTTTCTGATGGAGGCATAATACTCCATAGTGTATATGGACGACATCTTCCTTATCCATTTGTCCGTTGAAGGGCATCTTGGTTCTTTCCACAGTTTTGGCGACTGTGGCCATTGCTGCTATAAACATTGGGGTACAGATGGCCCTTCTTTTCACGACATCTGTATCTTTGGCGTAAATACCAAGTAGTGCAATTGCAGGGTCCTAGGGAAGCTCTATTTTTAATTTCTTGAAAAATCTCCACACTGTTTTCCAAAGTGGCTGCACCAACTTGCATTCCCACCAACAGTGGAAGAGGGTTCCCCTTTCTCCACATCCTCTCCAACACATGTTGTTTCCTGTCTTGCTAATTTTGTCCATTCTAACTAGTGTAAGGTGATATCTCAATGTGGTTTTAATTTAATCTCCCTGAGGGCTAGTGATGGTGAACATTTTTTCATGTGTCTGAAAGCCATTTGTATGTCTTCATTGGAGAAGTGTCTGTTCATATCTTCTGCCCATTGTTTGATATGATTATCTGTTTTGTGTGTGTGTTTGAGTTTGAGGAGTTCTTTATAGATCCTGGATATCAACCTTTTTTGTCTGTACTGTCATTTGCAAATATCTTCTCCCATTCCGTGGGTTGCCTCTTTGTTTTCTTGATGGTTTCCTTTGCTGTGCAGAAGCTTTTGATATTGATGAAGTCCCAAAAGTTTATTTTTGTTTTTGTTTCCTTTGCCTTTGGAGACATAGCTTGAAAAAAGTTTCTGTGGCTGATATCGAAGAGGTTACTGCCTCTGTTCTCCTCTAGGATTCTGATGGATTCCTGTCTCATGTTGAGGTCTTTTATCCATTTCAAGTTTATCTTTGTGTACAGTGTAAGAGAATGGTCAAGTTTCATTCTTCTACATATAGCTGTCCAGTTTTCCCAGCACCATTTATTGACGAGACTGCCTTTTTTCCACTGTATATTTTTTTCTGCTTTGTCAAAGATTATTTCACCATGGAGTTGTGGGTCCATATCTGGGCTCTCTACTCTGTTCCACTGGTCTATGTGTCTGTTTTTATGCCAGTTCCATGCTGTCTTGGTGACCACAGCTTTGTAGTAAAGCTTGATATCAGGTAGCATGATTCCGCCAGTTTTATTTTTGTTTTTCAACATTTCCTTAGCGATTCGGGGTCTCTTCTGATTCCATACAAATTTTTGAATTATTTGCTCCAGCTCTTTGAAAAATACCCGTGGAATTTTGATTGGAATGGCATTAAAAGTATAGATTGCTCTAGGCAGTATAGACATTTTAACAATGTTTATTCTTCCAATCCAAGAATATGGAATGGTCTTCCATCTTTTTGTGTCTTCTTCAGTTTCTTTCATGAGTGCTCTGTAGTACCTCGAGTACAGTTCCTTTACCTCTTTGGTTAGGTTTATTCTCAGGTATCTTATGGTCCTTGGTGCTAAAGTAAATGGAATCAGTTCTCTAATTTCCCTTTCTGTATTTTCTTGTTAGTGTATAAAAAAGCCACTGTTTCCTATACATTGACTTGGTATCCTGCCACGTTACTGAATTGCTGTATGAGTTCTAGTAGTTTGGGAGTGAAGTCTTTTGGGCTTTCCATATAAGGAATCATGTCATCTGCGAAGAGAGAGAGTTTGACTTCTTCATTGCCAGTTTGGATACCATTCATTTCTCTTTGTTGTCTGATTGCAGTTGCTAGGACTTTTAATACTATGTTGAACAAGAGTGGTGAGAGTGGACATCTTTGTCATGTTCCTGATCTCAACCGGAAGGCTGCGAACTTGGAGGAGGATCGAGGGTGGAGGATGATATTTGCTGTGGGTCTTTCATAGATAGATTTTATGAAGTTCAGGAATGTTCCCTCTATCCCTATACTTTGACACGTTTTAATAAAGACCAGATGCTGGATTTTGTCAAATGTTTTTTCTGCGTCAATGGAGAGGACCATGTGGTTCTTCTCTCTTCTCTTATTGATTTGTTCTATCACTTTGATTGATTTGTGAATGTTGAACCATCCTTGTAACCCAGGGATGAATCCCACTTTGTCATGGTGGATAATTTTTTTTTAAGATTTTATTTATTTATTTGACAGAGAGAGAGATCACAAGTAGGCAGAGAGAGAGAGAGAGGAGGGAGCAGGCTCCCCGCTGAGCAGAGAGCCCGATGTGGGACTCGATCCCCGGACCCCGAGATCATGACCTGAGCCGAAGGCAGTGGCTTAAACCACTGAGCCACCCAGGCACCAATGGTGGATAATCTTTTTAATGTGCTTTGGATCCTATTTGCTAGTATCTTGTTAAGAATCTTAGCATCCAGGGGTGCCTGGGTGGCTCAGTGGGTTAAAGCCTCTGCCTTCGGCTCAGGTCATGATCCCAGGGTCCTGGGATCGAGTCCCGCATTGGGCTCTCTGCTCAGCGGGGAGACTGCTTCCTCCTCTCTCTCTGCCTGCCTCTCTGCCTCCTTGTGATTTCTGTCTGTCAAATAAATAAAAAAGTCTTTAAAAAAAAAAAAGAATCTTAGCATCCATATTCATCAATGATATTGGTCGGAAACTCTCCTATTTGGTGTGGTCTTTGCCTGGTTTGAGGATCAGGGTAATGCTGGCTTCATAAAAAGAGTCTGGATGTTTCCCTTCTGCTTCCATTTTTCCATCAGGTCCTGGGCTCTTGTTTTTTGGGAGGTTATGGATCACTGCTTCAATCTCCTCACTAGATACCGGTCTATTCAGGTTGTCAATTTATTCCTGGTGCACTTTTGGGAGTTTACAGGGCGGGGAAAGCCGCCGTTCATCTAGCATCGTTCTGGAAGCCAGAGCCCATGCCCGGTGCCCACGAGGCCCAGGGCCCAAACTGCCGTGAGTGCCAGTCACCCCGAAACCGCATCCACCCAGGCAGAAGACGGCAGCACTCTCCACAGGGTGTGTGGAGGCTCGAGGAACGTGCCGGGCCCTTTCCTGGGAGCGAGAAACAGGTCTGCTGGGAGAGCAGCAGCCCCTCCAACAACACTGTTGAGGAAAGATACCTCCACAAACTCGCTCCTGCCAGAGAACACAGATGCCTTCGGAAGCATGTGTGAGGCAAAAGGGAACAGTGCAGCCATCTCACCTGGGAGGCTGGTGTGTGCGGCCTGCGCCATCCACGAGAACCCTGTTCTAGGTAGACAGACGTGATTTCCAAACCTACTTGAAGAAGCCTCATCCAAAGGGCCCTATGGACGAGCGCTCAGACACAATCTCAAGTTAGGTTTTGGACCGCGGTTATGGCAGGCCCGAATTACAGACTGAGTGGAACTCCACTGGATATGACAGAAGGGCGAGTGTGTGGCGGTCGCTCAGGATTTTGTTTCTGGATTTTGTGTCAAGGATGGCCGAGGAATGTAGAGGTAGTAACCTCAAGGGAAATGGACAATTCTCCCTCTCTTGGGATTTGGCCCGGCTCCCAAACTTTTGGGGTCATTGTGTGGGAAGGCAAAAGTCCTGTTTTCTGTCTCAGGAGTCCCTCCAAAAGAGGGATTCCAGATCAGAGTTCCAGGCACAGCGACTGGAAAGCAAGCTTTCTTGCCATGGAGAAGGAAAAGTTCTGTTTTGTGCATCAGGTTCCCCCATATGCAGGGATTTGAGAGAAGGTATAGGGACAGATGGCTAAAACCCTAGGTTGGGAAGAGATGATGGCTGAGGGCCTGGCGTGTTCGATCTGCTACATATGCTGCCAGCTATCTGGGCGTGTGATGGGAGGTCTGGGCTCAGCCTGTGTCAGATAGAGCCTTAGTGCACAAGACAGCCTAGAAAATTGGGGTGTGTTCATGGGCTGAGCAGGTTGATCCTCTTTTGGGGTTCTGGGCAGGCCCATAGTGCACTTTTTTTTTTTTTCTGGTGCACAGGCAGAGTGCTGAGTTGTGGCTCCAGAATTCCCAATCTGGAGGCCTTTTGGGCCAGGAGTGTGAGGACGGAATTCCAGAAAACACAAGCTAGGGGTATGTTTCAGGTCGAGGGCATGGCAGGCCCACTCGGCAGAGTCTGAATTGAGATCCCAGGCCTCTGAATTAAGGGGAAGGGCCAGACGTTGGCTCAGGCTGGAGTTTGTGTCCAAGATGGCACCTTAATGAAGAGGGGGCCTCATGAGGCCATGGAGGTTTGCCCACTCTGGGGGATATGAGCTGCTCCAAACTGCAACGTTTCCTTCAGTGGGACAGGCGAGTCCTCTTGCATGGCTCAAGGATGCACTATACAGAAAGACTTGAAAACAGGGCTCTAAGGATGGATACCTGTATTTTCATTGGCTCACATTTCCATTGGCTCCTAAGGACAAGGGAGATTCGATACGCTCACTATGGGCAGAGCTACCCAGCGGGCTGAGTTGAAATGGACTCTCATGAGGTTGGGTCATAATGTGGGTTTGTGTCCATGGAGACCCTGTAATGTGGAGGTGGCTCAGGGGCCCTGCAGGATTCTCCTACCCAGAGGATTTTACACAGCTCCCCGTAGCAAGCTTCCCATGTGGAGACAAGAGGTGCTGCTCTGTTTTGTGCCTCAGGAAACCCCATATGCTAGTATTGGAGACCAGTCCTCTGAGGAGAGATGCCTGCAAATCTAAGATAGCATTCAGATTAGGGCCTAGGGGCATGTCTGGTTCAATCTTCTGTTTGTGGGACAACTGTCTGCGTGTTTGAGTGGAGGAAGTTGCTCAGGTTGTGTGAGAAAGCACCTTTTTGTCCAGGGTGGACTAAGCAACAGGGTGGCCTCTGGGGAACTGTAGGTTTCTCCTAATCTGTAGGGTTGTGGCCAATGGAATGGGCCAAGTTTCCTTTGAGAGGGAAGGCACAGTCCTGTGTTGCTGCTCAAGAGGCCCCAGCCTCAAGGCTGTGTGGATCAGGGCTGTGGGGACAGAAATGTAAAAACACATACTCAGCTTAGGTATTGGGCCGAGGGCATGGCAGGTTGGATCTACAGACTGAGGGGAGCGCCTCAGGATAGGAAATAAAGGAAAGTGTGGGGGGCGTAGCTCAGGCTTTTGTCTCTGGGTTTTGTGTCAAGGATGGCCGTGGAATGTAGGGGTGGCTTCATGGGCCATGAACGATTCTCCCTTTCTGCGGATTTCGCCCAGCTCCCAATCGTTTGGGGTCATTCTGTGGGAAGGGAGGAGTCCTGTTTTCTGTCTCAGGGGTCCCTCCAAAAGAGGGATTCCAGAGCAGAGCCCCAGGTACGGATGACCAGAAAACCCCACCTTTGGTTAAGACTGGGGCCTAGGGTCATGGCCAGCCCAATACGCGAGCGATTGGACAAGCCTCTGAGAGGCCTTATTGGAAAATGGGTTCTTGTTGAGGGTCACAATGCATGTTTGTTCCCAAGGTGACCCTCAAGCATGGGCATGGCCTCATGGGCCATTCAGGATTATTCTACTCTTGAGTATTTCACTTTGACCCCCATCAGCATCCCAACAGCAAGCTTTCTTGAAATGGGAAAGGAGGAGTTCTGTTCTGAGCATCAGGATCCCCCAGGTGCAGGGATTTGAGATAAGATCTGGGGACAGATGTCTGAAAACCTAGGTTCCGTAGAGATGACAGCCAAGGGCCCTGGCAGTTCAGATCTGCTGGATATGCGTTCAGCTAACTGGGTGGCTGACAGGTGGTCTGGACTCAGGCTGTGTCAGAGAGAGCATCAGTGCACAGGGCGGCCTATGGAATTGCAGTTCCATCAAAGTCTGTGCACGTTGATCCTCATTTGTGTGTTTGTGCAGCCCCATAGGCCACTTTTTCCTTCTGGTCGACATGCAGAATGCTGTGTTGTGCCTCCAGAATTTCCAATCTGGAGGTCTTGTGGGGCAGAAGTGTGAGGATGGGAAAGTCTGAAAACACAAGCTAGTTTTAGGTTTAGGACCTAGGGCATGGCAGGACCAATCTGCAGAGGCTGAATCGAGATCTCCAACCTCTGAAGTCGTGGTTGTAAGGACCTATTTTACTGTCCCTGCTCCCCTCCCCCAGGGGACTTAAAAACAAGTCCCAGAAACCAGCTCCAGGTGTGAAGGCCAAGAAAAACAAGGCTGTACCCACCTCGAGTCTAGCCCTGACATAAGTACAGCCATCTTGGCAAAGCAAAAGCTGGCACCTTGCACTGTAAGAGTGGGTTAGCATAATAATGGCAATCCTGAAGGCCAGGAAGCCATTTTACTGAGCATCCCTAACCAGCCCACAGGGCGCACTTGAGATAAGAGAAAGGGATAAGAGATAAGAGAAAATAGCTAAAACCTGAGAAAGCAACTTAATCATATACCACCAGGGCGGAGGCAATGGTGCCCCAGGGACCAGGTGTTAAAGAAAAACAAATAGTTTAACTTGCAGAGACCACAATCCTGCAAGACAGGAATCTCCCTTGGTTTGCAAATGTCCTGGTGATTTACAACAAAAAGGGCAATCTCTTCAAATGGCCCAATTTCCAGAGCCAAAGGGCTCAGTTCCTCAAGGCCTAAGGTCACACCATAAAAGGAAAGGAGGCTGAGACAGAAGGAAATGTAAATAAAGTTAAATTTCCTCTAAACCTAAATATTGCTTAACTGCCAGGATGACGCCAGGGTGTCAAAAGGTTAAACAAAGTTAAACTGTCAAAGTGGGGTGCATGATATGTATGTATGTATGTATGTATGTATGTATGTATGTATGTAGTTATGAAAAGGTGCCTTGAAAATGCTATATAAACCCTTGGCTTTGAGTGCTTGGGGTCCTTGTTGAAACCTGCTGCGCCGGACAGATACTTGGACCCCAGCTAGCTGGAAATAAACCTCGCTGTGTGACTTGCATTATCGAGAGTGTTCTCTGTCTAATTGAGGGGTGGTCGACTCCGTATCCTAACAATGGTGAGTGGCAGAAGTTCCCTCAGGCTGGAATTTGTGTTCACGATGGCTGCCTAATGGAGGAGCAGCCTCATGAAGCCATGGAGCTTTCCCCATTCTGGGGCTTGTGAGCTGCTCCTAAGCGCAAGGTTTCCTTCTGCAGGACATGGGGAGTTCTGTTTGTTGGTTCAATGTTTCCCCATACTGAAAGATTCAAGAGCAGGGCTCTATGTTGGATGTTTGAAACTCCTCCTAGCATTCCCATTGGTGCCTAGGAATAATGCAGGTTCCATCTGCTGCCTCTGGAGTGAGCAACCGAGAAGGATGAGTCTCATGCTTTTGGGTCACAATGCGGGTTTGCGTCCACGGAGATCTTGGAATGTGGCGGTGGTCAGGGGCCATGCAGGATTCTCCTGCACAGAGGCTTTGACACAGCTCCACATAATAGGTTCCCTTCTGGGGACAGAGGGTGTTCTGTTTTGTTCTCAGGGACCCCCTATGTTGGTATTCGAGACCAGGCCTCTGGGTACAGATGACTGAAAACTTAAGCTAGGGTTCAGATTAGGGCCTAGGGGCATATCAGTTTCAATCTTCTGTCTCTAGGGCCATTTACCTGGGTGTCTGCTTGGAGATAGGTTCTCAGGGTGTTTCAGACTGCGCATTTTGTTAAGGGTGGCGTACAAAATTCGGGAGGCTCCAGGGGCCTTGCAGGGTTCTCCTAATCTGGAGGGAATTGGCAACTGTAAATGTCACAGTTTCCTTTGGGAATGCAGGCACAGTCCCGTGGTGTGGCTCCAGATACCTCAGCCTGCTGTGTGTGTTTGCCCAGGGCTTTTGGGAACAGATGTCTGGAAACAAAAACTCAGGTTATGGTTAGGGCCAAGGTTGTGGAGGTCCGATCTAGAGACCCTGGTGGTAGCTTTCTGGGATCTGATATTAGGGCAAATGTGAAGTTGTAGCTTAAGCCTTTGTCTCTGAATTGTGTGTCTAAGATTAGAAGCAGTGTAGGGGTGGCCTCATGGGGCATTGAAAGATTCTCTGTCTCTGGGGATTCTACCAGGCTCTCAGCAGTTTGGTGTCATCCTAGGAGAAGGGAAGAGTCCTGTTTCTGTCTCAGGGGTCCCCCAAATAGAGGGATTCCAGAGACGGACTCTGGGTACAAGCCCCTAGAAAACAACACTGTGTGTTGGGATTCGGGCCTAGGGGCAAGGCAGGCCCAATAGGCAGGTTCTTAGTCCAGCTCCTAAGGGGGCCATGCTGAAAATAGGCTCAGGCTGAGGGTCACAATGCATGTATGTGCCCAGGGCAGCCCTCATGAGCTGGTGTGGCCTAATGGGCCATGCTGGTTTCTCTTACTCCAAGGATTATACACCCATCCCAACAGCAAATTTTCCTGCCATGAGGAAGGAGGAGTACAGTCTTGTTCATCAGTTTCCCCCATATGCAGGGATTTGAGATAAGGTCAGATTACAGATGCCTGAAAGCCAGGTTGGGTAGAGATGACTGCCTAGGGCCATGGCAGGTCCCATCTTCTGGATATGCAACCAGCTATCTGGGTGGCTGACAGGAGGTCTGGGTTCAGGCTGTGTCACACAGAGCATTAATGCACAAGTCTGCCTATGGAACTGGGCTGCTTTCAAAGGCCATGGAGGTGGATCCTCATCTGGTTATTTGAGGCAGCCCCATAGGGCACTTATTCTTTCTGGTGGGCAGGCATAGTGCTACTTTGTGGCTCCAGAATTACCAATCTTGAGGGCCTTGGGGCCAGGAATGTGAGGACGAAAAGTGTGAAAATACAAGCTAAGATTAGGTTTAGGGCCTAGGGCATGGTAGGCCCAATCTGCAGAGACTGAACTGAGATCTCCAGCATCTGAAGTTATTAGCTTGAGTGTCAGACATTCACTCAGGCTGGAGTTTTTGTCAATGAGGGCGCCTAATGTAGGGGTGGCCCCATGATGCCATGGAGGTCTTGAGCCTCGTTTTATGGGCTTGAATGTGGTTAATCTCAACGAGTTTTCTCATCGGATGCAGACACCTGGATGATGGCCATGTCTTTCTAAATGGACCCTTTGCTGTTCTGAATTATCTTCTTTCTCTGCTCATTAGATTGGTTGTCTTTCTATTGTCTCTTGTCAAGATCTAGGAAACTCAGCCTTTTAGGCTTAGTTTGGGTACGGTCTAGCCCTTTTCACCATTTTCTTTTCACAAAATCTATACTATCCTCTGCATCCTTCTATGTATAGTTTATATTTCACTGACATATTTAGGTCTTTTCTTGAAATAGAATATTAGTAGTTCATTCTGAAGGTCATTGTTGAAATGTTGAAGTGGAAGTCTACTACCTCATTAGTCGTGTTTTTCTTTTTCCCGTCTGTTCCTTCTTCTCTTTTGAACTGCCTTCCTTTCAACGAACTGAGTCCTTTGTAGGCTGCTCTGTGTCTTCTATTATTGGCTGTCACACGGGCAGTGAGAGATTAGTAGGTAATTCTGACCCTTTCTAAAATTGTTCTCCCACTTGTTCAGGGAATCTGTAGAGGAAACTTTCTTTGAGGGATCATTTTGTCCTGCTCCTAACTCATGCTCCTTACCAGGTCTCTCCTGAATATTCTGACTTATCCAAAAGAACACTTCCCTATGGCTTGTTGGAACTCCAATGACCTCTCGCCTTTTATGAGTCTTGGCAACCATCTGGTTCAGTTGCCTTGACTCTTTGTTAGAACCTGGGCCATTTTCTTAGACACACACTGCTTCCTATGGAGCAAGGACTCAAGAGGACTCCAGTGTGTATTTCCAAGAGCTTGTTTTCTACTTGACTTCCTTCTCTCTGGAACCCATGGCCTTTTCATCACTCGAGCCTTCCCGAATTCTGATCTCTCTTTCCTCACACCAGGGAGACTCCCATCTTTTCCTTGGAATCTCCTCCATACCCCCCACCATCCAGAACTCCTCCAGCTGAAAAGCCGAGTGAATCCTGGGGCTCAGTTTTGTTTGTTTGTTTGTTTGCTTGTTTTTTTCTTTTTCTCAGGGTTCACAAATGTGCATTCCTTTTCAATGTTTTCAAGAGTTAGATTAGCTAGCTAGCAAGCTAGATAGATAGATAGATTTTTTTTTTCTTTTCCAATTCCCCATGGGCTTATGGTTGGTTTCTTTTCCTCTAACAAGGCTTGTATTAGATTTCTAGGGCTGCTATAAGAAGATACCACAAGGCTAGTGGCTGAAACAACACTGGACAGTGTTACAGTTCTAGAGGCTACAATGTTGGTAGGGCATGCTCCTTTTGTAAGTATTAAGGAAGGATCTGTTCCAGGCTGCTCTCCCAGCTTGCAGGATTGCCCTGGCTTTGGCCTTCTTCACATGGCTGCCTCCCTCAGCGCATATCTGTGTATCCCAAGTTTCCCTTCTTAGAGGGACACAAGTCTTCCTGAATTAGGGGCCCAGCCCACTCAGATATGACCTTATCCTAGCTAGTTCCATTTCCAGGGACACTATTTCCAAATAAGGTCACATTCCCAGGTGCCTGGGTTTAGGACTGGGATAGTTTATATGCAAAAACACACACACACACACACACACACACACACACTTTAATTTATTTATTTATTGTCTAGTAAAACATTTTTGGTAAGAATCTCAGTCTTCCTTCCTTTCATTACAAGGTTATTTGCATGGTGCCGCCTGAACAATTCGACCACCTCTACCTCCTCAATATTCATGAATGTCATTGTTACCTAAAGTCGTCTGCCATCTTTTTTTAAAAACACTTGGCATCTTTTTGGAGTTTACAGTTTTTATTTTTTTTTTGTATTGAGTATCTGTTTAGAGGCTGATAAAAGTAACTTTCATCCTACTCTTTCCTTCTGAATTTGTTTCTTTTTGGGAAAGTAAATTCTCTAGTGTTTAAAAGAAGGACCTATAAAAGCTAAATGGTTCTTCTTTGTAAATCTACATTCCTTTTTCTCATTTGGTATGTACTTTAAGTGACCATAGATTTGGAGGCTGACAGCATTTATCAGCATTTAAAAAACATAATGAAAAAAATATATTTTCAAAAAGGGTCTAAAAAGGGATGAAGCAAACAAATTGCAAGACAACAGACAAACATTGAGGGGCTCAGTCATTTCATGAAATATCAATGGTCTCTATACTCTAATAAAAAAATTAAATTTGTTAGATTGCATCAATACCCACATACACATATAATGGTGTGCTGCTTCAACAAGATACCTAATCAGCCCACCAAGGCAGAAACAAAATTTGGTAGTATTGAACACCTAAAATTGAACAACTGTTCTACAAACCTAGATGGCGACGTCCTAGCGAGTATTAGGAGTGATGGAGGAAACATGAAAGGTATAACAACTGGATAAAATGAGTGAAATTTGTATAGAAAGATATTCTAAGAGAATGTACAAGGTATTAGAATCAGGAAGTGAATGAATCAAAGTCATCAGATATAAGTTAAAAAAGAAGAAAAATTCATTGGCATTCTGGGACATACGAACAAAGGCTGAACATCCTGTTGATGAGAGCACCAAAAGGAGGACTTCATCTATCCAAAGACTTTATACAGTCTCTACACAGCAAGTCTCCACCCAGAAAACCATCAAAGATTACTCAGGGGGAATTTATGGTCTAAATCAATGGGATGTCCAATATGTTAACATGTTACCTAGGTTAAAAGAACAGGATCATGGATTGGATGATCGGCATTGTAAAGTTTCAACTGACCCCACCTTGATTGAGAGATTCAATTCAATCCCAGTTTCCTATCTAGCAAGTGCCTGTGTCCATGGATAAGCCAGTTCTTCTATTTCCATGGAAATTAAAAGGAGTAGTCATTCCACAGCAAATCTGAAGAATGAAGCCAGAGAAAAACAACATATTAAACAACATACAGAAGAACAAACTTTATTTGAGATCAGTCAAACGATATAACACAGAGATCTCAGAAATACTAGAAATCTTGTAGATATTTGCTGAAGAAATAAGAGATTTATTGAGATGTCGAAATGAGGCTATTAATTACTTCATGCTATTAATTACTTCAGTTGGTGTAGGTACTGGAAAACAAACACTATACTTGGGGTAGAAGAGCTTAGTTAATGTTTACATTGGCCATCAAGTAGCTCCTTAGACTCTCTAAACTCTCTAAGTCTAATCTGCTTATCTTTAAAATTGGAACACTTGCTCTACAAATGTGAAGATGACCTAAGATAATACACATGAAGAGGTCCCTCGGTGGCTCAGTCTGCTAAAGTGGCTGCCTTCAGCTCAGGTGGGATCTCAGGGTCCTGGGACCAAGCCCTGCATTTGGATTCCTGCTCACTGGGGAGTTGGCTTTGTGTGCTTTTCCTTTAAATGTTTTCCATTTATCAGAATCACCTGCCAAGTGTGTCATCTCAGTAAAGTGAGATGAATGAGGTGAGATCTGCCATGGGCTGTTATTATTGTCTATCACCTTCTTGTCACTGTGGCCTACCTATCCATTTATGAAGCCCAAGATTGAATTAGGGTCTAAGCAGACATATTAAATCATTGACTTGTCATGAGCTCATATTTGACAAAAGAAAGAAAGAAAGAAAGAAAGAAAGAAAGAAAGAAAGAAAGAAAGAAAACAAAGTCTGGTCCTTTTTTCTTTTATGAATTAATGTTAGGACACATCTCGTCCATTCTATATTTGGTTAGTTGATTTGTAAATTCACTGTAATAGTTTCCATTAATCCCTATCACGCTTCAGCTTCTTGAACTTAGTCCTTTATTTCAAGCTAGCTCTAAATCTCTATTCTGTCATTGAATACATTTGCTAAATTTTCAAAGTCCATGTTAACCCCATGTTTCCTGAACACATCAACAATGCTTAGCCGGCATAACCTCAAATAGCCACTGCACAGAAACAGAACAGGCTAGAATATCTGTAACACGTTTTTCATCAATCAACTTAGGACAAGCTTTATTCAGCAAAGGAATTTGGGAAATTTGAAGGACCTTATTCTAAGTAAACTCAGAATCACTAACAACAAGCACTTTGCTTTTTCAAAAGAGCTCAAAAGATATATTTGAATTAATCCATTGGGGTATTTCATTCTAAAGTGATAATTGAGCTCATCAATCCATAGTGTTCAAAATATATTTTAATTTCAGAATTTAATATTTATTTTAGTAGTATTTATCCATATCTGGTTTTTCAATACCTCTATCATTGTCCTAGACATTTCAAAAATGTCAAAACTAGTTAGAAGCTCACCACCATATTCTCTGTTCATGAGGAAATGTAGAAACCAAAGAGGGCTATGTGAACACAGCCTTCTCTTCCATATTCATGTCCCCTGGATTCAACATTGCATTATAATGAAGACTGAATAGATTGGACTTGAAAATTGTTTTGAATATTTCTAACAAAGCAGGAATAGTAGGTAATAGAACATTTCAAGATCAGCTCAGAGGATAACATTTTTCACCATCCATTCTTTGAATTACTCAAGCTTTGGTATCTAATCTTAATAACTGCTAAAGTCAATCCTCATTCATCCTCAATATTATCTTACTCATCTTCATCATCACCAACCTTACTCATCTTCAATATTATCTTAATTATCTCTGTTTTGTTTTGTTTTGTTTTTGTTTTTCCCATTTTTCACATTTTAGAATTATCCTACCAGGTTACACACACATAAATGCAAGCACATAAAAAAGGGATGGAATTTTTGGGGGGATGACACTGACTCTAAATCAATTTAGAGAGAATTGAAATACTGAACGGGTGGGAAAAGGGAGTAACTGGGTGATGGGCATTAAGGAAGGCATAGATGTAATGAACACTGGGTGTTATATGCAATTGATGAACAACTGAACTCTACATCTGAAACTAATTATGTACTATATGTTAATTAATTGAATTTAAATAAAAGAAGATTAAACACACACACAAAAAAGAAATACTGAATGTAATGTATCTTTCCATTTATTTAGATCTTTTCCTAATGTTTCTCAATAATGTGTATAGAGGTTTTGCACAGCTGATAGATTAATTCCTAGGTATTCCATATTTTTATATTATTATAATGGCTGTATTATTAATTTTTTTACCTTTCATTTGTTTTATTCCTGGGGTATAAAATAAAATTGATTGAGCTAAATTATAACAACTTTGCTAAGTTTTCAAGTTAATTCCCATAATTTATCATTGGGTATTTCTACCTAATAATATCATTTGTGGATAATTATAATTTCGTTTGTTCTCATGTAAACTTCATAGCTGTTACTTCTTTTTTCATTGTCTTCTAGAACTCAAAATTTTCCCTGTTTTACTTTTAAGTAAAATTTAACTCTAAAGTTTTGGGTAAATACCCTTTATCACATTAGAAAACTTTGCATGCATGCAAATTGGGGAAAGAGGCAAATGAAGAAGGAAAGAAAAAGTCCCAAGCAGGCTCCACATTCAGGGTAGAGCCTAATGCAGGGTTCAATCCCACAACCCTGAGATCATGACCTGAGTGGAAATCAAGAGTCCGACACTCAACCAACTGAGCCACCCAGGCACCCTAATACTAAAAACATCTTTTTAATCATAAATTTTCTCAAATTATTTTACATATACTTATAATACTTTTGTCTTCCAATCTTTTAATGTGATGAATTACATGGATGTGTCTTCAAAATTTCAAGCAATGTTATAGTCCTAGAATATTAAAAAAAAAAGTGCTCGCTTCAGCAGCACATATACTAGAATATTAAAAAAAAAAAAAAAACAAAAAACTTAGCTGCGTGACATACTGCCTGATTTGATTAGTGGTTATTTTGTTTAGGAGCTCTGGACATTTGTTCACATATGAGATTTTCCAACTTTTCTCCTTTTGTCTGGTTTGGTAGTAAAGTTTAGAGACTTCCATGAAATGAGATTGGGGTTTGCCCTTCCCCCACTATTTTTTGGAAAGATTTGTAAATGATTGCCACTAAGATTTTTTTTAATGTTTAACAGAATTGAATAAGAAAAGATGAGCCCAGAATTGTCTTTGAAGGAAGGAAAGTATTTAATCATGGATCAGTTGTTTAAGAGTTAAAGAACCATTCTTATCTACTTTTCTAGAGTGAGTTTTCTTTTTTAAGATTTTATTTATTTATTTGACTGGCAGAGATCACAAGCAGGCAGAGAGGAAGACAGAGAGAGAGGTGGAAGCAGGCCCCCGGCTGAGCAGAGAGCCTGATGCAGGGCTTGATCTGAGGACCCTGGGATCTTGCCCCGAGCCGAAAGCAGTGGCTTAACCCACTGAGCCACCCAGGTGCCCCTCTAGGGAGTTTTAATGTCTTCTTCTTTTTTTTTTTTTTCCTAGGAATAGGTCTATTTCATCTAAGTTTTCAAGTTTACTGGCCTTGGGTTGTTCAAAATATCCTCTTACTATCTTCCTAGTATCTGCCAGAACTATAGTAATATCCCCTTGTTCATTACTGACATTTATTATTTGTGTCTTCTCTACCTTCTCTCTGATCAATCTTCCCAGGGATTTACCAACTCTATTGATCATTTCATAAAAACTAACAATTGTTTTTGTTAGCCTTCTCTATTATTTTTGCTATCTAATTAATTTCTTTTCTAATATACTTGGTTTTAGAATTTTTTTTTAATTAAGTTTTCATTTTAAATTCTAGTATAGTTAAGGAAGAATGTGATATTCATTTCAGGTGTACCATATAGTGATTCAAACTTCCATACAATAGCCAGTGCTGATCACAAGTGCCCTCCTTAATCCCCATCACCCCATCCACCTCCCTTCTGGTGATCATGAGCTTGTTCTCTACAGTTAGGAGTCTGTTTCTTGGTCTGCCTCTCTCTTTTTTCTTTCCCTTTGCTCATTTGTTTTCTTTTTAAGTTTCACATATGAATGAAGTCATATGGTATTTGTCTTCCTCTGACTGATTTATTTCACTTAACATTTACACTCTCTAGCGTCATCTATGTTATATCAAATGGCCAGATTTCATTTTTTTAATGACTGAATAATATCTCATTTGGTATATATACCACATCTTCTTTATCCATTCATCAGTTGATGGACAAATGGGCAACTTCCATAATTTCGCTATTACAAATAGTGTTGCTATAAACATAGGGGTGCATGTATCCCTTTGAATTAATGTTTTTGTATTTTGGGAGTAAATACCCAGTAGTGGAATTACTGGGTCATAGAAGAGTTCTACTTTTAACTTTTTAGGCATTTCCACATGCTGTTTCCCAAAGAGGCTGCCCCAGGTCGCATTCCCACCAACAGTGCACAAGGCTTCCTATTTATTCACATCCTCATCAACCCTCATTGCTTCTTGTGGTTTTAATTTTAGCCATTCTGACAAGAGGAAGGTGACATCTCATTCTAGTTTTGATTTGCATTCCCCTGATGATGAAGGATGTTGAGCATTTTTCATGATTCTGTTGTATTGTTTTGTTTGGTTTTGGTTTTTTTTGTATTTTAATTTTTTATTTTTTTATAAACATATATTTTTATCCCCAGGGGTACAGGTCTGTGAAACACCAGGTTTACACACTTCACAGCACTCACCAAAGCACATACTCTCCCCAATGTCTATAATCCCACCCCCTTCTCCCAAACCCACTCCCCCCAGCAACCCTCAGTTTGTTTTGTGAGATTAAGAGTCACTTATGGTTTGTCTCCCTCCCAATCCCATCTTGTTTCATTGATTCTTCTCCTACCCACTTAAGCCCCCATGTTGCATCACCACTTCCTCATATCAGGGAGATCATATGATAGTTGGCTTTCTCTGCTTGACTTATTTCGCTAAGCATGATACGCTCTAGTTCCATCCATGTTGTCGCAAATGGCAAGATTTCATTTCTTTTGATGGCTGCATAGTATTCCATTGTGTATATATACCACATCTTCTTGATCCGTTCATCTGTTGATGGACATCTAGGTTCTTTCCATAGTTTGGCTATTGTGGACATTGCTGCTATAAACATTCGGGTGCACGTGCCCCTTTGGATCACTACGTTTGTATCTTTAGGGTAAATACCCAATAGTGCAATTGCTGGGTCATAGGGCAGTTCTATTTTCAACATTTTGAGGAACCTCCATGCTGTTTTCCAGAGTGGCTGCACCAGCTTGCATTCCCACCAACAGTGTAGGAGGGTTCCCCTTTCTCCGCATCCTCGCCAGCATCTGTCATTTCCTGACTTGTTGATTTTAGCCATTCTGACTGGTGTGAGGTGATATCTCATTGTGGTTTTGATTTGTATTTCCCTGATGCCGAGTGATGTGGAGCACTTTTTCATGTGTCTGTTGGCCATCTGGATGTCTTCTTTGCAGAAATGTCTGCTCATGTCCTCTGCCCCATTTCTTGATTGGATTATTTGTTCTCTGGGTGTTGAGTTTGCTAAGTTCTTTATAGATTCTGGACACTAGTCCTTTATCTGATATGTCATTTGCAAATATCTTCCCCCATTCTATCAGTTGTCTTTTGATTTTGTTAACTGTTTCCTTTGCTGTGCAAAAGCCTTTGATCTTGATGAAATCCCAATAGTTCATTTTTGCCCTTGCTTCCCTTGCCTTTGGCGTTGTTCCTAGGAAGATGTTGCTGCGGCAGAGGTCGAAGAGGTTGCTGCCTGTGTTCTCCTCAAAGATTTTGATGTATTCCTTTCGCACATTGAGGTCCTTCATCCATTTTGAGTCTATTTTTGTGTGTGGTGTAAGGAAATGGTCCAATTTCATTTTTCTGCATGTGGCTGTCCAATTTTCCCAGCACAATTTATTGAAGAGGCTGTCTTTTTTCCATTGGACATTCTTTCCTGCTTTGTCGAAGATTAGTTGACCATAGAGTTGAGGGTCTATTTCTGGCTCTCTATTCTTTTCCATTGATCTATGTGTCAGTTTTTGTGCCAGTACCATGCTGTCTTGATGATGACAGCTTTGTAATAGAGCTCGAAGTCCGGAATTGTGATGCCACCAACGTTGGCTTTCTTTTTCAATATTCCTTTGGCTATTCGAGGTCTTTTCTGGTTCCATATAAATTTTAGCATTATTTGTTCCATTTCTTTGAAAAAGATGGATGGTACTTTGATAGGAATTGCATTAAATGTGTAGATTGCTTTAGGTAGCATAGACATTTTCACAATATTTATTCTTCCAATCCAGGAGCATGGAACATTTTTCCATTTCTTTGTGTCTTCCTCAATTTCTTTCATGAGTACTTTATAGTTTTCTGAGTATAGATTCTGTGTCTCTTTGGTTAGGTTTATTCCTAGGTATCTTATGGTTTTGGGTGCAATTGTAAATGGGATTGACTCCTTAATTTCTCTTTCTTCTGTCTTGCTGTTGGTGTAGAGAAATGCAACTGATTTCTGTGCATTGATTTTATATCCTGACACTTTAGTGAATTCCTGTATAAGTTCTAGCAGTTTTGGAGTGGAGTCTTTTGGGTTTTCCACATATAGTATCATATCATCTGCAAAGAGTGATAATTTGACTTCTTCTTTGCCGATTTGGATGCATTTAATTTCCTTTTGTTGTCTGATTGCTGAGGCTAGGACCTCTAGTACTATGTTGAATAGCAGTGGTGATAATGGACATCCCTGCCATGTTCCTGACCTTAGCGGAAAAGCTTTCAGTTTTTCTTCATTGAGAATGATATTTGCGGTGGGTTTTTCATAGATGCTTTGATGATATGGAGGTATGTGCCCTCTATCCCTACACTTTGAAGAGTTTTGATCAGGAAGGGATGCTGTACTTTGTCAAATGCTTTTTCAGCATCTATTGAGAGTATCATATGGTTCTTGTTCTTTCTTTTATTGATGTGTTGTATCACATTGACTGATTTGTGGATGTTGATCCAACCTTGCAGCCCTGGAATAAATCCCACTTGGTCGTGGTGAATAATCCTTTTGATGTACTGTTGAATCCTATTGGCTAGTATTTTGTTGAGTATTTTCGCATCTGTGTTCCTCAAGGATATTGGTGTATAGCTCTCTTTTTTGGTGGGATCCTTGTCTGGTTTTGGGATCAAGGTGATGCTGGCCTCATAAAATGAGTTTGGAACTTTTCCTTCCATTTCTATTTTTTGGAACAGTTTCAGGAGAATAGGAATTAATTCTTCTTTAAATGTTTGGTAGAATTCCCCCGGGAAGCCGTCTGGCCCTGGGCTTTTGTTTGTTTGGAGATTTTTAATGACTGTTTCAATCTCCTTACTGGTTATGGGTCTGTTCAGGCTTTCTATTTCTTCCTGGTTCAGTTGTGGTAGTTTATATGTTTCTAGGAATGCATCCATTTCTTCCAGATTGTCAAATTTATTGGCGTAGAGTTGCTCATAGTATGTTCTTATAATAGTTTGCATTTCTTTGGTGTTAGTTGTGATTTCTCCTCTTTCTTTCATGATTTTATTTATTTGGGTCCTTTCTCTTTTCTTTTTGATAAGTCGGGCCAGGGGTTTATCAATTTTATTAATTCTTTCAAAGAACCAGCTCCTACTTTCGTTGATTTGTTCTATTGTTTTTTTGGTTTCTATTTCATTGATTTCTGCTCTGATCTTTATGATTTCTCTTCTTCTGCTGGGCTTAGGGTTTCTTTCTTTCTCTTTCTTTCTCCAGCTCCTTTAGGTGTAGGGTTAGGTTGTGTACCTGAGACCTTTCTTGTTTCTTGAGAAAGGCTTGTACCGCTATATATTTTCCTCTCAGGACTGCCTTTGTTGTGTCCCACAGATTTTGAACCGTTGTATTTTCATTGTCATTTGTTTCCATGATTTTTTTTCAATTCTTCTTTAATTTCCCGGTTGACCCATTCATTCTTTAGAAGGATGCTGTTTAGTCTCCATGTATTTGGGTTCTTTTCAAACTTCCTTTTGTGGTTGAGTTCTAGCTTTAGAGCATTGTGGTCTGAAAATATGCAGGGAATGATCCCAATCTTTTGATACCGGTTGGGTCCTGATTTAGGACCGAGGATGTGATCTATTCTGGAGAATGTTCCATGTGCACTAGAGAAGAATGTGTATTCTGTAGCTTTGGGATGAAATCTTCTGAATATATCTGTGATGTCCATCTGGTCCAGTGTGTCGTTTAAGGCCTTTATTTCCTTGCTGATCTTTTGCTTGGATGATCTGTCCATTTCAGTGAGGGGAGTGTTAAAGTCCCCTACTATTATTGTATTATTGTTGATGTGTTTCTTTGATTTTGTTATTAATTGGTTTATATAGTTGGCTCCTCCCATGTTGGGGGCATAGATATTTAAAATTGTTAAATCTTCTTGTTGGACAGACCCTTTGATTATGATATAGTGTCCTTCCTCATCTCTTATTATAGTCTTTGACTTAAAATCTAATTGGTCTGATACAAGGATTGCCACTCCTGCTTTCTTCTGATGTCCATTAGCATGGTAAATTCTTTTCCACCCCCTCACTTTAAATCTGGAGGTGTCTTCGGGCTTAAAATGAGTTTCTTGGAGGCAACATATAGATGGGTTTTTGTTTTTTTTTATCCATTATGATAGCCTGTGTCTTTTGAAAGCGGCATTTAGCCCATTAACATTCAGGGTAACTATTGAGAGATATAAATTTTAGTGCCATTGTATTGCCTGTAAGGTGACTGTTACTGTATATGGTCTCTGCTCCTTTCTGATCTACCACTTGTAGGCTCTCTCTTTGCTTAGAGGACCTCTTGCAAGATTTCCTGTAGGGCTGGTTTGGTGTTTGCAAATTCTTTCAGTTTTTGTTTGTCCTGGAAGCTTTTAATCTCTCCTTCTATTTTCAATGATAGCCTAGCTGGATATAGTATTCTTGGCTGCATGTTTTTCTCGTTTAGTGCTCTGAAAATATCATGACAGCTCTTTCTGGCCTGCCAGGTCTCTGTGGATAAGTCAGCTGCCAATCTAATATTTTTACCATTGTATGTTACAGACTTCTTTTCCCGGGCTGCTTTCAGGATTTTCTCTTTGTCACTGAGACTTGTAAATTTTACTATTAGGTGACGGGGTATGGGCCTATTCTTATTGATTTTGCGGGGCGTTCTCTGAACCTCCTGAATTTTGATGCTTGTTCCCTTTGCCATATTGGGGAAATTCTCCCCAATAATTCTCTCCAGTATACCTTCTGCTCCCCTCTCTCTTTCTTCTTATTCTGGAATCCCAATTATTCTAATGTTGTTTCATCTTATGGTGTCATTTATTTCTCGAAATCTCCCCTCGTGGTCCAGTAGCTGTTTGTCCCTCTTTTGCTCAGCTTCTTTATTCTCTGTCATTTGGTCTTCTATATCACTAATTCTTTCTTCTGCCTCATTTATCCTAGCAGTGAGAGCCTCCATTTTTGATTGCACCTCATTAATAGCTTTTTTTATTTCAACTTGGTTAGATTTTAGTTCTTTTATTTCTCCAGAAAGGGCTTTTATATCTCCCGAGAGGGTATCTCTAATATCTTCCATGCCTTTTTCGAGCCCGGCTAGAACCTTGAGAATTGTCATTCTGAACTCTAGATCTGACATATTACCAATGTCTGTATTGATTAGGTCCCTAGCCTTCGGTACTGCCTCTTGTTCTTTTTTTTGTGTTGAATTTTTCCGTCTTGTCATTTTGTCCAGATAAGAGTATATGAAGGGGCAAGTAAAATACTAAAAGGGTGGCAACAACCCCAGGAAAATATGCTTTAACCAAATTATAAGAGATCCAAAATCGTGAGGGGGAAGAAAGGGGATAAAAAGAGGTTCAAAAAGGAAGAAAGAAAAAAAAAGAAAAAAGAAAAAAAAAGAGAAGAATTAAAAAAAATGAAAACACCTAAGAAAAATATAAAAAAGAAAAAAAATATATATTAGATAAACTAGTAAAAAATCGTTAAAAAAGAAAAAGGTAACAGTTAAAAAAAATTTTACCCGAAGGCGAGAAAAAAAACAAAATATGAAAAAGAAAAAAATTAAATTAACTGTAAGACTAAAAAAAAAATCACAGGGAAAAAGCCATGAGTTCCGTGCTTGGCTTTCTCCTCCTCTGGAATTCTGCTGCTCTCCTTGGTATTGAAACCACACTCCTTGGTAGGTGAACTTGGTCTCGGCTGGATTTCTTGTTGATCTTCTGGGGAGCGGCCTGTTGTACTGATTCTCAAGTGTCTTTGCCCCAGGTGGAATTACACCGCCCTTACCCGGGGCCGGGGTGAGTAATCCGCTTGGCTTGGGTTTGCTTTCAGGAGCTTTTGTTTCCTGAGCGCTTTCCGTAGAGTTCCAGAGGACGGGGAATACAAATGGCGGCCTCCTGGTCTCCGGCCTGGAGGAGCCGAGAGCCCAGGGCCGCACTCCTCAGTGCGCCCTCAGAGAACAGCACCCAGTTACTCCCGTCTGCCTGACCTCCGGCCGCGCTCCGAGCTCACTGAGCCTGCGACCGGTTCACGGTCACCCCGAGCTGCGAGCTTACTGTCGGCTCTGTCTCTGTACCCGGTTTTTCCCATTCCAATACCTGCAAGCTCTGCGACACTCAGACACCCCCGATCCTTCTGTGACCCTGCGGGACCTGAGGCCACACTGACCCCGCGTGGGCTTCACCCCGGGTAGCCTCTGGAGCGATGTCCCTCAGTGGAACAGACTTTTAAAAGTCCTGATTTTGTGCGCGGTTGCTCCGCTTCTTGCCGGGAGCCGGCCCCTCCCTCCAGGGTCTATCTTCCCATCGCTTTGGATTCACTTCACTTCTCCGCCGGTCCTACCTTTCGGAAAGTGGTTGTTTTTCTGTTTCCAGAATTGCTGTTCTTCTTCTCTTCGAACTGCCGATGGATTTTCAGGTGTTTGCAATCTTTAGATAAGCTATCTAGCTGATCTCCGGCTAGCTGAAGTAGTCTCAGCCTGCTACTTCTCCGCCATCTTGACTCCTCCTCTGTTTTGTTTTAATTTCTAGTATCTACTATGACAACTGTAGCTCTGTTTCTCATTCTTGGGAGATGGATGTTTTACTTATTAATCCTGCTGTTTTCTTCTTTCCTAAATATTCAGTTAAGTCTCTAAATGTCCCTGCAAATACTACTTTACTTATAATCTCCAATTTAAACACACAATATTTTTCCAGGAATGGCCAGCAATTCCTGTACAGATGGATGAAAGATTACACCAGACATTGCTGTGAAAGAGAGGAGAAGGCATGGGGGCAGGCATGGGGCCTGCGCTCAGAGACAAAAACCTTTTGCTCTTCTTTGCTCCCGTTTTTATTGGTCCTTCAGGATAATCACACATCCTTATCACTGTTTCTCAAGCAAGTGATGTGTGACAAAGAGTCTTCCTGAAACTAGGAGGACCTGTTTACCAGAAAGATAGGATATGCTAATCTACGCGTTCTAGGAGTTCTGCTAAATGTAGCCTAAGGGACAATGCATACATCTCATAGACCACAGGGTGGCTGTTTGGGCAAAGAAAGTTTTGGGAAAGGTGACTTCCCTCAGTATTCCAAAGGCAGAGTGGTCATGCAGGCCTTGGCATTCCTAAGGCCTGCTCCATTCTTCAAAACTATCCTGCCCCAGGGTTTCTGTGTTATATTTTAGCAAGCCAGGTATTATGGCTGATTTCATGCTCTACATTAACCCCAATAATGTTTCATTATAATTTCATTATCGTATCAGTCATTCATAAATATATGAAGGTTTTCTACCTTGTATTGATTTTTAGATTAATTGCATTATGATCAGATAATCTGTCTATATTTTTCAAACATTTTTGAGAAGAACTCATCCAGAGTCTCTTCCACCCCATTTCCTGGCACTAATAAAGGTCTTCCCCTCATGTTTCCTCCCCACTTGAAAGACCTCCCATTTCTTTAGCCCAGCACTGTCCAATAGAACTTTCTGTGGTGACAGAAATGTTCTATATCCACACTGTTCCATAGAGCGATCAGTAAGCACCGTTTAACTACTGGGCTCTTAAAATGTAACTAATGTAGCTGAAAAAGTTTTTAATTTTAGTTTTTTGACTAAATTAAACTTATATGTAAATAATCAAGGGGAGTTGTGCATTTGGGGCCGCACAACACGAGTCAACTCTACCTCTCTCTGTGAGTCTGGATCCAGTCAGGAAGGAGTTATTTGAACTGAGAAAAAGTTACATAAATAATTGTTAACTAATTATATATATTTTTAAAAGATTTATTGATTTATTTCGAAGACAAAGAGGGACAAAGAGAGCAAGAAGGGGGAAACGTAGAAGGGAGAGAGAGAAAATCTCAAGGAGACTCCCCACTGAGCACAGAGTCCAACATGGGACTCGATCCCAGGCCCCGAGATCACCACCTCAGCCAAAACCAAGAGTCAGACATTCAACCATCTGAGCCACCCAGGTGCCCCTATCGATTTTTTAAGTAGAGAAAAAAGAGAATTCTAACACATCAGAAAAGTAGCAACTGTAGGAAGCAGCTTCTTCCCTCAGAGCTGAGGAAACAAAAGAAAGACTCCCAGAATATTTAAAACTTTGAAGCTTGGAGGCGAGGCCTCCATGAGCTGGAAGTTAGACCTATCAAGAAGGCAATGGGGGTGAAGGGAAGGGATCACACAATGAAGCTGGTTTGGTAAGTGAAGGAAAAACTGAAGACCCTGTTGGGACCCCCATAATTGGGTACCCCAATAATGGCTCCGTGATTAAAGGAGTGAGACTGATACAAAGTGAAGTCAAGCAAAGCTTTATTTCACGCCAAGCATCAAGAATCAGACCGACCATCAAACAGACTGGTTGGGGCCACCCCTACAGAGAGGACGACCCCTCCCTGCTTCCCAGACTAATTTTTATAGAGCAAAGGCTGTGTGATAGGGCCTGGCCACACACAGGTGGCCAATGAGATTGTAACACACACACAGGAAACTCCAGAGTGATGCTAGGTAACCATTTGAATTACAATTTACCCTAGTAGACATTTGAACCAGCCTATCACCTAGTACAGAATTGGCACCCAAAAGGTGCTCAAAGGGCGGGGCCCATACTCCTTGGTAGCTAGTATATAAGTTTTTTCCGGCAAGATAAACACAACACCAGGCAAAGTGGGTGCAAGGCAAGATTTATTAAAAGCACTCCCCGGCAAAGTTTCAGGGCTCAGGAGAAGGGGAACCAGGAAAGTTGTGCTGGGAGGACGTGGGCACCCTCGGGCGAGGTTCCGCGACTCTGGAAAGCAGAGTGGCGGAAGTCGCACCCAAGGCAGGGAGAAGGGGGCTTTTAAGGGGTCTCGAGGGGAGTTCAGGGGTCTTTTGGCAAGTTTCCCTTATTTGGATATTTCACCTGCTTGTCAGGGTCCCATTAGTCCACTGGAACCTGGGGCGGGGGTCTCAAATTCCCCCTTGTCAGGGTCCCATTGGTCCACAGGAGCCCCGGGTGGGAGGGTTTTCAGATTCCTGCTTGGGTCTTTGTTCTCCTGTCTGAGCTCAGGTTTTGTGGTGGGGACTTTCGCCATCTTAAGTAGCCCTTTCTTTCTGCCAGCCCAACAGCTTGGAGACAGTATGCGCCCCCACTAATTGAATACCTCCACCTGGCCTGACCCACCCTTGTATTTGGACTTTGTTACCTGGGGCTGGTTTCCCAGACTTGCTTTTAAGTAAGTTCCCCTGGTGGTGGGGAGACCATTTAAGTTCTACAACAAAACGGCATTTCAACCAGGGTGGGGCTGCTCTGGCTGAATGGGTCCTTACAACCCCATTCAGCTGCAATGCCATAAAGGAACTGCTACTGCCAAGATGAAGGAGTTTTGGTAGGGCAATGCTTGAAGAACTTCAAGGAAACAGAAAGTCCCCAGTAACCAAGCAGCAGTAAGCCCCTTCAGCCTCCTCCAGCCATGCAGCTCCCTCTTGCGCCCTCTGCTGGCAGAGCCTAAGAGAACAAACCAAAGGCAGCCTAAATTTAGAGTCCAAGTCCCAGCACTTCAGAGGGTAAGCTCAAAGCTTAGAGCTGAAATTGCACCCTCTTATTTGTTTCTCCATCCTCCCTTTTTTCCCTACTTTCCCCAAGCCCAATCTCATCAGGTCTCTGGGAGAAAAAGTAGAGCAGGAAACATGCCTCTGAGAACCTTCCAGTATTTAACACTGATCAATGGTTTCTCAGGTCTTTGTTTCAATTTCAGAGGAAGATAGGGAAGAAAAATTGGCCCCCAATGTATGAGAGAGAAAGGGAGAAGAGAATCCACAAAGGGAAATCCAATGTAAAGCTATAAATCCATGTTTTTTACCATACTGCCATATTTTTACTTACTTTTGATAAAGACTTTGGAAAGAAAGAAATTTTTTCTACTAAAAGAGAAATAGAACAAGAGAACGGCCAGCTTCAGTGTTGCAAAGCAGGAAGAATTGGTGGGGACCACGGAGAACATATGTGTGTCAAAAGAGGGCAATAAATAGCCAGCCAGCCAGCCATAGACTGCAGTGTGGTAATGTGAGTCCAGTATTCCCAGATCTCCTAATTTTTTGAGAGATGCCAGAAATCTGGATTTTTATGTGAAAGCTTCTAATTTAAAATATTAGCTCAAATTTGTTTGTAAAGATTCTATTTATTTATTTGACAGAGAGAGAGTGCAAGTAGGCAGAGAGGAAGGCAGAGAGAGGGGAAGGGAAACAGGCTCCCCGCCAAGCAGAGAGCCCAATGCAGGACGTGATCCTAGTGATGAAGTTCTAGAACCTAGGTGAAGTTCGGTGGGCTGAGGTACGGAGCCGATGACCAAGAAAGAATTCTTGAGACATCTGTGGTGCAAAATGGTGGTTTATTAAAGCACGGGGACAGGACCCATGGGCAGAAAGAGCTGCTGCCTCGGGTTGTGAGGGATGGCAAGTTATGTACCCTGTGGTTGGGGGAAGGTGAGGGGAAGGGAGGTTTCAATGGAGTTTTCATATGCTAAAGAGGGCCTACAAGGTGCCAGGAGGTCCCAGGCCTAGGAAGGCCTTGCCCTTGCTGCTGGATCAATGTTGTCTTTAGACCAGCCATTAACATTAAGATAGTTGGGAGAATTTTGGTGGGATGTCACAATCCTGCTATCAATCGTCTTTGTTAGTGAGATTTAGGACATTTGTAAACCAAGGGAGACTCCGGTCTAGCAGGATTGTGAGCTCTGCAAATTAACGATTTGCTTATTGTTCGTGGCAGTCATGGCTGACTGAGGGATGCTACACATAGGACTGAGGGGGAGTGGATGGAGGGGGGGTACAAGGTGCCATATCTTGCTTTGTCTTCAGCCAGCCTCGTGTTCCCTCATCACTAGGACCCTGAGATCATGACCTGAGCCGAAGGCAGAGGCTTTAACCCACTGAGCCACCCAGGCGCCCCTCAAATTTTTTTGTAAAATATTGTTCAAGCCAAATGAAACACTGCCATAGGCTAAATCTGGCCTGTGGGCCACAGTCTAGGATTTGTGCAGTGCCACATACAGATAAAACAGGATCTGTGGCAATATGCAGACCTTGAGTACCCATCACACCCCCCATAAGAAAGAATAACCTCGTTCAACTTTATGTGATAACCCAATTTTAATGCAACTTTAGTTGATTAGGTTAATTTTCTTTTTGTCCTTCATTTTCTTATCTCCTTTTCTTTCTTTTTTTTTTTCTTGTTACTGTCAATGACATGAAGACAAGTCAGCCTAACCTAGCCCTGTCAGCTATTAGCATGATCACTTATTTCAATGTGGAGTTAATTTAAAATGAACACTCTGGGAGAAATAACCCATATAAGTTATATATATAAGCATTATTCTAAAGTTTTGGACTTTGCTTCAAGAGAGTTAGCATATCTTTAGTTTCACTGTGAGAGCAATAACCAGTCACTTGGGTACCTAGTAGGATATGTAAACTGCAAGCAAACTGAAATGAATGCTAATATATACATCCATATACATGTATGCATTGTTTATACGGTATAATCATATATTAAATCCCATGGCTTTGGAAGAAAGTTCTGAACAGCTATAATATAAAATGACAGAGAATATTGCAAAATAGAATATGTAGACTTTCAAATTGGAATTCAAAGTTTTGTGACAATTGTCAATATTTGCCAAACTTTTCAGTAGGTTCTTTGATGCCTGATTCTTTATTTGGGTACCAGAAAATCTTTGTCCCATATGGAAGCTTTACACATATTCCTAAGCCATATGGAATAGACATTTTTTTCTTAGATGCAAAAGATTTGTGGTCTTTGCAGAGTCTTTACAATTTCTCTTGTGGTACAAATGAAGCCATAAATAAATTTATTTATATTTATTTATAAATAGCTATATTTATATATATATACTTTATACTTTATTTATACTTATAAATAAGTATATTTATAAATACACACATATTACATAAATTGTCTCATATGTTTTTGAGTATCTTACTTGCTCTTACTCATCAGAGGTAAATCACTGCATAGGCCCAAACTTAAAGGAAGTGTGCACAGTGGGTTTCATCAAATATAATATTTTTCTTCTCTTTGTACCCTCATCCAATTCCAGTAAGTACTTTACTTACTCTAAATCCCGTCAACTTAACCTGTACTGGTTATTCTTGTAAAAAAGGAATGTTAAAGAGTCTCGAAAACATGCTATTTTTTCCTTCTAAAATTTTGTTTTTTTTTTTTAATGTAAGCTAAAAAAAAAAGATAATCATTCTGTTAGAAACTTAGCCAACTGCATCTTCAGGTCTTCCTCTGTTATAATATATATTTTTAGTGTCCTTCATACTAAATCTCTAAGAGTATTCATTTCACAGGCTTTTGCGCTCAGAAAGGAAAATAAAGGGGACCTTGAGATTATAATAGCATTGACTAGTATTAAATGTGAGAATTTGATGCCCAAAAAGGATAGCATTTGTTCAAGTTTACTTTGGTTTTAAAAATTAATATTTATTTATTTGAGTAATAAATTCATAAACTTAATTCATTCTTATATTTTTAAGTTCAACAGGCAAAATTTATTACTCCATTTATAACTCAAAAAATATTAACAATCACTTCTAAGGAGACTGAGATTACTTTATAAACACATTAAAAAGTTAGCTTAGGGCACCTGAGTGGCTCAGTCAGTTAAGCATCTGACTCTGGTTTTGGCTCAGGTGGTGATCTCAGGGCTGTGAAAAAGCCCCAAGGTGGGCACTTCACCCAGCATGTCTGCCTGTACCTCTCCCTTTGCCTCTGCCCCTCCCCCTTGCTCTCAGGAACATGCACGCACACACACCGTCTCTTTCCCTCTCAAATAAATATATAAAATCTTTAAAAAATTTTTAAAAGTTAGTTTAGATTTCTTTAAATCTATTTTTTAAAGATTTTATTTATTTATTTGACAGAGAGAGAGATCACAAGTAGGCAGAGAGGCAGGCAGAGAGAGAGGAAGGGAAGCAGGCCCCCTGCCGAGTCCCGAGAGCCTGACACGGGACTCGATCCCAGGACCCTGAGATCACGACAGCGGCCCCACCCACTGAGCCACCCAGGCGCCCTCTTTAAATATTTTTAATTGCATCTATATCTATTTGGATAATTAAATGTCCAATTTACAAAAATATTTAAAATCTTTCATATATTTAACTCTTCTATACATAATAAATTAAACTTATAGACATGATGGACATCAAGTTCTCTTAAATATTCCAATATTATGCATAATCTTTGACCTTTGACTTTAAAACCACAAGACTAAAATGATTATGCAGGCTACACATTTTGAATTAGAATCCTTATCTAATGTTATTTTTAATGAGTGATGGTTGACATGAAGACTAATAACCAATAACCTTCCAGATTCATGGTAAGAATGTGCTTTGAAGATAGGTCGGGACATGTGATTTGTTTTGGCCAATAAAATAAGAGCAGAGCAACATGTGTTGCTTTGATGCCAGAAAACTTCAAGAGGCAGTGCTATATTGTCTTCCCCCAGAAACATTGATCAGCATTGCTCCAGATCGTGGTGACTCTGTCAGTGTCAGTCCCTGGTATTTTCCTGTCCTTCCTTTTGTAACAACACGGGTGGAAACTGAGGGCATCATGCCAAGTGAAATTAGTCAGAAAAGAAAAATATCATGTGTTATCTCTTATATTTGGAATCTGAAAAAGGCTTTCTACCTAGAGAGTAGAATGGTGGTTGCAAAGAGTTAGGTGCTGAGGAATATGGAGAGATGTTGGTCAAAGGGTACAAACTTCCAGGTAAAAGATGAATAGGTTCTGAGGATATAGCCACCCAGGTACCCCTAGAATGATTACTGTTTTAAAGACTGATAATACCAAGTGAAAATGTGGATCTACAGGAAATCACAGACATTATTGATGGGAATATAAAATAATGTCATTGCTTTTGAAAAAAAAAATTATACTTTAAGTTATATGTAACACCTACACATGACCAAGTATTTCCAAAAAAAAAAAAAAAAAACTATATTTCCATCCAACATCTTCTATTTGAATTTTTAAAGAACTTTATTCAGAATAGTCCAAACTAAAAACAACCCAAGTGTTCATTAGTTAATGGATTAACACATTGTGCCATATTCACACAACAAAATACTACTCAATAGTAAAAGAGTATGAACATAAGGGAATAATCTCTTATATATACAACATTGCAAATTAATTTTAAAGCATTATGCTAAGCAAAAGAAGCCAGGTACAAACACCAGATGTTATATGATTCCATAAACTACAGTGTAATGTGTAAAGAAAAGCAATTATCTAAGGTCACTGAAGACTGTGCAAAGCAGACATATGTTACAGGTAAGTCAACACTTGCTAGAAGAGAAAAATCCTAGGCAAGCGTCCTAGTTTCACCACTCAGAACCTGAGGACAGACAGCACCAATATTAGTGTAATGTTGTGCAACTACAATGTGGATGTGATAAAACTTTTTTAATAGACTGATGAACCAAGAAGAGCAGAGTCTGGGACAACTACACAGCTGAAAAATTAAGAGGGTGCAGAGTAGAGTGAGGGGAGGATTTCTAAAAAGAGAGATAAGGTAGAAACATCACATTATGCCTAAATATTTGGCGAACTTGCCATGCGCCACATGGAAAAAAAAATGTAGTTTGAGTTCTGTCAAACTGCACACTCAACAACAACAACAACAACAACATTCTTTGAAAGAATATAACCTAATCCAGAATCTCTACAGTGTATAATTCATACCCAGAACACAAATCCAAATTACACAAATTCCAATGAAATGGAAAGATGCCACACTCAAAGAAAAAAACAATCAGCAAAGACAAAAGTAGAGATGGATCAAGATGTTGGCATCAGAACAGATTTTAAACAAGCTACTATAACTATCTTCATGGATATGGAAATACATTGATGATGAATAAAAAGACAAATCTCAGCAAAAGAATAGAAGCTATAAGAATAAAAAAGAATTTAAAGAGTGGAAAATACAATCTGAAATAAAAATTCCACCTGATGGGATTAACAACATAGTGAAGATAAAGTAAATGAACTTTAAGACAGATAAATAATAAATTAGATGAGAGAATTAAATGCAAAAAAATGACAGACTCAGAAAAAAGTGCAACAATTGAAGATGGCCTAACATATATGCAGTGATTGTACCAGGAGAGGAAAAAAAAAAAAAATAAAAGGGACAGAATAAATGGATGAAGAAATGTGGCTTGTTTCTCAAATTTGGTGAAAATCATAAATGTACAAATTCAAGCTCATTAGAACATAAACATAGTAAATGCAAGGAAAATAACATCTACACACATACAGTCAAATTTATGCTTCATTTGAAAGTTTTGAAAGCTGCCAGAGAAAGACAACATATTAAACAACATACAGAAGAACAAAATTTACTTGAGATCAGTCAAGGTAACTCTTCAATCTCCACGAGGTAACGCAGAGATGTCAGAAATAGTAGAAATCTTGTAGATATTTACTGAAGAGATAAGCTATTTATTGAGATGTCCAAATGAGGCTATTAATTACTTCAGTTGGTGTAGGTAGTGGGAAAAGCACTATATTTGGGGGTAGAAGAGCTCAGTTAAGGTTCACATTGACCATCAAGTAGCTGAGATTCTGAACAAGTTCCTTAGACTCTCTAACTCTCTAAGTCTAATCTGCTTATCTTTAAAATTGAAATAATTGCTCCACAAGGTCCTTGTGAAGATGACCTAAGACAATCCACATGAAGAGGTGCCTGGGTGGGTCACTCTGTTAAAGTGGTTGCATTCAGCTCAGGTGGGATTTCAGGGTCCTGGGACCAAGCCCAGAATTTGGATCCCTGCTCAGTGGGGAATTGACTTGTCCTTCTCCCGCTGCCCCCTACCCCTGTTCCACCCCACTTGCGTGCCACACACTCTCTCCCTCTCTTTCCCTCTCAAATAAACAAATGAAATCTTGAAAAAAAAAAAAGATGATCCATGTGAAAATGTCTGGTTTTAACATACAGACATTATAATATTTATAATATTATAATATTTAAATAATATTTATAATATTTAAATGATATTTATAATATTTATATATTTATAAATATTATAATATTTATAATATTTAGTTGAATCCAAATGATGTTTCATGTTTGAGTATTTCTTACAAAGATATAGTTTAATTTCTGCAGAGAGGCCATAATTTTGGTGCTATTTTTCTGTATCAGTGGTTTATGGACTAAAAATAATTGTCCAATAAAAAGGCAAATTACCTGTTGACATCTGCAAAATGACTTAAATCTTTAAAATCTTGTGCATATGTCCTCTCACTTCCTAGCATGGTGACAGAATTTTTAATTAATGCTTCTAGTTATTGATTTTCTACAACTGACCATCCTCCAAAATTTTCTTACATGGACTTTTAAAAATAATTCTTATATTACGATTTCTAATAAATTGAAATTAATTTTCCTTAAAATTATTTGAGAATTTTATTTTGCATTTTCCATTTATTCCATCTCATTAAACATCAGTATCTAATATCTACCTCCAAATAGCCTCTAGCATTTTTAACATTTATACCACAATAAACTTTGATGGTTTAATAGTTGTCAAAGTATACTGCAATGTTTAGCTATACTGCTATTGCATATAAAATCAGAACTTGGTAAAGCATACCAAATATACACAAATGTACATTTTTTTTATCCAGTAAGATTCAATTTATCTGAGGTAGACTGTTTTATATAGAAATATCCTGAACAAATAGGAATATGTTTTCTTCTTTTATAGATTACTACTTCCAAAAAGAGATAGCTTATTTGACAAAGTTTCTGAAACAAACTATGACCTCCTACAAAACTGAAGTGGTTGAAAAGACAAAATATTACTAGGTCACCAACAATACTATGTTTTTATTCGCTGGAATCTGGAGATTAAGGAAAAAATACACTCTACTCTAAGCCATGTTTGGTTGGAATTATTATCGTAATACTGTGAAGAAAATTTTCATTAAGTCATGGATTTTTATGTGTGAAGTACAAGTGGAGAATTATCTTTAGGAAATGGGAGAAAATTGCAACTACTTTTCAAATGTAACCTTGACATTTTGAAAAATGCAGTCATGGATCTGTCCCCATGGGGACAAATATTTTACCCTTCATTTCTGCACCAAAATTCAGCACATCATAGCCAGATCTGATCTAATCTCCATGGTCTGTCTTAGGGGGGTTTTATGCTTATGTCCCAATGAACAGCAAAATTCACTGAATGTTTCTGTTCCCCACCCTTTCAATTGATACTGACAGTCATCCTTTTTTTTAGCCTCAGGTTTTTCAAGATAAAAATCAGTTTTTATGCAGTAAAATAGATGATTCAGTCAAAAGAAAAAGTTTGTGAGAACTTCAAAGCAACCACAATCCTTGGGACTAAGAATTAGACCCTATGGCCCCATTCTCCCAATAGGACACACTTACAGAAATCAACATTGCTTACAAACATCCAGAGTTTGCCTTCATTTAACCCCTTATTAATGATAAATGGGAGGAAGGTTTAGAGTCTCTAAAATCCACTGCCTCGTAGGTCATTATTTTCTTTTTTTCTCCTCTTTGCATTGAGATAATCTATACAAAAGTGCTTTACCTAGTACCTGAAATAAATTAGTTATCCAATAATGTGTTCATTGTGGTCTTTTAATTGTTCTGTTTCATTCATTTTTCCCTTTACACCTTGAAAAGATACTAATTAAGAAATTTTAATCAATGCAGTCAAAGAGCAGACATCCTGTTTATTATCTGCAGACCTTTCTAAATCTCTAGAACAAAAACAAAACTTTTTAATGAATCTCATCATTGGCAAGTTCTTACTGGTAATTTCATACGTGTGACTCATTAAAATTTTGCCTCTGTGTATGCTGAGGAATAGGAGAACTTCGATTTTTGTCACTTTGCCAATGTGCTCGACTTAAGCATGATCTCTTCTTATATTTCAATGTTGCTGTCTATCATGGGGTCTGAGGACCTGGCCTTTGAAAGCACTGTAGAACTTGTTTCCAATGCAAACACAGTAACTTCACTTCAACACCATATCACAATATATCTAAACAGCAAAATCACATAGTTAACCCAATATAACTCAATAACTTATTCATTTCAGGGTTTTATTTTTTCTTAATTGCTTTATATTTGTACTGTCCATGTGGAATTTCACTTTTATGTACCTCCATTTCCATAGTAGGCATACCAAACATTATGAACACAGTTTACTTACAAAGGCAAAAACTTTATGATAATTCATTTCATGCATTACTGTCTTCTTTACCTAATTGATTTTCCTCATGGAAAATTTTAACACATAAAATTACGTAGTGCCTTTGTTTGTTTACTTACTTGCCATCTCTCTTCTACACTAGAATATCAAGTTTAGGAGGGCAGGAACTGTATTTCTTTGCTGCTATATCCTCATTGAATACAGTACCTAGCACACATCAGATGTACAATAAAGATTTGTTAGATGAATGAGCAAATAAACAAAAGCACAGTAAATGTCTGTCTGTACTTGTTCAATCTTATGGAGGGTCAAAAAACTTACACTATTAGGTGGGACAATATGGCTCCAATGGAATGGTATTGAGTATTTTGCTCCTCTTAGTTCACTTAGGCTCTGTCAAAGGACCAGAAGGCTAGGGTGTGGTTAAATCCCCTAAATAAGAAATATATTAAGAACTTACATTATTATTTGTAATCTCCAGGACTCCAAATTCTGTTTTTTTTTATTCCATTTGTATCTTCCTTTCCCCAAATTATTTTATAGAGATCTGTCTGATCTATTGATCAGAGATCAACACTCTAGGTCAGAAATAGCCTAATAGAATCTCTATTCTTAATATTTCTAATAATGTTCTAAAAATAAAACCAAAACCAATGTACTCATAAACATCATTTGAGAATCATAAATTTATGACATTTCTCTGTTTACATAATATGTGCACATACATGTATACTATATACTCATATTCTTACAAAAACAAGAATATAAAATGCATATACAAATTGAGAAATAAACCAGGAAAATAGTTTGTAAAGAAGGAATGGCTCATATCAATTAGAATTGTACAGGTTTTCATAAATTTCTAGCTAACCTATTAGCAAATTGGAGGTTTTATTGAATGGCCAATTATCTCCTTAGGAAGTATATATCTTCTAGCCTCCAAAGGTGACAGACAGGGCCAAAACAGGAAATATTATTAATTGAATGGTATTAACAAGTTCTGAGTTCCAAGGTTGAAAAGTAAACTAGAGAGCTCCAAATGTGGAATTCCTGAAAAGTCAGAGAAATAAGTTCAACAAAAGAGCAACTGGCAAGGGATGGGATGTCTTAAAATTTGTTCATTGCATATATGATGTCTTTAAATATGCAGTTTTTGTTGTGCTAAAAAAAAGTTCCCTTTTATGCCTAGTGTTTTAAAATTTTGTAATCATTGAAAATACTGAACTTTATAAAATGTTGTTATGGGGCCTATGGGTGCCTTGGTAGGTTAAGTATCTATCTGCCTTTGGCTCAGGTCATGATTTGGGAGTCTTGGGACGGAGCCCCATGTAGGGCTGCCTGCTCAAGGAGTCTGCTTCTCCTTCTCCTCTGCCCCTCTCCTCACTTGTGCTTTCTTTCTCTCTCTCAAATAAAATCTTTTTTAAAATGTTATGACATCTACCAAGATACATATTTTTTTTTTAGCACAGTGACACATTGCCTGATACTCAAAGGATAAATCATCCTTGAATATTTGGATAAGATCTTTCTTTAATGTAATGTAATGTAATGTAATGTAATGTAATGTAATGTGTTACCATATTTTACATAGTAAACATACTATTGAATTTATATTATTTTACTGACCTTTTCCTTTATTACAAGTTTTTGGGTTACCTTTACACTGTTGGACTGATTTCATTGTATAGGTTATCTCAAATCATTTTTCGGATCAGGTGGGGTAAAAATAATCACACATTTATGGCACAAGAAGGGTAAACAGAAGAACAACTTTGACTCTCATGCTTCCATCAATGAGAAAATAGTTATATTTCTATATATACATAAATATACATATTTATGTCATTATGTACATATTTGTACCCATATGAGATGTTACAATCAGTATATTGAGGAGTGATTCTTTTTTTTAAGGTTTTATTTATTTATTTGACAGAGAGCACAAGTAGGCAGAGAGCCAGGCAGAGAGAGAGGGGGAAGCAGGCTCCCCGCTGAGCAGAGAGCCCGATGCGGGGCTCGATCCCAGGACCCTGAGATCATGACCTGAGCTGAAGGCAAAGGCTTAACCCACTGTGCCACCCAGGCACCCTGAGTTTAGTATAATTTCTAGTTCAAATTTAGTTTCTAACTCTATCTTTATTAAAATATCAGACAATCAGGGTAACACAAGAAGTAAAAATAGTACAGGTTCCTGGCTATATTTTAACCTCTCTATACATATATATTTCTGCTGTTAAAGGCTCTAGACTCTATTCCTTCAGTATATAGACAGAGATAGAGACCCAGCCCTAGAAATAGTAGTTGTAACATCAGAATCATACAGTAGCAAAGCTTTTCAGTAAAAGGGTAGAGAAATAATCCTAACTGAGAATATCTTCTACCCTTCTATTGGCAGAAGGTCTCAACTATTACCCTAGAATATTATGCAGTAAAACACCTGGTACACAAGGTCAAATAACATTACTGATTTTATATATATATATTTCTATTTTTATGACTGCCAATCAGGAAAATACTTCTCAGTCTATCTGTACATTTTAACACACATTCAATCCCCAATTTGGGGATGAGATAAATGACTGACCCATCAGACTCAAAAGTAGTATCCATTTCGATCACAGTAATTATAAACTACGTGAGTATAGGGGAGGCTATCCATTTAAATCACTTCATATTCTTTGTTCTAACTGAATTATGTCCCCTATACTCAACAAAAAATATGTTAGAATCATAATCTCCAGCACCTCAGAAGGTGATTCTGTTTTGGAAATGGGATCTTTATAGAGTTAAGTTAAACCTAGGCCATTTGGGTGGCCCCTAATCCAAAAGAACTGCTATCCTGATAAAAATGGGACATTTAGACAGAGAGAAGGAGACACGTAGAGGGAGGATGATATGAAGAGACATAGGGAGAAGACAGCAACTGACAAGCCAAGAGGAGAGGCCTAGAACAGCCCCTTACTCCATAACACTCAGAAGGAATCAATCCTGCCAACAACTTCATTTTAGACTACCAGCTTAAACTCTGAAAACAGTATGTTTCTTTTGTCTAAGACATGCAACGTGTAGCACTTTGTTATGGCATCCCTAGCAAGGAATTCACCATTGTAGTGATACCAAATGAGATTATTAAACAGTACAGGAAATCCAAAGTGAATTCATCCAGTCTTTCCGGTAACCTTTTGATACCAGGAAAACTTACACTCATGACCCTTGATATGACAATGTGATGGCTTTCAGTGCGGTGGTAGGATCTATGAAATTTTGTCATGTGGGTGCTCCCTGTCACAGATGTCCCTTGCCTATAGAATTCTTAATTACCTAAATACTTCTCAATAAAACAGTCTGTGCCAAGGTGTAGGTGTCCTAGATCAAAGTGTCCGTGTATTCCATTCGAAGTCAATATTTCTATTGACTATTTCTATTGCCAAGTCTGAATAGTAAACCCAGAAAGCAAATCACTGAGTATAGGCAGCCCCCAAAGTTATGCAGATATCTGTGATGGGTGGTGATGAGAATTGGGCAGCAACAGTAAGTGGTTGCAGAGAGACTGATCCATCTTGTCTCCTTGGGTGAATTTTGATTATAAAATACATCTTTTGTGTTAACATATGAAAAGCATATGCAAGATTAGATATCCTCCCCTCAATAAAACAGTAGAGAAGCACAAAGATAAAATTAAATCTCTTACAAAGAACATCAAAATGCGAATTGAGAGGCTTGATATTAGAGCTTATGTGACTCGGGACTGCCAATGTAAGGGTCATCCAGGGCCAGACCTACAAGTAAAGAAAAACATCCCATCGTAGTCCATCATCAAGAAGAGTAGCACTGCTACCCCTGAAAAGAAAAAAGAAAGAGAAGCACTGAAAGATGCTGTTAAATAATATTCAGGCTTAGGGCTCTGAGTGTATCTTTTTTGCAGGTAATGCCAGTCAGAAGACTCTGGTATGTAAAAGTCTTGGGAAAAGCAATTATGACTCCTGATCATATTAACTCATCACTTTCTTTAAATGTTATGACCTTTCAAGTCTGAAGATTCCATAAATGCCTGAGACTGCACCAACCATTCTAGATCACCAGAACCCACTGAATAAGACACAGAGAAGTTCGAGTCTTGAGGCTGTTAAAGAATTCCCTCACGCCCTCTGAAAGTTTTTTTGTCTGAGATAGGTCACTTGACATGCAGAATCTCATGGCTCATATTCTTGTTAAATTTTTATCCAATAGTTCAAGTTATTTGTGAATTACTTTGACATGTCAGAATATAAATGTGCAGAAGACAGTGTGATGGAGGTTAATGGCCTAAACTCTCTTCCATTTCTGCAGTTTCGCACATAGTATTAGAAGCGATTATGAGATGTAAAAGGACCGTAACAATCATAAGGCTATAGAATCAGATGTTTACTTGAGGTTGAACATCAGATAAAAGATTTGAAACAGGGACAAGGTTGTTTGGGAGTGAGAACAAACAGCAGGTACAGCGAAACGGAGGCAAGTCCAGGGATTGGCTAAAATCAACCAGGAATATCCATCCCTTACTTTTTCTACTTCACTGATTGCTAAAATAGATGGGGTCCACTTAAACAAATTAAAGAACAGACATTTAGATGGGATAAGGTTCTGTTATATGAAGCTTTTCTTACATTCCAGCTACTGTGTTTGTATGAGAATATAGTTAGATTTGATGCTTCTCTAAAGAGCAGTAGGTTCTGAGTACCTGGGAGACTCAGTGGGTTAAGCATGTACCTTTGGCTCGGGTCATGATCTCAGGGTCCTAGGATCAAGTTATGCATTGGGCTCCCTGATCAGCACACAGCCTGTTTCCTCCTTTCTCTCTTTCCTGCCTCTCTGCCTACTTGTGATCTCTGTCAAATAAATAAAATCTTTAAAAGAGAGAGAGAGATTAGTAGGTTCTGGTGGGGGAGGGTAGTTAATAAATACACTCCTCCATGCATATAACACCAGAATTAAGTACGTCATCATTCTGTGAGAGACAGAGTATAGTATGGGATGTAGTCTTCCAGAGTTGAGATTACTGGTTCAATCTGGCTGTCCTAGTGAAAGTGATGGACAGAGGTTGGAAGAAGACAGATAGGAAAGATTTTTGTTTAATGTTCTTCAGAATCAGGATATGAATTCAGCATGCTTTCAGACACTTAATGTAGTGAAGGCTAAAACTCAGGACGGGAGCAAGACTGTCTGGGTTTGAATCCTCACTGTGAAACGCATTACAGAAGCAACAATGTAAATTAAAAAAAAAAAAAAGAATCATTGTATTCTGTTGAGTGACTATAACGCTACAAATTTATCTATTCCATATCTATTCCATGAGCAGAGTTGGTTCCAGCTTTCGCAGAGTATTGATAAGAACTAATATGTACATGGACATATGGACACTTTTTGTTTTGTGTTTAGAAGAGCAATTCTCTTAACTGCAGAGAACAGAGAATATAAAGGAGAGTAGTTAGCAGAGGGGAGTTTGGTGGGGAGATGGCTAAAAGAGGATGGGGATGAAAGAGCATACTTATCATACTCATCACGATGGAACACGGGGTAACATATAGAATGTTGAATCACCATGTCATACACCAGAATGGAATAGAACACTATATGTTAACTGTACTGGAATTACAATTTTAAAAAAAAATTAAAAAGAAGTGGAATTCTGTGATAAGAGGGTATGTATAATCGATGGACGTAACTGCAGTGCAGGATTGAAGAATTACTTCAGTAAACTATGACATTGGGTTGCAACATCCTAGCTCTGTTACTTCTGACTTTGACATGATGTCTCTTCTTTACCTAGTTTTTCTAATTCTCAATCCATAGCTATGGACTTCCCTATCATTCTTTCTTTCCTAATAATTATCTCTTTCCAAACATGCAAATACTAATGACAAGATCATTGACTATGGTCTTCTATTGCTCGTCTAATCAAGTCCTACTTGAGTTTCAATTTTTTAAATGCCAGCCTCTGATGCAGTTTATTATAAGGAGTCACTACTCCCAAGCATTCCTTGCATCCATTTTCCTGTGGCCACCTCATATGTGTCTCCTCATTTTATTATGGTTTGGTGTTGTTTTTATTGTTTTTGCCTGGGACCTGGCCAGCATCTGAGGATCTCAACTCCAGGACCATAACTAATATATTTCAATATTCCAGCACCAAATAGGCAGAATGTACAACACATAGAAGATATAAATACCCGTCACAAATACATGAATATTTAAGCGCATATCTCAAATTGTATTAACTGGGTTGGTTGTTTAAAAGATTTTATTTATATATTTGTCACACACAGAGAGAGATTATAAGTAGGCAGAGAAACAGGCAGGGTTGTGGGGGAAGCAGGCTCCCTACTGAGCAGAGAGCCTAATGTAGGGCTTGATCGCAAGACCCCAGGATCATAACCTGAGCCAGAATCAGAAGCTTTAACCCACTGAGCCACCCAGGCGCCCCAGATAGGATTTGCTGGTTAAGCATGCAGTTTCCTCTTTTTGTCTACTATAATTAAACTAATCCTTTTGTGTTTGTCTTCTATACTTTTCTGCTATACACAGGGCCCACCATTTTGTCAATTTTTTTTTAAAGATTTTATTCTGTTGACTAGTTACTGAAATACATGTATAGACGAGGAGGCATTGGTGGTAAGGGTATTATTTCTTTTAGAGAACCTTACAAGGGATAAAGCAGTTCTTCCAGCTTCATAGTGTATTACTTAAGCTAAGTTTTATTACACCTCGTCACTCACTCAAATGTAACTTTTTAGTTAGTTGGTTTATTATTATTGTGAAAGCCTTTTCTATTGTATAAGATATCAAGACCGGGAGATGGCATTGTGAGCAGAGTGCCTTCCTAGGCAATGCACGCTGCTGCAGGGTTGAGGCCGTGTCTGCTTATTTCGGCTTGGCAGGGTGAACCCAGGACGCGAATATGGAGCCCGGAAATGCAAGGCCCATGAGACACCAGCTCTCCCGCAGCTCTTCTTCCCTGACGAAACAAAGCGAACGCCCAAAGACTTGTTGAGGAAGCGGTGGCGAAGTGCGGTTCGCTCCAAGCCCAAAGCTTCTGCGAAAGCACAGCATTCGCTGAGAAATCAGAGTCGGTTCTGTGGGCTGCTGCTGCTGCATGCCTGAGCCCAGTCTCACGGTGGGGGAAACCCGCATACGGCGAAGGCCTCCTTGCCTGGGAGGCTTCCTTGCCTGGGCATCTCCTCTGGGAAAGCACAGCATTCCTTGGGAAATCATAGTCGGGTTTGTGGGATGCTGCTGCTGCTTGCCTGAGCTAGTCTCCACAGCACGGTGGAAGAAACCCTCATGGAGCGAAATTCTCTTTGCCCTAGCATCCCCTCTGCCTGAGAGAGAAGCGTGGTTGCACTTCTGGAAAGGGCCTTAAGGAAAGAAGCACGTCTATCACCACGCTCCCCAGGAGCATGTCTGGGGAAGGCGCAGCACGCCGCCCTGGGAGAAGAAAAGGAGCCATTGGCCTTGCTGGTGGGAAACGGTCGTGAAGCAGGAGAGCCGGCCCTGGCAGGAACAGTGGGCCGGTGGCAAGACAAGTGTCACCCGCTCACTGTGCAGAGAAATGGAAGCCTGGCTGCTAAGGAGACAGGACCGGATGACTAGAACAGGCGCGTGCTCCACTGTGAGGAAGGAGACTGGGCAGAAGGCAGGCCTGTCCTGGGCCTCTGGGCCCAAGGGAACAACAGCTCCCTGTCCACCTGTCCCTGGTGCAGACATGTGCTTGCCACCAGGCGCCTCCCCTTAACTCGCAGAAACTGTTCCCTGAAAGAACGGACAGTCAGATGCTGTCTTCCTCCAGGATGTGGCAGCGTTCGCGGAGGCATGGGGTGTGCCGGGGAAGGAGTGGTGACAATCCCCCAAAGCTCCCCATCCCAGTGCATAGGTGTTGTGCAGGGATCCTGTAGCCTCTACTCTCCTGTGGGGAAAGGCACTGGCATAGTCCCAGAGTCCACCTGAGTGCCAGAGCAAAAGGCCAAGCCTGGTCTACGGCAGGAGATGTTATTGTGCATAGAGTGCCATCCTAGGCCTCGCACTCTGCTGCAGGTTTGTGGCTCTGTCTGATTAGTCAGCTTGGCAGGGTGAACCCAGGGCGCAAGCATGGAATCCGGGAAAGCAAGGCCCAGGAGGCACCAGCTCTTCCGCAGCTCTTCCCTGACGCGACAGAGCAGCAGCGAAGTGCGGTTCGTGCCAAGCTGAAAACCTCTGGGAAAGCATAGCATTAGCTGGGAAATCAGAGTCGGTTCTGTGGGCTGCTGTTGCTGCTTGCCTTAATCTAGTATTCGCAGCATGGTGGACGCAACCCAGATAGTGCGAAAGCCTCTTTGCCCAGTCATCCCCTCTGGGAAAGCACTGCATTCTTTGAGAAATCAGAGTCAGGTCTGCGGGATGCTGCTGCTGCTTGCCTGAGCCGGGTCTCACGGTGGGAGAAACCCGCATAGATCCAAAGCCATTTTTTACGTGCATCCCCTCTGGGAAAGCACAGCATGTGCTGGGAAATCAGTGTCAGTTCTAAGGGTTGCTGATGCCGCTTGCCTGAACATAGTCTCCGAAGAACGGTGGGAGAAACCCGTATGGAGGGAAATCCTCTTAGCCCAGGCATCCCCTCTGCCTGAGAGAGAAGCATGGTTGCACCTGTTGAAACAGCCTTAAGGAAAGGGACAAGTCTGTCACTGAGCTCCCCAGGAGCCTGTCTGGGGAAGGTGCAGCACCCTGCTCCGGGAGAAGGGAAGGAGCTGTTGGCCTTGCTGTCGGGAAATGGTCGTGAAGCACGAGAGCCTGCCATGGCTGGAACAGCGGGCAGGTGGCAAGTGTCATCCTCTCCCTGTCCAGAGAGACGGAAGACTGGCTGCTAAGGAGACACCAGGGGACGACTAGGGCAGGCGCGCGTGCTCCACTCTGAGGAAGGAGTCTGGGCAGAAGGCATGCCTGTCCTGGGCCTCTGGGCCCAAGGGGACAGCAGCTCCTTGGCCACCTGTCCCTGATGCAGACATGGGCTTGCCACCGGGCGCCCGGCCCTGAACTTGCAGAAACAGCTCCTGGAGGAACGAGCAGTCAGATCCTGTCTTTCTCCAGGATGTGGCAGTGTTGGTGGAGGCAGGGGGTGTCCCGGGGAAGGAGGGACAGTTACCCATTACTCCCCATCCCAGGGCACGGGCGGTGTGCAGTGATCCTGTCGAGTCTCCTCTCGGCTGGGGAAGGCACTGGCTAGTCCCCTGTCCACCTGAACTCCAGAGCAAAAGGGCACGCCTTGCTACGCCGGGAGATGGCATTGTGAGCCTAGTGCCATCCTAGGCCACGCACGCTGCTGCAGGGTCGAGGCCGTGTCTGCTTATTTCGGCTTGGCAGGATGAACACAGGACGCGAACATGGATCCTGGGAAAGCAAGGCCCAAGAGGCACCAGCTCTCCGGCAGCTCTTCATCCCTGACGCGACAGAGCGAACGCCCAAAGCCTTGCTGAGGAAGCAGCAGCGAAGTGCGGTTCGCTCCAAGCCCAAAGCCTCTGCGAAAGCACAGCATTCGCTGAGAAATCAGAGTCAGTTCTGTGGGCTGCTGCTGCTGCTTGCCTGAGCCCAGTCTCACGGTGGGAGAAACCCGCATACAGTGAAAGCCTCTTTGCCTGGGCATCTCCTCTGGGAAAGCACAGCATTCCTTGGGAAATCATAGTCGGGTTTGTGGGATGCTGCTGCTGCTTGCCTGAGCTAATCTCCACAGCACGGTGGAAGAAACCCTCATGGAGCGAAATTCTCTTTGCCCTAGCATCCCCTCTACCTGAGAGAGAAGCATGGTTGCACATCTGGAAAGGGCCTTAAAGAAAGAGACACGTCTGTCACCGTGCTCCCCAGGATCATGTCTGGGGAAGGCACAGCCTGCCACCCCAGGAGAAGAAAAGGAGCCGTTGGCTTTGCTGTCGGGAAAGGGTAGTGAAGCAGGAGAGCCGGCCCTGGCAGGAACAGCGGGCCGGTGGCAAGACAAGTGTCACCCACTTCCTGTGCGGAGAGACTGGCTGCTAAGGAGACACGAGCGGACGACCTGTACAGGCGCGCGTGCTCCACTCTGAGGAAGTAGACTGGGCAGAAGGCAGGCCTGTCCTGGGCCTCTGGGCCCAAGGGGACAGTAGCTCCTTAGCCTCCTGTACCTGGTGCAGAAATGGGCTTGCCACCAGGCGCCTACCCTGAACTCAGGAACAGCAGGCCCTGAGTGTCACCAGCTCCCTGAAGGAACGGGCAGTCAGATGCCGTCTTCCTCCAGGATGTGGCAGCGTTCGCGGAGACATGGGGTGTGCCGGGGAAAGAGTGGTGACACTCTCACACAGCTCCCCATCCCAGGGAACGGGCAGATTGCAGGGATCCTGTTGCGTCTCCTCTCAGCTGGGGAAGGCACTGGCCTAGTCCCCTGTCCACCTGGACTCCAGAGCAAAAGTGCAGGGCTTGCCTACTGGGAAATGGCATTGTGTGCAGAGTGCCATCCTAGGCCACGCACGCTGCTGCAGGGTTGTGGGGCCTTTCTTCCCGGGCACCATGTTCTCGCCCTGGGTTCACCCTGCCAAGCTGAACTAATCAGACACAGCCACAAACCTGCAGCAGCGTGCGAGGCCTAGGATGGCACTCTATGCACACTACCATCTCCTGCCATAGGCAGGCTTGGCCTTTTGCTCTGGCACTCCGGTGGATCGGGGTCTATGCCAGTGCCTTCCCCACAGGAGAGGAGAGGGGACAAGACCTTTGCACACCGCCCGTGCACTGGGATGGGGAGCTGTGGGGGACTGTCACCACTCCTTCCCCGGCACACCCCATGCCTCCGCGAACGCTGCCACATCCTGGAGGAAGACAGCATCTGACTGTTCTTTCAGGGAACTGTTTCTGCGAGTTCAGGGTAGGCGCCTGGTGGCAAGCCCATGTCTGCACCAGGGACAGGTGGCCAAGGAGTTGCTGTCCCCTTGGGCCCAGAGGCCCAGAACAGGCCTGCCTTCTGCCCAGTCTCCTTCCTCAGAGTGGAGCACGCGCGCCTGTACAGGTCGTCCGCTCGTGTCTCCTTTAGCAGCCAGGCTTCCGTCTCTCCGCACAGGGAGCGGGTGACACTTGTCTTACCACCGGCCCGCTGTTCCTGCCAGGGCCAGCTCTCCTGTTTCACGACCATTTCCCGACAACAAGGCCAACAGATCCTTCTCTTCTCCAGGGGCAGCGTGCTACACCTTCCCCAGAAATGTTCCTGGGAGCGCCGTGACAGACGTGTCCCTTTCCTTAAGGCTGTTTCCACAGGCGCCACCACGCTTCTCTCTTAGGATGAGGGGATGCGTACGCAAGGAGGATTTCGCTCCAAGCGGGTTTATTACCCCGTGCTGAGGAGATTAGCTCAGGCAAGCAGCACCAGTATCCCACAGTTCCGACTGATTTTCCAAAGGATTCTGTGCTTTCCCAGAGCGGATGTCCGGGCAAAAAGTCTTTTGCTCTATGCCGGTTTCCTCCCACTGTGCTGCCATTACTAGGCTAAGGGAAGAAGCAACAGCAGCCCACAGAATCAACTCTGATTTCCCAGCTACTGCTATGCTTTTGCAGAGGTTTTCAGCTTGGCGCGAACCGCACTTGGCTGCTGCTTCCTCAGCAAGGCTATGGGCGTTCGCTCTGTTGCATCAGGGAAGAACAGCGGTGGGAGAGCTGGTGTCTCTTGGGCCTTGCTTTCCCAGGATCCATGTTCGCGTCCTGGGTTCATCCTGCCAAGCTGAAATAAGCAGACACGGCCTCGACCCTGCAGCAGCGTGCGTGGCCTAGGATGGCTCTCTGCTCACAATGCCATCTCCCGGCGTAGGCAAGGCCTGACCCTTTGCTCTGGAGTTCAGGTGGACAGGGGACTAGCTAGTGCCTTCCCCAGCCGAGAGGAGACTCGACAGGATCACTGCACACCGCCCGTGCCCTGGGATGGGGAGTAATGGGTAACTGTCCCTCCTTCCCCGGGACACCCCCTGCCTCCACCAACACTGCCACATCCTGGAGGAAGACAGGATCTGACTGCTCGTTCCCCCAGGAGCTGTTTCTGCGAGTTCAGGGCCGGGCGCCCGGTGGCAAGCCCATGTCTGCATCAGGGACAGGTGGCCAAGGAGCTGCTGTCCCCTTGGGCCCAGAGGCCCAGGACAGGCATGCCTTCTGCCAGACTCCTTCCTCAGAGTGGAGTACGCGCCCCTGCCCTAGCGTCCCCTGGTGTCTTCTTAGCAGCCAGGCTTCCATCTCTCCGCACAGGGAGAGGATGACACTTGTCTTGCCACCTGCCCGCTGTTCCAGCCATGGCAGGCTCTCGTGCTTCACGACCATTTCCCGACAGCAAGGCCAACAGCTCCTTCCCTACTCCCGGAGCGGCGTGCTGCGCCTTCCCCAGACAGGCTCCTGGGGAGCTCAGTGACAGACTTGTCCCTTTCCTTAAGGCTGTTTCAACAGGTGCAACCATGCTTCTCTCTCAGGCAGAGGGGATGCCTGGCCTAGAGGATTTTACTCCATACGGGTTTCTCCCACGGTGCTTCGGAGATTATATTCAGGAAAGCGGCATCAGAATCCCTCCTAATCAACACTGATTTCCCAGCGAATGCTGTGCTTTCCAGAGGGGGTGCACATACAAACAGGCTTTTGATCTATGCGGGTTTCTCCCACCATGACACTGGGCTCAGGCAAGCAGCAGCAGCATCCCGCAGACGTGACTCTGATTTCCCAAGAATGCTGTGCTTTCCCAGAGGGGATTCCCGGGCAAAGAGGCTTTCGCGCTATCCGGGTTTCTTCCAGCATGCTGTGAATACTAGACTAAGGCAAGCAGCAACAGTAGCCCACAGAACCGACTCTGATTTCCCAGAGACTGCTATGCTTTCGCAGAGGTTTTCAGCTTGGCACGAACCGCACTTCGCTGCTGATTCCTCAGCAAGGCTTTGGGCGTTTGCTCTGTCACGTCAGGGAAGAAAAGCTGCGGGAGAGCTGGTGCCTCTTGGGCCTTGCTTTCCCGGGGCCATGGTCGTGCCCTGGGTTCACCCTGCCAGTCCCAACTAAGCAGACACAGCCACAACGCTTCAGCAGTGTGCGAGGCCTAGGATGGCATTCTAGGCACACTACCATCTCCTGCCATAGGCCAGGCTTGGCCTTCAGCTCTGGCACTCCGGTGGACTCAGGGAATATGCCAGTGCCTTTGCCACAGGAGAGTAGAGGCGACAGGATCCCTGCACACCGCTCGTGCACTGGGATGGGGAGCTGTGGGGGACTGTCCCCACTCATTTCCCGGCACACCCCCTGCCACTGAGAACGCTGCCACATCCTGGAGGAAGACGACATCTGACTGTCCGTTCCTCCAGGGGGCTGTTTCTGCGAATTCCTGAGATGGCGCCTGGTGGCAAGCCCAAGTCTGCCCTAGGGACAGGTTGCCAAGGAATGCTGTCCCCTTGGGAATAGAGGCACAAGACAGGGCTGCATTCTGCCCAGACTGCTTCCACAGAGTGGAGAACGCGCGCCTGAACTAGTCATCCGGTCCTGTCTCCTTAGCAGCCAGGCTTCCATTTCTCTGCACAGTGAGCGGGTGACACTTGTCTTGCCACCGGCCCACTGTTCCTGCCAGGGCCGGCTCTCCTGCTTCACGACCGTTTCCCACCAGCAAGGCCAATGGCTCCTTTTCTTCTCCCGGGGCGGCGTGCTGCGCCTTCCCCAGACATGCTCCTGGGGAGCGTGGTGATAGACGTGCTTCTTTCCTTAAGGCCCTTTCCAGAAGTGCAACCACGCTTCTCTCTCAGGCAGAGGGGATGCTAGGGCAAAGAGAATTTCGCTCCATGAGGGTTTCTTCCACCGTGCTGTGGAGACTAGCTCAGGCAAGCAGCAGCAGCATCCCACAAACCCGACTATGATTTCCCAAGGAATGCTGTGCTTTCCCAGAGGAGATGCCCAGGCAAGGAAGCCTCCCAGGCAAGGAGGCCTTCGCCGTATGCGGGTTTCCCCCCACCGTGAGACTGGGCTCAGGCATGCAGCAGCAGCAGCCCACAGAACCGACTCTGATTTCTCAGCGAATGCTGTGCTTTCGCAGAAGCTTTGGGCTTGGAGCGAACCGCACTTCGCCACCGCTTCCTCAACAAGTCTTTGGGCGTTCGCTTTGTTTCGTCAGGGAAGAAGAGCTGCGGGAGAGCTGGTGTCTCATGGGCCTTGCATTTCCGGGCTCCATATTCGCGTCCTGGGTTCACCCTGCCAAGCCGAAATAAGCAGACACGGCCTCAACCCTGCAGCAGCGTGCATTGCCTAGGAAGGCACTCTGCTCACAATGCCATCTCCCGGTCTTGATATCTTATACAATAGAAAAGGCTTTCACAATAATAATAAACCAACTAACTAAAAAGTTACATTTGAGTGAGTGACGAGGTGTAATAAAACTTAGCTTAAGTAATACACTATGAAGCTGGAAGAACTGCTTTATCCCTTGTAAGGTTCTCTAAAAGAAATAATACCCTTACCACCAATGCCTCCTCGTCTATACATGTATTTCAGTAACTAGTCAACAGAATAAAATCTTTAAAAAAAAAAATTGACAAAATGGTGGGCCCTGTGTATAGCAGAAAAGTATAGAAGACAAACACAAAAGGATTAGTTTAATTATAGTAGACAAAAAGAGGAAACTGCATGCTTAACCAGCAAATCCTATCTGGGGCGCCTGGGTGGCTCAGTGGGTTAAAGCTTCTGATTCTGGCTCAGGTTATGATCCTGGGGTCTTGCGATCAAGCCCTACATTAGGCTCTCTGCTCAGTAGGGAGCCTGCTTCCCCCACAACCCTGCCTGTTTCTCTGCCTACTTATAATCTCTCTCTGTGTGTGACAAATATATAAATAAAATCTTTTAAACAACCAACCCAGTTAATACAATTTGAGATATGCGCTTAAATATTCATGTATTTGTGACGGGTATTTATATCTTCTATGTGTTGTACATTCTGCCTATTTGGTGCTGGAATATTGAAATATATTAGTTATGGTCCTGGAGTTGAGATCCTCAGATGCTGGCCAGGTCCCAGGCAAAAACAATAAAAACAACACCAAACCATAATAAAATGAGGAGACACATATGAGGTGGCCACAGGAAAATGGATGCAAGGAATGCTTGGGAGTAGTGACTCCTTATAATAAACTGCATCAGAGGCTGGCATTTAAAAAATTGAAACTCAAGTAGGACTTGATTAGACGAGCAATAGAAGACCATAGTCAATGATCTTGTCATTAGTATTTGCATGTTTGGAAAGAGATAATTATTAGGAAAGAAAGAATGATAGGGAAGTCCATAGCTATGGATTGAGAATTAGAAAAACTAGGTAAAGAAGAGACATCATGTCAAAGTCAGAAGTAACAGAGCTAGGATGTTGCAACCCAATGTCATAGTTTACTGAAGTAATTCTTCAATCCTGCACTGCAGTTACGTCCATCGATTATACATACCCTCTTATCACAGAATTCCACTTCTTTTTAATTTTTTTTTTAAAATTGTAATTCCAGTACAGTTAACATATAGTGTTCTATTCCATTCTGGTGTATGACATGGTGATTCAACATTCTATATGTTACCCCGTGATCCATCGTGATGAGTATGATAAGTATGCTCTTTCATCCCCATCCTCTTTTAGCCATCTCCCCACCAAACTCCCCTCTGCTAACTACTCTCCTTTATATTCTCTGTTCTCTGCAGTTAAGAGAATTGCTCTTCTAAACACAAAACAAAAAGTGTCCATATGTCCATGTACATATTAGTTCTTATCAATACTCTGCGAAAGCTGGAACCAACTCTGCTCATGGAATAGATATGGAATAGATAAATTTGTAGCGTTATAGTCACTCAACAGAATACAATGATTCTTTTTTTTTTTTTTTAATTTTTACATTGTTGCTTCTGTAATGCGTTTCACAGTGAGGATTCAAACCCAGACAGTCTTGCTCCCGTCCTGAGTTTTAGCCTTCACTACATTAAGTGTCTGAAAGCATGCTGAATTCATATCCTGATTCTGAAGAACATTAAACAAAAATCTTTCCTATCTGTCTTCTTCCAACCTCTGTCCATCACTTTCACTAGGACAGCCAGATTGAACCAGTAATCTCAACTCTGGAAGACTACATCCCATACTATACTCTGTCTCTCACAGAATGATGACGTACTTAATTCTGGTGTTATATGCATGGAGGAGTGTATTTATTAACTACCCTCCCCCACCAGAACCTACTAATCTCTCTCTCTCTTTTAAAGATTTTATTTATTTGACAGAGATCACAAGTAGGCAGAGAGGCAGGAAAGAGAGAAAGGAGGAAAAAGGGCTGTGTGCTGATCAGGGAGCCCAATGCATAACTTGATCCTAGGACCCTGAGATCATGACCCGAGCCAAAGGTACATGCTTAACCCACTGAGTCTCCCAGGTACTCAGAACCTACTGCTCTTTAGAGAAGCATCAAATCTAACTATATTCTCATACAAACACAGTAGCTGGAATGTAAGAAAAGCTTCATATAACAGAACCTTATCCCATCTAAATGTCTGTTCTTTAATTTGTTTAAGTGGACCCCATCTATTTTAGCAATCAGTGAAGTAGAAAAGTAAGGGATGGATATTCCTGGTTGATTTTAGCCAATCCCTGGACTTGCCTCCGTTTCGCTGTACCTGCTGTTTGTTCTCACTCCCAAACAACCTTGTCCCTGTTTCAAATCTTTTATCTGATGTTCAACCTCAAGTAAACATCTGATTCTATAGCCTTATGATTGTTACGGTCCTTTTACATCTCATAATCGCTTCTAATACTATGTGCGAAACTGCAGAAATGGAAGAGAGTTTAGGCCATTAACCTCCATCACACTGTCTTCTGCACATTTATATTCTGACATGTCAAAGTAATTCACAAATAACTTGAACTATTGGATAAAAATTTAACAAGAATATGAGCCATGAGATTCTGCATGTCAAGTGACCTATCTCAGACAAAAAACTTTCAGAGGGCGTGAGGGAATTCTTTAACAGCCTCAAGACTCGAACTTCTCTGTGTCTTATTCAGTGGGTTCTGGTGATCTAGAATGGTTGGTGCAGTCTCAGGCATTTATGGAATCTTCAGACTTGAAAGGTCATAACATTTAAAGAAAGTGATGAGTTAATATGATCAGGAGTCATAATTGCTTTTCCCAAGACTTTTACATACCAGAGTCTTCTGACTGGCATTACCTGCAAAAAAGATACACTCAGAGCCCTAAGCCTGAATATTATTTAACAGCATCTTTCAGTGCTTCTCTTTCTTTTTTCTTTTCAGGGGTAGCAGTGCTACTCTTCTTGATGATGGACTACGATGGGATGTTTTTCTTTACTTGTAGGTCTGGCCCTGGATGACCCTTACATTGGCAGTCCCGAGTCACATAAGCTCTAATATCAAGCCTCTCAATTCGCATTTTGATGTTCTTTGTAAGAGATTTAATTTTATCTTTGTGCTTCTCTACTGTTTTATTGATGGGAGGATATCTAATCTTGCATATGCTTTTCATATGTTAACACAAAAGATGTATTTTATAATCAAAATTCACCCAAGGAGACAAGATGGATCAGTCTCTCTGCAACCACTTACTGTTGCTGCCCAATTCTCATCACCACCCATCACAGATATCTGCATAACTTTGGGGGCTGCCTATACTCAGTGATTTGCTTTCTGGGTTTACTATTCAGACTTGGCAATAGAAATAGTCAATAGAAATATTGACTTCGAATGGAATACACGGACACTTTGATCTAGGACACCTACACCTTGGCACAGACTGTTTTATTGAGAAGTATTTAGGTAATTAAGAATTCTATAGGCAAGGGACATCTGTGACAGGGAGCACCCACATGACAAAATTTCATAGATCCTACCACCGCACTGAAAGCCATCACATTGTCATATCAAGGGTCATGAGTGTAAGTTTTCCTGGTATCAAAAGGTTACCGGAAAGACTGGATGAATTCACTTTGGATTTCCTGTACTGTTTAATAATCTCATTTGGTATCACTACAATGGTGAATTCCTTGCTAGGGATGCCATAACAAAGTGCTACACGTTGCATGTCTTAGACAAAAGAAACATACTGTTTTCAGAGTTTAAGCTGGTAGTCTAAAATGAAGTTGTTGGCAGGATTGATTCCTTCTGAGTGTTATGGAGTAAGGGGCTGTTCTAGGCCTCTCCTCTTGGCTTGTCAGTTGCTGTCTTCTCCCTATGTCTCTTCATATCATCCTCCCTCTACGTGTCTCCTTCTCTCTGTCTAAATGTCCCATTTTTATTAGGATAACAGTTCTTTTGGATTAGGGGCCACCCAAATGGCCTCGGTTTAACTTAACTCTATAAAGATCCCATTTCCAAAACAGAATCACCTTCTGAGGTGCTGGAGATTATGATTCTAACATATTTTTTGTAGAGTATAGGGGACATAATTCAGTTAGAACAAAGGATATGAAGTAATTTAAATGGATAGCCTCCCCTATACTCACATAGTTTATAATTACTGTGATAGACATGGATACTACTTTTGAGTCAGATGGGTCAGTCATTTATCTCATCCCCAAATTGGGGATTGAATATGTGTTAAAATGTACAGATAGACTGAGAAGTATTTTCCTGATTGGCAGTCATAAAAATAGAAATATATATATATATATAATCAGTAATGTTATTTGACCTTGTGTACCAGGTGTCTTACTGCATAATATTCTAGGGTAATAGTTGAGACCTTCTGCCAATAGAAGAGTAGAAGATATTCTCGGTTAGGATTATTTCTCTACCCTTTTACTGAAAAGCTTTGCTACTGTATGATTCTGATGTTACAACTACTATTTCTAGGGCTGGGTCTCTCTCTCCGTCTATATACTGAAGGAATAGAGTCTAGAGCCTTTAACAGCAGAAATATATATGTATAGAGAGGTTAAAATATAGCCAGGAACCTGTACTATTTTTACTTCTTGTGTTACCCTGATTGTTTGATATTTTAATAAAGATAGAGTTAGAAATTAAATTTGAACTAGAAGTTATACTAAACTCAGGGTGCCTGGGTGGCACAGTGGGTTAAGCCTTTGCCTTCAGCTCAGGTCATGATCTCAGGGTCCTGGGATCGAGCCCCGCATCGGGCTCTCTGCTCAGCGGGGAGCCTGCTGCTTCCCCCTCTCTCTCTGCCTGGCTCTCTGCCTACTTGTGCTCTCTGTCAAATAAATAAATAAAACCTTAAAAAAAAGAATCACTCCTCAATATACTGATTGTAACATCTCATATGGGTACAAATATGTACATAATGACATAAATATGTATATTTATGTATATATAGAAATATAACTATTTTCTCATTGATGGAAGCATGAGAGTCAAAGTTGTTCTTCTGTTTACCCTTCTTGTGCCATAAATGTGTGATTATTTTTACCCCACCTGATCCGAAAAAATGATTTGAGATAACCTATACAATGAAATCAGTCCAACAGTGTAAAGGTAACCCCAAAAACTTGTAATAAAGGAAAAGGTCAGTAAAATAATATAAATTCAATAGTATGTTTACTATGTAAAATATGGTAACACATTACATTACATTACATTACATTACATACATTACATTACATTAAAGAAAGATCTTATCCAAATATTCAAGGATGATTTATCCTTTGAGTATCAGGCAATGTGTCACTGTGCTAAAAAAAAAATATGTATCTTGGTAGATGTCATAACATTTTAAAAAAGATTTTATTTGAGAGAGAGAAAGAAAGCACAAGTGAGGAGAGGGGCAGAGGAGAAGGAGAAGCAGACTCCTTGAGCAGGCAGCCCTACATGGGGCTCCGTCCCAAGACTCCCAAATCATGACCTGAGCCAAAGGCAGATAGATACTTAACCTACCAAGGCACCCATAGGCCCCATAACAACATTTTATAAAGTTCAGTATTTTCAATGATTACAAAATTTTAAAACACTAGGCATAAAAGGGAACTTTTTTTTAGCACAACAAAAACTGCATATTTAAAGACATCATATATGCAATGAACAAATTTTAAGACATCCCATCCCTTGCCAGTTGCTCTTTTGTTGAACTTATTTCTCTGACTTTTCAGGAATTCCACATTTGGAGCTCTCTAGTTTACTTTTCAACCTTGGAACTCAGAACTTGTTAATACCATTCAATTAATAATATTTCCTGTTTTGGCCCTGTCTGTCACCTTTGGAGGCTAGAAGATATATACTTCCTAAGGAAATAATTGGCCATTCAATAAAACCTCCAATTTGCTAATAGGTTAGCTAGAAATTTATGAAAACCTGTACAATTCTAATTGATATGAGCCATTCCTTCTTTACAAACTATTTTCCTGGTTTATTTCTCAATTTGTATATGCATTTTATATTCTTGTTTTTGTAAGAATATGAGTATATAGTATACATGTATGTGCACATATTATGTAAACAGAGAAATGTCATAAATTTATGATTCTCAAATGATGTTTATGAGTACATTGGTTTTGGTTTTATTTTTAGAACATTATTAGAAATATTAAGAATAGAGATTCTATTAGGCTATTTCTGACCTAGAGTGTTGATCTCTGATCAATAGATCAGACAGATCTCTATAAAATAATTTGGGGAAAGGAAGATACAAATGGAATAAAAAAAAACAGAATTTGGAGTCCTGGAGATTACAAATAATAATGTAAGTTCTTAATATATTTCTTATTTAGGGGATTTAACCACACCCTAGCCTTCTGGTCCTTTGACAGAGCCTAAGTGAACTAAGAGGAGCAAAATACTCAATACCATTCCATTGGAGCCATATTGTCCCACCTAATAGTGTAAGTTTTTGACCCTCCATAAGATTGAACAAGTACAGACAGACATTTACTGTGCTTTTGTTTATTTGCTCATTCATCTAACAAATCTTTATTGTACATCTGATGTGTGCTAGGTACTGTATTCAATGAGGATATAGCAGCAAAGAAATACAGTTCCTGCCCTCCTAAACTTGATATTCTAGTGTAGAAGAGAGATGGCAAGTAAGTAAACAAACAAAGGCACTACGTAATTTTATGTGTTAAAATTTTCCATGAGGAAAATCAATTAGGTTAAAGACAGTAATGCATGAAATGAATTATCATAAAGTTTTTGCCTTTGTAAGTAAACTGTGTTCATAATGTTTGGTATGCCTACTATGGAAATGGAGGTACATAAAAGTGAAATTCCACATGGACAGTACAAATATAAAGCAATTAAGAAAAAATAAAACCCTGAAATGAATAAGTTATTGAGTTATATTGGGTTAACTATGTGATTTTGCTGTTTAGATATATTGTGATATGGTGTTGAAGTGAAGTTACTGTGTTTGCATTGGAAACAAGTTCTACAGTGCTTTCAAAGGCCAGGTCCTCAGACCCCATGATAGACAGCAACATTGAAATATAAGAAGAGATCATGCTTAAGTCGAGCACATTGGCAAAGTGACAAAAATCGAAGTTCTCCTATTCCTCAGCATACACAGAGGCAAAATTTTAATGAGTCACACGTATGAAATTACCAGTAAGAACTTGCCAATGATGAGATTCATTAAAAAGTTTTGTTTTTTGTTCTAGAGATTTAGAAAGGTCTGCAGATAATAAACAGGATGTCTGCTCTTTGACTGCATTGATTAAAATTTCTTAATTAGTATCTTTTCAAGGTGTAAAGGGAAAAATGAATGAAACAGAACAATTAAAAGACCACAATGAACACATTATTGGATAACTAATTTATTTCAGGTACTAGGTAAAGCACTTTTGTATAGATTATCTCAATGCAAAGAGGAGAAAAAAAGAAAATAATGACCTACGAGGCAGTGGATTTTAGAGACTCTAAACCTTCCTCCCATTTATCATTAATAAGGGGTTAAATGAAGGCAAACTCTGGATGTTTGTAAGCAATGTTGATTTCTGTAAGTGTGTCCTATTGGGAGAATGGGGCCATAGGGTCTAATTCTTAGTCCCAAGGATTGTGGTTGCTTTGAAGTTCTCACAAACTTTTTCTTTTGACTGAATCATCTATTTTACTGCATAAAAACTGATTTTTATCTTGAAAAACCTGAGGCTAAAAAAAAGGATGACTGTCAGTATCAATTGAAAGGGTGGGGAACAGAAACATTCAGTGAATTTTGCTGTTCATTGGGACATAAGCATAAAACCCCCCTAAGACAGACCATGGAGATTAGATCAGATCTGGCTATGATGTGCTGAATTTTGGTGCAGAAATGAAGGGTAAAATATTTGTCCCCATGGGGACAGATCCATGACTGCATTTTTCAAAATGTCAAGGTTACATTTGAAAAGTAGTTGCAATTTTCTCCCATTTCCTAAAGATAATTCTCCACTTGTACTTCACACATAAAAATCCATGACTTAATGAAAATTTTCTTCACAGTATTACGATAATAATTCCAACCAAACATGGCTTAGAGTAGAGTGTATTTTTTCCTTAATCTCCAGATTCCAGCGAATAAAAACATAGTATTGTTGGTGACCTAGTAATATTTTGTCTTTTCAACCACTTCAGTTTTGTAGGAGGTCATAGTTTGTTTCAGAAACTTTGTCAAATAAGCTATCTCTTTTTGGAAGTAGTAATCTATAAAAGAAGAAAACATATTCCTATTTGTTCAGGATATTTCTATATAAAACAGTCTACCTCAGATAAATTGAATCTTACTGGATAAAAAAATGTACATTTGTGTATATTTGGTATGCTTTACCAAGTTCTGATTTTATATGCAATAGCAGTATAGCTAAACATTGCAGTATACTTTGACAACTATTAAACCATCAAAGTTTATTGTGGTATAAATGTTAAAAATGCTAGAGGCTATTTGGAGGTAGATATTAGATACTGATGTTTAATGAGATGGAATAAATGGAAAATGCAAAATAAAATTCTCAAATAATTTTAAGGAAAATTAATTTCAATTTATTAGAAATCGTAATATAAGAATTATTTTTAAAAGTCCATGTAAGAAAATTTTGGAGGATGGTCAGTTGTAGAAAATCAATAACTAGAAGCATTAATTAAAAATTCTGTCACCATGCTAGGAAGTGAGAGGACATATGCACAAGATTTTAAAGATTTAAGTCATTTTGCAGATGTCAACAGGTAATTTGCCTTTTTATTGGACAATTATTTTTAGTCCATAAACCACTGATACAGAAAAATAGCACCAAAATTATGGCCTCTCTGCAGAAATTAAACTATATCTTTGTAAGAAATACTCAAACATGAAACATCATTTGGATTCAACTAAATATTATAAATATTATAATATTTATAAATATATAAATATTATAAATATCATTTAAATATTATAAATATTATTTAAATATTATAATATTATAAATATTATAATGTCTGTATGTTAAAACCAGACATTTTCACATGGATCATCTTTTTTTTTTTTCAAGATTTCATTTGTTTATTTGAGAGGGAAAGAGAGGGAGAGAGTGTGGGCACGCAAGTGGGGTGGAACAGGGGTAGGGGCAGCGGGAGAAGGACAAGTCAATTCCCCACTGAGCAGGGATCCAAATTCTGGGCTTGGTCCCAGGACCCTGAAATCCCACCTGAGCTGAATGCAACCACTTTAACAGAGTGACCCACCCAGGCACCTCTTCATGTGGATTGTCTTAGGTCATCTTCACAAGGACCTTGTGGAGCAATTATTTCAATTTTAAAGATAAGCAGATTAGACTTAGAGAGTTAGAGAGTCTAAGGAACTTGTTCAGAATCTCAGCTACTTGATGGTCAATGTGAACCTTAACTGAGCTCTTCTACCCCCAAATATAGTGCTTTTCCCACTACCTACACCAACTGAAGTAATTAATAGCCTCATTTGGACATCTCAATAAATAGCTTATCTCTTCAGTAAATATCTACAAGATTTCTACTATTTCTGACATCTCTGCGTTACCTCGTGGAGATTGAAGAGTTACCTTGACTGATCTCAAGTAAATTTTGTTCTTCTGTATGTTGTTTAATATGTTGTCTTTCTCTGGCAGCTTTCAAAACTTTCAAATGAAGCATAAATTTGACTGTATGTGTGTAGATGTTATTTTCCTTGCATTTACTATGTTTATGTTCTAATGAGCTTGAATTTGTACATTTATGATTTTCACCAAATTTGAGAAACAAGCCACATTTCTTCATCCATTTATTCTGTCCCTTTATTTTTTTTTTTCCTCTCCTGGTACAATCACTGCATATATGTTAGGCCATCTTCAATTGTTGCACTTTTTCTGAGTCTGTTCATTTTTTGCATTTAATTCTCTCATCTAATTTATTATTTATCTGTCTTAAAGTTCATTTACTTTATCTTCACTATGTTGTTAATCCCATCAGGTGGAATTTTTATTTCAGATTGTATTTTCCACTCTTTAAATTCTTTTTTATTCTTATAGCTTCTATTCTTTTGCTGAGATTTGTCTTTTTATTCATCATCAATGTATTTCCATATCCATGAAGATAGTTATAGTAGCTTGTTTAAAATCTGTTCTGATGCCAACATCTTGATCCATCTCTACTTTTGTCTTTGCTGATTGTTTTTTTCTTTGAGTGTGGCATCTTTCCATTTCATTGGAATTTGTGTAATTTGGATTTGTGTTCTGGGTATGAATTATACACTGTAGAGATTCTGGATTAGGTTATATTCTTTCAAAGAATGTTGTTGTTGTTGTTGTTGTTGAGTGTGCAGTTTGACAGAACTCAAACTACATTTTTTTTTCCATGTGGCGCATGGCAAGTTCGCCAAATATTTAGGCATAATGTGATGTTTCTACCTTATCTCTCTTTTTAGAAATCCTCCCCTCACTCTACTCTGCACCCTCTTAATTTTTCAGCTGTGTAGTTGTCCCAGACTCTGCTCTTCTTGGTTCATCAGTCTATTAAAAAAGTTTTATCACATCCACATTGTAGTTGCACAACATTACACTAATATTGGTGCTGTCTGTCCTCAGGTTCTGAGTGGTGAAACTAGGACGCTTGCCTAGGATTTTTCTCTTCTAGCAAGTGTTGACTTACCTGTAACATATGTCTGCTTTGCACAGTCTTCAGTGACCTTAGATAATTGCTTTTCTTTACACATTACACTGTAGTTTATGGAATCATATAACATCTGGTGTTTGTACCTGGCTTCTTTTGCTTAGCATAATGCTTTAAAATTAATTTGCAATGTTGTATATATATAGAGATTATTCCCTTATGTTCATACTCTTTTACTATTGAGTAGTATTTTGTTGTGTGAATATGGCACAATGTGTTAATCCATTAACTAATGAACACTTGGGTTGTTTTTAGTTTGGACTATTCTGAATAAAGTTCTTTAAAAATTCAAATAGAAGATGTTGGATGGAAATATAGTTTTTTTTTTTTTTTTTTTGGAAATACTTGGTCATGTGTAGGTGTTACATATAACTTAAAGTATAATTTTTTTTTTTTCAAAAGCAATGACATTATTTTATATTCCCATCAATAATGTCTGTGATTTCCTGTAGATCCACATTTTCACTTGGTATTATCAGTCTTTAAAACAGTAATCATTCTAGGGGTACCTGGGTGGCTATATCCTCAGAACCTATTCATCTTTTACCTGGAAGTTTGTACCCTTTGACCAACATCTCTCCATATTCCTCAGCACCTAACTCTTTGCAACCACCATTCTACTCTCTAGGTAGAAAGCCTTTTTCAGATTCCAAATATAAGAGATAACACATGATATTTTTTTTTTTCTGACTAATTTCACTTGGCATGATGCCCTCAGTTTCCACCCGTGTTGTTACAAAAGGAAGGACAGGAAAATACCAGGGACTGACACTGACAGAGTCACCACGATCTGGAGCAATGCTGATCAATGTTTCTGGGGGAAGACAATATAGCACTGCCTCTTGAAGTTTTCTGGCATCAAAGCAACACATGTTGCTCTGCTCTTATTTTATTGGCCAAAACAAATCACATGTCCCGACCTATCTTCAAAGCACATTCTTACCATGAATCTGGAAGGTTATTGGTTATTAGTCTTCATGTCAACCATCACTCATTAAAAATAACATTAGATAAGGATTCTAATTCAAAATGTGTAGCCTGCATAATCATTTTAGTCTTGTGGTTTTAAAGTCAAAGGTCAAAGATTATGCATAATATTGGAATATTTAAGAGAACTTGATGTCCATCATGTCTATAAGTTTAATTTATTATGTATAGAAGAGTTAAATATATGAAAGATTTTAAATATTTTTGTAAATTGGACATTTAATTATCCAAATAGATATAGATGCAATTAAAAATATTTAAAGAGGGCGCCTGGGTGGCTCAGTGGGTGGGGCCGCTGTCGTGATCTCAGGGTCCTGGGATCGAGTCCCGTGTCAGGCTCTCGGGACTCGGCAGGGGGCCTGCTTCCCTTCCTCTCTCTCTGCCTGCCTCTCTGCCTACTTGTGATCTCTCTCTCTGTCAAATAAATAAATAAAATCTTTAAAAAATAGATTTAAAGAAATCTAAACTAACTTTTAAAAATTTTTTAAAGATTTTATATATTTATTTGAGAGGGAAAGAGACGGTGTGTGTGCGTGCATGTTCCTGAGAGCAAGGGGGAGGGGCAGAGGCAAAGGGAGAGGTACAGGCAGACATGCTGGGTGAAGTGCCCACCTTGGGGCTTTTTCACAGCCCTGAGATCACCACCTGAGCCAAAACCAGAGTCAGATGCTTAACTGACTGAGCCACTCAGGTGCCCTAAGCTAACTTTTTAATGTGTTTATAAAGTAATCTCAGTCTCCTTAGAAGTGATTGTTAATATTTTTTGAGTTATAAATGGAGTAATAAATTTTGCCTGTTGAACTTAAAAATATAAGAATGAATTAAGTTTATGAATTTATTACTCAAATAAATAAATATTAATTTTTAAAACCAAAGTAAACTTGAACAAATGCTATCCTTTTTGGGCATCAAATTCTCACATTTAATACTAGTCAATGCTATTATAATCTCAAGGTCCCCTTTATTTTCCTTTCTGAGCGCAAAAGCCTGTGAAATGAATACTCTTAGAGATTTAGTATGAAGGACATACTAAAAATATATATTATAACAGAGGAAGACCTGAAGATGCAGTTGGCTAAGTTTCTAACAGAATGATTATCTTTTTTTTTTAGCTTACATTAAAAAAAAAAAACAAAATTTTAGAAGGAAAAAATAGCATGTTTTCGAGACTCTTTAACATTCCTTTTTTACAAGAATAACCAGTACAGGTTAAGTTGACGGGATTTAGAGTAAGTAAAGTACTTACTGGAATTGGATGAGGGTACAAAGAGAAGAAAAATATTATATTTGATGAAACCCACTGTGCACACTTCCTTTAAGTTTGGGCCTATGCAGTGATTTACCTCTGATGAGTAAGAGCAAGTAAGATACTCAAAAACATATGAGACAATTTATGTAATATGTGTGTATTTATAAATATACTTATTTATAAGTATAAATAAAGTATAAAGTATATATATATAAATATAGCTATTTATAAATAAATATAAATAAATTTATTTATGGCTTCATTTGTACCACAAGAGAAATTGTAAAGACTCTGCAAAGACCACAAATCTTTTGCATCTAAGAAAAAAATGTCTATTCCATATGGCTTAGGAATATGTGTAAAGCTTCCATATGGGACAAAGATTTTCTGGTACCCAAATAAAGAATCAGGCATCAAAGAACCTACTGAAAAGTTTGGCAAATATTGACAATTGTCACAAAACTTTGAATTCCAATTTGAAAGTCTACATATTCTATTTTGCAATATTCTCTGTCATTTTATATTATAGCTGTTCAGAACTTTCTTCCAAAGCCATGGGATTTAATATATGATTATACCGTATAAACAATGCATACATGTATATGGATGTATATATTAGCATTCATTTCAGTTTGCTTGCAGTTTACATATCCTACTAGGTACCCAAGTGACTGGTTATTGCTCTCACAGTGAAACTAAAGATATGCTAACTCTCTTGAAGCAAAGTCCAAAACTTTAGAATAATGCTTATATATATAACTTATATGGGTTATTTCTCCCCCAGAGTGTTCATTTTAAATTAACTCCACATTGAAATAAGTGATCATGCTAATAGCTGACAGGGCTAGGTTAGGCTGACTTGTCTTCATGTCATTGACAGTAACAAGAAAAAAAAAAAGAAAGAAAAGGAGATAAGAAAATGAAGGACAAAAAGAAAATTAACCTAATCAACTAAAGTTGCATTAAAATTGGGTTATCACATAAAGTTGAACGAGGTTATTCTTTCTTATGGGGGGTGTGATGGGTACTCAAGGTCTGCATATTGCCACAGATCCTGTTTTATCTGTATGTGGCACTGCACAAATCCTAGACTGTGGCCCACAGGCCAGATTTAGCCTATGGCAGTGTTTCATTTGGCTTGAACAATATTTTACAAAAAAATTTGAGGGGCGCCTGGGTGGCTCAGTGGGTTAAAGCCTCTGCCTTCGGCTCAGGTCATGATCTCAGGGTCCTAGTGATGAGGGAACACGAGGCTGGCTGAAGACAAAGCAAGATATGGCACCTTGTACCCCCCCTCCATCCACTCCCCCTCAGTCCTATGTGTAGCATCCCTCAGTCAGCCATGACTGCCACGAACAATAAGCAAATCGTTAATTTGCAGAGCTCACAATCCTGCTAGACCGGAGTCTCCCTTGGTTTACAAATGTCCTAAATCTCACTAACAAAGACGATTGATAGCAGGATTGTGACATCCCACCAAAATTCTCCCAACTATCTTAATGTTAATGGCTGGTCTAAAGACAACATTGATCCAGCAGCAAGGGCAAGGCCTTCCTAGGCCTGGGACCTCCTGGCACCTTGTAGGCCCTCTTTAGCATATGAAAACTCCATTGAAACCTCCCTTCCCCTCACCTTCCCCCAACCACAGGGTACATAACTTGCCATCCCTCACAACCCGAGGCAGCAGCTCTTTCTGCCCATGGGTCCTGTCCCCGTGCTTTAATAAACCACCATTTTGCACCACAGATGTCTCAAGAATTCTTTCTTGGTCATCGGCTCCGTACCTCAGCCCACCGAACTTCACCTAGGTTCTAGAACTTCATCACTAGGATCACGTCCTGCATTGGGCTCTCTGCTTGGCGGGGAGCCTGTTTCCCTTCCCCTCTCTCTGCCTTCCTCTCTGCCTACTTGCACTCTCTCTCTGTCAAATAAATAAATAGAATCTTTACAAACAAATTTGAGCTAATATTTTAAATTAGAAGCTTTCACATAAAAATCCAGATTTCTGGCATCTCTCAAAAAATTAGGAGATCTGGGAATACTGGACTCACATTACCACACTGCAGTCTATGGCTGGCTGGCTGGCTATTTATTGCCCTCTTTTGACACACATATGTTCTCCGTGGTCCCCACCAATTCTTCCTGCTTTGCAACACTGAAGCTGGCCGTTCTCTTGTTCTATTTCTCTTTTAGTAGAAAATATTTCTTTCTGCCAAAGTCTTTATCAAAAGTAAGTAAAAATATGGCAGTATGGTAAAAAACATGGATTTATAGCTTTACATTGGATTTCCCTTTGTGGATTCTCTTCTCCCTTTCTCTCTCATACATTGGGGGCCAATTTTTCTTCCCTATCTTCCTCTGAAATTGAAACAAAGACCTGAGAAACCATTGATCAGTGTTAAATACTGGAAGGTTCTCAGAGGCATGTTTCCTGCTCTACTTTTTCTCCCAGAGACCTGATGAGATTGGGCTTGGGGAAAGTAGGGAAAAAAGGGAGGATGGAGAAACAAATAAGAGGGTGCAATTTCAGCTCTAAGCTTTGAGCTTACCCTCTGAAGTGCTGGGACTTGGACTCTAAATTTAGGCTGCCTTTGGTTTGTTCTCTTAGGCTCTGCCAGCAGAGGGCGCAAGAGGGAGCTGCATGGCTGGAGGAGGCTGAAGGGGCTTACTGCTGCTTGGTTACTGGGGACTTTCTGTTTCCTTGAAGTTCTTCAAGCATTGCCCTACCAAAACTCCTTCATCTTGGCAGTAGCAGTTCCTTTATGGCATTGCAGCTGAATGGGGTTGTAAGGACCCATTCAGCCAGAGCAGCCCCACCCTGGTTGAAATGCCGTTTTGTTGTAGAACTTAAATGGTCTCCCCACCACCAGGGGAACTTACTTAAAAGCAAGTCTGGGAAACCAGCCCCAGGTAACAAAGTCCAAATACAAGGGTGGGTCAGGCCAGGTGGAGGTATTCAATTAGTGGGGGCGCATACTGTCTCCTAGCTGTTGGGCTGGCAGAAAGAAAGGGCTACTTAAGATGGCGAAAGTCCCCACCACAAAACCTGAGCTCAGACAGGAGAACAAAGACCCAAGCAGGAATCTGAAAACCCTCCCACCCGGGGCTCCTGTGGACCAATGGGACCCTGACAAGGGGGAATTTGAGACCCCCGCCCCAGGTTCCAGTGGACTAATGGGACCCTGACAAGCAGGTGAAATATCCAAATAAGGGAAACTTGCCAAAAGACCCCTGAACTCCCCTCGAGACCCCTTAAAAGCCCCCTTCTCCCTGCCTTGGGTGCGACTTCCGCCACTCTGCTTTCCAGAGTCGCGGAACCTCGCCCGAGGGTGCCCACGTCCTCCCAGCACAACTTTCCTGGTTCCCCTTCTCCTGAGCCCTGAAACTTTGCCGGGGAGTGCTTTTAATAAATCTTGCCTTGCACCCACTTTGCCTGGTGTTGTGTTTATCTTGCCGGAAAAACTTTATACTAGCTACCAAGGAGTATGGGCCCCGCCCTTTGAGCACCTTTTGGGTGCCAATTCTGTACTAGGTGATAGGCTGGTTCAAATGTCTACTAGGGTAAATTGTAATTCAAATGGTTACCTAGCATCACTCTGGAGTTTCCTGTGTGTGTTACAATCTCATTGGCCACCTGTGTGTGGCCAGGCCCTATCACACAGCCTTTGCTCTATAAAAATTAGTCTGGGAAGCAGGGAGGGGTCGTCCTCTCTGTAGGGGCGGCCCCAACCAGTCTGTTTGATGGTCGGTCTGATTCTTGATGCTTGGCGTGAAATAAAGCTTTGCTTGACTTCACTTTGTATCAGTCTCACTCCTTTAATCACGGAGCCATTATTGGGGTACCCAATTATGGGGGTCCCAACAGGGTCTTCAGTTTTTCCTTCACTTACCAAACCAGCTTCATTGTGTGATCCCTTCCCTTCACCCCCATTGCCTTCTTGATAGGTCTAACTTCCAGCTCATGGAGGCCTCGCCTCCAAGCTTCAAAGTTTAAATATTCTGGAGTCTTTCTTTTGTTTCCTCAGCTCTGAGGGAAGAAGCTGCTTCCTACAGTTGCTACTTTTCTGATGTGTTAGAATTCTCTTTTTTCTCTACTTAAAAAATCGATAGGGGCACCTGGGTGGCTCAGATGGTTGAATGTCTGACTCTTGGTTTTGGCTGAGGTGGTGATCTCGGGGCCTGGGATCGAGTCCCATGTTGGACTCTGTGCTCAGTGGGGAGTCTCCTTGAGATTTTCTCTCTCTCCCTTCTACGTTTCCCCCTTCTTGCTCTTTGTCCCTCTTTGTCTTCGAAATAAATCAATAAATCTTTTAAAAATATATATAATTAGTTAACAATTATTTATGTAACTTTTTCTCAGTTCAAATAACTCCTTCCTGACTGGATCCAGACTCACAGAGAGAGGTAGAGTTGACTCGTGTTGTGCGGCCCCAAATGCACAACTCCCCTTGATTATTTACATATAAGTTTAATTTAGTCAAAAAACTAAAATTAAAAACTTTTTCAGCTACATTAGTTACATTTTAAGAGCCCAGTAGTTAAACGGTGCTTACTGATCGCTCTATGGAACAGTGTGGATATAGAACATTTCTGTCACCACAGAAAGTTCTATTGGACAGTGCTGGGCTAAAGAAATGGGAGGTCTTTCAAGTGGGGAGGAAACATGAGGGGAAGACCTTTATTAGTGCCAGGAAATGGGGTGGAAGAGACTCTGGATGAGTTCTTCTCAAAAATGTTTGAAAAATATAGACAGATTATCTGATCATAATGCAATTAATCTAAAAATCAATACAAGGTAGAAAACCTTCATATATTTATGAATGACTGATACGATAATGAAATTATAATGAAACATTATTGGGGTTAATGTAGAGCATGAAATCAGCCATAATACCTGGCTTGCTAAAATATAACACAGAAACCCTGGGGCAGGATAGTTTTGAAGAATGGAGCAGGCCTTAGGAATGCCAAGGCCTGCATGACCACTCTGCCTTTGGAATACTGAGGGAAGTCACCTTTCCCAAAACTTTCTTTGCCCAAACAGCCACCCTGTGGTCTATGAGATGTATGCATTGTCCCTTAGGCTACATTTAGCAGAACTCCTAGAACGCGTAGATTAGCATATCCTATCTTTCTGGTAAACAGGTCCTCCTAGTTTCAGGAAGACTCTTTGTCACACATCACTTGCTTGAGAAACAGTGATAAGGATGTGTGATTATCCTGAAGGACCAATAAAAACGGGAGCAAAGAAGAGCAAAAGGTTTTTGTCTCTGAGCGCAGGCCCCATGCCTGCCCCCATGCCTTCTCCTCTCTTTCACAGCAATGTCTGGTGTAATCTTTCATCCATCTGTACAGGAATTGCTGGCCATTCCTGGAAAAATATTGTGTGTTTAAATTGGAGATTATAAGTAAAGTAGTATTTGCAGGGACATTTAGAGACTTAACTGAATATTTAGGAAAGAAGAAAACAGCAGGATTAATAAGTTAAACATCCATCTCCCAAGAATGAGAAACAGAGCTACAGTTGTCATAGTAGATACTAGAAATTAAAACAAAACAGAGGAGGAGTCAAGATGGCGGAGAAGTAGCAGGCTGAGACTACTTCAGCTAGCCGGAGATCAGCTAGATAGCTTATCTAAAGATTGCAAACACCTGAAAATCCATCGGCAGATCGAAGAGAAGAAGAACAGCAATTCTGGAAACAGAAAAACAACCACTTTCCGAAAGGTAGGACCGGCGGAGAAGTGAATCCAAAGCGATGGGAAGATAGACCCTGGAGGGAGGGGCCGGCTCCCGGCAAGAAGCGGAGCAACCGCGCACAAAATCAGGACTTTTAAAAGTCTGTTCCACTGAGGGACATCGCTCCAGAGGCTACCCGGGGTGAAGCCCACGCGGGGTCAGTGTGGCCTCAGGTCCCGCAGGGTCACAGAAGGATCGGGGGTGTCTGAGTGTCGCAGAGCTTGCAGGTATTGGAATGGGAAAACCGGGTACAGAGACAGAGCCGACAGTAAGCTCGCAGCTCGGGGTGACCGTGAACCGGTCGCAGGCTCAGTGAGCTCGGAGCGCGGCCGGAGGTCAGGCAGACGGGAGTAACTGGGTGCTGTTCTCTGAGGGCGCACTGAGGAGTGCGGCCCTGGGCTCTCGGCTCCTCCAGGCCGGAGACCAGGAGGCCGCCATTTGTATTCCCCGTCCTCTGGAACTCTACGGAAAGCGCTCAGGAAACAAAAGCTCCTGAAAGCAAACCCAAGCGGATTACTCACCCCGGCCCCGGGTAAGGGCGGTGTAATTCCACCTGGGGCAAAGACACTTGAGAATCAGTACAACAGGCCGCTCCCCAGAAGATCAACAAGAAATCCAGCCGAGACCAAGTTCACCTACCAAGGAGTGTGGTTTCAATACCAAGGAGAGCAGCAGAATTCCAGAGGAGGAGAAAGCCAAGCACGGAACTCATGGCTTTTTCCCTGTGATTTTTTTTTTAGTCTTACAGTTAATTTAATTTTTTTCTTTTTCATATTTTGTTTTTTTTCTCGCCTTCGGGTAAAATTTTTTTTAACTGTTACCTTTTTCTTTTTTAACGATTTTTTACTAGTTTATCTAATATATATTTTTTTTCTTTTTTATATTTTTCTTAGGTGTTTTCATTTTTTTTAATTCTTCTCTTTTTTTTTCTTTTTTCTTTTTTTTTCTTTCTTCCTTTTTGAACCTCTTTTTATCCCCTTTCTTCCCCCTCACGATTTTGGATCTCTTATAATTTGGTTAAAGCATATTTTCCTGGGGTTGTTGCCACCCTTTTAGTATTTTACTTGCCCCTTCATATACTCTTATCTGGACAAAATGACAAGACGGAAAAATTCAACACAAAAAAAAGAACAAGAGGCAGTACCGAAGGCTAGGGACCTAATCAATACAGACATTGGTAATATGTCAGATCTAGAGTTCAGAATGACAATTCTCAAGGTTCTAGCCGGGCTCGAAAAAGGCATGGAAGATATTAGAGATACCCTCTCGGGAGATATAAAAGCCCTTTCTGGAGAAATAAAAGAACTAAAATCTAACCAAGTTGAAATAAAAAGCTATTAATGAGGTGCAATCAAAAATGGAGGCTCTCACTGCTAGGATAAATGAGGCAGAAGAAAGAATTAGTGATATAGAAGACCAAATGACAGAGAATAAAGAAGCTGAGCAAAAGAGGGACAAACAGCTACTGGACCACGAGGGGAGATTTCGAGAAATAAATGACACCATAAGATGAAACAACATTAGAATAATTGGGATTCCAGAATAAGAAGAAAGAGAGAGAGGGGAGCAGAAGGTATACTGGAGAGAATTATTGGGGAGAATTTCCCCAATATGGCAAAGGGAACAAGCATCAAAATTCAGGAGGTTCAGAGAACGCCCCGCAAAATCAATAAGAATAGGCCCATACCCCGTCACCTAATAGTAAAATTTACAAGTCTCAGTGACAAAGAGAAAATCCTGAAAGCAGCCCGGGAAAAGAAGTCTGTAACATACAATGGTAAAAATATTAGATTGGCAGCTGACTTATCCACAGAGACCTGGCAGGCCAGAAAGAGCTGTCATGATATTTTCAGAGCACTAAACGAGAAAAACATGCAGCCAAGAATACTATATCCAGCTAGGCTATCATTGAAAATAGAAGGAGAGATTAAAAGCTTCCAGGACAAACAAAAACTGAAAGAATTTGCAAACACCAAACCAGCCCTACAGGAAATCTTGCAAGAGGTCCTCTAAGCAAAGAGAGAGCCTACAAGTGGTAGATCAGAAAGGAGCAGAGACCATATACAGTAACAGTCACCTTACAGGCAATACAATGGCACTAAATTTATATCTCTCAATAGTTACCCTGAATGTTAATGGGCTAAATGCCGCTTTCAAAAGACACAGGCTATCATAATGGATAAAAAAACAAAACCCATCTATATGTTGCCTCCAAGAAACTCATTTTAAGCCCGAAGACACCTCCAGATTTAAAGTGAGGGGGTGGAAAAGAATTTACCATGCTAATGGACATCAGAAGAAAGCAGGAGTGGCAATCCTTGTATCAGACCAATTAGATTTTAAGTCAAAGACTATAATAAGAGATGAGGAAGGACACTATATCATAATCAAAGGGTCTGTCCAACAAGAAGATTTAACAATTTTAAATATCTATGCCCCCAACATGGGAGGAGCCAACTATATAAACCAATTAATAACAAAATCAAAGAAACACATCAACAATAATACAATAATAGTAGGGGACTTTAACACTCCCCTCACTGAAATGGACAGATCATCCAAGCAAAAGATCAGCAAGGAAATAAAGGCCTTAAACGACACACTGGACCAGATGGACATCACAGATATATTCAGAAGATTTCATCCCAAAGCTACAGAATACACATTCTTCTCTAGTGCACATGGAACATTCTCCAGAATAGATCACATCCTCGGTCCTAAATCAGGACCCAACCGGTATCAAAAGATTGGGATCATTCCCTGCATATTTTCAGACCACAATGCTCTAAAGCTAGAACTCAACCACAAAAGGAAGTTTGAAAAGAACCCAAATACATGGAGACTAAACAGCATCCTTCTAAAGAATGAATGGGTCAACCGGGAAATTAAAGAAGAATTGAAAAAAATCATGGAAACAAATGACAATGAAAATACAACGGTTCAAAATCTGTGGGACACAACAAAGGCAGTCCTGAGAGGAAAATATATAGCGGTACAAGCCTTTCTCAAGAAACAAGAAAGGTCTCAGGTACACAACCTAACCCTACACCTAAAGGAGCTGGAGAAAGAACAAGAAAGAAACCCTAAGCCCAGCAGAAGAAGAGAAATCATAAAGATCAGAGCAGAAATCAATGAAATAGAAACCAAAAAAACAATAGAACAAATCAACGAAAGTAGGAGCTGGTTCTTTGAAAGAATTAATAAAATTGATAAACCCCTGGCCCGACTTATCAAAAAGAAAAGAGAAAGGACCCAAATAAATAAAATCATGAAAGAAAGAGGAGAAATCACAACTAACACCAAAGAAATGCAAACTATTATAAGAACATACTATGAGCAACTCTACGCCAATAAATTTGACAATCTGGAAGAAATGGATGCATTCCTAGAAACATATAAACTACCACAACTGAACCAGGAAGAAATAGAAAGCCTGAACAGACCCATAACCAGTAAGGAGATTGAAACAGTCATTAAAAATCTCCAAACAAACAAAAGCCCAGGGCCAGACGGCTTCCCGGGGGAATTCTACCAAACATTTAAAGAAGAATTAATTCCTATTCTCCTGAAACTGTTCCAAAAAATAGAAATGGAAGGAAAAGTTCCAAACTCATTTTATGAGGCCAGCATCACCTTGATCCCAAAACCAGACAAGGATCCCACCAAAAAAGAGAGCTATACACCAATATCCTTGAGGAACACAGATGCGAAAATACTCAACAAAATACTAGCCAATAGGATTCAACAGTACATCAAAAGGATTATTCACCACGACCAAGTGGGATTTATTCCAGGGCTGCAAGGTTGGATCAACATCCACAAATCAGTCAATGTGATACAACACATCAATAAAAGAAAGAACAAGAACCATATGATACTCTCAATAGATGCTGAAAAAGCATTTGACAAAGTACAGCATCCCTTCCTGATCAAAACTCTTCAAAGTGTAGGGATAGAGGGCACATACCTCCATATCATCAAAGCCATCTATGAAAAACCCACCGCAAATATCATTCTCAATGAAGAAAAACTGAAAGCTTTTCCGCTAAGGTCAGGAACATGGCAGGGATGTCCATTATCACCACTGCTATTCAACATAGTACTAGAGGTCCTAGCCTCAGCAATCAGACAACAAAAGGAAATTAAATGCATCCAAATCGGCAAAGAAGAAGTCAAATTATCACTCTTTGCAGATGATATGATACTATATGTGGAAAACCCAAAAGACTCCACTCCAAAACTGCTAGAACTTATACAGGAATTCACTAAAGTGTCAGGATATAAAATCAATGCACAGAAATCAGTTGCATTTCTCTACACCAACAGCAAGACAGAAGAAAGAGAAATTAAGGAGTCAATCCCATTTACAATTGCACCCAAAACCATAAGATACCTAGGAATAAACCTAACCAAAGAGACACAGAATCTATACTCAGAAAACTATAAAGTACTCATGAAAGAAATTGAGGAAGACACAAAGAAATGGAAAAATGTTCCATGCTCCTGGATTGGAAGAATAAATATTGTGAAAAATGTCTATGCTACCTAAAGCAATCTACACATTTAATGCAATTCCTATCAAAGTACCATCCATCTTTTTCAAAGAAATGGAACAAATAATGCTAAAATTTATATGGAACCAGAAAAGACCTCGAATAGCCAAAGGAATATTGAAAAAGAAAGCCAACGTTGGTGGCATCACAATTCCGGACTTCGAGCTCTATTACAAAGCTGTCATCATCAAGACAGCATGGTACTGGCACAAAAAAACTGACACATAGATCAATGGAAAAGAATAGAGAGCCAGAAATAGACCCTCAACTCTATGGTCAACTAATCTTCGACAAAGCAGGAAAGAATGTCCAATGGAAAAAAGACAGCCTCTTCAATAAATTGTGCTGGGAAAATTGGACAGCCACATGCAGAAAAATGAAATTGGACCATTTCCTTACACCACACACAAAAATAGACTCAAAATGGATGAAGGACCTCAATGTGCGAAAGGAATACATCAAAATCTTTGAGGAGAACACAGGCAGCAACCTCTTCGACCTCTGCCGCAGCAACATCTTCCTAGGAACAACGCCAAAGGCAAGGGAAGCAAGGGCAAAAATGAACTATTGGGATTTCATCAAGATCAAAGGCTTTTGCACAGCAAAGGAAACAGTTAACAAAATCAAAAGACAACTGATAGAATGGGGGAAGATATTTGCAAATGACATATCAGATAAAGGACTAGTGTCCAGAATCTATAAAGAACTTAGCAAACTCAACACCCAGAGAACAAATAATCCAATCAAGAAATGGGCAGAGGACATGAGCAGACATTTCTGCAAAGAAGACATCCAGATGGCCAACAGACACATGAAAAAGTGCTCCACATCACTCGGCATCAGGGAAATACAAATCAAAACCACAATGAGATATCACCTCACACCAGTCAGAATGGCTAAAATCAACAAGTCAGGAAATGACAGATGCTGGCGAGGATGCGGAGAAAGGGGAACCCTCCGACACTGTTGGTGGGAATGCAAGCTGGTGCAGCCACTCTGGAAAACAGCATGGAGGTTCCTCAAAATGTTGAAAATAGAACTGCCCTATGACCCAGCAATTGCACTATTGGGTATTTACCCTAAAGATACAAACGTAGTGATCCAAAGGGGCACGTGCACCCGAATGTTTATAGCAGCAATGTCCACAATAGCCAAACTATGGAAAGAACCTAGATGTCCATCAACAGATGAACGGATCAAGAAGATGTGGTATATATACACAATGGAATACTATGCAGCCATCAAAAGAAATGAAATCTTGCCATTTGCGACAACATGGATGGAACTAGAGCGTATCATGCTTAGCGAAATAAGTCAAGCAGAGAAAGCCAACTATCATATGATCTCCCTGATATGAGGAAGTGGTGATGCAACATGGGGGCTTAAGTGGGTAGGAGAAGAATCAATGAAACAAGATGGGATTGGGAGGGAGACAAACCATAAGTGACTCTTAATCTCACAAAACAAACTGAGGGTTGCTGGGGGGAGTGGGTTTGGGAGAAGGGGGTGGGATTATAGACATTGGGGAGGGTATGTGCTTTGGTGAGTGCTGTGAAGTGTGTAAACCTGGTGTTTCACAGACCTGTACCCCTGGGGATAAAAATATATGTTTATAAAAAAATAAAAAATTAAAATACAAAAAAAACCAAAACCAAACAAAACAATACAACAGAATCATGAAAAATGCTCAACATCCTTCATCATCAGGGGAATGCAAATCAAAACTAGAATGAGATGTCACCTTCCTCTTGTCAGAATGGCTAAAATTAAAACCACAAGAAGCAATGAGGGTTGATGAGGATGTGAATAAATAGGAAGCCTTGTGCACTGTTGGTGGGAATGCGACCTGGGGCAGCCTCTTTGGGAAACAGCATGTGGAAATGCCTAAAAAGTTAAAAGTAGAACTCTTCTATGACCCAGTAATTCCACTACTGGGTATTTACTCCCAAAATACAAAAACATTAATTCAAAGGGATACATGCACCCCTATGTTTATAGCAACACTATTTGTAATAGCGAAATTATGGAAGTTGCCCATTTGTCCATCAACTGATGAATGGATAAAGAAGATGTGGTATATATACCAAATGAGATATTATTCAGTCATTAAAAAAATGAAATCTGGCCATTTGATATAACATAGATGACGCTAGAGAGTGTAAATGTTAAGTGAAATAAATCAGTCAGAGGAAGACAAATACCATATGACTTCATTCATATGTGAAACTTAAAAAGAAAACAAATGAGCAAAGGGAAAAGAAAAGAGAGAGGCAGACCAAGAAACAGACTCCTAACTGTAGAGAACAAGCTCATGATCACCAGAAGGGAGGTGGATGGGGTGATGGGGATTAAGGAGGGCACTTGTGATCAGCACTGGCTATTGTATGGAAGTTTGAATCACTATATGGTACACCTGAAATGAATATCACATTCTTCCTTAACTATACTAGAATTTAAAATGAAAACTTAATTAAAAAAAAATTCTAAAACCAAGTATATTAGAAAAGAAATTAATTAGATAGCAAAAATAATAGAGAAGGCTAACAAAAACAATTGTTAGTTTTTATGAAATGATCAATAGAGTTGGTAAATCCCTGGGAAGATTGATCAGAGAGAAGGTAGAGAAGACACAAATAATAAATGTCAGTAATGAACAAGGGGATATTACTATAGTTCTGGCAGATACTAGGAAGATAGTAAGAGGATATTTTGAACAACCCAAGGCCAGTAAACTTGAAAACTTAGATGAAATAGACCTATTCCTAGGAAAAAAAAAAAAAAAGAAGAAGACATTAAAACTCCCTAGAGGGGCACCTGGGTGGCTCAGTGGGTTAAGCCACTGCTTTCGGCTCGGGGCAAGATCCCAGGGTCCTCAGATCAAGCCCTGCATCAGGCTCTCTGCTCAGCCGGGGGCCTGCTTCCACCTCTCTCTCTGTCTTCCTCTCTGCCTGCTTGTGATCTCTGCCAGTCAAATAAATAAATAAAATCTTAAAAAAGAAAACTCACTCTAGAAAAGTAGATAAGAATGGTTCTTTAACTCTTAAACAACTGATCCATGATTAAATACTTTCCTTCCTTCAAAGACAATTCTGGGCTCATCTTTTCTTATTCAATTCTGTTAAACATTAAAAAAAATCTTAGTGGCAATCATTTACAAATCTTTCCAAAAAATAGTGGGGGAAGGGCAAACCCCAATCTCATTTCATGGAAGTCTCTAAACTTTACTACCAAACCAGACAAAAGGAGAAAAGTTGGAAAATCTCATATGTGAACAAATGTCCAGAGCTCCTAAACAAAATAACCACTAATCAAATCAGGCAGTATGTCACGCAGCTAAGTTTTTTGTTTTTTTTTTTTTTTTAATATTCTAGTATATGTGCTGCTGAAGCGAGCACTTTTTTTTTTAATATTCTAGGACTATAACATTGCTTGAAATTTTGAAGACACATCCATGTAATTCATCACATTAAAAGATTGGAAGACAAAAGTATTATAAGTATATGTAAAATAATTTGAGAAAATTTATGATTAAAAAGATGTTTTTAGTATTAGGGTGCCTGGGTGGCTCAGTTGGTTGAGTGTCGGACTCTTGATTTCCACTCAGGTCATGATCTCAGGGTTGTGGGATTGAACCCTGCATTAGGCTCTACCCTGAATGTGGAGCCTGCTTGGGACTTTTTCTTTCCTTCTTCATTTGCCTCTTCCCCAATTTGCATGCATGCAAAGTTTTCTAATGTGATAAAGGGTATTTACCCAAAACTTTAGAGTTAAATTTTACTTAAAAGTAAAACAGGGAAAATTTTGAGTTCTAGAAGACAATGAAAAGAAGTAACAGCTATGAAGTTTACATGAGAACAAACGAAATTATAATTATCCACAAATGATATTATTAGGTAGAAATACCCAATGATAAATTATGGGAATTAACTTGAAAACTTAGCAAAGTTGTTATAATTTAGCTCAATCAATTTTATTTTATACCCCAGGAATAAAACAAATGAAAGGTAAAAAAATTAATAATACAGCCATTATAATAATATAAAAATATGGAATACCTAGGAATTAATCTATCAGCTGTGCAAAACCTCTATACACATTATTGAGAAACATTAGGAAAAGATCTAAATAAATGGAAAGATACATTACATTCAGTATTTCTTTTTGTGTGTGTGTTTAATCTTCTTTTATTTAAATTCAATTAATTAACATATAGTACATAATTAGTTTCAGATGTAGAGTTCAGTTGTTCATCAATTGCATATAACACCCAGTGTTCATTACATCTATGCCTTCCTTAATGCCCATCACCCAGTTACTCCCTTTTCCCACCCGTTCAGTATTTCAATTCTCTCTAAATTGATTTAGAGTCAGTGTCATCCCCCCAAAAAATTCCATCCCTTTTTTATGTGCTTGCATTTATGTGTGTGTAACCTGGTAGGATAATTCTAAAATGTGAAAAATGGAAAAACAAAACAAAACAAAACAAAACAGAGATAATTAAGATAATATTGAAGATGAGTAAGGTTGGTGATGATGAAGATGAGTAAGATAATATTGAGGATGAATGAGGATTGACTTTAGCAGTTATTAAGATTAGATACCAAAGCTTGAGTAATTCAAAGAATGGATGGTGAAAAATGTTATCCTCTGAGCTGATCTTGAAATGTTCTATTACCTACTATTCCTGCTTTGTTAGAAATATTCAAAACAATTTTCAAGTCCAATCTATTCAGTCTTCATTATAATGCAATGTTGAATCCAGGGGACATGAATATGGAAGAGAAGGCTGTGTTCACATAGCCCTCTTTGGTTTCTACATTTCCTCATGAACAGAGAATATGGTGGTGAGCTTCTAACTAGTTTTGACATTTTTGAAATGTCTAGGACAATGATAGAGGTATTGAAAAACCAGATATGGATAAATACTACTAAAATAAATATTAAATTCTGAAATTAAAATATATTTTGAACACTATGGATTGATGAGCTCAATTATCACTTTAGAATGAAATACCCCAATGGATTAATTCAAATATATCTTTTGAGCTCTTTTGAAAAAGCAAAGTGCTTGTTGTTAGTGATTCTGAGTTTACTTAGAATAAGGTCCTTCAAATTTCCCAAATTCCTTTGCTGAATAAAGCTTGTCCTAAGTTGATTGATGAAAAACGTGTTACAGATATTCTAGCCTGTTCTGTTTCTGTGCAGTGGCTATTTGAGGTTATGCCGGCTAAGCATTGTTGATGTGTTCAGGAAACATGGGGTTAACATGGACTTTGAAAATTTAGCAAATGTATTCAATGACAGAATAGAGATTTAGAGCTAGCTTGAAATAAAGGACTAAGTTCAAGAAGCTGAAGCGTGATAGGGATTAATGGAAACTATTACAGTGAATTTACAAATCAACTAACCAAATATAGAATGGACGAGATGTGTCCTAACATTAATTCATAAAAGAAAAAAGGACCAGACTTTGTTTTCTTTCTTTCTTTCTTTCTTTCTTCTTTCTTTCTTTCTTTTTCTTTCTTTCTTTCTTTCTTTTGTCAAATATGAGCTCATGACAAGTCAATGATTTAATATGTCTGCTTAGACCCTAATTCAATCTTGGGCTTCATAAATGGATAGGTAGGCCACAGTGACAAGAAGGTGATAGACAATAATAACAGCCCATGGCAGATCTCACCTCATTCATCTCACTTTACTGAGATGACACACTTGGCAGGTGATTCTGATAAATGGAAAACATTTAAAGGAAAAGCACACAAAGCCAACTCCCCAGTGAGCAGGAATCCAAATGCAGGGCTTGGTCCCAGGACCCTGAGATCCCACCTGAGCTGAAGGCAGCCACTTTAGCAGACTGAGCCACCGAGGGACCTCTTCATGTGTATTATCTTAGGTCATCTTCACATTTGTAGAGCAAGTGTTCCAATTTTAAAGATAAGCAGATTAGACTTAGAGAGTTTAGAGAGTCTAAGGAGCTACTTGATGGCCAATGTAAACATTAACTAAGCTCTTCTACCCCAAGTATAGTGTTTGTTTTCCAGTACCTACACCAACTGAAGTAATTAATAGCATGAAGTAATTAATAGCCTCATTTCGACATCTCAATAAATCTCTTATTTCTTCAGCAAATATCTACAAGATTTCTAGTATTTCTGAGATCTCTGTGTTATATCGTTTGACTGATCTCAAATAAAGTTTGTTCTTCTGTATGTTGTTTAATATGTTGTTTTTCTCTGGCTTCATTCTTCAGATTTGCTGTGGAATGACTACTCCTTTTAATTTCCATGGAAATAGAAGAACTGGCTTATCCATGGACACAGGCACTTGCTAGATAGGAAACTGGGATTGAATTGAATCTCTCAATCAAGGTGGGGTCAGTTGAAACTTTACAATGCCGATCATCCAATCCATGATCCTGTTCTTTTAACCTAGGTAACATGTTAACATATTGGACATCCCATTGATTTAGACCATAAATTCCCCCTGAGTAATCTTTGATGGTTTTCTGGGTGGAGACTTGCTGTGTAGAGACTGTATAAAGTCTTTGGATAGATGAAGTCCTCCTTTTGGTGCTCTCATCAACAGGATGTTCAGCCTTTGTTCGTATGTCCCAGAATGCCAATGAATTTTTCTTCTTTTTTAACTTATATCTGATGACTTTGATTCATTCACTTCCTGATTCTAATACCTTGTACATTCTCTTAGAATATCTTTCTATACAAATTTCACTCATTTTATCCAGTTGTTATACCTTTCATGTTTCCTCCATCACTCCTAATACTCGCTAGGACGTCGCCATCTAGGTTTGTAGAACAGTTGTTCAATTTTAGGTGTTCAATACTACCAAATTTTGTTTCTGCCTTGGTGGGCTGATTAGGTATCTTGTTGAAGCAGCACACCATTATATGTGTATGTGGGTATTGATGCAATCTAACAAATTTAATTTTTTTATTAGAGTATAGAGACCATTGATATTTCATGAAATGACTGAGCCCCTCAATGTTTGTCTGTTGTCTTGCAATTTGTTTGCTTCATCCCTTTTTAGACCCTTTTTGAAAATATATTTTTTCATTATGTTTTTTAAATGCTGATAAATGCTGTCAGCCTCCAAATCTATGGTCACTTAAAGTACATACCAAATGAGAAAAAGGAATGTAGATTTACAAAGAAGAACCATTTAGCTTTTATAGGTCCTTCTTTTAAACACTAGAGAATTTACTTTCCCAAAAAGAAACAAATTCAGAAGGAAAGAGTAGGATGAAAGTTACTTTTATCAGCCTCTAAACAGATACTCAATACAAAAAAAAAATAAAAACTGTAAACTCCAAAAAGATGCCAAGTGTTTTTAAAAAAAGATGGCAGACGACTTTAGGTAACAATGACATTCATGAATATTGAGGAGGTAGAGGTGGTCGAATTGTTCAGGCGGCACCATGCAAATAACCTTGTAATGAAAGGAAGGAAGACTGAGATTCTTACCAAAAATGTTTTACTAGACAATAAATAAATAAATTAAAGTGTGTGTGTGTGTGTGTGTGTGTGTGTTTTTGCATATAAACTATCCCAGTCCTAAACCCAGGCACCTGGGAATGTGACCTTATTTGGAAATAGTGTCCCTGGAGATGGAACTAGCTAGGATAAGGTCATATCTGAGTGGGCTGGGCCCCTAATTCAGGAAGACTTGTGTCCCTCTAAGAAGGGAAACTTGGGATACACAGATATGCGCTGAGGGAGGCAGCCATGTGAAGAAGGCCAAAGCCAGGGCAATCCTGCAAGCTGGGAGAGCAGCCTGGAACAGATCCTTCCTTAATACTTACAAAAGGAGCATGCCCTACCAACATTGTAGCCTCTAGAACTGTGACACTGTCCAGTGTTGTTTCAGCCACTAGCCTTGTGGTATCTTCTTATAGCAGCCCTAGAAATCTAATACAAGCCTTGTTAGAGGAAAAGAAACCAACCATAAGCCCATGGGGAATTGGAAAAGAAAAAAAAAATATCTATCTATCTAGCTTGCTAGCTAGCTAATCTAACTCTTGAAAACATTGAAAAGGAATGCACATTTGTGAACCCTGAGAAAAAGAAAACAAGCAAACAAACAAACAAACAAAACTGAGCCCCAGGATTCACTCGGCTTTTCAGCTGGAGGAGTTCTGGATGGTGGGGGTATGGAGGAGATTCCAAGGAAAAGATGGGAGTCTCCCTGGTGTGAGGAAAGAGAGATCAGAATTCGGGAAGGCTCGAGTGATGAAAAGGCCATGGGTTCCAGAGAGAAGGAAGTCAAGTAGAAAACAAGCTCTTGGAAATACACACTGGAGTCCTCTTGAGTCCTTGCTCCATAGGAAGCAGTGTGTGTCTAAGAAAATGGCCCAGGTTCTAACAAAGAGTCAAGGCAACTGAACCAGATGGTTGCCAAGACTCATAAAAGGCGAGAGGTCATTGGAGTTCCAACAAGCCATAGGGAAGTGTTCTTTTGGATAAGTCAGAATATTCAGGAGAGACCTGGTAAGGAGCATGAGTTAGGAGCAGGACAAAATGATCCCTCAAAGAAAGTTTCCTCTACAGATTCCCTGAACAAGTGGGAGAACAATTTTAGAAAGGGTCAGAATTACCTACTAATCTCTCACTGCCCGTGTGACAGCCAATAATAGAAGACACAGAGCAGCCTACAAAGGACTCAGTTCGTTGAAAGGAAGGCAGTTCAAAAGAGAAGAAGGAACAGACGGGAAAAAGAAAACACGACTAATGAGGTAGTAGACTTCCACTTCAACATTTCAACAATGACCTTCAGAATGAACTACTAATATTCTATTTCAAGAAAAGACCTAAATATGTCAGTGAAATATAAACTATACATAGAAGGATGCAGAGGATAGTATAGATTTTGTGAAAAGAAAATGGTGAAAAGGGCTAGACCGTACCCAAACTAAGCCTAAAAGGCTGAGTTTCCTAGATCTTGACAAGAGACAATAGAAAGACAACCAATCTAATGAGCAGAGAAAGAAGATAATTCAGAACAGCAAAGGGTCCATTTAGAAAGACATGGCCATCATCCAGGTGTCTGCATCCGATGAGAAAACTCGTTGAGATTAACCACATTCAAGCCCATAAAACGAGGCTCAAGACCTCCATGGCATCATGGGGCCACCCCTACATTAGGCGCCCTCATTGACAAAAACTCCAGCCTGAGTGAATGTCTGACACTCAAGCTAATAACTTCAGATGCTGGAGATCTCAGTTCAGTCTCTGCAGATTGGGCCTACCATGCCCTAGGCCCTAAACCTAATCTTAGCTTGTATTTTCACACTTTTCGTCCTCACATTCCTGGCCCCAAGGCCCTCAAGATTGGTAATTCTGGAGCCACAAAAGTAGCACTATGCCTGCCCACCAGAAAGAATAAGTGCCCTATGGGGCTGCCTCAAATAACCAGATGAGGATCCACCTCCATGGCCTTTGAAAGCAGCCCAGTTCCATAGGCAGACTTGTGCATTAATGCTCTGTGTGACACAGCCTGAACCCAGACCTCCTGTCAGCCACCCAGATAGCTGGTTGCATATCCAGAAGATGGGACCTGCCATGGCCCTAGGCAGTCATCTCTACCCAACCTGGCTTTCAGGCATCTGTAATCTGACCTTATCTCAAATCCCTGCATATGGGGGAAACTGATGAACAAGACTGTACTCCTCCTTCCTCATGGCAGGAAAATTTGCTGTTGGGATGGGTGTATAATCCTTGGAGTAAGAGAAACCAGCATGGCCCATTAGGCCACACCAGCTCATGAGGGCTGCCCTGGGCACATACATGCATTGTGACCCTCAGCCTGAGCCTATTTTCAGCATGGCCCCCTTAGGAGCTGGACTAAGAACCTGCCTATTGGGCCTGCCTTGCCCCTAGGCCCGAATCCCAACACACAGTGTTGTTTTCTAGGGGCTTGTACCCAGAGTCCGTCTCTGGAATCCCTCTATTTGGGGGACCCCTGAGACAGAAACAGGACTCTTCCCTTCTCCTAGGATGACACCAAACTGCTGAGAGCCTGGTAGAATCCCCAGAGACAGAGAATCTTTCAATGCCCCATGAGGCCACCCCTACACTGCTTCTAATCTTAGACACACAATTCAGAGACAAAGGCTTAAGCTACAACTTCACATTTGCCCTAATATCAGATCCCAGAAAGCTACCACCAGGGTCTCTAGATCGGACCTCCACAACCTTGGCCCTAACCATAACCTGAGTTTTTGTTTCCAGACATCTGTTCCCAAAAGCCCTGGGCAAACACACACAGCAGGCTGAGGTATCTGGAGCCACACCACGGGACTGTGCCTGCATTCCCAAAGGAAACTGTGACATTTACAGTTGCCAATTCCCTCCAGATTAGGAGAACCCTGCAAGGCCCCTGGAGCCTCCCGAATTTTGTACGCCACCCTTAACAAAATGCGCAGTCTGAAACACCCTGAGAACCTATCTCCAAGCAGACACCCAGGTAAATGGCCCTAGAGACAGAAGATTGAAACTGATATGCCCCTAGGCCCTAATCTGAACCCTAGCTTAAGTTTTCAGTCATCTGTACCCAGAGGCCTGGTCTCGAATACCAACATAGGGGGTCCCTGAGAACAAAACAGAACACCCTCTGTCCCCAGAAGGGAACCTATTATGTGGAGCTGTGTCAAAGCCTCTGTGCAGGAGAATCCTGCATGGCCCCTGACCACCGCCACATTCCAAGATCTCCGTGGACGCAAACCCGCATTGTGACCCAAAAGCATGAGACTCATCCTTCTCGGTTGCTCACTCCAGAGGCAGCAGATGGAACCTGCATTATTCCTAGGCACCAATGGGAATGCTAGGAGGAGTTTCAAACATCCAACATAGAGCCCTGCTCTTGAATCTTTCAGTATGGGGAAACATTGAACCAACAAACAGAACTCCCCATGTCCTGCAGAAGGAAACCTTGCGCTTAGGAGCAGCTCACAAGCCCCAGAATGGGGAAAGCTCCATGGCTTCATGAGGCTGCTCCTCCATTAGGCAGCCATCGTGAACACAAATTCCAGCCTGAGGGAACTTCTGCCACTCACCATTGTTAGGATACGGAGTCGACCACCCCTCAATTAGACAGAGAACACTCTCGATAATGCAAGTCACACAGCGAGGTTTATTTCCAGCTAGCTGGGGTCCAAGTATCTGTCCAGCGCAGCAGGTTTCAACAAGGACCCCAAGCACTCAAAGCCAAGGGTTTATATAGCATTTTCAAGGCACCTTTTCATAACTACATACATACATACATACATACATACATACATACATATCATGCACCCCACTTTGACAGTTTAACTTTGTTTAACCTTTTGACACCCTGGCGTCATCCTGGCAGTTAAGCAATATTTAGGTTTAGAGGAAATTTAACTTTATTTACATTTCCTTCTGTCTCAGCCTCCTTTCCTTTTATGGTGTGACCTTAGGCCTTGAGGAACTGAGCCCTTTGGCTCTGGAAATTGGGCCATTTGAAGAGATTGCCCTTTTTGTTGTAAATCACCAGGACATTTGCAAACCAAGGGAGATTCCTGTCTTGCAGGATTGTGGTCTCTGCAAGTTAAACTATTTGTTTTTCTTTAACACCTGGTCCCTGGGGCACCATTGCCTCCGCCCTGGTGGTATATGATTAAGTTGCTTTCTCAGGTTTTAGCTATTTTCTCTTATCTCTTATCCCTTTCTCTTATCTCAAGTGCGCCCTGTGGGCTGGTTAGGGATGCTCAGTAAAATGGCTTCCTGGCCTTCAGGATTGCCATTATTATGCTAACCCACTCTTACAGTGCAAGGTGCCAGCTTTTGCTTTGCCAAGATGGCTGTACTTATGTCAGGGCTAGACTCGAGGTGGGTACAGCCTTGTTTTTCTTGGCCTTCACACCTGGAGCTGGTTTCTGGGACTTGTTTTTAAGTCCCCTGGGGGAGGGGAGCAGGGACAGTAAAATAGGTCCTTACAACCACGACTTCAGAGGTTGGAGATCTCGATTCAGCCTCTGCAGATTGGTCCTGCCATGCCCTAGGTCCTAAACCTAAAACTAGCTTGTGTTTTCAGACTTCCATCCTCACACTTCTGCCCCACAAGACCTCCAGATTGGAAATTCTGGAGGCACAACACAGCATTCTGCATGTCGACCAGAAGGAAAAAGTGGCCTATGGGGCTGCACAAACACACAAATGAGGATCAACGTGCACAGACTTTGATGGAACTGCAATTCCATAGGCCGCCCTGTGCACTGATGCTCTCTCTGACACAGCCTGAGTCCAGACCACCTGTCAGCCACCCAGTTAGCTGAACGCATATCCAGCAGATCTGAACTGCCAGGGCCCTTGGCTGTCATCTCTACGGAACCTAGGTTTTCAGACATCTGTCCCCAGATCTTATCTCAAATCCCTGCACCTGGGGGATCCTGATGCTCAGAACAGAACTCCTCCTTTCCCATTTCAAGAAAGCTTGCTGTTGGGATGCTGATGGGGGTCAAAGTGAAATACTCAAGAGTAGAATAATCCTGAATGGCCCATGAGGCCATGCCCATGCTTGAGGGTCACCTTGGGAACAAACATGCATTGTGACCCTCAACAAGAACCCATTTTCCAATAAGGCCTCTCAGAGGCTTGTCCAATCGCTCGCGTATTGGGCTGGCCATGACCCTAGGCCCCAGTCTTAACCAAAGGTGGGGTTTTCTGGTCATCCGTACCTGGGGCTCTGCTCTGGAATCCCTCTTTTGGAGGGACCCCTGAGACAGAAAACAGGACTCCTCCCTTCCCACAGAATGACCCCAAACGATTGGGAGCTGGGCGAAATCCGCAGAAAGGGAGAATCGTTCATGGCCCATGAAGCCACCCCTACATTCCACGGCCATCCTTGACACAAAACCCAGAGACAAAAGCCTGAGCTACGGCCCCACACTTTCCTTTATTTCCTATCCTGAGGCGCTCCCCTCAGTCTGTAGATCCAACCTGCCATGCCCTCGGCCCAATACCTAAGCTGAGTATGTGTTTTTACATTTCTGTCCCCACAGCCCTGATCCACACAGCCTTGAGGCTGGGGCCTCTTGAGCAGCAACACAGGACTGTGCCTTCCCTCTCAAAGGAAACTTGGCCCATTCCATTGGCCACAACCCTACAGATTAGGAGAAACCTACAGTTCCCCAGAGGCCACCCTGTTGCTTAGTCCACCCTGGACAAAAAGGTGCTTTCTCACACAACCTGAGCAACTTCCTCCACTCAAACACGCAGACAGTTGTCCCACAAACAGAAGATTGAACCAGACATGCCCCTAGGCCCTAATCTGAATGCTATCTTAGATTTGCAGGCATCTCTCCTCAGAGGACTGGTCTCCAATACTAGCATATGGGGTTTCCTGAGGCACAAAACAGAGCACCTCTTGTCTCCACATGGGAAGCTTGCTACGGGGAGCTGTGTAAAATCCTCTGGGTAGGAGAATCCTGCAGGGCCCCTGAGCCACCTCCACATTACAGGGTCTCCATGGACACAAACCCACATTATGACCCAACCTCATGAGAGTCCATTTCAACTCAGCCCGCTGGGTAGCTCTGCCCATAGTGAGCGTATCGAATCTCCCTTGTCCTTAGGAGCCAATGGAAATGTGAGCCAATGAAAATACAGGTATCCATCCTTAGAGCCCTGTTTTCAAGTCTTTCTGTATAGTGCATCCTTGAGCCATGCAAGAGGACTCGCCTGTCCCACTGAAGGAAACGTTGCAGTTTGGAGCAGCTCATATCCCCCAGAGTGGGCAAACCTCCATGGCCTCATGAGGCCCCCTCTTCATTAAGGTGCCATCTTGGACACAAACTCCAGCCTGAGCCAACGTCTGGCCCTTCCCCTTAATTCAGAGGCCTGGGATCTCAATTCAGACTCTGCCGAGTGGGCCTGCCATGCCCTCGACCTGAAACATACCCCTAGCTTGTGTTTTCTGGAATTCCGTCCTCACACTCCTGGCCCAAAAGGCCTCCAGATTGGGAATTCTGGAGCCACAACTCAGCACTCTGCCTGTGCACCAGAAAAAAAAAAAAAAAGTGCACTATGGGCCTGCCCAGAACCCCAAAAGAGGATCAACCTGCTCAGCCCACGAACACACCCCAATTTTCTAGGCTGTCTTGTGCACTAAGGCTCTATCTGACACAGGCTGAGCCCAGACCTCCCATCACACGCCCAGATAGCTGGCAGCATATGTAGCAGATCGAACACGCCAGGCCCTCAGCCATCATCTCTTCCCAACCTAGGGTTTTAGCCATCTGTCCCTATACCTTCTCTCAAATCCCTGCATATGGGGGAACCTGATGCACAAAACAGAACTTTTCCTTCTCCATGGCAAGAAAGCTTGCTTTCCAGTCGCTGTGCCTGGAACTCTGATCTGGAATCCCTCTTTTGGAGGGACTCCTGAGACAGAAAACAGGACTTTTGCCTTCCCACACAATGACCCCAAAAGTTTGGGAGCCGGGCCAAATCCCAAGAGAGGGAGAATTGTCCATTTCCCTTGAGGTTACTACCTCTACATTCCTCGGCCATCCTTGACACAAAATCCAGAAACAAAATCCTGAGCGACCGCCACACACTCGCCCTTCTGTCATATCCAGTGGAGTTCCACTCAGTCTGTAATTCGGGCCTGCCATAACCGCGGTCCAAAACCTAACTTGAGATTGTGTCTGAGCGCTCGTCCATAGGGCCCTTTGGATGAGGCTTCTTCAAGTAGGTTTGGAAATCACGTCTGTCTACCTAGAACAGGGTTCTCGTGGATGGCGCAGGCCGCACACACCAGCCTCCCAGGTGAGATGGCTGCACTGTTCCCTTTTGCCTCACACATGCTTCCGAAGGCATCTGTGTTCTCTGGCAGGAGCGAGTTTGTGGAGGTATCTTTCCTCAACAGTGTTGTTGGAGGGGCTGCTCTCCCAGCAGACCTGTTTCTCGCTCCCAGGAAAGGGCCCGGCACGTTCCTCGAGCCTCCACACACCCTGTGGAGAGTGCTGCCGTCTTCTGCCTGGGTGGATGCGGTTTCGGGGTGACTGGCACTCACGGCAGTTTGGGCCCTGGGCCTCGTGGGCACCGGGCATGGGCTCTGGCTTCCAGAACGATGCTAGATGAACGGCGGCTTTCCCCGCCCTGTAAACTCCCAAAAGTGCACCAGGAATAAATTGACAACCTGAATAGACCGGTATCTAGTGAGGAGATTGAAGCAGTGATCCATAACCTCCCAAAAAACAAGAGCCCAGGACCTGATGGAAAAATGGAAGCAGAAGGGAAACATCCAGACTCTTTTTATGAAGCCAGCATTACCCTGATCCTCAAACCAGGCAAAGACCACACCAAATAGGAGAGTTTCCGACCAATATCATTGATGAATATGGATGCTAAGATTCTTTTTTTTTTTTAAAGACTTTTTTATTTATTTGACAGACAGAAATCACAAGGAGGCAGAGAGGCAGGCAGAGAGAGAGGAGGAAGCAGTCTCCCCGCTGAGCAGAGAGCCCAATGCGGGACTCGATCCCAGGACCCTGGGATCATGACCTGAGCCGAAGGCAGAGGCTTTAACCCACTGAGCCACCCAGGCACCCCTGGATGCTAAGATTCTTAACAAGATACTAGCAAATAGGATCCAAAGCACATTAAAAAGATTATCCACCATTGGTGCCTGGGTGGCTCAGTGGTTTAAGCCACTGCCTTCGGCTCAGGTCATGATCTCGGGGTCCGGGGATCGAGTCCCACATCGGGCTCTCTGCTCAGCGGGGAGCCTGCTCCCTCCTCTCTCTCTCTCTCTGCCTACTTGTGATCTCTCTCTCTGTCAAATAAATAAATAAAATCTTAAAAAAAAATTATCCACCATGACAAAGTGGGATTCATCCCTGGGTTACAAGGATGGTTCAACATTCACAAATCAATCAAAGTGATAGAACAAATCAATAAGAGAAGAGAGAAGAACCACATGGTCCTCTCCATTGACGCAGAAAAAAACAACATTGACAAAATCCAGCATCTGGTCTTTATTAAAACGCGTCAAAGTATAGGGATAGAGGGAACATTCCTGAACTTCATAAAATCTATCTATGAAAGACCCACAGCAAATATCATCCTCCACCCTCGATCCTCCTCCAAGTTCGCAGCCTTCCGGTTGAGATCAGGAACATGACAAAGATGTCCACTCTCACCACTCTTGTTCAACATAGTATTAAAAGTCCTAGCAACTGCAATCAGACAACAAAGAGAAATGAATGGTATCCAAACTGGCAATGAAGAAGTCAAACTCTCTCTCTTCGCAGATGACATGATTCCTTATATGGAAAGCCCAAAAGACTCCACTCCCAAACTACTAGAACTCATACAGCAATTCAGTAACGTGGCAGGATACCAAGTCAATGTATAGGAAACAGTGGCTTTTTTATACACTAACAAGAAAATACAGAAAGGGAAATTAGAGAACTGATTCCATTTACTTTAGCACCAAGGACCATAAGATACCTGAGAATAAACCTAACCAAAGAGGTAAAGGAACTGTACTCGAGGTACTACAGAGCACTCATGAAAGAAACTGAAGAAGACACAAAAAGATGGAAGACCATTCCATATTCTTGGATTGGAAGAATAAACATTGTTAAAATGTCTATACTGCCTAGAGCAATCTATACTTTTAATGCCATTCCAATCAAAATTCCACGGGTATTTTTCAAAGAGCTGGAGCAAATAATTCAAAAATTTGTATGGAATCAGAAGAGACCCCGAATCGCTAAGGAAATGTTGAAAAACAAAAAAAAATAAAACTGGCGGAATCATGCTACCTGATATCAAGCTTTACTACAAAGCTGTGGTCACCAAGACAGCATGGAACTGGCATAAAAACAGACACATAGACCAGTGGAACAGAGTAGAGAGCCCAGATATGGACCCACAACTCCATGGTGAAATAATCTTTGACAAAGCAGAAAAAAATATACAGTGGAAAAAAGGCAGTCTCGTCAATAAATGGTGCTGGGAAAACTGGACAGCTATATGTAGAAGAATGAAACTTGACCATTCTCTTACACTGTACACAAAGATAAACTTGAAATGGATAAAAGACCTCAACATGAGACAGGAATCCATCAGAATCCTAGAGGAGAACAGAGGCAGTAACCTCTTCGATATCAGCCACAGAAACTTTTTTCAAGCTATGTCTCCAAAGGCAAAGGAAACAAAAACAAAAATAAACTTTTGGGACTTCATCAATATCAAAAGCTTCTGCACAGCAAAGGAAACCATCAAGAAAACAAAGAGGCAACCCACGGAATGGGAGAAGATATTTGCAAATGACAGTACAGACAAAAAAGGTTGATATCCAGGATCTATAAAGAACTCCTCAAACTCAACACACACAAAACAGATAATCATATCAAACAATGGGCAGAAGATATGAACAGACACTTCTCCAATGAAGACATACAAATGGCTTTCAGACACATGAAAAAATGTTCACCATCACTAGCCCTCAGGGAGATTAAATTAAAACCACATTGAGATATCACCTTACACTAGTTAGAATGGACAAAATTAGCAAGACAGGAAACAACATGTGTTGGAGAGGATGTGGAGAAAGGGGAACCCTCTTCCACTGTTGGTGGGAATGCAAGTTGGTGCAGCCACTTTGGAAAACAGTGTGGAGATTTTTCAAGAAATTAAAAATAGAGCTTCCCTAGGACCCTGCAATTGCACTACTTGGTATTTACGCCAAAGATACAGATGTCGTGAAAAGAAGGGCCATCTGTACCCCAATGTTTATAGCAGCAATGGCCACAGTCGCCAAAACTGTGGAAAGAACCAAGATGCCCTTCAACGGACAAATGGATAAGGAAGATGTCGTCCATATACACTATGGAGTATTATGCCTCCATCAGAAAGGACGAATACCCAACTTTTGTAGCAACATGGAGGGGACTGGAAGAGATTATGCTGAGTGAAATAGTCAAGCAGAGAGAGTCAATTATCATATGGTTTCACTTATTTGTGGAGCATAACAAAGAGCTTGGAGGACAAGGGGAGATGGAGAGGCGAAGTGAGTTGAGGGAATTGGAAGGGGAGGTGAACCATGAGAGACTATGGACTCTGAAAAACAACTGAGGGTTTTGAAGTGGCGGGGGGGGGGGGAGAGGTTGGGGGAGCCAGGTCGAGGACACGTATTGCATGGAGCACTGGATGTGTTGCAAAAATAAAGCATACTGTTACACTGCAAAGAAATTTTTTAAAAATCTCTATTTTGGTTTGTCTCTTTTTTTCTCCTTTATGTATGTATGCTTGTTTCCTCGATTCTACACAAGAGTCAGTTTCTCTGACTGACTGTTTTTACTGAGGATAATCTTCTCTAGTTCCATCCATGTGGCTGCAAATGGCAAGATTTTATCATTTTTTTTTTGCCTGAGTAATATTCCTCTGTGTGTGTGTATGCATCTCATTTCATTTATCACTTTATCAACAGACACTTTGGTTGCTTCTGTATTGTGATCTTTTAAATATTGCTGGAAGAGACAAAGGGGTGTATGTATCCTTTTGTGCTCTTGTTTTTATGTGCTTTAGGTAAATACCCAGTAGTGTTGTGGCTGGATCCAGGGCAACTCTATGTTTAACGCCTTGAGGACTCTCCATACTGTTTTCCAGAGTGGCTGTAGCAGGTTGTTTTTCCACCAACTGTACAGAAGGTCCCCTTTTGCCACACCCTCCCAGCACCTGCTCTTCCTTGTGTTGTTGATGGGAGTCATTCTGACAGTATGTGGTAATATCTCATTTTACTTCTGGTTTGTATTTTCCTGAGCTTGGGTGATGGTAAAGCAGCTTTTCATGGGACCGTTGGCCATCTCTATTTCTTCTTCGGAAAAATGTCTGTCCGTGTCTTCAGACTATTTTTTTAACCAGATTACTTGTTTTTGTGGTGTTGAGTTGTATCCATTCTATATATTTTGGATACTATCCCTTTATTGCATAGGATATTTGTAAATACCTTCTCCCTTTCAGTAGGTTGTCTTATTATTATTACTTCTTCCTTGTTCTCCTGCGTGGAAACTTTTTATATTTTTTTATATAGTCTCAGTAGGTTATTTTTGCTTTTCTTTCCTTTTCCTCAGGAGACAGTCTAGAAAAATGCTGCTTGGTCCATGTCAAGAAGTTACTGTCTGAGCCCTCTTGTAGAGTTTTTATGGTTCCTGATCTTTCACTGAGGTCTTGAAACTGTTTTGCGTTTGTTTGTCTCTATGGTGTAAGGAAGCAGAGTAACTGCATTCTTTTGTTTGTGGACGTCCAGTTTTTCCAAAACCATTTGTGGTAAAGACTGTCTTTTTCCTTTTTGATATTCTTGCCTGCTTTGTGGAAGATTAATTGGGCACACAACTGCGGGTTTATATCTGAGCTTCTGTCCTGTTCCCTTGGTTTCTGTGTGTATTTTTTGTGCCAGGACCATCCTGTTAGGATGACTACAGCTTTGTAGTAGAACTTGAAATCTGGAATTGTGACTCCTCCAGCTTTGTTTTCCTTTCTCAGCATTGTGTTGACTTGACTGTTCAGTATCTTTGCTGGTTCCATACAGGTTTTTAGGAGTGTTTGCTTGAGTTCTTTTTGTTTAGCTTAAATTCAATGAGCCAACTTAGACTACATCATTAGTTTCAGATGTAGTGTTCAATAATAGATCAGGTGTGTGCAACACCCAGTACTCCTTGCATCCCATGCCCTCCTTAATGTCCATCACCCAGTTACAGTATTCCCTAGCCACCTCCCCTCCAGCAACCCTAAGTTTGTTTCTGTAACAATCCCAACAGTTTGATTCTGTACTGAAGAATCTCTCATGGTTTTTCTCTTTTTCTGATGACATCCCATTCAGCTTTCCTTCCCTACCCCTCTGATCGTCTGTGGTGTTTCTTCTATTTCAGAAAGGAGGGAACCCATGTACAACTGTCTTTCTCTGATAGACTTATTTTGCTCAGCATAACACCCTCCAATTCCATCCAGGTGGATGTGATGCTAAGTCTTCATCCTCTCTGATGGCTGAATAATATTCTGTTGTAGATATGAACCACATCTTCTTTACCCATTCATCTGTCCATGAACATCTGAGCTCTTTCCGTACTCTGGCTAGAGAGGATAATGTTGCAATGAACTTTGGGGAGCAGGTGCCACTAGTTTTTATTCAATCTGTGTCTTTGGGGTAAATACCTATTAGTGCAATTGTTGGGTCGTACTGTAGCTCTATCTTTAAGTTCTTGAAAACTTGGTAACATTTGGAAGAGTAGATGTACGAGCTTGTTTTTCCACCAGCAGTGTAAGAGGATTCCCCTATCACCACGTCCTCACCAACATTTGTTTTTCCCTGCCTTGATAATTTTAGCCATGCCAGCTGTTGTAAGGTGGTATCTCATTGTGGTTTTGATTTGTATTTCCCTGATGCTAAGTGATGTGGCACTTGTATGTCCTTTTAGTAGAAAGTTGTGTTCATGTTTATACCTACGTCTTAATCTAGGATAGGGGTGGTCCAAGGAGCATGGAAGGTGTGATCTGCTTAGGTGTGGAGACCTTCACAGATGTCTGAATTGAGGGCTAGAGTTAAGGAGAGTATCAGGCTCAGGCTTTGCATTCAGTATGGTTTGGAACTATAAATAAGCAGGGATTGGTTCAAGATTTCATTCAGATTTCTTCTCTAAATCCTTTCTGCAGTTCCAAAAGGCATGATTTCTGACTTTGTTGTAGGATGAGCCCTCTGCTTTGCTTAGGTGTCCCCATTCCCTGGGGATCTGGAGCCAGGCCTCTGGGCATGGTCCTTTAAAAAGCCAATCTAGGGTGAGGGTTGGGGCCTAGGATCATGGCAGGTTCAATCTGCCAGCTGTGTGGCAAGACTACTGAAGGGCGGAGTTCAGGGCATGGTCAGGGTGAGTTTCAGGCTCCAGGTTTGAGTCCAGCCAGCACTGAATGTGGGGGTTGCTTTAGGTGGGCATGCATATTTCTCCTGCTCTGAACCAAATGGCATGGTTTCCTTCTGGGTGGCAGGTGGAATCCTCTGGATTTACTCAGGTGTCCTTAGTCCCTGGGGCTTTGGCATCAGGTCTCTGGGAACAGACCCCTCTGAGCCTAACCTAGGGACAGGGTTGGGGTCAAGTTTACAGTCAGGTTTTAGGGTCACGGGTTAGGGTCAGGGGTTAAGGTTAGGGGTTTGGGGTAGAGTTAGGGTCAGGGGTTGAGGTAGGAGTAGGTTTAGGGTTGTGCTAGGGTTAATTTTTTGCCATTCCTGTGGGACAGAAAGCACACTACTGTATTATATCCTCCTTGCACACTGTGGCTAACAAAGGGGAAGCACACGCTCACCCTCATAAGTTCACACTTAAACCTTTGTTTCTGCGCATCACTATCATGTACAGTGCATTCCTGTTGGGCTGCAGACATGTAGATATGTCATTTAAGGTTTAAATAAAGGAGGATGGAGATGGAGTTCTGGCTAAAAAGATGGAAGTCCTTGCCTCTGGGGGTGAAGAAATTAAATTTTACCCAGAATGCGCTATTCTCTGTTCAAAGAAGTGACATGATCCTAGGACTCTTGAGACCAGGGATCGACACAGACTTTTCCATAAGGTCTCTGTAAAAATTTTCTGTCATGTTTGCTGTCCATGTGGTGTCTCTGACAATGACTCCACTCTTGCACTGTGGCTTGAGAGCAGCCCCAGACCATCCATAACTCGTGTTCCAGCCACACTTTATTGACAGAATACAGGGAGAGGTCCCATTTGGCCCATGGGTGATAGTTTCCCACACTCCAGATCTGCAACATGATGGATGATGGGAGAGAGGGCTCTTCTTTTCCAGTGGCAGGCAGAGTGGGAGTACACTGGGACATATCCTGCCTGACCCTGGCCCCTGCACTTGAAAGGAAAAAAAGATGATAGTGAGACTGGCCAACAATGAAGGCCTCAGGGATTCTCCTGCCTTTCTCTGTAGGCCTCAAGTTTGCCACAAGATGTTTGTCTGTGGTTGAATTCCATGTGGGTATTGTTTGGCTGAGACAGTCCCCTTTGCCTGGTGGGTATATCTTGCAGGTTATATACCACATAGATGGTCATCTTGTTCAGGCCAAGACCATGAGCACATTTAGGGTTCTCCTGAGTTAGCAGAGGTTGTAGCATGTGTGGCCTTCAGGACAAGTCTGATTCAGCCCTCAGCAATGTACTGAAGCATCTGGCTTCCTGAGCTCTCTGTGGCACTGGCACAGGCCTGGCTGAGGCTACTTCTGTGGTCATGATGGAAAATCTCCCTGGCCTGGGCAGTTCACCCCATCCTTGGCCCTGCAGGCTAAGACCCAAGGTTCCTCCCACCTCATTGGCTGGGACCAGGTCACATGCCCATGAATGAACCAATCCCTAGAGCCAGAGAGTGGAGCCATGGAGGTTGGCACATGTTGTTAGGACCTCCGTTGTAATGACTTTTCTAATGGCTGTGGTGGCAAGATCTTATGGGATGCATCTGTTAATAAAACGAATATTAATTTCTGATAGTAAGTGGGTCCAAGGTGCTGGCTTAGCACCTAGCACCTCAGTCCCAGCACCTCAGTACTGATGTACTTCTCTGCAGAGACAATGGCTGAGGAGCAAAGTGGATGGAAACTGGCCCAGAGTGCACAAGAGAAGTGTGTGTGTTTAGGGGATTGGGGATAATAGCTCTGGGCAAGCTATAGCTCCAACTTACCTAGGTTCAAGAAGGTGCAGGGAATCCGTGGTGTTTCACCATCCATCATTTTGCAGATGGAGAATATGCCTTTGCATAGAGTCTGGCAAGACTTGTTCCAAGTCTTCTCTAGTTGGTACGGAAGCCGGGAAGACAGTACCCCCCATCTGCTGGGATAGGCATGAGAGGCTGAGTGCTTCCAAGAAAGTGTCTGGCTTTCTGTGAGCCTGCACACAGGCCTAATGAGGACAGCTCACGGTTTTGTTCTGAGGAGGCAGGGGTGCCACGTGTGATCCCGGGAAGAGGACAGACCTGGAGTCTGCTGTAGAGCTACTTCATGGGAGTCGGGGTGATCTGCAGCATCCGCCCCATGGGATGTCTCTCCTTTATTGAGTTCTGGGTATGGTTTCTGTGACTGTGTCCTAATGGCTGGGATTTCCAAGGAGCAGGATTTTTTGGCTTTACATTAAGAGTTGGTCCACCCGGACTGGGCAAGTCCCATTCTGCTGCTGAGAATTGTGTCTCCAGGGGTTTGAGTGTGTATTACAGGCCTAGAGGTCAATGGTGGGGTAGTTACAGTGGTCAGTAGACTACTGTTATTGATGATTTTTGTAAGTGAAATCTATAGGATGATATGTTAGATCTTATGGTTAGGGATCCACATTAGGTGCCCATAAATGGTGCTTTTTCTGAATTTCATATTTGGTATCTTTTTACTACTTCTAATAGCCCTCCTTGTACTTGGTATTCCAAGAAGCAATGCATCACACCGTTGCCTGCATTGCGTTGATGGGAATTTGAGCATGAAAAGGTTATCAGTGCTTCCACAAATTGTACACTGGAACAGCCAAAAAATAAAATTTTATTTTTGACACTAAGGAGGAAATATCCTGCTGTGATTCTTAATTTAAACCAGGGGAGGGGTCCTCTTTTGGTACTGGTAATGAGTACCATAGGCCTTCCTAGGGAACATTATCAGATTCTATTGGAAACTTGGTCTTCGTTTTTGTGGAAGAATCAGGAGTCAACCAGTTATTTGTGTCTTGTCTCATTTTCCATGATAGTTCCACAATATCTGGTTTCACACCTCTACCATTGTGAAATCCCAACTTTGGCTCCAACTTGCCCTTCTCTGCCAAGGGCAGAGAGCCTAGTTTGAGCCAAGACAAGAGCTGCTTCTGGGTGACTGGGAGACTCTAGGATCAGAATGCTGTTGGCAGGGAGTTAATGGGAACCTAAATTCCAAACCAGCTCCTGACACCCAGCTGAAATACATTTCTTTTTTTTTTTTTTTTAAGATTCTATTTATTTGACAGACAGAGATCACAAGTAGGCAGAGAGGCAGGCAGAGAGAAAGATAGGGAAAGCAGGCTCCCCGCCAATCAGAGAGCCTGATGAAGTGCTCGATCCCAGGACCCTGAGATCATGACCTGAGCCCAAGGCAGAGGCTTAACACGCAGAGCCACCCAGGCACCCCTAGATGAAATACATTTCTGACTTAGAAACTTCAGATAGAATTTTTTTTTCCATGATGACAACTGAAGAAAATGTGTCATCCCTAAACCTAACCTTAACCCCTACCAACGCTGAAACCTAAGCTGACCTTAAAGCCCAAACTAGAACCCTGAATCTCAAACCTGTAATGGAACCCAAAGCGTGTACCTTAGCCCTGGATCCAAGCCCTGAACCACTAACCAAAACCCTAAACCAGACCTCCAAGACATGAACCCTGAACCCAAATCTCAGCATGAAGCCAAACCCCAAATTTGACCTTGAACTTTATCCCATAGGCCCTGAGTTTTAAAGCCTAAATCATAAACTTAAAGCCCTAAACTATAACTCTGTTCCCTTGTCCTTCACTCTAAATCCTCACCCTAACACTAAACCCAAAGCCTGATCTAGAACTCTGACTGAAACCTGAACCTGAACCCAAATTCAAACCCTTCACCACACTTTGATTATGCACTTGCCATTGATGGATATGTGCAGTTTCTACCTTTTGATTCTTGTGAACATTGTTTGGGTTGGGGCTAGGGTTAGGGTCTTGGATTAGGGTAGGGTCCAGGCTTGAGACCAAGTTGAGGTCAGCATGTGGGTCTGCATCAGGGCCATGTTCAGTGCTACTGTTTGGGTCAAGGACTGTTGTAATTCCACATTGTTTCCAATTCATTGTTCCTTAGCTACTTTGGGGACGTTGGGGGATATTGGACTCCATGCAGCTTGAATTTCCAGAATGAAATGGCGTCAGTTGGACCCCGGGAGGGAGCAGGACCTTCCACTGAAGGGTGAGCTCCCACAGTCCTGCACTGCCTTGCACCGCCTGCAGAGGGCGCCAGACCCCAGCTCCCGCCCTGAGCCCAGGCTGCACAGCCACAGCTGGGACCAGAGCCTTGCCTCTTTTAGGACCCACTGTGGAGACTTCTGGAGAATGTGGGGCACCTCCCACCCTGACAGGACAAGCTGAGGAGGGTGTGGCTCTGCATCCACACTGACCGGACCCGTTGTGGAGGACGCGCCCACACTGACAGCAGTCCAACCTCCTAAGGACCAGACGCTGGAGGAGGTGAGGAGAAGCCGCCTGAGTGGACTGCCAAGGGGTTCATGGTCTCAGGACCCCACAGAGGATGGGCGCCCTGTGTAGACACTGGGGCTTCCGTCGTTTTGTGTGAGGAGACGTGGCCTCCTGCTGTGCTGTCCGTGGGGCTGTGGGGTCCCACCTTTCTGGGCTTGGGTGCTCCTCGGTCCTCGTCTGTGTTTGTGTGCTCAAGGATTCGGTTCTTGGGGCTCCTCAGATGGTCTGCAGTCAGGGAGCGTCCGCCTGCTTCGGTGCTTGTGCTCCCCCCACCTCAGCCCTGAGGGGTCGTTCCCGTGTCCACACCCACTCCTGGCTGGCGCCGAGTCCGGAAGTTCGGGAGCCAGAGTGAGCACTCTGTAGACGGTTTTGGGGAGAGTAGGTATTTTCCCAGTGTGGGCTCTTCCCTGAGCACAGTGCCTCCCCATCTCCATGTGTGCTCTTCCCTGTCTGTGGTCATTGTTGCAGGGCTGTCAGAGGACAGGTCTGTCACCTTCTTGGTTCACGGGCCTCCCAGGTATCGTGCTCTCCTGGATGCAGGTGTAAATAAGATTGTTCTCCCTAGTCTCTTTCTGATGGTTCCTTCCGAGCACGTAGGAGTGCCACTAATTTGTGCATATTGATTTTGTTCCTTGCAACTTCTTGAATTTATTAGTTCGATTTGCCTTAAGCTCAATCTGCCAGTTATTTGACCAGCATCATGGGTTTATTTGGGAATAGCAGAGAATGGCAGTCTGGGCTGAGCAAGCTATGGTCCCATCACAGGCAAGTGTGAGAAACAAAGGAGAGGAACATTATTTCATGGAGGAGGAAGAAGTTGGGAGGGGTGCTTGGAAGGAAATTCCCCTGGAGAAAGGCAGGGTGATGGAGAATTCTTACAAGCTGAGCTGCAATACTCCTACAAAAAGTCAGGAGATGAACCTCCAGCTTCCCCTGTGGGGCCTGGAATTGGTGAGTCTCTTCTGTGGGGGATTGCAATATGGGGTCTGTAATGGGCACTGAGCACCAGGCGCCCCCTTCCAGCCTCCCCTTCTGGCATCCCCAGTCCACTTTACTGGGGCTTCCCTTCCTGATTTTTGCACAGTTCTAACCAGCTTGTGGTGAAACGTTGTGGAAAACTGAAATTCCAAATCCACTGCTTCTACTGCACCTGAGATACAGGGGCCCATGATTTAATCCTCCCATGAGTCTCTTGCTAACATGTGTCCTCTCCATGTTGGGTGACCTGGAACTGGGAGGGCTTTGCCTCCATCCCAAAGTCTGATGTCCTCTCTGCTTCTGTGTCGTCGTGCTAACATGGATGTTTGGAAGAGTCATTTCCTCTGCGGTGATTTCAAAGTGCAATCATTTCCTCTGCAATGATTTCAAAGTGTAGTCAGCTTGTTATAGCAGCACAAATACGTGCTGTCTCCACACTCAGATTCCCCAGCCGTCATTTCTTTACCACGTTTGCCACTTCACACGGGATGCTTCAGTGTGTTTGATCCCACACCAGGACAATGTCCTGCAGAACCACCACATAACCTGAAATGAGGAGATCATTACAGAACCCATCCAAGGGTTATTGTTAGGGACCAGGGACATGGCAGGACTGACCTGAAGACCCCATGGAGAGCTGTCTGGATGGCTGAGTTGACAGTGTAGGTAGAGTGAGTGTCTGGCTCTGGCTTTGTGTCCAGGAGTCAGCTCTAAATGGGTGTGTCCTCAGCTGGGCATGCAGATTTCTGCTCCTCTGAATCCATTCCGCAGTTCCAAATGGCAGAGTTTTCCTTCTGGGCGGCAGGCTGAGTCCTCTGGGATTGCCGAGGAGTCCCCAAATTATAGGGCATCTACTGCAAGACCTTTGGGGTCAGAACCCTGAGACCCAAACAAAAGGTTATGGTTAGGGACCACCACATGGCAAGCCCAATCTGCCAGCACTCTGTCCATCTTTCTGGGGGGAGGGGGCAGTCAAGGAATTGGTTCAGGATGAGTGTCAAGCTCCAGGTTTGCATCCAGGGGCCTGCTGAATATGGGGGTGTCCAGAGGTGGGAATGCAGATTTCAGTTCCTCTGAATCCTTTCTAGAGTTCCAAATGGCATGGTTTCTTTCGGGGAGGCAGGGTGAGTCCTATGGTGTTCCTCACTGTCCCCAATATCTGAGGCTTTGGAGCCAGGCCGTTGGGGAGAGACCTCTCAGGACAGAATCTAGGCTTAAGAGTTTGTGCCTATGGGCATGGCTGCACTGATCTGAAAGCACTGTGGTGAGGATCACAGAGGTCTGAGTTGAGAGCATGGTTCAGGATCAGTATCAAGGTCTGGGTTTGTGTCCAGGGGACCGCTGAGTGTGGGGGTGGTCTCAAATGTCCAAGACGATTTCCCCTACTCTGAATCATTTCTAGCATTCCAAACAGCTTGGTTACCTTCTGGGTGGCAAGCTGAAATCTCTAGGATTTCTCAGGTCTTACCCTTGTCCTTGCAAGGGCAAGATACTTTTTACAGTAAAAGAATTCACCAGATGAGCTGAACAGCAGAAAAGACACAGCTCAGGAGTAAATCAGTGAACAGGAATATCATGCCAAAAACTTCTTTGAGAACACACTACAGAGGAAGGGAAGATAGGAGAGAAAGCTGAGATATAAAAGACAAACCCTCCAACTTTCCAACATCATTCCCAACTTGTTTATTTCCATTGCTATCAGCTCCTTCCAAGCCAAAAATAAGACACTTGAGCCAGCCTTTTTTCTTCCTGAGTTTGGGGCACTGCAAAGCCCATCAGAGGGGCCAAGGGCACCCCTGTACCTGCTGAGCTGAGCCCATTTGTACCCCAAAAGTGAGCAGGTACCAGCCTGGCCCTCTGGTACTCCATGGTCTGTGGCAGTCCTTCCTTCTGGACCCTGCTTTGCTGCTCTTCCTTCCCTAACCCTGGTCTCAAACTAGGGATTATTCCTGGAGGAGGAACCCAGGGAGATGAGGCTCAGGAGGGCCTCCCTGCCTGGAATCTCCGTGTGGGGAGTGCACAGCCAATGGATTTTGCCCAGGGACTTGCAAAATGCAGAGAGGCAGATTTCTTTTCTCTCTTTCTCTCTCTCTCTCTAGCCTCATACAAACCAGGTGTTCTTAGGACTTTCTTCAGTGACTTCTAGGTGTAGCTTGGCCACTGTTTCCACAGAAAGGCCACTTGAGCATGATCAAGCACACGTATAAGCAATTACATTTTTTCAAAAAAACAACAAGCCAATGCACACAGACCTTTGACAGCAGCACAGGACGCTCAAGGGACCAGAGTCCCCACCTTGGCAATAGTGATAGAGGCCGGGTTCTGCCACGCAGGTCCCTAGACCTTTGGCAGTTTCCACGATTGCAAATCCAGACATGCAGAATCCTGAAGGACAACCTACTAACTGCAAAAGAGCAAAAATTCATCAGGATTCAGAGAGTGGAAATCCATTTGTACTGGAAAAGAAAGAAGTAGGCTTGCTGTGAATCCAGCAGGGAGGACAGGCATAGATAAAGGCTGGTGTATGAGTCACGGAAACTATTGTTTCTCAAGGGTCATGCTGTCTCCGTAAAATGCTATGAGGACTCTCTCTTGGGGAACTCCTGCCTTCCTACCAGCGACGCAACCAGATTCTGCTTTGCTAGTCCCATGGATTCCTGGGGATACCCAGTTGATAAGCTATGCTGTCCTCAGGACAACACTTGCTAATGGACTGAATGTTTGTGTCTTGTCCCAATTCAGATGAGGGAGTGCCGTCAGGAGGTATGGGCTTTGAGAGGTGATGAGGTCATGAGATTGGAACACTTGTGAATGAGATAAAACCCCTCCGAGAAAAGACCTGAGAGATTGTTCTGCCAGCTGTCAGCCATGCAAGGCTACAACAGGAATGTGGGCATCTATAGATAATGAAGCAGTCTCTTGCTAGATATCAGATTTCCCAGGATCTTGCTTTGGACTTCTCAGCCTCTAGAACTGCAAGGAATAGTACATGTTTTGTTGTTTCAGCCACCCAGTCTGTCATCATTTTTTGAAGCAGCCTGAACTGAATACGGCAGAACCCATGTCCTGGTTAATCCCTGCTTCTACTCATTTCCCCTCAGAAAGAGCTTCTAATCCAGAACTGACCTCTGCTTTCCATACATGTCTTCAGACTCCTTCTGTGAGAGCCCAGACTTTGTAAAAGACTCCTCCCTCATGGCAACCAGCATTCTGTGACTCCTGAGGAATGTCCTCCCTGACTGTCTTGAGTCAATCAATCTGATTTTGATTCTGGAGTCCCAGGATCAAGTCCTGCATCAGGCTCCCAGCTTCATGGGGAGTCCACTTCTCCCTCAGACCTTCTCACCTCTCATGCTCTCTCACTCTCTCTCTCTCTCAAATAAATAAATAAAAGTCTTTTAAAAATCTGATTTTAACAGACCATAAGCTTGTTCTTGCTGGTCTTTGGAAGATTAGGCATTAGCCCTTCTGTAAAAGTTCTGAATGGCTGCTTCATGAAGGGGTGAACTGTGTCCCCAAAGTCTCTTTCTGCTGCCTTCTAATCACAGATACTGAGACAAATCCTCCCAGGTGCTGGGTTTTCAAAGTATTTAATGCTTTGGCTTTGAAGTTCCTCACTTGAAAGTTCTGCTTTAATCAGTTTGTGACAAAACAGCCAATTGGTGGTGGATGCAAAGTGCACTGATAAAGTTAATATCAGGGAACAATTTTTTGAGTGTCAAGCATTTGCATATGTGTGCACACACATATCCATGTGCTAAGAATTATGGTAAATGTCTGACAAGAACTAAAACATCAGAGTCAGGATACCCCATTAGATGATATTTTTATTATCCCTACATCCTAAATTATGAAAAACAGGGTCAGAGAATAAGAAGTGGCAAAAAGAATCAAGATTTGAGGGAGTTAGATTTCACAGCCAGCCTTGATCAATAAGCATGTACACCTGTGTCTAGTTTCAGCTCTGTGTAACCTTGCCATAACCTTGGATAAGCCATTCATCTCTCAAGTTCAGGTTCTTGGTCCAAAGAGGGAAGGGGCACAGGTTGAGTACCTCCAGTGGGACTTCCTGGGAGGCTTGTTCATCGAAGCATTCCTGTTTCAGTTTGAGTAATTGAATCCAGTCTTTGTTTTACCGAAGGCCAAGCTTGTCCAGTGTGTCCATGCCACCAGCCAACAGCATTTGTCCATGCCATGTAACAACTGAGCAACATTCATAGGAATGGGGGAGGAAAATATGTCCACAGGTGTTGACAGATGTTCTGCATGGAGGAACAGGAGCTGGGGCCATCACCTGCTGTTTCTAGTGGCCTTCTCTGTCGAGTTAAAATAAATAGCAATTATTTGCAATGACAGGGATGAAAGTAGAGGATATTATGCCAAGCGAAATAAGTCAGTCAGAGAAAGACAATTATCATATGATCTCACTCATTTGTAGAGTTTAAGAAACAAAACAGAATCATAGCGGAAGAAAGGAAAAAAATAAAATAAGATGAAGTCAAAGAGGGAGACAAGAAGAGGCTTTAAAAAAAGAGATTTTTATTTACTTATTTGAGAAACAGAGATCACAAGTAGGAAGATAGGCAGGAAGAGAGAGAGAGAGGAGGACGCAGACTCCCCAGGGAGCAGAAAGCATGATGCGGGGCTCGATCCCAGGACCCTGAGATCATAACCTGAGTTGAAGGCAGAGGCTTTAACCCACTGAGCCAGCCAGGTACCCCTCAGAAGAGACTCTTAATCACAGGAAACAAACTGAGCGTTCTTGGAGGGAAGGGGGATAGGTGGATGGCGTAACTGGGTGATGGACATTAAGGAAGGCATGTGATACAGTGAGCACTGGGTGTTATAAAAGACTGATGAATCACTAACCTGTATGTCTGAAACTAGTATTATATGTTAATTAATTGTATTTAGATTAAAATTTTCTTTAAAAATAATTTTAAAATAAAGTAAGTAACAATCAAATAATGATCAGAGTTATCCAGCAGGGAGTATCAGATCTAGATGTCAGTTAAATTTAAGGGGCTTGCCGAAGTTTAGGAGAGTCACGCTAGGTCATTTTCCTGTGTGGGGAAGTCTTCAGGGGCAGTTCCAAAGACAAAGATTATTAATATTTCTCCTTCCCCCATTCCTCCTAGAGCCAAAGATGTTTCCTCCACTCACTCACTGGCCCCGTATGTAGGTATTGCTTTCTCTCTACCAATCATAAAATCAGTGAGTAGCTATAACTTCACCTTTTCCAATATCCCCCTACCCCCGACCTTTTGTCTTTAATGGCCATGGGCAACAGGGACAAAGACATTTTTAAAAATCTTACAGAGATCTATTATGCTCTACTATCTTGGCCCGCATGGGCCACTGCAAAGGGATTCTGCGAACTGTGTACTCAGATGAGTGGTCATTATCTTCAAAAAGGTAGTGGCTGTGATAGACACAGGAACCAAAAAAGCAAAAGTTAATGGACCATCAGAATAATGGAGTACCAACACTTTTTCGTCCTTGGCTTGAATCCTCAAGGTCCAGTGTCTCAACAGAATTTTCATTTTGGTCTCATTGACTCACTTGTCCACCCCTGGGCCAGTTGGCAGTTATACTGAGAACTAGAAACTTTCCTTAGAAGAGAAAAAGAGTATTTGTCAGGTAAACCCAGAAAATGTCCATTATAGGAAGTTAGGCCTTTTGTCATGGTACTCCATTAGCACCCTCCTGACTGTTAAAGAAAAAAAAAAATTTTGTGACACCCATTAAAGAGAGTAAGGAAGATTTTATTCAAGGGATACTACTATGATGGGATTTTATTTTATAGTATGGGAGAGAAATCTGGCTCAGCTCAGACAAATGGAGATTTATAGCTAAAGAGCATGGTGGGGGTCACTGAATGTAAAATTAAGATGGAACATCAAGGGTAGGGATGAAGGGATTCTGGCTAAACTATCTGGACAGTAATATTGTTGAAGGAAGGCTAGGGTCATAAATTATTGAGAGCAGGGGATAAGGAATTTTTTAAAAGACTTATTAATACATTTTAGAGAGAGGGAGCAGGGGTAGAGGGAGAGGGAAAGAGAATTTTAATCAGACTCTTCACTGAGCATAGAGCCTGAGGTGAGGCTTAATCTCAGGACCGTGAGATCATGACCAGAGCAGAAACCAAGAGTTAAACGTTCAACCAACTGCACCAACCAGGTGCCCTGGGAATAAGGGATTTGATCAGATATTAAGCGTTGTAGATACTGAAGCACCTGGGTGGCTCAGTTGGTTAAATCTCTGGCTTTGGCTTAGGTCATGATCTGATCCCAGGATCAAGTCTGGCATTGGGCTTGCTGCTCAGTGGGGAGTCTGGTTCTATCTCTCCCTCGCTACTCCCTCCCCCTGCTCAAGCTCTCTCTCTGACAAAATAAAAAAATCTTTAAAAAAAAAGAGTGGTAAGATACCAGGGGTGAGAGATAAGGAATTTGATCAGATATCAAGAGTAGGATAGGAGATTGCTGAAAAATTGACGAAGCAGATTTCTTGCTAAAACGGGGCTAAGTGGGCGGAGCCTGAGGTCAAGGCTGGACAGAAAGAGGACTCAGAGGAACTTGACTACAGTCTGGTCAAGGAGAAAATCTTCATCATCCATGACCATTATATTTTCTGCAGTCACACATTTTACTAATTCTTTTACTAGACATTCAGTGAACGAGAAACATGAACACAGCAGCAATAATATAACAAATGTAAGCGCTCTAGCAGAGACAAAGGCAGTATAGGAATCCACCTCATCAGATTTAGAATATGCATGACTCCATGACTGAATTACTACCACTGCTTGACTTTACCGTTGAGATTAAGATGTAGTACAGAGGATCAGAGGGAAGGGAGGGAAAACTGAATGGGAGTCATCAGAAAAGGAGACAAACCATGAGGCACCTTTAACAATAGGAAACAAACTGAGGGTTGCTGGGGGTGAGGGGAGTGGGAGACATGGAGTAACTGGGTGATAGGCATTAAGGAGGACACGTGATGTGATGAGCACCAGGCGTTATCCACAACTGATGAGTTACTAAAATCTCTAAAACCTATAATGTACTATCTAATGGCTAATTGAATTTAAGTACCTAAAAAAGACACTTAAAAAAAAAAGATGTAGCATAACTCACAATATCCTTTGAGTGGAAGAATGTGCAGACTTTCCACACCTCTGCTGTCCAAGCCCAATGGCTAGTAGCCACATGTGGCTAATGACCACTTAAAAGGTGGCCAGTTCAAATGGAGAAATGCTGTAAAAGCAGAATAAACACTGGATTTCAAAGACATATGGTAACCAAATGTCAGAGAGTATTGCCACCCTCACGTCGCAAACATCGAATGACTTCTACAGCTAATGAGAGTGGGACCCAAGATGGGAGAGGTCTACCTGAAAGTCCATTATGGCAGAAAGAACATGGGGAAGAAAAAGTTACAATCCTGGAGTGGATGGGCTGAGGACAGTCAGAATGCCTTTTTTTTTTCTTTTTTTCCCTTATTTTTTTTTTTCTGGTGATTCTGTATATGGACAAGGAGAATTCACTGGAGATGACATCTGTATGCCTCACATTTTCAAGGGAAAAATATGAAAGTGAATATAGACCCACAGCCATAGTTTAATTATGTTTGAAATGTATTCAGAACAACTCCAGTCAGTAAATTGCATACTTTCACATTTAACTTCTCAATTTTCTCTTCGGCCCCTCCCAGTCTTGAAATCCCAACACAAATCCCATCTCTTGCCTAAGGACCATAAACTACCTCACTATCAAAGGCCACAGTTCATTCATTCATTTGATTTATTCAAAGCAACCTAATCTTGAGTGATGTCTTAGGCGGTCTTCTAGGGACTGGTGACACGGTGAACGAAACAGGTAAAGATCCCACTTACATGGAGCCTATCTGGTATTTAGGGGAAAATCTTTCCTTATCAACATGAAAAGACTTATTATGGATGTTGCTTAGAATTTCAGTTTTTTTTTTCTTGACAGTATCTCAGGTGGTCATCTTTCAGGTGGTTCTCCTGAAAATCCCTTTGGGGGGTACTGATTTGACTTTCTGAGTCAGACACTTTCCTAAAGACAGGGGTCACAAAAAAAGTGACAACTGTCACTCTTGCAGTAAGAACAGGGATCACAATACTTGAAACAGAGATATGCTGCTCAGCTGTCAGAAAGTCCACAAGGCTCCAAATGTGTGTGGCCAACTAATGGAACCTGTAACTCAGAGTTTATCATCCTGAGAGCAATGGGAAATCCCTCTAATTAAGGACTGTCCTTGATGGAAGCTTCACAATGGCTTTGATTCACTTACTATGATGTTTATATAATTACACACATTAAGAAAAGTGCACAAGGCACTTACATTTCCATGATACCATCAAGGATAATGTTGTTTTATTAAAATGTTACATCTAGAGCTGTAATGTATAGAGTAGTTAAGTCAATCACTATGTGGTACAGGTGAGACTATTATAACAGCCATACTTACATAAAAAATAAAAATTTTTTGTGGTTTCTGATCTAGGAATCAGCCAGTGAATAATTCTATATCAGTGTCCAGTTACTGGGCTAAACATGTAATTTATTTATACTTCTGAGGGTAAGCTGAATTGTGATCACTGAGCCAGCTATGTTCTAGTAACTACCCATTTACCCAACATAACAGATACAAGAAGGTAAAAGTATTCTAAGGAGACTGGTTATGTATATTTTGAACCATATCTTGGCACGTATAACTTGCAACTTGTGCTTAGTGGTAAGATTTCTGATATTTACTTTCTACTTCCCTTGGCAAGTCAAGTTAGTTAAAAAGTAATTAGTGTTGAGTCCATTGTTTTTCTTAAATGTTTACAGAGCTATAGAACTCTCAAGCTTTCTTTACTAGACAGGATTAGATCACCTTAGTAATAAAGATCAGAATGATTTACATTGCTAAAATGAGAACTGCCTGTCAGTTTGGAGAAAGCTCATTTTTATAACCAACAGATTGGCTGGGCTAGAGATTAATGAGTGCTATGGATGGGGTGATGAAAGTGATATATTCAATGACCTGTGGAATTTTTTCTGTAATTTCCCCACTCCTCTGGTCAGCAGAGCGTCTTCTTCAGTACCCAGCACTGCCCATAACTGCATTAAGAAAATCACTCTCCAAAAATGGTTATTTGTTTTGCCTTTTTTTTAAATCATTTTTTAAAACATTTGATTTATTTACTTGATACAGAGAGAAAGAGAATGAGAGCACAAGCAGGGGGAGCAGCAGAGGGAGGGGGAGAAGCAAGCTTCCTGCTTGGTGGGATTGCACAAGGGCTGAAGAAGACAGAATGGGAAGGGGACAAGGAGAATAGTGGGTTTCAGCTTCTTGGAAACAGAGCTCACATCTATATCTATGTTTATCTCACTGCTCTAAACCCAGGACACAGCACAGTGCCTGTAGCAGAGTCATGTCATGGAAGTGCTCCAGAACTGATAAATATTGCTATTTATACTACTAAAATCCCCCAACAAAGGGCCAAGTGTCATAGCTTCTCCCAGTTCCCCACACTGAATGCAATGAAGAATCAAACTATCAGGTTAAGGATGGCGAGAGGTGTTTAACAGGACGCAGATCACAGGAGCTATATTGTCTTGCAGGACCAGGGGTCTTACCAGTGACTAGGTATTCACTCCTCTTAAGAGGATAGCTCCTTGGATCTCCCTCTTCAATCCTCTCAACCTATGTCTGGCATCAGACATATCTGAGAGAAAATACATTTCTGTCATTTAAGCCCCCAGGCTGTGTTTGGTATAGCAGCCTAAGTAGACAAAAATATACTGATAAAGCCTTCTTTCAAGCTTTGGAGAAACTTTCTATACACTGTGCTCCATGCTTTGGGGTCTAACCCTTCTCTCCATAATCATTGCTAATATTTGAGCCAGAGAAGTCATAAATACTAGGAATGTTGGAATTGGATAGGAGATCAATAACAATCTAACTCAGTATCCCCAGCTATGAAGAATTAACACACACACACACACACACACACACACACACTACAAACATGGTTATCCCATTTAATTACATTGGTGATTTCTTGATACCCAAGCCCACATGCCAGCTCCCCTTCTGAGTACTAACCTCACTATCTCCCTGTGACCTACCCACCTCCTAGCAGACCTAGGACCTTATACCTCAACTCCTGCCAAGCTAATGACAAAAGTTTATGATTCAGTTCCTACCTCTCCTGCTTTATTCATGACCTATTAAAGTCTAGTGACCCACCCTCCTCCTCTTTCTAAAAAACAAAACAAAACAAAACCCACTGCTTCCTGGGAAACTTTCAGATTATTTTTTAATTTTTTTAATTTTTTTATTTCCTTTTTAAAATATTTTTTATTTTATTTTATTATTATTTTTAAAGATTTTATTTATTTATTTGTCAGAGAGAGTGAGCACAGGTAGACAGAGTGGCAGGCAGAGGCAGAGGGAGAAGCAGGATCCCCGCTGAGCAGGGGGCCTGATGTGGTACTCCATCCCAGGATGCTGGGATCATGTCCCGAGCCAAAGGCAGCTGCTCAACCAACTGAGACACCCAGGCATCCCTTTAATTTTGTATGTCTTTTCAGCGTAACAGTATCCATTGTTTTTGCACCACACCCAGTGCTCCATGCAATACGTGCCCTCCCCAATACCCACCACCTCGTTCCCCCTACCTCCACCCCACCCCTTCTAAACCTCAGATTGTTTTTCAGAGTCCATAGTCTCATGTTTCACCTCCCCTTCCAATTTCCCTCAACTCCCTTCTCCTCTCAATCTCCCCTTGTCCTCCATGCTATTTGTTATGCTCCACAAATAAGTGAAACCATATGATCATTGACTCTCTCTGTTTGACTTATTTCACTCAGCATAATCTCTTCCAGTCCCGTCCATGTTGCTACAAAAGTTGGGTATTCATCCTTCTTTCAGATGTTTTTTACCTCTATAATCTACTGGAGGATAACAATGTACCAGAACCCTTGAGTGCCCATTAATGCCTATTGTTCACATCGTGTATGCTACGTAGGACCCTATTCTGTGTTCTTAAAAATCATGGCTTTGAATCGTAGCTGAAGGTGGACTTTAACTGGAGTCTATTGTGCAAATACCTGAAGCAGGAAGTCCCCTGCCCAGTGAATGAGGCATGCAGACTTCCAGAGATCTTGAGGTCCTCTCTTCAAATATACACATTCACTTTGAGCAATCAGGATTCCCACCCAAACGAGAGACAAAAGAAAAGAAAAAAAAAAGAAAAGAAGAAAAAAGAGAGAGAGGGAGAGAGAGAGAGGAAAGAAAGGGAAGATGGAAAAGAAGGTTCAGCCCAGATGGGCCCCAAGGTAATATTTATGAAGTAGACAAACAAAAAGAGATAAAAAGACTGATACAAGTATATGACAAGAGAAAAAAAATATATATGCAAATAAAGAAAGAACCTCGTCAAAAAGAACCACAAGTTTAAAATTTATATGCTATCAGGACAAACACAAAAAACACAGAAACACTGGTGGAAGAAGATGGGAGAGTTCTTATAAATTCTCAGTGTGTGCGAGGAAGGTTGTTTTGATTCTTCCCAGATGTATCTTGATATCTTTGTTAAAGGACTCAAATTTCCTAAGAGAAAGGGGATTAAAAATTGGTTTACCTATAGGGGTAGTATTGATTGGGGAAAGGGGAGTTTAACTCTATATGAATATTAGAGGATAAAAATAAAAAGGAATGAACTAGACTAAACAACTAAAATTTAAAGAAAAAGGAATTCAAAAAGTAAAAATGCGAAAGAAAAACATAGGTGTATGTATCAAAAAATTCAGGTGAGAAAGGTATTATGGAATTTGATGTACTGCACAACTCGCTGTGATGGTAAATAGGTTAAAAAAAATTACTTATGTGTAAAAAAAATAAAAATAAAAATGAACCGGAATGGTGGGAACAAGTGAACAATACAAGTTTTCCTATGAGGTAGTATTTGTTCTCTTGTAGTCCTTTTTTTTCCCTCTTTTTTTTTATTTTCTTTCTTGGTTTGTTTTCTGGGGGAGGGGCCTGCCACTTGGGTTGTCAGTCACTGATGTTTCCTGAGTTAAGTCCTCCTGCCCCCCTCAAGGGGGTGGGCTCTGGGGAAACTGGTTTTTTCCAGGCATTTTTTCTCTGGCGGTTTTTATGCTTGTTCACTTTTTTTTTCCTCTCACCTTGACCGCCTTTGATGGTTTTTGTAGTTTTAGAGGAAAACAAACCACACCCTGATCTCCCTCTCAGAGAGAAGCCTCAATCTGGGTGCAGAGCCTAAATAAGTTCCCCCTTGGCCGCTGGCAGAGCAGGTTCCAAGTTGCAGACCCTGGGGGCACAGGATCTTTTGCTTGTACCCAAAGCCAAGGCAGTGGCAGCTGTCTGGGAGCTCCCTACCGCCAGAGAGGTTCCAAGCAGCGATCGCACACTGAGATTTTGCCGCTGGCCTGGGCTGGGAGTGGCTGGCTTGCGCGCACCTCTTTCAGAGGTGGCGTGTGTCTCGGGCACTGAGAACGGGGCGCTGGTCCCTAAGCACCAGGCTGGGCTTTTGCGCACCTCTGTCGGGAGAGTTTGGGGCTCCCGGCTTAGGCTTTGAAACAATGGCGCCGGTCACAGAGCGCCCGCCGGGCCTTTGTAACTCAGGGGAGCATGAGGGACGTGTGCGCATATCTCAAGCTTTGTGGTAGGGCTCGCATGTTCTGCCAGCCGGCATGGCTCCCATCCCCTCACAGGAACTAGAACCCACGCATTCCCGGGCGCGCTGGCGGCTTAGGGACCAAGAGCTGGTTTTTCCGCTGCACTCGCTCTGCCTCTGAAGGAGCAGGAGGCTGGCTGAGGACAAAGCAAAAGCTGGCGCCTTACACCACCCCCTTTACCCGCTCCCCTCCATATGTGTAGCATTCCTCAGGCACCCCTGAGTGCCATAAAACGATAAATAGTTAACTTGCAGAGATCACAGTCCTGCAAGGTAGGAGTCTCCCCTGGTTTGCAAATATCCTTGAGATTTACAACAAAGAAGTTACCTTATCAATAGCCCTAATATCACCCTCCCCTCCATGAAAAACCGAAGGAGGCTAAGGTAGAAGGAAAAGTAAATACTTCTAAACCTAAATCTCATTAACAGGGATGCTTGATAGCAGGAATGTAACATTCCACCAGGAGACTCCCAATTGTGTTCAAACTATCAATCAATAAGCTCAGCCCTACCGGAAACTTGTTTGTACCTGTCTATAAAAACCCTGCACTAACCCAGCTCTGGACCTTTCAGGGTTATCGGCAATGAGCGGCGCAGAGGTCCAGGTTTGAACCTGCAATAAAGGACCCTTGCTGATTGGCTTTGACTCACGTCTCTGGTGGTCTTTTAAGGTGGGGGTAATACTCAATTGGCATTTCATTTGGAGGTTCCACCGAGATCTCCCCTTCAAGCCCACCAGACAACTGGTCAACGGGTCGCTGCAACCAATCGGTAAGAAAGCCGGCTTTGTCTTTTGTCTCTATGTTTTTTGTATACTTTGTTCTTATGTCCTGGCTGTGTATGTCCTGTCTTGTGTGTCTTGTCCTTTCTGTAATTTTTCCTGGGTTAGAGTCCCAGGAGGACCTGGGTTAGAGTCCCAGGGGGGTGACTGGCAAATACGCCCTGGCGGACGTGCTATAGGGTTGCCAGTGGGCCGACGGAGACGTCCTTGTGCCCGGCGGGAACGGCTTCTCAGAGATCATGGGTTCGAGTCCCACCTCGGGGGCTGAGGCGGCTTCTCAGAGATCGTGGGTTCGAGTCCCACCTCGGGGGCCAGGAGAGCCTCTCAGAGATCGTTGGTTCGAGTCCCACCTTGGAAGCCAACAATGTACGTCTTCATGTATGTCTCCATGTCATGTCTTTAAATGTGGATATATGTTCCTTGTACTGGTCATGAAGGTTACATTCTGTTTAAGGGGAGGGTGTCTAACCCGTTTGAATCTGGGGAATGCCTGACTGTATGAATGTGTTTGTGTGGCTCCACCGCTTCGGCTACGGAGTCTGAGTGGGCTGCACCCTGAGTCTCAATTGGCATTTCACTTCAGCGCCGGGGAGGCTGTCCTGGGACCGGGGACTTAAGCCCCTGTCCCTAGCCGCCGATTCCCACAATTTCCCCCCCGGCAATCCTTTGCTCTTTTAGAGTGCTTTCAACCAGTCTCCAAGTTAATGCTGGTCCCCAGACGCAGGGCACTCTCGCTCGTAATGGGGTATTACTTTCCAACCGGTCGCCTCTGGTGGCTCCCTCCCCATTTTGTTTATCTAATGATCACAGTCCACCGCCGTTCCCATTTCGCTTTATCTGCCCACTGGCATCTTCTGCCCCTATAGAGATCCAGTCGTGTATAATTCTGATCTCAGGCTGATTTCATGCATGATCGGAGTTCTTTGGTAGATAATCAGCTCACTTTGGGGTACTGGCTGAAAAGGCGCCTCCTCCTACTCCCCCCGCCATCTTGTCCCCCCCCTACACACATTCACTTTCAACAGTCGTACCCTCCCCAAGGGAAAAGACGACCATCCAAAATCCGCCTGTGACCTCAGAGAGTTGCTGCTAGATTGCAGGCAGTGTTAGCGTCCTCCAGTTTGTTGGCCCCTCGGTGCTAGAAATCCCCGTTTCTATACACAAGCTTCCTCTCAAAATTCTAACCAATTAATGGAGGCAACTGGGTAATTTTCTATCGACATAACAAAAGTCCAAGGCTATGTATTTTGAAACAAACAATTTTGTCCTCTATTGGGTTTGCTATTTTAGTAGAATTATGTGTAAGAGTGACAGTTTGAAAGAGCTTTGGATGTACAAATTTAAATTTGAACTTATTCTAATTTTGAACTTTATTGTCTTCCCTCTCCCTGGAGAATTTCTTTCAAGTCCTTTTTAAAAAAGATTTTATTTATATATTTGACAGAGAGACACTGCAAGAGAGGGAACAGAAGCAGAAAGAGTGGGAGAGGGAGAAGCAGGTTTCCCACCAAACAGGGAGCCCAATGTGGGTCTCAATCCCAGGACTATGGGATTATAACCTGAGCCTAAGACAGATGCTTAACAACTGAGCCACTCAGGCACCACTTGTTTCATGTTCTTAATAGACTGAGAGTTTTTTTTACAGAATATGGATGGTCACCATGATTCTATAGTGCCTTGCTTGACCGAGATATAAAAGTATACAAGAATCAGCTTTCAAAGGATTACCTCCAGCAAATTCTTATGTTTACCATAATGTTAATTTTTAGAATTGACTTGTTTAGATGCAGTACAAAAAACAGATGTTTGTCATTTTAGTAGCAAATTATTACTGGTTTTTCATTCATCTTTGAGAGTCCTGGTGAAGACCACACGTGTGGTTCCCCCTTGAAGTACTGAAAAGAAGATACTAAAAAATATTTGGGGGTGACTGGGTTGTTCAGTTGGTTGAGTGGCTGCCTTGGGCTCAGGTCATGATCCCAGGATGCTGGGATCGAGTCCATCTACAGTCTCTCTGCTCAGCAGAGAGCCTGCTTATACCTCTCCCTTTGCCTGAAGCTCTGCCTACTTTGCTCTCTCTGTCAAATAAATAAATAAAATCTTTATAAAAAATTGGAAGGGCTCCTCAGTCACTCTTTCCTACTATCCCCATTTGTACATAAGGAAAGGCAGTGCAAACCTGGAGGGAGGAGCCCAGAATGAAAATGAAAGAAAGAAAATGAAAAAGAAAGAAAATGAAAGGGGAACTGGCTGAGAGACTAGAACCGAAGCTTCACCAAAGTATAGCCTTCCAGTAGGTAGAAAATGGGATGTTTGCTTCCAGCTTGGAGAGTATGGGAGCTTGGGTAAAAGAAGCAAGCAAAATCCCAATGATTACGAGGCTCTGGAGGAATGGGGTGGGGTAACCAGGTGACCAGTAGGTTACACACCCTGATTCTACCCATTTTCATTAAAAAGAAAAAAAAATAACCTGCAGTTAATCCTCTTCATGCCTCTCCCTCCTGCAAAGAGAGGACAAAGCAGTGACTCTCGAGGTACATAAAAATGAGTGTGACATAAACCACCAATCACAAAACTTTTCAGAAAAATCAAGCCACGGAAAAAAAGAACAGCTTTAATATGTTTTATCATTTCTTTCAAGAGAGAATATGCACCTAAGAGGAGAAAAAAAAGTGTTAGACATTAACATCAATGTAATTAAATTAATCATATGGATAAGTCAGAATATCTTATGAAATGAGAGCAGGCAGTTATAAAAATAATTAACCGGTATCTTGGAAATACAAATAGCAACAGAAGTAAAAAGAAACCTTTCAAAGAGATGGGTTGAATAGCAGAATGAGCACTGCTTAAAACCAAACCAGAGAGATGGAATATCAAGCTAAGGAATTCTCTAAGAAGGCAACCCAAGGAAGAAAAAGACAAAAGCTCTGAATGACAGGTAAGGAATTACAGAAGACAGACCTAAAAGTTCCAGTACAGGTGTACATACATCCCATTGGTTTGTCATCTTTCCTTTTATCTTCTCAGTCAAAAGTAAAGCACCTCAGCGCCATTGGGCTTTTTCCCAGTTATTGTTGGCTTCTGGATCAGAGTCTCAAAGTGCTGGTTTGGGCCCCAGTTTTCTCCCAGGATTCCCCTACCAGCACCTGTGAGTTTTTCAGACAGCCTCCTCAGGAAGCCCAGGACAACCAGTCCCTAGCACTGCACCTCCTAAGCTAACACTTCGTTACACTCTACCCATCGAGAGCCGGTCCGAGGCGATGCCCCAGTACTCCAATGAGTCCAGCTGCCAGATGCCAATCCAGCAATGAGAAAGCTCCTGAGCTCCAGAAAGCTGCAAGGGGACGCTGAGCCCCAAGACCCCTGCATCATGGTCCTGACCCTCCACGCAGACCCCGCCCCTTTATCAGCCAGGCTCTGTTGGAGTGCAGGGCCTTGCGGGAGTTGTGGTCCCCCCAGGGCCTCCAGCCTCCTGTGGGAAGGTGGGGCTGGCAGCTGGAAGAACCCGGGAACCACAGCTGCGAAGGACACCTCTGCCTCCCTGGGAACTCGGGCTCTATGGCGGCCAATTAGGCAGGACCACGTGAGTCTCCAAAACAAGAGCAGGAGCAGGCTGGGTGCCTTCCCCTAGGCCCGCCGCCCTTCCCGCCCTCCTGCTCTCTCCCACTCCCTCACTCCCACGAACCCCCTTCTCAGGTTTGGAACTTGATGAGGGAGCAGGAGGCTGACTGAGGACAAAGCAAAAGCTGGCACCTTGCACCCCCTCTCCACCTGCTCCCCTCGGTAATATGTGTAACATTCCTCAGGCAGCCCTGACCTTCATAAACCAGAAACAAAGAGTTAACTTGCAGAGATCACAATCCTGCAAGACAGGCATCTCCCAACTATCTTGATGTTAATGGCTTGGTAAAAGACAACTCCTCTTTAGCATATGAAAACTCCTTTGAAACCTCCCTTTCCCTTACCTTCCCCAACCACAGGTACTTAACCTGCCATCTCTGACAACCCCGGGCAGCAGCTCTTCCTGCCCACAGGTCCTGTCCCCTTGCTTTAATAAACCACCATTTTGCAGCAAATATGTCTCAAGAATTCTTTCTTGGTCATCGGCTCCGGACCTCAGCCCACTGAACCTCACCTAGGTTCTAGAACTTCATCAACTCTTTCCCTTAAAAATTGATGGTCCATGATGAAGTTCTAGAACCTAGGTGAGATTTGGTGGGCTGAGGTCCGGAGCCGATGACCAAGAAAGAATTCTTGAGACATCTTTGGTGCAAAATGGTGGTTTATTAAAGCACGGGGACAGGGCCCGTGGGCAGGCAGAGATGCGGCCGCCCCGGGTTGTTAGGAGTGGTTGGTTATATACACAGGAGTTGGGTAGGTGAGGACAAAGGGGTGTTCAGAAGGGCTATTGGGGCAAAGAATACTATCAGAATATTGAAGGCTTAGTTACTATCAAGTAAAGACAATTGAGAGTCTCCTGGTGGAATGTTACATTCCTGCTATCAAGCATCCTTGTTAATGAGATTTAGGTTTAGAAGAAATTTAACTTTATTTACTTTTCCTTCTACCTCCACCTCCTTCGGTTTTTTATGGAGGGGAGGGTAACATTAGGCTTGAGGAACTGAGTTCTGTGTCTTTGGAAATTGGGCTATTGATAAGGTAACTTCTTTGTTGTAATCTCAAGGACATTTGCAAACCAAGGGAGACTCCTGTCTTGTAGGATTGTGATCTCAGCAAGTTAACTATTTATTTTATGGCAGTCAGGGGTGCCTGAGGAATGCTACACATATGGAGGGGAGCGGGTGAAGAGGGGGTGCAAGGCGCCAGCTTTTGCTTTGTCCTCAGCCAGCCTCCTGCTCCCTCATCATTCCCCCCTGAACAATTTTGACCCTTAAATCTTTAAGGTGGTTGAAGGTGGAAGGTCTCATCTTCTGTAACTTCTTCGTGCTGGATAGGGGCGTAGAGCTGTCCCTACCTGCTCGGGTCAATATTGATCAGGGTAGGAACGTATAGGGGAGTTACGAAAGGTGGAGGCAGCTGAATCCAGCGCCGACAGTGAAGAGGCATCCTCGCGCGCGACAAGGATCGTCTGCTGTGGTGTAGTCATTGTAGCAATGGAGTCTCGGCACCAAGTAGAGAAACATGGAACAAAGCAACATATTAAGATTAATAAGGCGATAAGAATAAGAAGCCCGAAAAGAAGATTCGGCCATAGTCCTCCTTCAAATTAGGAACTTAACCATTTACTGAGAGAGAGGGATCTTGTAGGGCCTTAATCTGGGTGTTCATATCCTTTATTATTCCTGTGACATTTTTGCGATAGTCTGGGATGTACACGCAACATTCTGTTTTGATGATTGCACATGTGCCACCCTGGGCTGCTGTCAGGACTTCTAAGGCCATCCTATTTTGTAGGACTGCCTTGCGTATTTGTGAGACTTCGGTATTAAGTAGGGAGATGCTGTTCAGTGAGTCATTGAGTGCCTTTGTAGTACATTTATTAAGGGCTTCTACATGCCACATGACATCCTCTAGTCCTGCAGATGGAACAAAGATGGATGCTGAGTGATCACACCATTTAAAAACAGATCGTGTCCATCTTTGTTTCAAGTTGGGGAGATTAGCTGGAGTTGTAATGGTTTTAGTAATGCGCCCATGAATCCAGGCAAATCCTAAGGTACAGCGACCTATCTACCCTGGAGGAAGCCAGGGCCACAGGTTGGTTCCACATATCCAGTGGGTTCCATTTGGAGCTGGCCATCTAATGCCAGGTTGCCTTGCCCAGTCAGTAGCAAACCAGTCAGTAGCCTGGAGTACTATTACTTGGGAACACATTTCTAGTGATAGCCATCCCAGATATCGTGCGTTATTTGTCCAAGTATCACTCGTATGATTTCTTCGTTCCCAGCATAAAATTGCCTTTTTACTGAGCCGTCCAATCGTGGGTGTGAGCCACAGATATGTATCCCAGATTTTATATATGCCATCCTTAGTATAGCGATAAGGAGGGTTTTGGAACTTAGGCCCATATTTGATTGGGGAGTAATGGCTTGATAGCAATCCCCTTTCCTTCCAAATAGCTCCATGGGCATGTAGTACCAGGAAAGCATATTTGGAGTCAGTATAAATGTTAATTCTTAGACTTTGGCAATTGCAAAGTGCTAGTGAGCACTATGGCACACCTAGCTTTTCTTATTTTTTTCTATGAAAACTACTGTCATCAGAAAACCAACTGTCATTCATATTTTTAACAGGGGCATCTTAAATCTGGACAAATAGAGTAAGCAAGATCAATAACCTTTGAACATTTTTGCTCTATAGAGAAAGAAGTACAGTGGTCAGGTTCAGGCATACAGGTAACTAGGTTTAAAGTCTGACAAGTTTTAAGTATTAATTCTGGCATGTACAGTCCAATATTTAATTAGTTGGTTTCTATCATCCACTGATGGCCTTTGGCTTCTAAGACAAATCTGGACCTGATGTGACATCATTACAGTCAAGGACTGTCCCATAGTGAGCTTTGAGGCTCTTTTATTAGGGCTGTTCTATGCTTAGCTAAAGCATCTGTTTACAATTGCACCTCAACAGAGGTGGCCTCTAGGATAAATATGACTATGGGATGAAACCAATAAGAAGACCTTCGAGTGCTCCAGCCTTAACAATATCCTGATTACAGAGGATCACTGGCAAGTGAGAAAACTTGTCAAGAGATAAGGGGAGTCCGCCATGCATTACCCAATCCACTCATAAAGAAAGTGGGGTCATCCATTATCTCCACAAGTCCATAGTTAATCCTATGGAGTGCGGTATGCTGGCTTTTAGGCAATTTCATTATTCCAGTTGTTTCATCTTGTGCCGTGGGGTCTGCTAATATCCCCACAAAACAGTAAGATCGACTAAAGAAGCTATTGTGCAACTTCTCTGAAGTTTACCTCAAATTGTTTACCTTAGGTAAACAAACATTTAAAGACAATCAAATCTAGAATTCAACATCCACAAAGGTGTGTTACTAACAATTTTTCTCTCTAAAATAACCCTCATTTACAGAGATAGCCAAATCAGGACTAATTCACTTGTGACACAGGTCCAGTTTTAACAAACTTGGCCCATTATTTACATAAGCTCAGCAAGAACAGTGAGTGTGATCAATAGATCTTTTAGAATCTGCTTTGCTGGAACTTTGTATAAGGAATCTCTAGGTTGAACTTTTAGTAGCCTCTCCAGGCCAGAAGCCAAGCCCTGTACTTGCCATGAGGCATGCCTGCAATACCTTTGGGCGAATTCCTCTTCCCGAGACTGCACCTACCAAGGAGTGACATTCTTTACTCACCTGGTGAGGCTGCTGGGAACTCTGTAAGCAAGGCATCAGGCCAACAGTCCCAAGGGGCTTTATGGCTCCAGGTTTCATAAAGTCAACCTTAGTTCCTTAAAGCTGTCTGGTCATATCTGAGTCTTTTCAAATATGACATCCCAGTCAAAGCCTTGGTAAAATAACCCCGTGTTTCAAATTCTTTCCTGTTACAAGGAGAACAGATTCTTATTGAACTTATGCAAATGACTGATTGCCATGGAAGAAAGAATACTTACTAAGACCTTTTGGTTTCAGAGGGTTCAGATAGAGAGAAAAGGTGAATGCCTTGAGCACTTTTACAAATGAGCACTTTTACATCTCTATAAGTTACAGATAACTTAAGAAAAAGTATCCCTAGTCTGGAAGAGCAAACATTAGAGAGAACCAGCAATGTTTAAAGTAAGACAAAACATTAAGAGACACAACACTATAATCTTTTAGTTCATTTAGTCCCATGTTACTAATTCTGGTGAATGCGGCTTTAGTCCGTTTTGGAAATTCTTACCCATTTCAGTTTTAGGATTTTCAAGTATATCAAATATCTGTATTTGTCCTGAAAGTCCTTTATAGGAATCTCCTTGAAGATAAAACTCATTTTACAAGAGAATTAAAACAATTATAAATGACAAAAACTCAGAATGGATATGGTTAGAGCTAAAGAGACATGGGAGTTTACAATTTAGCTGCAAGGAAATCAGGTTATTTCTGTGATACATAACATTTCCATAATTACAGTATCAAGGGGTGATCTCTCAAAACGTTAAAACTTTAGGAAGTGTGTAGAATCTCTAGAATAGTTATAGCATTTTCCCAAATGTAACCCAAGGTTTATCATTGGTTCAGTAGTACTTCATGAGCAACTTCACATACCAAGGAAATGCCTGAGTTAAAGAGATTTACGATTTAAATCTAGTCAACATTTGCTAAAATCTTAGAAAGTTTTAAAGCACATGCCTAAATATAATTAGGGATGTTAAACACCTGATAAAACTGAACATAGAAACTGGTTTTTCTGGGCAGGCAAAGAGAAAACCATTTACATTTTCTTAACAGCAGATCAATTGATCTAAGAAAACATTGTCCTTTTGAACAGAGACAATTTCAGTCTTGTACCAATGTACCTTTAAAACCCATTCATTTCAATCTTAATCCATTCTTGACCATAGCTAAAATTCCTTTTCTGAAGATTTCCCTTCACAAACCTTCTACAACTTTCCTTTGCATTCAGGTTTTGTCCCAAGCCATTTCCTTCTAAACAACCATCTCATTTAGGACAAAATTACCTTCCTTTACCTTCCACAAAATGTATTCCCATTCCTTAAGTCTTTCTTACATATCTCCTACTTTCCTACATACAGAGTTTCCCTTTATTTCCATCAGTCTTAGTTACACTAAGCAGAACTTTGTATTCCTAGAAACACCTTTAGTTATTAACCAATTGTGAACTGTTACAACAATTCTTTAGATGACAAATTTATGAAACAGTGCAAATTTATGAAAAGTGCCAAACACGTTTACCAACTCTTAGTTTCTTTGCAGTAAGAAGTCAAAAGCACAAACCTACATTCAGTAATTAATGACTTAGCATTTTATCCTGCTTGGTTAAGACCTAGATGTCCACAATTTAATTCCATTTGTCATCCAAGCAAAACTTAAAAAACTTTCAGGTTACCAAAGACTTTGAAAGCTACTTCAGCAATTACCCATTAGAACTTTGAGACAGACAATTAACCATCAGTTTAGTCATTTCTTTGCTAACAAATTTTAACAAGTAACACAAGCTTATTTAACCTTCAGTAAACTTCCAAGTTTCACATTACTGCTGATAACTTAAAAGACAGCTCTTATCTTAATTAAACCAACAAACTTAACTTAGTTCCAATACTGATTTACGTTCCACCTGGGCCCACTCCAATTTGAATGTTTACCTGAGACATGCGTGCGAAGATCTGGAGTGGGGGTGTTCTTCTTGCTCCTTGACAGTGAAGAGAGAAGGAGCCGTGGTGCATGATCTAGAGGCTAGTCATGCAGGCTGCACACACGTTGGTACAGAAACACGTAAGGGAGAAACAGAAGAAACAAAGTGCTGCCAGGAGGCAGAGAAAGGATTCCCGGTTTTAGAGCTCATAAGCCCCAACAGAGGAGCAGACGCCATGCTTTCTCACCAGCAAGGGTGAAGGGGTTAGGCAGTCCAAGTCAGGCCAGAGAACACAGGGAAACTTCCCCGAAACAAAGAGAGTTTCGGCAGCTGCTTGGGAATATTCCTTATGGTCTCTGTCTCAAGTTAGACCAACCCCAGTTGGCTCCAGTTATAGCCATTAACACGGGAAGTGAGTGAGGGAGAAGCCCCCACATCTATTAGGAGTAACAGAGAGAAATAAAGCCAGAATCCCCTTTGCTAGGGATGGCCCAGCAACCTGGGTTTACTAGAAGAAGGCTTATTTACATAATTACCATCCAATATGTCAGGAGAAAGTTTACTAGATGACTCATTTGGGCAAACACATTCCGCAAAAGCCCCTTAGACTGGGGTCCTGGTGCAGAGCAATGAAGGCCTAGGTATGAGCAATGCAGGCACCCTAGGTCCATTTGCCCTGCTTCCTGCAGAGGAGATCTAACTGATAGATCCCACTGAGGCCATGCAGTGTTACAGGAGCTCGGTCCTTTCCTAAGTTTTGCAATCCAAATTATTTCCAGTGGGTTAAAAGGCACCCCAAGGTAGATTCCTTGGGAACTGAAGAAGCCTACTGAGGCCATGCTTCCAGAAAAGTAATGAAGGTCCATTACCAAATCCCCCCTGACTCCTGGGTAGCGTCCCACGCAGGATATGTCAGAGGTTCCTGTGTGTCAAAAGCGACCAGAGGCGTCCCTCAAGATATCACTATTGATCACCATCCTGCCTTCCCCAGAAGGCATTCCTGCCATAAAAGGCCCTGGAGGGGTGCTGGCGTCCCTCCACTTCCCCATCGCATCCTAGGCTGCTGATGGGTGCCTGGTGAATGGACTAAAACGCTTGTGTCATGCTATCGTATGTCCTGAAGACTGCATACTGTTTTGTCATATTAACCCATGGAAATACTAGAAAAGTTTTGGCAAGGGAAATTACTCAATTTCATAGCTTTAGGCGGTTTGCAGAAGACACTGACGAGAGAAACATAAATGACTGAAATCCATCATGGTCTATGCGACATTCCAACACATGTGGTCCTTACAGCCAACTTCCCTAGGAAACGGTCCCCGGTTGCGTTTTAATTCAATCGGGTACTGGTTTCGGCCGGCTCCCAGTGGAGGTCTCGTGGCCAGAAGTGGCTAGACCGGGCATGTGGAGGGGATCACATTAGATCAGTCAGGAGGAAACCTCACACGGGAGTCTTAAGATTGGCAGCCGTCCTGGTGACTTAGGTGGCTGTCCCGTGCCCAAGAGAGACAACTTTCTATAAGAACAGGAATAAAGAGAGGCCATCAAGTTTCTGGGTCTTATTGCCATTCCGGCCAGGGTACTAGCTTACAGCCAAAAGGCAGACGCTCTCCTCCCCGTGGAATAGCCACGGGCTAGAGGATTACAGCCTGAGCAATTGACATGCAAGTGTTCCAATAAGACCATACTCCTTGAAAAGCCCCTGAAATCAGAGTAAATGGAAAGAAAGTACTCACCAATTTTGCACCGAAGCTCAGAGTCCAAATGTAAAGACTCACAGCCCCACGTTGGGCGCCATATGATGAAGTTCTAGAACCTAGGTGAGGTTTGGTGGGCTGAGGTCCGGAGCCGATGACCAAGAAAGAATTCTTGAGACATCTTTGGTGCAAAATGGTGGTTTATTAAAGCACGGGGACAGGGCCCGTGGGCAGGCAGAGATGCGGCCGCCCCGGGTTGTTAGGAGTGGTTGGTTATATACACAGGAGTTGGGTAGGTGAGGACAAAGGGGTGTTCAGAAGGGCTATTGGGGCAAAGAATACTATCAGAATATTGAAGGCTTAGTTACTATCAAGTAAAGACAATTGAGAGTCTCCTGGTGGAATGTTACATTCCTGCTATCAAGCATCCTTGTTAATGAGATTTAGGTTTAGAAGAAATTTAACTTTATTTACTTTTCCTTCTACCTCCACCTCCTTCGGTTTTTTATGGAGGGGAGGGTAACATTAGGCTTGAGGAACTGAGTTCTGTGTCTTTGGAAATTGGGCTATTGATAAGGTAACTTCTTTGTTGTAATCTCAAGGACATTTGCAAACCAAGGGAGACTCCTGTCTTGTAGGATTGTGATCTCAGCAAGTTAACTATTTATTTTATGGCAGTCAGGGGTGCCTGAGGAATGCTACACATATGGAGGGGAGCGGGTGAAGAGGGGGTGCAAGGCGCCAGCTTTTGCTTTGTCCTCAGCCAGCCTCCTGCTCCCTCATCAGTCCATATGTTTTTAAAATTAAATATACTAAGATGTTATTTTCTTTTTAGAATCCTGTCCTTCACATCAATAATATTTCACTACAAGTTCAGGTTACTTTTATATTACTAAAACACATATTGTTAAGGAAAAAAAAAAAAAAAGCTGTCTCCCACTGATGAAGTCCCAGAACCTAAGTCAGGTTCGGTGGGGTGAGGAGGTTCAGAGCCAACGACTAAAGAAAGAATTCTTAAGACGTCGTTGGTGCAAAATGGTGGTTTATTAAAGCACGGGGACAGGACCCGTGGGCAGGAAGAGCTGCTGCCCCGGGTTGTGAGGGTCGGCATGTTATATACCTCGCGGTTGAGGGGAGGTGGTGAAGGGATGGGAGGTTTCAACAGAGTTTTCACATGTTAGGGAGGGCCTACAAGGTGCTGTGGGGAGGCCTTGCCCTTATGGCCTGATCAATATCGTCTTTAGGTCAGGCATTAACATCAAGATAATTGGGAGATTCTTGGTGGGGTATTATGATCCTGCTGTCATTTACATTCCCTTCTACCTCAGTCTCCTCCAGTTTATGGTGGGAGGGAGACATTAGGGCTTCAGGAACCGAGAGTTATTTGCCTCTGGAAATTTGTGCTATTGAGAAGGTAACCTCCCTGTTTAGGTCTGTAGGACATCTGTAGAGCAAGGGAGATTCCTGTTCAGCAGGATTGCGATCCCTGCAAGTCAACCATTTATCGTTTTATGGCAGTCAGGGGTGCATGAGGAATGTCACACATAGAGAGGGGGAGCAGGTGGAGAGGGGGTGCAAGACACCAGCTTTTGCTCTGTCCTCAGCCAGCCTCCTGCTCCCTCATCACCACTGAGTGTGAGCTAATGAGTCTAACAGCTACTCAGGTGATACCAAAAATCCATCATGGTTCCTCATTCCCAAAGAAGATTCACTGCCTTTGATGGGGGACAATAACAAGGTCATTCTGGAGGTGGAATGCCTGGCCATGGTTCCTCACTGGTCTGTCAAGCTTCAAACAGGGAACTCCTTACGGTAAGATGCCAGGTTTCACCACTGTCCCAGCTGATTTTCTTGTAGCCCCTACACAAGTTTTGGATCTTCTCCTTCAAGGAATTTTCCCTCCAGCCCAGTTCTCAAGAGCTAAAGGTTGCCCAACTCCCTTGCAACTCTCTGGTGCCAGCTTCAGGCCCAGGTCCTTCAAGCAAAGTCCTTCATGCCTCTCAGTGATTAGGGATCATGAGGCTGGCAGAAGACAAAGCAAAAGCTGGCGCCTTGCACCCCCCTCACTCCCCTCTCCATCTGCTCCCACTCAGTCCTCTGTGTAGCATCCCTCAGGCAGCCCTGACTGCCAGGAACAAAAAGCAAATAGTTAACTTGCAGAGCTCACAATCCTGCTAGACAAGAGTCTCCCTTGGCTTACAAATGTCCTAAATTTCACTAACAAAGACGATTGATAGCAGGATTGTGACATCCCACCAAAAAGTCTCCCAAGTAGCTAAATGTTAATGGCTGGTCTAAAGACAACATTGATCAAGCCTCAAGGGCAAGGACCTCAGGTAGGCCTGGGACCTCCTGGCACCTTGTAGGCCCTCTTTAGCATATGAAAACGCCATTGAAACCTTCTTTCCCCTTACCTTCCCCCAACCCCAGGGTACATAACCTGCCTTCCCTCACAACCAGGGGCAGCTGCATCTCCGCCTGACCACGTGTCCTTGTCCCCCTGCTTTAATAAACAACCTTTTTGCACCAGAGACGTCTTAAGAATTCTTTCTTAGCCGTTGGCTCCGAACCTCACCCCACCGAACCTGACTTAGGTTCTGGGACTTCATCATCAGCACCTACTGCTCCCCTCTCCTGGTGGTCTCTCCGGAAGGGGTCTTCTCTAGCTCTTCTAGCAGGAGATGGGCACTTCCCCTCTACCCCTGTTGCCGGACCAACCTTACCTATGCTGCAGGGTCAGGTCGGCCTGGCTTTTTATCTGTTGTTCTCTTCTGAGTGGTTAGTTTTTCATAGACACCGTGCTGTGCTTTGCTTTGGTCAGGATTTACCCTGGACTATCAAAACCCTTTTCTTGTGCCAGTGAAGCCTAAGAAACAGTCCTGATGAGAGAACCAAGAACTCGAACAGATCATATTTATCCTGAATGTTCTGTCCAAAATGAAAAATACATTTCTGAGGAGCCTCAAGATCTCTGAGAAGGGAAGTTTCACCAACTCTGTCATGTAGTGTCATCAATTCCGATTCTGTGTCAATTTTCCTACTTTCCCAGCTAGTAATTCTCTACCTCAGAAAGCCCACTCTCAACCGTTTCCTCTCTCAAAGGCAGTTGCTCTTAGAGTCTGCACATGGCACTTGGGGCCTGCTGGTTGTTGGCTACTGCCCTCTATACCTTGGGTCTAACAGCTGCGGGGCATCAAGATGAGAACGTCTCTTGATCTAAGACTTAATATAGTTTGGGGCACATGGTAAGCAATAATCACTTTTTTTGTTGATCCAAGTGTTCGACCTTTCTTAATTATTCTAGTACCACAATTTACTTGTTCTAAGATTTGTCCCCCCCCCCATTTTAATATCTCTTAAGGTGGCACTCACCTTGCACTTGATGACATATCCTAGTTTAACTGACAGCATTTCTCTTTCTTAGTTGAACATAAACTATAGTGCATCTTACCCTGGATGAAAGCTAGGATGCAATTAAATACTCTATTATGGTTACGATTCTGATATTTTAAATCCTCCGGTAGCTCCCTGTGCCCCCACAGTGTAGTACCTCACCTCATCGGCATAGTAAACAAACCTTCTACCCCAATTTTAACCCCGGGGCTCAGCTTCCATCCCCAGGTGATGCTGCCAGATCAGTTGTCGGTTGTCATGAACTTGTTGTAGTTTCCCAAATGCACTGTGCTGCCTCCTGGCACTTTGAAACTTGACACACTCATCCTCTTTCTTCGCTTTGCCCTTGTCTATCACCTCCCCTGAAAATCTGTTCCTAATTGGCTTTTCCCAGCTCCAACCTACCCTTGGCAGTCTTATCTCCCTGTGGTAAAGCCTGTCACACTGCACCATGGACATGCCCGTTGTCCCCCTGAGAAGAGAAAAGGGACAGTGAGGGCCCCCCAGCATTTGCAGCTCTAGTGCAGAGCCCCATGCCTGGCTTGCAGGAAATGCCGGATCATGAAGACAAACGGAGATCATCCTCTGGCTAAAACCAGCTCTTCTTTGCCTACCGCAGGATCTGGATCAATAAAGAACAGCCAGTTATTATTGATGTTTTTCTAGGTATTTTTCCCCATATATTTCCCAGGTCTTTACTCTTTTTATATCACTTTAATTCAGGCTTCAACCACTTCCTAGTCAAATCAGGTGAAATCATTTTCCTTCCATACCCTCGATGTATTTCAGACCTAGTAATTTTTTTTAAAAGATCTTATTTACCTATTTGACAGACAGATCACAAGTAGGTAGAGAGGCAGGCAGAGAGAGAGGGGGGAAGCAGGCTCCCCGCTGAGCAGAGAGCCCGATATGGGGCTCCATCCCAGGACCCTGAAATCATGACCTGAGCCGAAGGCAGAGGCCTAAACCACTGAGCCACCCAGAAGCCCCCATATCTGGTAATTTTTAATCAACGTGGATTTGCTGCATCAAATAGTTCCTTCTTCTTCAAATATAAATATATAAATATATTGATCAAGTCACTCGATGTCTTAGGAGAATGTCATACCTTTAGTAGCAAACTTGAAATCTTGGCCATTGGTTTTGATTTTTGTTTTGGTTTGATTTGGTTCGGTTTTTGTAATTTTAAAAATCCCTCCAGCCCTTGGCTCTGTCTGACCTGATTGCTTTCAGCTGTTTCTGCAACAAAATTGTCCCAGCAGCCAAAACTCTCATTGTTTTCAGTGGCGCCCCCTTCTGAACACTTTTGTTAATAAAAAGCTTTTTTTTTTTTTTTTTTTTGGATATGGTAAATGTGGAACAACAATGAGGTATTTCAAAGAGGTGAAGCACAGATAAATTTCTCTAAGGGTGGGGAGAGGGTTACTCAAAAAGGAACTTGACAAGGCTTTTAAAGATATCGATAATCATTATAACTTAACGTGACTTATTGTTACTCTGCTCTTAACTTGGCAAACACTTGTTGGCTTCCAAGAAAGACTAACATAGTTCTAGATCGTTCTAGCGGCGTTCTAGCACAGGGTCTCATGAGGCAGGGATTCTAGCCACTGGCTGTGCAAGGCATGAGGCCTGTTAGTGATTCTATTTTTTCCTCTGCAGAATGGGCCTTTCTATATTCCAGGTCCTTTCAACCCCCAATAAATAATGCGGTGATTCTCTCAGTGAGTTGTATTTTTGGTTTAAACAGCCAACTGTCTCTTAAAAAGGACTTTTGTTTAAAGTCCTTTAAAAAAAAGTCCTTTTAAAAAAATCTTTTTTTTTTATTTTTTATTTTTTAATCCCATATGTTTACTCTGATCCTGGAACTTTGTCATTTTGACCTCTGCTGATTAAAATATTCTCTCCAAAATGTCAGTTATTTGCAGGTACTTGCACTATAGACATTATTACATATTTTTTAAAAAATCCATTGACGATCCTTAGTGAAAATCTCAGGAATCTGAAAGACTACCATTTGCTATTCATCGAATAGTTACTGTCGCCACTACGTGACAGGGTTTCAGAGAACGTGAGCTCACAAAAGATGTAGCCTTTTTTCCACTTTCTGCTACCATGTTCATTTCTATGTCACTCAGAGGAGCCGTCTTTGTAGAAACATATTATCCAATCTTTTAAAAATCATAAAGCTGAATTTAAATTCTGTCCCTTCATTCCCCACAACGCTTAAAAAGCCAAGCAAATTTTGTTCCATTTTTTAAGAGCCCATAGATGGCATTTTTTAATGTTGCGTTTTTGAGTTTTCATCACTATTTATGTTACTTCTACTTCACAGATAAACAATTGCTAATGACAATGTGAACTTCCTACAAATGTGCAATCAAAATCCCTAGGTACACATTACTGAAGTTCTTCGTTCCCTTTAAACATTATTTCTCTTGATATGCATTCTTGTTTTGTATTGTATTGCATTATAAAGGTTTTTTTTTTTTAACAGACTGCATTTTTTAGAGTTGTTTGGGGATCAAAGTGAAATTCCTTTTCCCCACATACACACAGCCTTCCCCATTATCAACATCCTGTACCACGGTGATAATTTGTCACCCTCACTGACCCTACAATGACACATCATTATCACCCCAAAGTCCACAGTTTACATTAGAGTTCACTCTTGGTGGGGCACCAGGGTGTCTCAGTGGGTTAAGGCTTCTGACTTCGGCTCAGGTCATAATCTCATGGTCCTGGGATCGAGCCCCAGACCAGACTCTCTGCCTGGCAGGGAGCCTGCTTTCCCCCAACCCCTGCTTTCCCCGCCTGCCTCTCTGCCTGCTTTGATGCCTGTCAAATAAATAAATAAAATCTTAAAAAAAACCTTTTCTCATAGAGTTCACTCTTGGCATATTACCTTCTGCATTTTGACAACTGTGTAGCGATATATATCTAAAATATCATACATATCATACAGAACATTTTCACTGGCCTAAAAATCCTCTGTGCTCTGCCTGTTCATCCTACTCCTCTCCTAACTGCTACAAACCGCGGACCTTTATACCATTTGCATAGTTCTGCCTTTTCTAGAAGGTCATATAGTTGGAACCTTGCAACATGAAGCTTTTTCAAATTGACTTCTTTCACTTATTATGACGAATGTTAAATTTGTTCCATGTCTTTTCATTGCTTGATAGCCATTTCTCTTTATCGCTGAATCATATCCCATTGTCTCAATGGACCACAGTTTATCTATCCATTCTCCTCCTAAAGGACATCTTGGTTACTTCCAACTCTTGGCACTTATGGGTAAAGTTGTTACAAATACAGGTTTATATGCAGGTTTCTGTGTACACAAAGTTTTCAGCTCTTTTGGGTGAGTATCAAGGAGCACGATTGCTGGATCATATGGTAAGAATATGTTTAGATTTGTAAGAAACTGCCCAACTGTCTTCCAAAGTGGTAGCACCATTTTGGTGTTCTCACCAGAATGAATGAGAGTTTCGCTTGTTCCTCATCGTCAAAAGCCTTATGTTGTCAGTATTTTGGATTTTAGCCATTCTAATAGATGTGTAGTGATATATCATTGTTTTATTTATTTATTTATTTATTAAAATGATTTTATTTATTTATTTGACAGAGAGAGATCACAAGAAGACAGAGATGCAGGCAGAGAGAGAGAGAGAGAGAGAGAAAGGGAAGCAGGCTCCTGCTGAGCAGAGAGCCCAACGTGGAACTCGATCCCAGGACCCTGAGATCATGACCTGAGCCAAAGGCAGTGGCTTAACCCACTGAGCCACCCAGGCGCCCCTCACTGTTCTTTTAATTTACAATTCCTTAATTATACATGCTGTGGATCATCACAGCATCTTTTCATGTCATTATTGCCATATCTATATCTTCTTCAGTGAGGTGTCTGTTCCAGTCCTTGCCAATTATTCAATCAGGTCGTTCATTTTCTTGTGTTTGAGTTTTAGTATCATATATATATATATATATATATATATATATATATATATTTTAATCATTTTTATTTTTTATAAACATATATTTTTATCCCCAGGGGTACAGGTATGTGAATCGCCAGGTTTACACACTTCACAGCACTCACCATAGCACATACCCTTCCCAAAGTTCATAACTCCACCCCCCTTCTCCCAACCCTCCTCCCCCCGGCAACCCTCAGTTTGTTTTGTGATATTAACAGTCACTTATGGTTTGTCTCCCTCCCAATCCCATCTTGTTTCATTTATTCTTCCCCTAGGCCCTTAACCCCCATGTTGCATCTCCACTTCCTCATATCAGGGACACCATATGATAGTTGTCTTTCTCCGCTTGACTTATTTCGCTAAGCATGATACGCTCTAGTTCCATCCACGTCGTCACAAATGGCAAGATTTCAATTCTTTTGATGGCTGCATAGTATTCCATTCTGTATATATACCACATCTTCTTGATCCATTCATCTGTTGATGGACATCTAGGTTCTTTCCATAGTTTGGCTATTGTGGACATTGCTGCTATAAACATTCGGGTGCACGTGCCCCTTTGGATCCCTACGTTTGTATCTTTAGGGTAAATACCCAGTGGTGCAATTCCTGGGTCATAGGGCAGTTCTATTTTCAACATTTTGAGGAACCTCCATACTGTTTTCGAGTGGTTGCACCAGTCTGCATTCCCACCAACAATGTAGGAGGGTTCCCCTTTCTCCGCATCCTTGCCAGCATCTGTCATTTCCTGACTTGTTCATTTTAGCCATTCTGACTGGTGTGAGGTGGTATCTCACTGTAGTTTTGATCTGTATTTCCTGATGCCGAGTGATGTGGAGCACTTTTTCATGTGTCTGTTGGCCATCTGGATGTCTTCTTTGCAGAAATGTCTGTTCATGTCTTCTGCCCATTTCTTGATTGGATTATTTGTTCTTTGGGTGTTGAGTTTGCTAAGTTCTTTATAAATTTTGGACACTAGCCCTTTATCTGATGTGTCATTTGCAAATATCTTCTCCCATTCTGTCAGTTGTCTTTGGATTTTGTTAACTGTTTCCTTTGCTGTGCAAAAGCCTTTGATCTTGATGAAATCCCAATAGTTCATTTTTGCCCTTGCTTCCCTTGCCTTTGGTGATGTTCCTAGGAAGACGTTGATGTGGCTGAGGTCAAAGAGGTTGCTGCCTGTGTTCTCCTCAAGGATTTGGATGGATTCCTTTCTCACATTGAGGTCATTCATCCATTTTGAGTCTATTTTTGTGTGTGGTGTAAGGAAATGGTCCAATTTCATTTTTCTGCATGTGGCTGTCCAATTTTCGAAACACCATTTATTGAGGAGGCTGTCTTTTTTCCATTGGACATTCTTTCTTGCTTTGTCGAACATTAGTTGACCATAGAGTTGAGGATCTATTTCTGGGCTCTCTATTCAGTTCCATTGATCTATGTATCTGTTTTTGTGCCAGTACCATGCTGTCTTGATGATGACAGCTATGTAATAGAGCTGAAGTCTGGAATTGTGATGCCACCAACTTTGGCTTTCTTTTCCAATATTCCTTTGGCTATTCGATGTCTTTTTTGGTTCCCTATAAACTTTAGGATTATTTGTTCCATTTCTTTGAAGAAAATGGATGGTATTTTGATAGGAATTGCATTAAATGTGTAGATTGTTTTAGGTAGCATAGACATTTTCACAATATTTATTCTTCCCATCCAGGAGCATGGAACATTTTTCCATTTCTTTGTGTCTTCCTCAATTTCTTCATGGCTATGTTATAGTTTTCCGAGTATAGATTCTTACCCTTTATGGTTAGGTTTATTCCTAGGTATCTTATAGTTTTGGGTGCAACTGTAAATGGGATTGATTCCTTAATTTCTCTTTCTTCTGTCTTCTTGTTGTGTAGAGAAATGCAACTGATTTCTGTGCATTGATTTTATAACCTGATACTTTACTAAATTCCTGTACAAGTTCTAGCAGTTTTGGAGTGGAGTCTTTTGGCTTTTCCACATATAGTATCATATCATCTTCAAAGAGCAATAGTTTTTCGTGGACATGGGGAGTTAGAGAGGAGAAGGGAGGTGGGGGAAATTGGAAGGGGAGCTGAACCATGAGAGACTATGGACTCTGAGAAACAATCTGAGGGTTTTGAAGGGGTGGGGGGTTGGGAGGTTGGGTTACCACGTGGTGGGTATTATAGAGGGCACTGCTTGCATGGAGCACTGGGTGTGGGGCAAAAAGAATGAATACTGTTATGCTGAAAATAAATAAAAAATAAATCTTAAAAAGTTAGTTTTTCGTAAACTGCAAAAAAAGAAAAGCACTCCCATTTATAGCGTACACTTTATGGTTCACAAAGCACGTGGCAAGAATAAAAATAATGATGGGCTACCGTTACAATTCATAGAATAGGAGGTACAGGGAAATTGAATGAAAGGAATAACAAAGTAGGTTCATAAGTCAATCTTCCTTGTAAAAAAACTAACCTGAAAGTGCATTTCTGCCACCTCTCCCCTGTTTGATATGATAAAGAATGACCATGATATATGAATTATAGTGCGGGGTTTGAAAAGCATAATAGCTTTATACCAACACTTGAGCTTTTATTTATTTATTTATTTATTTATTTTCTTGCTAACAAGATAGCTCGATTTGATATGCGGTTCCTGACAACCAACCTCAGAAATAATTCCATCTTCAAGAGAAGTCAGAAAGAACCACAAACCAAACCTCAAAATAGATTCAAAGAGAAAATACTCTTTAAAAAATTTCCCTTCCTGCAGCACCCAAGTGGCTCAGTGAGTTAAAGCCTCTGCGTTCGGCTCAGGTCATGATCCTAGGGTCCTGGGATTGAGCCCCATGTCAGGTTCTCTGTTCAGCGGGGAGCCTGCTTCCACATCTCTCTCTGCCTGCTCTCTGCCTACTTGTGATCTGTCTGTCAAATAAATAAATAAAATCTTTAAAAAAAAAATTTCCCTCCCTATCAGAAGCAGACCAAAGACAAGTGTATCCTCCCACTAACAAATTCCCCAGAAAGCTTCATCTAAAAGGTTGTACTTTCTTCATACACCCAGCAGGACCTTCTTCTCTGGGCCTGGTATTTTTTTAAGGGCCTATTCCAGAGAATAAGACACTAAACTACTGAGCGCCATGAGCCTCAGAACCAGGAAAGAGATGATGAGGGGCACAAAGCACGCCTCTGCTCACCAAGAGGATATGTGGACATTTGCTGCTTTTCAGCATTTTTCAAAGCTGAGTTTTTAGCTGGAGGCCACTCCTTTATGATAAATTGCTGATACCATATAGTAAAAGCTATTATATGATCTTTTACAAACCATTTCCTATCTCTGCATTCTCATGTGCCAAGACAGACACGGATTATTTAAAACCCTGACGAGAGTGCTATTGCATTTAAATTGCCTGTAACCTTCGTGTAATAGATTTATGATTGATGATAGATTTAGTTAAAATATAACTATTTAAAATATTTACTCTCAGTAAACAATTTCAACCTATGCTCATTTAAGTAACTTGGTGCATAATCCCTTTTCTATTAAACCATAGTGCAAGGACCAATGCCATGTATCTGAGAGAACCCCAAGCTATTTTTCTAGAATGGCCGTATGTGTATATATCAGGCGTCCTGTTTTCACTCCCTTTGTGGAGCACCTACCCTGGAGGTCATGTAATAACCAATGACCAAAAAACAAACAAAAAACCCAAACACCTAGGTCGAAGTTATTCGCGTGTGCCATCATGCAACAGCGGACCCTGCCTGGAGACGAGGAGACTGCTCAAACAGATCCTGGGCAGGCATCTCAGCCCAGGCCTGTGCTGGGGAAGCTGGTTCCCAACTTCGGGCGCAATCAGAAAGCCAGGAATTGACCCCAGAGTGCAGCCGGGGTTTAGGGCTGATGATCTTTTCGCAGCCAGGCCGGTTGCTCGGACAGGGGGGGCCGGGGTGGCGCAGAGAAGGGTTTTGCTAATTGCCGAAGAAGGAAGTGAGCTGGCGGAGGATGTGGGGGAGAGTCTGGGAGGAGGTGGAGGGGCTGGCGGAGGAGGGGTGCGCAGCGCCCCAGTGCTGTGCTGCCACCCATTCGGGACTGCAGGACCCGCCCAACTCACAGTCCCTGCGCTCTGGCGCTCCAGCCCAGCCCCGGAGCCCGCGCCTCCCACTCAGGGGGCCGGCTGCGCCTCCCCTCCCCATGGCTTCTCAGGACCACCCTCTGCATGCAGGTAAAGTGACACTGCGCCGCGCCCTCACCTGGAGCAGGAAGCGCGGGCCTCGAGCTCGCGGGTGTGTCGGGGCCCAGCCTCCTGCGACCCCCGGGGCACTGGGACCACCCCGGACGCCGGGCCGCACCGGGTCCGCACGGGGTTGGGCCAGGAACAGCGCGGGGAACAGCACCGCGCGAGGTGCCCCCCGCCAGCGGGCGCGCTAGCCCCCATCCTTCGGCACCCCCACGCGCGCATGCGGAGGACCCCCTTCCCTGGTCCCGCGCCCTGGCCCCGCCGCTTTTGCTCTGGACATGGGATCCCAGGTGGAAACTAGTCCCTCAGACCTCCCTGGCAGCAAGGAGCACAGAGAGGATTCTCCTCCCTGGCTCTTCCTCTCTCCCCACTCACATGCCTTCTTGCGTCCCTTTCCTCTCCTCATTTTCACTATTATTAAATGGTTTTGTTCTGCACGTTGACCTGCACAGCTAATTCATGAACGAATATACCTTAGAGCCGGGATTTAGCAAGTCCGCAATAAGAAGCAAGGCGGCCTTAGAGCCAGGATTTAGAGAGTCCGCAATAAGAATCGGGGCGGCCTTAGAGCTGGGATTTTACAAGTCTGCAATAAGAAGCGGGGCGGCCTTAGAGCCGGAATTTAGCGGTGAGTCTTTAATGTCCGCGTCTGTTGTCTGTTGTCTGTGTGTTCATAATGGGATCTGAAGTATCTAAAGTGAGGTTGGAAGGGTCTTTAGAAGACCTGCTGAAAGCCAATGGAACTCCACTAAAAGCAAAAACTGCTCGGGCCTTTTTGAATACAGTGGAAAAGGCGGCTCCATGGTTCCTAGATGAAAGCTTGCTAAACATACCTCAATGGGACCATTTAGGGGAGGATTTGAAGAAACAGGGTGCTTTAACTCTTCGCCTCAAATTTAACATAACAAAAGCACAGGCACGGGACATAGTAGTCTCCTACAGAAATTGTGTGATCTTACTACCTGCATCGTCCTTGGGGGTTAATCCTAAGGGTTTGTTACCTAATCATATATGGCATATGGATGTCACACATGTTTCAGAATTTGGAAAGTTAAGATATTGCTGTCTTTCCCAGTGCTGGAATGTCACGGCCTTCAAGCTGGCTGTATTATGTGTATCCCTACCCATGTTCCTATCCCAGTTTCCATTCCAGAGGACAAGTTACCGGTGGTGCTATCCAGAAAGAAGAGAGATTTTGGTATCATAGCCGCCGTTGTGACAGCCTTGGCTATATGTACAGCAGCTGCCACAGCAGCAGCAGTCTCGCTTGCTACAATTATACCCACTGCGGAAGCTGTGAACACCTTGCAGAAGGAACGGCAGCTGCCCTTCAAACACAGACTCAGATCAATACACATCTGCAAGCAGGAATCCTTATAGTCAATCAGAGAGTGGATTTGGTTCAAGAACAAGTGGACATATGGGGGGCCCTATTGGGACTGGGATGTATAGTACCCTTCCCGGCAATTTGTGTAACTCCCATAGCCTATACTAATATGAGTGACTTACAGAATGTCTCCCGACCGCTCTCCCAATACTTGCGGGGGGAATTAGTCCGCAGAATTCCAAAACTATATTCAGCACCTGCTACTAGGCATAATAAGGATAAATAATACCAGAGGTGGGCTTCCAACCCTCCCAGAGATAATCAAAACATTGCAAGATGTGTTAACCTTTACGAAACAATGGGCTAGTGTAATTGGTCTGATGACAATCCTCGTAGTGGGCTTGATTCTGCTAGTAAGGAAACTGCAAATTTGGAGGCAACAGGAACATAGGCAACAGCAAGCCATGGTGCAGGCCTTGTTAGCCATCGAGGTTGGAACATCCCCCCAAGTGTGGCTAAGTATGCTGGATCGGTAGTCAACGACGGGTAAGATTGTTGGGGGAAATATACCAACCTAAGACAGGACGCAGATCATTGATATCTGACGTCTGATGACGGATAAGGATATTCCCCGCCACTGACAACCTAAGACAGGCACGATCCCTGCCATAAAAGAAAAAAGGGGGAGATGTCGGAGGCAGGCCCCTGGCCAGGGCGGCTTCCGCCATGAAAAGATGGCACCTGGCTAGTTGCCAGGTTAGGATTGCCTCGTGAGACTAAGCGGAACGCCCAAAGAGGAAGTAAACAGCATTGGTTGCTAGCCTAGTTGTTCGTTTGGGTGCACAGCCTGATTCGCTTCCTCCTGTACCCTGCTCACTGATTGGTCATGTAAGCCTATATAAGTGTGTAGACTTGCGGAATTAGAGAGAAGATGCATCAGAACCAGGGTTCTTGTCGTCCTTGCGGGGCAAGCGCGATAGGATCCAATTAAGGGGGACAAGTGTAAGGTTTGCCTGGTCCCCTAAAAATTAATGGCACTAGAGAAGATGAGCTTTGGGAACTATAGCTTAATGGATACAACGTGTAAAAAGCTTCAGTGAGTAATGGTGGGAAGAGGCCATGAGGGCAGCAAAGACAGTCTTAGATGATGTTATTAATAGCACTATAGGCTCTAGATTTCCTGTGGTGGTGTTCTTGGCAAGACCAGCCCGGCCAAAGTGGATACTCACAACCTGGAACGGAGGGTCTTGGAGATCCCAGCACGTGAGGTATGATGAGAGGATAAAATGATAGGAGGTGTCCTTTGGAAGGACTGTCTCCTTGACTTTAAAAGGGAGAATCCAAATCTGTAGGTTAAATCTTTTTGGCTACAAAGAGGGCCAAGGCCTCCTAAGGTCAAGGTCTCCTTGTCACTTGCAAAGATGTTGAAGAACATATTCAGACATTTCAAAGATGTCCTCATGTCCATCTGTTCCCACTCTGGAATTCTATCAATAAGGTGAGAGTTCCTCTAGTTGAAAAAGAGATCTAAAATGACTTCCCTTTCTCATGTAATTTCTGTAACCTCCAGGACACACCCACCTCCCCCTTCCAGCTCTGTAATGAAGCCACAGCTAGTGCCAATTTGTGGAACTCGTTAAAGGCTATTTTCTCTTATATACCACTGGACCAAGTTCCCATGCTCCCTCACCTGATTTCCTGCACTCACCTCCCACCTGGTGTGTTCACACCTGCAAGTGCCTTTTACCAACCCCTTTGCCAAAAGGCAGCCAGAGTGACCTTTCAAAGACCTATCAGTTCCTGGCATTTGTCTCCATAGAAGTCTGTACTGATCTTCTAACAAATTCTCAGTCCTCCAAAGGCATTCATAATCCTCCCATCAGTCTCTTCCTACCCCTCCAACTGACTGATGCCTGTTCTGCCCCATCTCTCTGCCCTTCAACCACACTACCTCCCTCTTCCTGTGGAGACCCCTCATGGCGCCTGCCTCCAAGCACAGGTGATTCCCATTGATGGGAAGACCCTCTTCCTCTCCCCCATCTCCCCACTCCAGTTACTCCCACTTATTCGTGAGCTCACAAGCCCCATGGTACACACTCTCCATGCAGCCTGCACTCTCTTTTCTAGCACTGGCCTCCGTTTCTAGCTGTGGTTGTGTCATGGATGTCCCTCCCCAGCCAGCCTCCAAGCTCTCCTTCCCTTTAGCTCCAACACCTGACACAGTGCCTGGCATGTAGTAAGCCCTGGCTAGCTTCTAAGAGCCTCACTGAGGGACTGAAAGCATTTTAAAAATGTCACCACGTAGGCTCCAAACTGTAGGCAGAAAAAGCTTTGCCTGGATTGACATTTTAGAGACGTATTCGTCAAGTTGGATGTGTTAACTGATTTTACCTTGTAAAATTAAAAAAAAAAAAAAGGACCTCTGTATCGCTTCGCATTTAACGAAGGCACTTATATTCTATTAGACCACGTTATGAGCTTAATGGAAGGAGACAAGATGTTTTCGCTAAGAAAATGTATAAGACTGTTGAGGTCAAGTGGGAGGAAACAGTCCGTTTGTTGGAGCATTGCTATCTTACTCTATCACAGCCACTCATAAAAATCTGACATGGGGTGAGTCAGTATTGTCTGTCGGAGATGAGTTAGATCTGGCTCATGTTCCTACAGACATGAAAGCCAGGAACGAAGAAGGAGGTTTTGAAAGCCTGGGTTGAGGAGGTGGTGTGGTTCACTGCGATGAGCTAAGTGCCCAGGGCCACCGGCAGACATGCGGGCCTGTGTCCTTCCTTTGTTCTGGGGTCCCTCTTGCACCATGTGGTGAGGCTGGTGGCTGGGAGCAGCTCAGGACAGGACCAGGTGGCATCTTACCTCTCCCACCCTCCTGTGGGCTCCAGTGGGCTCCAATAGGTCCCAGGGGACAGCCTGCCTTCCTTGCAAAGCCCAGTAGCACTGGGAGCAGAAACTTGGACCAAAGAGTGAGCACCCTGTTTGACAAGCTGGACCAGCCACCTCTTCTTCAGATGTAGGGGGAGCCCTGGCATGCTGACTCCTCCCTTCTCCCTTTCCCCTTTCCTCTCTTCCTCCCACTTCCCTTCCTCTCTCTCCTTCCCTGGTGGTGCCCTTTCCCAATGCCCACTTCATCCCTTTTCCTTTCTACATGCCTGTCTTCTAGAGGTTCTTCTCTTTCCTCCCCATTACTTCCCTTCCTCTGAATCTCCTCTTTGGTCCCTTTGTCCCCACTCTCTGCTCCTCCTCCCCTTCCCTGGCCCCTGTTCAGCTCCATCCCGACTGCAGGCAGAGCTGGACTAACATGCTCACTTGCTAGCTCAGCCACCCTCCAGAGAAGTCACTCTTAGGTGGCCACCTTCCTGACCCCCTGGTCCCTTCTCCACTTGTTCAGATATTGCTCTGAAGTCTGAGGAGGACAGAGCGGGGCTGCCACAGAAGCAGGCCAGAGGAGAAACCAAACCATGTGTCCACAGTGTCCCCCAGCACTGCTGCTCTGAGTGCTTTCGGAGTCCTCAACAGGGTTAGGATTTAGGGGCTTCTTCAGAACCGGGAGTGAAAACAACCATAGGTCAAAAGAAAAGCTATGGCCCCCACACAAAAATAATAATCACAAATGAAATCTATGTTAACTCTGAAGTCCCAAAGTCGAAGAATTGCCTTGAATCTGTCACTCAAAAGCACCCAAGGCCTCACTCTCTGGGTTCTGGGTGCCCTGGGAATGGCAGGAGGCTCTGACACGCGCGTGGGGGTGCCGAAGGATGGGGGCTAGCCCGCCTGCTGTCGGGGGGGGCGGGTACCTGGTGCGGTGCTGTCCCTGGCTCGACCCCTTGCAGGCAGGGTGTGGCGCGGCGTCCAGGGTGGTCCCGGTGCCCTGGGGTTCTCGGGAGGCTGGGCCCCGACACCCTACCCCCCCCACCCTACCCCCCCTCCCCCCTGCTCGAGGCACGCGTTTTCTGCTCCAGGTGAGGGCGCGGCCTCGGGGGGCTAGGCTGGAGCGCTGAAGCGCACGGGCAGGGATTACCATGGGTCCTGCAGTCCGGAATGGGAAACAGCACTGCACCCTGGCGCTGAGCGCCCTTCATCCGCCAGCCCCTCCACTTCCTCCCAAACTCTCTGCCGCGTCCTCTCCGAGCTCACTTCCCGCCTCTGCAGTTAGCAAAGTCCGTACTCCGGGCCGCCCCCGACCCGCCCCCGAACCACTCCCTCCTGAGTCCTCCAAGAGCTCAATTCCCGCTTTGGAAATTAGTAAAGCCCCTCTCTGCGCCGCCCCCGCCCCACTCCCTCCTGAGGCCCGGGCCCAGGCTGGGGTGCGGGGCAAAGCCCAGGTGGGCTGCGAGCTTTGGCAGCGCTGGCGCTGGACAGTCTCCTAGCCTGGCTCCCTGAGCGGGTGTCCGCGCGCGGCCTGGCTGCGAAAAGATCATCAGTCCTAAATGCCGGCTGCACTCTTGGGTCAGTTTGCTGACTTACTAATTGCGCCCAAAGCCAGGAACCAGCTTCCCCAGCACAGGCCTGGGTTGAGATGCCTGCCCAGGATCTGTTTGAGCAGTGTACTCATCTCCAGGCATGGATGGCACTTCGACCTGGACCTTTGGGTTTTTTTATTGTTTTTTGGTCATTGGTTATTACATGACCTCCAGGGTAGGTGCTCCACAAAGGGAGTGAAAACAGGACACCTGATATATACGCATACGGCCATTCTAGAAAAATAGCTTGGGGTTCTCTCAGATACATGGCATTGGTCCTTGCACTATGGTTTAATAGAAAAGGGATTATGCACCAAGTTACTTAAATGAGCATAGGTTGAAATTGTTTACTGAGAGTAAATATTTTAAATAGTTATATTTTAACTAAATCTATCATCAATCATAAATCTATTACACGAGGTTACAGGCAATTTAAATGCAAGAGAACTCTCTTCAGGGTTTTAAATAATCCGTGTCTGTCTTGGCACTTGAGAATGCAAAGATAGGAAATGGTTTGTAAAAGATCATATAATAGCTTTTACTATATGGTATCAGCAATTTATCATAAAGGAGTGGCCTCCAGCTAAAAACTCAGCTTTGAAAAAATGCTGAAAAGCAGCAAACGTTTCCATACCCTCTTGTTGACCAGAGGCATGCTTTGTGCCCCTCATCATCTCTTTCGTGGTTCTGAGGCCCATGGCGCTCAGTAGTTTAGTGTCTTATTCTCTGGAATAGGCCACTGAAGAAATACCAGGCCCAGAGAAGAAGGTCCTGCTGGGTGTCTGAAGAAAGTACAATCTTTTAGATGAAGCTTTCTGGGGAGTTTGTTAGTGGTTTGGTCTGCTTCTGATAGGAAGGGAAATTTTTTTAAAGATTTTATTTATTTATTTATTTGACAGACAGATCACAAGTAGGCAGAGAGCAGGCAGAGAGAGAGAGAGAGAGAGAGAGAGGTGGAAGCAGGCTCCCCACTGAACAGAGATCCAGACATGGGGCTCAATCCCAGGACCCTAGGATCATGACCTGAGCCAAACGCAGAGGTTTAACTCACTGAGTCACACCAGTGCCTCAGGAAGGGAAATTTTTTAAAGAGTATCTTCTCTTTGAATCTATTTTGAGGTTTGGTTTGTGGTTCTTTCTGACTTCTCTTGAAGATGGAATTTTTCCTGAGGTTGGTTGTCAGGAACCGCATATCAAATCGAGCTATCTTGTTAGCAATAAATAAATAAATAAATAAAAGCTCAAATGTTGGTATAAAGCTATTATGCTTTTCAAAACCCCGAACTATAATTCATGTATCGTGCTCATTCTTTATCATATCACACAGGAGAGAGGTGGCAGAAACGCACATTCAGGTTAATTTTTTTACAAGGAAGATTGACTTATGAACCTACTTTGTTATTCCCTTTCATTCAATTTCCCTGTACCTCCTTTTCTATGAAGTGTAACAGTAACCCATCATTATATTTATTCTTGCCACGTGCTTTGTGAACCATGAAGTGTACGCTCTAAATGGGAGAGCTTTTCTTTTTTTTGTAGTTTACAAAAAACTAATATTTTTTAATTTATATTTTATTTATTTTCAGCATAACAGTATTCAATCTTTTTGCACCACACCCAGTGCTCCATGCAAGCAGTGCCCTCTATAATACCCACCACCTGGTACCCCAACCTCGCAACCCCCCGCCCCTTCAAAACCCTCAGTTTGTTTCTCAGAGTCCATAGTCTCTCATGGTTCAGCTCCCCTTCCAATTTCCCCCACCTCCCTTCTCGTCTCTAACTCCCCATGTCCATGAAAAACTAATTTAAAAACATTCATCCACCAGAGTACCCAAAGGGCTCCCATATAAACTATCTGTCGTTACATTATGTCCCGATGTGGAGCTCGATCCCAGGATCCTGAGATCATGACCTGAACTGAAGGCAGAGGCTTTAACCCACTGAGCCACCAGCCCCAATGTATTCTCTTCAGTACCAGAATTTGTAACCAATTGACAGATGAAAAAGGAGGCAGTCAAGTGAAAAACAATAGGTCTTAGACCTGCAAGAAATTCGAATTAGATGAATTCAGCTACTCAGGCACTGTTTCACATTTTCAGATCTCTGCAGAAAAGGTGTTAACCTTTTTAAAGCATGTAAAAGAGAAGACTATAACACATAATGTGTGTAAGCATGTAAATATCAAAATATATCCCATTAGTTGCTAAGACACACAGGGCCTATTTTTTCTCTCAAATTCATGAATATGTAGGAGCAATAAGTGAGAAATGAATGTATACTCTTCACTTTGAAGTCTTTTAGAAATCTAAAATATGACTTTCTATGGTTTGTCTCTCCATATTCCTTTATTGCCAGTTTGAACAAATCCACATGCTTTGATTCAAAGGTTATAAATACCTCTTATTTGGAAAAATGATGTTTATTTTTGTTCTCTCACCCTTAGCAGGTGGTTTCATTTTAGCACACTTCAGAGTTATAATTTCATGCTTATTAAAAACATCTATTATGATCTACATAGATGAATGAAACTTTTATTTTATTAAATTATTTGACAAAAAACCTGTTATTTTTAAAAATGTATTTCCTTTGAAGGGTTATTTTAGAGCGTTCAGAGAGGATCTAGGAGTGTGGTATTATGCAGTTTTTAAGTAGGTATGAAATGGTTATTTATAGGATTGTTTCTTTAAGGCTTATGTATATTGTCCATTCTTTGCTATAAAATATTTTGAAAGTAAATTTAAGGTATGTTTTACATAGTTTACTTTTTGGAAAAAATTATTGTAATGAATTTTGAAATTCAGTATACACTCAACATTAATTTATTCTGAAATTTACCAGTTGTCTACTGAACCTATTATATGGCAGATATTACTTCAGACTACACTGGTAAATGAAATACTTGGCTTTGTAGAACTTTTATTTTAATGGGTGAGACAATTAAAAGCTATAAACCTTAGTAAAAATTGCATAGTGCATTCAAAAAGGATGAGTACAATGGGGAAAAAGAAAAATTCGATCAGGGTGAGAAAAATCAAGGTTGCTAGGCAGGGGATGGGGAGTTAAAATTTTTAATAGGAAGATCAGGGTAGTTTCAATGAAGCTGACAATTGAACAAATGTATGGAAAGGTGATGAATTTGCCCAGAACCATTCAGCAATAAGGTCACTCCAGACAAAGGAATTGGCTATCTTGAAGGCCATAAGGTTGGATCATGCCTGGCATATCTGAGGAATAGCAAGGAGGCCACTGTGAGTGACTGAAGAGTAGCAGGGAAAGAGGTCACAGAGGTTAAATGAGTGGCTAGATCATGTAAAAGCTTAGAAGTCATTGTAAAACTCTGGCTTTTATATTTGGAAACTTACTGTGTGATAGATTTTCTGCTAATAACTGAGAGTTCAGATATCCATAAAATTTCAAGGATTCTTGTTCTAGTAAGACAGAATAAAGATAAAGAGTTCATATTTTCACATGGTGTAACAAATGCTCAGAGATCCAAGTGTAGGAAGCTAAGGGAGCACAGAAGAAGGCACTAAAATCTCACCAATATATTTGATGACTGTGACTATATATAAATTTGTATTTTCTAGATTTTTTATAGTCATGGAATCACACAGTATATACTATTCATTGCCTGGCTTTTCTTTTCTCAGCATCATTACTTTGAGAATCTCCAATTGTAAATAGTTCATTTTGATGTTGAATAGTAATCTCTTTAATGAATAGATCATAATTTGTCTTTGCTCTATTGATGGACATTTATGAACATTTCCACTGTTTTCAATTCTCAAAAATAAAGCTGATATGAAATTCATATAAAAGTCCTTGTATGAACATAGGGTTTGTTTCTCTTGGTGAAATGCCTAGAAGTAAAATGGCTATCTGTGTAACTGCAACATATTTTGCATTTAAAAAAATTTTCAAACTATTTTCCAAAGTGGTTGTATCATGATATATGCCAACAAGAGTTTAGATTTTTTGTTGCTTCTCAATCTAGCTCAGACCAAGTACAATTAGCCTTTATAATTTTAGCCATTCTAATAGATATGTAATCATGTCTCATTATGATTTTAATTTGTATTTCTTTAATGTCTAAATGTTGAGAAATTTGTCATGTGCTTATAAGCCATCCATATACTTTTGGTGACATGTCTCTTCCATTATTTCCTTCACATGTAAAATTGGATACTCTGTTTGGTTATTAGTAAGGTTTTTAATTTTTATTCATTTTTAAATAATCAGAGTAGATGTCCATTATTAGATATATAATTTGCAAATCCCTTCTCCATCTTTATGGTTTCTCAATGGAGCTTTGATAGCTGTGTCTTTCAAGAAATATGCTACTTCTTTCCTGGTACACGGAGGTATGACTAGAACATTCTCAATGTTGACCTTTGCAAAGAAAATCATGGCTTAAGATATATGTAGTCTGCAGTTGTTGGGAGTGTTCACCATCCTTGCCTCTAACTCATCTCTCACTGCCCACACATTCAGATATAGGGGAATATTGATTGACAAAATATTAATTGCCAAATAACACTAGTTGGAGAATAAGAAAAATGCAGGCACCTGATTATATAATATAACTTAAATAAAATATGTTTTTATAAGTGCTATTGGAAGTAAATTCCTCAATATGTTAATCATACAGAATGATGGAATCCTAGATTTTTTTTCTTGTATTTACTAAGAAAATGATCATGCCTCAAGTATATTAAAATGGAATAGGGAAAATTAAAAATTGTTTTAAGTTGATTTGCGTGTGTTGTGCGTATGTGAGAGAGAAAGTGAGAGAGAAACAGAAAGAGAGAAAAAGAGAAAGGGAAAGACAGAGAGGTGGCTGCAGTGAATTGATGAGTAGCAGGGTAGATTTAAAAGTTTTGTCTTTGGCTTTCTACATTTCCTTTTCCTTAGGTTCAAGAGAACAATCAGTAATATCTCAGATGCCTGCTGGTAACATCAGCAGAAAGAGTTAGAGTTTCCCAGAAAATTAAAGATGAGATATAGTTTTCCTGACATAAGAAAAGTCATTTTTTCCCCAGCTATTTTCAATGATCTATACCCCACCTGTGTACTTGCCCAAGCACACTTCTTCCAAATCTTCCTGGGAGGTTCTTACAAAGAAATGCAAAAACCTCACTCGTTAAGGATTTTGAGGGAACAAGGCAATGGGAAAACTAACAGTCACCACCAGACCAGGAAATAGCCTAAGCTATTGAGACAATAAATCAGTGGTAAAACTCCTAGTGCTATTTCAAAAGTAATCAAGGCCTTGCATTCCTTGTCCCAGAAAATGAGCCCAAGACCCCATCTAGTTTATATCTGCTCTTGAAGCCTGCAGAGTCCCTTTCCCTTGTCCAACAGTTACCTCTGCTTTATTCTAATGTTGGAGTTTCTGCCCTCGGTGGAATACAAGCTTCATTCAGGTGAACATGCAATACATATTGCACAAATACATATGTGGATGTGCATGCATCCACAACCTTATGACCAACCATACACGGGATAATAAAACTCTCCCTTCTGAGTATTCATCTTAAATACTAAATAAAAATCTCTCTCCTGTTCAAACAGTCAAGGCTTTGGAACTTATTCCCTGTGATCTCCTTGTATGTTGTAAACAAAGATTCCTTTGTTTGACAACTCCACCTGTTTCTGTGATTCACCAAAGACTGACCTCAGTTAGTTCAGTTACTGCAATGTAATATCAAGCATATCTAGTTAGTTGATCATTTTGTTCAAGTCTTACATATATTACCAATGTGATGACCATTTGTCTATATAATCTTAAATTAAGGGTGTTGAAATTTTTTTCCATTTCTCTTCCAAGGTAGAAGTTATGATTTTTGTTCTTAGTTTTTCCCTATATATCCCCAAATCTGTTATTAAGTATTAAAAGTCAAGAATTATTATACTCCCTGATGAATTCATCCTTTTACTCTTCTGTAATTTTGACTTGATCTTTATGTCTGATAATGAAATTTGCTTTAAAATCACTTTTCATTATCTTGATATAACCACCAACGTTATAGTGTGATTAGAGTTAATATAGCATATTTTTTCCTTTACTTTTTAAAGCACTTCTATATTTAATCCTGACAAAGAAACAAAACAGCTTTTTAACTCTGGAAGCATCTTTCTAAATTATCTTTTTTTTTTTAATGAAGCAGTAGCAATTTTTGTTAAGGGACCTAAACTGAAAGTAGGTCTAGAAACTTATTTATTTATTTATTTATTTAGTAAAAGATTTTATTTTGTTTATTGACTGCGAGAGAAAGAGAGAGAGAAAGAGAGAGAGAGAGAAGAAGCACACAAGCAGGGGAAATCACGTGCAAAGGGAGAGGAAGAAGCAAGCTCCTTGGGGTGCAAGTAGTCCCATGCAGGGCTGGATCCCTGTACACTGGAATCATGACCTCAGCCAAAGGCAAACATCTGCTTAAACAACTGAGTCATCCAGGCACCCCTACAAAATTAAAAAAAAAAAAAGACCTTTTAAAAACATTTTGTTTCTTTCTTGTTTTTTTTTTTTTAATATTTTATTTATTTGACAGACAGAGAGACAGGAAGAGGAACTATAAGCAGGGCAGAGGGAAAAGGAGAAGCAGGTTTCCCACTGAGCAGAGAGCCTGATGTGGGGCTCCATCCCAGGACCCTGGAATCATGACCTGAAAAGAAGGGACACTTCTTGGAGGAAGCCACCCAGACACCTCTTTTCTTTGTTTTTAATATATGGCAACTGATGCTTCCCAGCCACGAGGAGCATATTACCCATTGATTAAATCTTTGATAACAACCTATTTAAAAAGGTGTGTAAATATATACTTACTCAGATTTATATAAGTTGTGTTTTCTTCATAGTTTGGGGCTGGACCCCATGGTCACAACACTGCTTCCAGTCTTTGCCTTCCCATCTTTTGATACCAGGTATTTGGTCAGCAAAGCAAATTAGTATCAAAATTAATAAGCCCTTGGCACCATATCTCTGGAGCAGGGCTTGCTCTTTGCCAAGGCCCAGAGCAGTTGACCTCCCCTCGCTAGTGCTATAGCCCCAAGGACTAGGTCCCTGCCACCAGAACTCAGTCTTACATGTTATGCTAAGCAGACAAAACCAAAACAGGAAAGCTCCGACAGCTTTCACTGGCATGCCTCATCTCCCACTCCCTCGACGTCCAGGCAGTACCAGATGACAGGGAGGGGTCTTGGTCCAACATATGGGAGGGAAGGAAGTAGTAGCCACGAGCAAGTACCTGCCTCTCTGTTTCTTTTCTTCATGAGCAGGTTGTAAGGAGGAGGAAGAGGAAGGGGAAGAGAGGTGAACTTCAAGGGGTGAAGGCCTCAGGTAGGCAGCTGGCTCCTGCCAGTAGGAAAGGGACAAGGCAGTGAGTCTTGCAGGGAGGGTGGGGGGTAAGGGTTACAGCTTATGACGGAATCTGGACAGGAGTAATAGGGATACTAGTCATTTGAGTCCACCATTGGCAAGCTGGGCTGGGTGTCAGGGCACATAGGCCTCCCTGGGCAACGGCACATGAGAGAAGGTGGAATTCTTCTCTGAGGAGCAGGTGGAGCTTTGGGTGTTGGGAAAGCATAGACAGTATTGTTCCAGGGCCAAGGACAGGTCCGGGTACTCCTGGTTGGAGGTCAAGGCCACAGTATGATCCAGGTCTTCTACCAGCAGCTTGAAGGTACCACATGCCAGCCACCCCTCATTATTGTGTATAACTCTCTGGTGCACTTATTGGCTTATCCATCAAATGACTCCTGCAGCAGCTTGAAAACCACCTCCACAGGCACTCCAGGATATGGGAGGCTTCCAGAGTGAAAATTTTGCACAGGATCACCCCAAAAAGACCAGAAGTCACTCTGGTGGATGTAGATCTGGTCAAACATGGCCTTAGGGACCATCCACTTCACAGGCAGTCCACTGTTGGTTGTCTTTTTATAGTAACTGATGTGGTTGATATCTCTGGCAAGGCTGAAGTCTGAGATCTTCATCATGTTGTCCTTTGTCACCAGCACTTCCCTGGTGGCCAGGTCTTGGTGTATGCACTTCTTGGAGGCAAGGTACTCCATGCCTCAGGCTACCTGGTAGGCACAGGATACCAGGTCCTTGGAGGAGAGTTGCTCTGCTGCATTGTGGCTGATATTGTAACAGTACTCCAGGTCAGGAGGCCTCTGGGCCTGCAGGTACTCCTGTATGTTGTCTTTGGATGCATATTCCATGATAGTGTACGAAGGACCATCCTGTGTGCAGGACCCAGCAGGTTGATGGTGTCCTTGTGCTGTCCAATCATCTTCATCATCTCCATTTCTGAGATTAGGTTTTGACAGGTCTTTCTCTGTTGCATCTGACTTCAACATCTTCACAGACACTTTAGTCAAATGGTTGGATTTGTCTTTGTCCAGCCCAATGGCCTCCTCCAACACCACCTGCCCAAAGTAGGCCTGTCTTAGGGGTCTGCCTAAACTGCCTACAACCAGCCTGCCTCAAGGCAGTTATGAACTCTAGATTATCCTCAAAAACATTAAACCACAAGCTAAAAATTCTCTTCACTAGGTCTCTGTCGCAGGTCTAATTTTCTTATCTTTCATCATTTATCTTTTTCCTAATTCTTATTTTCAATATAGTTTATTTTTGCTTCCAGGTGTTTCCCCGGGTTTCTGTATGCTGTTTCATAGGGAAGAATTATCCTGTCATAAAATTATTTCTTGAGTATTCATTACATCTCTCAGTTAAAAATGGGTTCTTTTATGGTATTGATTCATTTGAGTTTTCTCAAAATGGGAAGAATTTTCAAAATGGTGTTTTCCTCAAGGTTCAGAGTATGTCTTAGCCTCATCTTTACTCTTTTTGAAATTCACTTTTCAAATTCTTGTCCCTCTTTTTATCTTTTTAAATTAAAATGTTTTCTTTTTACTATTTTTTTTATTTGAGTGTAGTTGATATTCAGTGTTACATTGGTTTCAGGTTTTCAATATCTCCATACATTATTCTATGATCACTACAAATATAGCCACCATCTGTAACCATATAACACCATTATAATATCATTGACTATATTCTCTACACTGTCCCATATCTCTTTTTAAAATCTCTGATTTTTATGTTTTCTGTTATTCCAATTTTCGACCATCATTTTACTTGGTTACTTTAATAAAATATGCCTGAAAACACTATTTGCTGAAAACCATAGCATTTGATTTATAGTAGTCTTCTTCTTCTTCTTCTTCTTTTTAATTAACATATAATGTATTATTAGCCCCAGGGGTATAGGTCTGTGAATCGCCAAGTTTACACACTTCACAGCACTCACCACAGCACATAACCTCCCCAATGTTCATAACCCCACCACCCTCTCCCTACCCTCCTCACCCCCCGGCAACTCTCAGTTTGTTTTGTGAGATTAAGAGTCTCTTATGGTTTGTCTCCCTTCCGATCCCATCTTGTTTCATGTACTCTTTTCCTGTCACCCAAACCCCCCACATTGCACCTCCATTTCCTCATATCAGGGAGATCATATGATAGTGTCTTTCTCTGGTTGACTTATTTTGCTAAGCATAATACCCTCCAGTTCCATCCATGTCAATGCATATGGCAAGATTTCATTTCTTTTGATGGCTGAATAGTATTCCATTGTATATATATATATACACCATTCTTTTGTTGATGGACATCTAGGTTCTTTCCATAGTTTGGCTATTGTGGACATTACTGCTATAAACATTTGGTGCATGTGCCCCTTTGGATCATATAGCAGTCTTCTTTACCTCTATCAGAACCCCAGGAAGCTTTATTTATTTATTTACTCACATAAACAGATGATCCAACACAACGTTTTTTGATGTTCAAATGTATTATAATGTCTTACCGCTTAACACTATGCTTACTGCTCTCTTTCACTGTCTGACTAAATCCTCATCATTACTATGCCATTTAATCAGAAAGAACCTTTGAACTCAGAGTTCCCTCCATATCAGGGAATGAAGACTCCACCCTTCTGTTTGTGCAGGTAAAATAAATGTTGATATTGTCAACATTGCACATACCCCATCCTGTTCACCAGAATATTCACCATCAAAATATATACAAAATGAAAACCATACCTCACCACTTCTATTACCACCCAGCATGCTAAAAACACCATCATATGTTCCTGAATTATTGACTTGATTGATAACCCCACTTCCAAACATACTGCACTCCTTTCTCCCTGCAAATTTATTTTGGTACAGCAATTTAACCTAAAAATCAAGTCAGATGATTTTATTCTGCTGTTGAAAGTCTTTTGGTATCTTCTCCTTTCATATTAAATAAAAACTGAAGGCGTTTCAATGTACTAGAAGGTCATACATCAATACGTTCTTCCTCTCTCCACCACTATGAACTCCTCATTGGCCTCCTTGCTTTTACTCAAAAGTAACAGACAAGCTGTTCACACAAAGTCTATATACTTACTTGCTCTGCCTAGAGCAATCTTTTCCTTTAATATTTGTATAACACTCTCCTTCACTTCCTGGGTCTTTGTGCAAATAACATCTCATAAATGAGATATAACCACCCAACACAAAATAAAATTAACTTTCATCCCAGCATTCTCCAATGGCTTTTACCTTTCTTGTATTTCTTTGTAACACTTATCACCATCAACCATCAATCATTATTCTATTACTGGTTTATTTTCTTATTTGAGACAGAGAGAGAGAGAATTGGGAGGGTGTTCAGAGGAAGAAGAAAACACCCCACTGCCTAGAAAGCCTGCTGGGGAGTTACATCCCAGGAACCTGAGATCATGACCCAAGCCAAAGGCAGTCACTCAATGGACTGAGCCACCGAGGTGCCCCTCTATTATTGGTTTATTTCACTATTATATTTCAAAAGAATGTAAGCTCTTTGTGGTCAGGTATTTTATATGTTTTATTAATTGAAGTATTCCCAGAAAGGTAGCTGGCAGATTGTAAGGGCTCACTAAACTGTATTTTGTTGTTATTATTGGGCTCCTTTATGGGCTTTACCTCTTACGCTAGAAGTCTATCCTTCAGATGTAAGCAATAAGAATAGAGCCCTGCTGCCTGTTCAAATGTGTAAAAAGCCTGTATTATGTGGATATTTTAAAAGCTAAATGAATGGCTTAATTTGTTGTATATAGGGGTAAAGGGAACATATTTTCCACAGTTTAGAAGTGGAGTTCTTTTATAGAGTTCTTGTACAAGCCTACACTATGGAACGATAATGGGCAGTTGTACATTACAATTATACAAACACTTTGGTAATTTATATTCTTTCTTGTAATTCATGACTGGATCATTTAATTCCTTAGGAGCATTATAGCATTTCAACTTTTCATGTTCAATAAACTTATTGGGGTTGCTACCTTTTTTATTCAAATGGAGAAATGGTCATGATTTAATCTAAATAAAGTGTTATTGATTGTGTTGTTTTCTAGGAATGAGTCGCACATGCTAGTTTAAAAGTTTTGTTAAATTCCCAAGTCTGTCTCTGATAAAAGCCTTTTGTAGATTTGTAACTTGAATAAAACGGAAAAGTTATGTAACACCAATTGTTATACTATCTTTGTTTCCATCTTGCATTGTAATAACACCCATCTTAACTCTATTTAAGACAAATCATTGCCAGATGGATTTCTGGCATTGATTGCATGATATGAAATCTAGTATAACTAAAAGTTTTTGGTTTTAGTAGCATATAAATCAATTTAGAAAAAATATATGTATTTGAATATAAGATAAAGTTTTAAAAATTATTTGGCAATAGTAAACTAAACTTTTTTTTGTAAATTTTTATTTTCTAAAATTTCATTGAGCTCTTTTGCAATAAGAAACAAGTTACAAAAACATTAAGGTTTATTTAACCCAATTCAAAATTATTAGCAATATAATCATAGAGGTTGAAGTATTTAAAATTTTTGAACCCAAAATATTTTATTAGGTAAATTCATGAATGCTGAGCATTCACTGTTAAAATATACTAATACTATTGATAGACTGGTAGAAGCCTAAAATCAAATATTTATTAAATATTTATATCCATATCTTTTCATAGCTTGGTAATTCATTTCTCTAGCATTAAATAATATTCCATTGTTTGCATGTACTACACTTTTATTTGACCTTTCACTTTTGGAAGGATATCTTGGTTGCTTCCAAGCTTTTGTCAGTTATAAATAAAACTACTATAGACATCTTTGTGGGTATAGATTTCATCTTCTTTGGATAAATACCAAGAGCTGCTACTGCTGAACCATCTGGCAAGAATATGTTTAGTTTTGTAAGAAACTGCCAAGTTGTTTTTCATTCTTTATTCTCAATAGACATGGAAGAACATTCCTGTTGCTCCACATCCTCACCAACATTTCGTGTTCTGTTGTCAGTGCTCTGGATTCTGGGTATGTACTGGTGTCTCTTTTTTGTTTTAATTTGCATTTTCCTGATGACATATGATGTGAAGCATCTTTTTATATGCTTATTTGCCATCTGTAATATTTTCTTTTGTGAGGTATCTGCTAAGGTCTTTGGCTCACATTTAATCAGGATTTTCCCCCATTGTTGAGTTTTAAGGGGTCTTTGTGTATTTTTGATTAACAGTCCTTTGCCAGATGTGTATTTTGCAAATGTTTTCTCATAGTCTGTGCTTTGCCTTTTCATTCTCTTGGCATTGTGTTTCACAAGGTAGACATTTTTAAATTCAGTGCTTGTGCTTTTGTAGCTAAAGTTATTGCCAAAACCAAGGTCATTTAAATTTTCTTCTATATTACCTTCTACATGTTTCATGTTTAGGTTTATAATCCAATCTGAGTTAATTTTTGTGAAGAGTGTATGATATCTGCCTGGATTTATTTTATTATTTTATTTTATTTTATATTTTTACATTTAGCTTCACCATTACTCCAGAACCATTGTTTTTAAAAGATTGTATTTTGCTCTCTTGTATTGCTTTTGCTTTTCTATTAAATATAAAATATAATTGATAATATATATTCTGTTGCTTTAATCTAGTCTTTCTGTGGTATTACAATATCTTGCTTACAATTATCGTTATGGTAAACTTTTTTTTAAGATTTTATTTATTTATTTGACAGAGAGAGAGATCACAAATAGGCAGAGAGACAGCCAGAGAGAGAGATGAGGAGAAGCAGGCTCCCTGCTGAGCAGAGAGCCCAATGCGGGACTCGATCCCAGGCCCCTGGGATCATGACCTGAACCGAAGGCAGAGGCTTAACCCACTGAGCCACCCAGGCGCCCCATCGTTATGGTAAACTTTGAAGTCAGTCCTCAGTCTTTGTTCTCCTTCAACACTATGTTGACTATTGTGAGTCTTTGCCTCTCCATATAAACTTTAAAATAAGTTTGTTAATATTAAAAAAAAAAGAACTTGCTGGAATGCATTAATTGTATAGATAAACTTGGAAACCAGTGACCTCTTGAGCTTAGCAGGAGATAGACCATGGACATCAGTTGTCACAGTGGTGCCTCTGGCACAACCTATTGCAAATCCCTAGGCAAAATGAGACCTCAAGGATCTGAGAGAATGTCTAAGAAGTACTTGATACATCCCTTGAGTATGGTTTATTGAAGTGTCCACCTGTCTGAAAGCTGGGGAATCTAGATAAGGGAGGGAAAATTTGTTATGATAAAACATATCAACAAACATCAATAAATTTTGTAAAACTAATTGTCATGGCTCATATACAATATGACCAACAGAGGGACCATCAGAAGGAAAGCATCAGTTATGTTTATTGTGAAATTCTTTATTCAAAATAAAGCAATGTGAGGGGAAGACACAATGAGAAAATTACCATTTTTTAAATGGTAAACTTCTTACAAAATGGAATAGGTTTTATATTCTAAGTAGTATATTGAAAAGTAAAACATTGGGGCACCTGGGTGGCTCAGTGGGTTGGGCTGCTGCCTTCGGCTCGGGTCATGATCTCAGGGTCCTGGGATTGAGCCCCGCATCGGGCTCTCTGCTCCGCAGGGAGTCTGCTTCCCTCTCTCTCTCTCTCTCTCGGCTGCCTCTTTGCCCACTTGTGATCTCTGTCTATCAAATAAATAAATAAAATTTTAATAAAATAACAAGAAAAGAAAAGTAAAACATTAAAAAATAAAATTTTAATGAAAAAAATATGTAATTAAAAAAAGGTTAAAAATAGCAGAACCATTTTTCTTATAACGGGAAAATACATTGTATATATATCTATCAAAAATAACTTGTCATGGGGGCGCCTGGGTGGCTCAGTGGGTTAAAGCCTCTGCCTTCAGCTCAGGTCATGATCCCAGGGGCCTGGGATCGAGTCCCACATCGGGGTCTCAGCTAAGCAGGGAGCCTGCTTCCTCCTCTCTCTCTCTGCGTGACTCTACCTAATTGTGATCTCTGTCAAATAAATAAACAAAATCTTTTATAAAAAATATTTAAAAAAATAACTTGTCATGTCTGGAATCAGGAGCATATGGAAAAAAATAATATCTGAGGACAATACTTCTGCCATGTTTTGTGCCTTGTTAATATTTTTAAACAGTCAGGCATCTTTTAGCTTTATTGAAATACCTGCTAAGATACCAGCAGTGCCTTTTGGAGCCCTATGACTATAAAAATTAATTGCAAATATTCAAAATGTTTACTATGGTGTCACTATTTAGGGCCACCACCAAGTATGTTTCAGAAGTAAGCATAACTGTTACTCTTCCATAAGGCAAAAGGGCATATTTTCAGGAGTTCCATCTGCTGTACCAGGAGGTGAATCAAGTAATGATTTTTGTCTATAAAATAATTCACTTTTCAATCTAACATTCCTCATTCCACATTATAATAATAAAAACTAGGAGGAGACTAAAACAAACAAACAACTACAACTACAACAACCAGCTTTTCCTTCAGTGGAAAAGTAAATAGAACCTTAGGAGTAGCCTGAAATTTATTTTTAAATATTTTTAAGATAAACGTTTTTGTTAGAAAACCATATATTTTATATTACTAAGAAATAACAGGCAAAGTTTTATTAACTTCTAAAAAGTCTAGTTACTTCTATTTATCTATTAACTCATCTCTTTATGAAGTAGAACATGATCACACCTATTGTATCTACCCAAGTTTGTATGCTTTGGTTATTTTATCTTTGCTATTTCCTTGCTTAATTTTTACAATATTTGATACATAATAGTATCTTTAAGTCCATCTATGGTTTCACAGAATTTGTTTGAACTTCGTAAAAATGTACCATACTTTTTGCACTGTCCTTGTTTTACTTCTCTATTAGCTTTCCAAGTTTTATTCACTTTAGAGTGTGTAGCTATCATTTCTTTTACTCTTTTTACTCCTCCATAATGCTATGTTTACAAATTTGTATTTATCTGTACTTTTAAAAATATCTTAATTATATACCATTTCTCATCTCATGTAACACTCATGTTACTTCTACACTTATCAGATATTATGTAACTGAAAACCACAACTCAGCAACAATAGAACACCATTTTTCAAAATTAAATGGCTTACCAGAATTCTTTAATTCTATCCTTTATTTGTATTAGATGACCCTTTTTTTCTGGTATTTGGCATTGTTCATATGGAGGAAAGCTTATAAGTTGATATTCCATAAATAGAAGGATTTATTATGATTGATTAATTATTTTCATTTAGAATGCATAGAATATGGTTGATTTAATATTTCTTTCTTACTCTCTGCCTGGAACATAGTGCTATCTATGTAATAGCCACTAAAATATTAAGTTAATTACCTAGACTTTAAACTGCATATTAATAGGAATAACATACAGAACTCTTCTCAGATTGGGACACCTGGGTGGCTTAGTCAGTTAAACGCCTGAGCCTTTAGCTCAGGTCATGATCTTAGGGTCCTGGGACTCAGTTCTGCAACAGATTCCCTGCTTAGCCGGGAGTTTGCTTCTCCCTCACCCTGCTGCTCCCCCTGCTTGTGCTCTCTCTCAACTCTCTCTCTTACAAATAAATAAAATTAAAAAAATAAATTCTTCTCAGATAGCTAATATAGAATATCGTCTTTGTATTCATCAAAGGGAAAGTGCCATATAATAATGAAATCCAGACTACTTCAAATTCATTTTTTAACCAGTAAGAAAGTACTGGAAACAAGCCAAAAATGTCTTCAATGAATTAAAGAAATAGATTGATTTTCTATATCTTAATGTTTCTAAAATAAATTGCACGATTTTTATACTAGATATCAGTGTAAATATTCATTATACAAGGATATTCTAAAAATAAACCCGAGAAAACTACTTGACATATATGATGACAAAAACGAGTTTGACCAAAGTCAGTTTGGGTAAAACTTACAACACCTACCACCTGAAACTCTTGTTCTATAATTTAATTATTTTAATTTACAAAAATACAAAAATGATATATCAGAGTAAGTATATTGATAGCTTTGAAGGTATGCTCTGGTTGTGCACTGTTTACTATTTAAAGGGGAATCCAATATGTGATGCTTATGGTGTGACTATATTATAATTCAACAAGTTCAGAAGCATACAAGGAATAGAATAAAGACAAAAGATGACCCTTACTCATCCTAAAGATAGACAATGGTATATATGTGCTAGTTGGGGAGAGAATCCAGTCAGTAGATGGAGGATGTAGTAGTGGAAAAAAAAAGACACAACGTTTTGTTTGAAAGTTTAGCACTATATTTAACAAAGTGAAATTGTGTGTTAATAGCCTTGAATAAAATCCAAAAAATATTTTCAATTCATTGAAGATTATTTAGGAAAAACTTGAAAAATACAACTTGATAAGGATTCCAATAAAAGATTCATAAGCAATACAAGTTTCAGAATTTTTAGTATATTTTCCCTAAAAAGCCATTTGATTTAAATTAAAAAGAATGCTATTTACCTGCCACTTAAATAAGAGGAAATTATTTGGTTTTGTAATAAGTCAATAAAATAAATTAACATATCTTTAGAAAACGGATATGCACACTAATTTAAAAATAATAGTGCTTAATCTGTTCAGCAAACATTTGTAAAATTCCTTGCCATCAGCTAGCTCTGGAGTTCTGCTAGGTGAGTAAGGCCATGTATGTTACTGCTCAGAGTACTGACGCAAAGCAATTGTCCCCTTCACATCCGTTTTTTGCTGTTGATATGTCATGCTATGTTGTTTAGAGATCCATAGATGGCCCTACATGAAGGCCTTTTTTTTGTGTGTATATGGGTGACTGTGATTTAACTTTCAAGTAAGATGGCTCCCGATTTACAATGATTCAACTTATGATATATTTGGCAATGATGTGAAAGTGAAAGTGATTCGGTAGAAACTGTACTTTGAATTTTGAATTTGGGTCTTTATAAAAAGGGCCAGTGACATGTGGTATGGTGCCATCTTGTGATGCTGGGCAGAGGCAGTGAGCCACAGCTCCCAGTCAGCTAGAAGATTACAGGGGTGAACACCTGATATTCTTACAAGCATTCTATATATAACCATTCTTCTATTTTTAGGGTAATATTTAATAAATTGCATGTGATATTTGATACTTTGTTATAAAATAGGCTTTGCTTAAGATGATGTTGCCCAAATGCAGGCAAATGTAAGTGTTCTGAGTATGTTTAAATAAGCTTAAGGTAAGCTATGTTATTTGATAGTTTAGGGGTATTAAATGCATTTTCAATTTTTTATGTGTTTCTGTACATAGCCCCCTTGTAAACTGAGGAATATCTCTATATGTATATGTAGCCTTGGTATGGCTTACATATTATTGGCATGAAACATCTAGAACAGTATGTGTGCCATATAATTGTCTACAACATCCAACAAGTTTCTTGAAAACTTGTGCCAAAGGGGTTATGTCTTTAAGGATTCTTATTTCAGAAGGGTTCTCTCAAACGTAAGATTTTTCAGAAGTTAAGTGAAAATCTGACCCAACTAAACATTTTTTCCATTTTCCCTAGTGAGCAAAGATAGCTAAAATCTATCTGCCATTTTCAACACTGTACTCCACGATTGTAATTCTAATTTAAGAACAGATTATTTATATCAAAACCACATGTTGGCCTAATCTTATACAATATTCATAAATCTCACTCAGAGCCTTGGACACTTTTATTTGTTGAGTCTATATGGTACTACGGACATTCATCTTTTTTGACCTCATAGCTTCATGTATGTCTATACTTTTGAAAATACATGCATCATAGTTCCATTGTAAAATGTCTGGGTTATAAAATGTGCTATGTTATCAAAATGGTAATAAGAACATACAAATGACCTGATGTAATGAACTGGACCAGATTGCCAGATATCACATTTCATACCAGAAAGATTCAGTGGTAAGTTTTAAAAATGGGCCAGCTATACTTTGACTGAATTATAACTCATTTAACTTCTTTCTTTTGTACAGTATTATACATTAGTCAGTATTATAGTAAATAAGTACTTTGGACAGATGTAAATATGCTGTAATAAAAAAATGTTTTTCTTCTTTCCTTTAGTCCTTTTTACTTGTAAGACTAGCCACAAATACCATGCCTCCCCCAAAATAATTTGCAATCCAAATTTATCTCTAAATGAATTTATTGCACAGAAATATATATATGTATATATATATATATATATATATATATACACTTACAGTAGACATGTTCAAAAATAGTTACACAACAGCAGGGCCCTAAATGTAAGCAGTATAGTTGTTTTGTTTTATTCTTAAAAAAAAAAGAGGTTATGTGAAATATTGGAATTTTATTTCCAGGCCTAGTATTTCAAGACAGTTAACTACACTTACGGTGTCAACAGCCTCTTGTTGGCAGTATGATTTTATTGGCTCCATGGAATAACAGCAAGATTTTACTATTGCCTCTTTCTTTTATGACACACACAGAAAAAAAAATTGACACATTTGCTCAAGACCAACCAGAATCATTTTAACCTATCAAAATTGATGGGAGGCCTTCACTGCCAAAGTCACTGCTGGGTTTTCACAATTCATTGCAGACAATCTGCTACTCCCATTATGATAAAGGAGAGAAGAGTCATAATCAGGGAAGAAAGCTAGATTAATACTTGTAATTATCATTGAATTATTTAGCCTGCTATAGGATTATTATTATTAGTGTCATTTGATAATTTTCTCTCTCATTTTATTAAACACAACTGTGAGTAATTACCCTACCTAATATTTCTCTGTATTGGCTGACTAGCTAGCAAACATTCATGAAAATATCCATTAGCCACACATATAAAATGCTGCATTATGATGCTGTTGAATCAGAACATACCACTACCTAATCCTGTAGCTCTTTGAGGATTTGCAAATCAATTAATTCTATGTTTCTTGGATTCTTCCCATACAATTAGAAAATTTATAATAGAGTCCATGAACATTATTAGTTTTACCATTTTAAACCAGCAATCGCACTTTGATTTTTACAACAAAAGCAGAAATATAAACACACACATTTGGATCAGTTTTCTGTTAGTCTGTCTGGACTTCAAAATCCTATTCCTCAAGATGATGCACACCAAAGTTCTGGATTAAACAAGAAATTAGATGGCACCTGAACACTTGGTTTAATATTCTCAAAAGGACTATGCAACTTCTTTCTTACATTATGACATTGTTTTACAATGATCCACACTTTTATAATGTAAGTATTTTTAATAATCAATAAAGTCAATTAATCATGATTAAAAATCAAACATAAAAACTTCTACTTTTTGCTTTTGCCCCCTCCATTTAGAACTTATTTATAGCCTGATAATTCAAAGGTCCCTATGTTTATGAAAATCTGGACAGAAATAGCTCTAAGATCCCATTCAGAACTTGATATTAATCTAAGTCTTTTGGCTCCATTTATCCTGAGAGCAAAGAGTAGGACAAAGGATTTGGGTACTGTTAGTTTATCTGGGAGATTATCCAAGGTATAAAAGAATGGGAAAGTAATACCGTGAAGAAGCAACTTTGTCAAAGAGGTACATTGTTGATATAATTGTTGTGGATAGAAAATGAAGGCTTGCTTTTACTGAAAGGTCCTGAGAAACTTCTTTAAGTTGTCCTCATGAAGACCTGAAAACTGACCATTTTACCTATGGTTCTTATTTCCACTTCACTGAGAGCTGTCCTCAGAGGACATTAACTCACCTACACTTTTGGGTTGTGTTGGAGACATTCTAAAATGAGAGAGAGAACATGAGATGCTATCAGTGTTAAGTAACTGCAATTTCCCATGGAACTATCCACCACAGGTTTGGCTATAATCAGGTGTTGGGCCTTGATATCAGAGGGATTTGAGGCAGTATCATTTTAGGTTAATCATTATATCTGAAATTTCCAAAAACTTCAACTGATGAAACTTTGATTATAAATCTATAAATATAACAATAAATCTACAGTATTCAAATTATTTTCATGGAAATACACAAACAAAGCATCAATTGATTAATATTTAAATGTTACAAAATACTGAACTGAAAGAAATTGGTCATATAACAACGTGTAAGAAGTAGAACTTAGGTTTAGGTTAGAAGTCAGGATGCATTTGGGACTCAGTTAAGAAATTGAATGGAGGGGCGCCTGGGTGGCTCAGTGGGTTAAGCCGCTGCCTTCGGCTCAGGTCATGATCCCAGGGTCCTGGGACCGAGCCCCAAATCAGGCTCTCTGCTCAGCAGGGAGCCTGCTTCCTCCTCTCTCTCTGCCTGCCTCTCTGCCTGCTTGACATCTCTCTCTGTCAAATAAATAAATAAATGAAATCTTAAAAAAAAGAAATTGAATGGATGTCTGACTATCTTATAGGTTTGCTAAAAATCAGTGACTTTGTGTTCACGTGTGGCTATGCAGGAATTTCTAACTTTCTCTAAGAAGTTATTAGATTTGATTATATAATGGCAGTAAAGGATGGGGAAAAGCAAAGTACAAACCCCATAAAGACAAAGACACTGAGTATGAGAAAAGAGTAATAGATAAGAAGAATCAATGCATTTGAGGGAAATGGGAATTGAAATACACAATGATTGTTGATTTTTTTAGATGGATAAAACAAAACTAGCTTGCAAGAAGGAAATAACAGAAGACATGTTGTGATGTGATACAGAATCCTGGAAAAGGCAGTAACGTGGAATAAAGGAGTAGGGAGAGCATATCAGGTAATTTGGATAGGAAGGAGTTAGGAGATAATTGCTTGATAAATTTTATATGGCTCACTTAAATGCACAGATTTCTCTTCTTTAATTTATATGGAGAACAGGGTGTCCTTTCTCTTCCCTTTCAGAGCACCAGAGGTGTACTCTTTCAGACTGAAAACCTGAAAAGCTCAGGACTCAGTTGCTTAAGCACAGCTGAGAGGACATATTTCCATTAAGATTTACATTTTGCTGTAGGTAGTAGACTGTCAAAAGTGGTTTAACCATATTTTTTCATTTAACAAGAAGACTACAGAGAGTGTTTTCTGGTGTTGGTTCAGAGTCTTAAGAAAGTCAAGTGAACTATCTTAGAGGTTTTCATGGCTTTTTATTCACAGTTGCAAAAATTGCTGTTGGAGTTCTCACTATTAAGCCCACATTTCTGGCAGAAAGATAGAGGTAAAAGAGAATGATATCTTGTACGACTGATACTTTGTCATATGGTTACAATGTAACTAGAAAAGAGACAATAAAATATTTGATGTTGTTTTAAGTTTCCTTGTTGTCAATCCCTCAGTGCTTTCTGATATTAAAGGAAAAAGTAGATGGATATTGACCTGGCAACTATCAACACCTGTCAGTCTCTCTTGGATAACCAATATCTCTATAATCTCTTCTTCCCAGTAAAAAAAATAAAATATCTTCATAACCCACACTGTGCCATCTCAAGTTACTGCACCAAGATAAAATTACAATGATTTTCAGTTGTTCCAAATGGACAGAATACCCTTCCTTATGATATCATATCTTATTAGATAGATAATTGGCTTGCTACCAATATACCCAGATGTGACTGTGGAAGAGACAGGAAAAAAATAATAATATTTATTTATTCCTTGGGTTGACCCTGTTTACACAGATGCATTACTCTTAGAAAAGGTTGGTTTGGGACATTGGAATGAATTTACTTAATGGGTCTGTATGTAATTGGGTTAGAGGAAATTTTTAATTTCTACAAAAATTATTAGAATTCCATCTTATTCTCTTTTGTTAATTTTCACATGTTAACAAAGCCAACGATTTTGTCGAGCAGACAAGATCTTAAATCCTAACAGAACTCAATTTTTTCCTTTTTTTTTTAAAGTTTGAGAGCCTCATGCTCTCTCATGCTGCTTTAAATACAACTCAAAAAAAAAAAAAGAGCTAAATGGGGCAGTAAGACCAGACTTTTTATTTTATTTTATTTATCTTATTTTTAATTAAAAAATTAAAGATTGTATTTATTTATTTGAGAGAGAGAGAGCATGAGTGGGGCAGGGGGATGTAGCTGCAGAGAGAGACTGTGAAGTATACTCCCTAATGAGCAGGAAGCCTGATATGGGGCTCGATCCCAGGATCCTGACTGAGATCATGACCAGAGACCAAGGCAGATACATGTGCAAAATCCCTTTTTTTCTGGGAAACAATACTTTACAAGAGATGTTTGAAAAAGTACTGGGGAATCAACTTTAATCGGAGATACAAAAATTTAATTGACTTTTGTAAAGCTACAGGGATCCAAATGATGGGAATCCCAGTCCGTTTAGGTTGTGGACCACAGAGTATTCTTCTCTGTAATATTTTATTTTTCTTTCCATGTCTACTAACTCCAGTCCAAGTTCACTGATCTCTTTTTAGATAGTGCAAAACATGGCAAAGAATACCAAACAAGTGCCCAATATTCTACATGTCTTACATCATTTCTAACATATAGAAGTGTGTTATCAAGGCTGGTTCTGTGAACGAACCTAGTTATGCTAAAGTGTGTTTTGTTCTCCAAGAAATTAAATGCATGATTATCACACAATTATAAAATACTTGTGTCAAGAATTTTTATTCAAAAATTAATAAGAGAAGCAGATATTAAAACTAGTTCACATGGTTATTTGGGATATAAGCAGAGTTGTGCAGCAGAAGTGCTCTGGGCCCATAATTTGGGTTATAGAATTTATGTTTTCTAATGAAAAATCACTAACTTGCATTATTGTTAACAAGAATCTTGTGCATTACCATCAGTTTTCTACATTATAACCTCTTGCTCTACAGTTTGTAAATAACTTTGTCAATAGCAAGCTAATAAACGGGGTGACTCCAATGGATTGAGATAATCTCCAGAGGTTCTGCTACATAATGAACAGGACTCCATTGAAAGGACACCTAAGAATTTATTTTGCCCAAAAATTTGATCACTTTTTTCACTGTCCTTACCTATTTTCCAAACCTAGTCCTTTTGCTTCACCTTTCAGTCTACGGACAACCCTGTATCTGACTGACTTGTTAATTCTGGGAATGTCTTGCAGATTAATTTGCTTGCCAGAGGTGGTTCCTCTAATTGATGTCTAAGAACCCTAATTAGTTAAGAAAACTCTTTTTAACATTGTCATTGCTATTTATTATTATTATTATTATTATTATTGCTAATATCTCTATTATAAATAATTCACAAGGGCATCTTTCTGACAAAAGACAAAGAGCTGGCTACTAGTAGAAAAAGTACATTTGACTCTGTCAGTGAAAGTGGTAAAGGGATTTGAGAAAATAAGGCAAAGCACTGGAATTATGTGTTAAAACTTTAAATATTATAGACATATTTACTTAATTTCTAATACTGCTTATAATTAAATAAGATGTTTTCCATGAACCACGCATTACAGCAAATATATTGTTTATACAGATTAAATTTTCATCCAAAGGGACGCCTGGGTGGCTCAGTTGGTTAAGCAGCTGCCTTTGGCTCAGGTCATGATCCCAGCGTCCTGGGATCGAGTCCCGCATCGGGCTCCTTGCTCGGCCGGGAGCCCTGCCTGCTTCTCCCTCTGCCTCTGCCTGCCATTCTGTCCGCCTGTGCTTGCTCTCTCTCGCCCACTCTCTCTGATAAAGAAATAAAATCTTAAAATAAATAAATAAATTTTCATCAAAAAAATTGTAAGTGTATTTTATTGTAGGATCATGATAAGCATTTTGCAGATGAGAAAAGTGAAATTTAGAAAAGTATGTCTCTCTTCAAATCCCTCATACAATATCTGGCCTAGATAGAAGGATATACTATCACAATTGAGGAAGATAATTGAGATTACTTAAAATGATAAACTTTACTGTATAGGGTTTTTTTTTTAAAATTTGCCACAGATTCAGATTCTCTTAAAAGATATATCTATTTTGTGTAAAGAGAATGCACTGAGAAGTAAAAAGAAAGTGATATATCAGTGCTACCAACTAATGGCTATAATATCATCACCTTATTTATGAACAATGAAACAGTGTGCAATATTTAAATAAATTTAAATAAATTCCTATTTATTTTATATATTTATAAATTTAAATAAATTCCTATTTATTTATTATTAAAGAAATTCCTCTAACAAACAGTATGTTTTGAAGGTTGCTAGCAGGAAAGTGTTGTACGACATGGAAGTAATCAGAAAATGTGATCTAAAACTCTGCTTTCAAGGGCGCCTGGGTGGCTCAGTGGGTTAAAATTCTGCTTTCAAGAAGCTATAACAGTAAGTACTGAGCATTAGCTATTATATGCTATGGATGAATAACTGAAATCTACATTTGAAACTAATGGTACACTATATGTTACCTAATTGAATTTTAAAAAGTTAATAAAAAAACCACTATTTTATAAAACAATATTCCCAACAGGCTCTTTTGCTTTAAAATACTCACTTTGTAATGAGAGTCATTACTTTTGTCTAGCCAATTCTTACAGCACTGTTTATCCCTTCCCTGCTTTATCCCTTCCCAGTATCAATAAAGGCTCACTTGGGTTACCTAGAAGCCATGAGAAAGCTTGTAATAGATCTGGCTGGTTTTTCACCAGCAATTTGACCACCATGTGCACAGGGAAGTCTATTGATAAAGGCTTTATTGCAATAAGTTGCAAATACATGGATGATTTTGAATTCTCTTTCTTGAGGTCTTGTTTCATGATAATAAATTTAGGGTGGCTTATTGGAATGGATGTTATTAACATATCTTCATAGTTATAAGCACATGGAATTGTAAAAGAGATTAATGAATGTGGCATTACTGACAACTGTCCTCATTTTGAAATCAAATTACAGTGTACTAAGATGAGGAAGCAAAGCAGATTTGGGATTATGAGTGAAATAATTTAAAAAAAGTCTTAGGGGTATGATCAGACTATTGGGTAAATTCAGTAGAAAAATGTCAACTGATTGAGATTCTGTGTTCCCTGATTTCAGAGAGAAGTTAAGATAAATAAGTAACACGAGGAGACTAGGAAGCCAAACATAAGTGATAATTTTGTGCCAGGGTGTGTATACATCTGTTTATCTTCTTGCTTTACCACTAAGGTTGCTCCTAGAGGAGAGTTTAAATATGTGTTGGAGCTAATCTCTGTGGATTACACAAGAAACCACATCCTACAGCTCTCCCTGAAACACCCCTTATGATTTCAATGTAATTTGGTTTTTGCATTTTTAGAAATAACAAAATACTTTACAAACTCATCTACTTTATTACCACCACAAGTGAGTCAGCAGACTCCACATTTTAACACAGTGACAGTCACAGAGGAATGGAGGAATGAGTAGAGTTATCAATATATGTGCTTTTAAGAAGTATGACAGGTTAGCAGCTATTTTCAGGAACCAAAACATGGGTCAGCAGCTGTGCAGGAAAAGTGATGGAATAAATGACTCATTTCAGAGGAGTTCTATAACATATTAGTTCTGTAATGTATCTTCAGCACCCAATTACCTGCTTTGATCTAAAGATAAGGATTTACAGTTAAGGTCCCATTTATGATTTGACTGGTAGGGTCTGAATCATTTTTACTATTGTTTTGACTATTACTTGAAACCTATAGTGGTACTTGGGATATGTGTTGTGTCTTCTGTGAACATGTGCTATTTTTAGATTAGATAATTTCTGTCTCGAACCCCTGTTAATTTGTTTGTTTTTGTTTATTTGATAGTGGTTTCAGTAAATGGATATATCTGAAAAATTGCAAAGCCACTATTAAAATAAGTTATGATTATATATAGCATGGAATTGCACATTCCTCCTTTGAATCCGACAGAGTTTCACCATATCCTTAACAATTTGGGAAAAACATGCTATTATTTTTCTTTATAAAATTTCTCCTGTTAGGCTGTGATGGTTGTCATCAGCAGTAACTCCTCTGAAGGCTTTGTCAAAAGAGTTGAAAAAATTGGAAAGGTGTGAATGAAGCTGTTTGCTGAATATAAAGAAAAGAGCATTGAAGTACAATTCACACTCTTACTTCTCCTTCTATGCTTTCAGATGTTTGACATTTGAAAACTTTGCTTCTAGAAGAGATGCCCTATATAATTCTTACTTTAAGGAGCAAGTTGCTTTTATAATTTTTTTATTATTCTACCATTCAAGTATTTCCATTAAATTAAATTCAATACAATGGTATTGTAAAAAAAATCAAAAGTGCAGCCAGTATTCAATTCCTGGGCTAAATAATTTTAGAAAGCTTTGTGTTATTGAACCTACAGGGTTTTTCTGTAGTTTTAACTCTTTCTTTCTGTGATTTTTCCCATTAGTCACGTAAGTGACTGCAATATAACAGACATTGAGGATAAAGAAGGACTGAATAGAACAATCCTTGGCCTCATGAAGTTGAGAATCTAGCAAGGGAGTCAAACAATTCAATCATTCAGAGACAATTTATTGAGTGCCTGGCCTAAGATGAGCACAACAAAACCCCAGCCCAGAGGAATCATTTTAATGGGAGAGATAGATAATAGGTAAGCCAACTTAAAAAAAAATCGTACTGTTTTTTCTTTAATAGAGATGCATATTTGAACTAAATAAGCACATTTTAAAAAGAGCAGTGATTGAGAAGAGGTTTTTTAACTGAGTGGTCCGAAAGGGCCTCCCTGAAAAAGTCTGTTTTGAACAGATTTCTGAAAATATCAGCTAGGAAGCTGCGTAAAAATCTCAGGGATGGTTGATTTTTCCAGTCAAGAAACTGTAAAGGCTCCAAAGTCACAATAGAGCTATAAGTTTCTCTAATAAAGTAACTTCTGACAAAGAATGAGAAGAAATAACTAACCCAGGTTTGAAAGAAAAGGGACAGACTTTCTATGGAATTCATATTTAATTAAAGCTCTAAAGGACAAAAATACAATAGAGCAAAATTCTGGTCACGCTGATATACCTAACGAAAGTTCATAAACAAGGTGTGGGTAGCAAAGAGTGTGTGGGAATGTTGGTAAGAACAGTGGGGAAGAGTCATCCCTGAACATTTTCTTAAGTGAAGCAATTCTTGTGTTGTTTTAAAGGGTAAATTGGAGTTTGCCTAAGTGATTAGAGAAGGATGCCTCAGCTTATGGAAGTTCAAAGCCATAAAGATGTGATAAACTACTGCAGATATTTTCATGTATATTTGTTGTTGCTTCTAGTAATGGTGATCTAAAAAGTCCTACTTAAGACAACTAAAAATCCAGACAAAATAGCTTTTAAGTTAAAAATATCAGAATGATTATAAAAATAAGTGAGGGATTACTGGGCCAAAATACGAAATACAACAGAGCCTAGAGATATATGCCCTGAAGCCATTTTAGCTATGAGAGCATTTGAAACTGCTAAAACACACTGAGCTGTGTTGTTAATAGACTCTTGATACTAGAGAAACAAAATTCAAAATCCAGCAGCAATCAAATTTGAGGACTTTGGTACAACCCAAATTTAAGTTGAGATCCCCAAAGCACATGGAGAAGCAGAAATAAGACTATAGCCTACCTTGCCTTCTGTGTAAACTGAGAAAGCCAATCACTGAATTTGGAGTATGATTGTCTTGTAGAGTCTCAGATATAAGAGAAAATCCTGCCAAGGAGGACCATACCATTATTACAGCTCTTAATTATCCCTACTCAATAAGAATTTCAAATATAATGTCTTGAACATAGCAAAATGTAACAAAGCACACAAAGAAAAACCATTAACAAGATTTGATAGACAAAATGGGATTAAGTATGATGTTAAAATGATCAATAAAGATTGTAAAATGGCTTGATTACTCTGCTCAAAGAAATGAGAGGGGAAGCAAATTGAACAAAAAACGGAAACTAAAAATGATATTGAGAAAGGTTTTATAAATGAACAAATGGATACTCTAGAACTTTAAAGATATGACAGCTAATTTAAGATACCACAGTGCTTGGGTGGCTCACTTAATTAAACCTCCAATTCTTTTTCCTTTTTTTTTTAACACCTTAATTTTATCTTATCTCTTTCAATTTGGCTCATGTCATGATGTCAGGGTTGTGTAATAGAGCCCAGAGTTGGGCTCTGTGCTGAGCCTGTAGCCTGCTTAAGATTCTTTTCCCTTCTTTTTCTATCCCTCCCTGTGCTCTCACTTGCTCGCTCTCTCTTGCTTGCAAATAAATAGATAGATAGATAGATAATAGACAAAGCAAAATAAAAGCAGATTATGAAAATAAATATAAAGATTTTGAAATGAAAACAAGTTCAAAATAAAATAGAGAAGACCTACTCAGCTAAAAGTTCATTCAGAAAATCTACTATTAAAGAAGTCAGTATGACACAATGTTAAGATATCAAAAGATTTGAGCACGTACTTTACAGAAAGGGTAATCCAAATGACCACTCATATATAAAAATTGTTTATCTTTATTATGAATCTGGAATTAAATTAAATTAAATTAAAAATAAATTAAAACCTAAAATGACATACTATTACACACTTACCATATTGGGCAACAGTAAAATTGCCTTGCAAGAATGTGAAAGAATGAAAGTGCCCCTAATAAAAACATCTGAGGTAAGTTGGACAATATTTAGAAAACTTAAAAATAAAAATAAAAATTTGGTCCATTCCTAGAAATACAACATGGAACTCAATGAATATTTTCACCAGGATATGCAAACAGATGATTATAGCTATTTCATTCATAATGGCAGATCAGTAGGGGTCTATTTGCACAATGTTACATTAAAGAAGAGTGAATATTAACAAACTGGGAGGAGGGGCTAGGTTGTTATCATAAACAGATCTTCTATGGTGCTTATTATGTTCTATTTCTCAAAATCTTTAAGTTAAAAAAGTTTTCAAATTTATATCTAGATAGATAGATGATAGATAGACAGATATCCCAGAAGCTGCAATGCTAGGCTAAGACCAGGCTTTAAAGGGCTTTTCTATACTCTACTAAATACTTGAAACCATTCATTATATCATAGCTCAGTGTTCAAATCTCCATTTGTTTCCTCAGTTTCCTAATATTTATCTTAAGGTGACCTGATCCAGACTTTTGATCACCTTTGTCTAAATATTTCTATTTTAACAAAGTCCTTTTTAACACTGAGAGACTAAAACTTAGAAAAATACTCTGATTGTTATCTCACTAGAGTGGAAAATATATAGTTACCCATTAACTAATGATATCCATGTCTACATTAGATCCATGACATTTTTAATTCTTGGGAGCTTTTGGTTACATGAAATTTTTAAGCTTCCTTTAAATGAAGCTTTAAGCCATCACCACATGAATAAAATTAAAGAACCAAATGAAAACAGGCCCAAGTATTTACAGAGTAATAGAATGTGCAGTGGAAAGAGTACAATTCTGAAATCATAAAGCCTAAACTAGTGTGATGCATCTTTACTAGCCATGTAATCATAAACCAGTTATCTAAATGTGTTAGCCTCAGTTTTTTCACCCATGAAATGGTGATGATAATACTTATTATGCAGCGTTGTTGTGTGGATGTGATGAAGCATGGAGCATGAGAGTCTCCTATTCCATGCTAAAATGATAGCTATTTTTATACTTATAATAATTCTAGTAATAGTAATTAAATTGTTCAAAATGGTAATATTCATTTATATTGAGGCATTGTATTGACTATTCATAGACACATTTACCAAAATAAATTTCATTTTACTTTACCCCCCTGAGGAAATATATTCCCTAATTCAATATGAATCTCATTATGAATAATAATTATAATAAATATGCTGATTTTTCTTCTATTTATTTTTAGGGAGGTATCCTTTACTGTTGAACATAAAGAAACTTAAGCAAGTCTGTCTTATTCAAAATTTGCATGCTGCTTTCTTATGAAACTAGATTATAGAGTTGTATGAAATAAATTCATGCAGTTAAGACATTGATGTTTGGAAAACTGGGTGGTCTGTTTAGTATTTCAAAAGAATATTTTAAATTTAAACCTTAAAACTGAGCTCTTTCAGCCTTATTTATAGACCATCCTTCATGCTTCATAAGTACTCCTCCATTGTAAACTAAGTAATAGTTTTTGTCACAGTGTATATAACGAAAATGGATTTTATATTCTATTATTTCAGAGTTAGTTGCAGTTTCTACTGCCTTACTTCCTTTTTTTGAAAAATAGATTAATTCTACAAAAAGTTTTTTTCCAGCTTTATTGAAAAAAATCGACATAAAAAGGACATTAATGTAAATTTAAGAAATGATTTCTTATAAACATTGCAAACTTTTAACATTTGTGTAAATTTTGTACAATTTGATAAATTGGTATACATCTTTATTGCAATATAATCTACATATAAAATGTTAATACATCTACTATCTCGTATAGTTGCCACTGTTTTTCATGCATGTATCGTAAGGAATTTTAAGATCTACTCTCTTAGCAACTTTTATGTATATAGTACAGTAGAGTTAAACTTCAGAGGTCTTGTGGGTTTTTTTCAAGACTGCCTCAATAAAGTGATTATCTCAATAAACTAAGTCAAATTATTATTTTTTTTGGTTTCCCAGTGCATATAAAAAATTATGTTTCCCAGTGCATATAAAAAATAAACACTATACTGTACTGTTCAAAAGCATTATGTTTTTAAAGAAAAACAATGTATATACCTTAAGTAAACTAGTTCTGAGTTTTCAGTGGGTCATAATTACTGATCACAGATCACCATAACAAATACAATAATAATGAAAAAACTTGAAATATTGCAAGAATTACCAACATGTGACAGAGAGACACAAAATGAACAAATGTTGTTAGAAAAATGGTGGCAGCAGACCTCTTTTATACAAGATTGCTATAAACTTTCAACTTGTAAGAATGTGATATATGCAAAGTTTAATAAAGGGAAGCACAATAAAAAAAGTTGTATATTTTATTAACTATGATCATCATGCTGTACATTAGATCCCCAGAACTTTTTAATATTAAATTTCCACGTTTGCACCCTTGGACCACCTTACTCCACCCCAGGTTCACCCCTTGTCAACTCAACTCTAAGTTTCCATTAGTTTTCCTTTTCCTCAGATTCTGTATGTAAGGGATATCATAATACATAAATTTAAAAAATATATAAAATCTTTGAAATATTTCACTTAGTATAATACCTTCAAGATCCATCCATGCTGTTGTAAATGGCAGTATTTCTTAATTTTTCATGGTTAAGTAGTATTCCATAGTATATATTTACCATACTTATTTTATTCATTCATCCATTAATGGATACTGAAGTTATTTCCATCTCTTGCTTAGAGTTAATAATTTTATAGTAAACATAAGAGTGCAGATATGTCTTTGAACAGTGACTTCGTTTCCTTTAGATAGATACCTAGAAGTGGGATTACTGAATCATATGGTAATTTTACTTTTAATAATATGAATCATCTCCATACTGTTTTCCATACAAATTTATATCCCTATCACAGTGCATAAGTCCCCATTTTCCCCAATATTTACCAAAAAACTTTGTTTAGTTTCAATTTTTGGTAGTATATATTCTAATATCTTGCTGTGTTTTTCAGAGGTAAACAACAACAACAACAACAACAACAACATAAGGACTTTGCCCTGAGTTTTTTACGTTGAGCACTTTTTAATGCTCCTGTTGGTCATTTATATAACTTTTTTGGAAAAAAAAAAAAGTCTATTGAGATCCTTTTGCTATTTTTTTTAATTATATATTTTTTTTTCTATTTGTATCTGTTGGTTATTAACCTCTTTTCAGATATAAGATTTGGAAGTATTTTTCTTACATTCTGTGGATTGTGTTTTTTCATTCTCACTCTTTTTTGGCAATGCAGAAACTTTAGTTGATGTAATACCATTTATTTATTTTTGCTTTTTTTGCTTGTGTTTTTTGGTCTGGTATCCAAAAAACTATTGGCAAGACCACTGTCAAGGAGAATTTTTCCTATGTTTTCTTTAGGAATATTTAGTTTCATGCATCACCTTTAAGTCCTTTAATCTATTTCAAGTTAAGACTTATGAGTGATATAAGGTTCCAGTTTCATACTGTTTATGTGACTATTCAGTTTTTAAAATATCATTTATTGAACAGACTATCTTTACCCATTACATATATGTTGGCCCCTGTCAAATATTAGGTGACTGTATGAAAGGATTTATTTCTGGACTCTCAATTCTGTTCTACTTGTTTATTGGTCTGTTTTTATGCCAGTATACTTTCTTGTTTTTGAGCATGAGGGCTTTGTAGTATAGTTTCAAATCAAGAAGTGTAATTTCGCTTCTTCATTCTTTCTCAGAACTGCTTTGATTATTTGTTGTCTTTTTATGGTCTCATATAAATTTTAGGATTCTGGTACTTCTTCTAAAAAATAATATTGGATTTTTTTTAAAGATTTTTAATTTATTTATTTGACAGAGAGATGACAAGCAGGCAGAGAGGCAGGGCAGAGAGAGAAGAGGAAGCAGCTTCCTGCTGAGCAGAGAGCCTGATGCGGGGCTCGATCCCAGGACCCTGGGATCATGACCTGAGCCGAAGGCAGCGGCTTAACCACTGAGCCACCCAGGCGCCCCTAACATTGGATTTTTTGATAGGAATTGGATTTACAGATGGTTTTCGGTAGTATGGACATTTTAACAATGTTAATTCTTACCATTCATAAATATGAGTTATCTTTCCATTTGTGTCTCCTTCAATTTCTCTTTATCAATGTCATAGTTTATGGAGTACAGATCTTTCATCTTCTTAGTTAAATCTATTCCTAAGTATTTTATTATTTTTGATGCTATTGTGAATTAGATTGTTTTCTCTTTATTTTTTCAGATAGTTCATCATTAGAGTGTTTTAAAATGCTCCTGTCTTGTGCTTACTTTGGCAGCACATATACTAAAATTGGAATGATGCAGAGAAGATTAGCGTGATCACTGAACAAGGATGACATGAAAAAACTGGGAAGCATTCCATATTAAAAAAAAATGAAACAAAACAAAATTCTTGTCCTTTTATATATTGATCTTGTATTTGGCAGCTTTACTAAATTTGTTTATTCAAATTTTTTTGTGTGAAGTTTTTAGGATTTTTTTAACATGTAAGTTCATGTTATCCAAAAAAAGAAAATTTTACTTTCTTCCTTTTTTTTTTTTTTTTTTTTTGAGTCTCTTATTTCTTTGTGTTCCTTGTTTTTCTCTGGCTAGGACATCCCTAGTACTATGTCAAATGAGAGTAGTGAAAGTGGACACACTTGTCTTTCTTCTGATCTTTAAGGGGAAAACTTTCAAACGTTTTTTGATTGAATATGAGATTAGCTCTGGGCTTGCAATATGTGTTTTTTTTCTTTAAAGGATTTTTAAATTATTTTTAAAAATTTTTTTATAAAACATATAATGTGTTTTTATCCCTAGGGGTACAGGTCTGTGAATCACCAGGTTTACACATTTCACAGCACTCACCATCACTCACCATAGCACCTGCCCTCCCCAATGTCCATACCCCCCCCACCATCCTCTCCCCAACATACCTCCCACCCCAGCAACCCTCAGTCTGTTTTGTGAGATTCAGTCTTTTATGGTTTGTCTCCCTCCCAATCCCATCTTCTTTTATTTTTCCTTGTTCGTACGCCTCGAAAACCGCCCTATGTTGCATCTCCAACTTCATCATATCAGGGAGATCATATGATAGTTGTCTTTCTCAGATTGATTTATTTCGCCAAGCATAATACCCTCTAGTTCCATCCACGTCATCACAAATAGCAGGATTTCATTTCTTTTGATGGCTGCATTCCATTGTACATATATACCGCATCTCATTTATTGATTCATCTGTTGAAGGACATTTAGGTTCTTTCCATAATTTAACTATTGTGGACATTGCTGCTATAAACCTTTGGGTGCATGTGCCCCTTCAGAATGCCACGTTTGTATCTGTAGGGTATATACCCAGTACTACACGCACTGGATCATAGGGTAGTATTTTCAGCTTTTTGAGGCACGTCCACGCTGTTTTCCAGAGTGGTTGCACCAGCTTGCATTCCCACGTACAGTGTAGGAGGGTTTCCCTTTCTCCACATCCTCGCCAGCATCTGTCATTGACTGACTTGCTCATTTTAGCCATTCTGAACGGTGTGAGGTGGTATCTCATTCTGGTTTTGATTTGTATTTCCCTGATGCCGAGTGATGTGGAGCATTTTTCATGTTGTCTGTTGGCCATTTGGATGTATTCTTTGCAGAAATGTCTGTTCATGTCCTCTGCTCATTTCTTTATTGGATTATTTGTTCTTAGGGTGTTGAGTTTGATAAGCTCTTTATAGATTTTGGATACTGGCCCTTTATCTGGTATGTCATTTGCAAATATCTTCTCCCAGATAACTTCTGACAGTCAACTTTTGGCTTTGTTAACTGTTTCCTTTGCAGTACAAAAGCTTTTTGATCTGATGAAATCCCAATAGTTCATTCTTGCCCTTGCTTCCCTTTGCCTTTGGCGAAGTTCCTAGGAAGAAGTTGCTGCTGCTGAACGGTCAAAGAGGTTGCTACCTGTTCTCTCTCCTCAAGGACTTTGATG